>NC_138972.1:101735000-103000000 GCF_055761805.1 Camellia sinensis
AAAAATTAATCCATGGCTACCCATCTGATGTCTTTGTTACTGCTTTTGGACGAGGATCCTCTTAACTTCAATATTTTAATAATGGATCAGTTGTTTCATTTTTCTCCTTTGAGAGTATTGGATTGTATTATGACATATGATCAACTACTCTCATAGCTCAGTTGTTATTTGAGTGTGGGTACTTGATTCAACAGAGGCGGCCATTGAACATAGCTTGGCAAGTACTGGTTGTGCCAGTACACGTGCTATGGAAATATACTCGAAGAGTTTTAAGACTGCATGCTTTACATGGCTTGTGATATTTGTAATGACATGTATCTTTATCATGGTAGTACTCGTTATTCGTCTCACTTAATTGTTCTTATGAGGGAATTCTTTATATTTTCATAATAATATATGCTCATGATTTTTTAAATTTATTTTTTGGTATCATAAAAACTTCAATAGTAAATTTTAAAGGGAAGGGGTGTGGCCGGGATTGGAACCTGGAAATTGAGAGGCCTACTTTTGATTGTTTCGGTATATCACATGTTCATCGTTGGAAATAATTTTGAATGAATTTTAATTGAACCAATCACAATCTCAGCTTGAATAATTTGATTTTTTTCTTTTCAAGTTAGGTTTGAGTCCATCCAAAAAAATTAGTGAGTTTTAAAATGTTTGTAGGCTTGACTAGCTGTATTGTAAGGTGTCAGATAAGGTTTTTATCTAGTCAATATTCAAACTAGAGTGAGCTCAAGTACCTTTCATTGTGTTATCAACTACTTGCACATTTGTGCCTAGTCAACAGAGGAGAAAAAATGTTATTCCTTGTACACACGCACATTATGTTTAGTACATTTAATGAATAAAAAACAATTCTAATCAAAAAGAGAAAATGAAAAAAATAAGGTCTAGTTTGGCATCTCTAAAAAAATTCAAAAAGTCAGAAAGTCACTATTCTATTTAAATCACATCATCTTATTTAAGTCACATCACCTCTCTAACATATCATTTTAAACCTAATCCATACTCAATCCATATTTCATAAAAAGTTAAAAAGTACACTTGTTTAGATCATGCCAAACTATCCCTAAAAAGGTATGTGTGGTGTGGTTAACCTAGTTTCAAGCATTAGAAAACGCCAAAAAGATAGGTCTGCTTAGAAATGATAAATCACACAAGAAGAAGAAAGAGCAAAAAATCTATAAGTTTGATGGTTTATTTATAAAAAAAAAAAATAATAATAATAATAAAAAATGGCAGGTTTGACTAGAAATGACACAGACAAAAAACCGAAACTTTTTGTAGTGGATTAAACAAAAAAAAGACTGGTCTGACAAGAAATGATAAAACACACAAGAAGAAGAAAGAGCAGAAAAAAAGGCAGACAAAATTATAAATGCACCAGCCGGGAATCGAACCCGGGTCTGTACCGTGGCAGGGTACTATTCTACCACTAGACCACTGGTGCTCTTTATTGAGAGAAATTATCTGAAAAAATATTTCTATAAAAACAATTCGTGGTTTAGTTATTAAATCATTATTTGAGTTTTGAGTTGTACTTTGAGTTTTGAGTTATATTTTGAATTTTTTTGGGTTTATTTTTTTAATTTTTTAAAATTATTTTTTTTAAAATTTAATTTATTTTTTTAGGGTAAATATCTTTTATTGTAATTTTTTTTTGTGTGTATGCTGTATTTACTATATTTGTGTGCGGTATTTGTTTTAAATATTTGAAAATTTGAAAAATTTGTATTTTTTATTCTAAATATATAATTTTTATTTTAAATAATTTTTATTATTTTTTATTTTTTTAAATATTTTAATATTTTAAATATTTTTTTTATTTTTTTGGGAATATTATTTATTTATTTTTTTAAATATTTAATTAAAAAAAATTCTTTTAAATTTGAAATTTTTTTGGATTGCCTATATATATATAATCTAAATCATAACAAATTATGGGGGACTTATATGTAGGTCTTAATAAGTGAATTTTTCGTCAAATATTATTAAAAAAGTCACTAATTGTTAATTTTTAGTGACAGTTTGAAAATTTGTCACAAAAAATGTCATCAATTATAAGTTTTATAGTTTAATAAAATCGTTACAAAAAAGGTCACTAATTTTCAATTTTCATCGACATTTTAAAAAATTCGTCATAGAAAAACGTCACTAATTATAAATTTTAGTTACAATTTATAAAAATCGTGACAAAAAAAGTTACTAGTTGTCAATTTTTAGCAACATATGCAAAAAGGCGTCACAAAAAATTATTTTTAACGACGATTTTACTAGAACTTATTTTCAATAGGACTTGATGAGAATTAAATCTAATTATTAGGACCTATTGATAGTTTATCCACAAATAGTTTGGCCAAAACTTAAAAAAATAACAAAATGTTTTTCTTCAAAAAACAAAAAAAAAAAAAATTGAAAAAGTTAAAAACTAAAAAAAAATTTAAAGAACAAAATAAAAAAAATATTTGAATTTTTTTAAAAATAATTTTAAAAAGAATTTAGTTATAAGTTTTGTAAATAATTTTTAAATTAAATTTTGAATTGTGTGTTTAATTATAAATTTTAAAAAGAATATTTGTATCCAAATGATAACATTTAAGTTTTATACGCTGCGAAATTCTGTTACTGGATATACCAAAGATCACTGTGCATGGCACAGCTGGCTTGAACTTCCTTTGTGCAGCTTGCATATCTTGTGAACAAAAAAGAAGTTACGAAGATTGCATATCTTGTGAACAAAAAAGAAGTTACGAAGGGAAGAAAAAAAAAAGGTTATGTTGGATTGTTAATTCAAATCAATTTTTAATATGTGAGCTTGTGTATGACGTTTGGATACAATGTTTAAAAATTAATTTTGCATGCTAATTCAAATTACATTTTGAAAATCTGTTTGGCAGCTTGTATCTCCCTTTCAACGTTTCTGCCTTCTTCATCGTCTTTGCAACTTTCACATGAAGCTCATCTACATCAGTCCTTCAGATTCATCACGGGTGGCTTCTCTATATCAAACATCCGTACTTCAAATTCATCACGGGTGTTTCAGACTCATTTTATAAATAATGAATCCACTCAACCCACTCTGTACTGGTATCATATTTCACAAATCGACTGAGTTACGATTTGTGCGTTGCGGACGATTCTTATTATGGGCAACCAAACAACGACGACTGCGAGGTGAAATTACTCACAAATTTATTTACATATTTTGTTATAGGGAAATTATTTGAGAAATTCATCTTAATTTATTTTTAATTTTTTTCAGGTCAAATTTATCAATTTTATTGTCGAATTCGACGAGCAAACAGTGGCACATTCAATCAGTATACACATTCCGTCACCGGCGATAACTATTCAACTCTTACTGATCTGGTAAATAAATCCTTCATCCTCCATATGTTATCTGAAAATGATTTTATCTGTTATCTGAAAATGATTTCGGACGAGTCGATAAACGATTTCATTCTTCATCTTGAACTGTTTCAACTTTTTTGTTCTTCAAGAATAGTCAGTAAATCTATCTTCATCTGTTATGTATAAATGATTTCGGAGAAGTTGAAATCAGTTCCTAAATGGTTTATGAGAATTTGTAGAGGCGTATTTTCCATTTCAGATCGATTGTTGTTTTAAATTATGAACTATTTGAACCTTTGAACCTGAAGTGGCAGTGCCTGGGACACCCGGCCAGTCGTCCCCAGGTCATCCGGCCGGTCGACCGGCCGGTCAACCACCCGGTACTCCCACCTTGTTTTCCGGTTTTCCATTTCTTCGTTAATGGTTTGAATTGTTTGAACCTTTTATCAATCAGTTAATGGTTTGAACTGTGTAGTGCTTGGGACACCCGGTCGGTCGTCCCCCGGGTCATCCGGCCAGTCAACCACCCGGTCCTCTCACCTCTTCCGATTTTGTCTTTCGGTTTTCCATTTTTTCGTTAAAACCTACCGGTCTGTTTGAACCTACCGGGCTTTTTTACTGATTTTTTTTCCTTAATTTTTCTTTTACTGATTTGTTTCCTCCTATTTAACCACAATGTTAACTGATTTATTTTTTTTATTTGTGGTTATGTGTTACTGATTTGTTTCCTCCTATATAAACACAATGTTAATTATTTTTTTTTTATTTGTGGTTATATTTATGCTATATGAATGTTTTTTTTTGTGGTTATATTTATGTTATTTAAATTCAATTAATCTGCTACGTATTTTTTTCCTCGAAATAAAATCATTTGTTCTTTTTTCTTTATCTGTGTTCTCCTTCAAACCATTTTGACGCTGTTATTCTTTAGGGGTGGGCGTGGGTCGGTTGCGGCCATGGAACCTCCAATCCGCCATCCATCCGCCAGATTGGCGGATTGGAGAAAATCAATCTGCATCCGTCCGCCAATCTGGCGAATGTGGATTGAGCGGATTGGCGGTTTGGCGGATGGATGCGAATCGGTTTGGCGGTTTGAAATTTTATAAATTTCAACATAGTTCAACTTATACACTTCCTCAAAAAAAAAAAAAAAAAGTATTACAGTCAATGACTTAAAAAAGTATTACAATTATTGCATGTCTCATCTAAAGAAAGAAAGTTTGAAACTTTAGAATATCAAAATCACTGTATGCCTCATCCACATATTACAATCACAGCATGCCTTATCCAGATAAAGTATTACAATATGTGGTTCTTAAAATATAAAAACAATTCAAACCACCAAAACCATGAACATAGCAGTAGTAGAGATTGTATGTCTCTGTATTGTTACATTTATATATGTTTTTTAAAACAAAAATCAACCAGCATATATCATATTTTCTATTTATTACTTTTAGAGTTAGATTTAAAAACCAAAAAAAATAAATAAATAATACGTTTATTTTTTTTCAATTCAAAAAATATATTTAAGTTGAAAACTTTTTTTCAAAAGAATATTTAAACTCTTTTTCAATTGAAAACACAAACAAAATATTTAAACAAATTGAAAACACAAAGTCTTATAAATTATTAAGGGTGCTCGCAATTTGGCGGTTCGGTTGCGGCCAAAGAGACCTCAAATCCGTCATCCGTCCGCCAAATTGGCGGATTGGAGAAAATCAATCCGCAACCGTCCGCTCGTCATCACGCATCCGTCCAAAATGCGGCGGATCGGTTCGGTTTGGTTCGGTCGGTTTTGGCGGATCGATATATCCGCTGCTCACCCCTATTATTCTTGTATATCCATCGCAGACTACTTTAAAATACCCTGTTACGCTTGTATATCCATCCCAAACTAGTTTAAATATAATTTGTATGTTTATAGATGGATGGAAATAATTCCGATGACAATGAGAACACCAAAATGTAGACGCCCAGAATTGAAACGAAACTAATAAATATGTTGAGAGATGAGGTTAGAAACAATCAAACAACGGGCCGTACTACTTCATGGACAATTAGGCATTGGAATCATTATGCAAATCAGTTGCACAACATATATGGATTTCAGTCTACAGGTGTCAAGGTGCGCCAAAAATATCAGCGATTGAAAGCTGATTACCAGACATTTAAGCGACTGCAAGCACAGACTGGTTTGGGATAGGATCCTATTATAGGCACTGTTGTTGCACCCGATGAATTTTGGGATAAGGTTTTCCATTAATCTGTACTATTTTCTAATTTTATTTTAAACATTTCATGATATATACAGTGCTGAATTCTTGTTTTGTAATTGTTGTAGGCTAGCAGAAATGTGAAGAAGTTTAGGACAAAAGGGTTTGAATATTTTCAAGAAATGACAGAAATTGTTGAAAATTGTTGTGCCACAGGGGCCCTGTCTCGTGCATCCACACAAGGACCCCTTGACTTAGAAGAAGAAGATGACATGTTAAATAAATTTTGGAACGCTGATGCTGGTGGGAGTAATGCTGATGGGAGTAATGTTGCTGAGGCCATTCCTGTTGACTTATTCGGGGATGAGTATATGGATCCAGCAAAGGGCAAAGGTCACAAGAGGGGCCCTGCAACCAGCCAGACTGACAGTGGTCGTTCCAAAAAGTCACGATCAAGTGGGTTTGATGAAGTGTTCGTAGCTTTCACATCCTATGTACAAGCCAAAACAGGACATTCACGTGCACGAGAAAATGAGACTGAGGCTGTAAGTGCAGGTGGTTATGATTATTCCCTTGATACATGTCAAGATGCATTGCTTGAGCTTGGGGACATACCACCGTTGCAGTACGTTAGGTCACTGACACTGTTCAAGGATAAGGAATGGCGAAGGTTTTTTATGCGCACTCCTACCCATTTGCGTCTAGCCATGATCCTCGCTTTGCATTGAACTGAGAAGTTCTGTGTTGCTTGTGTTAGCAAATCTTCTTCGCTGAACTGTTTGATGATTTCATTATTCCTGATTTGGTTTTTCTTATTTTTTTTTTCATTCCATCATATCCTTTTTCCTTTTCTATGTTCATATGTTTTTTTTTTTGAACTTTTAAGTGTTTTCTGTTATATTAAAACTATGTTCTATTATTATAATATGACCATGTGTTAAATAAATTTTGTTCTCCTCTGAATTTTACTGTTTCACCAATAACGCTAACTATTACAGCATGAATAACATATTTTATAATTATGTTTTTACTGTGATGTAGACAAAGGCATATGTCATCCGACAGAGAAAACAATACAATGGAACTCTCATCAGAGGAGGATGAGGTTGTTGATGATTTTATGAATTTTTTGATGATTGCTTTAATGCATGACCATATCAACGCGTCAAGTAGTCGCCGACCGCAACGAACGTGTCCATTCAGAGGTGATGATTACATTTTCGGCCTATTAAATGGCCATCCAGAAACAATGATGAATATTATGCGAATGGATGCACAAACATTCATTTTATTGAAAGACACTTTACTCCATAATGGCTTTATCGATACTGAACATATGTATATCAGTATGGAGGAATCGCTTGGAATTTTTTTATACACTTTTGCACAAAATGATCGCCATTGAATAATGGCAGATAGATTTCAACACTCCATGGAAACAATTTGTCGGCACATAAAAATTGTTATGCAGGCATTGTGCAAGCTTTCATAATCGGTTATCAAACCACGTAACCTAGAGGACATATCGAGAAAAATTTTAAATGACAGGAGGTTTTTTCCCTAGTTCAAGGTACGAACAGTATGACTGTCCTGTAAGTTTGTTCATATCAATAAGTGCTAATAAATATTATTATTTTTTATTATGAAAGTAATATCGAAGTTTGTTTCGCTTTTAATATCAAACAAATATCTGTCAATTAGGATTGTGTCGGTGCTATCGATGGCACATTGGTGGATGCATGGGTCCCTACTTCAAGACAAAATACATTCCGCGGTCGGAAAGCAACGGTATCGCAAAATGTACTCGCAGCTTGCGACTTCGATATGTTGTTCATATTTATTAATTCTGGATGGGAAGGTAGCACTCACGACAATGCTATTCTGCTTAACTCTATTACACGAGCTGATCTACAGTTCCCACACCCACCCAATGGTGACTGTCCCTGAATAACATACGGTACACTTTTTTCCTTGTCTGTTTTTGTACATATCAATTGACAGAACTGTGTATTCATTATTTACATGTAGGCAAGTACTATTTAGTTGATGCTGGTTTCACGAACATGCCTGGATTTCTTGCCCCATTTCGGTCTCAACGGTATCACTTGCAAGAGTTTCGTGGCCATCGTTATGCAGGACCTAAGGAATTGTTTAACCATCGACATTCGTCATTACGCAATGTCATAGAAAGAACATTTGGTGTTTTGAAGAAGTGCTTCCCAATATTGCGGTCCATGCCAAATTACAAGTCTACACGACAAGGGCCTATCGTGATTACATGTTGTGTAGTGCACAGTTGGATCTGTTTGCATGCAGTTATGGATCCATTCTTTATGGAAGCTGATAATGAAATAGCCGCAGAAGCAGAAGCAGACGGGCTTGTTGGAGACCAAGATGACTACGTTGGCATGTCACAACATGGGTTAACGTCCCAATCGAACGTTATGGATGCAATTGCTACTGCTATGTGACAAAATCATTTTCACCATGCATAGAAAAGGGATGTGAACAAGGCAAGTAAATGTCGTACTGACTACTGGTTGTGAATGCGTAATTATTTGGTAAATTATTTCAGTCATTATGACATCGTTACTACATAACTTCGCCCTTCCTTGTTTGTTTCTGTGATTTACTGACTTCTTTTATCTTCTTGTAGGATAACTAATACTGAGGACAACGATTGAGCTAAATGGCAATGAAACGAAATAAAACACAAACATCATCGCATGGGCAATGAAGATAATGGTTTTCGCATATCATTGTGTACTTAAATATGTTGTTCATGCAATGTGTAATATGCAATTTTATGTATAGTCTAGCAAAGACAATTTAATATGTTGTTATTAATATGTAATGTGTTTCTTAGTAACTTTCATAAATAAATATGTTGTCATTAAATTAAATGTGGTGGTGGCAGATGGGTGGTGGGTGGTGGGTGGTACGTGGGTGGTGGTAATGGGTGGTGGGTGGTGGTGGGTGCCAGATGGGTGATGGGTGGTAGGTGGTGATGGGTGGTGGTGGCAGGTGGGTGGTTGGTGGTGATAGGTGGTGGTGGTGATAAGTTCACCATTTAAAAGTATGACAAATAAATAATAATAATAATAATAATAATAATAATAATAATAATAATAATAATAAATAAAATAAAATAAAATAAAATAAAATAAAAAAGTAAATTATATTTTATTGTTTTATATCGCCCGATTTTATAGCAAAATATTATTTTATATGAAGAATGTGTAAAAATTCGCTGGGTACATCTTAAAGTAAGGGTGTATAATTTGTGTAAACACTGAGGTATTCTTTTTAATTTTCTGTACAGAAGTTTATAATAACTTTTTTTTTTCCTTTTCATTAAAAAAAAGAATGTTTATTATTAAATATTATTAAATTGTAACTTGTTTTATTTAATTTCAGAACATTAATTTAGTTTTATATTATAATTAATGCAGAAAAATTATTTAATAATTGTGTAATTTTTATTCATTTTATTCAAATGAAGGATTTCGTAGACATTTATGAATTACTATTTATTAATTTCTGTACAAATAATTTTTTCAATGCATAATCTTTTTGCACAGATTGTTATAACATTATAACTATGTAATTAAATGATTCCAAAAAAAACCCGTCGTTGTTATTCATTACGTGAATAGAAAAGTTTATAACAAAATAACAAAAGTAAAACAATCACAACAAAACTCACCAAATAAATAACCAAAACAAAAAAAGTGAAAAAAATATAACCACCATATCTGTGAACCATTTTACTTGATTTTTAAACAAGTTAAGCATCATTGTCAGGTGGTGTTGGAGGTGAAGGGAAATGCTGATGGTACAGCTGAGTGACTCGATGGTCAATCAGATCAATGCGGTTCCTTGTCAGTTCAGCGCGTCTCTCTGAGTCAACACGAAACTCACCAAATTGATGAATTAGTGAGTTTTGAGCGGTGGCAATTTCATCGAACCGAGTACCAAATTCATCAAACCGAGTACCCAATGTATTGAGCTGATTAGCCATTTGTTGTTCCCATTGTAGGCGCTGATTGTACCGTTCTTTGTTCCAAAGTTAAATAATCAGTCCAGTAATAGGGTTGTTCATTTGGTGGCATGGCATTGTCATTGAGTTCTTCCTCATTAGGTATTGGTTGATTTTCAAGATTAATAGAGCCCATCAAGGTGTCAGCACCACCAGCTCGGGTCAGTGTATACTCAGAAATTAGTGAAGTGATTCTGATCCATCATTCACCTTCAAGGTTCACATCATGGGCTTTGAAAATTATGGTTAACAAAGCTCCAAACGGTAGTGACCGGCCACTCAGAGTATCCAATTTTGCAAGCATCATTTGTTTTAGTAATATAAAGCATAAATCTAATTTTTGTCCTATTTCAAAACAATATAACAAGTAAACTTGAAAACATGAAACACTATTATAATGTCCTTTTTTGGGAGTGATATTTTCAACTATCCATCGATGGAGAATACGAAGGTGAGGTTTTAAATGGCTGACTTGTAAATTAGTGCCGCTAAATCAGTTGTCACAAATTGTGGTATAAATCTGAGTGACATCATCAACAATTTTTTCTAATGCGGCCTCATTTTGAAAATAACATTGTAAATCTCCTGTTTCGACTCTAATAATTTGTGCAAAACGACGGAGAGAGAGTGTGATCCTTTTCCCCTTAACATAAGAGGTAAGACTGAACGATTCATTTTGTTGGTCACCCAGTGTCAAGTGAACATAAAATAACCGTAGAAGACGGGGATATATCTTTTTGGCTAATTATTTAATGGTAGCCATCCCATTGTATCTAATTTGCCAAGTAAGAGTGAATCATATTTAGAAGGTAGTTTTACGTTTCTCCCCGTAATAATTGGTCGAGTAATGAAATGTTCATAAGCTTGTTCATAATGATATGTTGCAAAATCATTAGTTGGATAGCCATCATGTTGTTTCTGTGGTGGTGGTAAAAGGTTTGAGGATTCACCAAGTTTGGGCCTGGTTCGTTTTGTTCTTGGTATGATTGTTCTTGGCATGATGACTGCAAAAGTGAAAGAAAATTATATATTACAACATATGAGAGGTAAAAAATATGTATGAAAAATATATCAACCAATAGTACATTTTTGTGCATACAAACTTATTTTTATGTAAAAAATAAATATAAAAAAATTTGGTGACAAAATTTAATTGGGCAAATGCCATAGAAACAGATTTTTATAAAATAAAAAAAAAAACCATAGGGAATGATATTTCTCATTTATATTGGGTTTGTTTCATTCAGTTTATGATAACTTAGAAATTGATAATCAGAAAAATAAATGATAGTGTAACAAAATTAGAACAGAAATCAGAAAAATATAACAGATGAAAATGGAACAGATATGAAACAAAGCGAACAGATACGGAGGTGGAATGGTGACTGGGCCGGGATGACCAGCCGGATGTCCTGTGGGATGACCGGCCGGTTGTCCTCCTCTTCCCTCCCTCACTCCCTCTGAAGCTAATGTCTGAAGGTAATATCTGAAGCTAATATGAAGATGAACTAGCATCAAAACTAACCTGTAAATTATGGAAGTGGAGAAGGAGGACCTAATGAGATGGTGGATATGCTTCTATTTCTCTAATTTTTATTTTCTGATATAACTGGAGAAGGTGTTTCTGAGATGGTGAAGTTGGTGTGGTAAACGGAATGAGATTCAGATTTAATAGAAAGGGTGAGGTTCAAAAGGTTCAGTTTGGATTTTTTTTTATTTACTTTTTATTTGTTAAATATTATTTGATTTTAATATTATTACTTTTTATATATATATCAAATCCGTGTACTAAGTACACAGCTGTAGCCTCTCCTTTTTTTTTACCTCAGTGTTGAACACACAGCTATGAAACAATAAGGGGTAGGTAATAAGTAAGTGAAATTACTATCTTACCCTTTATATTTTGTTCTATGTAGTCACTTTCCATTTAAGTCAAGGGGGGCATAATAGTCATTTTGTATGTCAATCCCACAATTATATGAGCTCAACGGGTACAATAATGCATTGCATTTCTGTTGCCACATATGGACGAAATTCATAACATGTAATAAATGGAAAAAAAAATTGATAATGTTTTGTAAGATTTACGTTATGATTTGTATTTTAAAATATTAAATTTAGTGTATTTATTCCTTCTTTATTAATATGTATTTTCAAAAGTTGTTGACTTTAACAAAATGTTAGAAAAAAAATTAAAAACGTATTTTACAAATGAATTGATAGAAAAATTAATTGGCAGAAAATAATTGACATAGGTTTATTTTAAAATGAAAAAATTATTTCGAAAAAACAATTATTCAAAAAAATTACAAAATAAAAAATTAATTGACAAAAAAAATCAATTTTTAATTTCAGTAATTTAAAAATAGTTTGGTTATTATTGTTGATAAAAAATATGGATATCGATATATGAGTTATGTGTTTGATGATAAATTATTGGTTGAATTAAGTTTTGAAAACTATTTTCAAAACACATCACCAAACAAATTTTCACCTTTAACATGTCACATCAAACTTTCAAAACTTAATTCAAAATACATCTTCAAAACACAATTCAACACTGTGTGAGTGATTTTCTGATCACAATGCCTGCTTAATAATCAGCTAGAGAGCACCGGCAGAATAGATGGCTTCAGCTAACCTGTAACAGAAAGAGAAGTCTCCGGCGGTGGTTCAACCACCCGGGGGTACTCCGACGATCAAGTTAGTATATCTCTCAAAGATAAATCAAGTGCTAAACTCACAGGCTTGAGTATCAAAAGCATAAAATTGCGTACCTTAGACCCACGGGGGTGCCTTTCTTTTATAGCCAACATAAACCTAGTCCCACTAGAAACTTGACTTCTATGAACTCCCATTCAGTACTTACTTTGGATTTCACAAGAGATAAAGATAAACTCCCTAAGAGCTTTATCCTTATCTTAGTTAAGTCTCTTTTTTACTCTAGGACTCTTGTCCTTTATCTTTTATCCTCTTATCTCGGATTCCGATATCCTCGGACATAACCTCGGCCTCGCCGAGATTACCTCGGCGTCTCGACCAGGACACGTGGCACCTCGGCTGACACGCCGGTGTCACTTTGCCACGTGTTGGTACTCAGAAAATATATCCCCACAACTGCCCCTTAGGTTCTATTACCTCGGCATTCTAAGGTGATGGAACCTATATCTGTATTTTTTTCCAGTAAATCGACTTAAAATTTGAGTGCCGAAATCATTCATTTCAGGCCGACATGCTTTCCCTAAAAAATCAAGATTTTTAAGGACCTTCTTACGCGCATGAGCTGTCATGCACTTCAACCCAACCGTTTTAGCCTTGCGTTTCCCTCTTACTGGTCCGTACACGTGACGCGCCTGTTAGCCGCCTCTTTCTTCATGTGCGCCGTCTGACGCCCTCGTTCTTCTAGGCGTATTGATTGCTTTTGCCGCCGTTTCTGTTTAATCAAAAACTTTTTCCCTTTTTTCCGTCTCTTCACTTTTTCATTTCGAATCTCCTGTTATCTCTTTCTAGCTTTCGAAACCCTCCATCGCTCAAGCTTTCAAAGCTCTGCAACCTTCTCCATTCTCCCATTCCGGCGAGATTTCCACCGGTCTTCTACTCCTGCAACCGTTGTAGGACATCGGCAAATCCCTTTCCAGCTTCCCTTTTTCTGGTAAGCTACTGTTCTTTTCGTTTTTCATTTCCCTGATGTTTCTTCTTTCTCGCTGTCGCCATTACTGTACTGTTTCAAGCTTTTTTAATTCATAAATCGTACATCTGAATGCATTCATCCCTAATTTTGCCTTTGCCCACATTTTGAACACACGCACTGTTTCACCACTTCTTTGCACTTTTGCCACTTTTCTTGGCCATATACTCTTGTATTCTTCATGTTCTTGATAGCCCATCTTAATTCTTGTTTCTGAAACTTCGTTTTTGTTTTCTGTTTTTTGCATCTTTTCCAAATTCTTGCTTTCAATCCGTGTTTCCATAGATTTAGGTCTGGGATTTGTCTGTAGAACCCATAACTTAGAAAAAAAAACTGAAACCTGCACCTACCTTATTGTTTGCCGAGGTCCCAATAACCTTTCAAAAACATCTTCTGAGACCCACCTTCTAAGATTAAGCCAATATCATGAGTATGTGGAAACATAGGGTAAACACCCCCTCCAAACTAGAATACTTTTAGACAGGAGTTTGAAGTCCCAGTCGATGTCAATCTGAGGTTGGCTAGGGATGATGACTCCATCATGCCTACCGAAAACTCCATGCCCTTCCCTGTAGTCGCCTTTATAGAGTGTGGACTTCGGCTTCCATTAAACATTCTGTTTCGTGAGGTTCTCCATTACTATAAGTTGAACCCCATGCAACTGGCAATCAATTCCTATCGAGTGATCTTTGGTATTATAGCCCTAGCTAAACGGGAAAACGCTAACCCTTGCCGACATCCAATTTTGCTATACCATGTATGGCCTTAACTTGAAAGAAAAAGGCTACATTTGTTACCTTAAGCCGAGATCCACAGAATTCAAAATTGTAGCCGACCTTCCAGACTCCAACAAAGGAGCTGGTGATGATTATCTCATTACCTCGGGGAACTGGGAGTTCGCCCCAGATGAAGATCTCCATCTCTTCCCTCTCCCACGATCAATCTTTATAGAGGGTAATGGTAAGAGCCCTGCATTCATACTTGTTTTACTTTTAAAGTCTTCTATATTTTATCTGTTTTTTAATGTCTGCTTTGCCTTTACTTTTGCAGTTCTGCCTCAGCCGCCAAAAAACTTTCGCCAATCCTTTGTTCCCAGCAAGGATTTAAGGAAATTACTGGACCTGCCAGTTCAGAAGTGAAAGGCCCCCCTGCTTCTCAACTTCATCCCAACATACAAATCAGCTCTCCCCGACGTCCCCAGGAAAAAGAAGAAGAAGAGCTTATCTCCTCCCTCTGCTACAACTCTTCCAACTGCATCAATATCGTGAACAGACCAAGGATCAACCTCTGATCCAGCTAAACAACCGTCGTCCTCGGCTCCATACCTCATTCCACCATCCCAAAGAAAGCGTCGCCGACGTCTTGTTCTTACAACTGATATGGGTCGCGCAAAGCCAGTTGCTAAAGACCTCCTAGCCAACATTCCATCATCCATTGACGAACAACCAACACAAACCCAACCTCCAGCAAAACCAAAAAGAATAAAAAAGGCTCAACCAAAGGCCAAGGTAGCTCAGGTGGAGTCTGAAGACACTCTGTCTATCTCAAAGTTGGCTGAGAGTGATAAATCTCAGCCTTCTACTGGGAAGAGGTGCTCTGAGTCTCAACCATCAAAATCACAACAACCAAAAAAGTCGAGGTCTTCCTCTGTCACAACTTCGGGATCAAAAAAGCCCGATGCCCCCTAGGCCCCCACCATTACTTTGGAAGACAAGCCTGTTATGGCAAATGATAGTGCTGATGATATAAACGTCGGCGTCGCACTCAGTACGCCCTGCTTCTTCCAGGCGATCTGGAGCGAAACGCTCAGTATAGTGAATATGAGAACTATGCTCTAATGTTACAGCACTTTGTTAACGTCTTTCACTTGGTAAATTTTTCTTTCTCTTTATTTCACGCTTTGAATATTCTTTAACTCCTCTGTTTTCTTTCAGGCCATCCAGCATGCCCACTCTTTCTCAATGCAGTCTTTTGAGAACAGGGAGATGCTTGTCGAGATGAAGAGGGAGGTCTCCAGCCTCCAAAAGACCAACAAAGGCCTCCAGTCAAAAATGAAAAAACTGGAAGATCAAGCCGAAGCTGCAATTAAAGCTCAGAATAATGCCGAAGAGAAGACTGAGGCTGCTGAGACTATCAGAAAGGTGGCTGAGTCTCAAAGGAGAGAGGCCGAGGAAAAAATGGCCCAAGTTGAGAAAGAGCTTCAGGAGGCCTTTGCCACCAAAGAAGCTGAAATCAAAGACGCTGACGAAAAGGCGTACTCACAGGGTATGGCCGACGTTACTGAGGCCTATGAAAAACAAGTGAAGGAGGCATGCAACAAGGGTTTCACCCTTGGTTGGATGTCCCTTTTGAAAAAACTTAATATTCCTGATAACTTTCCATTGCGGAAGGCCAACGCCATTCCCTTGCCATTTCCACCAGTCCCAATTCCAAGTGAAGATGTCGGCGAATCTGATGCTGAGGATGAGGCCGAGGAGGAAGAGGATGAGGCTTTGATTAGAAAATCAAAAGATGCTGATGGGGCCAAGTCCCCTCTTCAGAATGAGCAAGTCCTAGACTTGACTCAAGATAAAGAAGGTGATTTGGTTCCCATAGAAGCTGTTCTTGAGATTGTACCAGCCAACATCCCTTCTGAGGTTAAGACGGTTGAAGAAACTCTTCAAGAAATTGACGCCGAGATAGCGGCAGAGAAGGAGGCCGAGGTGGTATTTGATCTTCAAATTCAACAATCTGGCGGAGAGGAGCCTCAGCTCTAAGTCTTCTTCTTACTTGTATCTTCTTGCTTCTTTATCTTAGGGAACAATGTATGTTCTTTGTATGGCCAATGTGTCCCCCTTTTTTCTTTGAATGTTAATACAACTTTTCTCTTTTATTGAATACTTGTACTCCTGTCTTCTCTTTTTTATCTTTGTATGATTCTATACTTAGAATATTTTGCATATATCGCATGTACTCCTTCTTCTTTGTGCAATCCTCTCGGGGTAACACACCTCGGTTATGCTACCCGATACTTTACCTCGGCAAGTTTCTTGTGTCTGGTTTATCTTCAACTTGTAAATTGTCCACAAATTTCAACAAGTGGTAAATAATGAGTTCGACTTAACTTAACTTGTAAATTGTCCACAAATTTCAACAAGTGGTAAACAATGATCTCGGCTTTAACTTATAAATTGTCCACAAATTTCAACAAGTGTTTAGCAATACTTTTTGGTTTAACCAACTTGTAAATTGTCCACAAATTTCAACAAGTGGTAAACAATGATCTCGGCTTAACTTGTAAATTGTCCACAAATTTCAACAAGTGTTAAGTAATATTTTTCGGTTTAACCAACTTGTAAATTGTCCACAAATTTCAACAAGTGGTAAACAATGATCTCAGCTTAACTTAACTTGTAAATTGTCCACAAATTTTAACAAGTGTTACGCAATATTTTTCGGTTTATCCAACTTGTAAATTATCCACAAATTTCAACAAGTGGTAAATAATGATCTCGGCTTAACTTAACTTGTAAATTGTCCACAAATTTCAACAAGTGTTAAACAATATTTTTCGGTTTAACCAACTTGTAAATGGTCCACAAATTTAATAAGTGGTAAACAATGATCTCGGCTTAACTTAACTTGTAAATTGTCCACAAATTTCAACAAGTGTTTAGTAATACTTTTGGTTTAACCAACTTGTAAATTGTCCACAAATTTCAACAAGTGGTAAACAATGATCTCGGCTTAACTTAACTTGTAAATTGTCCACAAATTTCAACAAGTGTTAAGCAATATTTTTCGGTTTAACCAACTTGTAAATTGTCCACAAATTTCAACAAGTGGTAAACAATGATCTCGGCTTAACTTAACATGTAAATTGTCCACAAATTTCAACAAGTGTTAAGCAATATTTTTCGGTTTATCCAACTTGTAAATTGTCTACAAATTTCAACAAGTGGTAAACAATGATCTCGGCTTAACTTAACTTGTAAATTGTCCACAAATTTCAACAAGTGTTAAGCAATACTTTTCGGTTTAACCAACTTGTAAATTGTCCACAAATTTCAACAAGTGGTAAACAATGATCTCGGCTTAACTTAACTTGTAAATTGTCCACAAATTTCAACAAGTGGTAAACAATGATCTTGGCTTAACTTAACTTGTAAATTGTCCACAAATTTCAACAAGTGTTTAGCAATACTTTTCGGTTTAACCAACTTGTAAATTGTCCACAAATTTCAACAAGTGGTAAACAATGATCTCGACTTAACTTAACTTGTAAATTGTCCACAAATTTCAACAAGTGTTAAGCAATACTTTTCAGTTTAACCAACTTGTAAATTGTCCACAAATTTCAACAAGTGGTAAACAATGATCTCAGCTTAACTTAACTCGTAAATTGTCCACAAATTTCAACAAGTGTTAAGCAATTATTTTTTTTCCCTCTGCCCCCTTAATGCGAGCCTAAGTTGCACTTGGGTTCGCATTATACATGTATTCCAGAGATAATGTCAAGTATCTTGAAAACAGAACTGAATCTTTATTTATTTATTTCAGCAAATGGCCAAGGAACAAAGGAATTTTAATGATAGAAAAATTTCAAAGTACAAGCGTTCCATGATCTAGGCAATTTTTTGCCCTCTTTATCTCCAAGCCGATATGCCACATTTCCCAGTACCGAGATGATCTTATAGGGTCCTTCCCAATTTGGGCCAAGCTTGCCCTCTCTGGGATCCTTCTTGTTGTCAACAACTTTTCTTAGGATAAGGTCACCACTCTGAAATTCTCTTGAATTGACCTTCTTGTTGTATGCTTTGGCAAGCTATTGTTGGTATGCTGCAAGCTGAACTGCAGCTTTCTCCCTTCGTTCTTCCAGAGGATCTAGCTCTCGGGCTAAGAGAACATCATTAGTTTCGTTTTCTACTCCTTGGGTTCTGATTCCAGGGATGCCGATCTCCAGTGGAATGACTGCTTCTGTGCCATAAGCCATGGCAAAGGGGTTTCCTCAGTTGATCTTTTCGGTGTAGTCCGATATGCCCTAAGTACATTGGGCAGTTCGTTTACCCATTTTCCTTTTGCTGCCTGCAGCCTCTTCTTTATTCCATCCAAGATTACTTTGTCGGATGCCTCTGCTTGCTCATTGCTTTGGGGAAAACTTGGTGTTGAGAAGTAGTTCTTGATCTTGAATTTTTGCACAAAAGTTCTTCATCCCCATCCTGGACAAGGATTTTCTTTAGTGCCTCTTTGCTCTTCTCGACTGTCTTCTTGCCAACGTCTTCTAGGGCTTGTATGTCTTCTTCTTCAATTTCTGCCTTTTCTGGCTCTCGAACGCTGCAAGTAGACTTCATTGCTGCCATGGAGTAACTTTTTACCTGTAGCTGATCACCCCTGATTTCTTCTATCCTATGCTCTGTTGGGAATCGCAACAGTTGATGCAATGTTGAGGGAATTGCCCCAATCGCATGCAACCATGGTCTTCCCAAGATGATGTTGTATGGGGAGGGTGTGTCGATGACGGTGAATTCTGTCTTGATTTTCCTGGTGCTAGCCTATACCTCCAAGCTTACTGTTCCCAGTGGCCATGTCGGCGTTCCATTGAACCCGACCATTGGGCCGTTGGATCGTTCCATGTCATATGGGTGAAGGCCGAGCTCCTTGTAACATCGGATGTACATGATGTCACAAGAGCTTCCTTGGTCAATCAAGATGCGTTTCACTTGGCACTCCCCAACTTGGAGGGATACTACCAAGGCATCATTGTGCGGTTGCTGGACCATCTCTAGGTCGGCTTCAGTGAAGGTTTTCATCGGTCCCTGGTACTGTTCTGCTCGATGTCTTTTCTCTCCGACTTGATAGACATGTTGTAGGTGTTTTACCTTCTGGGTTTCTTCTTGGATTTTGTTTTTGTTGACCTTTGAGTGGATTACGTTGATTACCCGAGGTCCTCCTGCCTGTGGCTATTGTGCTGGGGGAGGTGGGGCTGCTGGTGCTTGAGGCAATCTCACCCGTTCTTCCCTTGTTCTGGTTTTATCAACAAGGTCTCTCAGATGTCCTTGTCTTACCAGGTCTTCCAAATATATTTTTAGGTCTCTGCAACCCTGAGTCGTATGTCCATCTGCATTATGGTAGGCACAATGCCTACCAATGTTTCTTCCCATAAACTCTCCTGGAGTCCTTTCTGGCATTCTGAAATAGGGCTGGTTTCGAATTTGATCCAGGACTTTGGAAATTGGGATCCAGAACACGATTGTTACTGCTTGTGTGGCCCTTAGTTCTGCCTCTTGCCTGCCCGTTCCATTATTACCTCGGCCTCGCTTCGGCGAGCCGTTCCCTTTCTCCTGTTTTATCTCCCTATTCGCCGATGTGTCTTCTTCGGCTCTGGCATACTTCTCGATTCTTGCCATGAGCTCTTCCATGCTTTTTGGCAAAGTTTTTGCCAAAGATTTCCGTAGCGGACAATTGTCTTTTAGGCCATTCTTGAATGACACGACCGTTACCTCTTGGTTGCAATCAGGTATTCGATTGAACATCTCGTAATACCTTTTTTGCGTAGGCCCTAAGTCCTTTATCCTTGGTGATTTTTAAAGCCATCAGTGCGTCGACCCTCAAGGGCTGCAATTTATTTGTCACGAACCTGGCCACGAACATCTCGGCCAGGCCTTCCCAAGTCTTTATGCTTCCTTTCGGTAGTTTATGGAACCAATCTGATGCAATTTCCCCGAAGGATAAGGGGAATACTTTGCAGAGCAACGGCTCGTTCCCACTATATAACGCCATTAAATTCAGGTATAGTCCAACGTGAAAGTTGGGAGCTGACTTGCCATCATATATTTAGAACCTCGGCATACTGAATCTCTTTGATGCTTCAAATTTGTCCAGTTCCACCGAGAATGGTGTCTTCGGCTTAACAGAGGAAGTTACCTCGGCTTCAGCATTCTGTTGTTTCCTCTTGAGGTAATCTCTCAAGTCTTCTTTACTCCTCCTTGGAGCTCGGCTATCTTTGAACTTCAATCTTTTCTGCACACTACTTTGAGCCTCGTGGTGGGCTCGTTTTGATCTCTCTCCATGTGTCGTGTCAAAGCAGAGCGCCTGCCCTTGGACATGCCGATGTTCTTTGGGCTCTGGGTCCTTCGTGTGATACGTCCTTCGGGACTCCTCTCGTCTCGACTCCTCTCGTCCGACTTCCCTGGAAGGTTAGTGAGAGTGCCTTCCGCTCTTGGTGTGTTGAGGGACTTCGGAGATTGTTCTTCTTCCCCTCTTCTGGGTATTAATTGCTGGCATCGGCGTATCCTGCAGCGGGTATGGTGACTGCATGACATTGTTTTGCATCATGAAGTTAATGACTGACTGTAGGTCTGCCAACTTGTTTGCCAATTCTTTTACTTCTTCATCCCTCCGTAGGCACCTATCCCTCCATACCTGAAGGTTATCTTCGTTATAGTACTTGCCTTGGTCTGTCCTCTTCGAAGTGTCGCCCTCCTGGCCGACGTCTTTCTCTCCGTGGCCCTAGTCGTGAGTTTCTGCATTATGGTTGTCTCCTTCAATGTCAAGGTCAATTGGTTTGCCACTCCCAACGGGAGTGTCGCCCCCAATGTTTTCCTTCTGCCCGTTACTGGCCATCTATTCTTCCTCATTTCTCACTGACGGCGCCAAATTGTGTAAGTGATTTTTTGATCACACTGCCCGCTTAATAATCAGTTAGAGAGCACCGGCAGAATAGATGGCTTCAGCTAACCTGTAACAGAAAGAGAAGTCTCCGGCGGTGGTTCAACCACCTGGGGGTACTCCGACGATCAAGTCAGTATATCTCTCAAAGATAAATCAAGTGCTAAACTCACAGGCTTGAGTATCAAAAGCATAAAATTGCGTACCTTAGACCCATGGGGGTGCCTTTCTTTTATAGCCAACATAAACCTAGTCCCACTAGAAACTTGACTTCTATGGACTCCCATTCAGTACTTACTTTGGATTTCACAAGAGATAAAGATAAACTCCCTAAGAGCTTTATCCTTATCTTAGCTAAGTCTCCTTTTTACCCTAGGACTCTTGTCCCTTATCTTTTATCCTCTTATCTTGGATTCCGATATCCTCAGACATAACCTCGGCCTTGTCGAGATTACCTCGGCGTCTCGACCAGGACACGTGGCACCTCGGCTGACACATCGGTGTCACCTTGCCACGTGTTGGTACTCAGAAAATATATCCCCACAAACATTCTATTTAAAAACCATAACCAAACAAATTTTCTACACTCAAATCATAATTCTTCAACCCATAAACTCAAAATACAACTCATACTCTCAAATCACATTTACAAAACACAACCAAACGCAGGCAAAAGAACTTAAAAAGAAACTTGACTGGTTTCATTCATTTGTTTCGTTAGAAATGGTTATGAAATTTTGAAAAAATATGATTTTTTTTTAACTTTTGGTCTATTTTTTAGGTGAGATCTATGCGTCACATTTGACGGGTCTAAGTGGTAACGCGTTCTATGTTGCGTTGTGATTCACGTGGTGTATTTGGTTGCTCAAAACTATTATCGGGTGAATGGAAAATTGAAGCCAAATAAGCTCCACGAAAATAGTGTTTTTGGTGAAATTTCCTAAAGGTTTGAATAAAGGCTTGTCCCATATTGATTTGGTGGGAAACTTTGAGTGGGTTTATAAGGCATGGGTTTGTAACTTGGGAATGACCCCAAGGGGCACCCCAAATTTGTAGAAGGGAGATGTTATAGGCAAATTGAGCTAGATTCATTGGACCCAAAAATAAACACGGGCTAGGCTTGGCTTGGGCGCAAGTGCGTGGTGTGATTTTAGGTTGGGCTTATCCGGCCTAATACCTATCTTTTTGGACAAAAAACATTTGAATTTAATTTTATTCTTTGGTAAAATAAAACATGTCTTCAATTTTTGAATTTAAATCTGTTTTCACCTCTTCAAATTTTATACAGTTTAATTCAAATATGTCCAGTTCAAATTCTGTACAGTTTAAATTCAAATCTGTCTAGTGTACAGTTTCATATCTGTCCAACAGATTCGAATCTGTTCAAACCCAAAACAGTTTTATCTGTTTGAAAATCAAACTAGATCTATCTGAACAAGTACCATACCTGTTTATTCAAATCTGTACAGCCACGAAATCATCTATAAATAAGACATGCTCTCATTTGGATTTTTCATTCCTAATTTTCGTACTTCTCCTCTGTAATAAATCTCTACATTTTGTTGCATTAAATTTATGTGAGAAAGAGTGTAAACACTTAGTGTGTTCGTTGTGCAAACAATTTGTAGTGCTGCTATTATTTGTTGTTGATCATTTTATCCTAGGAGATAGACGTCCACATTCTGAAAGTACCGTGGAGATGACGAATCTGTCTTAAGGACACAGTGTTAAACGCTGGATTTTATCAGAAAATTTGTTCAAGAAATTAATTTGGTAAGTAATTAATTTATTTTCTATTTTATTATTTTTCTGTTTCAAATTTTTATTTTGTTTTTGTAACAAAATAAAAATCTATTTTATTTATATTATTTTATTTTCTGGTTTGATTTTTGTAATCAAACAAATTTTTTCATTTCCTTTATTTCTTCTGTATTCCGTTTGTTGTTAAGTACACAAACAGAATTTATTTTTCATATTTATCGATGATTGCACAATCTTAAGATAGATTATTTTTTGGTGTCTTCATTGTATTTATTTTTCTGGGTTTTCACAAAGTGATATTTTGGTTGGAAAATACAAATAGTAGTCATATACTGTTTGACAAATAGCAGTAATATACTGTTTATTTTCTTTGACAACTAGTAGTAATATACTGATGTCATTAACAATTGCAGAATATTAATTTGTGTTACAGAAAATTATTGTGATATTTTATTTTTCTAGTTTTAGTAACAAGGAAAATAAAATTATTTTATGTTACAATTTATTTTCTGATTTTGGTAACTAGAAGATTAATTTATGTTTTGGTTTTTTCTGATTTTTGCAATCAGAAATTATGGCTGCTGATCGTTACAACGATTTCGGTCCCTATCCAGAACCATGTTCAAGTGTGAAAAATCGGAAAAATTTAATGGTACTGAGTTTAAGAGATGGCAGCAGAAAATACTGTTTTATCTTACAACTCCAAATCTGGTCCGGTTTCTCTGTGAAGAGGCTCCAGTACTTAAAGAGGATGAAAGTGATCGGCAAGTTGTTGCCACTGTAGACACTTGGAAACATTTCGATTTCCTGTGCAGAAACTACAACCTCAATGGCCTTGATAACATGCTGTATAATGTTTACAGCCCTCTAAAAACAACAAAAGAATTGTGGGATTCTTTGAAGAAAAAAATACAAGGCAGAGGATGCCGGCACAAAGAAATTTGTTGTCGGTAAATTTTTGGACGTCATTATGGTAGACTCCCAAACGGTAATTTTTCAAGTTCAAAATTTTCAAATAATTTTGTATGATATTCATTCTGAAGGTATGTCTCTTAGCAAGTCGTTCCAAGTCGCTGTTTTAGTGGAAAAGTTATCACTGGCTTGGAAAAATTTTAAAAATTATTTAAAACATAAACGTAAGGAGATGGCCATGGATGAATTGATTGTAAGACTAAGAATTGAGGAAGGTAACCGAAAGGCTAAAACGAGGAATGGTAAAAATCCCATTGAGTCCAAGGCTAATGTGGTTGAATAAGTGCACAAACCACATAAAAAAAGAGAAAGTTTATTGGAGATGGTTCTAAACAAGGCGACAACAATGTCAATAAAAAGTTCAAAGGTAACTGCTATAATTGTGGCAAGACTGGCCATCGAGCTTTTGATTGCTGCCGCCCTAAGAAGGATCGCGGAAGTACAAGCAAGAAGACCACCAATCAAGCCAATGTGACATAATTAGATTACATCTCTGACGGGGTAAATGACATCAATCTCTCTGCTGTGGTGTCTGAGGCTAATTTGGTTGGAAATCACAAGGAATTGTGGGTTGACATTAGGGCAACTTGTCACATTTGCGCGGACAAAAAGATGTTCACTACTTACAATGAGGCTGCAAATGGTGAACAATTTTTTTATGAGAAATTCTTCTACTTCTACTTCTATTGTGGTTGGACAAGGAAAGGTGATCTTGAAGATGACATCAGGCAAAAAACTTACCCTCAATATCGTACTACATGTATCAGACATCCGGGAGAATTTAGTTTCTAGTTCTTTATTAAGTAAAAATGGTTTTAGGCTTGTATTTGAGTATGATAAATTTGTATTAACAAAGAGTGGTATGTATGTTGGTAAGGGATACATGAGTGATGGTTTCTTCAAGTTGAATGTAATGACGGTTGTACCAAAACTTGCTATTAATGAGAATAACACATCTTTTGCTTATATTCTTGAGTCGAATTTATGGCATGATAGATTAAGACATGTAAATTTTGATGTTTTGCGTAGATTAATTGGTTTGGATTATATACCAAAGTTTGAAATTGATCCTAATCACAAATGTAAGATTTGTGTAGAAACAAAACTAACTAAGGCTCCATTTAAATCGGTGGAAAGAAAAACCAAACCTCTAGAATTAATTCATACAGATGTATGTGATCTTAAATTTGTTCAAACTAGAGGAGGCAAAAAGTATTTCATAACATTTATCGATGATTGCACAAGATATTGTTATGTATACTTATTTAGAAGCAAAGATGAAGCCTTAGAAATGTTTAAACTTTACAAAACTGAAGTTGAAAATCAACTTGGAAAAACCATTAAAATGGTTAGAAGTGATAGGGGTGGTGAACATGATGCACCATTAAATGAATTTTGTGCACAACATGGTATTATTCACCAAACCACAGTACCCTATTCTCCACAGTAAAATGGAATTGTTGAAAAGAAGAATAGAATCTTTAAAGAAATGGTGAATGCAATGTTACTAAGTTCAGGCTTACCGCAGAACTTATGGGGGGAAGCAATATTGTCTACTAATTATGTTCTTAGCAGAATACCCCACAAGAAATCTAACAGCACTCTTTATGAATTGTGGAAAGGTCGACCACATTCTTACAAATATTTAAAAGTGTGGGGGTGTTTGGCAAAAGTAATAGTTTTTTATTCCTAAAAAGACTAAGATAGGACCAAAAACAGTGGATTGTGTGTTTATTGGTTATACTTAGAATAGTAGTGCATATCGATTTCTGACTTATAAATTAGAAATACCAGATATAAATGTGAACACTATTATAGAGTCAAAGAATACTGTGTTTTTTGAACATGTCTTTCCTTACAAGAAAGGACATGAATTAAGTTTACAGAAAAGAACTTATGATTGTATACAAAGTCAAGAGATTAATGACAATCAAATACAAGAGACTAGTAATGGTCTCGACCAACATGATTTAATTAATGATGAACCAAGACGAAGTAAGAGAGTAAGAACATCAAAATCCTTTGGTCCAGATTTTCTGACATACTTGTTAGAAAATGAACCTCAAAACTTTAAGGAAGCAATGACAGATCCTAAAGCACCTTTGTGGAAAGAGACTGTTAATAATTAAATTGAATCCATTATGCAAAATCATACTTGGGAATCGGTAGATCTTCCACCCGATTCTAAACCTCTTGGATATAAGTGGATATTCAAGAGAAAAATGAAAGCAGATGACTCAATAGACAAGTATAAAGCAAGAGTTGTGGTAAAAGGTTGCAGACAAAAGGAAGGTCTGGACTATTTTGACACATATTTTCCTGCGACAAGAATTACATCCATCCGCATGCTTATTGTCATAGCAGCGTTGCATAATTTAGAGATACATCAAATGGATGTTAAGACAGCTTTCTTAAACGGTGATCTAAATGAAGAGATCTAAATGAAGAGATCTATATGGAGCAACCTGAAGAGGTTGAAGTGCCAAGGAAAGAAAAGAAAGTTCGTCGGCTTGTAAAATCTCTTTATGGATTAAAACAAGCACCTAAGCAATGGCATGAAAAATTTGATCATGCTATACTTACTAATGGGTTTAAGATAAACGAATGTGACAAGTGCGTCTATGTTAAAAACACTGACCAAGGATATGTCATCATTTGTCTTTATGTGGATGACATGCTTATCATTGGAAGCAGTCAAAACATGATTAAATCAATTAAGCAAATGCTGAATAGAAGATTTGATATGAAAGATATGGGGGTCGCAGATGTTATATTAAGAATGAAAATTACTAAAACATCTGACGGATATGCATTATCTAGATCACATTACATTGAGAAAATTCTTGATAAATTTATCAAGGATGATAAGAATGTAGGTTTAACACCTATAGACATAAGTTTTTATTTATTGAAAAATAAAGGTGATGCGGTGTCTTAGTTAAAATACTCCCAAATCATTGGAAGCCTTATGTACCTAATGAATTGTACTCGTCCTGATATACTTTATGTTGTCAGTAAATTGAATAGGTACACTAGTAACCCCAGAAAAGACAATTGAAAAGCGATCATTCGGGTTCTTAGATATCTAAGATTTACCCGTGATCATGGTTTGAATTTTACTCGATATCTAGCAGTACTCGAAGGTTATTGTGATGCCAATTGGATATCGGATACTAAAGATTCAAAATCCACTAATAGATATGTCTGTACTATGGGAGGCATTGTTGTTTCTTGAAAATCCATGAAACAAACATGCATCGTACGATCCACAATGGAATCTGAGTTCAATGCTTTAGACAAAACAGGAGAAGAAGCAGAATGACTTCGTTACTTCCTAGAAAACATTCCAATATGGCCAAAACCTGTGCTAGCTATTTGCATTCATTGTGATAGTCAATCTGCAATAGGCAGGGCACAAAATCATATGTATAATGGTAAGTCACGTCGTATTCGTCATCGACATAATATCGTAAAGCAATTGCTCTCACATGGAATAATCTCAATAGATTATATAAAATCTAAAGAGAATATTGCAGATCCGTTAACAAAAGGTTTGACAAAAGAACAAGTGTATAGTTCATCGAACGGGATGGGATTAAAGCCTATTACATAAGAGTCATCATAATGGTAACCCTACTTATATGACTGGAGATCCCAAGAACTAAGTTCAAAGGGATAACTAAGTTATGTGTGGCTCGCCAGAAATTACCAAGGGATTAAAATCCCTACCCATTCTTATGGTGAGAGTGATATCTGCAACATGTGTTATATGTAGGGGTTTAAGAATAAGCTTAGCTTTTAATGATTACTTATATCTTGATTTGGGCATAAAATCAAGACGAGTATAAGTGATACTCAAAATAAGAATCGCCTATATGAGTGTCGAATTGAGCCGGTTCTATGAGAATGAAGAGGCTAAATTCTCTAGAAGCACGCATGAAAATTAGGAGCGTTCAAGGCTAAAATGAACACAACCGTGAGAACCACGATGTGTCAGAAGATATTTTGTATGAAATCTATTGTCATGGCTTACACAAACGGTTGAACAATTCAAGGCATCGCGTCCATTGGTTAGCTAGTAAGTCCGATAAGTTATCACTAGGGGAGGTTCAAGGCCGAAAGCTACCTAGCTTGATGTAAGATATTTTCGATTTATACTCTTTCGACAAATTTTGTATATTGTTGTATTTTCGTTGTCATCAAATTTCATTCATGTGGGGGATTGTTAGAGATGATTATGAAGTTTTGGAAAAATATGATTTTTCCTTAACTTTGGTCTATTTTTTAGGTGGGACCCATGCGCCAATTTTGGCGAGTCTAAGTGGTAATGCGTTTTATGCCGCGTTGTGATTCACGTGGTATATTTGGTTACTCAAAACCATTATCGAGTAAATGGGAAATTGAAACCAAAGAGAGCTCCATAGAAATGGTGTTTTTGGTAAAATTTCCTAAAGGCTTGAATAAAGACTTATCCTACATTGATTTGGTGAGAAACTTTGAGTGGGTTTATAAGGCATGGGTTTGTAACTTGGGGAGGGCCTCAAGGGGCACCCTAAGTTTGTAAAAAGAGAGGTTATGGGTAAATTGGGCTAGACCCATTGGACCTAAAAATAAACACATATGCGCGTCGCCGCCGTCCGGACGGGCTTGGTGTAGACACCCCATTTTTGACCGACCTTAAGACTCAGACGTCACCGATTGAGCGCTTGGTGATGTTGCATATCGTGCTCGTTCAGAGGTTTCAGAGTCTTGACAGCGAGCCTTGCCTCCAGACTTCCGGACTCTTTTGTGCTTTGCCTCGGTTTGCGAACCAGGCTCTGTTTTCTCTTCCCGAAGGGAGGGAGAGGTCTCGTAGATCATCTCTCAGTGGCCGTAGGCTACGTTTCATGGTCGTAGACCATTTTTGCCCGTTTGGAGTCCGGTTTCTAGTTTTTCGGAGCCGTTGGCCGTGTGTCTTGGTTCGGGACCGCTTAACCATCTCCGTTTGCTGCGGTTCTTCGAATACGTCTTATATCCTCCCTTTTGAGGGACACTGTGGTCCGAGAAACCGACTTCGTGGTCGAACATCACTCCCGGTGCCTAACAGTCAGTTTTCGGGGCCCCAGGCTGCGCATTTCGGCCCCCGAACCTTCATTTTGCATCAGTTTTGGTTCGTTTTTGGCAGGAACCTTTGTTTCATTGCTAGGAAGGTCATAGAAGGATGTGAGGCCAGTAATTGTTCTGTCAGCCAACTTTATCCCTTCATCGCCCTCCGTCGCCCGTTTTTTCTCACTTCAAAGCCAATGTTGACCACCCTTGGGCCATTTTCTTGCACCCTAAACCCCATATTTGTGATGTACACATCTGGGAGGCCACCAATATTTGGTGGCCGGCCAGTAATTGCTTTTGAACCTTTTGAACCCCTTTGAAAAGTGGGTTGTTTTCTCTCCTGGTTCACTATCTCCAATTTTTTACCACATGATTGTGTTGAGCACACATGGGAGGCCACCAATATGTGGTGGCCGGCCAACAATTGTTCTTGGACCTTTTGACCCCTAGCCGACCGGCCATGGGAAGTAGCCGGCCGGCCACCTACAACCTCGATAACCAGCCGGCCTTGCTCCTTGCTGCTAATACAGTTCAAATATGCATCTCTTTTCCCCCCAGATTTTGTATCCGGGGGGGCCAACCTTTTGGGGGGAAAATTGAATTGTTTTTCCCCCCATTCTCCTCCCCTTTTCTCCCCCTCTTTTGCCTATAAAACCAGCCTCCCAGCTCTGGTTTAGGGGTTAGAAAAATTTGATTTGGAGCTCTCACATTAAATCTCTCTCTCTCTCTACTCTAAGCCTTAAAAACCCCCTTGGTTCTTCACCAACCCATAGCCCCACCCTTCCATCTTCCGTTCTAGCAGCTTGAGGTTGTTCTTCAGAGCCTAGGAGTGCTGCATTTTGGTCCAAAAGGCTGTCAAAGACTAGTCTTCAAGGGTAAGTCCTCTTCTCCCCTTTTGGACCCTTTTTTTGGTTCATATTCTAGCTCCTTGTGCTTACTTTTTTGAGCTCCGACCCTAACTGAAAATGGCATTTTTTTGAGCTCTATTTCATATTTGTTTAAGGGCCTCTCACTTTTTGAGGCTTCCTTGTGGCACTTGCTTCTTTACCTTTCTTTTATGCCATTTCCTTGCATAGTATTTTTGGCCTACGTGTAAACTGTTTTGAGCTCTGTAATAAACTATAAAGTGGCTTATTTTGAGCCCTTCTTCAACATTGTTGAAGGGCTCATCACTGTTTGAGGCTTCCATTTGCCACTTGCCTTTATATCCCTATTTTGGCCTTATTTTTGCATGATTTGTTAGCCCCTTGTGCTTATTTTTTTAGGCTTTGGTCCGAACTGTAAATGGCCTTATTTTGACCCCTTATTCATGTTTCATTAAGGGTCTTTTACTTTTTGAGGCATCCTTTTTGTACTTTGTGTTATAGCTCTCTTTTTGGCCTTGTTTTTCATAGCATTTTGAGCATGCTTGTGCATTGTTTTGGGTTTGATCATAAACTTTAAAAGGTAATATTTTGGGCCCCTCTTCAACATTGTTGAAGGGCCCTCATATTTTTAGAGCCAGCAGCTGCCACTTGCTTCATTACCTCCCTTTCGGGGCCATTTTTGCATGCTAGCTTAGCCCCATTTGTGTTCGCTGTTTGGCCTTCCTTAAAACTATAAACATGCTTGTTTTGGGACTGTATTGAATCTGTCTTGACACTTCATGTTCAAATAGTGCATGTTTTGTATAGCTATAGGTCATTGCGCATGCCTAATTTTGCATTTCAGGTCCCATTCCATGCATCGGGTGCCATGTTTCTATGATTTGGGGCTGTTTTGGGTCATATTTTAGCGCTGAAATTTGCATGCTAGTATGCCATATTCCATGCCTTTCCATGTCTTGCTAGAGTGGCATTCGTGCCTTAGGTTCGGTTCTCGATTTTCGTGCATGTGTGCACGCATTCTGAGTTGTCTCATTTTCATCATATGGCCTCTTATGTGAGTGTGGCTAAGGTCCACTCATGTTGGTGTAAGCCCATATTGCATTGTGCATGCCATTTAATTTCATAGCAATGTGTATGTTAGGTTGTATGTTAGCGCATTGTGTATGCTATGTTATCCCGTGCATCGTGTATGCCATTTCATAGCATGTTGCATGTTAGGTTGTATCTTAGTTGCATTTCATGTATGTCATGCATATTACATTGTGTTTGGGATAGGAGTTAGCCCGAGCACGGAAAACAAGGTACATTTCGTACTCCGAGTGACGGAACGTGTCTCAATTCCCAGTCACCGACACTCCGGATTATCCATGATGGAGTTTAGGTTTTGTTGTGTTTATGTGTGCATTCATTCCATATTGAGTCATGCAAATCGACTCCTAGGCCATCATGCATCGATATGCGTGATTGGTGGCACGAGGATCGAGGACTACACTCCCTGAAGAGTAGTCACGCATACATGTGTGAAAATACATTGCCATGCCCCTTTCTGCTCTCTGTTGCAGCAAATCAAGAATCAGCAGTCTTCCGGGGCTTGGCGCGCTTTCCAAAAAATTATTGCAAAACAGAGGCTAATTGGGGCATCACAGTGGATTTCCGTGCAAAGGCGACCCGGACATGCATCATCCATCATCTGGAGAAGAGTCAAGACAGTCCCTGGCTTGCATGCCAGTTTATTATTTTTCTTAGTAAATTTGTAAATTAATTAGGGATTTGTACATATTTGGGCTGTATTATTTGGACTGTACTATTTATTCGGACCCTCTGCGCGAGGGCAATGCTGTAATAAGTGTGCGTGCGTGTGATGTATGTCTTCCAACCCCACGTCTTTCTCCCTTTTATTTACCCGCTTATGATGGTTAGATTAGGGCATGTTTCAATTAGCATACAGTATGATAGCATGTTTGCATTCATTCATCTGTTTTGCATGCACCGGGCTCGGCGCATCATACTAACTGCATTGTATTTTCAATTCCAAGTTGAATACACGTTAGCTGTAGCATTCCATATGCCATGTTTAGAATAGCCGAGCCTGCTATAGCTGCACTCTTGCATGTGTTGCATTAGGCATTTCAGCGTAGTTAGGATCATGCATAGATTTCTAATCAGCTTCTGTTTTGGCTTGGAGTACTCGGTAAGTTTTATGCTTTAGCATCCTTGCATGCCTGTGAGTGACTGCTATGAATAGCATGCTTACCATGAGGCTATATGCTTATGTGATATAACTGCCTGAATGCCTGTGGGTGAAGGTTGGGTTATTTGAATTGGAACAATTCATCAAATGTGTGTTTTAAGCCCACTAGATAGTGGCAAAATCATATTTTCTAAGCCCACCTGAGGGTGGCAAATCCACGTCTTAGCCTACTTGCGGGTAGCACCATCAAACCATTTTCAAACAAACAAACATAAAATGTTTTGTTCCAATTCAGGCGATTCAGTCTATACTTGTATGCTGTGCGCATCACATAGTAAATCTAGGCTAATAACCGGAATAAGAACGCATAATGTTTTCAAAAATAGATATCATGGTTAGTAGAGGCCGATCTTTGATCGGGCGAGCGGGGGTGCTCACGAAGTGACCTTCCCCAATCGTACCCAAGTTCCCGAGCCGAGGCAACTTTGGTGATGATGGACACGTGGCCTTAGGCAAACGAGTTAGGGCTTCCTAAATTTCCCCAAAATAAAATATTTAGGTGGCGACTCTGTATCTGGCAAAGCAGTCCATGTTTGGCACTTCTTTCAAAAATCTGTTTTCTCAAAACGATTTGCCGGATTTGGAATCTTTGGTTCAGACTTAGAACCGTGACAATTTGAGAGTCCTGAGCTGTAGTAGACCCGCAAAACGAACAGAACAGGACTCACCCTCCCGGGGCGTTCGGGGACGTCTACAGTTTCTGGCGACTCTGCTGGAGAGGTAGAGAACTTGACTCGAACTCATAATATCTGGTTTTGACTACACTTGTGTGTTTCTTTGCATTGCATGTGCATTGGTGCGCCTAGGACACCGTGTTTGCCATCTGCTATTCCTGAACGGTTTGCCGGAGGCTTGTCTTGTCAAGGCATGACCATAAGGCTGACCGGTTGTAGGCTCTGCCAGTATGGGAACACAAACCCCAGTTTTACCGGGGCACCCTTTTTGACCATTCGACCTAGTGCATATTCGGATCCATAGTGACCATTCCAAATTAGGACAGGTTGCTTACCCGTTTATAGGTTGTTTGAAACCGCTGCGTGCGTAGTGAAACCCTAGCTCCTGACAAAATAGGACAGGGAAAACCCTACCCCAACATAGGGGTGTTTTGGCTCTCAATTATTTGTTATATGTTGTCAGAGTGTGTCTCTACAGGGGTTACATATATCAGTTTATGAGTTTTGGGCATCAGGCCTGCGGGCATCAGTCAATATTTGAGAAACAGTTATCTGCGGGTATCAGAGATTCAGTTTTGGGGACAGTGATTCAGGGATAATGATCAGTGTTAGAGGACAGTGTGTATTCAGCTTATCGACTGTGTGTTGTTATGCCCGGCTGTGTGTCATGCATTTACTTTAAGCTATTATACTGTCCGTTTATCTGTTTATTTATTGCTTTATTTATCTTTTTACTAGGGCAGTTCTAGCACAATTGCTTCCGACCCAGTAGATATTCCCCAAGCACTTTGGACAAGAGGTCGCCGACTCAATCGATCCGAGGATCTGGTTGACGGACAGCCAGTGTTTCATTCTCTACCCCCAGTTGTCAGAAGAAGGCCAAGAAGACGCAGTGTGTCTGAGCAGAGGTTACCAGAACAGTGGTCTACCCTAGCAGTGAACAGTCGGGCTGAGGTTTTAGTTTCTGCCATAGAAATACACATACTCGTCAGTCAGCAGGATCAACAGAGTGTAGCCGGAATGGAGGAAATGATGCGCCAGCTCCAAGAGAGCATGAAACAAATGCAGGAGGACGCCGCCTGCCAAGCAGAGTTCTCTAGACAATAGGCCACAGTCATGGCTCAGCAGGCCGAGCTAATCACTAGACTGCAACAGCAAAATGCAGCATCGGCCTCACATCAAGTTCCTCCTCCACCAGGGGTCCCGTTACCCGAGCAAGCACCTACTGTCCAGAATGCTCTGCCAAACACCCAGAACACCTTACCCAACATCCAGAACATCCAAGAGGACACGGACCTTCCAACGGGGCCAGCTCCGCCCCCGCTTCCACCTCAACTGTCCAAAACCCATACACCCAACCACCCGGACTCTCCTTTCGAGTTCAAAATAGACCATACAACTCTGAAACTGAGCAAGCTCGAGAAGCTTTTCAAGAAATCACAAGGGGTAAAGTCTATTCCGGATATTGAGGACGGATATACCGATGTGGCCGTAACTTTTCCAGATAGATTCAAGATGCCGCAGATTGATCGTTTCGACGGATCCGGGGATCCCATGGTCCGCCGCCGGTTATTCTCAGATATACTGCGGCCAATGGGCCTAACCTGACCACAAAAGCTTTCGCTGTTCGGCCGAACCCTGTCAGGTGTGGCCGCTATCTGGTACGCAAAGTTGGAAGATGAGGTAAAAAGAAGTTGGGATGAAATGGCCGAGGCCTTTGTCACACAATACTCGTACAACACCCAGATCGAGATTACAACTCGTGATCTCGAAACGACAAGGCATGAGCCCAAAGAAACTTTCTCAGATTTCGTAACTCGGCGGAGGGCGAAGGCATCGATGATGACTTTGAGGCCAACTGATAAGGACCAAATCAGGATGATTGTGCGCAATCTCCAACCAAAATTGATGCAGAAGATGATTGTTCTCCCCTTTCCCACCTTTTCAGATCTACATGAGATGGGGGTACAAATCGAAGATGCGATGAAGCAAGGTCTGATTGACCAGGACAAGGAGCAACCCCGGAGAACATTTAACCGCAACAATAACGCAGGCCCGAGTGGCGCTGCAACTGCAAGAGCTTCGGAGGTCAGCATGGTCGCCACTATTCCCTCTCCCCTTCCAAGGCCCATGGCAGCCACACCCTTCTCCGGTGCATCCGGAAGTAATACCCAGACCACTAAATACCAGCCCAGAGGCCAGAGAACCTTCACCCTACTGTACATGCCTTTGTCTAAGGCTCTGGGGGTCTTAATCAGAAAGGGGCATCTAAAACCCCTAGAGCCGAGGCCATTGCCAAATCCACTCCCTCCCTTTCACAACCCAGCCAAGTACTGTGCATATCACCAGCAACACAGTCATGATACTGACCAATGTTTCAGGCTACGTCACGAGATTCAAGACCTCGTTGACAAAAATGTGATTTTGCCGCCAGAAAAACCCAACGTCACAACCAACCCCCTCCCTACACACAACCAAACTCCACCTCCCAAAAGAGTCAATCTTATCCAGACTGGGGTCGTGTCTTATGATCCTAGCATCTATATTACCCCCACCCATCTACCTAAGCCGGAGGTGCTCTTCCCGACTGCACTGACTTCTTGTGCATGTTGGACATCTCCACAACCCAACTAGAGCCGACGGTGGCGACCATCAAAGATGGGGCAGGGCAGACTTCAGGAAAGAATGGGATTGTTGAGTCTGGGATCGAACAGAGTTTTGCTGGGAAGTCTATGATCCAAGTGAGTACATCCTGTCAACAAGCCAGATTGGACTGGGTATAGAATTGCCAGAGAAGGAAGAGCTGTGTGTGATCCAGGGGGATAGATTTGAGCAAGGGGCAAATGATCTGACAACTGTGGAGGAGGACTTTGCCAACCTGTAATTTTTCGATGACCAAGAATCAGGGGGCGCGGTAGTCCACTAGTTCGATTATGAGGAATCGGCAGAGGCCATTGGATGGCTGGATGACCAACCAGATGTAGTGGAAGAAACCCAACCAGAAGAAGGCCCGGCAGGGGCGAGAGTATCAGCTATGGCTGGAAGGGCCGAAGGTCAGGTTACATTGCCGGAGAGTGCCGGTACAAAGAATTTCGCTCAGGACAGAAACATTGTGAATGTAGGGAAAGTTGAACAATAAATTGCACTAACACAGGTAGAACAACAGGGTTCTGAGAGAACCGGGAAAGCCAAAATCCATGAGGGGATCGAAAGTGCCGCGCGCACAAGAACAGAGGATGCTGTGAGCATGCGGGCTGAAAATGCTGTGAGTATAAACATGCCCGAACCAGACAGGTGCCTTTTGAATGCCAACGGAATGTGGTGGGAAGACGATGACTTATGTCTTGCCCACACAGACGAAGACTGGGGAAGCAATCAACCGGACGACACTTGGTACCTTGACGAGGTTGATCACATGACAAGAAGCGGGCGGTACTTCAAGCCCCCGCACCTAGACCAGCCCGAGGCATCTGGGAAGGATAAAGAAGCTGAGAAACAGAAGGAGAAGCAGATCGAAGAAGAAGCTGTACTGAAACAGCTGAAGAAGATACAAGCAGGCATCTCCATCTGGGGACTGCTTATGGCGTCGCGAGTACATAGACAGGCTGTCTTATCTGCCATGGACAAGTCCAAACTCTCTATAGATACTACCCCAGAACAGCTGGTTGGGCTGGTTTTTTCGGGAGGAGGTTCCCCGGCATTAACCTTTTCAGACAAAGAACTACCGCCTGAGGGCACAAATCACAACAAACCCCTCTACATTTCCGTGGAATGTAGAGACAAGTGGATACCGGTGGTACTTGTTGATACCGGGTACGCCATCAATGTCTGCCCAACCAGAACAGCGTATGCAATCGGGTTGAAGCCCGCGGACTTCGTGCCGACTACTCAAGTGATCAGAGCATACAATAATACTAGCAGAGAAGTGATGGGGACAGTCAAAATTCAGACCCAGGTTGGTCCCGGACAACACAGCATTGAATTCCATGTCTTGGACGTTCCCGCAACCTTCAACCTACTTTTGGGGCGACCGTGGTTGCACTAGGTCAAGGCAGTCTCTTCCACTTTACATCAAATGTTGAAGTACCCTCACGGGAAGGGGGTGGCTATTGTCTTTGGGAATTCATCAATCCATCCGCCGCTGGAAGTGTCCACACCAGTCTTGGAAATTGAGCATGGCGCTGAGGATGTGTTCTTATAAGGGTTCACTTTGGCTGAGGCTCGAGTGGTGCAGAATATTATGGCTGTGAATGAGGGGGTGTACGTCAGTGCTCAATCCGTCTACCTCATGAACAAGTTACAACACATCCCCGGAATGGGATTGGGAAGGAGCGGCCGGAAGGGCGTCGCAACATTGGTCGAAGTGCCACACAACCCTCACACCTTTGGCTTGGGTTATCTGCCCACCAAAGAGGACTGGGTGAGGAAGGGTAAAGAGATAGCTGGGAGAGCCAGAGCAAAGAAGGCAGTGAAGCCTTTTGAGTTAATGCATCGGCCCATTCGGGGTACCCTAAACGGACGCTTCGTCTGGGAGGGGGAGGACTTCCTATTTTGTGGCTTCCCAAAGCCATGGCTGAACGCGGAGAGGAAGCGCGTGCCTGGTTTCGAGATCTTCTTCGACTTGCAACTACCCGGGGATGACGTTGCCGAAGAGCAGACAGACCCATCAGCTGAGGTTGGGCAGTGTAAGGCAATGGATTCCGAGAGCACCGAACTTGAAATGGGGTTAGCGCTGGCATGTCTACTTTCAGATCCTTCGATCGACCAAAGATGCTTGGGGGATAACTTCTCGGTTTCCATGATTGGGGATAAAATGGCTGCGGGCCTACCAGCAACTATTTTGGACGCATCTATCGCACCCTCTCTCACTTGGCAGTACGAGGAGGGATTTTTGTCCAGCAGCACCGGGTCAGGTAGTGAGCCGGAATCTGATTCCACCGAGTATTGTGAGTTGGAATCAGGTTCCAGCTCGACTGAGTCTGAGTCTGGTAATCCTGGGGATAATAACTCGGATGCCACAGTTATGTCCAGGTCGTCTTTTTCTTTCTTATTTGAGTCTGTTGTAACCGAGAATTCGGACGATTTGGATGTGCTTAATGAGAATCAAGTAACTGTGGTTTCTGAGTACTTTTCTGTGCCCTTAATTTATTGCATAAACTCAGACTTTCAAAATTTTGATGAAAACGACGAGGAGGAAATTCCTCCAGTTTTGCAACGTTTAATTGAGCAGGAGCAGGAGAGATTTGTCAAACCCTTAACGGATGAAATCATTACCGTGAATATTGGTACTGAGGAGGACCCACGGCTGGTCCAGATCGAGTCCACGTTGTCTTCGGAGGAGCGCGAGCGCTTAGTCGCTTTACTAAAAGATTTCAAAGATGTTTTCGCGTGGTCCTACGAAGACATGCCTGGGATCGATCCTGAGATTGTACAGCACCGGATCGCCCTTGACCCCGAGGCCCGACCTGTCAAGCAGAAACTCAGAAGGATCCGCCCGGATTGGGCTCTCAAGATTAAGGAAGAAGTCACCAAGCAAATCGATGCAGGCTTCCTGCTGGTATCCGAATACCCGACTTGGTTGGCCAACATCGTTCCAGTGCCGAAGAAAGATGGCAGGATCCGGGTATGCGTGGATTTCAGGGATTTGAACAGAGCTAGTCCGAAGGACGACTTCCCCTTGCTGCATATTGATGAGTTGGTGGATTTCACAGCAGGGCATGCTTTGCTCTCATTCATGGATGGCTTCTCAGGGTACAATCAGATAGTAATGGCACCAGAAGACAGAGAAAAGACTGCATTCACCACCCCGTGGGGAACATACTGCTACAGAGTAATGCCGTTTGGGTTGAAGAATGTCGGAGCTACTTATCAACGGGCCGCGACCACAATATTGCATGACATGATCCACAAAGAGGTTGAGGTGTACGTGGACGACATGATTGTCAAGTCCAAAGAAAGAGAGGGCCACTACACCGCCTTGCAAAAGTTCTTTCAAAGGATCAGAGAATTTCGGTTGCGGCTAAATCCTCAGAAGTGTACGTTCGGTGTTACAGCCGGGAAAATGCTAGGATTTCTGATTACACAAAGGGGCATCGAGGTCGACCCTTCAAAGATCAAGGCCATCTTAGAAATGCCACCACCAAGGACTGAAAAGGAGGTGCGAGGCTTTCTGGGTAAAGTGCAATTCATAAGACGGTTTATCTCAAAATTAACCTTGACTTGTGAACCACTTTTTGGTCTCCTGAAGAAAGGCAAGAAATTCCAATGGGACGGCTGATGCCAAGCAGCTTTTGAACAGATCAAGAAATATTGACAGAACCCACCCGTGTTGTCGCCACCAAAGCCGGGAAAACCGTTGATATTGTACCTTTCAGTGACTGAGACTACAATGGGCTGCATGCTCGCACAAGAATCAGAGGATAAGGTGGAGAGGGCCATCTACTATCTGAGCAAGAAGATGTTGGATTACGAGACCCGCTACACTCCGCTCGAGAAGGCTTGCTTAGCTTTGGTATGGGCTACCAGGAAGCTGCGGCACTACTTGTTAGCTCACTCCATAATGCTGGTTTCACGACTGGATCCCATCAAATACCTTTTCGAGAAACCGGCACTTACAGGTAGGCTAGCTCGTTGGCTGCTGTTGCTCTCCGAATTCGATCTGAAATATGTGACACGCAAGTCAGTCAAAGGAAGGGCAGTGGCAGAGTTCTTGGCCGATCATCCAGTCGAAGGAGGTGAAGCAGTTGAGTACTTATTCCCAGATGAAGCCATTTTGCACATCGACGACGAATATTGGACGATGTACTTTGACGGAGCGTCAAATCAATACGGGTATGGGATAGGAGTGTTGCTGATAGCACCCGACAATTCCCGTATCCCTCTAACCTTCAAACTCCAGTTCAAAGTCTCGAACAACGAAGCAAAATATGAGGCATGCATTGCCGGTTTAGAAGCGGCCCTGGAATTAGGGGCAAGACGGTTGGACGTCATCGGTGATTCGAACCTTGTTGTGTCTCAAGCAAAAGGAGACTGGAAAGTCAAAGAAGAAAAGATGATGATGTACCACCAGACCTTGGACTTGTTAATCCATCGATTTGAAAAGCTAAACTTTGCTCATCTTCCAAGAGAGAACAATAGGTTCGCAGATTCTTTAGCAACTCTATCTTCCATGATAGACATCCTGTTTGGAATCCGGATGCGTCCAATCGTCATTGACCAGAAATTTGCGCCAGCCTATGAGTCGATCGTTGCTATAGATGAGGTTCAGGACAAAAACCCCTGGTATTATGACATTTGAAATTTCTTGGAAAAGGAAGTGTACCCGCCAGGGGTAAATGCCAAGGATAAAAGGGCAATCAGAAGAATGGCCGTTCAGTTCATCATCTGCGGGGGTAAGCTATATAAGAGAGGTCATCTGGGAATGCACAAGCTGTGTGTTGAAGCCGAGGAATCGAAGCGCCTGATGGAGGCCATCCATGGAGGAGAATGCGGTGCGCATATGAACGGAGTAATGCTAGCACGGAAGATCCTCAGACAGCGTTACTACTGGTCCACCATGGAGGAGGATTGTATCGGTTTTGTTCGGCGATGCCACAAGTGTCAGATTCATGCAAACCGCATGAACATCCCGCCGTCGAAGCTGTACAACATGACTTCGCCATGGCCGTTTTCAGTTTGGGGAATTGATGTGATCGGGGCTGTCACTCCGAAGGGGTCGAATGGGCATGAGTTCATCCTGGTTGCGATAGATTATTTCACGAAGTGGGTCGAGGCCCAATCGTATGTGGTGTTGAAGGCATCGCACGTTGCAAAGTTTATCAGAAACAACATCATTTGTCGCTATGGGGTCCCGAACGAGGCCGTTTCAGATAATGGTTCCCACTTCAAGAAGGAAGTGATTGACTTGTTGGAGAAATACAACGTGGCTTTCCATAAGTCATCTACATACCGGCCGCAAACCAACGGAGCGGTCGAGGCCGCCAACAAGAATATCAAACACATACTGCAGAAGATGGTGGAAACTTACCGGGATTGGCCAGATAAGCTGCCATTTGCTCTATGGGGCTACAGGACTTCAATCAGAACTTCTACCGAAGCGACTCCGTATTCATTGGTTTATGGGATGGAGGCCGTTCTACCTATCGAGATTGAGGTTCCGTCATTACGAGTATTGGCTGAGTGTCAAATAGCCGAAGCAGATTGGCAGCAGAGCAGATTTGAGGAACTCATGCTTTTTGACGAGAGAAGACTGAAAGCACTGTACCATGTTCAAGGTTATCAGCGCAGAATTGCCTGGGCTTTCAACAAGAAAGTTAAGTCCAGGAATCAAAAGGAAGGAGATTTGGTGCTCAAGGACAACCGAGCTCCCATCCACGACCCAAGGGGCAAGTTCAAACCCAATTGGACTGGTCCCTACATCATCAAAGCTATCTGGTCAGGTGGAGCTGTGGTTCTGATGAATCTAGATGGCCTAGAGTTCTCCCAACCGATCAACATGGACAAGTTGAAGAAATATTACCCCTGAGAGGCTCGCTAGGCCGAAAACCCGAAAGGGCGACCTAGGCAAAAGTTAGAGCACAAAAAATTAGAAAATATAAAAACTGAGCTCGCAAGGTTGAAAACCCGCAAGGGCGACATTTGGCAAAAGTTAGAGCGTAAAAGGAGAGTGAAAATACCCGAGTGAACCTAAGCCTGAACTACGTAAGGCTTGATTCCCATCTTTGGGATACGTAGGCAACTTCACCTTGAAGTTCAGCCATAAACTTTTCCCCGATCAACTTTGTCCATTTTGACCATCTCAGTCATCTTTATCCATCAGCATTTATCGCGATCTCCTGTGCAGTGCTATTCAGACTAGGGGCAACTTTCCATTGCCATGCAATGCCGCGGTACTCTTCAGACTAGGGGCAACTTTCCAGTTGCAGGGATCTGGGGTTGTGCATCTTAGTGACAAATCTTAGGCGTGTCCAGTTCTGATCCATATCGAAAATGGTTTTGAAAAGTTTTAATAAAAGTTGACTTTGTTCAAATTAATCTCTTTACAACTAAGACCATTTTTGGACCAAAGCGGAAAATTTTCGGTACCACAACCTTCAATTTCATTGATTTCAAAATAGAGTTCTCCTGCTCTTGCATACAATCGAAGTTGCTTTTTATAACATTCATAAAGAAAACTTGAAAGTACTAATAAAGTAATAAATCCGGGGCATAGTCAAGTCAAGTATCCCTGCACCCCTTCCCAGAGCTGGTCGAAGCCTCTGACGCCAAGCTAGGCCCAACCTATGCCTCTTCGTTGAGCCAATCCAAGCACTCGTCAGACAAAGTGCAACTGAAAGTGGGAGTAGGAGTCAGGAGCTCTCTAGTCCTCCATGCTGTGGCATATCGGGCAAGCTGTGCCCCTCAGACCAGGAAAGCAGCCGGGTACTCAATCCCCTCTGGCGGGCAAATCTGATCATGACCGAACTGGCACAGGAACCGGAACGAAAAGTAGAACACACAGTGGGTCAGACCAATCAACTAGATCCCGATCAGCCGGGACATGCTATAGCTCATTGCCGGGAGATTGAGCCAAGGACAACGCCAAGCAATGCGATCTGCGGACAAATTGCACATCCAGTTAAACCACCATCTTTCATCAGGGGCATCGACTAGGCGCTGTCGAAAGAAATAGCCTCGAGCTGAGTAGGCTGGGCAAGAGTCCACAACCTGCAATTTGTCCATCAACTATACCTGGGGGAAGGATGAAAAATGAGAGAATAAAGAATAGAGAGATGTACGGTGAGAGAAAAGTGAGGAAAGGGTTTTTTGTGAGAAAAACCGAGCCTGAGGGTCGAGTGATGTGAGCAGATACATATGTAAGATCGGGTGGGAAACATTACCTATAGCAGCAGTGAACTCCTAGCAAATCTAGTCGTCTCTTGGCGGTAGATAGAATCCAAGCCCATCAGTGACTCGGCCAGGGTCATGGCAATGCAGCTCTTTCCTTCTTTCAAGCCTTGAGCAACTTCAATCAAACGAATGCTAAATCCGCCAAAGCCCGAGGAAAGCAGAAAGTGAGACAGCAAGCACAAGCAAAGGGCGTGTTGCCGGAAACCTTTCCAATAACGGTTGCTGCGGTCACCAGCGTCAGAAAAGCGATGAATCAAACAGAGTATATCCAGTTCCCCATTACAGATCAGAGATCGAGTGCCATGCGTAGTGAGTCCACACATCCGCCCTAAAGCTTGGGCGTGACCAAAGCGGAACTGGGGCAAGATCTCTTCATGACATTCAGATTCCATCAAAACTTGAAAATCTTCAAAAGTTGGACATACCTCTTGCCCGCCGAAGCTAAAAACATGCGTCACCGGGTTCCAAAACCTCGCCGCGGCATGGAGGAAAGGAAGGTGCAACGGAGTGCGACTCAGCGTGAATAGTGCATTCAAGCCGAAACCCCGGAAGTTCAACTTTTTCGAACCATCTAGAGAAGCGATCCAAGCTGTGAGATTTTCAACGAGAAACGCCTCCATTTTTTGTGCAAGACTAAGATGAATTGAGTCAAAACACGGAGCTAAGGCTTTTAAAGAGAAAAAGATACTATTCGGGGGACAAGTGTCAAAAATTGGGCGGTTGCTGAGCTGAGTGGCCGGCCAGCCACCTTTTCTGGCAGGCCGGCCATTTCTTTTTCCAAAACTGGCCGGTGGCCTCCCCTTTGCAATAAATCTGGCCGGCCGGCTCCCAAAAGTGGCCGGCCATGCTCCAATGTGTGTCTTTGGCCCTGTTTTACCCTCTGAGAGAAAGTTTCAAGCATCCCCATGCAACGGATGTGTCAAAGGCCTCTATTTCCCTCTGTTTCGGATGCGTTCTGTTGCCTAGATCGTCCGAAGTACACTTCGTTTTGTTAAGTTTTGTTTATCGAGTTGTCGCTTTGTTTATCGAGTTATCGTTTTGCTTATCGAGTTGTTTGTCGAGTTGTCGTGTTTCGTGTTTTTGAGTTGCTACTCTTTGTCTAAGCAATTTTTGTTTGAGTCTTGTTTATTGAGTTGTCAACACTATTGTATTTTGCTTATCGAGTTGTAAACTTGCTAAGGTTTTGTTATATCTTAGAAAGTTAAGTTGTTGCGTCGGTTCACTACCTGACTGGGCAAAATGCACAATTCCATTCAATCTTATTATGATGCAAAATGATGCGATATGATGCTAAAAGTTTAAAATACAATACTTTTTTCAAAAGCTGTTTCATCCCATCATGCCTCGCTTATTACAACATTTTACAGACTAAGGCACAAGTTTTACAAAGAATAAAACTGCCCGATAATGTACAATATGCTACAACTACTAGCAAAAAGATAAATAAAACAGGAAACAGCCGCATCTGTGCTCTCAAGAGCAGTAATAAGAGGCCCTCATCGTCCTCTTCTGCGGGATAGACTCTCCGCCACCATCGCCATCACCATCATCTGAATCGGAGTCGTCATCCTCGGGATCCCCCTCAGCCTCGCCTCCACTCTCGGAACCAAGACCGGAGCCGTCCTCTCTGTCAGTAGATGTCTCCGACTGACGGTCTGCAGCCTCCTCCTCCTCCTCATCCTCACCAGGCTCCTCCTCTACAATGTGTGCTCTGCATCTGCGAGACGACCCCTCCCCTCGAAAAGGTCTGGATGGCCCAGCTCCTCGCAAAGGCCCAGATGGCCCACCTCCCCAAGAAGGCCCAGGTGGCCCGGCCTGCGGCTGAGCATATACCGGGGGCATCTGAGAATAAAGAGTTCAATTTAAATACATCAGTCCAAATATGTACATCAGATGCAGATACAAGAAAACTACATGAAGGGGGTACATGTAAACACAGTATATAAGTGAGGCGTGTGTCAGATGTGCTTTACACAAGTAGCCTATCAATGTAGTAGAAATCAACATGTCATCAGAAGTATGATAAATGCCAGAAAACTAAAGGGTACCTGGAAGCCCATGATAGACAACTGTGCCTCCTCCCTCCGCAGGACCATCCCCTCAAGTGAGGCTACCATCTCGAGCACCTGATCCATATACTCAACAGGGGGCTGCAGATGCAAAGGCAAGGGCATCAGTAAAGGAATGAAAGTCCAAGTATCTGAGTAATGAATCAAAGCCGTAAAACATACCGGTGGTGAGTCGGGGTCTCTGACATATCGATGACCGGGCATCGGAGGCTCTATCAGGATCGGAATCGGAGAAGTAGTCCCATACTGCCACCCCATCAGCTCAGTCGGCATATCCGGCCACCCAAGATGAGGATAAGTTAGAGGAATCGGGGAAACCGATCCACCCCCACCTCTAGATGTACTAGCCCTGCTAGTGGAAGGGGCGTCTGCAGCCCGAGCCCGGGACTGGCTCGAAGATGGCATGCCAGCAGACCTCATCGTCGGAGTACGAACTCCCGTCAACGGAGGCATCAGGTATGTGTGACGGTAAGTAGCGTAGTCCCCCTCCTCAGGATGTAGCAAAGTATCAGTACCCAGCATAGAATTAACAACATCCCGGGAAAAGAGGATATCAGCAATCCGCATATCGACTGGGGGTGCTGAGGGAGGGTCCTGAGAAGTGTACCCCCAGACTTGATGCAAGAAACGGTCCCCTAAAAACCAGGCCCTACCAACCGGCCTTTCGAACAGGAGCCTGTACCGGGAGGCACCCCACCCTCCGGCAAACTGGAATCGCAGACCTTCACCTAAAGGCGCCCAGGGCTGCTATGTAATCTGCGGATAACAGGCGCGTAAACCAAGCAGAAATCGAAGATGTACAGGACAAATCAAAGATGAAAACAGAAAGAACTGAGAGTTCTGAAGTACCTCCGACGAGCGCACCGTGTCGAAATACTGTCGCAGATAAAGGAGAGACTCCCGAGGTCTTGGCCGGTGTTGGCCTTCAAATACAAGTGAGTACGGGGTCACGAGAGGTCCCGCTACCACCAACTCTGGGGCCAATATCGGGAAATATACATAGACCCACAACTGTAGAAAACAAAGCAGAATACGAAGTGCTGAGGGCAAAATGCACGATACAGAGTATAAAGTGCGCCGTGTGTGCGATGTGCAGGTAATCAGGAGCAGAAATGTAAATCAAAAGGGCAGAAAGTACCTCCCAAGCTCTCTAATAGCCGCCAAGTAAGTCCCCCCGTCCGCGGGAGGTCGCACTCATGTAGTAATAAAGGGTAGCCAAGCCAGCGCCACCCCAGTCATACCGCCTGACCTGTGACAAGTCTACCAAGGCACTCAACAAATAAAGCCCAACAGTGTTCCCCCTGTCGGCAAACAAGGTGGTCCCGAAGAGGAACATAAAAAAGCCATGGGCATACTGTGCTGCCTCCTCAGGAGTCTCGGGCTCCATATCCACCCGCCGGAAATAGGAAGAGAACCAGGTATATCGGACTCTCCCCGAAGCTCTGTCAACAGGCGGGTGAGCCCCCAGCAGATATATCCAAGCGGCCTCCCACTGGCCCATGTCCTCGTCGTAAGGGATAGGCCAACCTCCCACGTCAAGGCCAGTCAGCACAGCAAAGTCAAACGGGGTCATAGTCAAGTCCCCCGTGGCAGAAAAATGGAAGGAGTTGGTGGTGTCCCACCATCTCTCCACCAAGGCGGCCATCAGCGTCCTCTTGGCAGGACAACGAGATAGCCCAGTATAGAAGGGCCCAAACCCCGCTAAGTCAACCAAATCCCGAACAGCCTCCGAGAGCTCTGCGTACCAGTCTCTTGCCGCGGTAGAGCCATACCCCCGCACAGTGCGAGAAATCACCTGCATTCAGGATGAATACATGTTTCAGCATAAAATGAATAATCTGCGTGCAAATAAAATGAATAGGCTGCGTGCAAAGTAAAGTAAGTGGGCTGCGTGTTCAAATCTCAATCAGTGTGTGCTATGTGTTCACCTTCAATTTGGGCTGTGTGTTCAGAAAATCAGTGTTTTGGGCTGTGTGTTCAACTCTCAATCAGTGTGTGCTGTGTGTGCACCTTCAATTTGGGCTGTGTGTTCAAAATATCAGTGTTTTGGGCTGTGTGTTTAGAATATCAGTGTTTTGGGCTGTGTGTTCAGAATATCAGTGTTTGGGCTGCGTGTTCAACTCTCAATCAGTGTTTTGGGCTGTGTGTTCAGAAAATCAGTGTTTTGGGCTGTGTGTTCAGAAAATCAGTGTTTTGGGCTGCGTGTTCAACTCTCAATCAGTGTGTGCTGTGTGTTCACCTTCAATTTGGGCTGTGTGTTCAGAATATCAGTGTTTTGGGCTGTGTGTTCAGAAAATCAATGTTTTGGGCTGCGTGTTCAAATCTCAATCAGTGTGTGCTGTGTGTTCACCTTCAATTTGGGCTGTGTGTTCAGAAAATCAGTGTTTTGGGCTGTGTGTTCAACTCTCAATCAGTGTGTGCTATGTGTGCACCTTCAATTTGGGCTGTGTGTTCAAAATATCTGTGTTTTGGGCTGTGTGTTCAGAATATCTGTGTTTTGGGCTGTGTGTTCAGAATATCAGTGTTTGGGCTGCGTGTTTAAGTCTCAATTAGTGTTTTGGGCTGTGTGTTCAGAAAATCAGCATTTTGGGCTGCGTGTTCAACTCTCAATCAGTGTGTGCTGTGTGTTCACCTTCAATTTGGGTTGTGTGTTCAGAATATCAGTGTTTTGGGCTGTATGTTCAGAAAATCAGTGTTTTGGGCTGCATGTTCAACTCTCAATCAGTGTGTGCCGTGTGTTCACCTTTAATTTGGGCTGTGTGTTCAGAAAATCAATGTGTTGGGCTGCGTGTTCAACCCTCAACCGATGTGTGCCGTGTGTTCACAATCAATTTATGGATTGAGTGTTCAGGAATTCAAGTGATTGGACCGTGTGTTCAGAGTGCAAACAGAATGCAAAAAAAAATTCATAATACGTTACAGAAAAGGTAAGAACGAAGTAAATACCTCTCGTGCCTCGTGGGAGAGATGATACTCTGGCTCCCGCAGAAGGAGATCCCCGGGTGCTCGCTCGTCAAAATCGGTGAAGTGATGGAAAATAGCCCGCGGGAGAACGTATACTGGTGGGTCATACCTCTCGGGGATGAAAAGGCGAACCCTCGGAGGCAAAGACATGATGTCCGGCACCTGGAGAACCTCCGCCATGGGGAAATTGACCCGCCATTTCAAGAAATCTGCAAAAGGGGCAAAAATGAGCAAAAATGAGCCAAAATTGGAAAAAGTCAACAAAAGTCAACTCTCAGGAAATGAAAAAGTCAACAAAAGTCAACTCCCGAAAAAATCTTCCAAATATTGAGACAAACTCACCTCAAGTGACGAAAATGAGAAAAGAAGCCCCGAAACCAAAATTTAATCGGTTCAAAGTGCTTAGAACAGAAAGATTTCGCGAAAACAACTTGCGTGGGACGTTGGAAAACGCGTATAGAGCACAGATCTGAGGGAGAAAATGGTTTGGGAAGCTAGAGAAGAGGATTTCAGAGCTGCACTTGTGAGCACAAAGTGTTTGGATAAGTGTATTTAAAGAAAAGAGGCTGAAAAGACAAAACTGCCCCCGGATTTGGCAAAGTGGCAGGCCGGCCACTTTTTCTGGCAGGCCGGCTAATCACTTTTCAAAAACTGGCCGGTGGCCTCCCTCTCCCAATAAAGTTGGCTGGTGGTGTTCCCCACATGCCCCCCAAGGTCCCTGCAAATTTTGGGGAGGATTGGAGTCCCCGAGACCTGAAAAAGTACAAGAGAAGTGCACTTTCTGTCGCGAAATCGCTCCGCTGGAACTTTAGCTTCAGCTTCCGATGCATGTCTCATCGTTTACTCATCGAAAGTGAGGTATATCCTTTTGAACATGTTGTAACCTCTTCGGGAGGTGGACCGGAGGCCGCGATCGAGTCGCCCTCGCCGAAACGCGCGTTTCCTTGCTCGTTGTTTTGTGACAAACAAACATCCTAGTTTACGCTTGTTCTGCATTATCATGCACATAACTTGCATTCTCATGCACATACTTGCATTGTTATGCACGTCTCTTTGATATCACCGAGCCTCCGCGCTTAAACTCGCGTTGTCACGCGTGTTTCTTCCCGCATTGCGACGCACTTTTTCATCAACACCGCGATTGTTTGCATTCGATATCACATTGAATATATGTTGTTAGATATGTTGTGCTTGTTGAGTTTATTTATTTTTCAGGCACGATATTGTATGTACGGTTCATTTGAGGCTGGTGCGACCAGACGAATCACGCAGGTATCGTATCTTCTCCATGTGAGACGCAACGAGAATTGAATAATTCTCTGCATTCTTAACTGCATGAAATGTAGTTGTTGCTTTGCATTCTTGCTTAAAAATGTTGCATCTATTGTGAATATGTGCTTCATTACAGCTTGCTGCATTTGCATGATCATAAGCTACGTCCGACTTTGTGCATGACATTTTGCATCTTGCCCCCTGCCTGCGGGCGCATCTCTGTTTATCTTGCCTGTTTGTCTAAGTCTTCGGCCTTGTCAAAAATAGGTCGTCTCTGGGCTTTGACATTCATTCCCGTCACTTATGACTTTCGAGTTCTGTCAAAGAGGGGCAACTGTAGACACCCCATTTTTGACCGACCTTAAGACTCAGACGTCACCGATTGAGTGCTTGGTGATGTTGCATATCGTGCTCGTTCAGAGATTTCAGAGTCTCGGCTGCGAGCCTTGCCTCCAGGCTTTCAGACTCTTTTGTGCTTTGCCTCGGTTTGCGAACCAGGCTCTGTTTTCTTTGTTTTCTCTTCCCGACGGGAGGGAGAGGTCTCGTAGATCATCTCTCAGTGGCTGTAGGCTACGTTTCGTGGTCGTAGACCATTTTTGCCCGTTTGGAGTCCGGTTTCCGATTTTTCGGAGCCGTTGGCCATGTGCCTCGGTTCGGGACCGCTTAACCATCTCCGTTTGCTCCGGTTCTTGGTGTACGTCTTATATCCTCCATTTTGAGGGACACTGTGGTCCGAGAAACCGACTTCGTGGTCGAACATTACTCCCGGTGCCTAACAGTCAGTTTTCGGGGCCCCGGGCTGCGCGTTTAGGCCCTCGAACCTTCATTTTACATCGGTTTTGGTTCGTTTTTGACAGGGACCTCTGTTTCATTGCTAGGAAGGTCATAGAAGGATGGGAGGCCAATAATTGTTCTGTCAGCCAACTTTATCCCTTCATCGCCCTCCGTCGCCCGTTTTTTCTTACTTCAAAGCCAATGTTGACCACCCTTAGGCCATTTTCTTGCACCCTAAACCCCATATTTGTGATGTACACATCTGGGAGGCCACCAATATTTGGTGGCCGGCCAGTAATTGCTTTTGAACCCCTTTGAAAAGTGGGTTGTTCTCTCTCCTGGTTCACTATCTCCAGTTTTTGACCACATGATTGTGTTGAGCACACATGGGAGGCCACCAATATGTGGTGGCCGGCCAGCAATTGTTCTTGGACCTTTTGACCCCTAGCCGACCGGCCATGGGAAGTAGCCGGCCGGCCACCTGCAACCTCGATAACCAGCCGGCCTTGCTCCTTGCTGCTGATACAGTTCAAATATGCATCTCTTTTCCCCCCAGATTTTGTATCCGGGGGGCCAACCTTTTGGGGGGAAACTTGAATTGTTTTCCCCCCCATTTTTCCCCCCTTTTCTCCCCCTCTTTTGCCTATAAAACCAGCCTCCCAGCTCTGGTTTAGGGGTTATAAAAATTTGATTTGGAGCCCTCACATTAAATATCTCTCTCTCTCTCTACTCTAAGCCTTAAAAACCCCCTTGGTTCTTCACCAACCCATAGCCCCACCCTTCCATCCTCCATTCTAGCAGCTTGAGGTTGTTCTTCAGAGCCTAGGAGTGCTGCATTTTGGTCCAAAAGGCTGTCAAAGACTAGTCTTCAAGGGTAAGTCCTCTTCTCCCATTTTTGACCCTTTTCTTGGTTCATATTCTAGCTCCTTGTGCTTACTTTTTTGAGCTCTGACCCTAACTGAAAATAGCATTTTTTTGAGCTCTATTTCATGTTTGTTTAAGGGCCTCTCACTGTTTGAGGCTTCCTTGTGGCACTTGCTTCTTTACCTTTCTTTTATGCCATTTCCTTGCATAGTATTTTTGGCCTATGTGTAAACTGTTTTGAGCTCTGTAATAAAAGGTAAAGTGGCTTATTTTGAGCCCTTATTCAACATTGTTGAAGGGCTCATCACTGTTTGAGGCTTCCATTTTCCACTTGCCTTTATATCCCTATTTTGGCCTTATTTTTGCATGATTTGTTAGCCCCTTGTGCTTATTTTTTTAGGCTTTGGTCCGAACTGGAAATGGCCTTATTTTGACCCCCTCTTAATGTTTTATTAAGGGTATTTTACTGTTTGAGGCATCCGTTTTGTACTATGTGTTATAGCTCTCTTTTTTGCCTTGTTTTGCATAGCATTTTGAGCATGCTTGTGCACTGTTTTGGGTTTGATCATAAACTGTAAAAGGTCATATTTTGGGCCCCTCTTCAACATTGTTGAAGGGCCCTCATCTTTTTAGAGCCAGAATCTGCCACTTGCTTCATTACCTCTCTTTCGGGGCCATTTTTGCATGCTAGCTTAGCCCCATTTGTGTTCGCTGTTTGGCCTTCCTTAAAACTGTAAACATGCTTTTTTTGGGACTGACTTGAATCTATCTTGACACTTCATGTTCAAATAGTGCATGTTTTGTATAGCTATAGGTCATTGCGCATGCCTAATTTTGCATTTTGGGTCCCATTCCATGCATCTGGTGCCATGTTTCTATGATTCGGGGCTGTTTTGGGTCATATTTTAGCGCTGAAATTTGCATGCTAGTATGCCATATTCCATGCCTTGCCATGTCTTGTTAGAGTGGCATTCGTGCCTTAGGTTCGGTCCTCGATTTGCGTGCATGTGTGCACGTATTCCGAGTTGTCTCATTTTCATCATATGGCCTCTTATGTGAGTGTGGCTGAGGTCCACTCATGTTGGTGTAAGCCCATATTACATTGTGCATGCCATTTCATTTCATAGCATTGTGTATGCTAGGTTGTATGTTAGCGCATTGTGTATGCCATGTTATCCCGTGCATCGTGTATGCCATTTTATAGCATGTTGCATGTTAGTTTGTATCTTAGTTGCATTTCATGCATGTCATGCATATTGTATTGTGTTTGGGATAGGAGTTAGCCCGAGCACCGGAAACGAGATACGTTTTGTACTCCGAGTGACGGAACGTGTCTCAATTCCCAGTCACCGACACTCCGGATTATCCATGATGGAGTTTAGGTTTTGTTGTGTTTATGTGTGCATTCATTCCATATTGAGTCATGCAAATCGACTCCTAGGCCATCATGCATCGATATGCGTGATTGGTGACACGAGGATCGATGACTACACTCCCTGAAGAGTAGTCACGCATACATGTGTGAAAATACATTGCCATGCCCCTTTTTTGCTCTCTATTGCAGCAAATCAAGAATCAGCAGTCTTCCGGGGCTTGACGCGCTTTCCAAAAAATTATTGCAAAATAGAGGTTAATTGGGGCATCACAGTGGATTTCCATGCAAAGGCGACCCGGACATGCATCATCCATCATCTGGAGAAGAGTCAAGACAGTCCCTAGCTTGCATGCCAGTTTATTATTTTTCCTAGTAAATTTGTAAATTAATTAGGGATTTGTACATATTTGGGCTGTATTATTTGGATTGTATTATTTGGACTGTACTATTTATTCGGACCCTCTGCGCAAGGGCAATGCTATAATAAGTGTGCATGTGTGTGATGTATGTCTTCCAACCCCACGTCTTTCTCCCTTTTATTTACCTGCTTATGATGGTTAGATTAGGGCATGTTTCAATTAGCATACAGTATGATAGCATGTTTGCATTCATTCATCTGTTTTGCATGCACCAGACTCGGCGCATCATACTAACTGCATTGTATTTTCAATTCCAAGTTGAATACACGTTAGCTGTAGCATTCCATATGCCATGTTTAGAATAGCCGAGCCTGCTATAGTTGCACTCTTGCATGTGTTGCATTAGGCATTTCAGCATAGTTAGGATCATGCATGGATTTCTAATCAGCTTCTGTTTTGGCTTGGAGTACTCGGTAAGTTTTATGCTTTAGCATACTTGCATGCGTGTGAGTGACTGCCATGAATAGCATGCTTACCATGAGGCTATATGCTTATGTGATATAACTGCCTGAATGCCTGTGGGTGAAGGTTGAGTTATTTGAATTGGAACAATTCATCAAATGTGTGTTTTAAGCCCACTAGATAGTGGCAAAATCATATTTTCTAAGCCCACCTGAGGGTGGCAAATCCACGTCTTAGCCTACTTGCGGGTAGCACCATCAAACCATTTTCAAACAAACAAACATAAAATGTTTTGTTCCAATTCAGGCGATTCAGTCTATACTTGTATGTTGTGCGCATCACATAGTAAATCTAGGCTAACAACCGGAATAAGAACGCATAATGTTTTCAAAAATAGATATCATGGTTAGTAGAGGCCGATCTTTGATCGGGCGAGCGGGGGTGCTCACGAAGTGACCTTCCCCAATCGTACCCAAGTTCCCGAGCCGAGGCAACTTTGGTGATGACGGACACGTGGCCTTAGGCAAACGAGTCAGGGTTTCCTAAATTTCCCCAAAATAAAATATTTAGGTGGCGACTCTGTATCTGGCAAAGCAGTCCATGTTTGGCACTTCTTTCAAAAATCTGTTTTCTCAAAACGATTTGCCGGATTTGGACTCTTTGGTTCAGACTTAGAACCGTGACAATTTGAGAGTCCTGAGCTGTAGTAGACCCGCAAAACGAACAGAACGGGACTCACCCTCCCGGGGCGTTCGGGGACGTCTACACTTGGCTGGGCCGGGCTTCGACGCGGGTACGTGGTGTGAGGTTGGGTTGGGTTAGGTTGGGCTTGTCCGGCCCAATACCTATCTTTTTGGGCAAAAAACATTTGAATTTAATTTTATTTTTTAGTAAAATAAAATCTGTTTTTAATTTTTGAATTCAAATCTGTTTGCACCTCTTCAAATTCTGTACAGTTTAATTCAAATCTGTCCAGTTCAAGTTCTGTACAGTTTAAATTCAAATCTGTCTAGTGTATAGTTTCATATCTGTCTAACAGATCCGAATCTGTTCAAACCCAAAACAGTTTTATCTGTTTGAAAATCAAACTAGATCTGTCCAAACAGGTACCATACCTGTTCATTCAAATTTGTACAGCCACGAAATCATTTATAAATAAGACATGCCCTCATTTGGATTTTTCATTCACAATTTTCGTACTTCTCCTCTGCAATAAATCTCTGCATTTTGCTGCATTAAATTTCTGTGAGAAAGAGTGTAAACACTTAGTGTGTTCGTTGTGCAAACAATTTGTAGTGTTACTATTGTTTGCTATTGATAATTTTATCCTGAGAGATAGACGTCCACATTCTGAAAGTACCGTGGAGAGGACGAATCTGTCTTAAGGACATAGTGTTAAACACTGGACTTGATCAAAAAATTTGTTCAAGAAATTAATTTGGTAAGTAATTAATTTATTTTCTGTTTTATTATTTTTCTGTTTCAGATTTTCATTTTGTTTTTGTAACAAAATAAAAATCTGTTTTATTTATTTTATTTTATTTTTTAGTTTGATTTTTGTAATCAAATAAATTCTCTTATTTTCTTTATTTTTTCTGTATTTCATTTGTTATTAAATATACAAACATAATTTATTTTTCATATATAGTGAAAATCGTCCAACATGTTTTGTCTAGTATTTTGAGGGGTGAGTGGTCAATGGTCATTGAATCTTGGTGGTGGTGTTTGTGCTGTTGGTGTCTTGCCAACTAGCTTGGTGCTATTAGCTATGTATGTATGAGGCATATGATTTGCTTGTTTTCAATTGCTAACCTAATTGAAATATGATAGTTTTTAACCATGATGTCGTTTTCTTCATAACTTAATCTGGTGTTGTCTATCTTTCTGATTGTACTTTCATGTTTATTATTAATAAAATTATTTTTTTTTGTTGATAAAAAAATAAAAAATGAATAAAAATTGAAGGGACTTACAGTGTTCTTTTATTTAAAGGTTTCAATTCCTAAATTACTCATATTGTTTGGGAAGCACTAAAAAAGCTAGCTTTTAGATTTTTACTTATTTTGGGTCACATTACCTCTTACACTTTTTACTTACAAAAAGATAAAATAGGTTAAAAAAGTCAAAAAATTAACTTTTTACCAATTTTTCAAAACACCACTAGTAGTGCAAAATTCACCCTTGCATATCTACTAATTATTGAATAAATCCCGTGTCTAACAACCTACTATAGCTTATCTTTTTTCTTATTTATTTACAGCTTATCTTATTTTATTTTATTTTTTTTATGATTGAGTGTCTGGACCAGCTTACGCTCACCTCGACTAATTCTAGAACTTACGCAAAGCACTTCCTCTACATGGATCAGACAAATATTAGGTAGAGCTTCGAGACCCACGCAAAGTACCCCCTTTACATGGATCAGAAGGGCAAAACCCGCAGACGTGGTTCCAAGACGTTGATAGCACCTAATAAGAGTTAAATTTGAGACCTCATACCCTAGGTGTCAAACTGCATTCACTAGGCCAACCCCTTGGAATTTAGTATAACTTATCTATAATTCCTAATTGCTTGACAAAACATACTTATTGCACAAGGAGAAAAAAGGGAAAAAAAAACCTATGCATCATTGTTACAAACATTGAGTTGCATGTGAATCAATTTTGTTGTCTGAGTTCTAGGTTGTTCACAGTTTTTTTTATCTTTTTAAATTTTTATCAGCAAAAATAAATCTTTATTGATGAACATAATATATAAATACAAAGGTTACACATAAAAAAGGAGAGACGAGTGCAGAGGCATTGGCTTTGACAAGATGATGATTTCATAATGAAAAATAAAGATTTATTAGAGGATGAACCTGCTTCAGAATCCACCATAATCCTTACTTCTTATAGTGTAAAATCTCTAGAATCTTTTTCATACTTTTGAACCAATATATAGTATAAAATCACTCCATGAATGAAGAATCTATCAATACTGTGATCTGAGCAGTAAATAGTTTCTGCTAGATTAAATGACTAGAAACACAATATATTGACTCCTATTTCCTTTAAATGCCACCAAATAAATGCATGAACAATCACCACATTTGACATTTATAAGATCAACAGTTGCCATGTGTTTGTGATGATAGCTCAAACGAGAAGTAGAGATGAGTTTTTCACTCATATATTATTCTCATTACGAATTACAAACTCTCATTCTTCCAATACGTAGATTACATGGCTACATATATAATAGTTCTAAAACAACTCTTGACGTTCTAACATTAAGATCATTCATCACAATATATTAAGAGCCACTTACCCCACTACTTTTTTGTTAGGGGTGTTCATGGCCGAAAAATTTTCAATTCGTCATCCATTCGCCGGATTAGTGGATTGGAAAAAATCAATTCGCATCCGTTCGCCAGATTAACGGATGTGGATTGCCAGATTGACGGATGCGGATTCAGCGGATTGATGCGAATCGGTTTAGCGATTTAAACTTTTATAAATTTTAAACATAATATGACAACTTGTCGACATTTTTTTTATAGCAATTCAACTCAACATAACCAAAAGATTATTAAGTAAATTGTCAAATACCAATAATAAATACGTATACAAAAACTTTATATTATCAAACTATTTCGTTACTTTTTTATTTAAAAACTATTTAATTTGATCTTTTTAAAAATAAAAAAATTAAGCCTTATATTTTTCACACAAAAATAACAAATATTAACAATTGTCATTTGATAAAAGGATTTTTAAATTAAAAATAAATTAAAAGCACAACAGAATATCTAAATTCTTTTTCAATTGAAAATATAAACAGAATATCTAAACAAATTGAAAACACAAAATCTTACAAATTACTAGGTGTGCTCACTGTTTGGCGGTTCAGTTACGGTCAAAAAAATTTCAAATCTGCCATCTGTCCAAAACTAGGCGGATTGAAAAAAACCAATCCGCAACTGTCTGCTCATCATCACGCATTCGTCTAAAATACAGCAGATCGGTTTGGTTCGATTGATTTGGACAGATCAGAATAGCCGCTACTCACCCCTACTTTTTGTAACAACTTGAGGCATTTTTTATTTTGGTTGGCAAAAGGAATTTCATTTCCATTGATAAAAGAATACAAGCACATGATAGAGGAAATATAAACATTGCCAATTAACCAACAGACAAAAAAGAAAAACTTAACCAACTAGCTGTAACAAACTCCCGCTGCTATTCCGCAATACACCCATTCTCAGAATTCATTGACTAACTTTTTCATAGTTTCCAGACTTCTTACACCTTCAGTTCTATTGATAAAATCATTTATTGAAAACAGGGTTAGGCTCAATCTTTGATTTAACCCAGAACAAAACGCTGCTCTAATTTTATCATACCATTAAAGCCTCTTAACATGTCATTATACATAACAATATTAAGACACAAGTTTATTCTTCAGCAGTTGTATGTGAAGCTGAGAGAGATGCCCAGGTCGGGGTACTCAAAAGCTAGAACAACATTGATGTTTTTCAGATCAAAAGCAACCCACAATGCCTTCTTTAAATTTGTTTTCATTTTCTTTGTTTCCTCCATTTTTTTTTTTTTTTTTGCTAACTGCTAGGGTTTAAACAAAAGATTTTTAGAACTAACTTCTAGTACAGAAGATGAGCCTACTTTACTAGAAATTCAATTTCTAAGAAGGAAAACAATACTGTGGTAAACAAAATTATTTTGATCAAACATAAAAAGTACTTGCACAACTAAATAATTACTAGATTGCAGGGAATTGAAATACATTATACAAGAGCATTATTTGTAACCCTAATAAAAATACAGCTACCTATATATTAAGACAGAAGTCATGGAACAGCTTAACTACCTCAGAAAACTGGTTCTTGAAGGAGATGAAACACGGGTTGATACATCTTCCTTTGATGAAATTCCAACCAACAAACACTTCTTCCTTCATCCCCCATGCCTTGCAAATAAAGATGCCATAAATATAGGCTTATACACGCGAAGTGCCATCTTATTAAGAGTGTCAAATGGCATTTTAATTTGCGTTGCGTAAGAAAAGTTTGCAAGATAGGCCTACTACATGTACAAAAAGGCGAAAACTTATCATACATAAAGTTATATGCCTATGTATTAATTGTCTCCATTATTTAGCACTATGGATTGTGGCCAAGCCGAAGCTCCAAATCCAATTCGTCTTCTTCACTTCCACCGCTCTTCTTCTCTTCATCTTCTCCATGTGCTAGACCAAATTGCAAGCTTAAACCCATCCTCCAATCATGATCTCCGAATGGACTCAACAGCTGTGGGATTTGATAACCACAAAATTCATTGCTTTGATGTGTATATGAGGGTCTTGCACTTGATGTTGAAGCTGGCAAATATGTTTGATAACTAACCTGTGTGTGTAAGGCTTTTTTACATCAAAATTCTATATGAATCGTATCCATGTAATATCAGTAGATTATTGCAGTGACACAATAATTTACAGATAATTGCGTACCTGTATTCATAGCCCTTTGGCAAAATTCCAAGAAGCTCTTAAAACAATAATTGCGTACCTGAGCCTCCTGAGTCGCAAAATATTCATAACGCGGTGGGTAGCTTGGAATTTCTTGGTCGAGTCTGGGATTGATATAAAACTCTTCTTGCTTATTTGAATTAATCATAGTAGACCTATTGTTCTTGGCTTTGTCTTTCCTATGAATATTCATGTGCCCGCCTAAGGCCTGCGCTGTATTGAATCCTCGCCTGCAAAATATACAATCATAGGACCGACCCATGCCCACATCATTGTTTTCTTCCTCCGGTTGATCTTCTTCTTCTTCTTCTTCATCTTCTTCTTCTTCTTCACTTGATGAGTTCACCGAGTCTTCATGATGACCGGATTCCATTGCAAAATATTAAGGACTTAAACTGAAATTGAAACTTGAGATTGAGAGAGAAGTTCGGGGAGTTATAAAGGAGAGAGGTTACGAGAGGGAGGGAGTGACAAAAGACAAATAAAGGGCATTGGAATAGTCCAAGGTTTTAAACAGTATCCAAAGTATTGAGTGATGCATACTAAGAATCAAACTGATGATGCAATGTTAATTTTTTTTTTTAAATCATTAAGTTTATAACAGTTGAATCGATGTAAATTAAATTGTACTATTTATTAATACCATTATCAATTGGTCATATCAACCGATACAATACATACCCATCTATATTTAAAACTATTTACTATAGTCATAGTGAGGTCAGTGAGGGGGTGTGGGGAGAGGTAGACAAAGCAGAAAAGTTCTATAGACTTTTGTTGATAAGACTCATTCTGTTAGCCGGCTATTAATGGATCTATCTCTACCAGACACTTATATATATATATTTTTGTTTATATTTTAATTTTCTTTCTTTGAACTGTCTGCCATTAGATCTGTTGTAGCTTTCATCTTGGTTTAATTTCTTATAAGGTGGTCAATTTGTCATCCCTCTCTTTACTTTTTCTTCTAATGTATAAAATATGACATATATACATATGAATCTTCTTGGTTTCACATGGTTTAGTTCCTCTTTGGTGCAGTCTCGACCACCAGTCACGGTGTGTCTGTCAAATGGAGGCTTCTAAGTTTTTTTCTCAATGCTCACCAAAATAAATTTTTTTTAAAAAAATTGAAATATTAAGATATATTGCTTAGAGATGCAAGTCAGTCATGTGAAAAAATTGGAGGAATTCAATAAAAATTAGTTGGTAATAAATAGAGAGGGGCAATCAAACTTGGGTAATTTTTTTATTTTTTGGTAAAAAGAAAGTGATATTTTATTAAGGATAACAAAACATTACGAAAGAAAAGAAGAAAACTAATGACATTTAGAAATAAGTTAAGTTTAATCATATTGGGAATTTTTTTAATTTCTAACGTTGATTTGAATTTGACTTAATAAACTTACATGTACTATTAAAAATAATGTTAATTGAGTTAGATCTACTCAATTAAAACTCGTTTGAGATCAGTTTAAAAAGTAAATATTTTAAATTTGAACACATTTTAAAGATTGTTAAATATTCAAGCAAAGTTTTAAAACTTACTATGGGTGTTAAAAAAATTGGTTCAAATCGTATTATTTGGCTTAGTTTTTTGAGGGAACTGTTTGGTTTTGCATCAAAAAAATTTAAAAAAACTGTTGATTATGATTCGGTTCACATATTAAAGCTCAAAAGAATTGAAAAAATTGAACCTAACCATTCCATGTGTTCATTAATTTTAATTAGTATAGGGTTCTCTTTTGTTGTTCAAAAATTTTTAAATTAGTATAAGTGTTTTAGGAGTACCTATTATTTTTCCCGTTGATTTTTTTGAATCTCAATCTCGTTTTGATGTTAATTACACTTTCATTCATTGTAGTACAAAAAATATTTTTCTTTCTGTAGTACAAAAAATATCCGTGTATAGTTTTTTTTTTTTTCATTATTTATATAATTTTTACACTTCCTATATTATTGAAAATTTCATTTTTATAGAAATTATTATATAATATGAAGATTTTTTTTTTCTCTTTACAAATTTTATAAAAATTAGTTTGGAGAATATTCTAAAAATTTTAAAAATATTTATGAAAGTTTTGGAATAGGGAGTTTTTTTGATAAATCCATTTTCTAAGAACTTTATTCCATCCAACCCATATTCTTTTTGACTATTCCATTAGGTCCAATTTGAGATAAGAAGACCAAAATACCTTTTTCATCTACTTATATTCCATTTAGTTCACATTATTTTCTTATGTTTCAATAAGTCCTATGGGTGACATAATTACCAAAATACCCTTAATGTGAATGTTCATACCGTCAATATAAATGTTTATATTGTTAATGTGTAGGGGCCCGACTCATGTCGATCCTCGTGGGTGCCCGGAAAAATTCGAGTCGGGCCGGGCCGGCCCACAAGCCAAAAAAATAGGCCCAACTCGGCCCGTTGATAATATGAATATTCATATTGACAAGCTAACATTCACATTGATAGGAGAGTAAAATTGGCCTGCGGCCCGTGGGCGGCCTGAAACCAACCCGTCGCCCGGGGCCGGCCCGTTCACAATATGAATATTCACATTGACATATTAACATTAACATTAACATTGACAAGAGTGTAAAATTGGCCCATGACCTGTGGGCAGCCCGAAGCCCGAGCTCGGGCCAGGGTCGGGGCGGGCCCGGTCCGGCCCGTTGACAATATGAATATTTACATTGACATGTTAACATTCACATTGATAGGAGTGTAAAATTAGCCCGCGGCCTGTGGCCGGCCCGAAACCCGCCTGCGGCTCGTGGGCTGCCCTGGGCGGGCCCGGCCCGACCTGTTGATAATGCAAATATTCACATTGACATGTTAACATTCACATTGATAAGAGTATAAAATTAGCCCGCGCCCCGTGGCTGCCCCGAAACTAGCCCACGGCCCGTGGGCGGCCTAGAGCGGGCCCGACCCGGCCTGTTGACAATGTGAATATTCACATTGACATATTAATATTCACATTGATAAGAGTGTAAAATTGACTCGCGTCCCATGGGCGGCCCGGGGCGAGCCCGGTCCGGCCCGTTGACAATGTGAATATTCACATTGACATATTAACATTCACATTGATAGGAGTGTAAAATTGGCCCGTGGTCGGCCCGAAGCCCGCCCGCTGCCCAGGGTGGGCTCGGCCCGGCTTGTTGGCAATGTGAATATTCACATTGACATATTAACATTAACATTGATAAGAGTGTAAAATTAGCCTGTGACCCGTGGGCAGCCCGAAGCCCGGCGCCGGGCCAACGCGGGCCCGGCCTGTTGACAACGTGAATATTCACATTGATATGTTAACATTCACATTGATAAGAGTGTAACATTAGCCCGTGCCCCGTGGCTGCCCGAAACACGCCCACGGCCCGTAGGTGGCTCGAGGCGAGCCCGGCCCGGCCTGTTGACAATGTGAATATTGACATTGATATGTTAACATTCATATTGATAAGAGTGTAAAATTAACTCGCGTCCCATGGGCGGCCCGGGGTGGCCCGGGTTTGGGTCTAGGCCTACCCCGGGCTGCGGGCGAGCTTCGGGCAGCGGACAAGTTTTACACTCCTATCAATGTTAATGTTAACATGTCAATGTCAATATTCACATTGTCACGGGTCGGGCCAAGCCCGCCTCGGGCTGCGATCGGGGTTTCAGCCCACCCACGAGCTGCAGGCCAATTTTACACTCCTATCAATGTGAATGTTAACATGTCAATGTGCATATTCATATTGCCAACGGGCCGGGCCCGCCCTGGCCCGAGGTCGGGCTTTGGGCAGCCCACGGGTCACGGGCCAATTGTACACTCTTATCAATGTGAATGTTAATATGTCAATGTGAATATTCACATTGTCAACAGGCCAGGCCGGGCCTACCCCGGACTGCCCACGGGCCGTGGACGGGTTTCGGGCAGCCACAGGGCGCGGGCTAATTGTACACTCCTATCAAAATACATGTTAACATGTCAATGTGAATATTCACATTGTTACAGGTCGGGCCAAGCCCGCCTCGGGCTTCGGGCCGCCTACGGGCTGCGGGCCAATTTTACACTCTTATCAATGTGAATGTTAACATGTCAATGTGAATATTCACATTGTCAACAGGCTGGGCCGGGCCCGCCCCGGGCAGCGGGCAGGCTTTTGGCCGTCCATGGGCCGCGGGCCAATTTTGTACTTTTATCAATGTGAATGTTAACATGTCAATGTGAATATTCACATTGTCAACGGGCCAGACCCGGCCCGTCCCGGGCCGCCCATGGACCGCGGGCGGGTTTTGTGCCGCCACGGGATGGGGGCCAATTTTACACTCCTATTAATGTGAATCAACGGGCTGGGCCGGGCCGAGTCGGGCCCGCCCTGGGCTGCTGTTTAGTTTTATACTCTTATCAATGTGAATGTTAACATGTCAATGTGAACATTCACATTGTTAACAGGCCGGGCCGGGCGCGTTGACGGGCCGTGGGCGGGTTTCGGGCAGCTACGAGGTGCGGGCTAATTTTACACTCCTATCAATGTGAATGTTAACATGTCAATGTGAATATTCACATTGTCAACGGGCCGGGCCGGGCCCGCTCCGGGCTGCAGGCGGGCTTTTAGCCGTCCATGGGCTGCTGCCCAATTTTATATTCTTATCAATGTGAATGTTAGCATGTTAATGTGAATATTCACATTGTCAACGGGCCGGACCGGACCCGCCCCGGGCTGCCCATGGGCCGCGGGCGGGTTTCGCGCCGCCACGGGACGGGGGCCAATTTTACACTCCTATTAATGTGAATTTTAACATGTCAATGTGAATATTCACATTGTCAATGGGCCGGGCCCGCCCTGGCTCGCGGGCGGTTTTCGGGCCACCCACGGGCCAATTTACATTCCTGCAAATGTGAATTTTAAAATATGAATGTTCACATCATTAAATTGCTAATCGTTGAAAAAATATTTATAAGGGTATCAAAATTAAATATAAGGGCATAAGTGTCCAAGAAAACAGTGTAAATCAAGAAAATGGACTTTATGGAATAAAACTATACATACATGTGACTAAATGGGTTAAAAAATTCTTTCATGGACTTCTTGGGTTAAAACACTTCTAAATTGGACTTATCAATAAAAATCCGTTTGGAATACTTATATGAGTAGATAGTCTAGATATAGTGATGAATTTTTTAACCTAAATTGTGGAACTGAACCGAAACTAAACCATTGCTTGTTGTTTGGTTTTGATTTGATTCTAAAAATTTCATAGTTCAATATTTTCTTTCTAAAATTTTTAAACTGTAGAGACCCCAAACTAAATTTTTAATTCTTCTTTCACCCCATAATAACTAAAGTTAAACTTGTCCATGACCCCAAACTTGTTAGGAAAAATATGTGATTCCCCACAAGTAAATCAATCATTGGGAATAAAAACTAATGCGGAAAAATTAAATCAAAAGCAACACAAGAATTTTTACGTGGTTCCCTCAATGTGAGGTACGCCCATGGGATCGAAATCCGATTCCATTATCAACCGAATAAGTTTCCAAACAATTACAAACGAGACACTAATGGTCTCACAAAACCACCCTTAGGTGAATTCCAAATAATCACAAATAAACACGAGGAAAGACCTCACCAAATAGATGAACCAAAATCTTAAGAACCAGAGTTGTAGAAGACCCAAAATAACAAACCAAATCAGAACTGAAAATTGAACCAAACCGCTTCACAAATCAAAGCACAAATTCTTGATTGATCAAGTCATATCAAGAATACGAAAACAACACCAAGTTGATTAATGGGCACCAAACTGCTACTGCCGTTTTTTTCTTCACACACGGGGATGAGCAAAAACAAAACCAACCAAAAATATTGTGAATCTAGGGTTTTTTTTATCAAACCTTAGTTGTTTCCAAATTGGATTGGGTCTCCACAAATTAAATATAATATATAAAAATATATTATAATTAATACTAAACCAAATTAAACTCTTTTTCCAAAATCAATTAGGTCCCACACTCCAATAAGGAGGTATACCCAACAATTCTCCCTCTACCGACTTAGGTGGAGATATCAACCATACCCGCCAAAGTTCGACACTACAAATGTTTGTCCCTCGACAAAGTCTTAGTCAACATATCCGAAATATTATCATCCGTGTGAACCTTTTCGAGTTGTAACAGTTTCGAATCTAACACATCACGAATCCAATGGTATCTCACATCAATGTGTTTCGATCTCGAATGAAAAGTAAAATTTTTACTCAAATGAATAGCATTTTGACTATCACAATAAAGCACATACTTTTCTTGTTTAAAACCCAATTCTTGCAAAAATTTCTTCAACCATAACTCTTCTTTGCAAGCTTCTATAATGGCAATAAATTCAGTTTCGGTAGTTGAGAGAGCAACACATTTTTATAATTTATATTGCCATGCCACAGCTCCCCCTGCAAATGTCATCAAATACCCCGAAGTAGATTTCCTAGAATCAATATCACTAACCATGCCAGAATCCGTGAACCCATCAAGCATCAGCTTACCATCCCCAAAACACAAAGACACCTTCAAAGTCCCTCGAAAATACCTTAGAATCTATTTTATCGCTGCCCAATGTTCTTTACCCGGATTAGAGAGAAAACGACTCACCACACCAACGGCGTGAGCAATATCCGGCCTTGTACAAACCATGGCGTACATCAAAGAACCAACTGCTGAAGCATAAGGAACTTTCAGCATCTCTTCCTTGTCTTTCTCACTTGTAGGACATTGATTCGAACTAAGCTTGAAGTGCCCCGCAAGTGGACAACCAACTGGCTTTGCTTTATTCATGTTGAATCTCTTAAGAACTTTCTCAATGTAACTTTCTTGAGACAACCAAATCAGTCACTCTTTGCGATCACGAACAATTTTCATACCAAGAATTTACTTTGCCGGTCCCAAATCTTTCATAGCAAAAGACTTGCTCAACTCCAATTTCAACTTGTTAATCATGGTAGAATCTTGACCCACAATTAACATGTCATCAACATAAAGCAAAAGAATAATAAATTTACCATTCGGAAAATTTTTCACAAACACACAATGGTCCAAAGTGGTTTTGGAAAAACCATTATTCATCATGAAAGAGTCAAATTTTTTGTACCATTGCCACGGGGCTTGCTTGAGACCATACGAACTTTTCTTCAATTTGCAAACAAATTTCTCTTTCCCTTTCTCTCCAAAACCTTCCGGTTGCTCCATGTAAATTTCTTCTTCAAGGTCACCATGAAGAAATGCGGTCTTTACATCAAGTTGCTCAACTTCAAGGTTCATACTTGCAGCCATGCCAAGTACAACTCGAATAGAAGACATCTTTACAACCGGTGAGAAAATCTCGTCAAAGTCAATATCTTTCTTTTGCCTAAAGCCTTTCACAACAAGATGTGCCTTGTACCTCAAATTCTTGCCATCATTCTTCAATTTGAAAACCCACTTATTTTTCAGAATTTTCCTCCCCTTAGGCAACTTCACTAAATCATAAGTCTGGTTTTCAAGTAAGGAATTCATCTCTTCGTTCATGGCCTTTTTCCAGTCACATTTCTTTGCATGCTCAATTGCTTCTTGGTAGCTCTCAAGCTCCCCTTGATCGGAAATCAACACAAATTCATTGGGAGGATACTTCCTTGAAGGTTGTCGGTCCCTTGTAGATTTCCTCAACTCAAGTTGTGGTGGCGGTTCTTGAGTTGGATGCTCTTTCTTAATTTCTGGCTCAACTTCATTAGGATTAGCATCATCCTCTACATCTTCAATAGGTGGTTGCATATCTCCCACATTTTCATCATCAACTGAAGATGAAGGAGATGGGTCCATGTCAATGAGATCACTAATTTTTGGCTTCGGTTGATCACCTTTGCCAAAGTCTTCAATTGTTTGGTCTTCAAGAAACACAACATCACGGCTTCGAATGACTTTCTTGTCGACCGGATCCCACAATCTATACCCAAATTCATCACGCCCATAGCCAAGAAAAATACATTGTCTTGACTTACTATCAAGCTTGGACCTTTCATCTTTTGGAATGTGAACAAAAGCTCGGCAACCAAACACTTTCAAGTGCTCATAAGACACATCCTTGCCGTTCCAAACTCTTTCTGGAACATCACCATTCAATGGATAGGAAGGAGACAAATTGATCACGTCAACCGTTGTCTTCAATGCCTCACCCCAAAAGGATCTTGGCAATTTAGCATGTGAAAGCAAACACCTTGTTCTTTCCACAATGGTGCGGTTCATCCTCTCGGCAACTCCATTTTGTTAAGGAGTCTTCTTAACTGTCTTTTGATGTCAAATACCTTGGCTGCGACAATACTCATCAAACGGCCTAATGTATTCACCACCATTGTCTGATCGGATGCACTTCAATTTCTGCCCTGTTTCTCTTTCAACCATGGCCTGAAAAAGCTTAAATACTTTTAGAACTTGGTCTTTAGTTTTTAGTAGAAAAGCCCAAACTTTCCTTGAATAATCATTAATGAAAGTAACAAAATAAATTGCACCACCATGTGTTCTAACTTTTAAAGGACCACAAACATCCGAATGAATCAACTTCAAGACATTTTCTTTTCTAGAAGCAACATTTTTATGAAAAGAAACTCTATGTTGTTTACCCGCCAAACAATGAACACAAGTTTTGAGATGTATACCTTTCAAACCGGGTAGAAGCTCTTTCTTGAACAATACTTGCAGCCCTTTTTCACTCATGTGGCCAAGCCGCTTGTTACACAATTCGGTAGAAGTATCATCTTCAAGTGCATTGACAACACCTTTACAAATTTTTTCTTGCATTGAATAAAGTGTATGAGTCTTCTTGTACTTAGCCACCACCAAAGAACCCTTTGTGAGCTTCCATATTCCATCACCAAATTTGTTGTTGAAGCCTTCATCATCTAGCTTCCCAGTAGAGATCAAATTGAGGCGAATGTCGAGAACATGCCTCACATCTTTAAGTAACAACTTGCAGCCCAAATTTGTTTCCAAGCAAATATCACCCATGCCAATAATCATGGACAAACCTTCATTACCCATTCGAACAGAACCATAATCTCCTTTGGTGTATGTAGTGAAGAAATCAACTCGAGAAGTCACATGAAAAAAGCACCGGAATCAATCACCCAATTGCTCTCTTGGCCCACAAAATTGATACAATCATTTCACAAACGACCATGAGATCATCGGTCGCAACTGCTGTTGTGTCTTCTTGCTTCTTATCCACACTTTTGTCACGCCTTTTCTCTTTGTTCTTGAGCTTTCAGCATTCTCGCTTCATGTGCCCTTTCTCATGGCAATAATAACACTCAATGTCTTTCTTTGAAAAAGAACCATCTTTTGATTTGTTACTATCACCCTCAATAGGTCCATACAAATCTGTACAAAATAATAGGTCCTCTATTTTAGTTTTTCAAGTTGCCCAATTGCTTCCATTGAAGCTAGACATACGGCCCACATTCTCCTCTATTGATTTACACAAATAAATAAACCCAAATAAACCGTAAGCTCTGATACCAGTTGTTAGGGAAAATATGTGATTCCCCACAAGTAAATCAATCAATAGGAATAAAAACTAATGCGGAAAAATTAAATCAAAGGCAACACAAGAATTTTTACATGGTTCCCTCAATGTGAGGTACGTCCACGGGATCGAAATCCGATTCCACTATCAACCAACTAAGTTTCCAAACGATTACAAACGAGACACTAATGGTCTCACAAAACCACCCTTAGGTGAATTCCAAATAATCACAAATAAACACGAGGAAAGACCTCACTAAATAGATGAACCAAAATCTTCAGAACCAGAGTTGTAGAAGACCCAAAATAACAAACCAAATCAGAACAGAAAATTGAACCAAACTGCTTCACAAATCAAAGCACTAATTCTTGATTGATCAAGTCAAATCAAGAATACCAAAACAACACCAAGTTGATTAATAGGCACCAAACTGCTACTGCCGTTTTTTTCTTCACACACGGGGATGAGCAAAAACAAAACCAACCAAAAATATTGTGAATCTAGGGTTTTTTTTTATCAAACCTTAGTTGTTTCCAAATTGGATTGGGTCTCCACAAATTAAATATAATATATAAAAATATATTATAATTAATACTAAACCAAATTAAACTCTTTTTTCAAAATCAATTGGGTCTCACACTCTGATAAGGAGGTATACCCAACAAAACCTCCATGGGGAACCCTACAACCTACTAGAGTGGCTTACAATAGGTGCAACCACATGCCACAATGCATTCTTTCTAGGGCTTTCGCATTCCTTAAGACCATCTCTAACGGTTCAGCAAACTTGCCATCAAATTTGAAATTTGGTGAAAAATGCACTTTTTGAAGCTCCAACTGTTTCACCAAATTTTGTATCAAAATGAGAATTGAACAAAAAAATCATCAAATTGAGAACAGAATACAGGTTTCACCAAATTACTGTGCGTGACCGTTGGAGGAGACCAACCGGTCAACCGGGTCAACTGGTTCCCTTTCAAATAGGTAGGTTCAAACCGGTCAAAAAAAGTTCAAGTAGGTATAAAAAAAAAAATTTGCCCTTGTCGGTCAACCAGCTGGTTGACTAACCAGTCGACCATTTCCCTCAATTCTGCTTTGATGCTCACCGTTGGAAGAAGAAGTATCAAATTGAGAAAATAATCTATTTTTCACTCAGATTTGGTGAAAAAAGAAGTGAACGGTTGGAGATGCTCTAAAGGATTATGTTAGAAATTCTAAATAATTCATCAAATTTTTTATCAAACTTTTTATATGGATGTAAGATTCACGTACATGTGCGTTTGTGTGAGTCTCATACCCATATAAAAGGTTTGATAAAAAATTTAATAAATCATTTGGGATTTATAACATTTTCCTTCCTCAGTTTATTGTTATGAAAACAGTGGCACATGATGAGTCATGAATAATATACTCTATTCGGGTCGCAAATATTGCTAAATAATAGAGCAAATTACATCCGTGGTCTCTATATATTATTTATTGACTTTTAATTTTAGATTATGCGCTAATTTGCTCTAATTAATAATATTATTAGTATATTTTAAGAAAAATTATCATTAAATTGATTGAAGTCGACTTACTGAGTTTGGTAAATTTATAATTTGTCTTAAAATATGGAAAATGACATTTATGTGTATATTTCTCATAAAAAAAATGTTTAGAATTGTAATCAATTGGATCAAATTGAAACAAAATTATAAATTTATTGTCAAAATTAAGCCAATTAAAATTACAAAAATTAAAATAATATAAGAACCAAAATATAAGAACTATAGTCATAATTTGTCCTAATAAATATGTGGGAAGCTTCCTACATGGGGATGAAAAATATGATACAGTCCTTCGTGTTTATGTTCATATTCGTGTTTACTGTTATGCTCTGTTTGGTTGTGTCGGCTTATATTACTATAATAATACAATGGGAAGACTTGGAAGCCGATGATTTCGCTTTACGATGAACGAAGCCAATGTTCCCAGATGCATATTAAATTAAATCAGGTTGTATGTTTTTTTTTTTTTTTTTTTTTGTATTTATTATCTGAATATTAATAAGTATAGAAATAGAGGGAGAAGTCTTGTTGTGCTAATACTAACCCTTGATTTTTTCCTTAGTCAGATCACTAACAAACTGAACAAACTTTAAGGTAGTGTTGGGTAATATTTATAATTTATAATTTTTTGTTTATGAAATTTTAAGCATGTTTATATTTATTTTTAGTAAAAATAAAAAATAAAAAACATATTTAACACAAATGTTTTGAAAAGAAGTGAGAGAGGTGGTGGATAGCAGAAAGTGGTGGATGAAGGTGGTTGTTGATGGTCAGAGATGATAGTTGAAGTTGATAATCGGCCGTCGTAAGTGGTGATAGAAGGTGGTTTTGTAGCAAGAGGTGGTAGTCAACGATAAAACATGGTGGTTGGAGATGGTATTCGGCAGCTAAAGGTGGTGGTGTTTGCTGAGTATGTGATCAGAAATGGTGGTCAAAGGTGATTTTATAACAAGAAGTGATGATTGAAGATAGTTGTCGCTAATGTGATGTGGTTGTTGGCAGTCGATGGCTGAAGATGATTGTCAGAGGATGTCACCGGTGAATGGTCATGAGTGGTGGGAATTATCAGTGATGGTGGTCGATGGCGATGAGCGTGGGTAGCTAGAGGGGTGGGAAAAAGAATAAATATATAATAAAAAAAAAATTGTAAACATGTGAAGCTGTTTTTATTTATTTATTTTTTATTTTTTAGTTACAAAATGTTAGTAAATTTTGTAAATTATTTATAATTTTAAAAAATTAAATTAAATTCAAAACGAGTTTTTATTTATTTATTTTTATAAATATAAATTAAACATTGTAAGCAAAAACGTTGACATGCCTAATTGATTTATTAACATCATTAACACTCATTCTCTCTATAAGTGAAAATCTAATTGTGAAAAATCTTTTCACAGTAAAAAAAAAAAAAAATCACATAAAAGAGATCTCTTATGTACCATGTGTAAAGTGAATATGTGATCCTTTAACAATTCTGTGAATGTAGCACAGTTTCATTTAAATTCTTCTTTTTTTTGTTTTTTGTTTTGTTTTGTTTTGTTTTATTTTATTTTTTAACTTTCAACTGCTTGGCTTCATTCCCCTTTCCATAAGCAGAAGGGTAACCCATTTGGCTCATTTTGGTTGTTCCATCTATCATATGGTGTCTCTTTATTATATTAGCTGACTACTTTATGGTACAATTATTAAATTTGAAGGCTAAAACTGAAAAGTGGGTTTAAGCTAAAAAGTCTAGTGTTTGACATCTCAACAAGAATCTCTATAATTAATTTTCTTTCTCACTCTATTGCAGGCCTAAATTATTTTATGAGAGTAGGTTTTAATCTCAATTGTCATGTGTCTTTTTGTGAATTGACTCCATCTTTACATGGACAGTGGCAGCACTGAGACATCACATACTCTAATTTCTTTTCTAAGAAAAAAAATTATATTGTGATTTCACAGCTTCTAGAAAAGAAATAAACACTTAGTTTTGAGAGATTTGTGTTTATCACCATTTCTCTTTCTCTCTTACTATTTCTCACTTCAATGTTCCATTCTCTCTATTTTTTTTTTCTCACCAAATCTCGCAATATCAGCCAATATCTATTACACCACACATTATTATTATTTAGACTATTATGATTGATCAAATAAAAAAAAATAATTTAAAATATCATATTTCAATCTTTTTAAAGAGAGGTCTCAATAAAATAAGATATCAGGTTATACTTTTGTTACCGATTAAAATTGAAATAATGTGGTAGTCGTGATAAGTATAAAACAAATTCTTGAAGTGCAAATTCAAGGGTCCACATCATTAGCCACCTCAGATTCAAGGGTCCACATCACAAAAAAATTGCAAATTATAGCATGTTGCAAGAATATGTTCTTTGCCATTTATTAGAATGACTTGGCATCTTTGGAAAAAAAAATAAAACAAAATCTCAACCATTCCATGAATGGGTATTGATTAAGGGGAAAAAAATTATAAATATTGCTTAATCACAATATGACAGGAAAATAAAAGGACAAAGTGGTTAAAAAGGATGAGATGACAAAATTCCTTATTCATTAACTAATGGATTTGTTACCATATTGGATTTGTCTTGAGATATACGCGTGCAATTGAAATTATTAATAAAAAACTTATGAATAAGTGAGTGAGATTGAAGAGAGAGAGTCGATATTTGTCTTGAGGTATACGCGTGCAATTGAAACTATTAATATAAAGCTTACGAGTACGTGAGTGAGAGCGAAAAGAGATTTGTTTGACAGATGTTCATACCAAAGCGATTTGTTAGTAGGGATGGAATTAGAAATGGTCTAAGAAGTACATTAAAAAAGTTAGAGTTAGTTTTGGTACATAATTAATTGAAGATAATTTCGGATACAATTGTTGTGAAAAAAATATTTTGTAAGAAAAATAACTAAATCTAACACAATTTTTATTATTTTTATTTTCTTCTAAAGTTTTGAACTATTAATTAGATATCAATATACATCTTAATCTAGTAAATTAAAAAAGTATATAGTATCTCCCCCTTCATCACAACTTCTTTTTTTTTTATATTTATTTATTTTATTTTTTTTATGCTTTTTAGAAAGGTAGATTGTTTTCTGAAATTTTTTCCAAAGATAATTTAAAAAATAATTCACCAAACAAATTTTTTGTGTCTTCCAAAAAATAAAAATAGAAAGCGGAAACACAACTAAAAACAGACCTAAGATTTTTTCAAAAAATTTACTCATCAGTTGTCAAAATATTACTATACCAAATAAGTTTTCTATATATATTTTTTTTTCAAAAAATAAAAGCATAAACAAAAATACAACCAAATGAATTTTAGTTGAGTTCTTTTTTCATATGTCTCATTCGAAAGGAACTATTAGACCATGTTTGTATAGTTTGACATCAAAGGACACTACTATTCGATCAATCGTACTAATTCGAGTCAAAGTCAACATTCAAATTTTGTCCACCATAATTTCTAAAGGTACTCTTATAGATTAAAGACTATATTGAACTATTTTTTTTTTTTTTTTTTTCCTTGTAAGCTTGTTTGGATTGAATGATTTGGAGAAAAAATAAAATGAAAATCAATTTTTATTTTTATTTTTATCTTAGTTATTTGTTTAGATTATTAAAGAGAAGAGAAACTTAGATTTGTCTTCTAGCTTACTTTTTGAATATCTCCAAAATTAGAAAGATTTAGAGAGAAAAGAAATGACTATCTCACTACTAATTTTATATAATACCAAAATTGTCCATCCAAGTACTAAAAAAATAAAAGCATAAAAGATTATTTGGTAATATAATTTGTAAATTTTTTTCTTTTATTGTATACAATCTATGCAATCAAGATTGAAGAGAAATTACTATTTTTTCTTTTCTTCTCTCCAATTTAACCAAACAAGAGGGAGAAAAATAGTAAGGTAGTGTTTGGTAGAGTTTTAGAGTTATGATTTGAGAATAGAGTTATATTTTGAATTTATGAGTTTTGGAATTACGATTTGAGTATAAAAAATTCGTTTAGTTATGAGTTTTGAAAAGAGTTTTGAATTGAATTTGAAATTTTTGATGTGACATATGATATTTGATTAAAAAACTTACAACTCATAACCAAATATACAATTCAAAATTCTATTCAAAACTTATAAAAAAAATTTTAAAAAAATTCAAAAATATTTTTTATTTAAAATATAAAAATAACAAGTGCAAAAAAAAAAAATGTTCTAGTCAACAGGCCGGACGTCCAGGGGGACATCCAAGAGGATGACCAGGTAAATATATTTTCAAAAGTGAGTGTGAAATCAATTTTTGAAATCACTAACCAAACACAACATTCAAACTAACCGGTGGAATTATGTTTCCAAAACTTTTCCAAACACAGTCTAATTTTTTCTCTTATTTTCTTTCTCACTTAATAAATTATTTCTTTTATTTTCTTTCTCATATATCCAAAATCACATCAAGTTAACAATTTAATAATATTATGAAAATCAAATTGTAATATAAAATTTAATCACTACAATGTTATTCGCATGGTAGATAGTGGGTCATTCAATCAAAATACCATCAAATGAATTGACCCAACTAGGCATAAATGACAAAATGGGTCAAATATAGTAGGTTTATTCACTTCAAATTGAATAAAGTTATACATATTAATTGGTATATTAATTAATGTACTAACAGATAATATGATATAATTTTAGAAATTTTACGTCTTTATAGTTTATATAATAGGCGGGGTTCTTAATTTTAAAATGTTAATATCATAATATATATTACAACATTAATTGATATATCAATTATTAGCACCCTGCTTAAAATTTCATCAAATGAGTTCACCTACCAGGGCATAAATTTGGCCTTTCCAGATTCTGTTCATATTTATTCAAAGGTTAAAAATAAATATTTTTATTCGAATTGTTAAAAGAATAATTTTCACAAAATGATTTTTGGTTAACTTTAAATCAAAATCACAGAGGGTCTGGCGCTACATTGCAACACGTTCACCTCTTTGCGTAGATGAATATCGAACATTAATTTATTTAAAATTATTAATAAGTGAATGAAAAATTGACCATAGATCACCGCTTGAACTTTAGTTAAAGAACAATAAATATTTAATCTTTTCTTCATTTAATTCTATGGTATAACTTATATCAAATTGCATAAAATCCCCAAAACATATTTCACCATAATGAAGCGAGGATAGCTTATGGTTTGAATCTCCATAATCTCTTGTTAAGGTTAAATATATTTCTTAACACCCAAAAGCATGTGGAGAGCGTTATCTTCGGCCTTGACATAGATTCGGTAGGATTCTCTGCAGATGTGTTGAGAGTACTAAGGGACAATACTCTCTGGCGGATATGTTAAATAGCCGAATAATCCCCTCTATACCACTATATTTTATAGTCTATTTAAGAATAATACTATATGTACTAATTAATGTACTAATTAGTATACTAACAGATGATGTGACATAATTTTAGATGTTTTGGACATTTGTAATTTGTATAATAGATGGGGTCAGTAATAATAGCATAACACTAGTTGGTATACTAGTGTGTATATTAATTGATGTATGTAGCATCACCGTCTATTTAATGGTTCTCATTTCTGGCCTACGATCTAAATGTTTTATCTCGTATGCCTGGTAAAAAAGATGTGTTATGCAAAAAATCAGTTTCATTGGACATTAGTCACATGAACAAATTACATTTTTTTTTTAAAAAAAAAATAGATGGCAATTAGAAGTTTAAGCTTAAACGGTGTATTTTATAAAATAAAGTATAAGTTGTTCATTTATATGTTGATATTCAAATTCATTTTTTACACAAGTGATATTTATTATAAAATTTACGTGTTGAACGATTTGACTGATGCTTATGGGTCTGAAGTAAAACCCGTAAAATGAAATATAAAAAATAATGTTATAAAGATGAATCATTCCGCTTACAGAAATGCGTTACTCATGGAGCATCGCGCATTATTTCATGTAATAATTTTCCCACAATTCTAGGACTTGAATGGTCTACCTTTTCAGTCAAATTCGTTGAATTTTAAATTTGATTTTTAATGGACATAGCTTAGATTCAAAAGTGGTTGCTTTAAAATTTTGAACATTCTGATTTTTTGGGGTTATGGAAACATTCTGATTGGATGGTCAACCTTTAGCGACTTTCCAGAAATCTTTATAGTTTTTTTCTTTTTTTCTAAATTGGGCCTAGTTCTTTATCGAGTCATGCCCATGAGGGTCCAGCCCAAATTAGTCCAACTGAATGCCACCGAATCACATGGGTATCAGCCCAAAAACGTAAGATTATCTCACTAATGCTGTGTTTAGTTGGGGGATTTGAGAAGAGATTTAAAAAGAAAAATAGAAAAGATAGCTAAAATATGAATAAAATATACTTACATTTTATTTAGTTTCACACACCTTTTCCCTTTTCCTTTCCAAATCCCCTAACCAAACACAGCATAAATTGGTCTCACCTTTTTATTTGGTATATGGATGCTTTAACAACTATTAGGTATGAAATTAAACTAGAGGACTTGCCAGCCAATCATATTGATTAAATTTATTTACTTATAAGTCTTGTTCTAAAAAAAAAAAACAATAGTCAGTTTCATTTTTGTTCTATCAATATTTCTAAAAAATATTGGGGGCAAAATAAGCATTTTTTAATTTATTGATACATTAAAAAATATAGATATTTAAGTCTATCATATAAGACTAATATTTACTAATTAAAAAAAATTGTTAAAAAAATTTATGAATTGGACCTATTGACCAGACTTATTTGGTCATGAATACTGATTGTATTTTGATTGTACGATAGATGAAAAAAGTTAGGCCCAGTAATTAAGCCCAGCTGGTCGGTTAAAGTCTTATTGCGCAGATGTTTTATGAGCAACCCAGTGGTTTTAGCTTCGTTGGCTAATTCTTTAACCATCAAGTTTCTCTTAAAGGGAGGTTTTGGGTTTCACTCAAGACAATATTTTTTTATGAGGTATATAGGTATGAATTTCAACTCTCGCATCAAAAGTACTAATCTAATAATTAACTATTAATTTTTATCGATAAAAAATAAAAATATTTATGAGCAATATTATACAAATAATTTTTTTCATAAGCTTAATTTTATATGATGAGACGGTTTAATTATTTCTATCATTTAATTTCAATAAGTAATCTATTTCAAGTACAGATGTTTCGTTAATCCATACTACCTTAGTTTGTAAGAAAATATACAAAAAAAAAAATTGTTTGTATTTTCAAATATATATATATATATATATATATATATTTGTCATTTTGTCTCAATATACTTGTAATCATAAGATCTTATAACACAAGAATTTCGAGATATGATGATATGACTAAGAAGGTATTGAGACTGTGACTAGAATTTTCGACACTACATGTTGATACAGTATGAAATTTACATGAAGTTAGTAAGTTAAGCTTAGTTATCACTACAGGAAAAATAGGTTTAGACGGCGTTTTTTTAACGGCGTTTTTTTAAACGCCACTTTTATAAATATTTAACGACGTTTTATAAAAACGTCGCATATTTCGTTAATAAAACGACACCGTTTTGAAATCGAAAACGCCTCCAAATACGTTGGCCCTCACGCGCTATTTTGAATGTGAGAATACTTGTTAAAGCTTTGGAAACCCTTATTTTGAATCTCACGCCTTCACAATCCCCACGCCTCTCTCTTGCTCACCCCCAATTGCTTCTAAACCCTTGACAACAATTTCGATTCAGAGCCATTTTCTTTGAGATTCATACAGATTCAAAATTTGACTTGGTTGGAAACCAGAATTTCGATTTGAAGCTCACATCAGAGCGATTCGATTTGAAGCTCTGAAGCTCCGCTGTCTTGCTCTCTCTCTCTCGATTCATCCTTTGTACTCTGCGATATCGATCTGAAGCTCTGGGAGATTGCAAAGAGAGAAGAGGGGTTGGTTTCGATCGCAGAGGAAGTGATCTCAGGAGAGGCTGTGCTTGATTTCTCAGATCGGTCTCAGAGTGATTTCGATTTTGAGATTCATCTCAGAGCAATTTCGATTTTGAATTTCTCTCTCTCGATTTCGAAGCTTCACTGCGATGTATTGATCTCTCTCTCTCTCTCTCTCTCTCTCTCTCTCTCTCTCAAGCTAAAATCTTGTTAAAACAAGTGTTTAATTGTGTTTTTTGCTTGTATTTTACAGGTATTAAGTCTGCATTAAATCAATGTTTCAATTTGTGTTCTGATAATTGACTTTCTCATTCATTTTGTTTGTTAATCTTTGTAATCTATCAAACCAATGTTTCAATTTGTATATATATAATAGATCCGTGTGTTCTTTTTAGATTTCTCTTCTCTGTTTTGAGTTTGTCTGCTGTGTAGAATTAGTGAACTCGATTAGGATGAATTGATAGAGACTAACTAGTTACTTCATGGATGCCTATTGTACTTTCGGTTGTGTCTGACTTCCCTGTAATTTCTTCCCTTGTGATTTCAATATAATTTCTGCTAAAAAACACCAGCCATCTCTAACAATCTGCTCAACATGGGTACAATGTTGATTTGGTTGTTGATTTTTTATTTTATTTTTTATGTTGTTATTAAATTTCATCACCTTTGGATACTTTGACCATTTTAATTATTTTCTTGTGTATCAGACTTCAATATAGTAATAATATCCTTCTGAGGTGGTCCACTTATCCTGATGAGCTGAGCTGACCCTTTTTCTTCTCTCTTTTGTGTTGTTGAATAGCTTTGACAATTTTATGCAACTTGTGATTGGTACATTATGAACACCCATGAGCTGAGTTGAGCTAACCTGGAGCTGAGCTGCAGCTTTGGACTCTATTTCTTCTTCGCTTGTCAATTGCTCCTCCTCCAACCACTCATCTTTGCCCTAGGTAACATTGTCCCACTTCGTTCTCTTCTTCTTCAACCTCCGAATTGATTTCACTTATATGATTCGACTTTAAGTTCAATCTTGTACAGAATACTTGTGGTTAATCCACTATATTGAGCTCTATACATATATATATATATATGTGTGTGTGTGTGTGTGTGTGTGTACTAGAATGTGTGCACACCTGATGGGTGATATGAAAATAAAAAATATATGTGGGGAAAAAAAACTGAAGAAGTTACAAAATTTGAAATTTGAAATTTAAACTAGGCCTCAACTATATAGTTGGAGATATGAGTCTTGGCTTTCTGTGATATTATGTTCCACAGAGCAATGATTTTTGTATTTTTGGAATACATTTTGCTATGCGACTTTTTGTTCTCACTTGCTAAATGTTGGCAATACTTTTAGAGATGGTTTTTGTTTATCCTATCAAAGTTATCATTTTACTTACCCAACTTCTACTACATACTCCGATTCATCTATTTATTATTAGGATATAAAAGCATACCTCATCAAGATAACTAAATGTCATTTGTTATCATCACTATCATAGTTCACTCCACTTAGCTCAACACAACAATGCACCAATTTTACTTGTTAGTTTGACTTAATGAATCCTTTTCTAGAAAGATTTCTGAAGAGCAATAACCTCAGTCAAATCCATGGCCATTATGCCCTTTCCTACTAACCCTCACATGCTTAATTTCCTCATCCTCTTATACTCAACTTTGGCTGTGTATTTTTGTTTAACTGTAAGACCCTAACTAAGCACAATAAAGGTGAGTGTTGTCCCCTTTTCTCTGTGTAATGGATACTTGAGAGTCAATTTTTGAGCTCGTTAGATGTGTGTCTTCTTACATTTTCATATTCCTTACTTATATTGCTTGCATGTAAATCAGGTGCTCAAGGCCATGCGAGAGTTGGATTCTACTAAACCTGCCATTTTTGCTATGTCAAATCCAACATTGAATGGTTTGTCTTTACAAGACCTCTAAATTAACCATATTTTACTTATAGAGCTCCCAATTTCTCTATTGAACATAGTATTTGCATATACTTTGGTGCAGCTGAATGCACTGCTGTTGATGTTTTCAAGCATGCTAGAGAACATATAGTTTTTGCAAGTGGGAGCCCTTTTAAACATGTTGACCTTGGTATTGTTTCTTTCTCTTGATGATAACTCATTATGAAGTGTTTCTTTCTCTCTCTCTGGTGGTTGTTTTCCACACACCTTATTATTATTATGATAAAGATTCTGCTGTAGAAGAAGAAGAGCCCACCCCTTATGCTGCTTAAAATCCAATAAGGATTGGCAGTATGAAGAGAATGCCTGCAATCGTGGTGGGTATTGCAACTTCATGCATCTGAAAAGGATTGGCAGGTAAGCATCCTTGATGTGTTTGTTTTTGTCTCATCTATATTTTGCAAGTTATTACAGTTGAGCAGAGCCTGATTTTGTTTCTAAAACGATTCATCTTACTGTTATGAAAGATAGAGAGTTGAGACGCCAATTGTTTGGGAGGTATCGCTCAAGGCATAGCCGCAGTCGGAGCAGAAGTTGAAGTCCTTATAGGCATCGCAGCTATGATGAGCGCCCTCATGGAGGTTGTGGGCACAGTAGAAGGTATGATGACGAGGATTACTACCATGAGAGTCGTAGCAAGAGGAACAGGACTACAAGCCCTGGCCACAGAAGAGGACGAAGCAGGAGCCCGGGGGGAAGAAGGAACCGGAGTCCAGTAAGAGAAGGAAGTGAGGAGAGACATGCCAAAATCGGGCAGTGGAACAGGGAAAAGAAACAGTCAGAAAAAGCTAATAAGGATAATACTTATGGTTCCAACAATAACAACGAAAGCAATGAAGATCAGTACTATGGAAACCAGCAGCGGCGAGGATATGGATATTGATCCAACTAATATTTTCTGGTATGTATTCTTGTTTTCTTAAAATTTTGATGTTTTGGGTTGCTCTTTCAATAAAAAGTTCCATTTAAAAAAAGACCCACACATCCAACAAAGTAGCTTACACCATTTTCCACTGTGCAGGTGATGTGCAGGTTCACTGTTCTATGATTGGATAATTTTTCCCCACCTTTTTTTATTGGTTTCATAATTGCTTTTGATGTGCTTGATTTGTGTGCCTTGCATGCATGGTGATATAAAACCTCCTAGATCGTTTCCCTTTCACATTCATCTGATCTCTTACTTTTTCCAATGTTTCTCATCATCACTGCTGGTCATCAACTTTTCAAATTTCTTTGTTTTAAAAGAGTCCTCCCCCCTCCCATTTCCAATAAACACTTACTGGCTGTTTTATATCTGTTAATTATTTTGTAAGTAAGCTGTCTGTCTATTCTGTTTCAATTTGTTAAAATATCCTTTTGGGGCCGTGTTTGAATCTTAGATTTGTAGAAAATTATTAAAACAATTATATATTATGATTGGAAATAAGAATTTTTCACGAGTTTCTGGTGAGTTAACAATAAATTTTTCAAGAGTTTCTGAGAATTTTCTTCATGTTGTATCTTAGAAATGTCTCAAATCTTTCTGAAGAGTTTCCTTTAAAATTCCTGAGTTTCATTTTAATTTCATGCTATTTCCTTATATTCTTATTTCTGATGGAGATTTTTGTGAATGATTGAAATGTGGTATGAGGTGTAATCTTTTGATGTTTTTGTATTGATTGTGATACTGTTTTCATTCCACATAGTATCATTTCTGTGTTGTCCCTTTGAACTTATAAGTAGCGGTGAGCTTCTACTATTTTATGTCTTGTTTTAATAACAGTAAGGGAGTTGAAGCAGCAGTCCTGTATAGTTGTAAGTCACCAAACATATTTACAATGGTTTTCTGGTCTCCGTCAAGGAATGGTCAATTCCTGACTTGTGTGTAGTAGTTAAAGGTTGGGTGTGTGTGAGAGAGAAATGGGTCTAGTTCATATATTTTGAAACGGAATCTGCTTGACTTGTAAAACCTATTATGTTATCCACCGATTGAAAATTCTTGTTTCCTGGCTTTCCTTTTGGTTTCCCCTGTCCAAATTGGATAGATTAGAATTGTAGGACAAATAACTTGAAGAAGTTCTACTTTGATACTATACATTCTTTAAGTTACATGGGTTTCTAAATGTCTTACTACAAGTGATGCTCTGTAAAATCATTAATTACATGGGTTTGGTATTTAGATGCATTCCTATTTTTTGCTTTTATTGCATGTGTTGGTATTTGTTTGCAGTCAGGCACTCTCTGACCACAGCACATTCCAGGCTAGTTAACATGCAATTTTTCATGTGGTTTCGTAACGGGTTTTGTCTTCTGTCAACTTCCTCTTTTTACGTTAACAAGTTATGATCTTACGATCTTACGGGTATTACAAGTTTTGCAGGATCAGGTATCCCTGCTTCTTATGGACCGAGGGCTTATTTTTTACCGATGAATTTTTTTACAGGTTTCATGCTTTGACAGAGGATTGGATTTAACTGGGTTTTGCAGATCACATTTGAAAGGATTGTGAAAGACTCCCACTGAGTTAGTAAAGTATGGCCCGCAATGTTGTAATTTTTTATTCTAGTGTCTGTATTCTATCTATCTAGGTAATTATTCTAATGTCCTTTTCTTTTCTTCTCTTCTCTTCTCTTCTCTTTCTTCCTTACCCAAAACCCCTCTGCAGGTGTGTGGCAGAGAAGAAATAAAATTTACTTTTTGGAAGTTAAAATCTTGTTAAAACAGGTGTTTAATTGTGTTTTTTGCTTGTATTTCATAGGTATTAAGTCTGCATGAAACCAATGTTTCAATTTGTGTTCTGATAATTGACTTTCTCATTCATTTTGTTAATCTTAGTAATCTATCAAACCAATGTTTCAATTTGTGTATATATATAGATCCCTGTGTTCTTTTTGGAGGGGCATCTAATTTCGGTGACTCCTTAATGTAATTCAAATGATTTGTGTGAATGTTTTTTTTTTTTTTTTACACAATGACTATGGACTATCATTTGATAAGATTTTACTATGTGAATGAGAGTTATTATTTCATATTAGTGTTATTTTTCAGTTTTATTATAGGTTTTTTTTTTTTTGGTTCAATAACCTAAAATTAACACAATTAAAATAGAAAAAAAAAGGGCTATCACGGCGTTTTTAAAAGCGTCGTTAAATAGCATTAGAGATACAACGGCGTTTTAAAAACGTCGCTAAATAACATGCTGACGTCATGTTACCGTTAGTAGAATTTTTAACGGCGTTTTTAAAAACGCCGCCTATTGTCATATAGCGACGTTTCTAAAGCGTCACAGAGTTATAGCGACGGCCGCATCTTCGGCGTTTAATGTAAAACGTCACAAAAAGATTTAACGGCGTTTTTAAGACCTATTGCGGCGTTTTTAAAACGCCCCTAAAACCTGAATTTTCAGCAGTGTATTTTCTAACAAGAATCAAATTATAATACAACATGATAACATTATGCATAATATAAGATTATATGACACGAACACAATAACATTATACAATTTTCACCTCTAGTTGAGAAAGAATATTAATCTAAGGATGGAGAATCAATACCATTTACAAGTAAAAAATTGTAAATACACCTCCAAATCCAATGAGCATTTTGAGTAAAATATTGTAATTACACCTCCAAATCCAAAGAGCATTTTGAGCTGTAAGCAATTAGAAAAACCTAACAAGTAGTGAGAAAATGAAATGGTGAGAGAGAGAGAGAGAGAGTTGCATGGATACAGAAAGAATGGTGACGTATGTCCCCACTGAATTAATTTTTTTTTATCCCCATGCATGCCCTTTTTTTTTCTTTCTGACTCTGAGTCTTCTCTTTCATCAAAACATACACTTTGACAGCTTCTCTTCTACTCCCCAGATTGTTCCTTTTTTGCCCTTTCAAATTTCACCTGCGGGGACTGGGGACCTCTCATTACTTACAAGCTTTAGAGAGATAGAGAGAGAGAGTACATGTTTGCAAGGATGAAATTAAGATAAGACTATGAAGGGTTATAATCCTTCTATTTCTGTAAAAATTCTATTAATTATTAACATTTTTTAAATATATATTTTATTTTATAAATAAAATAGTCTCTTACTATAAAAGATATATCACATTCTTCTACTATCTCATATTCTCTTTTTATTTTCAGTAATGCTATAGACTACTAATTTGTTATCACTAACCCCACCACTAATGAGGTGAAAAAGAAAAAAAAAAAACCAAGACACAACACACACAGTGGGTGAGACCCACTGTCACATCATTAATGATAGCACCAATTAGTGCTCTCAAGGATTTTTTTTTATTTTCTAGCAAAAAAAATTATTTATCCTATTAGATATTATTTCTATAGTATTTGAAATTTTTTTATGTATATATATAATTTATATATCATATTATATGTGTTTGTATATATGATGAAATTTTTTTATTTATCTTTAACTTTTCTAAAGATAAAATTTTGATATATATGACTAGTCTTCTTGTACTGAATTGGTAATGAAGCAAATTTTCTGTTTGTAATTAAGGAAAAGACCATCATTCCACTGACAACCAAACATTTGTTGGAGAGAGAAAGGAGAGAGAGAGAGAGAGTCCTAAAGTAGAAGAATTGGGTTTTGTAGAGAACAAAATTATGTGATCTAAATAAGGAAAGGGCATCATTGACACCCCCAAAGCATTATTTGTTTTGGGAACAAGCTCTAAAGCAAACAGAGGTTGGAAAACATTACATCCCCTTTATACAGTTACAGGGGATATACCTCATCTATATATCTCTCCATACTTTCTTCTTCTTCAATTTTTTTTTTTTGTTAATGCGAATCCGCATCGATGATTTGAACGATTTATCTCGTAAAGTTTGCAATAAAAGTCATCCACGTGAAAAATTAATTTTATCACAAAATTGTAAATACAAAAATAAATCACATTTTATTTTATAAAATAAATGGTAAATATAATTAAATTTAAACCATATCTTCTATAAAATAAAATATAATTTATTCTTATGTTTATAGTTGTCCGATCAAATTAATTTTTACATAGATGACCTTAAAGGCTTACAAGATAGACGATTTAAATCATCAGTCTGAATTAAAATCCATAAAAAAAAAGTATAGAAAAATATAGAAAGATGAGATATGAAAGGAAGCTTATCCCTGTATGGAGACCCAAAAACCATTGGAATCATTTGCATGTACCAAACTTAATTAGAATTTTATTGTAAAGTTAGAGTACATGAAAAATGATTTTTGTCCACAGTTCAATTCTAGTTAAAATGTAATTTTTTTTTTATACATAGCACAAGTACTAGTGTGTAGTTAAAAATATTTTAAGTTAATAATTTAAAAGATAACATTTTTTAAAACTACTTTTAAATATGGATAAATCACATTGACATTCTTTGAAATTTGGAGAAAATACATCAAATCTTATAGTTTTGGTATAATTATATTAGATTCATTTAAGGTTTTATTTCACAGAGCATTTAACCATTTTTTCATCAATAATTTAATAGTAATATGGATGGGAAAAAAAATGATACTGCCATATTTTTTTCTTATTTATCTTTATGTCTTTACATTATTTATATTAATCTTAATTTTTTAGTCTTATTAAAAGGAATAACGCTAAAATTATGAGATTATGTGTTTTTTTTGAAACTTTATAAAAGATTAGTGTAATTTATCCTTTAAATTATATTTTGGCATTGGAGAATGTATCTCCTTACTACAGGAAAAAGGGGACAGACGATCGGACCTCTCCCTTGATAATTAGATGTTGGGAGAGAGAGATGAAATGATAGACATTTCTTTAACAAAAATGCTATAGGCCCCAAAAATTCTACCAAAAATTTTATCAAATATCTCACATGGGTGTGGGTCCCACACCCATGTGAGACATTTGGTAAAACTTTTGGTAGAATATTTGGGATCTCTAACATTACTCTTTCTTTAATATCCCTTCCATTGACAATTATTCTTTGTTATTTTCATGAAAAGAATTTAATGGGTTGGATAGACATTAATTTCCATTCTGATTTGTTTGATTGAAGTTGGGAAACAAAGACATCTCTTCCATAATTCATTATCATAAATGTTTCCATGAGCATGCCTTTCAACCAAGGAAAAGGAAATCTTTTGTTTTCATGTGTTCTTGTCGAAGCTACAAAATCATTGAATTGTTTGTTTTCAATAGTTTTTAGCTATTTTCCTAGAAACATAGTGACTTTTACTAAAATAATGGCTATGATCGGTTTAAATTAATAATACATTGTTTTGTTGAAAAATCTAAAAACTCCCTATATATTTATTTGTGATTATGTATTAATTCTAAATAATAAATAACAATCCCAATTAAACAATTAAAGACAAATCGACACAATGATTTAACATGAAAAAATCACAGTTGGAGCGCCTCCAATTGTGATAAAAAAAAATTATGGGCCAAAGTCACAAAACAATCGACTAAAAAGACAAAAACGAATTATACAAGTGTACCCTCAATTACTTAGCGAATCCACATTGAATTGAATCGATCCCAATGTGTCTCTTTCACCACCGTCTCCATCTCAGAATTATTTTGTTCAACGTTGAATCCACAACGCTGACGTCGAATCCACGACGATGAGCCACTCTCGAATCTACCGAAGCATCAGACCCAAGCTCTCCAGAATCTACCGAAGAATGCTTCTCTCTATGTGAATAAAATAATAAGAACAATCCTTGATGTTTAACAATCTATAGTTCGTTGATCAATGGATCACCTTCTATACACTAAGAAAACTCATATAAAACACCCTTCAATAGAAAACACTTTGGCTCTGTTTGGTATAGCTTTGGAAGTTTCAGAACTTATTTTGCATATGATATTTGTTTAGGTGTTTCAAATCATAATTCCACACTCACTTTTGAAAACGCGGTCGAAAGCGGAAAAATTTGGACTAACCGGTCGTCCGATCAGTTGATCGGAACAGTGCAATTTTTTTTTTTTTTTTTTTGCAATTGATATATGTTAATTTTTATATATTCAAAAAAAATATTTTCCAAATTTTTTAAAAAAAATTATGTGCTTTAATAGAATTTTGAGTTGTATGTTTAGTTATGAGTTGTAAGTTTTTGTATCAAATATCATATGTTACATCAAAAATTTCCTACTCAATTCAAAACTCTTTCAACAAACAAATTTTCCACACTCAAATCATAATTTCAAAACTCACAAACTCAAAATAAAACTTCTACTCTCAAATCATATTTAGAAAACTCTACCAAACGCAACTTTTGTTTTTTCTTCCTCTTTAAAAACTTAGACAGCTTAAACCCTAAAATGAGTGAACAACGCACTTTATAATAAACTGGATCGCGAAAACTACTTGAGCGCACATTTCACCTCTTGAGCGGTGCGACTAAAGGCGGTGTGAAACATATAGGTTGACCGCTCAAGCGCAACTTTCACCACTCGAGCGATAAAACTTTCTTCCCAAAAATTTAGGAGCTCTGTAGTATTGGATGATACTTTTCTTCACTCAAGTGCACAAATGACCGCTTGAGCGGTCAAACAACTTTGACTACATTTTTACTTTTTGTTTCGGGGGCATTACCCGTACATAGTTAGCGAAGTGACAAACATGAAAGAATTAAGATCACAAATTCCTCTGCATTTGCACTTAAACACTCTAGCTTTACTGAAACAAAAAAGTGAATAAAATTACAACTGAAAGGAATTTTGTCAAACATGATTGCTAATTACAAAAACCTAACATTTGTTTAAAAAAAAAATTCAAAAGAAAAGAGAACAATATTGCTTTGGTTTGCAATGGTTGTTAAGTTTTTAAATGGAGACCCCATTGATTTAACTTAGTCTCCCACTAAGAAGGACGAGATGGGTTATAACTTATAATAATTTGATAATTCACTGACATAGAATTATTCGACGGTGCGATATATGTGTTTGATCAGCAAAAGGTTCCTATACAAATGCAATAATAAATATCCAGAAAGTATCTAGAAAACACATATTGTGTTAAGTAAATTCGAAGGCAAGCTAAGAACTAAGGAACTATGAAAAGAGAAGGAGGTTGGATTCCAGTGGTTAAGTAGAGAGACAGGCAAGTGTCTCACGGCTCGTGGTATGAAGGTCGAAGAGCAAGTCTATTCATGCTTTTTGTAGATAACCTACCTAAATCAATGGACTCGCGAAGCTTATACGATCTATTCTTCAAGTTTGGAGTGGTAAATGATGTTTTCATACCAAAAAAGAGAAGGAAATCTAAAAATAAGTGATTTGGGTTCGTTAAGTATGACTGTTCCATTTCAGCCAGAGTAGCAGAGCAGAAAGCGAATGGCTTGTGGGTTGATGACAAATCTCTGGTAGTCAAAATCGTAGAGTATGGTAATGGAATAGAAGAAAGGAAGAAACTGAAACCAATACCAGCTAGACAACCAGAGTTAAGTAAGCCATTTACTATGACCGTCAACAAAAAATGGAATCAAGAAACTGACGGAAGGTCGTTTGCAGATGTCATCAAGGGCACTGATTCAAGATGCCTACTTAAGACAACTATTAGAGTAGAAAAGATAGGTAATGGGTGGTTGTTTGAGAGCATGATCACGAGACTTAAAACAGATTACACCGTTCAGGAGGTGAAAAATGAACTAAAAAAGAGAGGTATGTTGAATGTGCTGGTTAGAGAAGGTAGAGGACAAGATGCAATCATATCCTTTAATACAAGGGAAGATTTGTTGAATAAAAAATCTCTACTCAAAGTTTGGTTTCATGATTGGTATGAGTACATCACTGAGTCTTGATCTGCTATGCATCTCCAACAGGAAAGATATGTTTGGATCAGATGCTATGGAGTGCCCCTTAATCTATGGAACTCAAATACCTTCAGAAAGATTAGAAGGTTATGGAGGGAGATGGTTATCTTAGATGGAGATATTTGCTCACCCATGTCATTTCGTTGTGTGAGGTTCAAAATAGTCACACGTGTTATGGACCCGATTAGTACAAGCTCAAACCTAGAGTGCAAAAGAAGAACCTACCCCATAAGAGTTTATGAAGAACAGAGTACAGAAGATGCAATCTTCAGCTACAAAGAAACCACTGCCAATGGGGCCGAAGATGATGATTGCTCCAAAGTAAATGGGTTACTTCAGCCCATTGCAGGTAACAATCTAGAGGTAGAAAGCGATGACAAAGCAGATGAAGTGGCAGGAGAATATGATGTGTCAAATGGGTCCATGGCATGTAGAATGAAGGGCAGTGTTGAGCTGGCAGTTGGTGGTAGTTAGAGTCATACCTCAGCAGTAAAGGAGACTAAAGATTTGGGGGGAAATTCAAATAAAGACAACATTTGTGTGGTAGAGTCATCATTACCAGACGCAAGCCTGCAACAGAGGCAGTGGTTAAATCATATCAATCAAAAAGGTATGGAAGCTCCTATAGTGGAACACAATCATGATGCTCAAAAAGCTGAGATAGCCCCTACAGTAGTGGATGGTCAGATACTAACACCAGGTTTTATTAAGAGTCTAAGTGAGCCAACCAAGAATAAACCTTGTATTTTCCTGGAGGTAGATTTAGGCCTCAATCAATATGGGCTACAGCCTACTGAGGTAGCCCACGACAGTGTCCAGCCTATCGGTACTAAGGATAATGTTCTTAATGCATCTATTGAGAGGCAAGGGTGTGGAACTTCAGGTGTGGGCTCTCAATCTAAAGACAATATCTCTATCAGCCCATTATTCTCAACCTTTATTAGCACTCGTATAAAGAAAGGCAAAAGGAAAGGCAGCAAAAATCCCCTGTTCATTGGTAGATTCACTGGGTTGCTAGAAGATTTGGTCAAAAAGGTATTGGAACCAGTAAAGGCTCTATGGCAAGATCCAGTGCTGCCACTAATTCAAATCACACACAATCTCAGCATCTCTCATCTGGTAAAGACCAAGAAGCTCGTGCAACATTGCAGTTGGGGAAAGTGTTGGGTATCGATTATAAAGGGCAGGAATCTGAGATAATCAAAAAATTAACATTCATGGAGAAGAAGAATCAAGAAAGGTTGGGAAAAAGGATCGATATAGCGGAATAATCAGCTTCAATTGGGTGGAATTAGTGAAATGTCTACTTCTATGAAGATATTGAGTTGGAATATTAGAGGGGTTGGTAGGCCTGAAAAGAGAAGAAAGATTAAAAAAAAATTATTTGAAAGGAAAATTGATTTGGCATTGTTTTAGGAAACAAAAAAAATCAAGTATAACCAACTTGATGGTGAAAAGTATCTGGCCTAGGGATAGCTTTGAGTTCTTGGCAGTGGATGCAGATAGGTTGGCAGGGGGTCTTTTATGCATTTGGGACTCCAGTGTTTTTTAGTTCACAGATTGTTGCAACAACAGAAGTTTAATATTACTTTAAGGTAAACTCAACAACTCATTCGATTGTGTAATTGGAAATATCTAAGCTCCCAATGATGTTGTAAGCCAAGGGAAATTATGGGAATCACTATTAAACTTGATAGATTCTTTTCCTAAGCCCTGGTGTCTTGGTGGTGACTTCAATGAGATCAGAAATTTAGGGGAAAGAGTTGGAACATCAAGAAGGGATAGGGGAATGAAAAAGTTCAATGACTTCATAGATATGTGTGAGGTGGTAGATGTGCAAATGTTAGGCAAAAAATGTACATGGTGCAATGCTCTTGATGGGAACAAATGGAGTAGGATTGATAGATTCCTTCTTAATCCAGAGTAGATAGAGAGATTTAAGTTGAAACTTTGGGGTCTTCCAAGAGTAGCATTTGATCACTGCCCAATTGTGCTCATGGAGAATGAGAGGGATTGAGGGCCTAAACATTTCAAGTTTTTGAACGCTTGGATTTTGTATCCTAACTTTGTTTCTTTTGTGGGAAAAACTTGGCAAGAATCTCAGTGTTTTGGGACTGCTGGTTTTGTTTTACACAGAAAGCTGTATAATTTGAAGCTAGCATTGAAAAAATGGAGTAAAGAGGTGTATGATTATGTAGCATCCAAACTCCAAAAGTTTGAATACAAACTCAATGAGTTGGATTTGCTAGTTGAATCCAAGCCTTTGGAGGAGGAGGAGGAATTGAAGTTGAAAAGAGAGACCAGAAATAAAATATGGAGGCTGAGCAAGAAGTTGGAATATGAATGGTTTAAAAATCAAGGCTTTACTGGAATCTGAAAGGAGATAGAAACACAAGATACTTCCATGTCATGGCTACCAACAGAAAAAATAGGAACACACTTAATTCCATCACAAAAGGGGACTTAGTTCTTGAAGAGCCAAGTCAAGTTAAGAATGAGGTGTGGACCCATTTTTCAAAGCATTTCACAGAAGACGGGATGAACAAACCAGTGCTTGTTGGGGATTTCAAAAGTGTAAGGCTCGGTGACTCATTCCATAGGCTTGAAAAAGAATTTACTGAAGTGGAGGTATGGGCAACTGTTAGAGAATGTAATGGGAATAAAGTTCCAGGGCCAGATGGATTTAACCTGATGTTTTTCCAAAAAAAATTGAGAGGTTATTAAGGAGGAAATACTTAACTTTATGAAGGAATTTCACATAAATGGCAGGTTAACTTCAGGTCTGAACAGCATTTTTATCTCTCTCATCCCAAAGAAAGAGAAAGCTATCAATCTGAATGAGTTTAGGCCTATTAGCTTGGTTGGGTCAATTTAAAAACTTCTTCAAAAGTCCTTGCTTCTAGACTAAAAAGAGTCTTGCCCATGATTATTGGAGATACATAGTCAACTCTTTTGAGAAAAAGGAATATACTTGATGGTATTCTAATTGCAAATGAGGTGGTGGATAGTTGGAACAAATTCAAGAAAAAAGGACTGCTGCTTAAGTTAGACTTTGAAAAGGCTTTTGACTCCATCAATTGGAATTTCCTATTCTCAATGTTAGCAAATTTTGAATTTGGTACAAAGTGGATTTCATGGATAAAAGAATGTGTTTCTACTGCAAGACACTCAGCCCTTGTTAATGGCTCACCAGCCATGGAGTTTAGACCTCAAAAAGGCCTTAGGCAAGGTGATCCCCTATCACCTTTCCTTTTTATTTTGGTTGCAGAAGCACTGAATAGACTTCTGCAGAGAGCTAGAGAATTGAGATTGCTACAAGGGGTTGTCATTAGAACCAACCGTGTAGTGATCTCTCTTCTATAATTTGCAGATGACTCTTCACTATTCTGTGAAGCTGAGCTGTCAGAAATACTCTGTTTGAAGCGGATCCTAAGGTGTTTTGAAATAGCTTCAGGGCTTAAAATCAACTATCATAAAAGTGTGTTTTATGGGATTGGTCTTTCTGATCCATCATTTTATGATTTTGCCTCCTTACTTAACTGCAAGACTCAGAATTGCCACTAAATTATCTAAGCTTGCCTTTGGGTGCTAGCCCTAGGAGAAAGAAGACTTGGAAACCTGTTATTGACAAGTTCAAAATGAGACTGGCTAGCTGGAAAAAGAGATTCTTATCTTTTACAAGAAGATTAACATTGGTGAAGGTAGTGCTGTCCAGTTTACCAGTATATTTTTTGTTTTTGTTCAAACTACCTGAAGGAATAGCAAAAGAGATAGATAAAATTCAAGCTTTATTCTTATGGGGTGATTCAAATTTGAAGAGGAAAATTCAACTGGTGAAATGGTCAGAAGTAACTAAAAGTATCAACCAAGGTGGGTTAGGCATAAGAAGAATTAGAGATGTGAATGTGTGCTTGCTACTCAAATGGTGGTGGAGATTCGCTTCTAAACATGATTCACTACGGAAGAGGGTCCTCTGCAGTAAATACAAATTTCAAGAAGGGGAATGGTTACCACATCTCAACACAGACATTATCTTCTCTAGAATTTGGAGTGATATTGTAACAGTAGTTGAGCAGAAAGTACCTTTACTCATGTACTATGTTTCCCACTTACAATTAAGAGTGGGTAATAGTTGTAGAATAAGGTTCTGGCATGACAAATGGTGTTGAGATATCTTTCTTAAAGATGAGTTCCCAAGGCTATTTCGGCTATCTACTAATAATGAGGGATCAATTAAGGACCTAGTGGAGATCATAGGCAACTCTTACAATTGGCCACTTACTTTTAGGAGACCCCTATTTGAATAGGAAAAAAAGGAACTACTCAGACTCAATGGAATGTTACGAGAAGCACCTACATTTAATCTGCAGGTCAATGATATGGCAATATGGTCTGCTACTAAACCAGGTCAGTCACTTGTATCTCTTTTCTATAATCATACCAATCTTGCTTTTGGGGGCAATGCCAGCTTCAGTAGAAGGGTGTGGATCAATTATCTCCTCCCTCTCAAAGTGCAATTCTTTGGTTGGCTTGCATGGAAAAACAAGGTTAAAACATTAGTATTTTTGCAGCTGCTTGGAATTTTGGGTAGGGACTCATCTACCCTGTGTACTTTCTGCAAGGCTCACCAGGAATCAATTGAACATGTGTTAATTTTCTGCCCTATGGTGTGGAGAGTTTGGTTTGGGTTGTTGCAGTGGTGGGGGTTAGTTTGGGTGGTTCCTGGGTCTGTACAAGGACTGATTCAGTGGTGGGTAGGGCATTACTGTAGAAAAGAAGAAAGGAATTTGGAGTGCGATTCCTCTGGTAGCTCTTTGGTCCTTATGGAAACACAGAAACGAGTGTTTATTCCAAGGCTTACAACCCCAACTCTAGGAACTTCAAGAGCTCTTTATCACCAGGTTAGCTTTTTGGTATAAAACTTCATCCAAGGGGTCTCAATTCTCTATTAATGACTTCCTCTTCAACATTCCAATAATCAGGTATTGCTTAGGTGGAAGGGCCTAGGGGGTACGTTATGTATTAAGAAAGTTCAGTTGCTGTCAATGCTGGTTGGGTTCAGCAGCTGTTATTTCTCTGGATCACCATTGGTATATCAACAGCTGTTGTTTCTCTAGATCTCAGCTTTGTCTTGATTTGAAGGCAACACAGCTTTCCTTGGTGGTTTTAAGCAGCACAACAGGTTATAAGCATTATAAGATGATTTAGGTGAAGTTCTGGTGCCTGTCCTGGTGAAGTTCTATTTTTGTCTTCCATTCACATCAGCAACTTCCACTGCACAACAGGTTTTAAGCTTCATGAGATGATCTTGGTGAAGTTTTGATATTAATGGTGTTAGTTCTGTTGCATTTGTTGTTTTTGTTGCTTTAGCTTTGTTTGTTGATTTCTCACCAATTGGAATTTATGCTAGTTTCAAGCTCTTCTTTATTGATATATTTCTCATACTTTGTATGTTCTTATCAATAGAGATCTCGTTTGCTGTTCAAAAAAAAAAAAAAAAAAGTTTTTAAATGACCCCAAAAAAAAAAAACTATAACTTAAAATGAGAGTGTTTTAGCATTCCACATCAGTTGTAGACGATCTTTAGAATAAATTTTAATAAAATAGAGCAAGACATTTATTTTGGAGGTGCCTTTTGAGTTAGAAGTCAAAAAGAGACAAACTCATAAGGCTAATTATTGGGTTGAACTATAACAAACAATACCATCAAGTAAACCTACAAATGAATCACGTTATTCATGATCAACTCAAGGGTTACTCTTTTAAAAATCATTTGAATTTGATTCATTCGCTAAATAAATGTTCTCAAGCCCATTTTTTAAGCATGTTTAGTAATCAAGCTACGTTCAAGCAGATTTAGTTAGAGGATAGAAAGTGCATGCGTCTAACATGATATCAAAATCAAAGGTCGAGCATTTCATGGCCCTTTACTACATTTTGAAAGAATAATGTGACACAAAAATAATTTATACAAAATTTATATACATAATGATGATGTAGTCCTTATTTATTTCAAATTAAAATTCCCATTATTTTGGTTTAGAATTACAAGAATATACTATTGTATAATTTCATTTTCAAATGAAAAAAAAATCATGAACAAAATTTTTATGCATTAAATTTATGCAGTGTATTGGATAAATATGGTAGTATATTTTAGGAGAAATTACATATCAGGTTATTTTTACAAAAATAATTATAGATTTGTTAAAAAAATTATCAATTCTAATAATAAAAATCATAAAATTTTCAGTGATTTTATAAAAAAAAATTCTTACAGTGCACTGTGTTGTATTTTTCCCTATATTTTATGCATAATTGTTTTCATTTACGAATTGTGCACTCACTTCGGAACATATAAGATAAAGGGCGCGAAAGCTTACTCTACATTTGGTTACAATTAACCCAATCAAACCAAATTAAAAATTTTGTTTCAAATAATATTTGGGATTATATATATATATATATATATATTTTCTCTTTTTGAATTTTGTAGGAGTCAAAAATTTTAATGTGGTTGGGAAATTGCTAAAAAATTATTATTTTTAGTAAAAAAATTAATATGACATTTAATATTTTTGGCTGATGACAAACAACTTAGTGGCTTTTTGACTATTTAATTTTTTTAGCCAAAAGTAGCCTTTTATGACAAGTTCTCAAACAACCCGTAAGTCTTTTTTTTTTTTTTTTTTTTTTACTATATCAGCAAAAAAAAAAAAAACTTTATTAATGATAATCAGCAATTACATGAATTTTTTTTTTACCATTCAACTCTATGAAGAACTATATATGTTCAGTTAAATTAAATAAATTCATATATTTTTTCACTATTACATCTCATGTCAATTTAGGTTTTTCCTTCCTCCCAACACTTCTATTTATTTATTTTTTTGATCAGCAAAAGAAACCTTTATTAATAATAAGAAGTTACATCAATAAAAATGTTGTATGCATAGAGCATCATAGCACAGTAAAATGATCTTAACTAGATTGGCACCATTGAGTACGCTCAATCATCTGCTAGCATGACAACGAATTGATAAGTAACCAACCAAGCAAAACCAGGAAAAAACAAAAGAAAAAAAAGAAACAACATGGCTTAGCATTTCTATTTATTTTATTTTATTTTTTTTATTTATTTATTTTTCATCGGCAAAGAAGATCTTTATTGATGAAAGCATGCAAAACAAATATAGAATATCAATAAAGAAGAGCTTGGAACTAAATGAAGTTCCAAGCTTCAGTTGGTGAGAAACCAACAAAGAAAACAAGAAGAAAAGCATAACAGATCAGCAACCAAGAAATGAAGGAATAGGCAGCCACAGAATTCAGACCATGACTGGAAACCCACACCACTCAGCACACCAGCAAACAACTCAAGCTAACGCTAGCACCAGCAGACCAGCAGTAAAAGCTTTAATGAAATCCAGAAGCTAATTCAAGCACCCAAACAACCCAGCACCAAACAACCCAGCAGTAAAGGCTTTAGCATTTCTATTTATGGTGATCATATCACTTTTTGATGTAGGAAAGCGTACGAAATAAATGAAAAAAAACACAAGGAAAACATGAATTCTATAAAATTTTATTACTCAAAATTAACTGATTAGCCTCAAATGCCTACATCTCAATTTATAGGGAAGATTGCTTTGGTGGCCAAGCCACAACCCATGCCCCAACATTACATAAAATCATAGAACTGCCAAAAATAATAACTTTGAGTTGCAAAAGAAGTTTCTTAGAAAAAAATGTAAATAAAATGAATTTTTTTGAGCCTCAAAATTAAGTATTCAAAATCTTTCCAAATGTTAAAAAATCTCTAATTCGGAGGCCTAGATGAAAGTTGCTTAAATTTAGTGCGCGTCACTGCAAAGCGGTGAGTTGAACTTGCTAGGTTGTTTCATATCGAATATAGGTGTTTTGAGATTAATTTGACGACTTTGAAAAGTCAATGAAATTATTATTTTCCCATAAAATGATCAAATTGCTCCATAAACTTATTTCCAGTCACCACTACATCACTCTTCCTTTGTATTTAAGGCTTTCAATGTCCATAACCAAACTACCTTTAACATTTTCTCTTTCAATTTATCTTCAACATGTTGGTGAGGGATCTAACGGGATGCAGCTCATTATATATATATATATATATATTTTGTTAATATATGCTCTTAAGGCATATTAAAAAATTAAATATTAAAAATTGTATATTCTCACCCAACAACATATTTTAAAATATTTGAAAAAGTGCCATGTATCAAGATATTAATAAATAAATATAATTTCAAAAAATGTATTAAGAAAGCTAAGTCTACTTTGCTTGCACTAAATATATAATTATACATTCTTGCATACACAAGTATATATGCATGCACCACAATCACTACCCCTTTCAAAATAGGTCCTCACTTTTTCTTTTCTATTTTTTTTTTTATCAGCAAAATAGGTCCTCACTTAGGAGCAATTTTTTCATACCAATAGGTACTGTCACCTTAACACATTTTTTTTTTAATTGATTTAAACAGTGAGATTCATCATATAAATGTCAGTGTTTAGAAGACAATATAACCATCTGAACATATAAAAAACATATAATCGAGTTCAACTTTCCAGAAATTTAGTTACATGGAACCATACTTCAAAATAAATTTGCTATTTTCTTGCGAACTCCTTTTCTTTTTTTTTTCCTTAAATTTTTTTATAGTATTTCCTCAAGAACAATCACATGAGAGAAGACTTAATTAGTGCTCATCTTTGTAGCTGTGTTGCATTTAACCTAACAATTAGGACCAATCCAGAAATAATAATTACAACATGCAATTTAAGCAAAAGATAATTCATGATTAAACTGAATATTACAACATTATTTAGAAGTTCATGGAGTGTACTCAGATTAATTTTAGACAATCTCAGAGATCCATTTTCCAGATTCAACATTCTCAAGGCATCTATCTCCTCATCATGGTTGTCAAGAAGCATTAGAAAAAGGGTTTGAGAGTGTTTAACTTTCTTTTCCTTTCCTCCACTTTCTCTAGAAACAAATGCATCATGATACCAAATGAAAAGAAGAAACTAAAATAGAATTTGTGAATCACAATCAGTTAACGAAGGCAAGAAGCTAAAAGCACAGCTAAAAAAATTGAGAAGTTCAAGCCCCAAATCCAAAAAGTACTAAAAATTGCATCTAAGAGTACCCAAGTCTGAGTTCCAAATCCAAATCCTCCTTTGGATCTCCCATTTCCAAGTCCAACCTCACAATATTCTCCTTCTTCAAAACCCTAGATTCGTCTTCCTGTGGTGTAAAGCTCTTCAACTGCCCAACCCCAAAAAAAGCTCCACTGCTAAGCACCCTATTTTCTTCATCTGTGGAAGCTGAGGATTGTGAAGAGAAAGAAGTGAGAGAGGAGTGGTAAGAAACATATGGTAAGAACCTAGCTGCAGAAGATGAAGATGAGAAATTAGGGTTAGGGTTAGGGTTGGAGCTTAATTTAGGGCAATCCCAAGAAGGTGACTGAGGCAAGTTCAACTTGGCCCTCTCTCTCCTATGAATGTTCATGTGACCCCCAAGAGCTTGTGCAGACTTGAACTGTTTCTTGCAAAAGCTACATGCATAGTTTCTGTGAGGCCATGAAAACCCACATGTGCTATCTCTTTCAAAGCTCAAGTTGTTGCTTTCACATCTTTCTTTGAGCTTGTTACTTCTCAAATTATTCATTTTCTCCATAGAAATAGAAACTGCTTTTTCACAGATCAAACCAACAAGAACAAGAGAGAGAGAGAGAGAGAGAGAGAGATGCCAATTTGAGTTGGGTGGGTTGGGTTCAGAGTTTAACTGAGGTTAAGTGTAGTGAAAGGGATTAAGGGTTACCTTATTTTATAGTGAAGTTGTTGTAATGGTAATGGTAATGGGTGTACAAATTCACCTGAAACAGTCTGATACTATAAATGGAGATTACGTAGCCAATGTAATGTGAAAGCTTGGGCTTCCACTGTGCTTACTTTTTGCCAAAACAAGGTGAGATCTAGGGCTAGCAGTAGCAGATGATGATGTTTAAGTTTCAACACCCTTTTAAAATGTTTACGCCTTAAAGTTACTTTCAGAGAGAATATAGAAACTCTTGTTGTGTTTTGTTCAGATTCACAAACCAACATGCTATTTACTATGGATTTTTGTTCCAAAAGTGAGGATCATCGTATAGATTTAATGTTGGTGGGGCTTAGGTCGCACATAGAATGATTGTAATTTATAGATGTCATGACTGACCTAGAGCATAATAAAATTTATTTTGCTAATAAAAAAAAAAAAAAAAAAAAGCAATTGTTTTGAATCCCAAAAATTATGTAAAATTGGGGTCCCAAATAATTTCAACCATTTTATTAAATCCAAAATTGCAATATTCTTAAAAGGCCTCTATCGAATGGAGGGCTCAAAAAAAAAAAAAAAAAAAAAAGGTACAAACAAAAAAACAAAACAAAGAAAAGAAAAAGAGTAATGTTTAATTAGTAATTTTTCCAAATTGTTACGTTATTTATTCTTTTAATTTTTTAGTTTAAAGTGTAAGAAGAGTAATTGTTGAAGTGATATTTGTTTCATTAGAACAACTCTAATAATATACTAAATCATTGAGCTAAAGTCATTTTTAGTTGAACTTTCATAAAAAAAAGTCGCTCCAATGGTGTGCCAAATTTGCCACATAAGCAAAGGCAAATCATGATCATGGATGCTAATTGGCAAATAGAAAGTAAAAAGGCCTAGAAAAAATACATATAGATAATAGGTATGTAGCAATAAGGGGTTCGATTCGATGTTGATTTGGGTTTGATTTTGAGAGAGAGAAGAAAGGCAGGACTATGCAACAAAAGAGTAAAACAACCACAAACCATTAGTTTACCTAATGACTAATTAATGTCATGGGCAAATTGTAATACCATAAACTACATGAGGGAAAATGTAATTTCTAGAATCTGAGGAGAGAATCTATATTAAAGTAAATTTTAAATGATATAGCTGTAATTTACTCTACTTTTGTTAGATCCAATTACTAGAAATAAAAACACAAACATACCAAGTTTTTAATATATATATATATAGTAAAATTTTAAAGGATGTAGGTGTAATCTATATGATACATGCACTTTTTTAAATGTGTATAGTAAAATTTTCATGTAAACATACCAAGTTTTTTTTCTCAATTTTTTTTATTTAATTTTTTTTAAAACTTAATAATTAGTGTAACTTATTCATCACTACAAGAAAAGAAAAAAAGAAAAAAAAAATTGTAACTCCCCTATAAGGAAATTATTTGGTAGATTTGAATATACTCCGCATACTCTGTTATTTGTTCTCTTATCTCTCAAAACTCAACATAAAAGTACCAAGGCTTCATGTTTCAATCAATAACAAGTTGGGATTACCACGTGACCTTGCCCCGAAATACTGGTTAAATACGTAGTCAAAATTAATAGTTAACTTCTAATGGAACTTGTCCTTGTACACAATAGTGTACTCAATGGGGGAGCGAGTACAAATCTTTGTAGAAACTATCACTCTATTTTGACTAAAAATATGGAAGTGTAGTTCTTTATGTCCAAAAAAAAAAAAAAAAAAAAAAGGCAAAATTCTTGCCAGAAAACACTTTAGACATTTTGGCAAGTATTTTTCCAACCCATCACTGATAATTTCCCCTAAATCTTTTTTCACCATGCAATTCCATACCAAAAGCTGTACCGGCAAATCGTTGATGTGGGATTATCTTTTTTCATATGAAATTCCAAACCAAAAGTTGTATGGCAAAGTCGACAGGTCGCCTTGTAATCTTAAATTTGTAGGGTAAAAAACAGGCAAGGAAAAAGATATAAAAAAGAAAGAAAGAAATAAAAGTCTTTTTTTTTTCTTTTCATTTTGTGTGTGTGTGTGTGTGTTTGATTTAGTAAAATAAAAAAAAGAATATATAATTGTCAAAATCTTCTTCTTTTTTTCAGTTACCTATAAAAAAAGAGTATGTATTAGTAATCCTATTCCCTTTCACTTTTCTATTCTTCCCAAATTCATGATCCAAACAAGAAAGAAATGAAAGCAACAGGTATATATTCAAGTTGAGAGAAAACTCATCATAACGCTATCTCAGTACCTCACAAAGAACCAAAAAGATGGTGAGTGATATATATATATAGACATGTATGTATCAACAAAACAAAAGCATGGTGTGGTCATATGGATAGAATTCAGTTGATGAGAGACAGAAGTACACTACAACTTCATCATAACATCATCTCAGTACCTCACAAACGTATGAAAAGAATATGGATTTCTGCTGACAACACAAACTAAAACTATCAAAACTGGTACAAGCCTACTTAATATGAAAGGAAAAGAACATATAATGATGTACCTGAATTTAATTTGACTTTGCCGAAAAGAATTGCTTTGATTACTATTTGCCCTTTATACAATATCATAGTGTGGTGCAAGTGTTGTAGTCATTATCTCTCTCAAAACACAAAACCCACCTAGGATTAACAGAGAATTATGCAATTAAGGCAATTAACAAAAAAAAAATAAGGCCTTACTTCATCCCCTCCAATTCTGCCATGTCACTTAGTTGCAGAAGGCGCGATCATAGAAAGACAAAATGTGGGTTGTCACTCGCTGTCACATTCTCATAAAGCATGTTTTACACTAAAAATATGAATGGTAGAGACCTCCAACAATTTTTGTTCCTCTTCTTCTTCTTCTTCTTCCTCTTTTAATGTTGAAACCTAACAATTATCAGGTGGGAATTCAATCCAAATCACTAACAGTTAAGAGGATACATTTTCCTTAAGTAACTAGTTATCTACACAACTAAACACCCCCTAATTCTGCCCAAAAATCACTTCCAGGTGAATTTTGAGTGGTTTTGTTGTTCTCTTATTTGGATAGAAAACTTCCCTTTCTTTCCTCTTCGTTAGTTCATCCCTTCGATGATTTTGGCTTTGTAAACAATGCCCCACCTAGCTGAACAAGTGTAAGAAAGTTACCTGGAAAAAAAGAGAAAAAGGCAAGGTGCACATTCAAGTGAAATCAACGTTCACAAAGAAAGATATCAATTCGTGATTAAGGAAAATAAATAATAACAATACTCCAAAACACTAATAACGTAGAAAAAATAGCATCCTAAGAGAATGTTCGAGTAGAGTTGAGTTGACAAAATAAAGAACAATTCATGCATCAAGGCCGCTGTTGAAAATTCACATCACAATGTCATAGTTAAACAAGACAATCACTTGAAAGAAAAAATCTCCACAGATGAAAATTTGTAAATCAATATGTTTCTAAGCAAAATGAAGCTATAATATTACAAGGATGTCTTCCAACAATGGCCTACATAGGGGAATAAGACTTCTTTTTTGAAAGAGTTCAGCATAGAGAGCAAGGGAAAATTCAAAAAAGAGGCAGAGCAATGATGGGGAGGCAAAGAATATATGCTCAGTAAGTGTGGGCCAATCAGAATAAAGAACTATAAATGGAGTTAAGTCTCAAATTTTTAAATGGGTAGCTTGGATGTAATACCTTGGACTAATCCTCTAAGTGACAAGACAGACAACCATGAAAAGGTGATCAGTCGGCACGCGGTAACAAGAAACTGAATCCTGAATTTTCACGAATAAGCGGTGGTGGTTCTATGTCCGAAATGTCAATCTGATCCATTGATTTTGAGATGTCATCAACTGAAAATGGAATGCTGTACCATGAATGATGGGGAAAATATCAGTGGCCAACAGCACAAAAATATGGCCTTCAGTGAAGTGATGAAAATGCTACACATTTTAAAGATAACAAAAAGAAAAGTACACACACACACACACACACTCATATGATTTAATCTGTCTTTAACCTTGAGTCGTCATCCAGCAAAAAAGAACTGCTGACAGCGTTGTTTGAATCTTCAGTCATCAGCACCCTCATGTTGGATATTACCTGTCAATCAAAATATCACACAGCACCCTAGTCAGTAACACTTTTAAGGCTCTTTTTGATCCATCAGCAGCATTTAAAATGAAAGAAGTCTATGCCAGATTATACTGGTAGAAATGTTGACCCTTTTTATCCAAGCAAATCACCAACACATAAAATGAAATGAATATGCTTTGTTGGAAATAAAAGGCTATAACAAACACCTTAAAACAACTTGGAAGAAAATTGGGGAAGAACTTTCACTCATATTTTTCTCATTACATTCTCATTCCACCAATAGATAGATTACATGATTGTATATAATATCCTAAAACTAACTCTTGACAATCTACCATTAAGACAATACTAAGACCTACTTACTCCAATAATTTGTAACAACCACATCACTGATGCCCATTAACGTATCACTTCTAAAATATTAAAACACAAGTTTATTTTTCACAGATGTGTAATTATTGCTTCAAAATTGTTTCCTTGACCATTTCTCATATCTACTTCCAGCGATACCAAACACAGAAACATGTTCCTATATTGCACTGAAATTGTTAGATATTTAGAGATATGCAATGATGAACAATCTGACCAAGTTAAGGCAGCAAAAGAGACTTACATCTGGAGAAAGGCTGTGTGTCCCATACTTGTCATCCCAATACATTGTGCTGATTCGGTAGAGTTGTTGAATACTAAGCACCTGTGGACAATTAAAAACTAGACCTGGTTCAGAACTGAGGAATATGTGTAGGTTTTAGAAATAATTTGTTAACAAATTTTTAGTAGTAGTAGACCAGTAACTGGGCACAGGTCATGACTTATTTCATCAAGTGTCTTCTTTGGCTTTTGATGTATAACCTAAATCAGGGAACAGAAAACTCAGCATCACATTTAAAAATTAGCACTTCTGCCCAACTACGAAGAAAGGTTTTCTGAGTTTTAGCAGACAACTTGCACTGTTTTGTTCAATGCAATTGACAAAACAAGCAATGCTAAAAGCTCTTAAGTACTCAGAGCATGGGATGCAATACCAGAAACCCAATCGCCTGTCGTATGTGCTTGAGCTCATCCCAAGCTGAACCTGCATACTGAAAATTTTCATTTTTCTTTAGTAGGGAAAAATATATGAAGAATATATTTCTCTCGCAAAGAATCAAAACATGATTACCTCATCAGTTGCCTTGTAGCACCAATGTTCTAGTTCAGCCAATCCTGCCTTGACATATTCACCATTACTAAATGAGCAGCATTCTCTTCTCAATAGAAGGCTGTAACCACAAGGAATAAACAGAAGTAATAACTTTATTCTACAAACTGGGTCTCAAAAGTATTCAAAAATACATTGAACGCTTATAGACTCCGCACCTGTTGAATAATTGTACATTGATAAATGAAAATATTTGTGTAAACACTTTGCGAACTAAAAAAGGGGGTACCTGAAAATATATTTTATGGAGGAAGTATCTAAAGTTAAAACACATTCAAGAAAATAATAGAATAAAGTAAAATAAAATAAAAATAAAAAAACCATATGACTAAACATACTGAGAATTTTATCTGAAAATGTTGCAAAAGTATTACGCCAGTAATTGGTAAAGTCCACTAAAAAGTTGATTATTATCTTTGTTATTAACTCCATCTATTGTGACAGATCTTATTTCCTGAAAATAGCATGATGGTTACAGTTCATATAACATTTTAGTAAAACTAAAAGGTACCACATTTGAAAGATTGGAGGTGAATCTAGTTTGTGCGCAGAGCGGGGTGAGATAATACAATTAAAAATCCATGAAGCAACAATAATGTAGATCGAGTGATCAATCCAACCACACAAATAGCAAAAAAGAATCAAGACACAATTTCCATGGAAAATCTTGAAGACAACAAACCTAAAAAAAGCCACGGGCACCTTGCCAATCTAAGCAATCCAGTATATCAAGATTTCAATTACAAGACAAAGTCAAGATTTCAATTACGAGGCAAGGTGACTTACACCCTAACTCAGACACATCTAATAATTGACTTCTTGAATTATGAAACTCCTACTCGATCTCCACTCACTAGTGGCTCTGGCCCCCATCGGCCCTCTCTTGACTCTGGATACTGTGCACAATGGTATTGCCCTATGTGTTGGTTTTTTAGATCACAAAACTGTTAGATGTTATGTGTTTAGTAGTCTAAAGCGTAATTGTGTACTTTGGACCACTCTAATATACATAGATGTGATTATGTGTGAAATAAATTGATGTATATTATTGATTGATGTAAGTTACAAGATTGATAAATTACAATTCCTATACAATCTATATATAGAAGAAAATGTGGTAGTAGGTGTAGTGGAGGTGTGGTAGTAGGTGTAGTGGAGGTGATAGTGGGTTAGGTGAAGTGGAGTGTGTGGTGAAGTGGAGGTAGGTGAAGTGGAGTGTGTAGTGGAGTAGGTGAAGGTAAAGATGGGAAATTCTAACAGCCCCCCGCAAACTCAAGGAGGAGAGAAACTAACCAACTTGAGTTTGGAGAGAGTAACAAAACAAGAAAATACATAAAAATAAAAAAGGATAGGAGACACTGTATGGTCGTGTCAGACCGATGTAGAAGACAGTTTATGGGGTCATGTCGGACCGTTGTAGAAGACAGTTTATGGGGTCATGTTGGACCGTTGTAGAAAAACAGTTTATGGGGTCATGTCGGACCGTTGTAGAAAAACAGTTTATGGGGTCATGTCGGACCGTTTGTAGAAGACAGTTTATGGGGTCATGTTGGACCCTTGTAGAAACTAACCGGAATCTATGTCGGGACAGTTTACAGAGTCTTGTCGGACCCTTGTAGAAACTAACCGGAATCTATGTCGGGACAGTTTACAGAGTCTTGTCGGACCCATAAAGGAGCTAACCGGAATCAATGTCGGGACAGTTTACAGAGTCTTGTCGGACCCTTAAAAAGTCGCACCCTCAAAAAATGTGTCCAATTTTATCAAAAGGCGTGCCATCAAAAGGCGTGCCCAATTCATCAAAAGGTGTGCCGGACATGATGGCGAGGCACGTGGGTGTCTTGGTTGGCGTGCCCGTTTGTCGTCTGGCGTCAAGGGGCGCGCGATACGCGTGGCTGCCTTGGCTATTTAACCAAGACGAAGGCTGAGGCTGAGGCATACCATTCTGAAACCTCTGAACGCTCGGAGAGCTTGTCTCTGCAAATCTTGAAACACCCGGAAACCAACCCTTCTCTGAAACACTTAGCAACTCAAAAACATGGCCTCTTCTTCCCGTCCAGTTACCCAGAACCTGCTCACGCTCTTTCCAGAACTGAACGAGCCCACAAGAGAAATAACTGGTGCGGTGGCCAGTGAACCGCAACCAAACACCTCTGGTTTTGCTCCATTGAACTTTCCGATGCGGTCGGTGGAGCAAAAAATGGCGATGCAAACTGATATTGAGGCTAATCAGTATACTCTGAAGTCATGCGTGGAAACCATGACGGCGGTCACAAATTTGTCGAACCGGCTGCAGAGTAGGACAAATGAGGTGCAGCATTTAAATTCCCAGCTGGCTCTGCTCCAACGCATGTATAAGGATGCGCAAGCAGAGATAAGCGTGCTAAGGGCAGAAAACAAGGAGCTGAAGCGGAAGGCCACCGTGATGTTCCGATTTGGAGGTCCACCATATGCTGTAGTGGAGGAGCAGGGAGGAGTCAACGTGCGTGGTGGTCTAGGAAGCACGGAGGCAACACCGGCAAGGACCACCCAGGACGGAGGCAAGAAGAAAAGACCGGCGGCTGAGTAGATAAGAAAAAAAAAAAATCCCGCCTGTGGATGTGGTTGTTTGGTTGGTTTTTTTTTTTTTTTTTTTTTTTTTTTTTTTTTTGATGTAAATTGGTGAACGGGGTGAGCCCTGAGATGAATAAAATATGGTTTGGTGTGCAAAGCTATATGGTATGAATGGAATTGGAAAAGGATTAAAAATAATGTGAAAGAAAAATAAATAAAGAAATAATAAAAATATATTTGAAATCAAAAAATGAAAGATGGGGAAATAAGAAAAGTGGTTTGGAGAAAATAAAGAAAAATAATGGAGTTTGAAATCAAACGGAGGAGAGATGATTTTTTTTTTTTTTTTTTTTATATTTATTTATTTATTTATTTTTTATATAATGAAAAGAGATATATATATATATATATATATAAAATAAAAAAAAAGTGGGGAACAAGGAGTGCACCAATTAAGCTTTAGAATAAAAAAAAAAAAAAAAAAAAAAAAAGGTTGGGCGGTGGATGCAAAGTGAGGAGAGAGAGTGGGTGTAAAGTGGTGTTATTCTTTAAAACCATTTGTTATCTCTATTGTGATCTTTATCCATTAAATATTCATTTTGTAGAAAACAAAGTGAGTGTGTCAATCAGGTGGAGATTTGCTTTTTATGAAAGATTGAACAAGCATGCAAAATAATTCAAAGGTTGGACTGCACAGCTCAAAAGGGGGGCTGACTGTCGTGGCCTTGGTAGGCAAGGCATGGGCTTAAGATCTCGAGGAAAATCAGGTCGGCAAATAACAGCTGTGCAATAGCTGACCGGTGCTCACCATCTTGCCACGAAGCCAACATCATGCCCGCAGACAGGACGCGATAAAGGTTGTTGTGTTGAGGCTCATCTGGGTCAAGATCAATTGGGACCTGTGCTGGAGGGTCGGAGCTTTGCTCATATAGCGAAGACATGTAAGGGTGTTGTAGTGCTTCAGTAACACCAATCCTCTTTGTTGGATCAAAGACAAGCATCTTTTGTAGCAGATCAATTGCCAAAGGATGGGCATTTGGGTAAAGACAAGAAAAGTGTGTCCCAGGAGAACAAGGTAGTGATTTAATATACTTCCTCGCCTTTGGGTTATCAATGAATTCAATGTCATCCTCTCTCTGGCTGCCAAGGATGTTAATAATCAGCTTAAGCTGGTTGAGACACTCCGTACCTGGAAAGACGGGTTTCCGGCCGAGGAGTTCAGCAAAGATGCATCCGACAGACCATACATCGATTGAGGTCCCATAATTGTCGCAATAGAGGAGGAGCTCTGGTGCTCGGTACCACCGAGTAACCACATACTCCGTCATGAACTGGTCCTTGCCACTGCTGGTACGTGCAAGACCAAAATCACATATTTTCAGGTCACAGTTTGCAGTGATGAGAAGGTTCCCAGGCTTCAAGTCACGATGAAGGATGTTTGCTGAATGAAGATATTTCAGTCCTCTAAGCAACTGGAAGAGGAAATACTGGCAATGGTCATTCGTAAGTGCTTGAGAATTGGGGAGAAAGAGGTTGAAGATGAGTTAACAAAGAAAGAAGAGTGTCTGGTAGGTGTTGAAAAATTCCAGCGGGCAGCGAAGGCAAGGTTGCCGACCGGCTGCCCGCCGGAAAGAAGGGAGTATAGGCCTAAATCTTATAGCTCTGATACCATGTGAAATAAATTGATGTATATTATTGATTGATGTAAGTTACAAGATTGATTGATATTGTGTTATGTATTACAACTCCTATATATAGAAGAAAATGTGGTAGTAGGTGTAGTGGAGGTGTGGTAGTAGGTGTAGTGGAGGTGATAGTGGGTTAGGTGAAGTGGAGTGTGTGGTGAAGTGGAGGTAGGTGAAGTGGAGTGTGTAGTGGAGTAGGTGAAGGTAAAGATGGGAAATTCTAACATTATGGGAGTGAACCCTAATTATTTAGGTTTCTCTCAAAAGCCGCATATTATTTCTTATTCTTCTGTCAATCTTCTCTCTTAGTGTATCAATGTCAACTACGTATCACAGCTTCTGGTATAGTAGGAAAAGGGTTTTATCTTGTTTCTTCGTTCTTCTTCTTCATTTTTTTTTTTTAATATGTAAAATTAATTAATTAATTATTAAATTAAATTAAATAAACCACAACCAATATCCTTGAATTTGAGAAGAGACTCCACTAGTAAAAAATTTCATTTTTTTCTATTTCATATGATTTATTTTTTCCTTTTTTTTTCCCCTAGAAAAAAAGAAAAAGTCTTATTTTCATTGATCTTCGATTGGGCTTCTTTTTTATCAAACCAGTGCTTTTGTGGGGGCAGTCATACTGTAGCAGTTTGGGTTCGAGGGGAGGAAGATGGTCTTTCTTCGTTTCAAATAGTGGTGACGGTGGGGAGCCGTCGAGAACAAATTTTCATTCCATTGTCGGAATTTGGTGATGGGTGGGGGGAATGTGGCTTTGGTTATTGAAGGGTTTGGGTTAGGGGATGGATGGGTGAGGCGCACTGGCGGACTGAAGGGAAAGGTGTTACCCATGTCTGGGCCAAGATTGGTGCCAAATTGTGGTGTGGGTGGAGGAGTGAAGGCAGTTCACACGACGGCGATAGCAGACTGGTTTCGTTTGTTGGATCGATCACTGGTGGGTCAATTTCGGGAACTGGGTGGCAAAGGGACCAGCCTCGTGGCTATCTCAGACTGGGTTAGTCAGTGGTGGAAGCTCTCGGGGAAGGTGAAGGTGCGACCAATCGGTGATCAGGCATTCTTGTTTGTTTTGCCAACTAGAGGTGAGACGAAGGAGTTATTACGGCGGTGATGGACTATTTGTGGTCGTGATCTGATTTTGGAATGGTGGACGCCTCTAGTGCGATGTGCTTCGGGCAATCCGATGTCGTCAGGAAAGGGGGTCTGGATCCGAGTGGTGGGATTGCCCATTCATCTTCGTGGAGAGGAGGTTTTCCGTCAAATCGGTGATCAGTGTGGCGGCTTTGTGGAGGCCAACAAGTCACTGGTGGATTTGGGCTCTATTCGACTCTGTGTTAGGGTTTTGGAGAACACACCATCATGAATTTCCATCCGATGGGGGTCGTGGAACTATTCGTCGTCGGTATACATAGAGGAAGGTCCGACAGTGGAGCCAGCGGTGCCGCCAATTGTGGCAGGTGTGGATCTTCGACCGGGAAAGGAAAGCCGCGAGTCACGGCGATCGATTCGAAGAATCCCGAAGATTTTGGGGGTGAAGGAATATCTGCAGAAATTTGAGGGGAAGTATGTATATCGGGGCTGTCGTTTTCGGCCTCCAGTTTCGTTGGGCCACAGAGTGGGCTTAGAAGGGGATTTTAAGGCCACGCAAGTGAGCCATGCTAAGGCCCAAAAGTTTATTCCATAAGGCCAGCAGCACTGGCGGGCTAATACAACAAAAAAACCAACTTTGGGCCTGGACTGTGCGATGGGTCAATTAGGGCAAGGGTTTGACAAACCCAATCCAGAGGGACGTGGTTCAGGCCAACCCAGTCAAACCAACCCGAAGCTTAGTCGGGTTTTCACTTCACTTTGAGCTGGGGTGCTGGCGGCAAAGATGGGAGCTCAGGGGAGGAAAGCCGGCAGTCGGCTAGGGGGCGCATAGCAATTCATTTTCTCTGCCGAGGCTGTTTCTCCCTCGTATCATGCTGGCTCCATAGTAGATAAGCAGCGTTATGACGAGGCGGGTACTCAGGGTACGTGTCAGGCGGAGGCACCGCCTAACGACACTCGTTAGGCTGATTTGGCAGACGAGATGGCCTTGGTGGTCCGACCTGATGTCGTCATTACTGGGGCAAATGGGAAGGATGTTGTGGCTAAGGGTGGTGACTCATTGTCAGAAACTGAGTTTCAGGAGAATGGGTTCCCGAGTATAGAGGAAGTTTCAGAATGGGTCCTCTCTTGTATTCATGAGGTTAGCCAATTTTTAGGGGTTTCTTTCGAAGGGCACGGCAATGAGGCCCTTAAATTATTTTCAGTTATAGTGGAGTCATGGCGGGACGGTGCTCCTAAACAAGATGTGGAGAAGCCTGTGAAAAACAATGGGAAGGGTGTTCGGGAATTACGAAAATTGGAGTGCTCCATCAATTATGATCGGAGTAAGGGTGGGGATGGGCGACGTGCTAGAAAGGCCCACGGAAACCAGTTGTTGTTGCAATACAATTAAAGATTTTGACTTGGAATGTGCGGGGATTGAATGATAGGGGAAAGAGAGTGTTGGTAAAATCAGTGCTCAAAAGTGCAAGGGTAGATGTGGTGTGCCTTCAGGAGACCAAGCTAGAGCGTCTAGGGGGGGAGTTAGTTAGGGAGTTGTGGAGTGGTCGATTTGTGGATTGGGTTTTTTTGCCGACTGTAGGGGTGGCAAGGGGAGTTCTTCTTTGTTGGGACGGGAGAGTGGTGGTAAAGGAGGAGGAAGAGGTGGGGGCTTTCTCAATCTCGTCTTTTTTGATGTGTCGAGGATAATTTTCGTTGGGCCTTCACAGAGGTTTATGGGCCAGTTCGTGGTGGGGAGCATCTGAGCTTTTAGGAGGAGTTATAGTGCATTGCCTTCATGGTGCGTAGGTGGTGATTTCAATGTGGTAAGGAGTATGGGGGAAAAGTTGGGGGCCAGGTCGGTGGTGAGTTCTATGCGGGCATTTTCGTCGTTTATCAATGAGATGGAGTTGGTAGATTTTCCATTGCAGGGTGGTGGCTGTATGTGGTATGGGGGTGGGGCTATGTCTCGGCTTGATAGATTCTTAGTAACAGGGGAGTGGGACGAGCATTTCTCACAAGTGTCTCAAGTCTGTTGTCGCGGCCAGTATCTGATCATTGGCCAGTCTTATTGGATAGTGAAGGAATCAGGAGTGTGACCAGCGCTGTTTCGATTTGAGAATATGTGGCTGTTATCTGCGGGTTTTACGGAATGGGTGAAAGGTTGGTGGGATAGCTATTCTATGTTAGGCTTGCATAGTTGCCGTCTTGTGCAGAAACTCAAACTTTTCAAGTTCGATCTGAAACAATGGAATAGGGATGTTTTTGGCCGTCTGGAGGCGCAAAAGGCCTCTGCGTTGGCTGTGTTGCAGGAGCTGGATGCGATAGAGACTGCGGGGGGATTGTCTGTGGCGGACGTGACTCGTCGGGAGAGGGTTCGAGCAGAGTTTGCCTAGGTTGCTTGGATGGAGGAGATTAACTTCCGGTAGAAATCTAGATGCTTATGGCTGAAGGATGGGGACTGCAATACTAAGTTTTTCCATCGTCTAGCAAATGCTCATCGTAAGGTGAATCAGATAGGTCGCTTGCGAGTGAATGGTGTGGAGCTGTCATCTTCCGAAGAGATTAGCGCCGGTATCGTGGGTTTTTATGAGCATTTATTTCGGGATAAGGGGGGGTGTGGAGACAGGGCCTAGATGGTGTTTTGTTTGATGCTATTTCACAGGATGATAGTTGGTTGCTGGAACGGCCTTTTATAGAAGATGAAGTGTTGAGGCTTTACGGAGTATGCCTGGTCCAGACGGTTTTTCCTTAGCCTTTTTTCAGCAGTGTTGGGGGGTGGTGAAGGCAAATGTCATGGCCATGTTTGAGCAGTTTCATCAGACAGGGAAATTTGAGCACAGCCTTAATGCCACATTTATTGTCTTGATTCCCAAGAAAGGTGGGGCTGAGGATATTCGGGACTTTCGGCCTATTAGTCTTTTAGGTAGTGTGTAAAAGCTTTTGGCAAAAGTGTTGACGAATCGATTACGTGGTGTGTTGGAAGGGGTGGTTTCTGAGTCTCAAAATGCTTTTGTGGGTGGTCACCAAATTCTGGATGCGGTCCTAGTGGCGAATGAATGTGTGGATTCTAGAATGCGGTAGGGGCAGGCAGGGCTTATTTGTAAGCTCGGTATTGAGAAGGCATATGATAATGTCAATTGGAAGTTTTTATTATATATGTTGCACAGATTAGGTTTTGGGAATCGATGGAGGAGGTGGATTCAATTTTGTATCTCCACAGTGCAGATGTCGGTCCTTGTCAATGGGTCCCCAGCGGGCTTTTTTCCTATTTACAGAGGGCTTCGACAAGAGGATCCGCTATTTCCTTTGTTGTTCAACTTGGTGATGGAGGCGCTGGGGCGGTTGTTGTCTAGGGCGGTGCAGGGAGGTCTGTTGCAGGGGTTTGACGTGGGAGTGGCTCCTGCAGTTTTGACGGTATCCCATTTGTTTTATGCAGATGATGCGCTTATTTTTTGTGGAGTGAATGACGCCCAGTTAGGCCACTTGAGATGTGTGTTGTGTTTTAAGGCAGTCTCGGGTCTTCGGGTGAACCTGGCCAAGTTGGAATTGATTCCAGTCGGTGAGGTGTCGCGGACGCCGGAGTTGGCAGTTATCCTAGGGTGTAAAGTGGCGTCTTTGCTAGTATCCTATCTGGGGTTACCTCTAGGGGTGTCTTTCAAGGCTAAGGGCGGGCGGGATGCAGTGGATTGGGTGCAACGACGGTTGGCAGGATGGAAGCGGCAGTACTTATCTAAAGGTGGTACACTCACTTTGATTAAGAGTGTCTTATCCAGCATCCAGACTTACTTTATGTCTGTTCATGTGATCCCAGTGTCAGTGGCGCAGCGGATTAAAAAGTTGCAGAGGGATTTCCTATGGGGTAATGGGGGAGAAACTTCCTCTCATTTGGTGGCTTGGGACCGAATTTGTCACCCTAAGGTGAATGGGGGTTTGGGGATACGGAGATTGGCTATGTTTAACGTGGCTTTGTTAGGCAAATGGTTGTGGCGTTTTACGGCGGAGAGCACCCGTCTTTGGAGGAGGGTAGTGGTAGCCAAGTTTGGTGAAGGGCGGGGCGGGTGGTGTTCCAAGCAGGTGGGGCAGTCCCATGGTCTTGGTCTATGGAAAGGGATTTGGTTGAGGTGGGAGGAGTTTTGGGGGAGGGTTAAGCTGAAGGTAGGAGTGGGGAATAGAGTTCGGTTTTGGCGGGATAGGTGGTGTGGGGACCTTTCCTTAGAAGTGCGGTTTCCTTTGATTTTGGTATTGCTGCTGATACGGAGGTGCTAGTAGGGGTTGTGCGGTCTGGGCACGGGGAATCGATTGTTTGGAATGTGCATTTGCACCGCGATGTACAAGATTGGGAGCAAGATCAGCTGATGGAGCTATTGGGTTTTTTATATGCATTGCGTATTGAGGAGATTGGGCAGGATTCTTTGGTGTGGAATTGTCCTAGAGCTAAGGGGAAGTTCTCTGTTTCCTCGTTTTATGGTGTGCTTGTTCATGACAAGGCTGTTGTAATTCCTTGGAGATGTGTTTGGGTGTCAGGTGTGCCGTCCAAGGTGGCCCTTTTTGTGTAGACGGCCATGTTGGGAGATATCTTGACCTTGGATAACTTGATTCGTCGTGGCCGCATTTTGGTCAATTGGTGCTGTTTATGTTGTGGCGATGCGGAGTCGGTGGACTATTTGCTGGTTCATTGCCCGTTCGCTTCCCGTCTGTGGATGCTTGTTGTTGCAACCTTTGGCTTGGCTTGGCTTGGCTTGGGTGCAGCCCCATTTAGTTAAGGCAGTTTTGCAAAGCTGGGCTGGGGGTCGTGTTGGGAGGAGGAGTCGGAAGGCATGGATGCTCGCTTCTCATTGTATTCTATGGTTAGTGTGGTTAGAGCGTAATAGGCGTGTCTTCCAAGGGGTATCTCATTCGGTCCCTTGGTTAGAGAGTCGCCTTCTTACGGTTTTGTATAGTTGGGTGACACATTCGGTCAATCCTGATGTTTTGGCTTTTTTAGATTTATGGAGGATTTGATTTGTTAATTCTTTGTGTTGTGGTGGCTTTGAGCTTTGTATCTCTTTGCATCTTCTTGATGCTTTTCTAATAAAGTTTGGTTATTTATCAAAAAAAAAAGAATACTTTTTGTGGGTGCCAATTAGGGCTATTGGAGTACTCCCCCAGTCCTGATTTTTAGTTTTGGATGATTTTTTGGCTCATAGGAAGGTTTTTTTTTTTTTGATCAACAACAAAAGCTTTATTTATAAATCAAAAAAGGAAAAGAGGACAAGGCATCCTCTTACAACAGGACAATGAGAATACAAACACAAAATACCCCTAACAAGCTAAACACGGGCAAAAGCCTACATTGCACACACCGCTAACCAATCTCTAGCTAACAAAAAAAGTGGGACACCCTTAAATAAAGAATTCCCTGACACCCAAAAAGAAGATAAGTGACAAACATGATCCCACAAATAGTCCACCTCCCAGAACTTATTTTCAAACATCCTCTGATTTCGCTCCATCCATAGAACCCAAAAAGTTGCAAAGACGGCACAGGATCATAGCATTTTGGCTCTCTTCGATCCTTCGAATGTGCAGAAATCAACTAGGAGCATATGCGCACTCCCTTTTGGGGCGACCCACATAACATTTTCCGAAGAAAACAATCTATGTCATAAATTCAAAGCTATTGGACAATGCAAGAATAAATGATCCACTGATTCCCCGTTCTTAAAACACAGAATGCACCACTGAGGATTTAAAAAACGATTGAGTCTCCTTTTCTGCAATGTATCATTTGTCAAAATGTCTCCATGAACCAAGGCCCACGTGAACACCTTTACCATTAAGAGAGCACAAGCCTTCCAAACTTTTTTACAAAAAGGAAACTGAGAAACATTAGGATTATCAATGATGTAATCAAAAAAAGACTTACAAGAAAATATTCCAGACGAATGAAGAGCCCAAACCCTCGTCCTCCAAATGAGGAGATAAAGAAAAGTGATCAATTCTGGACAATAAAGAAATCAACTGTGAAGCCTCCTTATCATTAAGATTCTTAGAAAAATCAAAATTCCAGGAAATTGGAGCCAAAAGTGAGCAAGCCATGGAAACAATTGAAGAATTATGAGAACGAGCCACTCAATATAGATGTGGGAAATCCGCAGCAAAAGAAGATCGACCCATCCAAACATCCTCCCAAAACCGAACAAATTCCCCATTGCCCACCCTTACAGAAAGATCTCGAGACCAACATGCGAAAATTTGAGAAATTGACTTCCAAGGAGCACGACAACTATCCCTCAAAACCACTCGTGAATCCCTACTGTTGTCTTGAGTCCCATATTTGCTTCTTATAACGGAATGCCATAGTGAATCAGTTTCAAGTGGAAATCTCCATAACCACTTACCAAGAAGGGCCAAGATCCTAGTCACAATATTACCGATAGCCAAACCCCCCTTCTCCTTGGGTAACGACACTAACTCCCAATTCACCAAGTGATCCTTTTTCCCCTCATCCTTACCTTCCCAAAGAAAATCCCACATCAACTTTTCTAGTGACCTTGCCACCTTAATCGGAACCTTGAACAAAGATAAATAATAAATAGGAATACCACTCAAAACAGTCTTAACCAAAGCGTATTTACCCCCACATGATAATAAAGCCTTATTCCACCCTTCCAATCTCTTGCCAATCTTTTCCACCACTGGAGTCCAAAAAACTTCACTCCTCGGATTACCCCCCAATGGGAGACCCATATACTTAAATGGAAGTGACTTTATACCATATCCTAACAGAGACGCCATGTTCTAAAGTTGATCTTGCTTCATATTAATTCCCACCACGCTACTATTTCCCAAATTACCCTTAAGCCCCGATAGAAACCCAAAAAGTCTCAAAATCGAATAAAGATTAACTATCTGATTTTCATCCCCTGAAGAAAAAAAATATAGTACCATCCGCATATTGTAAATGAGTTACACTAACTCTATCCCGCCCTACCTCTAACCCCTCAAAAAGACTTGTTTCTTTAGCTCTATCGACCATCCTGCCCAGTACGTCAATCACCAAGATAAAAAGAAAGGAAGAGAGTGGGTCCCCTTGTCGTAGCCCTCGCGGAGCCCTAAAGCACTCCCCTGGTTTACCATTAACTATGACTGACATATTGTGTTAGAATAATATATTATTATTTTAGTTACTATTTTGTAATTATTCTATGCCTTAGGGCTCCTCTTGTAATTATTAACTTCATTAATATAAATAGGGGATGATATCCTAATCATACCATAATCTTGAATTCTCTAAAATAACATGGTATAAACCTAAATTCCTCACCCATACAGTCGTCAATCACCACCATCGCCACCCTAGAACTAGGCGTCACATCCCTTTGGTTCTCATCATAGAGCCAATCATCACAGAACCAGTCGTCATAGAACCAGTTGTCACACAGAGCCAGTCGTTGAGCTCTCCCAACCCAGTCGGGCACTGACGTCAGGCCTCCTGGCCTTAGCGTTGTCGGCGAGGAACGAGAAAGGGTGTGTTGTTGTCGTCTGTCCTTATCGACACTTACCTCTGCTTTGCTGAGTCACGTGATGATGTAAGTTACATTCGGGTATTCAACAGCTGCTTTGTTTTTCCCTTTCATCTTAATATATCTATATATATAGATTTTTTATTTATATATATATATAAATAAAAAATCAATGCAGTAAAAAAAAAAAAAAAGCTTTAATGAGATTTTAAGTCTTTAATTTTCTTAGTGGTCATTGTGTTTGTATTCCTCCACCTTCCGGGTTTGTGATTGGCACTAGTTTTGTTGAGAGTTTAGTAGTACATTATCTATGGCAGATTCCACCGATGTATCCACTACTTCTCAGACACCTAAGAGTGAGAGTTTCCCTATACCTATTACTATGACTGATAATCCCAACCCTAGTCTTAAAATCACTACCTCTCTATTTCATAGTCAGAATTATCTCACGTGGTCGCAGAGTTTGACTATGTTTTTGAAGAGCAGAAGGAAGATGGGATATGCGGATGGCCGAATACAGGCACCCAGCACAACTGACCCGGGTTATGACCAATGGGAGATTACCAACTCTTTGATTATGGGTTGGCTTATTCATTCGATGGTGCCAGACATTGGCGAGGGCTACTTATCTATGGAGACTGCCCAGGATGTTTTTGATGCTGTGGCTACTACCTATTCCCGCAAAGGGAATTTCTCACAGGCATTTGAGTTACGCCGCTCTATTGAGAGCTCTATTCAGGGGGAGCAGACCGTTCTTCAGTACTTCACCTTCCTCAACAATGGCTGGAAACGCCTTGATCACCTGCAGGACTATAAGCCTGTTTGCACTGTTGATTCAGTCGGGTACCGGAAGTTTGTTGCACAGGAAAGGGTCTTTAAGGTTCTGGCTGGTCTTAATGTGGAGTATGATTCGGTTTGGAGTCGGGTTTTGAGTATGGATACTCTTCCTTTACTTCAGGAGGCCTTTGCCTATGTACAGAATGAGGAGAGTCGTCGGTCTGCTATGATGTCCTCTGTCTTTACCGACCGCTCAACATTAATGTCTATCTCTAGAGATGGCCTCAGCCTAACTCTTATTCCTCCGTCTGCCGCCAAGGAGTCTATATTTTGTGATTACTGTAAGAAGCCACGGCATACTCGTGAGACATGTTGGAAGCTTCATGGGACTCCATCCGAGGGTTGAGGTGATCGGTCTAGTTCAAGAGGCGGTCGGTCAGGCCAGTCTAGAGGACATGGCTCCTATCCACGAGCTCATTAGTCTAGTGCTATTGACACACTTGATTCTGCTTCTGCTTCCGTTGGCCAGGCTTCTGATGGTCTCTCTAGCATGACTACTCATGATCTTGAGGATGTTCTGCGTCACTTGCTAGACCGCCGGTCTACTATTGCTCTCAGTGCATCTTCCTCGTCGTTTGCCCGCTCAGGTAACTTAGCCTCTTCTCCTTGTATTTTCCTGTCTCATACGTCTTTTCCCTGGATTATTGATTCTGGTGCCTCAAATCATATGTCTGGTTCCTCTGACCTTTTCTCTGCCTATAAGCCCTTTTCAAGTCAGGACAAAGTTAAGATTGTAGATGGTACTGTTTCTTCTATTTCTGGGAAAGGTTTAGTCCATGTTATTCCTACTTTACCTCTCTCTTCTGTTCTCCATGTTCCCAATTTTTCTGTTAACCTGCTATCCTTGAGTCGTATTACAAAGGATTTGAATTGTAGTGTGACATTTTTTCCTGATCATTGTCTTTTCCAGGACCATGTCACGAAGAGGACGATTGGCAGTGGCAGTGCAGAAAATGGTCTCTACTTCTTGGATCAACCGGACAAACTTGCTCATTCTTCCACCATGAGTCCTACTACTACCGATGATATATGGCTGTGGCATCGGCGCCTTGGGCATCCTTCTTTTTATTTACTTAAACACTTATTTCCATCTGTTTTTTCAAACAATAATGTGTCTGAATTTCTTTGTGAGTTTTGTCAACTTAGAAAACAACACAGAGCTTCTTTTGCTCCCAGTTTTAATAAAAGTTTAGTTTCTTTCTCATTAATACATTCTGATGTCTGGGGTCCATCTCGTGTTGTGTCTTTGAAAGGTCATCGCTGGTTTGTCACATTTATTGATGATTTTTCTCGTACTACTTGGGTGTATCTCATGAATGACAAGAGTAAGGTTTTCTCTGTGTTCAGTAATTTTCATAAGATGATTTGTACTCAGTTTAGGGCCACTGTCAAAATATTCCGTTCTGATAATGGGGGTGAATACATAGATTCTGGGTTAGGGCAATATTTTTCTACTCATGGCATTATCCATCAGACCTCTTGTACCAATACCCCTCAACAAAATGGGGTGGCGGAACGTAAAAATCGCCATCTTCTTGAGATGGCTCGATGCATGTGTTTTTCTATGAGTATGCCTCGGTCCTACTGGGGTGACGTTGTTCTCACCGCTGCCCATCTTATTAATCGTCTTCCTACCCAGGTCTTGCAAAAACAAGCTCCTCTTCAAGTCCTCTTAGGTTCTCAGTCCTTGTTTTCTATTCCTCCCAAAATTTTTGGTTGTCTGTTTTGTCTATAATCACTCTCCTACTCGTGGTAAGTTGGACCCACATTCCCTCAAATGTGTTTTCCTTGGGTACTCTCCTACTCAAAAGGTGTATAAGTGTTATCACCCTCCATCTCGTAAGCGGTTTGTGTCCATGGATGTCACTTTTTTTGAATTCCAGTCCTATTTCTTGTCCTCTTCGGTGTCCCAGTCCTCCCTTCAAGGGAAGCCTTGGTGTGAAGTGATTCCTATGGTGGAACCAGTTGTTCTTGCACCACCCCCTCCTACTGGGACTACAGAACTCAATGTCACCAAGGATAGGGAAGGGCAAGTTTATGTCAGGGACAAAGGCAGACAAAAAGTTAACTGGATATAAGAGATTACTTCTGCTCCTCCACTGCCATCTCCTGCTCCTGATGAGAGTCTAGGTAACTTTGAATCTCTTGAGTCTATTGATCTTGATGTTCCTATTGCCGAGAGAAAGGCTGTGAGATCTTGTACTCAACATCTTATCTCATATTTTGTGTCTTACTCTCATTTGTCATCCTCATATAGAGCGTTTGTGTCAAATATTTCCTCTGTTAGCATTCCTAACCATTTTCAGGATGCTCTTGCTATCTCTGAGTGGAAACTTGCCATGATTGAAGAAATGAAAGCACTTAGGAAGAATAGCACTTGGGAATTGACCGAGTTACCTAAGGGCAAACGACCTGTGGGATGCAAATGGGTATATACTGTGAAACACAAATCGGATGGTTCTATTGAGTGTTACAAGGCAAGACTTGTGGCAAAAGGGTTCACTCAGACATATGGTGTTGACTATCAAAAGACCTTTGCACCCGTGGCTAAGATGAATTCAGTCAGAGTAGTACTCTCTCTAGCAGCTAATCTAGATTGGCCACTTCATCATTTTGATGTAAAGAATGCCTTTCTCCATAGTGATCTTGAAGAAGAGGAATATATGGATATTCCTCCTAGTTTTGAGGATCATCAGACAAAAGGTAAAGTATACAGGCTTCGGAAATCATTATATAGTCTCAAACAGTCTCTAAGGACTTGGTTTGAGAGATTCACTCAGGCTATGCTTAAGTATGGCTTCAAACAGAGTCAGGTAGATCACACCTTATTTGTGAAACATTCTTCACTTGGTAAGACTACAACACTCATTATTTATGTAGATGACATAGTTCTTATGGGCGATGATAGTGAGGAAATTCCTCTGTTAAAGAAATATTTAGCCAGTGAGTTTGAAATCAAAGACTTAGGGAGCTTAAAGTATTTTTTGGGAATTGAAGTTGCTCGCTCCAAGGATGGAATATTTATCTCACAGAGGAAGTATGTACTTGATTTGTTAAAGGTAACTGGAATGCTTGGCTGCAAGGCCTATGACACTCTACTGGAACCCAATCAAAAACTAGGGGACGATGAAGGAGGAGTAGCGGTTGACAGGGGAAGCTATCAGCGATTAGTGGATAAACTCATTTATCTATCTCACTCATATCCTGATATTGCTATTGTTGTTGCTGTCAGTGTGGTTAGCAAGTTTATGCATGTTCCTCATCAGATTCACTTCGAGACTGTCATGAGAATTTTGAGGTACTTGAAATCTGCTCCTGGGAAAGGTCTTTATTTTTCAAAGTATGATCATCTTTGTGTGGAAGCCCATACAGATGCTGATTGGGCTGGATCAATGACTGATAGGAGATCGACTTCAGGGTTTTGCACTTTTGTTGGAGGCAACCTAGTTCCTTGGAGGAGTAAGAAACAGAATGTGGTTGCCAGGTCAAGTGTAGAAGCTGAGTTTAGAGCTATGGCACAAGGCGTGTATGAGCTCTTATGGATCAAGTTATTGTTGAGTGATCTAGGTATTGATCAGACGAACTTCATGTGGTTATACTGTGATAATAAGGCTGCTATTAATATCGCTCACAATCCGGTTCAACATGACAGGACAAAGCATGTTAAGATTGATCGCCACTTTATTAAGGAGAAACTCACTAGTGGCACAATATGTACTCCCTTTGTGCGGTCTGGTGAACAACTTGCTGACATCCTCACCAAGGGAGTTGGGAGTACGCCATTTCATGACATCTTAGGCAAGCTGGGCATGAAAGATATCTTTGCACTAGCTTGAGGGGGAGTGTTAGAATAATATATTATTATTTTAGTTATTATTTTGTAATTATTCTATGCCTTAGGGCTCCTCTTGTAATTATTAACTTCATTAATATAAATAGGGGATGATATCCTAATCATACCCTAATCTTGAATTCTCTAAAATAACATATTGCAAGTCGACAAACAGTCCCTAATCCAAGATCTCCACCGCCCACCATATCCTTTCTTGTCCATTGCAAAATCCAAAAACTGCTAATCAACATGGTCATATGCCTTTTCAAAAGCTACCTTAAAAATAAGACCCTCCCTCCCTGAACTCCTATATTCCTCCACTACTTCATTTGCCACTAAGGGTTTTTGCTCCTCTACAGTTCTTTTCATCAAGTGTCTTCAGTTTCAAGCTTATACGAGCCATTTGTGAATCAATAAGCTCTCTTTGTCGATACTTTCCACCTCCCCCGATTGAAATTTGTTAGGTTTTTAAATAAAACAAACAGCATGTTGTAAGTCAGTTGTGTGGTTTTGATTGTGGATAGGCTAACTGCATCAAAAGATCATCACAAGAAAAGTGAGGGACATTTTCAAATTACTTCTAGACAGAGTAGTTCTGATTAACTCAGGTACATTGGCACCACAATATGCCAAGTTAACAAGGAAGAAGAAGGTTGGAGACAATATAAATTTGTATCAAATTAGAACTAATAAAACACAAGATTGACCATGTCATGAAACATGTCATGTCATAATCCATGTAACAAAAAATAAAATAAAATAAAGGAGAAACAACAACATGAATAGATGATGAACTTACATGATTGGCTTTCAACATGCTCAAGAAATTTCCTAGTCTCTTTACAATCCCTTGCCAGTGAGCAATCAAAATCTCCAGAGCAGCGGCATTTGCAAGCGTACGAGCTGTCCCCTTAATTAAACTTGCTCTAGAGATTCTTGGTGCCTACACCATTCAAGGTGCACACACAAAGTGGTTCAGTGAGAAGATTAAGACAGTATATCACTATATTAGTTTTGCTTAAAAAATGTGATTACTTAGCACACATTCAACCACCTGAATGCACAACCCAAGCAACGGAGAAATCTCCTTTTTCAGGTTATCGCGGATCATCCCATATATCTTTTCCACATATGCTGTCAGCTGCTGTTTAAACAGCAATGCAGGGTATTTGGCTTCAACTTGGCATAAGGTATCCACTCCTTCAGTCATCTCACCATTGTCAAGAGAAAGATTGACACCTTGTGGACTTCCACGGAAACTCTAAAAAAGAATTTTTTTCTAACCTTTGAGATATATGCTTAATGGCATAAACTTTCAATTGGAAAAAAATGACATTTTTTTTTTCCTAATTACCAGTGTCATTCTCCCAAACAGAGTTGCTGATGATTGTCGCCGGTGTTGTGGGGCCATCCCAGCTGCACCACTTGCTTTCAATGTACGTTGCAACAGCAACAACAGAGTTGACGCGTTGGATAGCCAATAGGCCAAGGTATCATTGTTGTCCTGAGTCTTTAATTCACAAAAGTAACTCTCAAGTTCTAAAGAGACCGCAGATGACATAAAGACAAATTAGCATTTCAATAACAAAGCATTGGACTTAGCATTTAATACCTCAATCGCATGGCCGATAGTTTGGATAATCCGATCAAAAATGCTAGTCCGTTCAACTTCAAATGATCTCCACTGCCTAAGGCATTTGTATATGATACAAGCAGCAACAGGTCTGCCCCTACTAAAGCCTAGGTGTTGAGCAATACATCGGATGAACAAGTCCTGATACTCCTGCTGCTTGTCATTGAGTGATTTTTGTGGTCTCTCCTCTACCTCCGACTGATCCCTCGAGTTCATTGAAACACTGTGCAGATCCTATTACATTTCAAAGTTGATCAGCAAAATCTATAACAGACAGTGCAACTGAAACAAAGAAATAGATTCACTTCAACTTACCAAGGAAGTTTTTGTACTTTCCGCCCTCTGCCAAATGTCAGAAAAGAATGAAACATGATAAGATGAAAGCAAACAGTAATTCACAATCCAATATGCATGACTCTATTCTAGGATTACCTGAACAATTGACCTAGAGCGTCCAGAGAGGAGCTTATTATTTTGGGCCACGGTTAGAGCCTGCTGGCGAAGAACTTTATTTTCTGACTCTATGTTGGTGACCTTCTCTTCAAGCCTAACCAAGGAAGGACAGAATTCCATTAACTTCTCCTTTTAGAATGGTAAATGGTTGAATTTTTTCTATTTTCTAGGGACAAATACATTACTAATAGCCAATTGGTAGGTGACCGATTGATGATGTTCACTATAGTTATTCCACAATACTGTGGTTGGTAAGAAATTATATGGATGGAATAGACAGAAAAGAAAATGCCAAAAACCAAAAAATTATGCTCATCGCTTGTCAATGCTCATTCATGTTCAAAAAATAAATACTAGTTTGGAATTATAGTGTTTTTCAATTGTCATAGAAGCCCAACAAGCATGATGTAGAATTAACTTAACTAGTAGATAATCAATGCAGTGTCACCACAAAAGAACCTCAAAAAGCAAGAACAAATCTTCCTTTAGCCACAATAGGGAATATGGATCGGAATGTGAACATAATGGACAATTTTACTGTCTTGTTACCACAAAAGAACTTCAAACCATGTGGGTATTAGATTAACCAAAAAATTATTTAGCAGTGCTAAGTTATCAATTTTCCCAAGAGCTTAAGCTGTAGGAAAATGGGTCCAACAATGTATATCAAGCTTTTTAACACCCTCCTTCATGTGCAACCTCATCTTGCACGTGGAGATGCAAACATCCATACATAGAAAAATAAAAAATAAAAAAATGCAAACGGGGATCAAATGCAAATGGAGCAACTTGAACCTAAGACCTCTTCCCAACCTGAGCTCTAATATCATGTAAAATAATTTTTCCAAAGTTTAAGTTGCTAGGAAATGGACCCAACAATGTATATCAAGCTATTCAACAAGCAAAAACTAAGAGCATACTGCCAGCTAGATGTCCTAATAAACTGTAAAGCTTGATCAGAGAAGAGAAAGACAATCACACTCCCAGGATCACTTACAATGACAACTGAGAAAAGAATTTCACACTTTCACAACCCAACTTTACCCATAATTTAAGAAGACAACGTAAACCACGCTAACAAACCAATTAATTACAAGCATAATATAATAAATTAAGAAAGAGTATGTTATTTAAGTTAATTTGAATCAAGAGGCTAATCAAACTTTAATACCCATAAAACCTATATATATTAATCAAACAACCAGTTAGTGGTTGCTAGCGCATGCTAAATATTAATACACTAGCAATCTAGAAGATGCATGCTATTTATTTTGTTCACTTTTGTATCTAACAAGGTAAGAAAAGGGTTGCAAATGAAGCAAAAATCACTAGAAAGTGTATTTTTCCTCAACCTACTTCTTTACCTCTTATGTCGAGCTTGATTTCAGTTTCCAATTAAGAATAAAAAATAATCACATTATGGGGTGCGGTTTTGGAAGGATAAGTGGTGTGGGGAGGTTACCCTTCATGAGCATTTTCCTCTGATCTACCGGTTGGTAATGGACCCAGAAGTGATGGTGGCTTCTTGTTTGGCCAGAGGTGGTACGGAGTTGGTTTGGGATATTGTTCTTTGTCGCCATACTCAGGATTGGGAGGTAGGGCAGTTGGTGGAGTTGATGACCTTTTTGTATGGGGCCCAGGTAGGTCGAGAGGTGGAAGATGATGTGGTCTGGGGAGTTCCTGGGGCTAAAGGTGTTTTTTCAGTCTCGTCTTTTTATTTATCCTTGTGTGGTGGTGGCGGGGGAGTGTTCCCTTGGCGTGGTGTGTGGGTTTCTGGTGTTCCATCGAAGGTGGCTTTCTTTGTGTGGATAGCAGCTTTTGGTTGGATCTTGACTATTGATAATCTGATTCGTCGGCATCATATTCAGGTTAATTGGTGTTGCATGTGTTGTGCGAATGCGGAGACAGTGGACCATTTTCTGATTCATTGCCCGGTTGTATCTCGTTTATGGGCGCTTGTTTTCTCTCTGTTTGGTGTGGTGTGGGTTCAACCGAGGCAAGTTATGGATGTGTTGCGTTGTTGAGGGGGTGATCGAGTTGGGAAGCGGCGTCGGCAGGCGTGGGCATTAGCGCCTTTGTGTTTGATGTGGTTGGAGCGGAATTGTCGGATTTTTCAGAGAAGCGCTCAGTCCTTAGCACATTTAGAGTCTCGTTTCCTAAGTATTTTGTACAGCTGGGTGTTAAGAAGGGTGAATCCTGACTTATCTGTTCTTTTAGACTTTGTTGATGATATAGTTAGTTAGGCCCTTGCTTTTTGTAGGGTTGATTTCGTATTCTTTTAGCATATTCTTGATGCTGTGGTTATAAAATTTTACTTATCAAAAAAAAAAAAAAAAACCTACCAATATTCTTCGCCTCAAAGAATCAACTTGTGAACATTTATCCATTACCAATCCTTAATATCCTCCATAATCTACTCCAGTTCAACTGATGCACATTTGTTCTCGTTGTTCTTTCAGAAGAAACATCTATCTTCTATTTTCAGCCAAGACTTGTTACTTTAATTTGTTGTTCTTCCACTTGATACAACCCAGTAAAGAGTCATATTATACTCAGATACTTTAGTTGAGAACACTTGATCATCCAAATATTAGTGTAAGTTGCAAAATTTTTTGTTTCTTAAGCTTCACGAAATCTCAAGACTTCATAATTAAAAGGCAAAGGCAGACAACTCGTCACATTCACAAAAAGAAAATAATACCCGTTTAACCTCATTAAAGGTTGAATTCTTGTTGGTGGCCGACAAAAGACCCAATAAAGCAAATATTAATATCTTGTTGGTGACCAATGAAAAGACCTAATTAAGCTAACACTGAAGAATGGCATATCCAAATTCAGATCTATCAAAATCGTGAGTATATGATCAAACTTAAAAGGTTATGCTTTGATGCTACCTGTTCAACAATTCCTGAAGTTGATGAACCTTTTTTTCAGTTTCTTCTAACTTCTTTTGCTTCTCTTCACTAGCTTCTAAGGCTTCCGCACATTTCCTTTCAGAATCATCAGCTCGTTCTTTCTCCAAATGGAATGAAGCCTATACAACATAAACCATGGTAAAGATTAACTTAATAGAATGGGCAAAAGCTACACAGTGTTTTAGACAAATGAAAGAAAAAATATACACATATATACACAACATCAAGGAGAAGACACAAAATAGGTTAATCGAATAGCTATATGCCATGCGTTAATAAGCATATTATCTTCTTCGTCACAAGGCATCCATTGCAAACCAAAATGTTGACCCACCAAGTGACAAATCAATAGGAAGGACCCAATTGTCTAGACCAATGATTACAACAAGGTATGGGAGAGGTAGTAAGTGGGAAGCCCTGCCTTTCCGGAGAACCTTAATTGACCGTCAATCATGCCCATAATGCCCAGTGCACAAGACTACTGCTTACAACAAGGTATGACAGAGGTAGTAGGCAGGAAGCCTTCATTAGTGGAGGTAGTGACATCGTACAAACTATAGCTCAACTAAAATTATTCCAACAAAAGTTGAGAAATATAAAAAATGTGTAAGCAAGCAAGATGTGTAATTAAGAACTTGAATTCTCATCGTATAACCAGCAAATGAAAAGCCCACAAACAAATAATCCAAAGTTTAATTTGAAGAAAAACACACAATCATGTTATATTTTGAAATATAGTATAAAAGAAAAGTTACAAGACAATAGAATAATGTAAATTGGAAGGAAAAAGAAAAGAAATAAAAGGAAGGACCAATATGGAGGTTGCAATGCAATTGTCCATACCACTTGATCATAAGAAACAAAAAATATGATTGGATTAGGATAATCTAACTCCAACACATGCTACCAAAGAATAGAAGTGGAGTGAGGAAAAATAAGGAAGTTAAAGACAGGAACATGCGACAGGCCAACCATTCTCAAAACTTCTGAAAATCCCCTTTCTAAAATTTTAATTAGCTTTTTTCTAGAAAGGTTAATAGTAATAATAATACTGATAGAAGGCTCCAACAAGATGCCAATCATATACGCTAGAAGAAGAAACAAAATATCAGATTCTTCTTTACAACACCTCTTACTCTAAAAACTCTACCAAATCCAAAAGTCCAAAAATCAATTCAAGGATGGGCTAGTACACTTGAGAAGCAAACATGCAAGAGAGTCAAAATTATGTTCCCCAACATAAAATAAAAGAGGTCAACCCCACCAAAAGTCCTCCAATTACTTTTTCCCCAAATAATTCAAACAAAAAGGCATCAACAATTGAGCTATTCCCTTCTCTTCCCTAGTCTAGCCCCCTCCAACACTCCTAGAAACACCCACATCAACACAAATTAAGAATCATAACCTAAGGGTCTTGGCACCATAAGTGGATGAGGAGATGATTGACCGATTCCCCCATCTTGCTTACAAATGCAACAATAATTAATAAGAACTTGCCAACTCCTAATCAATCTATCAATGGTTCCGATTTTTCCATGCACCATAGTCCATGCAATTCTTCCTCCTCCCGATCATTCAACTCTCACGCAAAACACTTCTTTGCCATGGAGGCTCCTCCATCAATTACAATCCGGGAAAGTCACCTTGAGCTTCTCCTTATCACAGAAAAATTGACTCCAAAAACCTCACCGTTTCACCATTCTCAACAACTGACCTCGTTCAATCCCAAAAATCACTCCAACCTATTCAAATCCCTTTCCAAAGGCCTTTTCTTCTATGATGCAGAAACCTCCTTGAAATATTATGGTGCCGTTTGGTAACACTATGCAATTGAAGAAAATGCAAAAATTATATGTCCCGCATGTGCATCAATTTAGGACCCCAGTAGACTGTTATATAACTTTAAGTTTCAGATTTATCCAAATCCACAATTTTTGACTTCATTCCTAGTGGTTGGAAACTTGTACTCTTTCAAGTAGTCATGTGATAGACATTCAGCGACGGAATGAGCAACATGGAAAATGGATGAGAAATGAGCAACCTAACCACTTTAACTAAGGATTATGTGCTCATAGCCCACATCAGAATGCTAATGAAGCAGTAGGTGTCCCATTAGTTTTAAATAGGCCTTGTTCTTTCACTTGCACAGACACTCTTGTTATTGTTTCACATTCCTCAACTTTGCTTCAGATAGCTATCCTTTGCCAGCCATTGGTCTCATTCCTATAGGATGAGTACTCTACTGCACAAGTATGTAGATTAGAGGTACAAGGTTTGGAAAATTGGAGTCTTGTGCCAAAGCTCTAGCATGAGGTTAAGAATACGTGATGAGGGTTGTTGTCTTTGCATCTGTGGCTGTGTCACCAGGTTGCTTCAATGTATTCATAGTTGGACCACTTGTGAAGACAAATTTGAGCATGGAAATGCTGTCGCACAGTTGCCTGTTTGCACTTTCTCTACATCTCCGAAATGAAATTGGATTGTGTTGCTTGGGGGCTGTTAAAAATTGAGGACAAGTTTCTTTAAAGAGGTGTAGTACTGATGTTGTAGAATAAGTTTTGTAAGTGTCAAAATGAGTCTTGTGCCAAGTGTCATTAGTTCTTGTATTAGGTGTCCATATTACTTGTGTTGTTAGTGGCTTTAGTCTATAAATAGATGAGGTAAGGGTGTTTGTTTGTACTTACTTTTGATTAAAAGAATATACATTTTGATTGGAGTAGAACCTCTCTTTCTCTCTCTAACCCTTAGGGATTTACCCCTAATTGGGAATTTATTCTCTCTCTTGATTTTAGATTCTTGATAGCATTTAATTTGCATCAGAAGTCAAAGTTGCTCATGAGGGAAAAAATCTCACCTTTGGGGCTCACATCAAACCTAAAATGTTGCGTCTCAAGGGGCATAAACCTCACTGCCCATGTTCATCTTATATAAAAAATGGAAGCATGGGGAGAACTCAATAAAATTTAAAGTTTTAAAAACTTTTATTTCCAACAAGTTCCTCAAAGGGTCATCTTTTGCTATGTTAAAGGATGCAGGGGCTATGGCTTTACTTAAGCTACATGAATTCATGATCTTTCTTAAAGTAAGGTTTAGGGTTGGAATTATTCTAATTGGGTTTCTGTAAATTAGTTATCCGTGAACTGTTTAGATTATAGAGTTCTTATTAAAGTATAGCTGACACTATGAGATTGAACATTTTAGCCCAATTCCATATGACTCATTGCACCACCATACCTATCAAGCCAAATTAGAGAGTTTCATATGACCAGGAAATGGATCAGTGATGGCATTTTGAGCTAGCAAATACTATAGAAAAAGGTGAAGATCTTTGTTGATGTAGAGAAAGGAGCATCAAGGCACTGGTGCTTTCTCAAATTAGTCCACACTTGCTAAAGTACCCTCATTTCCCTAAATGAGGATTGAGTATCCTAGAATGAAAGCTCAATTAGGACATTTTTATTTTTTTATTTTTGATAAATAAAGCTCAATTAGGACAATTACAATCATTCTAATGATCCAAAGCCATAATGTTGATGAATAAACACTATTTTGTCACCATCCTAACCCTAAAATATGTGGTCTGTACATCTGGAAGCCCAAGTATAAAAAGAGCTTCACTTACACCTATTTCACCTGCAATTGCATGTTTGGTGCATAAAGAGTATAATTTGAGTATGTTTACACTTCCATAAGCAACCAGAGATTTTGTGCTGTTCACTCTTAAAAACTGAAAGACGCTTTTAATTTTCTCAAAATTTCTCCCTCAAATTCTTAGACTTTCTACTTACTCCCTCTTAAATGTCTTCAACAAATTCTTTTACCCTTTAGGCCCTATTTGTTTACCAGATATAAAGGTCGGATATGGGTGTGGGACCGGATATAACATGAGGTGGGTCCCATATGTTTTTTTGTCGCCCTATATCCCGTGTTTGGTTGCTCTGGATATAGGGAGTTCGGATAGTATATGATGCAAAAGGAGAGATATGCAATACCACCTCCCCCATGGTGTTGTATATTCTCCACCGTTAGATATAGCTCATCTTTAATCCAAAGGTCAAAAATAATCACTCTTCTCTTATCTCATCTATATCCCATCTTAACTAAACATAATATAAGTGACCCCACAGTATACATAATCCATCTCATATCCTACAACATATCATATCTCATCTTTATCCTTAGGTATTACATATCCTCCTAAAACTCTTATATCCAATCCGGACAATAAAACAAGGCCTTAGGTTCTTCAATTTGTTTGGTGTAGTATTTACTTCAGAGAAAACTTAGGGACTATATATAAATAAATGATGACACGCTTGAACGAGGTTTTGGTTATTTAGGCCAACCAACAAGAAAAGAAAAAATGAATGAAATGTGAAAAAAAACATAACCAGAAATACCTTCAAGTTTTCCACTTCAGTAGTCAGAGTCTCAATCTTTTCAGTATCTTGGACAAGCACAGGAGTTTCTCTGACAATAGAAGATACTTCTTCAATTGCCTTTTGTGCAGCCTCGCGTTCCTTTACAAGCAATGAATTTGTTTCATCAACTTTGTTTTGCATAGTTTGCAAGGAATTTTGCAACTTCGTTATCTCCTGCCCTTTTGCCTCTTCCAAATCAGTCTGTCCAGATCATTTTAAACCTCAGTTAGAGGCCATAAAAGCATGTAGCATGACTTCTATCAAATAGGAAATAAAATAATCATCAGAGGATTAGCTATTGCCAATGAAAGTCATTAAGCAATAAGCAGTGGAAGAAAACTTTAGTGCTTACTGCCATAGATTAGATAGATTTGGATTTCAACTCATTTTTTTGATAGGAGGCTTTGGAAGTCAGGTTAAATCCTCATCATAGAAAATCCACAGACCAAATTTTATATATCCTGCAGAAAATGTAAAGTACTTTGCACAACATATATAGATATGTATAGAAATTACCCTCAAACGTTTTTCCAACTGCATACGCCATGTGAGTTCTTCCACCTGTTTCTCAAGCTTATCCTTTGCTTCTTTCAGTGCACCTGTTTCTCTTGCAGCCTAAAAAATATTGCATATGCACACAAGGGATGTACAAATATAAGAGTATTGCTAGGGAAAATACAAGCTTCTAAATTGGTGTAGCAAAAAGTACCATGTACAGACTTTTATGCTCTATAATCAGGGGTGTGTATATGCGCACATTCACATGTAGGTATCTATTATTACGTGAAAATGTCATCAACAAAAAATATTATGTTTTCCATCTGAATTCCACATTTATCACATGGATGCTTTTCCAGTGCATTAAATGCTCATCATTGCCACTTCAAATGTCCCAAAGCAATTAAACATGCCCTCATGCTATAAGCAGCATTTAAGCCTAAACCATCTCTGATTACATCCAATTCTTACGACTAAATAGCTTGCAAACAAAACCCACAAGTTAAGGTAAGGATAAGGGGCATACATAACTTTTTACAACGTCAATAGCACGAGAATACCGATACCTACCATCTTTAGTTTTCGAAGCTCTTTTCTGCCGACTCTTCCCCGCCATCTGCATTGTGTAACAATGGATGCCCTTTTTAGTTTCTTGTAGTACAAAAAAGCTCTATGACCACGCCAATGGGCCTGCAAGTAAATTTTTTGAGGGGTAAAAGTCATACTTTGAAAACATAACATGCATCAATTTAAACCATTCAACCAATACACAAACAATAAATTAAAAACCTGAATAATAATTGCTGCCTTTGTCCGCCTTTTATATCTGAATTTATTACGGGCTGCCATTGCCCGCAAACCTGTCTGCAAGACAAGAACTGATAACTCGAGTCTGGTATAGGCTATTTTGGCTAAATGCCTACGCAAGCTTGTCTGAATTTTAAGAGCAGCTGCCTCCCTTTTCATGTTGTCAAATATTTTGCATGCAAGTCTTCCTAAAAGTCATAACCAAATTTCCAAAATGGTGAATTTATATATGATGAAGAAAAAGAAAAGAATGGGTAGTTAAGTCCTAGTGTGCAAGGACAGAAAAGAGAAAATAAATAAAAATGTGTATGAGGTAAAGATAAACATCCTTCCAATAAGTACATCAGCTGAAAAATAACAGAAGTGTACTTTCTAGAAAATGCAGTACTTCTAGGAAGGGAAAGTTTTCATACTTCAAATTTGCTGACACACCTCTCAATATAGATTGTATGGATACACTAGCTTCCCGCAAATCAATAAACCATTTGCGAGTAATATGAGTTCTAATCTGCCTTTGAATAGTCTTGGCAGCTTTGTTAAGTTTTTCCGCTCTCCGCGCATCTAGCTCAGCCATCTGACCAGCTCTTAAAAAAACCTTTGTTTTTCCTATCTGCAAAAGCATTTATATACCCCATTAAATAGAAGAGGTATCTAGGAAGCTCAAATTATAAACCAATATGTGCCATAATATTCACACCATTATTTTAACTATATGAAGCAACCTAACGAGAGAGAATTATAAAGCAATACATTTCAACCCCTTTCACCTGCTTGCCCCGCCTGCCCACCTGAGTGCGGGAACACAAGGCACAAGCATGAAAGTATCTATTTCCTTCTTAAAAAATAAAAAATAAAAAATTATCTATTATTTTTATATTATTTATTTTTGACAGATGAACATATATTTAAATATTTCAAGGAGCATTACAGCACAGAGAACATAAAGCCATTATTAAAATCTGGTCCAAATTAAATAACATGAAGATCGCCTGTATCTACCAGAACAAACTGAACATAACTCCATGAAGGAACATGGTTCAGTTCTCAAATAAGTACAATAAAAAGGAAACACAGTATGCATAGTTATAATAAAAGAAGCATGGTTAATTGCTTCCAATCAAACAAGGAAAATACAAATTAAGAAGCTTAAAAATAGTCACATCAAATAAAGGCTCATAAGGTACACACAAACGCAAGAGGCAAACTTCGGATTAAAGCTTAAGTCATGAGACCAACAAGGATACCTCGTGAATTTTAAAGTCCAAGGCGTTTCAACCAATTCAAGAGTCTCAAAAAAGCCTTTACTACCTCAACTTCAAGCATGCATTAGTGTCAACTTAGGAGTTTCGCAAGGCCCAGTTAAGGAACAACCAGTTTCTCAACATGCAAATGAGACTTTGTATTACCTGAGACCCCATGAGTTGCATCTTGTCCAAAATCCTTTGGCAAACAACCTTTTCATCAACACTGCTAATACATACAACAAATGTAAAAATCTAACCATGTTAAATAAGCAGCAGCTGGAGCTTCCAAGTGGACCAAGCCCAAAAAAAGGTTAAATAAAAAACTAGAGTGTCTCAACTCAGTTTGGGACATAGACTTACTTCCCTTCCAAAGCCTCGGGAGCAAGGAGGCCAAATCGATTCAGAAATTCAAAAAATGTCTTGCGGGTTGGGTATCCAGCACAACTGATTCTTATTGCCTCTAGAACACCCTATATTGACAAAATGAGCATGAAATACATGATTTTTACAATATAAACATAAATAAAGTACCATACCAAATTTCCAAATTGTACTCACACCACAACGTAGTTGTTGCATGATATTGACATTCTCAAAGACAGCAGGTTTAAGAAGATTATTTGGCTTCACACATCTAATGTAGTGGGGCTCTGTAGAACTCAGTGTTTCCATTAGTTGTTGCAGTTGTAGCTGCATGAATTAAATTAGAACATCAGTGTTCAACATCTTGCGATAAGAAGGATGTTAAATTCTTGGTGAGGCAGATTTTGATTAAGAATGCCTTTCAATAACCAATTTATTAACAGTAAGCATGATGATAGAAACTAAGATACCTTAAAACGAGAACCAATAGACGAGAACTTAGAAGACTTGGATGAAGATTTGGTAGTGTCCTCCTGAAGTCGAGGGAAAAGGCCTGCTACAAAAGAACATTTGGAAGCACTCAACAAATCTTGATATTCGGGAACGACATAGTCTTTGTTTTTGTCTAGAAACTGATCAGATTGATAAAGAACCTGAAGAGAAAGAATAAAAAAAACTTTAACACAACAGCAACGGCAACCTACGTTTTTTTTTTTTTTTGGGGGGGGGGGGGGGCCTTAGTAGCAGCAACCCATAATAAACACACTTCATTGTACTACCCAAAAAAAGATAACAGGAATCTAACTCACCTCGCCAGCATAATGAGCAATGGTGAAATCTGTACGAGACAATTTTGGCTTGATAAAGCGTTTATGAACCTTGAATGTCTGATAAAGCTTTTGTGCAAATGTTTCATGAGTCGACTTCGGAAACATGCTGAAAACAGGAAAAGCCCATATAAGCAGATGAAAATGTCAATTAAGCATTGATAAACAAGAAGCATATAATCAACCTATGCACACACAAGCGCACACACCACATATATGTATATGTATGAATACATACATACATACAAATATTAATCAAATAAACTAAGAAGTACAAAAGAAATAGAAACCACTGGGTATAAAATTTACTATATTGGTAAAGATGGACACAGAAATGGTGTAGGAATAATTATAGCTAAACATCTCAAAGATAAGGTAGTAACCTAAGAAGCACGGACACGGATACGGATGCAAACACAGAACACGACGATTTCAAAAAAATGGGGACACGACAATAAAATATGTTTTCATATATTTTTATTTGCTATCTAGATTAATATTACATCTACAAACAATCAATATTAACAAAATCTAACTCTAGTTCTAATTTTTTTTTCTTTTTAAAAAGCACTTTTAAATTAACGCTTGCAATTTATATATTTTTTTATGGATGATCTATTAAGTGTTTACATCTAAGAAAAAAACATTCAACATTCAACATTCATTAAAAGCATTGAATAAAATGGGAGAAAAGACAGTTTGGTGTGTCCCTAGTGTATTCTCAAAGTGTCCCCGGAAAATAAATTAATTAAATAAGGAGACACGCCATGTGGTGTGTCCCATACATGCCCCTGAAGTGTCCGCGTGTCCACGAATTGTCCGCGTGTCCAACACGGATACGGTACTTGTTTTGAAGTGTCAGTACTTCATAGGTAGTAACAGTCACAATTATAGGAGATAAAATAATGCTAATTAAGCTTGTAAATGGATAAAAGATAATTAATGTGATTAGTGTCTATCCTTATTGCATATGTTGATGATATAATGGAATTGGAAATAATATGGAATAAGTGTGTTGACTTAAGACAACTAGCCCAAGAATTTGAGATTAAAGACTTGGTGCCATTGAAGTATTTTATTGGGATTGAAGTAGCTAGATCTAATAAGGGTATCTTCATTTCTCAACGAAAGTACGTTCTTAATCTTTTTTAGGAGACAGGCATGATAGGCTGTAGATTGACAGATTCACCTATGGAGGCTAATCACAAATGTAGTAGCGATGATGAAGAATCTGTAGACAAGGAGAGGTACCAGAGACTTGTTGGGAGATTGATTTATTTATTCCATATCAGAACAGATATTGCATATGATGTGGGGTTATTAGTCAGTTCATGCATAACCCGCGTGCAATACATCTTGATGTAGCTTATCAGATTTTGAGATATCTTAAGTCAGCCCCAGGAAAAGGTATACTGTTTTCCAACCATGGTCATTTGAGATTGGAAACATTTATTGATGCAAACTGGGTAGGCTCAATTGATGATAGGAGGTCTACATTTGGGTATTGTACCTTCTTGGGAGGTAATTTGGCTACATAGAGAAGTAAGAAGCACGTTGTGATTGCTAGATCTAGCGCAGAGGCAAAGTATAGCTATGGCACATGGTATCTGTGAACTTATGTGACTCCAACTATTGTTGCAAGTTTTGGGGTTTCTTGAAGTTAGTCCTATGAAATCGCATTGTGATAGTAAAGATGATATTAATATTGTCAATAATCCAGTACAACATCATAGAACATCACATTGAGATCAACAAACCTAAAAGCCCTTCTTTCTAAGTTAAGAATATTCTCATTCTTAGCTCATTCTCACTGTTGGAAAAAGCCAAAGAGGAAGAAGAGCCTTACCTGCCTTCCAGCCCAACCTTGTCTTCCTCATCAAGATTCGAGTTTTCTATTACTAAGTAGCATTTCTGGTATTCAATCATAGAATCGATTCCGATCAAGCTGAAAAGGCCCTTTTTATGTTATTAGTAAAGTGTTGACGAGCAAGAGAGGGCCTTATCTATAAGTATTAAAGAAAAGTTGAACAAGGGCTTGATTTGTTTGCCTTTTGTGAAATCTGAAGATCAACTAGCTGATGTGTTCACAATAGGGCTTAGTAGTAAAGTTTTCCATCCCATTGTGTGCAAGTTGGGCATGAGAAATATCTATACACCAACTTTAGAGGAAATGTTACGTTACATTATATTATCCCCCATGGGTATTTGTAAGAAAAATTGATATAGAGAGAAATTGTATGTATTATGATTGATGTTATTGATATATATTACAATGATTCATGATTCCTATATATAGAAGAGGGTGAGTGTGTAGTAGGTAAGGAGTAGGTGAAGTGGAGGTGGTAGTGGTGTAGTGGGTTAGGTTTAGTGGAGTAGGTGAGGTGGTAGTGGTGTAGTGGGTTAGGTTTAGTGGAGTAGGTTTAAGTGGGTGAAGTAGGTGGAGAGTAGGTGGATTTTAACAGCCCCCCGCAAACTCAAGGGGGATAGGAACTAACCAACTTGAGTTTGGAGAGAGTAACAAAACAAGAAAATACATAAAAATAAAAGAGGATAAGAGACACTGTATGGTCGTGTCAGACCATTGGTGAAGACACTGGATGGTGGTGTCATAACGTTGTAGAGGACACTGTATGGGGGTGTCATAACCATGTAGAGGACACTGTATGGTGGTGTCATAACGGTGTAGAGGACACTGGATGGCGGTGTCAGACCGATGTAGAAGACAGTTTATGGGGTCATGTCGGACCGTTGTAGCAGACACTGTGTGGTTGTGTCAGACCGATGTAGAAGACAGTTTATGGGGTCATGTCGGACCGATGTAGAAGACAGTTTACGGGGTCATGTCGGACCGTTGTAACAGACACTGTTGTGACAGTTGTTGTGACAGTTTACGGAGTCTTGCTGGACCCTTGTAGAAACTAACCGAAATCAATGTCGGGACAGTTTACAGAGTCTTGTCGGACCCTTTGAAGGAGCGAACCAGAATCAATGTCGGGACAGTTTACTGAGTCTTGTCGGACCCTTGAAGGAGCTAACCGGAATCAATGTCGGGACAGTTTACAGAGTCTTGTCGGACCCCTGAAGGAGCTAACCGGAATTAGTGTCGGGACAGTTTACAGAGTCTTGTCGGACCCTTAAAAAGTCGCACCCTCAAAAGGTGTGCCCAATCTTTCAAAAGGCGTGCCATCAAAAGGCGTGCCCAATCCATAAAAAGGCGTGCCAGATATGAGGGCGAGGCACGTGAGTGCCTTGGCTGGCGCGCCCGTTTGTCGTCTGGCGTCAAGTGGCGCGCGATACGCGTGGCTGCCTCGGCTATTTAACCAAGACGGAGGCTGAGGTTGAGGCAGAAGCTGAGACAGAAAAACTGAGAGAAACCTCTGAAAAATTCTTCCGTTGCTGAGAGAGAAACTCTGTAATACGCTGTAACACTCTGTTGCCCAGAAAATGGCTTCGTCTTCCCGTGGGCTGCTCACTCTCTTTCCCGACCTCAATGAGTCAACAAGAGAGAGAACTGGTGCGGTGGCCAGTGAACCTCAACCAAACACCTCTGTGTTTGCTCCGTTGAACTTTCCGATGCGGTCGGTGGAGCAAAAAATGGCGGTGCAAACTGATATTGAGGCCAATCAGTATACTCTGAAGTCATGTGTGGAAACCATGACTGCGGTCACAAACTTGTCGCACCGGCTGCAGAGCAGGACAAATGAGGTGCAACAGTTAAATTCCCAGCTGGCTCTGCTCCAACGCATGTATAAGGATGCGCGAGCAGAGATAAGTGTGCTAAAGGCAGAAAACAAGGAGCTGAAGCGGAAGGCCACCGTTATGTTCCGATTTGGAGGTCCGCCATTTGCTGCAGTGGAGGAGCAGGGAGTAGTGATCGTGCCCAGTGGAGTGGGAAACACGGAGGCCGGACTGGCACGGGACACCCAAGATAAAAGTAAGAAGAAGAGACCTGCTGTAGAGTAGAGAAGGGAAAAGAAAAATCCCGCCTGTGGGTGGTTTTGGTTGGTTTGGTTTGTTTGTTTGTTTGTTTGGCTTTTTTTTTTTTTTTTTTTTTGGTGTAAAATGGGGATCGGGGTTGATCCCTGAAATGAATAAAATATGGTTTGGTGTGCAAAGCTATATTTTTTTTTTTTTTTTTTTTGATTGTGAAAAAGAGGACACAAAAAAAATAAGATAAATAAATAAAAATTCTATGTTGTGGTGAGGAAGTCCGTGAGGGAGGTGCAAAAGGTGATTAAAAGAAATAAATAAAGAAAGAGTGTGATGATGGATATGGGTATAGATGTAATAAAGGAATGAAAAGAAAGAAATAAATAAAGAAAGAAAAGAAGAAAAGAAAATGGGTTTGTGCAAAAGTAGACAGAGTCGGTGCAATATATTATAATAAACATAAATATATATAGATATATATTAAAATAAAAGAAAGTTGAGTGGGTTGATTAAAAAAAAAAGGATTGTGTGTTTGAAAATGAAAAATAAAGAAAAGAAAAGAAAGGGGATCATGTGGTGAAAGAAAAAGGAGCTGTGGGTTTGAAAAAGTAAAGGGAGAGAGAGGAATTTCGATGCAAGTTTTCTGACTCTTCTCAAAAACAACACAGCAGTTCCACCCACCTTATTTCACACTTTTCTTTTATATATATATATATATACTAAAATAATGGACCATCAAACCAAAACCAGAGGTGAAGGCAAAGCCTGTTGTTGAGGAGGTGAAAGATGAAACTACTGAAGCTACAGATGCACCGGCTGATCCTGCCCCAGCAGAACAGGCTCTAGAGGTGAAGACAGAGGCAGCTGAAGCAACGGATGTTGTAACAATGGTGACGATCAAAGCCGTCAAAGCTCGCCAGATCTTCGACAGCCGTGGAAATCCAACCGTCGAAGTTGATGTCATTGTAATGATGGACCTTTTGCTAGGGCTGCTGTTCCTAGTGGTGCTTCCACAGGTGTTTACGAAGCTTTGGAATTGAGAGATGGGGGTTCAGATTATCTCGGAAAAGGTGTCCTCAAGGCTGTGAATAATGTGAATTCAATCATCGGACCTGCATTGATTGGCAAGGAACCAACAGAACAGACCAAAATCGACAACTTCATGGTGCAAGAACTCGATGGGACAGTTAATGAATGGGGCTGGTGCAAATGCTATATTGGCAGTTTCACTTGCTGTATGTAAAGCAGGAGCTATGAAGTGTTGTTGAAGAATCTGCCATGAAAGAAGAAATCGAGGAAATTTGGGTTTGTCCGGCGAGCGGCCAAGGCGAGATTGCCGCCCGCCGGTGAAACGAAATTACTAGGTTCTTAACCTTGCTCTGATACCATGTAAGAAAAATTGATATAGAGAGAAATTGTATGTATTATGATTGATGTTATTGATATATATTACAATGATTCATGATTTCTATATTTAGAAGAGGGTGAGTGTGTAGTAGGTAAGGAGTAGGTGAAGTGGAGGTGGTAGTGGTGTAGTGGGTTAGGTTTAGTGGAGTAGGTGAGGTGGTAGTGGTGTAGTGGGTTAGGTTTAGTGGAGTAGGTTTAAGTGGGTGAAGTAGGTAGAGAGTAGGTGGATTTTAACAGTATTTTTGTATTTTCAACACTATTAGTATAAATATAACAGAATGAGGGAGAAGCCCTAAGTTGCTCTCTCTATTCCATTGCTCAAAATCAGTTGTAACTCTTCTGTCATCGTTCTTCATCTTCTTCTCATAATCTGACACAATGTGGCGACATAGACATGCCACCCTACGAGGCATGTGTATACTTCCTGGCATACTAACAAACAGACAGCATATTATACATTCATGCATATGAATATATAGATGAGAAAATTTTATCTTACCAGGCTTCATCAAGTAAAGCAACAATCCCTCCAGGTTTCTGCAAAAACAATATAAATAGAATAAAGTTATATCAAAGATTGATGTACTGTTTGATTCATAATGAGTTTACCATTAATTCATTTTTTTGGTTTTTTCTCTCTGATATATCAATAATCTCAAGCTATTCAAGGATGTCACAAGCATTCTGAAATTTATATAGACAACTTAAAAGAACACACTTAAATCACAATGATGAAACTACTATTGCACAACTAAAAGGGAAATGTATAAAGAAAAGAATGAATTATAATTCTAACGCTACCTCAGTTACTAAACTTACGTCACCCACTAAACCTAACCCACTACACCACTACCACCTCACCTACTCCACTAAACCTAACCCACTACACCACTACCACCTCACCTACTCCACTAAACCCACTACACCACTACCACCTCCACTTCACCTACTCCACCTACCACCTACTACCACCTACTCTTCTATATATAGGAATCATTGTAGTATTCAATAATTCAACAATTACAAACATCAATCAATAATACAATTCTCTTTTTCTCTTTATACATTAAATTTCTACATGGTATCAGAGCAAGGTTAAGCACTTAGTATTTTTCGCTTCACCGGCGGGCGGCAACCTCGCCTTGGCCGTCCGCCGGACCTCAACCTAATCTGCTAAAATTTTTCTACACATACCTTGAAATTTCCTTTCTGAGTGCACTACTGTTCAGTCGCCGGAGACCACCACCGCTTGCACGTCGATGTCCCTTTGCCAAAGCTCCGTCGCGACACCGGCCTTCCTTGCGTCTGGTTTCAATCCCCTGCTATTCCAAGCCACAAAATAGGGCACGACTTTTGAGGGCTCGATATCTATATCCATGTATATCTTTTGGGCAGTCTATATACACACTCATACAGTGTCTTCTACACCGGTAACATGGTACAAGGGCCCAACCCTTCTTGATGCCCTCGACATGATTACAGAGCCCAAGAGGCCATCAGACAAGCCTCTTCGTCTCCCACTTCAGGATGTCTACAAGATTGGCGGTATTGGTAATTTGGCCCACTTTTTTGATCAACACCAGCATATAGTTTCAAAGAGATAACTATATTATATAATTTTTTCTATTTTAAAATATTTTTCCACCGTCCAAACCTTTTTTTTATCTTATATATATAAAAAATTGGATGGAACTCACGTGGGTGCTACTTTTTCTTTTTCTTCTTTCCACAGCCCAACTTTTCCTTGAACCTCAATTTTTTATTATTAAAAATAAAAAAAATAAAAAATAAAAAATAAAAAAAAAAATTCATTCCATCTAATTTTTCTGCTCAGTCTTGTACCTTCAAGCCATTCGGATTTGCACAATACACTCATTTTATTTCTATCGGGATTTCGCCCTGATCACAATTTTACACCAAAAAAAAAAAAAAAAAAAAAAACAACAACAACAACAAAAAAAAACCCAAACACCCACATCCACAGGCGGGATTTTTCTTCTCTACTCTGCCGCCGGTCTCTTCTTCTTGCCTCCGTCCTGAGCGGCCCTTGCCGGTGCTGCCTCCGTGTTTTCCACGCCGCCCAGCACGTTCACTCCCCCATACTCCTCCACTGCAGCATATGGCGAACCTCCAAATCGGAACATCACGGTGGCCTTCCGCTTCAGCTCCTTATTTTCCGCCTTTAGCACACTTATCTCTGCTCGCGCATCCTTATACATGCGCTGGAGCAGAGCCAGTTGGGCGTTTAACTGCTGCACCTCATTTGTCCTACTCTGCAGCCGGTGCGACAAGTTTGTGACCGCAGTCATGGTTTCCACACATGACTTCAATGTATACTGATTGGCCTCAATATCCGTTTGCACTGCCATTTTTTGCTCCACCGACCGCATCGGAAAGTTCAACGGAGCAAAACCAGAGGTGTTTGGTTGAGGTTCACGGGCCACCGCACCTGTTATCTCTCCTGTTGACTCGTTGAGGTCGGGAAAGAGAGTGAGCAGACCACGGGAAGATGAGGCCATGTTCTGGGTAGCTGAACGGGAAGAAGATGCCATGTTTTTTGGGTTGCTGAGTGTTTCCGAGAAGGGTTGGATACAGAGTATTTACAGATTGTTTCAGAATGACAAGTTCAGAGGTTTCAGTCTGGTTTGGTTTCCTCCGCCTCCGCATTGGTTTATATTGACACTGACGACGCGGCCAACACGCCGCTCTGTCGCTCACGTGCCTCGCCGCGTCTCCGGCTCACCTTTTGATGGCTCGACGCTTTCTGTCGGGCACGACTTTTGATGAAGTGGGCGCGCCTTTTGAGGGCGCAACTTTTGATGGCACGCCTTTTTATGGATTGGGCACGCCTTTTGATGACATGCCTTTTTGAAAAATTAGGCACACCTTTTGAGGGTGCGACTTTTTAAGGGTCCGACAAGACTCTGTAAACTGTCCCGACATTGATTCCGGTTAGCTCCTTCATGGGTCCGACAAGACTCTGTAAACTGTCCCGACATTGATTCCGGTTAGTTTCTACAAGGGTCCAGCAAGACTTCATAAACTGTCTTCTACAACGGTCCGACATGACCCCATAAACTGTCTTCTACATCGGTCCGACACGAGCCAGTGTCTTCTACATCGGTCTTCTACAAAGGTCTGACACGACCATACAGTGTCTCCTATCCTCTTTTATTTTTTATGTATTTTCTTGTTTTGTTACTCTCTCCAAACTCAAGTTGGTTAGTTCCTATCCCCCTTGAGTTTGCGGGGGGCTGTTAAAACCTATCACCTACTTCACCCACTAAACCTAACCCACTACACCACTACCACCTCACCTACTCCACTAAACCTAACCCACTACACCACTACCACCTCACCTACTCCACTAAACCCACTACACCACTACCACCTCCACTTCACCTACTCCACCTACCACCTACTACCACCTACTCTTCTATATATAGGAATCATTGTAGCATTCAATAATTCAACAATTACAAACATCAATCAATAATACAATTCTCTTTTTCTCTTTATACATTAAATTTCTACAAAATATATACATAATTTTTTGTATTTTTTAAACTTTAACATTATTTTTTTCTGTAAAAAAAAAAAAAAAAAAAAAAAATAGAAGAACAAGAAGAAGAAGAAGAAAGAAAGAAAGAAAAACCTATAGTTTGGACCATAAATTGTACATAAGTAATGCAGTATACACAATCAGTACAAACATGACTAAGCAAAATAGGACAAAGAAAAACATTAAACAAATGTACAATAGCTGAACATGATTCTTCATATGAAATCAACTATTGTCAGGAATTTTACTATAGCTTGCTAACAAGAGCTAACTAAAAACTGGCAGGGTATAAATTCCAAGAAAATGTCTACCTCCGGACAATATCCATACAGAAGAATAAAATCCTCAAGCAACGAATAAGTAACATGACTATATTAGCAAAAGGATTAAAATCTAAAAACAAGGCACTCTGCAGTACACATTTTCCAAGTTCCATCCCATGCTTTTGCTTGCAATCCTAGTGCAAGGATTATCTAACCACTAAATCTCATAGCATTATCAAATTCCCAATGATGCTAACAGAGACATCTATGCATTTATTGAAGACTAAAGACTAAAATTTATTTTTCTTGTGCAAAATACATTCTCTTTCTTCTAAGTGTTTCTCTCAAAACTGTCAACCACTTTCTCATTCTTCCAGGCATCTCTCTTTATTCTTCTCTCATTCTCTCGTCACTCTCTATTCTATCAGAGACTCAACCCTAACCCCAATGATCTCCCATAGTTCAAAAGCCCCAGTGTCCAAAAGTCCCCCTCTTACGATCTGATCACCCAAAGGAAAAAAACCCTGTTTCACAGCATCACGGCGTCAACGATCTTCAAGCTTCAACAATGGTGGATTACCGGCTTTCGAAAGATGATGGCAATGACGGCGGCGATGCGCAGCAAACTATCATGATGGCGAAATTGTGGATTGTTGGTTGCAGCAATGATTTGATTGATCTGGGTTTCGTTTTTAAGTTTTGGTTTTATTAATTATTGATCTTTAAGTTTAGTTTTTTTATTTTTTTTATTTTTATTTTTTAAGTTTAGTTTGGTTTTAAGGGTTTTGTTTTTTAGTATATCAGAAATCCTGTTTCTATATAAGCCATTTTGTTTCTTCTTCATCATTGAATCTGTTGAACCCTTCTATTAAATCCGTAATTGCTTTCATGAATATTTTGATATCTGTCTTTTGTAATTTTGAAACTGTCTGAATCTGACCAACAAACCGAAAAAGATGAACAGACAGTTTTGAACTAGCATGCGGTCAGAATCAGTCAATCATATGCTCAACCCGAACAGCTTCGATTGGATGGTGGGTTTGAGGCAAACCTAACTCGACCCGACCCGTGAACACCCCTAACCTGATTATCTATTAATTAGCCTTCCATGAAAGTTAAGAAACAGAGTAATGATCTGAAATCGATTACAGAATTGCGCGACCCGTGAACACCCCTAACCTGATTATCTATTAATTAGCCTTCCATGAAAGTTAAGAAACAGAGTAATGATCTGAAATCGATTACAGAATTGCGCGCGGGGGGGGGGGGGGGGGGGGGGGGGGGGGGGGGGAAGGGGGTGTGCTCATCTTAAAATGCTAAGCAACTAAAACAGTTTTAGGTTATAAGCTTCTTAAGGGTTGGTTTGGAAAGTTACTTTTTTTAGAGTCTTTTTGGCTAAGATATGAGAAAAAAAAATTGAAGGCTCCGTTTGGCACAACTCTCAAATTATAGTTTCACCTATTGATTTGAGTGTGCTATTTGTTTTGAGTTTTCAAATCATAATTCAACACCCATTTCTCAAAACTCAATTCAAAACATAATCATTACTTTTCAAAACTCATAACCAAACACATAATTCAAAACTCTTTTCAAAACTCAATTCAAATCAATATTTTAATATTTTAATTTTTTAAATATTTAAATATTTTAAAAATATTTTAATTTTGTTAAGATTTTATATATTTTAATATTTAAATATGTTACGATTTTTTAAATTTTTTAATTTTTTGAATATTTTAATTTCAAAATATTATGATTTTAATTTTTTAAATTTTAAAATATTTTATAAAAATAAATTCAAACTCTATTTTATCAAAATATTTTTAAATATTTTAATTTTTTTTGTTATGTACTTGGTTACGATGTGAGTGTAGAGTTGTGAAAGTAGTATGGAGTTTTGAGTTATATGTTTGGTTATGAGTTTTAAAAATAATTTCTTAATTGAATTTTGTTTTATGTATTTCGTTACGATTTGAGTATAGAGTTGTTTTTAAATTTAAAATATTAACATTTTAAATTATTTAAATTTTTACGATTTAAATTTTTTAAATATTTATTTTAATTTTTTACTTATTAAATTTTTTAGATTATTTAAATTATTTAAATATTTATGATTTAAATTTTTTGAATATTTATTTTGAAAAAAAAATTATTTCCTTTGTAGTATTTTCAATTAAAAAATTGATTAATGTTATTTTCTGTTAATAATAAAAAATTTTATTTAAATTTTAAAAAAAGTTTGGTTATGAGTGTTGATCAGAATTTTCAATAGTGTGAAAGTAGTGTGTTTTGTTATGAGTTATAACAATTTGAATTAAGTTTTGAAAACTCTTTCCAAAACTCATAACCAAACAAATTTTCTTATTTCACATGTCAGATCAAACTTTCAAAACTCAATTTCACACTCAATTCAAAACTCAATTCAACACTCTATTCAAAAATCATAAACAAACAAATTTTCTACACTCAAATCATAATTCCACGGCTCACAAACTCAAAATACAACTCATACTCTCAAATCATATTTACAAAACTCTACCAAACGCAACCGAAGTGTTTGGGAATGATTTTTTGGCTTTTTATAGAAAAAACGTGCAAAAAGAAAAGAGAATAGGAAAGAATCTTTGACTTTTGGGCTTTTTTATTGGCTTTTTAGCTAAATTAGCCTATTGCCAAACGAAGCCTAAAATTAATTATGCATTTCTTGGTCAGTGACTTGGTAGAAAAAACCAGAAGGAGAACAGCACATCATGTTGCAAAACTACTTGCCATACTTCATTTCATAAAAGTGCCGCCACAACAGTTTGGGATCAAATCATCTTATGATATTCAAGCATCTAGCAATGGTTTTTAACTGCAAGAAGAATGGATTTTAATATTTTTTGGGAGGGCTTTACATATGGTTACTAGCACACCCGTTGTAGTGTAGAGGAGGCTCATGCTCCTAAGAAGCTCCCTTTGTTAGACAAGCAATTTACTCTTTCACTAGCAAAATGCATGCCCTTGTTTAGTGACAAATAACAAATATTGGCACATGTATCACTAAAAAAATCCAGATTTCAACATTTTTCTACATACAAATATATTTTATGTTGCCTACCAATTAGATGAAGAATAGACCCCTTAGCCAAGTTGTCTTCAAGTATGCTTGTATCTCTGGAAACACTAGAACTGGATGGAAACCTCACTAAGTACTTTCATATTAGCAGGAAGTAAATACCCCATCAAGCTAAAGTTCCCTGCTTATAAGCTAGGCCCAAAGTATGCAAGATTACCAAAGAATAAATATAGCCAAAAAAACACAAGTACATGCAATCACTAAATGACAAAAAAAAATATATATATATATATATACTAGATTAAAGAGGTGAACCTTTTCAATAAGATCCAGGACATCTTGATTGTCAACAAATTCTATATAGCTCCAGTCGATCTCCTCTTTTGTGTACTCTTCTTGCTCCATCTTGAACACATGCTGAACGATACAACAATGCTTTGAGTGTAAGTCAAGGATGTGAATTACAAGATGTTATTAAATATGATGAACATTATACCTGGTTGAAATGTTGCTGCAGCTTCTCATTTGTGAAATTAATACAAAATTGCTCAAAACTGCACCCATGATCATATTAAATCTTGAGTCAAAATAACTGAGTCACCAAAGTAGTAGCTAATTTTATCACTGCATCATACTTCTCCAATTATCAATCATATACCTATTAGTCTTAAAGCTTTCAAAACCATAGATGTCAAGGACCCCAATCAAGGATTTCGAGTTAGGATCTTGTCCAATTGAAACATTAATTGTATCAACTAACCTGTATATCACAAAAATCAGTCAGCTTTAGCATCACACGCTTAGTTAAAACAAAATCCAGAGACATAATCATGAAAGTGAAAACAATAATCCAAACTCCCATATCTTACCAGTCAAACAAACGGGAATATATTGTCTTAGCTAAACCATCCCTGCTAACTGTTGCCTGAACAGGATCAAGACTTCTCTTGATAACTTCTTCTGGGGTGATCATTACACGCTTTAGCAGTGCATCTTCCAATGCACCAAGATCACACCTGAAATAAGGATTAAATTAACTTATACAGATATCAACCATAAAAACAAAAATATCAAGGCTAGTCTCACATGAGAAGGTCTGCTGCCGTTTGAAGATGGAATTTGGATTTGTCATCTTTTAAAACAGAAGAATCAATTTCTTTCCCCTTAGTAAATTCAACATTACCAAGATGAAGAATTGCAGCCACAACTCTGAAAATTGCATCCTGACAGAAACAGAGAAGTTTTTCCAATTTTACTCTATGGAGTTATTAAAAAAAATGTGGAAATATGGCAAACACATTTTTGGATACAAAGGCTATACTTGATCTTTCTGACTGATTCCAACAATATCCATAGCTCTCCTAGTGGCAAGATAATCATGAGCATCACTTATACCAACGAGGTCATAGCAATTTGATTGGTTAAGATAGTGAAATGATTTAGGATCTCCCAACTTGTATTTCGCAACTTCCTGTGAGATTTGAAGACTATTAAAAATAATGTTTTTTGACTATAAATTTAAAAGTTTTTCATCAAAGGGATGAACAATATGAAAGAAGATACAGTGAAAAACCTGCCTCTGGTGGTGCTGCACAAAGAAGGTAAAAACAATGATAATTCCGTTCTGGGTCTGAAATTTGACAGACACGAGATCTCTCAAGAAGATAAGTTCTAATGGCTGCTCCTGAAATTCTTCCATGCTTATCAAATTGAATCTCGACAAATTTACCAAAACGGCTGTTCCAATAAATATGATTACATGATCAATCAATAAGAAAACGCCAACAAATTCTGGAAAATGCATTGTGCTTATGTACGTGAAATAATTAGAGAAGGTTCACAGAATGACTGAAACATCTCACCTGGAATTGTTATTTCGAACAGTTTTTGCATTGCCGAATGCTTCAAGAACTGGATTTGACTGCATTTAGTTGATAAAACATGAGCTTCAGATAGGCAAAGGTTAGAAAGCTAAATAGAATAAATCCTAAAGGAGGATAAATATTCTGCAAATCATATGCATATAAACACGAAATCTCAATCTGGCATCTTCATATCCTGCATCATCTGCTTTCAAATAAATAACATGAACCAAAGCCTTGAAAATGTTCAAATATTCAAGAACATTAGCTCCCCCACAGTGGGCTATATGATATTGACAAAACAAACTAATTCTGACCAGAGTCCTCCATCTAAGCCAGATTCTGTCAATTATCTACTTACATGCTACCGTCCTTTTGTACAATTAGGATTTGTTGGGTTGAATTGAGTTTCATACTCTTATGAAAAAAAATCTGAGCAGATTGAGGATGGAAAAAACTAAAGTAAATACATCATGCAAGTTCATTCCTTGTTGGTTTTGCAGGGTACAGGATTTCTATTATTTCATGGAAAAGTCTCTTATGGCCACATAACAGTCCCGACTGACATGGGAAGAATTCTTTATATAAATTGAGCAAGGGACAATATGGCATAGAGTTCGATTGCTGACATGGCGTCCATCTGTTTAAAAGTGTTCATTTATTTATATCTTGTAGAGCTTGGACCTCAGAATTTGGAAATAGGCTTAGGGCTATAATTTTGTTGATCTATAGCTTTATCACACCATTACAGCAACATGGGTCCTGTACATATGTTTTCTTCTTTTACTAATGACAATCTTTCATATATCAAAACATGCTAGTTAGAATAACTCAATTCTTAATTCTATCAATTAAACCTTATTTTTTATGTTTGAAGCATGTGTAAGACATGTTCATCATAAGTGCACCTCCAACATGAAGTATAAGTAAAAAGAGACAGATAATATTTTGTGCGGCGAGAAGGAAATCCATATTTTTTCCTTGAAGACCTGCACAGCAAAGCCAGTGCCACATTCAGAATAACATTAGACTTCATGATTTTGGAGGTCGCCACAAAAAAACCTCATATCCATGATCAGGGTTGGATCTAGTATAGAGCCAGAGGAGTCATGTGCCCCATTTCAACTTTTAATATTTACACTAATACCCCTATTATACATAAAGATTATATCTTGTTTATCCCCCCCCCCATAAAATTGTAATTGTGCCCCTCCTTAAATCATGTAAAATTCCTTTGTGTTTTTTTCATTTTAAAAGTGTCCTATTCTATTCTTTTGGCCATTCTTGCACACTCTTAACAGGGAGGCCAAGGGCAAGAATTGAATCAATTGATCATTTCTTTCTCATTATGGGATTTGTTTAGTTGGTTGTTTCTTCCCATTGTGAAGCTCTTTGTTCAGTTGATAGGGGGGGCTTGTTAATTGTGTTGGTTATTTCTCCCTATTGTTGGGTTAATAGAATTGGGTTGTTGATTGTGGATTTATAAGCCATGTTGATGTAATTCTCATGATAATTGTAATATTGTATCTCACAGATAGACCAAAAAGAAGAAGAAAAATTTGTATAAGTTTAATAATATCTCGTTGTTGCTTTTTATGGGGAAAACAATTTCAAAGTTGTGATTAATATGTGCCCCTCTATGTTGAATTTCTGGCTCTGCCACTGTCCATGATAGACATCAATACACAGACCATGTTGCAGAGTTTGAACCTCAAAAAATAAGTCCCAAGACATTTACACGATTCTTGGCAGGACAAGCACCGCTGACCATTTAAACTTTAACAAGCATAAAACTAGAGTTAGATCATCCATCTTACTTCTAGAACTTGTTGCTCAACAGTCCTTCCTTCAGTGCCTTTACGACCACCCATAAAGGCAAGGTACCGCATGAGCATTTTAGTAGTTTCTGTCTTACCAGCCCCGCTTTCACCACTGACCAGAATGGAGTTGCTTTTGCCCTCATTGATCATTGCCCTGAATCATTTCAAGCAATTTAGTAAACTATATGAATCATCCTTCAAAAAAGAATATAGAAAATAGACAAAATAAAAGGTTACCTACCTATAAGCAACATCAGCAATAGCAAAAACATGAGGACTCAGTTCCCCAAATGGTGCTCCCTTGTATTGTTCCATCATGTGACCATCATATAGATGAGGCAGTCTTTGGAATGGATTAATGGCAATAAGAATACTTCCAGTATAAGTCTGTCATAATTTCAGAGTACGATAGAATATTATGACAGAGCCATCCATAGCTGCATTAATTCATTGATTTCTCTCACCAGGGTGAACATTAATTAACTAATATCATAAACTGAAGGTGAAGACAGTCTTACATAAATTTCATTGGTATGATATCTCAATGCCAAATTCTGCAAAACTCCAGGCTCATGCAAATATGATAGCTTAGTCATGTCATCGACTCCACCAGCAGGAGCTTCCATATCCTTTGGATAAATTTTCGATAAACTAGCAACAACCTGACCATAGAAAACAGGGGCAATTTCAAGTAGATGAATGAAGCCAAATAACTAAATCAACAGATATAATATTCAATTTACAAATGTTAAAGTCAAGTTGCACAGGTATTCATCATTTCACATGGAATTGTCAAAAACTAAGGAATACATGCAAAAGTACTTTCTATTTCCATTCATTAACCAGGATAGGCATATGAAATAGAATGATATAATGAATTTTTTGAAAAAAACCAATTAATTTTCAGGTTGAAAACCAGACAACTCTCAATTCTTAAAGAAAAGACAGAGAACAAAAACAGTTCACTTTTGAGGAAATGCAACTTCAATGGTAGATACATGTCTTACTTTTGAAGATCCAAAAATATATGAAATTGTACAACACAAAATAAACAATATACATCATAATTAACAAGTAATTCATAGAAAATAGATTTATGCACATATTAAAGCAGTAAAGTCCTAAACCACACGATGTAATTAGACTAGGGAGTACTGAAATGTACAACACACAGAAATAAACCCAAGAAACATCTAATTTTTGGAAATCGTCTTTGACTTAAACTAAGCTAACCTTTTAGAGAAGAAAAAGTTACATTCATGCAGTCATTATCCATAGTGGCTGTCCAGTGATTTTAAATGCTCAAGGCGCACCAAGGCACCAGATACAGGCCTAGGCGCAAGGTGAGGAACACCTTTTTGGTAAGAAATAGATAAACTAATAATTCAAACTTGAACAAAAGCAAAATGAAAGAACAAAGGTAAATTGTAGAAGAATTCTCAAAGCCATAAAAGCACATATCATTCCAAATGCAAAATAGTCAACATTCAACAAAACACAAATATCCAAAAAAAAAATCAGAAAAATGATCAGTCACACAGCTGCAACAGTTGGAAAAATTAAAAAGAGAAGTAGTCTAGAAGCAGAAGTAAATTAGAGAAGATGAAGGAGAAGAAGAAGAAGAGAAGAAAAATTGGAGCAAAGGATTAAAAAAAACAGAAATAGCAATGTGAAAAAGATGCAACCCAACCAAGGAGAAAAAAAAGAAAAAAAAATAGACCCCAGATACGTGAAGAAAAAGAAGAGTAGATTTATTCCCCTATGGCAGCATATATAAGTCCATCATAGTATAAAAATATAAAATCAACGGCTGGTATTAGAAGGAAAAACAAAAGGAGAATCTTAAATGAACACGCACCTAAGCACACACCTCAAGCGCCTGGCTGCACTTCATTGAATGCGCCTTGTTACATGATCTTGGGTAGAACTCAACCCCAAAAGCTAACTATTAAGGTGACATTGCTTTAGTACTCCAGCGATGCAAGACTTCACTTCACACCCTCCCTCACGCCCAGCATACTCACTCGGCAGCATCTGTGGCGTGCAGGCCAAGGACACGCACCCTACCCATCCCTAAGTAAGTACTCCAACTCTGATACCGTGTTACACGATTTTGGATAGAGCTCAACCCCAAAAGCTAACTATTCAGGTTAGGATGCCCTCCTCACATTTATATGCTTAACATTACTTTAGTACTCAGGCAATATGGGACTTCGGTTCACAGTCTTGCCATGTACAAGTCGCATTATCTGTGCCTCGTATCTAGGCAAGCATCTATATGCGCCTTTTACAACACTGCTAGTCCCTGGAAAGGGGTGTCGGGTACAAAGGCTTTGTATAAGGTCGCCTTCTTTGTTTGGTGTGCAAGACATGGCAAGATCCTTCTATAGACAATCTAATTAGAAGGACGTAGGTTCATGTTAATTGGTGTTACATGTGAATTGTGAGGTGACGTGCTGGAGTTGTAGTCATTGATTCTCATGTTTGGAGTTGCTTGGGTTGGGTATTCCTGAGGAAGGGAGGCGGAGGCCTTCTTTGCTTATGGAGAGGAGCTAGTGTGAGTAGGAGGAGGAAGGCTTGGTGTCTGGTTCCTTTGGCGCTTATGAGGTTAGTTTGTGGCAAATGGAATATAAGAACTTTTGTTTAAAAAAAAACAAAGAGTTTTTTAAAAAATTAAGAATTTTTATTGTCTTTTTTATATTGTTGATTTTTGGGGATGGTCAATTAGTCCTTGAACCAATTTTTTAATTTTGTAGAGACCTTAGAATAGGTTTGTGACGTATAGATGTTATCGTAGGTCTTCTTTTGTATAAAGGTTGTGTACCCTCCTCAGTGCCTCTTTTTTTAATAATATTATACCTACAAAAAATAAATAAAAAAGTATTAATAGCACTAGCATAGAACTCTATTTACCAGATTACCCGGATATTTTGAACTCAACAGTATAATCTGAGTCTCTGACAATTCCGATATGGCCACCAAGCTGCAGCTTCCTCTTCCCAACTTAGTGTTGTATTCTTCATTGACAAGATTATTTGAAATAAGTTCAAGTTGTTAATATATGCAATGTAATCAAGCCTCTTTTTTATTGTTTCCACATCCTTGTAATATTTGCATATCTTTCCCAAAGGATCCGTTTGTTTCTATGAAAAATAATTCCTGGAAAATATTTCACTAATTTTTCTTTTCAGTTTGGTAAATATTACCTTGTCCGTTTTGTGAATATGGAATAAATTTAAAAAGAAAGAAAGAAAGGAGGGGGGGGGGGGAAAAAAAAGGCCTCTTGGCACTTGAATTACTCCTTTTTTCTCTGATTATGTATGTAATGGAGGGGAATTGATCAGATGCAAAACCCCACCAGAACCAGCAGTTAGTTTTGACAGTTTTCTAGGATAGTGTCAACGGCTGGGAGCGAAGGCTTGAGGAAAAGCAAACAACTGAGATCTAAGGATTTCTGTAACCCTTTTATGAATTACGCCTCATTTGATTTCCCATAATTAGGATGTGGATCTCTCAGACCTAGAATTCATATGGTTTGTTCTCACTTCCTTCCCTGCTTTTCTGTTTGTTGCTAGAGATTCACAAAAAAGGTATTTATGCAGCTACTGCAGCAATCAGACAGCAGAATCAAGCCTTCTGCTACATAATTTGGCAGTCAAAACTCGTATCAAAATTCCCAAATTTGAAGAATAACAAATAAGCAATAAAACTGAAATTTAAAATTTTGATCAGCACACAAGAATTGGTTGGATAACTAGGCAAATTTATGGTATATGCAGGCAGAACTATGGCACTTCAGTTTTAAGAAATGAATCAAGTGAAGATACAAAAGCTAATGTCCAATTGGTTCAATCATATTTACCGTCTTCCCATTAGTAGTCTGGATCTCAACTTCTGATCCATTAATCTTTGAAACTTGTCCATCAATCCAAGCAACATCTGGATCTTCAACCCAAACCTGAGAACCTACAATGATATTCACTGGAGTGCCCTGCATATGAAATTCAATAAATAATAAAAGTTTAGAAGCTCAAATAATCAAATTGATGTGGAAGCAAGAAAAATAGTTCTACTAGCAAACAAGATAGAAAAGATTTCATATACACAACTGAATTCTATTCATATAGTGCCTCAATATCCACCGCCACAAACATTTATACAACAGAGAAGAAAGTCAAGACAAATTTGATATTTCAGGTCCTGAAGTTTGCAAGCAATAAATCACGGCATGTAGATTTCTACGCCTATCAACATTTTTTTTTTAGTACAATCATTAACCAAAAAGACACCAAAGGGGTGAGCAAAACCGAAAGAATCTATACATCCAAAATTACTGAAAGACTCCACAAAATCCAAAACTTGATTCAAAGATGGGTCTAGGCCATCCAAGAACCAACTATACAAAATGGACAAAAGTATGCCCCGAAGCTTAAAAAGAGGCACCTCCAGCCCTTTAGAAGTCCTATTGTTCTGTTCCCGCCAAATAATCCACATAAGTGCTAATTGCATGCTCTACACCCTCCTTCTCCTCTTTCCCACCCAAGCTCCCCTTCAAGAGTGAAAGAGACCCTCCACGTCCTTGGGGAAAACCCAAACCACACCAAATCAAGAACCAGGTCCACAAATCTCTAGCCACATCCCAATGAATTTACAGATGACTGGCTCCTGCTTATAGCCTAATCCTAAGCTCACACTATTTAACTTAGCCACTGCCAAGTGCCAACCTAAACCCTATGCGTAACCTGAAGTAACCTAGGCCTATAACCGATCCAGCAGCCCACCTTTTAGCCAACCCACAAATCCAGTCAAGTTTTTGCATTAACAAAAATCCTCAACCTTATTTTTTCCCTTTATTTTGTCCTTCTTATCATATCATGATGGTCAACAAGAAATAAGACAATGTTATAAAAAAAATGATTGATCAGAATAAGAAACTAATAGAGTAGATGTGCCAAATACAAGCAACTTTGGATAAAATGCTGGCACATTTTTTATGAGATACTTCAAAAAAAACCCTCTTAAGAAATTGTGATGATGAAGTGAAAATTGTTGAGCAAGAGATTCCAAAGCACAAGGAAGTTGATTTGAAAGGTATCGAAATTCAAGAAGTTGTACTTGAAGGGCAAGAAAATTCTATGCACAAAACAAGTTCACCAAAAGAAAAGCTTCTTGCACGTGAGTGTACTCACATTGTTGAATCTTGTTGACTCGCAAGCAACCAATTCTTTAATCAAATTGGGAAAGATTGATTTAATTTGGTGTTGAAAGTTTTCTTTATGTTTTTAAACCATATTTGGTAGACATCGTCAACAACTTGAAAACCAGTATACTTTGGACAATGTACTTAAGGAGCATACATTTCAAAAGAAAACAACAAATCAAACAAACATTTTTGGATCAGCATTATCAACATATGCCATTCATAAACACAAAGAAGCTCACAATAGCGGGAAATTGAAATTGAATTAAAATACAGGCCTAAGAAAAGCTCACATACCATTGTTGAATTCACAAGAAAAGCTCAACGCTAATCTTTGAAATCAAGATCCACTCATTATTCCAAATTTCCATCGAAAATCAAACAAATACCAAAACCGGCATTTCTTTTGAAGAATGAGAAAGGGTAGGCATGGTGATTCGCCGGAAAATGCAGGGAAGATTGGAAGGAAGAGAAAAAAGTCAGAATTGAAGTGGTGGTTGATTGTTGGTGTAGTAGTTTTGGTTATTCTGAGTTCGGAATGTGAGAGTGCGTGTCGTTTGGTTTGTGGAGGTGACATTTCTTGGACAACCCTACAACTTCGGATCAGTTGAAAACACTCACACAACTTCGCCACTTTGCCGGAACCTCTTGTGGCTCTCTTTCTTTCACTCACTCTCTCTCTCTCTCTCTCTCTCTCGTTATGTTATGGGAAATATTTTGCTCTTTTTTTTCCTAAAAAATAAAAAACATTTTTTTAGGTGAAATTATAAATAAAATAAAAAAATGAAAGGCCCGCTAAATATACTACCTTGCTATACATATTAGATTAATATTTTTGGAATTTTAGTTTTTTTTTTTGGGATTTTTATTGATAAGTCCAATTTAGAAGTATTTTAATTCAAGAAGTCTATGAAGGAATTTTTTAACCCATTTAGTCTCATGTATGTATAGTTTTATTCCATAAAGTCCATTTTCTTGATTTATACTATTTTCTTGGACACTTATGCCCTTATATTTAATTTTGATACCTTTATAAATATTTTTTCAACGATTAGCAATTTAATGATGTGAACATTCATATTTTTAAATTCACATTTGTAGGAATGTAAATTGGTTCGTGGGCGGCCCGAAACCCGCCCGCGAGGCAGGGCGGGCCCGGCCCGTTGACAATGTGAATATTCACATTGACATGTTAAAATTCACATTAATAGGAGTGTAAAATTGGCCCCCGTCCCGTGGCTGCGAGAAACCCGCCCGCGGCCCATGGGCGGGCCCGATCCGGCCCGTTGACAATGTGAATATTCACATTGACATGTTAACATTCACATTGATAAGAGTATAAAATTGAGCCGCGGCCCATGGGTAGCCAAAAGCCCGCCCGCAGCCCGGGGCGAGCCCGGCCCAACCCGTTGACAATGTGAATATTCACATTGACATGTTAACATTCACATTGATAAGAGTGTAAAATTAGCCCGCGCCTCGTAGCTGCCCGAAACCCGCCCACTGCCCGTGGGCGGGCCCGGCCCGGCTTGGCTTGTTGACAATGTGAATGTTCACATTGACATGTTAACATTCACATTGATAAGAGTATAAAACTAGACAGCAGCCCAGGGCGGGCCCGACTCGGCCCAGCTCGGCCCGTTGACAATGTAAATATTCACATTGACATGTTAACATTCACATTAATAGGAGTGTAAAATTAGCCCCCGTCCCGTGACGGCGTGAAACCCGCCCGCGGCCCGGGCGAGCCCGGTCCGGCCCGTTGACAATGTGAATATTCACATTGACATGTTAACATTCACATTGATAAGAGTATAAAATTGGCCCGCGGCCCATGGACGGCCAAAAGCCCGCCCGCGGCCCGGCCCGTTGACAATGTGAATGTTCACATTGACATGTTAACATTCACATTGATAAGAGTGTAAAATTGGCCCGCAGCCCGTGGGCGGCCCGAAGCCCGACCGCAGCCCGAGGTGGGCTTGGCCTGCAGCCCATGGGCGGCCCGAAGCCCGACCGCAGCCCGAGGCGGGCTTGGCCCGACCCGTGACAATGTGAATATTCACATTGACATGTTAACATGCACATTGATAGGAGTGTAAAATTAGCCTGCGCCCCGTGGCTGCCCGAAACCCGTCCACGGCCCATGGGCGGCCCGGGGCGGGCCCGACCCGGCCTGTTGACAATGTGAATATTCACATTGACAAGTTAACATTCACATTGATAAAAGTGTACAATTGGTCCGTGACCCATGGGCAGCCCGAAGCCCGACCTCGAGCCAGGGCGGGCCCGGCCCGTTGGCAATGTGAATATTCACATTGACAGGTTAACATTCACATTGATAGGAGTGTAAAATTGGCCCGCAGCCCGTGAACGGCCCGAAGCCCGATCGCAGCCCGAGGCGGGCTTGGCCCGACCCGTGACAATGTGAATATTCACATTGACATGTTAACATTAACATTGATAGGAGTGTAAAACTTGTCTGCTGCCCGAAGCTCGCCCGCGGCCCGGGGTAGGCCCGGACCCAAACCCGGGCCACTCCGGGCCGCCCATGGGATGCGAGTCAATTTTACACTCTTATCAATGTGAATGTTAACATGTCAATGTGAATATTCACATTATTAACAGGCCGGGCTGGGCCCGCCTCGGGCCGCCCACGGGCCGTGGGCGTGTTTCGGGCAGCCACGGGGCACGGGCTAATGTTACACTCTTATCAATGTGAATGTTAACATGTCAATGTGAATATTCACGTTGTCAACGGGCCGGGGCCAGGCTTCGGGCTGCCCACAGGTCACGGGCTAATTTTACACTCTTATCAATGTTAATGTTAATATGTCAATGTGAATATTCACATTGTCAACGAGCCGGGCCGGGTCCGCCCTGGGCAGCGGGCGGGTTTCGGGCCGCCCACGAGCCACGGGCCAATTTTACACTCCTATCAATGTGAATGTTAATATGTCAATGTGAATATTCACATTGTCAACGGACCGGATCGGGCTCGTCCGGGCCGCCCATGGGACGCGAGTCAATTTTACACTCTTATCAATGTGAATGTTAATATGTCAATGTGAATATTCACATTGTCAACAGGCCGGGTCGGGCAGGCCCGGGCCGCCCACGAGTCGTGGGCTAGTTTCGGGCAGCCACGGGACGCGGGCTAATTTTATACTCTTATCAATGTGAATGTTAACATGTCAATGTAAATATTTACATTATCAACGGGTCGGGCCGGGCTCGCCCAAGGCAGCCCACGAGCCACAGGCGGGTTTCGGGCCGGCCACAGGCCTTGGGCTAATTTTACACTCCTATCAATGTGAATGTTAACATGTCAATGTGAATATTCACATTGTCAACGGGCCGGGCCGGGCCCGCCCCGACCCGGGCTCGGGCCCAGGCTTTGGGCTGCCTATGGGTCATGGGCCAATTTTACACTCTTGTCAATGTTAATATGTCAATGTGAATATTCATATTGTGAACGGGCCGGCCCGGGCGACGGACTGGTTTCGGGCCGCCCACGGGCCGCAGACCAATTTTACACTCCTATCAATGTGAATGTTAACTTGTCAATGTGAATATTCATATTATCAACGGGCCGGGTCGAGCTTATTTTTTTGGCTTGTGGGCCGGCCCGGCCCGACTCGAATTTTTCCCGGCACCCACGAGGATCGACATGAGCTGGGCCCCTACACATTGACGATATAAACATTTATATTGACAGTGTGAACATTCACATTAAGGGTATTTTGGTAATTATGTCACCCATAAGACTTATTGAAACATAAGAAAATAATGTGAACTAAATGGAACATAAGTAGATGAAAAATGTATTTTGGTCTTCTTATCTCAAATTGGACCTAATGGAATAGTAAAAAAGAATATGGGTCGGATGGAATAAAGCTCTTAAAAAATGGATTTATCAAAAAAACTCCCTTTTTTTTTTCAGGTGGTGTATTTTGTGTAAAAATGTATTAATGTAATTATATATATATTTATATAATAAAGATAAAAATGTAAGTGTATTTTGAATAAAGTGAAATAAAAATAGCAACTCTCAAAATTAATAAAATAAATCTTAAATTTTTTATTTTATTAATTTAAATTATAATTTTTTTATTTAAACCATCTATTTATTTACGTAAATTATAAATACACCATTTAAAATACAAATTGTCTTCTGAGATTTTAGAAATTACATCTCGTCCTTTTAACTTTTCAATCGCATAATAAATAACCCAATTTATTAATAAATTATCAAATCGATTATCAGTTTTGAATGATGTCGAAAATATATTTCAATTAATAATGCAAGTCATTTTATTGTTGTGTAGAAGAGTAGTTAGCAATTTTATTTTTTACGTTAATTCTACTAAATAAAAGATTTTGACAATAGAGTATTTGGGTCCGTTTAGTTTAGTTTTAGAATTATTATTAGAGTATAGAGTTATGTTTTGAGTTTTTGAATCATGATTTGAAAAGATAAAATTTGTTTGGTTATAGTATTGAAAATAGTTTTAAGGTGATTTGTAATTTTTTTATTTTATTGATTGATATATAGAATGTGAGAGGACAGAAGAGATAGTGAGAAAAATTGATTAATTGATTGAATAATAATAATAATAAGAAGAAGAAAATAGAAGAGTTTTGAAAGTAATTTTGAATTGTATTTTAAAAATATATTTAATATGTTTCATCTAAATCATGATTTAAAAACAAAATTGAGCTTCAACAGGTCATGATTTACTGGCCGGTCCTGAGTTTTTCACTTATTCCCCTCTTAGTCCTGACTTTTAATCTTGTGCACCAATAGGTCCTGGGACTTTTTTTTTGTACCGTTTTACCCCTCCTCTATTTTGACGCGTTTCTGTTTGGATTTTCCATCAAAATATTGTGTTTGTGATTTGGATTTCTGTGAAACTTCACAATTTGTTGCTGTATCTTCGCGATTTGTGGAGCTTCGTGATTTTTGATTTCGCAATTTGTGGAGCTTCGTGATTTCTAATTGCGCAATTTGTGGAGCTTCGTGATTTTTGATTTCGTGCTTGGTGTATCTTCGCGATTTGTGATTTGCGATTGCGTGTTTGGTGATTCTTCCTATTTGCGATTTCGCGTTTGGTGTATAGCTACATTTTCTGATTTGTGGTGTTGTGGAGTTAGGTCGACTAGTATGTTTGATTTTGATTTCAATTTCAATGTTTTGGTTCTTTTTAGTTTGAGTTGGTGATTTTGATTTTGTGGTGATATTGTTGTTACTCTGTTGTTTCTGTTGTGATTGAATTTGTGTTTTGATCATGATATTGAAAGTTTTGAGATATGTATTTGTTGATTGAATTTTAGATTTTTATTTTTTTTGGTTACGAAATTGTGTTGATTGAACACAAGTGTTGGTTTGTTATTTTATACAGTGATAATTTTATCACTGTATATTTTGGGGGTGATGTTGGATTAACTTTTTCAACAGTGATAAATTTATGAGTGAGTATGGGAATAGGAGATAATTTTATCACTGTATTTGATTTTGTTTTAGGGTGTTTGAGTTGTTTTCTGAAATATAATTGTTGTTTGTTGCAGGATTTATAGTGATGGAGAATTGTTTGTTTCTTATGTGCAAGTTTAGAGGTGTGACATTGGTTATCAAGTATAATGATGGATTTAATTTCAAGAATTGAGTATATAAACTGTGTGCAAAGTGGAGTGAGTTAGTTGGTAGTTCTTTGAATATATCATATTCAATGGCTGGACATTCTTCTTGTGGTCTAGAAAGTGAAGAGGATTTGGAGGTTATGGTTGGACTGGCACTTTCTTGTGATATTCATCGTATTGATGTTTTTGTAAAGTGTTGTTCTTTGGGTGAAGGTTATATGATTTGTGATGGTGAAGCTAGTAGTAGTAGTAGTAGTAGTGTTGTTTGTGAAACTGATTTTTTGCCTTCATTTTATTCAAATCAACGGAAACCTTTGCTCTCCGATGGGTGGGTTAATTGTATGAAAGGAGTGGGACAAAGGTTTACTCAAGGAGTTGTTGAATTTCGAGATGCGTTGTCAAAGTATTCTATTCATTCCGGTTTTAATTTTGATTTTGTTAAGAATGATAAGGATCGTGTCACTGTTCATTGTAAGAGAATGGTTGATTTGGGATGTTTATGGAGCGTGCATGCTAGAGTGAAAAATTATAGTAAAGCTTTTGTTATTAAACAATTTGATGATGTTCATACTTGTGGATCTTCTTTTCGTACAATTAAACATGCTAGGATGACTTCAAGTATGATTGGTGGGCTAATTTCTAGTGATATTCGTAACAAGGCTTTGACATCAGTTAGTGAGGTGGTTTGTGATTTCAAGGACTATTATGGAACAGAAGTTTCTTATCGGCAAGCTTGGATGGGTGTTGAAAAAGCAAGGGGTCTTGTTTTTGGTGACTATTCATCATCATTTGATGATCTTCGTTGGTATGTTGATACCGTTATTGCTTGCAATCCGGGGAGTGTTTTTGATATGGAATTTGATATTGATAGTAAAGGAAGACATTTCAAATGCTTGTTTTTCGCTTTTAAGGCATGCATTCATGGTTTCAAGTATTGTAGGCCTGTGTTGATACTTGATAGAACTTTTTTGAAATGAAGACACAAAGGTTGTTTATTGGCTGCTACGGCGAAAGATGGTAACCAAGGTATATTTTGTGTTTATGTGTTATTATTATTGAAATAGTGATAATTCTATCATTTTTGTTACTGGAGAGTGCTGATAATTGAGTATGGTCAATCTATTAGTGATAAATTTATGCTGTATACTTTTTGTTAAATTTTTATATTTATACAGTGATAAATTTATCTATGGCTGGTGCTATATGTTATATACTTTGTGTTTTGACTTTCTTTTTGTAATCTTTTTAATTTGTTACTGATAACTTGTATATATATATTTTGTTTGTAGGTTTGTATCCGTTATGTTTTGCGATTGTTGATGATGAAAGTTATAACAGTTGGCATTGGTTCTTGTCAAAGTTATTAGGCATTTTGACTCCGAAGAGGGATATTGCGTTTGTTACTGATCGACATGGAGGTTTGCTGAAAGCTTTAGCTAAGGTCTTTCCGTTTTCTTGTCATTCTTTTTGTGTAATGCATTTAAAGACAAACTTAAAGGCTTATTTGTCAGTGAATAGTCGTGAATCAAAAAAGTATTTGCTTACTCTTTTTAGTAGATGTGCATATGTTCCTACTATTGAGTTGTTTAATGAGCTATTTGAAGAATTTAAGGGTCGTTATGGTCATAGTGTTGAGAGGTTTCTTGAAGATTTGTCTAATGAGTGTTGGTGTAACGCTTATTTTCAAGGCAAGAGGTATGGTGAAATGTGCACAAATGCTGCAGAATCTTTTAATTCATGGATTAGGGATGAACGCCATTTGTTTTCAACTAGTCTTGTTGATGCTATACGGGTGAAACTAATGGAGCAATTTTCAAGAAGAAAAGAAGTTGGGAATAAGTGGAATCGTATTGTTTGTCCTTTTGCAGAGAAAAAGTTGGAAGAAGCTTTTAATGATACAAAAGCATGGATAGTTAAGAAATGTGGCGATGACATTTATGAAATCCAATTGGATCATTCAGTTATGGTTGATATTGGGAAACGTTGTTGTTCTTGTCGATTGTGAGAAATTGATTCTTTTCCTTGCAAACATGGCTTTTGTGCTATAAAGAGGAGTAGGAAGGATCTGAATTGCTTTCTTGATGATTACTACCGTGTTAGTAGTTATTGTGATTCTTATTCACATTCTATCTATCCAGTTTCTAGTATGTGGAAGCCAAATGTAGTTGTTGATGATGACGTTGTTTTACCTCCTCTTTGTAAGAGACCAGCTGGACGTCCAAGAACGGAGAGAATACCTTCTAAAGGCGAAATCAAGAGAATTAGATGCAGTAGGTGTGGAAAGATGAGAACTCATAATCGGAAGACATGTAAACAAGCTTTGCTTTTGTTGTATTGATTTTAATTGAATTACTTTGTTTGAGAGTTGAGAGGTGCTACTTGCATTGAATGATTGAGTATTTTTTGAAAGATGTATCATTTTGGTACTCGCATTGAATGATTGAGAAATTTGTTGATTAGAAATTATATTTTTTGCTGATATTTTTACAGGATTAAGTTTCGCATATTTATGTTATTTGATTTGGGTTAAATATAGTTGTTGTTTTTTGGTGTTTAATAAAGTGATAAATTTATCACTGGTTGGTTTGGACAAGTTGATGGATTATTTTTTTGTAAGAATGATAAATGTACCATTAATGTGGTTCTTGAATTTTGTTATTTTGAAGAATGATAAATTTATCACTTATTGTGTGGGAAGAGTTGATGGTTTATTACATTTATGTCAGTGGTTGATAAATTTATCACTGTCATATCCAAGCAAATGTTCTTTTCTACAGTGATAAAATTATCATTGTATAAAGTTATCTAGTTTTTCCAGGAAAAATTTCCACAATACAAAGGTGTAGATCAAATCTCTAGAATACATAATTGCATATCTGTTGTGTTAACTACTTTAAAAAATAAAAATTTTTAAATCAACTACCATGTTTATTTGGTTTAGCAACAAGTTCTTAGTCTACATACTGTTTTGTGGTCACTCAGAAGCTAGCTTTGGATGTTTGAGTTGTTTAACCGAAATATCAAATGGTTTTGATTATTCAGAAATCGCCAAGGATGGCATGTTCTTACATTTATTCTCAAAGTTGGAAATATCCACAAATTGTAACAGTATTTTAATTTCCAATTTGGACAATGTAATAGTGCTTGTGTTTTAATTTTCAATTAGGTAAATTTTTTATTATTTTTTATAGTGTTTTGTTTACTTGAATTGGGGAAAAAGAATGAGAGAGAGAAAGAGAGTCGCTGGTTTTTTCATTTGAACATTGGTAAATTTATCAGTGTTAACAGTGATAAATTTGTTGAAACAGTGATAAATTTATCAGGGTAAACAAAACACTATAAAAAATAAACTTATCAGTATAGTGACTCCAAACCTGTTATTAACCTTTAAATTCAACACAAATACTCAGATTAGAATCAATTTTTTGAATGAAATTTAGATAACAAGACTGATATGAAAAACCAAGTCTGGTAACGATATGGCTACAAAAGACTGAATGTTTTATTGAAGCAAATTTGAGATTGTAACAAGCAAGCATTGTCCATAACTTTGACATTGTAACAACCAAGCATTGTAATATTCATTGGATTAAAGTAAGAACCAAAATCATCAAAATACAGGTAAGACTGTAACATATCAAAATACAGGTAACACTGTCCGTTTGTTTTCTTCTATTCCAGATGTGTTGATTATTGCAGAGGCAAGTCATCAATGTTTTGATCAAGTATTTGTCATTGAGCAGCTTGTTGGTCAGTCAAGAAGACAGTTAACATATCATTGAAAATTGGAAAAAGAAGATACCTTTCCTTGACAGCTTCTAACATCATGTTGTTCAACAATTGATTTGTTTCTGCCTCATCCTTTGTGGTGAACAAATACTGTGTTTTGCAAATATATTAGTTTTGGTTACAATGTAATTTATTAATGGTAATTTTATCACTATAAGACTGGATTAATGAAAACTTATGCACTTGATTTAGACAAGGGGAATGGTTGATATCGTAATGAAGTATATATACATATATATATGTAATTTACTTACATGGCATGATGTAGTAAATATATATGTTGTTCCTGTTTGCGAGCTGAGGCTGAACTTTGGTTTCAGTTGCTCTTCTGTCATTAAGATTTCCTTGTATGCATTTATTGCCTGTTGTAAAAACAAAAGCAAACAAGGTTAATGAGAGAATTATTATTTGGTATTATAATTGATATATGCACAAATAGGGATTTGATTTTACATTTCTAGAAAGTTCTTCGCATTTGACGATTTTGTCAATATCATCCAAGTACAAATAGTTGCCTACTTCATTTCCTTGTAAGATTGGATAACTGCAAATGTGAAAACAAAATTTATCACTGTATGCCAAAATTTGTTGCTCAATTAACGAAACAAAGGTTAGGGGAACAAATTGAGCATCAAATTTTAGTTGATGTATCAAATCCGAACAATGAAAGGAAATGGAGAACATAAACTCAAATGCCTAAATAATTTGATACCATAGATGAGACACGATGAAGATTAGCAAAATATATCACTCCACCAAACAAATTAAGTAAAATTTATCACTATGTAGCAAATTTTATCACTGTATATCAAAATTTATCAATGAATGAAGTAAACAAAGGTTATACATTGATAAATGCATGACCATATACTAAAATTTAGATTCCAAATTTGGAAATTTTAGGACCAAATCATGTTCTTACCTGCTGGTTTTTGTTGCCCAAAGACTAATGAGTTTCATCCTTGATTTCTTTGGCAATTTGTGAAACACAAGATAGGAAGTGTCAATTTGTTTTGTTGGACGTTGATATTGTGTCTGCTCTTCTTTTCTGGTCTTTGCACTTTCTTCAACCATTGGTTCTAGTTCATCAACTGTCTTGTTCTGCTTTGGTTGTCTTTTCGTTACGTACCCAAAATCTGGATCTTTGTGCTATTTTCTTGTTTCTCTATTTTTTACCCTTTTTATTATTGAGCTCACAAGAGGCAATGTTTTGGGAGTGGTGGCTTCAACTTCAACTATGATTTGTTCTTCTTCACTGTCCAGGTAGAGATTTGATTCAACCAACATTGCAATTCTCTCATTAAGTAGCATCATTTCCACATCTTTGACTTCCATTTGTATCTTCGCTTTCTTGCTCTGTTCTTCCATTTGTTTACTGAGCTTCATGAGTTGGTCCTTAAGCTCATCATTTTCTGCTTGGATTCTTGCCTTCTCAATTTCTAGCCTTTGGATTATCAGGACATTCTCTTCTAGTTTCTGAAAGGTATGTTCATTAATTTTCACATGGTAGGTATTTATTTCATAGGCAAGTTTCCTTTTTGCTTTTCTCTTTTCAGCCGGTGTTTGATGCTTGAATCGCAGGGAAGTTGTTGGACCAACTTTCTGGTTGATCATTGTTTCTTCTTCATCATTTTCTAGGTTGTCAAAAGAAAGCTCATTTCTTTGCACATAAATTGGACCTTCTTCAGTTTCATGCTAAAAGTTGACTTTCCTTCTTGCATTTTTTTTTTTATTGCAATGTTGTTGATTTCCTCTTTTTTCGAGCATCTGTTTGATGCTTTGGATTCGGTGAATTTCTTCCTGGACCGAGACTGAATATCTTTGTGATAATTGGTTCTTCTTCCTTTTCAGATAATTCAGTCTCCTCCTGTTCCTCAAAGTTACATTCTTCATCTTCATGCTCATCATCTGTTTGTGGTTGCAATTGTTTGTATATGTTCTGTTCTTCAATTGTGTCTTTCAAATTGCTCTCCTACATGAATGAAAATTATTAAAAAGAATGATATGACGCAAAGTTAAGTAATAATTTATCATTCGGTGATTCAAATGTATAATAATAATTTATCATTTGATTTTGCTTCATGATAACAAGTTTTATCAGTGAATTAGCAACATTAAGCAAAATTTATCACTCAATGAAGCTTACTAAGAAAATTTGTAACTGTGAGCAAAAAGTTATCAGTCCATATGAAAATTTATCGCTGCATAGCAAAATTCATCACTCAATTAAAGAAATAAAGGTTAGACACTGATAAAACTTGTTTATTGAATAATTTCCTAGCACAGACGAAATGCCTAAATAATTTTTCTACCACAAATGTGACACCATGAAGATTAAGAAGAATTTATCAGTCTTGCTAAAATTTATCACTGCATAACAAAATCTAATATTTGTTTAAAGAAAACAAAGGATATGAACGGATACCTCAATATGTTTTAGATCATGCAAGGATGACTTTGCCAATTGTTCTCCCAGATGTGTAATGCTCCATCTTGCAAATCTTGGGATTGCGTTCTTGTCATTTGGTTTGATGATCTTTGCATGCTCACATATCCAATACTGTTGAGGACAAAAAAAAATGTTATAAATTAGTATTTAGTAAATGTAAATATTATAGTTTACAAGTTGTAAGTGAGGTATTTACTTACCTATAAGATGATCACACATCCACAGACTCTATCAATTTGGTTGAAGTTGCGTGCTATTGATCTTGTAAGATGTTGTTTTGCTGCGTGTAATAACCCTCACCACTGCTTACCGATAAACATTGATTACCGTTAAACTGAACTGATCATGACTGATAATTGAACTGATTAAAGTACTGAACTGACTGACTGAAAACTGGAACTGAATTGACTGAGTATGTATGTTAATTTGTATTCTATCTGTTTGATTGTTTACTTGATCTGTTCATGTTTTATGTTTAAACTGCTAATCGAAGGCCTTATCGGCGGCCGAACCGGGGATTGATCGATGTTCTATGATCCTTAGAATTAATGTGATTTTATAGTGTATTTATCTGAAAACTGATTAGGTATGATTAAATTAGATTAAATATTGGGTTAATTGCAAAGTTGGACTTAATCACCAAACTACCCCTAATGGACCACTATCTCACACACATTTGAGCCTTATACTTGATATGAACATTTGCTCAGCCATTTCTTTTGAGCACATCACCGACTAGAGAGAGGGAAATAGGGAGTTAGAGTGAATTCACCTTGAATTGCTTGGAAACTTGAAGAATTGCTTGGTAATTGAAGTGTAGATTGCTAAATTGAGCTCCTAGTCTTACATTGGAGACCTAAGGTAGAGTAATTACCCTCTTGTTTATCTTGTTCTTGCATGATTCATGTCAAAATTGAGAATTGAGCCATGGATTAGTTCTAGCATGTTGAAATAGAGCATAATTCATGCATGCATGTTAGTATTGTTGGATTTTGAGTTGAGTTCATGGCAAATTGTTACATGCATGTCCATGTTTTGAGTGTAGGCCATGTTTTCATCTTGTTTGTGAATCAATTGGCTTGCTAGAGCATGTTTTGAAGCTTGAAAGTTATTTGAAGATCATCTATGTCATGTTTGAGGATTGTTCTTGAAAAATTGGTTTGAAATTGGATTCGAATTAAACACCCTTGGGCTTTGATTTCTCAAATTGAGTTTTGAATCATGTTATTCCATGTGTTTACAAGTGTTTTTCCAGAAATTAGCCCAAGAGGATCGGTTTTGAGTTGTTAACAATTTGGTTTTTGGCTTGGAGGTGCAATCTGGAATTTCCAGATTCTGCACTTCCGCTCGAGCGGGGGCTAGTGACGCTCGAGCGTGGAATCCGAGCATCCAGCATCTTGCACTGTTTTACAGTCCGCTCGAGCGGAGGATTGGGCGCTCGAGCAGAGGCATGTGTCTCAAGCTCGAGCGGGCGTCGAGCGTCCATTGAGCGGAGATTTCACCCATCCAGTACTTTTGCAGTACGCTCGAGTGGGGGATTTGCCGCTCGAGCGGGTACCTTTGTCTGCATGTCTGCTCGAGCGGAGTGACCTACGCTCGAGCGTGACCCCTGTTTTCTGAAAAATTTGCAAATGCTTTTAAAAGTGCATCTTTGCATCCTCATCTCATTCTAGGCATTCTTAGGCCTAGTTTAAGGCATCTTCTTGAGGATATAGATGTAGAACACACCGAGGCAAATTAGGGATTAAGTTATTATCTTTCCCAACTGTATAGCTTAGTGTGTTCAATCTGTTAACTGTGTAGGGTTGGCGACTGGGGAGGCACACTCTAGCATACTGTAGCCTGAACTCTGTGAGTAACGATTGTGTAAAGATATGTTCACAAATGATTATCTTCTGAACAACTGAACTGTACTGTTTTCTGCACTGATTACTGTTAACTGAATGAATGTATGTCCTATATTCTGAACTGTATTGTGGCATCTTTAGCACCTACTGTTTACTGTTACTGTGACAGATATCTCTGTCGGTTCCCTCGTTGGAACCACTACTGTTACTGACTGATGGCCATCACTTACTGCTCGGTCTTTTAAGACCTACTGTTTACTGTACTGTTATGCTAATGGATGTACCACGTATGACTGTACTGACTGAACGACTGAATTACTGATTTAATGAACTGTTTTCATTACTGTAAGGACATTCATTCTTAACATCTTTACACATTATGTTATTCATTGGGCTTTAGTTCACTGCTCATATATATATGTAGGTGTACACGCACCAGACCACGGCTAAGAGCGTCAGGGTTACTCCAGTTTTGTCAAGCCAACTACCGTGCCTCACTGCGAGGTTCCGAGCCTATCTTGCTAAGGCTTAGGGGTGTTTTAAGACTCCCCCTTCTGTACTGTCTTGCTGTTTTGTAATAACTGAATGGATTGTATAGACTGAATGTTACTGTACTGTTACATAGGGATTGAGTCCCTATTCTGAATGATTGTATATATTGTGCATACCTTTCCACTGAATGTAAATATGTTTGGAAAGTCTTTTTGCATGCAGACTGTCACAGCTCATTGGGCATTGTTTAATTACTGTATTGGCTTCCGCCAGGCCCTGTACTCTGTTTTACTGTACTACTGTTAAGCAGGCCTTCGGTAATCTCGGATTACTGGCCGGTTACGGTGCTAAACCCATAGGGCCGGATTTGGGTCGTGACACTGCGCCACACCAATCATAAGACTTAATTTCATCAATATTCTCGAGGTATTTCATGAACCCCCAACCAATTGTTCCCAGTACTCAGATACAACAAAAGCAAACAAACCAAAAGGCACACAAGCCTAACGACATCTTCTGCATCTTCATTGTTGTTGCTTCTCAGAAGTTTCGTTATCAACTTTTGGATTAAAGCACTTGTCATTCTGCTCTCGATTATTTTCCTTCTTTGCACCATAGCTACCTCATTTTTTCTTCCGTATGCAAGGTTCATCTTCTTCTGTCCACATGAATCCCAAAAGTTAATTTGAAGTCATTTCTTTTCAACTTCAGCTTCTTCCCAACAATTTCAAATGTGGTTCCATCCATTTGGTAAGTTTGTAAAATTTTTGCAACCACATCATCATATTTAATTGAATCTTTTCTTTTAACCTTGTTTTCACTCAATGTATAAACTAGAAGTGAAAAAGGTGTCTTTCTCAATACTGTCAAATGCTCCTCTTTGAGTTTTGTTGTCTTGAAAAATTTGATAAGAGATTGAATGTTGGAATGGTAGACATACTTTGCTTCATTATCATGTATCTGTTCAGTCCTAGTTTTTCTTCCATCAATTTTTTTTCCCTCTTGGTTTGTGGAGCTCTGTAGGTTGTTTCAGTTGTTCCTGTTTGGGATCCTCATTGTTAATGTTGGATTCAGGTTTAACTTTTAGTTGATTTTCACTTTCATGTGTTGTTGGCTCTATAACAAACTCAACTTTTTCAATCTTTTTCTTCTTTGAGAAACTTGTTTCTCGACGACGTAATCTTTTATGATGGCTGGCAACATCTGTACAAAAACATTGAGCATGAACATTGAAAATTAAGAAGAATTTTATCACTGAACTAGGCAAACTAAGTAGAATTTATCAATCTATTATGCAAATTAAGCAAATATATAACTGTATAGCAAAGTTTAGATTCCAAATTACAAAAGAACATGAAGTATCATGATGAAGATGAGAACAATTATATAGCAAATTTTATCACTGAATTAGTAAAAGTAAGAAAATGCATCATTGTATAGCAAGTGAACATAAAGGTATGATTGTTATGATGTTGAATATCACTCATAAATTAATACTGTATGGTACAGATTTAAAATAGTTTCAGGTCAAATTTTATCACTCAATTATAGTTATGAAAGAAGAAGGGAAGCAAATCCATCGTTATAACAAATTTTACCACTCAATTAGGAAAATTAAGCAAATCTGTCAATCTTATAGCAAATTTTCTCACTGATTTGGACAAAGTAAGCAAATTTGGCATTGTATAGCAAATTTTATCACTGAATTAGCAAAAGTAAGCAAATCCATCATTGTATAGGAAATGAACATGAAAATGTGATTATTATGAAGTTGAATATCGCTCATAAATTAATACTGTATGGTACAGATTGGAATTAGCTTCAAGTAGAATTGTATCACTCAATTATAGTTATGAGAGAAGAAGGGAGACAAATCTATCATTATAACAAATTTTATCACTGAATTAGAAAAATTAAGCAAATCTATTATTGTTGTAGCAAATTTTATTATTGAATTGGGCAAAGTAAGCAAATCTGTTATTGTATATCAAATTTTATCACTGAATTAGCAAAAGTAAGCAAATCCATCATTGTATAGCAAATGAACATGAAGATGTGATTATTATTCAAAATAGTTTCAAATCGAATTTTATTACTCAATTATAGTTATGAAAGAATAAGGGAAGCAAATCCGTAGTTATGAAATAAGAAGAGAAGCAAATCCATCATTATAACAAAATTTATCACTCAACTAGGAAAATTAGGCAAACCTATCATTCTTATAGCAATTTTTCTCACAGAATTGGGCAAAGTAATGAAATCTGTTATTGTATATCAAATTTTATCACTGAATTAGCAAAAGTAAGCAAATCCATCATCGTATAGCGAATTTTATAACTCAATTACAGTTATGAACGAAGAAGGGAAGCAAATCCATCATTATAACAAATTTTATGACTCAATTAAGAAAATTAAGCAAATCTATCATTCTTATAGCAAATTTTCTCACTGAATTGGGCAAAATAAGCAAATCTGTTATTGTATAGCAAATGAACATGAAGATGTGATTATTATGAAGTTCAATATCACTTAATTAAAGTTATAAAAGAAGAACGGAAGATGAATACGACTCACGTTTCATTCGCATGTTTGTTGAAGATGAACGAAACAGGGAATGTAGATCGAAATGGTGAAGGATTTGCTGGAAATCTGTTCGGAATCAGATTATTGATCGAAACAGAGGTGATTTCTTTGGAAACGATGGGAGATACAGGGAAAATCTCTTCGTTTGTTTTGATTTCCAAATCGCAAATCGCCTCAGAATGGTTTCCAAATCGCCTCAGAATAGTTTCCAAATCAGAACATTTGAGAAGGAGCGTGTGTTTCACGCGTACAGGGTAGACCTCGTGATATGCTCTTTGATTCGCGCGTGTGGTGTGACATTCAGGGGTAAAATTGGAAACTGAAATAGGGCAGGACTTGGTGGGTATTAATTTGTTTGCATGAGACCAGCTGGTAAGTGCCCCTTATGTTTTGAGTTTTTGAATCATGATTTGAAAAGATAAAATTTGTTTGGTTATAGTATTGAAAATAGTTTTAGGGTGATTTGTAATTTTTTTTTATTTTATTGATTGTTATATAGAATGTGAGAGGAGAGAAGAGATAGTGAGAAAAATTGATTAATTGATTGAATAATAATAATAATAATAATAATAATAATAATAATAATAATAATAGAATAGAAGAGTTTTGAAAGTAATTTTGAATTGTATTTAAAAAATATATTTAATATGTTTCATCTAAATCATGATTTAAAAACAAAATTGAGCTTCAAAAAATAAACCAAACGCTATTTTTTGTAATTTTTAAAATCACAAATATAATCTTTATTATAAGCAAATCTCAAGAGATGTGTATTAGATATGTGCTTTAGATCCCTTCGATGAATGCAACCACCACCTCCAATCATTTTGTTGGCTAAGGCTTGGGTTGGAAAGTGGGTTGCCTTTTTAGTTTTTTGACTTTTTTGACTATTTTGACTAATTTAGTCTAGGACTAAAAAACCTGATTTGAGAAGGACTCTTGATTTTTTTGACTTTTTTGCGAGAAAAAGAAGGTAATGATTATGGATTGAATGTGATGTTTTGTCTTATTGGGGCTAAAAAGCCTATTTTGTTTTTTGTGGCTATTTTAGCCCCAAACTCACTTCCCAAACAATGCCTAAGGCTGTGTTTGGATAGATTTTCAAACTATAATACCATCCTCACATTCTAATGTCATGTTTGGATACATCTTTCAAATTATATTTTCACAACAAAAAGAAAACTCTCCAGAAATTTTTGTGTCATGCGGGATTTTTTTTTTTAGAAATTTGGCTTAATCAATTGTCCGGCCGGTTGACCGGAACATGGCAAAAAATTTTTTTTTGGGGCAATTGGCACTTTTTTTTTATATATATATTTTTAATAAAACAATATTTTCAGAATTTTTAAATTTTTTATGAGTTTTTAATAGATTTTTGAGTTTTGTATTTGGTTATATGTTATAAATTTTTGTATTAAATATTATATGTCACATCAAAATTTTTTCACTCAATTCAAAACTCATTCACTAAACAAAATTTTCACCCTCAAATCATAATCTCAATGTTAACATAAATTTCAGAACATGAAACTTCATGTTTCGGATCATCTACCATGTATATCATCAAGAAATCAAGACAAAATGACATACCTAAATCCATCGATGAACGGTTAAACGGAAGCGTCTGATTGTCAATAAAACCTTGATATTGACTATGTTATTACCTTCTAATCCTTTCCCCTTTGGTGCCTTATGTTTCTCCTTGAGAGGATTTAGAAAAACAAAACAATGTTCTTATTTTTTTCACCTTGGGAAGGAATAGGGACTATAACTTTTTAAAGGTTGTAATTGGTTTTTATAACTGAAAGGTAATGAAAACCAATAAATTAACCATTATTGGTTTTAAAACTGAAAGGTAATGAAAACCAACTTTAACCAATATGTTTTAATTTCTATTTCTGCCCCTCATAGAAATAGAAATTATACAACTAGTATCTACACATTAGGTCCATAACACATATACCCTTAAGCCTATTAACTAAATTGAATCACTTAAATTGTAGGCTTCTTATAAATGATAACACCACATTTAATTATGTGGTCCCATTGAGACATTATCTAACAATCTCCCACTGGACCACATATGTATCTTGAAAAATGTGCTTAACTTTAGTGAGCTCAAAAATTTGTTATCATAACTTGAGGGTATCCAAACAATCTTGTCCATTAACTATATTAATATAGGATCAAAGCGGTCTTCGTTACATCAATCGTAACTCGACCCACCAATGGTCACGTATACAAATATAGCTAAATGACATAGATCAATCATGGATGCGTAGCATGGAAATTACATGTGATGTGATCCATACATGCCTATGTCCAACTGGTCCTACTTAACTTTATTGAGATCAATACTTCACAATACGTAACAGAGCGTAATAAACTGAATACTTCATTTCTGCAGAAATTAATCTAATTATATAGATAAAACTCAAGGCTGACATAAAGCAGTAATATAAATACAAACTCCCACTAAACCAGAATGTTCTCAAATAGAACAACACCCATATGAGCAGTGTGCTCATGAAAGACCTTGGGTGGTAGTTTCTTCGTAAGTGGATCCGCTATCATGGAGTTTGTCCCAATGTGCTCTATGAAAATCTGTCCACTCTGCACTCTTTCTTTTACAACTAGGAACTTGATATCAATATGCTTTGATTTTGTCGAGCTCCTGTTGTTATTGGAATATAAAACTGCAGACTTATTGTCACAATATATCTTAAGTGGTCTTTCAGTGCCTTCCAAAATACGTAACCCAGTGACAAAATTCCGCAGCCATATCCCTTGGTTTGATGCCTCATAACATGCTACAAACTCTGCAGCCATGGTGGATGAAGCTATGAGCGTCTGCTTTGCAGACCTCCAAGAAATTGCTCCGCCAGCTAACAGATAAATATAGCCTGATGTGGATTTCCTACTGTCTTGGCATCCAGCAAAATCGGAGTTGGAATATCCAATGACCTCTAACTTATCCGATCTCCTATATGTGAGCATATATTCCTTTGTTCTCTGTAAATATCGCATAACACGCTTGACTGCTTTCCAATGATCCATGCCAGGATTACTTAAATATCTGCCTAACATGCCAACTATAAACGCAATATCCGGACACGTACATACTTGAGCATACATTAGACTCCCTACAGCTGAGGCATAAGGAATCTTCTGCATTTCTTGAATTTCAAGACTGTTCTTCGAGCATTGGCTGAGACTAAACTTGTCTCCCTTAGCAACCGGGGTTTCACCTGATTTACAATTTTGCATGCCAAATCTAATGAGTATTTTTTCGATATAGCTCCTTTGTGATAATCCCAGAATACCCCGAGAACGATCTCGGAGTATTTCGATTTCTAATACAAAGGAAGCATCACCAAGATCTTTCATTTCAAAATTCTTAGATAGAAATCTCTTGGTGTCATTCAATAAGTTTATATTGTTTGTGGCAAGCAATATGTCGTCAACATATAAAACCAAAAATATGTGTTTACTCCCACTGAACTTGTGATACACACATTCATCAACAACATTAGTTTCAAAACCATACGAAGTGAGAATTTAATGAAATTTGAAGTACCACTGACGAGAAGCTTGTTTGAGTCCATAGATGGATTTAGTCAATTTGCAAACCATATTCTTTGGGTCTCCTGACACAAAGTTTTCTGGCTGCACCATATAAATTGTTTCTTTAATGTCACCATTAAGAAAAGCTGTTTTGACATCCATTTGATGCAACTCAAGATCAAAATATGCAACAAGCGCCATAATTGTCCTAAAAGAATCTTTCGAAGAAACTGGAGAGAAAGTTTCTTTAAAGTCAATTCCTTCTTTTTGAGTAAAGCCTTTGGCTACAAGACGTGCCTTATACCTTTCCACATTACCATTTGAATCCCTTTTGGTTTTAAATATCCATTTACAACCTACGGGCTTCGCACCAACTGGTAATGAGACAAGTTCCCAAACTTTATTGTCTTGCATAGACTTATATTCTTCATTCATGGCTTCTATCCACTTATGAGAGTTGGAACTTTCCATGGCTTGACGAAAGTTGATTGGATCATCTTTCGACATTCCATTTTCTACCTCATGTTCCTGGAGATATACAATATAATCATCTGAAAATGCAAATCTCCTCTCTCTGGTGGATCGCCTTAATGGCACAGATTCTTGAGGTTGAGGTTGTAGAGTTTGTTCCTCAGGAACAATTACCTCATCTTGAATGGGGGTTTGAACTATATTATCTTGAACAACATTGTCTGGTTGAGGATTCGAAATTACTTCTCGAGCAATGACAGGTATAGGAACCTGTGATTGGTCAAAAGTAGTAGTAGGAAGTGGGATTACTCCTGCTTCCTCCTCAAAGACAATGTCTCTAACTGGATTTCTCCCCCCAAACTCAACATCCTCAAAAAATGTTGCAATTCCCGTCTCAAATATTGACCTATTTGTGGGATCATAAAACTGGTAACCCCGTGATCGTTCGGCATAGCCAATAAAGTAGCTGCTAATGGTTTTAGAGTCCAATTTGCGTTCATGAGGTTTATAAGGCCTCGCCTCAGCAGGACACCCCCACACATGCAAATGTTTTAGACTAGGCTTTCGCCCAATCCAAAGCTCATAAGGTGTTTTTGCAGCTGCTTTAGTTGGCACCCGATTTAAGATATAAGTTGCTGTCTTTAGAGCCTCACCCCAGAGGGACTCTGGTAAAGTAGAATGACTGATCATACTTCTTACCATATCCTTAAGAGTCCGATTTCGTCTCTCAGATACACCATTCATGCTAGGTGATCCTGGCATGGTGTATTGTGGGACGATTCCACATTCCTCCAGGTATTTTGCAAACGGTCCTGAACGTTGTTCACCTAATCCATCATATCTGCCATAGTATTCACCACCACGGTCAGACCTGACACTTTTAATCCGTTTGTTGAGTTGTAACTCAACTTCGGCCTTAAATTTTTTGAATACGTCCAAAGACTGTGATTTCTCATGGATAAGAAATAGATACCCATATCTGGAATAGTCGTCTATGAATGTGATAAAATATTGTTGACCATTCCAAGACGCCATAGGGAATGGGCCACAAATGTCCGTATGAATTAGTTCTAAGACATCTGTAGTCCTATGGGCACCATATTTCTTTATTTTGGTCTGTTTTCCCTTGATACACTCAACACAGACATCAAAATCTGAAAAATCAAGAGAGTCCAAAATTCCATCAGACACAAGGCGCTCAACTCTAGATTTAGAGATGTGACCTAGGCGTTTGTGCCATGATGAGGCTGAATTTTCCTTAGTTAATTTACGCTTTGTACCTCGTGATTCCACGTGCAAGGTTGCATTATAAGATGCAATAGTTTCGAGCAAATATAGATTATCAAACACATTAAGTGAACCAGTACCAACAACATTGGAATTAATAGACATACTAAACTTCATATTTCCAAAAGAACAATAATATCCCAATTTGTCCAATACAGAAACAGAAATTAAATTCCGTCTAAAGGACGGTACAACAAAAGTGTCTAATAAATCCAAATAATAACCAGTTTTCAGTAATAATCTAAAGTGCGCTATTGCCTGCACTTCTATTGACTTGCCATCACCCACAAAGATGTATCTTTCAGCATCAGTTGGCTTTCGGTAGTTCAGGCAACCCTGCATAGAAACACATATGTGAGTAGTAGCACCAGAATCTACCCACCAAGTGTTTCTTGGTACTGAAGCTAAATTTATTTCAGAACAGACCAAAACATGAAATGGACCTTTCTTTATACGCCAGGCGACGTATTTGGCACAATCCTTCTTTCTGTGTCCGGGCTTGCCACAAAAGAAACAACCATCCTGCGTTTTCTGTTTCTTTGGTTCCGGACCCTGAGGAATAGCAACTTCCTTTCCCTTATGCGTTCTTTTGCCCATATGCTTGGAGGTGCTTGCTAGATGAGCACTTTCAGTCATTTCTTGCTTCAATCTCTCTTCCTCTTGCACACAAAATGAAATGAGCTCATTGAGAGTCCATTTCTCCTTCTGGCAGTTATAACTGACCTTAAATTGGTTAAATTGTGCAGGAAGAGAGATGAGAACTAAATGCACGAGCAAATCATCAGATAGGTCGAGCTTTAGTGCCTTAAGTTTTGAAGCAAGATGAGACATTTCCATGATGTACTCGCGAACATTACCCTTGCCTTTATACTTTATTGAAATCAAACTTGCTAAAAGCGTGCTTGTTTCAGCCTTATCGTTTTTAGCAAAACGCTTTTGAATTTCTAAAAGAAATTCACCGGCAACGGTAACATCCTCTGTTATTGCACCCCGAAAAACTTCTGGAATCCCACGCTTCATAATCATAAGACTTAGCCTGTTAGAACGATCCCACTTTTCAAAGTACACAGTTTCCTCAGGAGTACTTTGTGCAGTGAGAGCATTCGGTTTTGGCATCCTTAATGCCAAGTCTATGTCCATGCAGCCGAGAACAATCAATATGTTCTCTTTCCAGTCCTTAAAGTTTGTTCCATTTAACATTGGAACATTGTTTATGTTGGCAGAGATTGAAGTAGTCGACATTAAAGCTGAATCGAAAAGAAAATAAAAGGAATAAACAATTATACTCACATTAAGTTACCAAACAGATAATCTCTAAATAAATTAATTTAATGACAACATCTCAAGATACCTAGCACAACATTAATACCAAACCTTTGGGTAGTGATATTAACTGTAAGTGGTATTCTTGTTGTAATGATCAAACATTGACAATAAGTTATGTCAAATAACAAATCTATCTTTTGATGGATTTATTATTCACATTAGGTTTCCTTGACAATTGGCACATGTTTATCACCACAAAATGTGTGTGTAATTCTGCCAAGTCTTAATCATGTCTTTGGACCGATAAATACCCGCATGAGATACACAGACATGAATTTCAAAACATTCCATATAAAACAATCTAGACAAGAGAGATCACTTTTGTGACATCTTGTTTGAATTGACTTATATTTAGAACATTAGAAAATTAAATTTCCGTAGACGTTGTATGAAATTACATTAAATTTAAAGATTTCTAAATTTGTTACCCCGTATATGTTATATAATCTGCAACAATCCCAATTATATACATATATATATAAATACATGATGTTCACCATTTGAAAAATGAACCGCCCATCCGAATTATGTTCCATTTCCAGAAAACAAAACAGAATTTGCAGCAGAGGAAAAAACAGAAATACAAAAAACAGAATCTGATTCTAGGAAACTAAATAGGATGAATAAAAGCATATCTATTCTGATAATATACATGATATAACCGCTCTGATACCACTTGTTAACATAAATTTCAGAACATGAAACTTCATGTTTCGGATCATCTACCATGTATATCATCAAGAAATCAAGACAAAATGACATACCTGAATCCATCAATGAACGGTTAAACGGAAGCGTCTGATTGTCAATAAAACCTTGATATTGACTATATTATTACCTTTTAATCCTTTCCCCTTTGGTGCCTTATGTTTCTCCTTGAGAGGATTTAGAAAAACAAAACAATGTTCTTATTTTTTTTCACCTTGGGAAGGAATAGGGACCATAACTTTTTAAAGGTTGTAATTGGTTTTCATAACTGAAAGGTAATGAAAACCAATAAATTAACCATTATTGGTTTTAAAACTGAAAGGTAATGAAAACCAATAAATTAACCATTATTGGTTTTAAAACTGAAAGGTAATGAAAACCAACTTTAACCAATATGTTTTAATTTCTATTTCTGCCCCTCATAGAAATAGAAATTATACAACTAGTATCTACACATTAGGTCCATAACACATATACCCTTAAGCCTATTAACTAAATTGAATCACTTAAATTGTAGGCTTCTTATAAATGATAACACCACATTTAATTATGTGGTCCCATTGAGACATTATCTAACACTCAAAACTCACAAACTCAAAATACAACTCTATTTTTATATCATATTTAAAAAACTCTATCAAACGCTATCTAAAAAAATAATAATAAAAAAAAAGTAGAAAGGGTAAGTGCGTGGGAGCGATGGAGAGGTGATGGGTGCCTGTTAATTGTGCATGGAAGCGAGGGTTGGTGGTGGTGGTGGTAGCTGGGTGAAAGAGATGGTAGGAAAGGGATCGATGGAATGAAAAATTATTAAGTAATTGTAATTATATGTTCGAGAGCTAAACTTGTTTTTAGTCCATGTTTTGTGCTTAATTTTCATAATTGTGGACTCATGTTTTAATAATCTGAATTGTTTAACTTGTAAAAATTTTGAACAAATTATTTATATAAAAATTAATTAAAGTTGAATTATAAATTTTTTTTTGAAATAGACCATCCATTTTTTCATATAAATAAAACCAATCATGTCACTATCAATTTATGATCAATTGATTTTTTACATTAATGATACAAATGAATGTTTTGAAATGATAATTAAAATTTTATTTTTTGACTTTTTTTGAAAAATCATATAAAAAATGTGAGAAATGATATAATTTGAAATAAGTTAAAAGTTGAGAACTTTTCAAAATATGCCAAATTAAAGAGTTTGAATCACAAAGATTAGATCGGCGAGCTCACAATCATAAAAACTGAAGCCTCCAATCAAAAATATGGAAGGGAGACCAGATTTGTTCTATGTTTAAGCTTAAAATAAATAAAACATAAATTATACTTTTTATCTTTAAATTTTTACATGAATTCCATTTTGGAGTCTCACTTTCTAGTTGCAATAAATTAAGTATTAGGGTGTGTTTGGTAACGTTTATGTTTTCAGTTTATATTTACAAAAATTTTATAAACTGGTTTTTGTTTATTTTTTTGTTTATTTGTAGAAAAACATAAACTACAAACGCGTTTGATAATTGACAAAATGTTTAAAAATATTTAAAAATATACAAAAGAGTGAGAAATAGCAAGTGGTGGCAAGTGGCGGCGGAAGACGGTGGTGAAAAGTGGTGACGGTGGGTGGTGGGTAGCTGGTGGTGGTGGTGGGTGGTGGGTGGTAGCGAGTGGGTGGTGGTGGTGGTGGTAGCAGGTGGTGGTGGCAGGTGGGTGGCGGTGGGTGGGTGGCAGGTGGTGGCGGTGGGTGGGTGGCAGGTGGTGGTGGTGGGTGGGTGGGTGACGGTGGCCGGCGGTGGGTGGTAGCGAGTGGGTGGTGGTAGTGGTGGTGGTGGTGGCGGGTGGTGGTGGCAGGTGGGTGGCGGATGGCGGGTGGTGGCGGGTAGGTGGTGATGGCAGGTAGATGGTGATGGTGGGTGGGTGGGTGGCGGTGGCGGGTGATGGGTGGTAGTGAGTGGGTGGTGGTAGTGGGGACCGGTGGTGAGTGGTGGTGGCAGGTGGGTGGCAGATGGTGGGTGGTATCGGGTAGGTGGCGGGTGGTGGTGGTGGGTGGATGGATGGGTGACGGTGGCGGGTGGTAGGTGGTAGCGAGTGGGTGGTAGTGGTGATGGTGGCAGGTGGTGGTGGTGGCGGGTGGGTGGCACGTGGTTGGTGGCGGTGGATGGCTGGTGGTGGATGGTGGTGGATGGTGGTGGCAAGTGGGTGGTGAGTAGTGGTGGCAAGTAGGCGGCGGGTGGTGGATGGTAGTGGCGGGTGGTGGGTGGTGGCGGCGAGTGGGTGGCTGGCGGGTGGTGGCGAGTGGGTGGCAGGTGGGTGGTGGGTGGTGGTGGTAGGTGGGTAGTGAGTGGTGGTGGCAGGTGGGTGGTGGTGGTGGCGGAAGACGGCGGTGGAAAATGGTGGCGGGTGGTGGCTAGTGTTGGGTGGTAAAAAAAAAAAAACTGAAAACTCAAAATGGAAACACATTTTTTGTGTTTTCATTTTTTGGCCAAATTTATAAACTGAGACCATTGATTTATAAATCAAAAATTTTACCAAACAAGTTTTTATTTGAGTTTTTAAAATTTTTGTAAATATAAACAGAAAACTGAAAACGTAAGTGTTACCAAACGACACCACGTTTTCAGTTTTCTGTTTATATTTATCAAAACTAAGAAATTTCTGTTCAACTTCTGAGAAAAGTATGGAATTGAAAAAAAGATAATTCTGTGAACCTGACACATTAGATTGCTGAATTGAGTTTTTTTTCATAATTAAAATTGAAAATATTATATCTGAGAATATTCTCAATTTCTAAAAAGAGACTCAGCTACATAGTGACTCGAGTTTAACAGAGAGTAATAAATTGCATATTGTTTATCAGCAATACCTACCATGAGAATCCTTACAAGCGTGTGAAACAATCAAAGAAGCTCATCCATACCGGGTCGAACAGTTCCTCAATTGCAACTCACTGAAATGAATCGCATTAAGCCCAAAATCCTTACCAATCTCCCCTCAACCTTCTCTGATATTATCCACAGAGACGAGAATTGCAGTGTTGTAGCCTCCATTCCCTGAACTTACCAATCAAATCCTCCAAAGAATGTATATTTTTTAATTTTATTTTTTTTCCTATAACAAATATTATAAGAATTTCACACGAGTTTTTTTTGGTATAGAAAAGATTTTTTGTCCAGAGCTGCTGCAAGACAAATCAAAGTCCAAACAACAAAACCCTAGAATTAGCTCGCAAGCAAACGAAATCAACAATGAGCAGAACAGAACCAAACGTGTATTGATTACAATCCAACGAATCAATACGATTTTGCATTTTTCCTTTTAAAAAAGATTGTTGAATGCTTTAGAGAGAGAAAAAAACTAGTGAGAGAGAGAGAGAAGATTGATTGAAGTGAAGTTTGGATGTGTTGCCTCTAAATTGAGGTTTCTTTGGAGAAATAGCCGATGAATTTGGTGGAGAGGAAAGGGGGTTTGGATGGATAACTTGGTCTATTAAAAATTAATGGAATTTGAAGGAGCAAATAATTTTATCTAGGACCTAATGGATTATAAGTTCACAAAATAAAACTTGTAGGTAAATGCCCCTAAAATATACAACCAAACAAATTTTAAAATTTTATAACTCTTTTAAAAAATAGGCATTGTTTGGTTTGTTTTTGAGAAACAAATTTTGGAAAAAAATTTCTAAAATTTTCTTTGGTTTAGTGATTTTGGAATTTTTTTTTTCCAAATCACTTTTTATTTCCTACACATTAATCAATCACTTTTTCTCTCTCATCTTTTATTTTCAATCACTTTTTCTCTTACACACATCTACTCAATTAAAACAAAATATTAAATCATCCCAAACTTCCATACTCCAAAACTATTTCCAAAATATAAAACCAAACAAACCAAAAAAATTTCTAAACTTTTTTCCCAATTTTTTTTTGAAAGTTTATCTTCCAAAACCAAACCAAACACACCCATATATTTCAAAATTAATTTTGAAAACTAAACCAAACGGACTCATAATTTTTTTTTAGATGCGAATCCAAACAGCCAATTTTTTGATTTTTTTGGGGTCATATCACTTATCTACTTTTTTACACAAAAAAATTAAAAAAACTAACTTTTTACTAACTTTTCAAAACGCCACATAGTAAATCTACTTTCTCAAAAAACAAAGATTAAGGGTGTGTTTGGTTTATGTTTGTAGAATAATTTTTGAGATAAAAAAGTACAAAAACTTGTTTGATTTACCTTTTTCTAAATATTCTTTCTAAAATAACTTTAATTTTTTTTTGTAGAGTAATTTTTGAGATAAAAAGTACAGAAACTTGTTTGGTTTGTCTGTTTCCCAATATTCTCTCTAAAATAACTTTGGTTTTTTTATGTAGAGTAATTTTTGAGATAAAAAAGTACAAAAACTTGTTTGGTTTGCCTTTTTGTAGACTAATTTTTGAGATAAAAATACAAAAACTTTTTTGAACTGGGTACAAATAAAAACTTGTTTGATTTGTCTTTTTTGCAAACATATTTCAAAAATAATCTTGAAAATTAGATAACCAAACACATTTCTAAAAATTTTTTTAAAAAAATTTATTTAGTTTGATTCCTCTTAAAAAAAAATTATTGTAGAGTGTATTCCCAAAAAATTTCTCCCAAAAATTTGTCTCGAATACTGAAGCGTGAGATTTTAATTGGTGTGCTATGATAAATGCAGTTTGATAAATATTTCGAGATAAATTTTTGAGTACAAATTTTAACTACTATGATATAAACTTCTAAAAAATGCCAATTTTCTTCTAAAAAATACCAATTTTCACAATTCTCATTTATCTACTATTAGTCCAAAATATATATATATATATATACTGTACGGGAAAGAAATAAACCTTCTCGTATAATCCTGTTGATCAAGTCTGCGCTCCTCTATACGTCGTCGCTTTATCACTTGAAAACACAAACGTGAGCTAGCCGGCGGGTGTGTGCCGGAAATCTCTCCGATGCCTAAGTCAGTAATCTTGACAAATAGACAAAGGTCTGTGTATTCAGAAAGTAAAGTTGTGTGTTACCTCTTCGCAGGTGATATTTGTGAGCTTTATAGGTTTCGTTTGGCACAATCCTAGTAGGACTTTTACTTCTCCATGCAGAGTCCTCCTAGGATTTAACTTCCTGAAGGATAATCCTTATCCTCCAACACCCCCCTCACTGCTTAAACCAAGTGAGATGGTTCTTCTATGGCCGGGCTACCACGACCGAAGTAAAATGACATGCTATGCTAGCAACCACATGGCCGAGACTCAACTAGCCTGGTCTTTTACTCCGCAGTTTGTACCTCGGTTTCCCTGCGGAGACTGAGCTAATTTAAGAGTGAGGCTTGCTATGTCTTCATCATGCCTTGGTTCCAAATAGTGCGGCCGAGCTAACCACGCCTATGGTAACTGAGATACCTACGCAAGATTATGACCGAGTTAACTTAGTGTGACGACCGAGCTTACCTCGGGACCGACGTAACTTCAAGATTCTCCTAGACCGGTCTAACTCTGGCCCTTTTACTCAGCCCTTCGTATTGCGGTCCAAAACGGCCCATTTACCCAGCTTGGCCCAATTTTCCATACATATTACCCTCACAATTGCCCCTTAATTCCATCTGCGAAGCATGATTGGGATTACCTAACTTCCAGCCGAGCTAAGATTCCTCTTCTGTTCCAGCCGAACTAAATTCATACCGGGTTGTACTTGTTTGGTCAGAACGTCCCTTCAATCACAGCTACTGAATCGATTCTTATTCTAATGACACGTGGCCGGCCCTGATTGGCCCTCTGCAACTGTCCCACCGCCCTCGTACTTCGCAAAATTTGAACAGTTCCCGTCCTTCCACTTTCATCCTTTTCACAAAACAATCTCCTCATCTTTGGATTCACCACTGCATTTCTTATTTCCCTCATTCTCTCTTTCAAGCTCCATTGCTCTCCAACTTTTGCAACTGTGAAGCTTGCTTCGTGTTCCTTTTTTACCGCTGTTGCTTCCATATCCAGGTCTTTTACTTCAATCTGGTAAGCAAATCCATTTTTCTGGCTCTGTTTGCTTTCGTATTTGTTCAATCCATATTTTGTTTTGTGTGCTTTTTGCAAACACTTTTTCTGTTTAGCCTTCGTCTTTTTCTGCAAAACGTGTAATAGAACCACTCAACTTCATGAAACCTGTAGAACATCACTTTTGATCCACAACCCCAACATAACCGAACTAAAAAGTTGTTTGTGGCTGGTGCCTGCATGGCCAAGCTACCCACCGGACTAACACTTCACATAGAACTAGTAGTTTCACCAAGTCAAACCACCTTCTGATTTACTTTAACCGAGATAAACGAACCGAATTAAGTTTGAACTAAGCAAACTGGAAACCTTTGCCTTCAACCGAGCTAAGTCTTCGGGGCTAAGCCAGCTTTCCTAGTTTTTAAACCGAACTAAGAAAGCTGCCCCTATAGGTTTGACCGAAGTAACAAAACCCGTAGTTCAAACCGTATAAAACCAGTCCCACACACAACCCGATCTATCGAACCCCTTGCTCAATCCGAGCTACCAAGCACTTTGCTGAACCGAGATAAACCCTGTAGCATCCCCCATAGGCTGAAGTAGGACTTCTTTATCTTTATTTTGATTTTGTAGCACGGTCAACGATCTGTGCTTAACACCTTTGCTTTCCACTTTGCAGACTTAGGTTGCCCAGGCACTCCTCTGTGCGCTCAACCGAGCTACTGAGCACCGTTTTCCGACCGAACTAATTTATTCATAATTTATACAATAAATGGGGAAGTATAGGTTTTTGGTAAAAACCCCTGGAGGCCTAGCCGAATTCCGAAAGGATTACAACATCCCCGACGACGTACAACTTGTCTTAGCCAAAAAAGATGTCACACCCTGGGGGAATGAGGGCTTCGTACCTTTTACCCTCCTTTCAATAATAGAAACCGGACTAAGATTTCCAGTCCAGCCATTAATTTGTGAATTCCTTAGACAAACACGACTATGCCCAACCCAGCTTTCCACCAACTCATACCGTATAATAATGGGAATAGCCGAATTAAACCGCCAAGCCGGTCTTAACCTCGGTCTAGCCGAAATATTCCACCAATATTCCTTAGGATCAAAAGAAGATGGGTGGGTCTACTATTTAAGAATACGCCATCGCCGAGAGAAGATAATAAAATATACACCGGATAAAGACTTAAACGATGACGATTTTTTCTAGGTGTCTGGGAACTTTGAGGATCATCAAGCCCAGATTCCTGGCCGACGTATAAACTGGAAAAAAGGAATCCACGGTATAACTTACTTCGGCTATATGCATGCTTTTGTTTTACTTCGGTTTCTGGTTTCATAACCGATCTAACAGTTGTATTCTTTTTGTAGACTCAGCTCATCTTGCATCCTTGTACAGTTACCCCAACCTGAACACACTCCGTGTCGCGCTACGTGTTGAAGAAAGGAGTTGGGCTAAGCTGTTAAATTTTGAGCCGACCTACAGATACAGCGGTCGCTGAAAAGCCAGAGTGACCGATTTCATACTTGAAGACGCACCAGAACCGGACCCAACCTTGCCCCAAATCAACCTCGTCCCACTGACTGCCGAACAAGAAATGGCAAAAAGGAGCAGAGTAAGGGCGCTTCTAACCGAAACTAACAGACCCGAGGTACTACAAACCGGTCAGACGACTGAGACCGTGGTAGCCCTTCCATCCCAGCAGCCATCCTCATCTCGGGCGAACAAGCGTGCCCGGACTAGCCAAACCGAGCAACGACTTGTTGACGAGGATGAGACCATTCTTCCGCCCAGCCCTCAACCAAGCCCTCAACTGGAGTATTCTGACCGAGCTGACTCCTCCAAATGGGCTCCAAGTCTTACCTTTCAAAATCGAGATATTCAGGAAACTGACTCGGTTGTTGCTGAGAAGGATCACTTGATGGCTTTCAATCTAGCCAAGAGTGTTTGCCTTCCAAAAGACATGGAGCACCACAACAAACAACTAAACACCGAGCTGAAGGCCATCCGGTCATCAACAAAATCAATGATCCTAGTAAGTGGCTCTCTCTTTTCTTTGTCTAACTTTTCCCAACTGTCAGTCCAGCTAAAGAGAGTCACTACTCTTTTGCAGGCCATTCAGAAGAACAACATTGCACATAAGAAAGTGCTGGAGCTCCGCAAAACTACCAGGCAGGCCATGGCAGATGCCGAGGCAAAAACAGCCGAGCTTGAGCAAGCCAAGAAGTAGATAGCCGAGCTACAGTCCGAGAACGGTCGCTTGACCGAACTTGTTAGCTCGGCTGAAGCAGAAAAATAAAAAATTACAGCAACGGTGAAAGACAAATACTTGCGCGAGTTGGCCAAACTTGAAGGGAAAAAAGACGCCGAAATAGCTGATCTGAAGAAGAAGGTCGGTGATGCCAACGCCAAAGGTTTCAAAGAGGCGGAGGGCCTCTACATTCCACAGTGTGAGGGGGCGAAGGACTTATTCTTTAAGTGTGGCTGGAGGAGTGCTGTGGAACAGCTCGGCTGTGGGCCCGAAACCGAGGTCTACAATACTCCGCAGTACTTTATTCCGGCCTCACTGGCGGAATATGCTGCTTCTGTCCAACAACAATTTTTGCAAGGTTCAGATGATGAAGATGAAGAAAACGAACCATCTGTTACTCCGGTAGTCAACGAGCAAGGCAATGATCAATCAGCTCGGTTGGAGGCAACGGTTGAAGACCTGACTTTTGAGCCGTCGACTGACATCGTTTTGCCAGTTGCTACTGAGACTGATCTTCCATCTGCAACCGGTGTTCAAGTCGATATTGACGCCGATCTTGAAGACCTTTTTACTTGATTCTACACTTTTTTTTCGTTTGTTACTTTTTGCTCTTGTGACCGGGCTAAGGCCCCTCCCTTGTAATTGCTCTTTTGATGAATGAAAAATTCCTTTTTCTTATTTCGGTTGATCTGTATGTTTGTACTTGCAATGACTTTTCCATGATCTTTTTACTTCAAACTGTTATCTCGGTTAAAATTCCTGTTTGAGCTTGCTTTCTAATAGTATTGTGGCCGAGATACTTTAATCTGGTCTCAGCTGAGTAATCTGATTGAGCATTCCAGCCAACCACTCTTTAGCCGATGTACTTATTTCGGCTAAAGAGTACTAAGAGTTTGTTTAATCCAGTAAACCACTCTTCAGCTTTAAACTTACTTCGGCTGAAGAGTAACAAGAGTTAGTTTAATCTAGCCAACCACTCTTCAGCCTTAAACTTACTTCGGCTGAAGAGTAACAAGAGTTGGTTTAATCCAACCAACCATTCTTCAGCCTTAAACTTACTTCGGCTGAAGAGTAACAAGAGTTGGTTTAATCCAGCCAACCACTCTTCAGCCTTAAACTTGCTTTGGCTAAAGAGTAATAAGAGTTGGTTTAATCCAGCCAACCTCTAAGTTGGTTTTTTCAGCCAACTTAGAATAGATTGTTTGGTTATTCCGACCAAACGTCCTGCAGCCTGGATCCTTATCCTGGGCTTATGAGGGGTGTTGGTTTAATCCAGCCAACCTCTAAGTTAGTTTTTCCAGCCAACTTAGAATAGATTGTTTGGTTATTCCGACTAAACATCCTGCAGCCTGGATCCTTATCCTGGGCTTATGAGGGGTGTTGGTTTAATCCAACCAACCTCTAAGTTAGTTTTTCCAGCCAACTTAGAATAGATTGTTTGGTTATTCCGACCAAACGTCCTGCAGCCTGGATCCTTATCCTGGGCTTATGAGGGGTGTTGGTTTAATCCAGCCAACCTCTAAGTTAGTTTTTCCAGCCAACTTAGAATAGATTGTTTGCTTATTCCGACCAAACGTCCTGCAGCCTGGATCCTTATCCTGGGCTTAGGAGGGGTGTTGGTTTAATCCAGCCAACCTCTAAGTTAGTTTTTCCAGCCAACTTTATTTTTGATGTCCTTAACTTACTAATACAATCTCGTACAAAAAATAACTATGTTGAAACGAATTAACTTTGTTTTATTGAGAGAAAGGAAAATTACACATATTCGTAAAAAAAAGCTTAAAAATAAAATAGTTTGAGATTGGCAGTGTTCCATGGCCTTGGAATGGCTTTGTCGTCCTCATCTTCCAGGTGGTATGCCCCTTTGCCAGCTAATCCGACCACTTTGTAAGGCCCTTCCCAATTTGGCCCTAACTTGCCATCTCCTGGTATCAAGGTGTTTCCCATCACTTTGCGTAGTACCCAATCTCCGATCTTGAATTGTCTTGGATGCACCGTTTTGTTGTATTTCCTGGATAACTCTTGTTGGTATGAGGCAATGTGAACCAGTGCTCTTTCTCTTCTTTCTTCCGCAAGGTCGAGCTCCAATGCTATGGCTTCTCCATTCAAGTCTGGATCAAAATTTTCGCTTCGAATTGTGGGGAGGCCAACTTCCAGTGGGATTACTGCTTCCATTCCATAGGCCAAGAAGAATGGTGTTTCTCCTGTTAATCGTCGAGGTGTGGTGCGGTAAGCCCATAAAACATGAGGAAGTTCTTCCGTCCACTTGCCTTTTGCCTTCTCTAACCTTTTCTTCAGTGCATCCAAGACAACCTTATTTGATGCTTCTGCTTGGCCATTTGCTTGAGGATATGCTGGTGTAGAATTGTAGAACTCTATCTTGTACTCTTCACAAAAGCCTCTGAAGATTCTGCCGTCGAACTGAGTGCCATTGTCTGAGATTAGGGCTTTTGGTATGCCAAACTAAGTGATAATATTTTTCCAGACGAACTTCTTCACATCTTTTTCCTTGATTGATGCCAATGCTTCTGCTTCCACCCACTTTGTGAAGTAGTCTGTTGTTGCGAGAAAGAACTTTCTGTTGCTGAGTGCTGTTGGAAGTGGTCCTGCTATGTCCAAGCCCCACATTGCGAAAGGCCATGGGCTAGTCAATGGTAGGAGTTCTCTAGCTGGTTGATGTATTTGGTGTGCGAATTTTTGGCATTTCTCGCACTTCTTCACATATTTCTCTGAGTCTGCCTGCATGTATGGCCACCAGTATCCTTGCGAAATGGCCCTGTAAGCTAGCGATCTTCCTCCTTGATGGCTTCCGCACACCCCTTCGTGTATTTCATATAAGAATGCTTCTACTTTGCTGGGGTGGACACACTTTAGATAGGGTCCTGAGAATGACTTTTTGTATAATGCCAGAGATGGGGAGAGCCAAAATCGCTGTGACTTTGCTCGAATTTTGTTGGCTTCTTTCTTTTCTTCCGGTAGGACGCCATCTTTCAAGAATAGTATGATGGGATCCATCCATGAGGGGCCTAGATCGGCGCAGCATACTTCTTCTGCTTTGGGGTCTTCAATGCTTGGTCTTGGTAAGAAGTTGATGAGCAACGGATGAGGGATGGAAGTATCTGCTATTGAAGCGAAGCCTGCTAGTTCGTCTGCTCTGCTGTTTTCCTCCCTGCCAATCTGTTCTATCCTCACTACTTCAAATTTCTTGATCTCTGTTCTGACTAATTCTTGGTACTTGGCCATCCTATCATCCTTTGCTTCATAGTCGCTAGAAATTTGGTTTACCACCAGCTGTGAGTCGCTGTAGACCATTAATTCGGTGGCCTTCATGTAAGATGCTATTTTGAGTCCTGCAAGGAGTGCTTCGTACTCCGCTTCGTTGTTTGATGCTGGCAAGCCAAGGTTTATTGCTTGCTCCACAACCAGGCCGTTTTGTGAGATGAGGACTTTGCCAAGTCCTGCACCATGCCGGTTGGATGCTCCATCCACAAAGAGCTTCCACATCTCTCCAACGAACAACTTCCAGCAAGTGGAGGGGTCAGATGATGTCGTGGGGTCAAGAATGTTGCTGGTGTTTTCTTCAAGGTCCATACTTGTTGTTTGCCCCTCGCTATCTGATTGTACCAAGTCTTTGTTTGTTGGTGAGTCTTGGTTTGCTTCTTCCTTGCTGTCTTCAGTCTGGTCTGCCTTGGAGTTTGACTGAGCACCTTCTGCTAGGGGTTGCGTTATTCCGACGTCAACTTCCATCCCTAGTTTGGTTGTGTCAGTTAGGTCGACTGGGTAGATATGATGACTTCCAGGAGTAAACTCTGCGACAAAGTCAGCCAAAGATTGGGCCTTTACTGCGGTTCTGGGTTGGAACTTGATGTCGAATTGTCCCAACTCTACTGCCCACTTCAAGATTCGCCCAGAAAAGTTCACCCCCTCAAACAAAGCTTTTAGTGGGAAAGCTGTGAGGACGACTATGGTGTGGGCGTCAACGTAGTGTGCCAATTTCCTGGAGGCCATCATTAAGGCCAATGCTAATTTTTCTAGTGGCAAGTACCTTATTTCGGCTCCCAGCAATGTCTTGCTGACATAAAAGATGGGCAGGTGTTGGATTCCTTCTGCACGAACCAATACTGCACTAATTGCGTGCTGAGAGATTGCCAGGTACAAGAAAAGTTCTTCACCAGGTACTGGGGTAACAAGCAGTGGTGGGGAAGACATATATTCCTTCAAGCTTTCCAGAGCTCGGTCGCATTCTTCGTCCCACTCGAACTTGACTTTTAATGCTTAAAAAAATGGTCGTAGTCTGTCTGACGACCGGCTGATAAATCGGTTGAGTGCAGCTGCAATTCCGGTGAGATGCTGCACTTCTTTTACTGAGTTTGGTCTCTCCAAATCCTGAATTGCTTTGATCTGGGAGGGGTCCACTTCTATACCTCGGTTGGTCACAAGGAAGCCCAGGAATTTGCCAGATCCTACTCCGAATGCACACTTGGATGCATTGAGGCGCAGCTTGTGCTTCTTCAGGATCTCAAACATCTCGCCTAGGTCCTTGAGATGGTCATTCTCATCCTTGCTCTTGACCACCATGTCGTCGATGTAAGCCTCCATTGTTCTGCCTAACAATGGTTCAAACGTCTTGGTGACCATCCGTTGGAATGTTGCCCCTGCGTTCTTTAGGCCAAAGGGCATGACCTTGTAACAGTACAGTCCTCTTGGAGTTGTAAAAGATGTGACCTCCTGGTCTGGTTCATGCATGACGATTTGGTGGTAGCCTTTGTATGCATCCAGAAAGCTAAGTCGGTTGTGCCCCGCCGTTAGGTCTACTAGTTGATCTATCCGTGGTAGAGGAAAGCTGTCTTTTGGACATGCCTTGTTGACTGTTTTATAGTCGACGCAGACACGCCACTTGCCATTCTTCTTTGGTACTACGACTGTGTTGGAGATCCATCTTGGGTAGTGCACTTCTCTATTTGCTCTTGCCTCCAGCAGGTTACCTACTTCTTCCGCCACTATCTCGGCGTGGTGGAGTGCCGATCTGCGTGTGCGTTGGATGATTGGTCTGGCAGATGGGTGGACATTAAGTTGGTGACAGATGAAGTTTGGATCAATGCCTGGCATGTCGTAGGGCGTCCAGGCGAACACTTCGATGTTAGAGGTTAAGAATTCCAAAACCTCTAATCTCTTAGTGCTGGACAACGACGAACCGAGCAAAAAGAACTTATCCAGGTTCTTTTCATCTATTCTTACCTCTACCAAGTCTTCCACCGCTTTCTGATTAGCTGCTTTGCCTATATCTGCGAACAGTTCATTACTTTCGGGTTCTTCCATCGAATGAACGTATCCTTTGGCAGCGCGGCTGCCATTTACCGTGACAAAGCATTACTTAGACATAATCTAGTCGCCATAGACTTCTTCAATTACCCCGGTATCGTTGGGGAACCGCATTACTTGGTGGTAGGATGACGTCACTGATCGCATGGCATGCAGCCATGTTCTACCCAAGATGATGTTGTAAGTGGAAGGGACCTTCAATACCCAAAACTCCATTTGTTTCGTCACGCTTCCTGCTTTGACTGGAAGAATTATTTTGCCGACGGGCCATTCTGGCATGGAGTTGAATCCAATTAGGGGAGATACGGCTGGCGCCAGGTCCTTGTCTTGTAGCTTCAATTGTTTAAATGTTTCGTAATACATGATTTCACATGAACTACCCTGGTCAATTAGAATCTGCTTGACGTCAAAATCCTTGACTCAGAGAGTGACGACCAGGGCATCATTGTGAGGGCAATATATCCGTTCTAAGTCTTTATCCAAAAAAGACATGACGTTTGTTGCCTCTGTCTTCCCCTTCTTGATGGCAGGTTGGGCACTTAGCACCTCTCTTAAGTGTTCAGCCTTTTTGATTGATCCTCTGAGTTCGCATACACGCTCAGGTTCAAAGACTCTATGTATCACATTGATAACGCCTTGAGGTGGGGCGTCGATCGGCATTCCGTTGGGGTGGTTATGGTCCTGGGGGGCTGGTTGGGCCCCTCCTTCGATGTATTTATCTAGGTGACTTGCTGCCACCAACTCCTCCAGGTGCTGTCTTAATGGCGTGCAATTTTCAGTGCGGTGCCCCTTTTCTTTGTGGAAGGTGCACCGTGATCTTTCGTCATAGTCCTTCTGTGCTTCTCCTAACTTAGTTGGCCACTTGACGAAAGGCTCATCTCTGATTTCACTTAAAATTCGATAGATCGGTTTCTTGAATACTGTGGTTATGGCCGTGCGGATCCTCAACCATCTTTTATCCGGGGTCCTCTCTATTGTCACGCCTGCCACGTCCGCTTCTGTTCTGATGATCTACCGCATTGACCTTTGCTGAGGTTTTCTTTTCTGGTACTGTGGTCGCCCCAGATTTTGCTTTGGCACGTGCGCCATCCTCTTCTACCCTGATGTGCTGATGCACTCTTTCCATCAAGGATTTCATGGTGAGGGGTGGCGTCATGGTGATCGAGTCCCTTAGTCTGTTCCCGACTGGAAGGCCTCTTTTATACTGTGCAATGGCAAGATTGGTGAGGCAGTCCCCAATCTGATTGAATGTCTCCCAGTAGCGACTATTGTAGGATCTTAGGGTCTCTTTATCGCCCATGTCGATGGAGAGTAGCTGGTCGATCTCCACCGGGGTTTTAGTGTTTGTTCGGAACCTTGTTACGAACGCCTCTGCCAATTGCGCCCAAGAGGCTATGCTGCCCTTTGGAAGTTTCTTGAACCAAGTCAAGCCTAGGTCGCCAAGGCTAGATGGGAAGAGTATGCACATTAAGGCCTCGTTTCACCTGTATACAGCCATGACCTGGCGAAAGTGGCTCAAGTGTGAGTAGGGGTCTGTTTTCCCTTCATATGTAGTGAATTTGGGCTGAAGGAAGCCTGATGGTAGGGGCGCATTTTCAATCGCCGGAACAAACGGCGAAGTCTGCAGCCTTGCTAATGCTTTGTCCGTTGGTTCGTAGGCAATGCGCGGTATTGGCATTCCAACCTCGACGCTTCCATACGTCCGAGGAGCCAACCGCTGTAAGGCAGAAACTCTGTGTGGATTCCGTGCCCTGGCATCCTCCTTGCATCGTGCCTTTTCTTCGAGCACGGTTCGTAAGTCGGATGATCTGGGTAACTCCGTTTGTCTAGATCTGGTTTGGTGCGTATGTGAGGGCCAATACGTGCTTCCTTCTGTCACGACCCAAACCCGGCCCTATGGGTTTAGCACCGTAACCGGCCAGTAATCCGAGATTACCGAAGGCCTACAGGACAGTAGTACAGTAAAACAGAGTACAGGGCCTGGCGGAAGCCAATACAGTAATTAAATAGTGTCCATTGAGCTGTGACAGTCTGTATGCCAAAAAGATTTTTCATGCATTCATACATAAACAGTATGTACAATATTTACATTCATTCAAACTAGGGGCTCAACCCTAGGTAGCAGTACAGTGAACAGTCAGTCTATACAAAACAGTGAAACAGTACAGAAGAGGGAATTCTTAAAACACCCCTAAGCCTTAGCAGGTAGGCTCGGAACCTCGCAGTGAGGCACATAGGCTGGCTTGACAAAACTGGAGTTACTCTGACGCACCTAGCTCCGATCTGGTGCCTGTACACCTACATATATATATGAGCAGTGAGCTAAAGCCCAGTGAATAACATAAAGCGTAAAGGGGTTTAGAATGAATGTCCTTACAGTAGTGAAAACAGTACAATTCAATCAGTGTTTCAGTTGTTCAGTACAGTAAACAGTCATATGTGGTACATCCATTAGCATAACAGTAACAGTAGGTCTTAAAAGACCGAGCAGTAATGATGGCCATCAGTCAGTAAACAGTAGTGGTTCCACGAGGGAACCGACAGAGATCTCTGTATCAGTAACAGTAAACAGTAGGTACTAAGGATGCCACAGTACAGTTCGGAAATAAAGGACATACATTCATTCAGTAATACCAGTTCAGTAAACAGTTCAGTTCAGTATTCAAAAGATATCAGTTGAACATATCTTTACACAATCGTTACTCACAGAGTTTGGGCTACGGTGTGCTAGAGCGTGTCTCTCCAGTCGCCAACCCTACACAGTTAACAGATTGAACACACTCTAAGCTACGCAGTTGGGAAAGATAATAACTTAATCCCTAATGTCTCGGTGTGCTCTACATCTATATCCTCAACAAGATGCCTTAAACTAGGCCTAAGAATGCCTAGAATGGGATGAGGATGCAAAGATGCACAATTAAAAACAGTTTCAGAATTTTCGCAAAAACAGAGTCCCGCTCGAGCGCAGGTTTCCCCGCTCGAGCGGTCATGCAACAAAGGTACACGCTCGAGCGTAAACTTTCCCGCTCGAGCGTACTGTAAAAGTACTGGATGGGTGAAATCTCCGCTCGATACCCGCTCGAGCTGAGACCTGACTCCGCTCGAGCGCCCAATCCTCCGCTCGAGCGTACAGCGAAACAGTGCAGAGAGATGCTGAATGCTCGGATTCTCCGCTCGAGCGTACACTTCCCCGCTCGAGCGGAAGTGCAGAATCTGGGAAACCCAGATTGCACCTCCAAGCTCAAAACCAAGTTTAAAATGCAACAAAACCGATCCTCTTGGGCCCATTTTCTGGAAAACATTTGTAAACACATAGGATATCATGTTTCAAAGCTCAATTTTTAGAAATCAAAGCCCAATGGTGTTTAATTCAAACTCAATTTAAACCATTTTTCAAGCACAAGATGAACATGCAAACATGCATGAATTCAAACCATTTCAAAGCTCCAATTTGATGCTCTAAGGAGCTAATTCTTTTCAAAACATGGTGAACTCATGGACTATTACAAAATTATGAACATGCATGCACCAATTTACCATGAATTCAACCCCAAACTCATTAATTCCAACATGCATGCATGAATTACACTCTATAACAACATGTATGCACCAAAACATGGCTTAGCTCTACAATTGAAGCATGAATTGTGCAAGAATGAATTCTAAGACAACAACAAGAAGGTGAATGTCCTACCTTAGTCTTGTGTTCAAGGTCTAGGAGCTCAAAGTAGCAATCAACACTTCAATTTCAAGCAAGATCAAGCAAAACTCTACAAAATGAACTCAATTCTCACTCTCACTCTCTCTAAGTCGGCAAGAGCAAGGAAGAAGGCTGAGGGAATGGTTTTTGATTCAAGTGTATGAGTGTATACAAGGCTCAAAGGTGTGTGAGATAGTGGCCCACTTAGTGGCAAGTTGGTAATTACGACGAACTTTGCAATTAACTTGTTTTAATCTAATTTAATCATACCTAATCAGTTTTCAGGTGATTATACCATAAAATCATATTAATTATGAGGATCATAAAACCTCAATCAATTCCTGGTTCGGCCGCCGATAAGGCCTTCAATTAGCAGTTTAAACATCTAAGCATGAACAGATAATCATACAGTCAAACAGATAGAATGCAATTTAATTAACATATACTCAATCAATTCGGTTTCCAATTTCAGTCAGTCAGTTCAGTACTTTTAATCAGTTCAATTATCAGTCAGTTTCAGTCATTATCAATTCAGTTTAGCGGTAATCGATGGTTATCGGTAATTAATCAGTCATAAATCGGTAAACAGTATGAGGGTTGTTACACCTTCAGTGTATGATCTTTCAGATCTCGTCCTCTCAGACTTGGAGTGACGAGTTCTGGAAGACCTGGATTGAGTATCGCTTGTTCTGAGGCTTCTGCTCTCTTCTTGCGAGGGTGTGGTATTCCTACTACGATTTTTTGAGTGGCGAGGGGGCGTCTTATTTTTGCGCCCCTCACCTGTCGCCACTTCTTTTCCCTTCATTTGGCGTTTCAAGGCATCCATGTCGGCCGCCATCTTCCTTATTAATTCGTCTTGCTCCTTCACGCGGTCCTCCAGAACTTGAGGATCAATCATCCTCTTTTGTCTGTCAGGATTTCGTGAACGAGAGTGACGGGGGCTGTTAGTCCGCCTCCTCCCCCTTGTATCCCTCATGGGATTTTGCCGTTGGGACTCCAAGTCCGCCATGGGAGGGATAGAAGGTAATCCCTCACGCCTTGCACCCCCATCTGGAGTTTGCCCGTCGATGGCGAACTGTGGCAATTCTTCAATGTGTGCCATTGTTTCTAAAGAGGTAAGGTTTGATCAAGAGGTTTTGTCCTGTCTGTTACTTCCCACAGACGGCGCCAATTGTACGGGAAAGAAATAAACCTTCTCGTATAATCCTGTTGATCAAGTCTGCGCTCCTCTGTATGTCGTCGCTTTATCACCTGAAAACACAAACGTGAGCTAGCCGGCGGGTGTGTGCCGGAAACCTCTCCGATGCCTAAGTCAGTAAGCTTGACAAAAGCTCTGTGTATTCAGAAAGTAAAGTTGTGTGTTACCTCTTCGCAGGTGATATTTGTGAGTTTTATAGGTTTCGTGTGGCACAATCCTAGTAGGACTTTTACTTCTCCATGCAGAGTCCTCCTAGGATTTAACTTCCTGAAGGATAATCCTTATCCTCCAACACCCCCCTCACTGCTTAAACCAAGTGAGATGGTTCTTCTATGGCCGGGCTACCACGACCGAAGTAAAATGACCATGCTATGCTAGCAACCACATGGCCGAGACTCAACTAGCCTGGTCTTTTACTCCGCAGTTTGTACCTCGGTTTCCCTGCGGAGACCGAGCTAATTTAAGAGTGAGGCTTGCTATGTCTTCATCATGCCTTGGTTCCAAATAGTGCGGCCGAGCTAACCACGCCTATGGTAACCGAGATACCTACGCAAGATTATGACCGAGTTAACTTAGTGTGACGACCGAGCTTACCTCGGGACCGGCGTAACTTCAAGATTCTCCTAGACCGGTCTAACTCTGGCCTTTTTACTCAGCCATTCGTATTGCGGTCCAAATCGGCCCATTTACCTAGCTCGGCCCAATTTTCCATACAAATTACCCTCACATATACATATATATGATTGATTGATATCATTTTAAGAATCATAAAATCTCCAATATTAAGAGTCTAAAGTCTCGTTTGGCATGTTAACATTTTAGTCAAAAAATTACTAAAAAAAATCAAAAAACTTATAACCTATATTAAAATGTCAAATATTTTATTTTCTCTCCATTTTTTGCATGTTTTTTCGTAAAAAGTCAAAAAATTATTCCTGAACATACTAGTTTTTTTAGCTCATATTTTAATCAAAAAGTCAAAGAATTATTAAAACAACCTATTCCCAAATGAGACCTAAGTATTTTTAAAATTTTAAGGGTGTGTTTGGTTTGTGTTTGTAGAGTAGTTTTTGAGATAAAAAGTATGAAAACTTGTTTGGTTTGCCTTTTTTTCAAAAATAGTTTTGGAAAATTATTTTTGGGAGAAAGTTTTAAAAAAAGTGATTGATTTGATGCGTATGAGAAAGAGAATAATTTTAGAAAGTAGATAACCAAACAAAATTTTGAAATTTTTTGAAAAAAATTTATTTGATTTGATTACTCTTAAAAATTTATTTGTAAATAATCTTTTCGATTTTTTTTTTTTTTTTAAAAACAAACCAAACAATGCGTAAATTTATAACACATCCAAAGAAAAATTCTTACAGGAAATTGTCACGTGTCAAGAAACTGTTACTTGTCATTTTCCTTCCACGCCTTTCCTGGGAAAGGTCTGATAATCTTGCCAAAGAAGAAACCGCCACAGAGATAGAGAGAGAACGATCAATCGCTTAGGGCATGTTTGATTAGAAGGATTAAAGTATGGATTAGGATTATTAATCTGTGGGCCCAATTATTCTATGTTTGTTTTGACATTTTGGTTTAGGACTATTAATCCAATGGATAATTAATCCAACAAATTTGTAGGATTATTAGTAATGGGGTAGGGGTGGGATAATTAATACCACACTAATTTAATAGGATTATTAATACCTCACTATTAATATTGTGAATCAAACATGGCCTTTGGTCCCTATTTGGGAAGTTGCTAGGCCTCGAGTTACATATTTTAATTAAAAAATTATTATAAGGAGTTGTTTGGAATGAACTAAATAAGTGTAATTTTTATTTTTTTATTAAAAGATGTGTAAAAAAGTAGAGAGGTGATATAATAGAAAAAAGATAAAAAGATAAAAAAATAGATTATTTGAAATATGCTAACCTTGACCTAAATTACCCTATTATTTTTATATATATTTATATAAAAAATTTAAAAATTATGAAATCAACAAATTACTATAGGACTTTGCTACAGACTCTATTGGGGTCGATCCCCAGTGAGGTGACAGCGTGCCATTCGTTCAAATTACAAAAAAAAAAAAAAATAATTTTTTTTTGATCAATGAAAAGCTTCCGTACATGACCTTCAGTGACCCATAGACATTTTTGAATTACTATATTAGTTTTATATATATTTACATAAAAAATTTAAAAATTATTAAAACAATATATTCTCGCCAATTAATTAAAAAGTCAAAAAAAAAAAAAAAAAAAATCAAAGTTAAAAACGTTCATCCGAAGCCACCGCTCGAGCACTTCGTGTTCTTGTGTGTGAGGTGATACATACATACATATATTCTTCATCCATCACAAACAAAGCTAGAGAGGGAGAGGGAGAGGGAGAGGGAGAGATTGATTGATCTGATAAAGGGTATGAGTGATAGTATCGGTTTCACACATCACAGGCGAATTAAACGCAGATTACACGATTACAAGAGAAATTCAGAGTAGAAAGTGGATAGATTGAACTTTTTTTTTTTTTTTTTTTTTTTTTTTTTTAAATCAAAATTTTCGCTGGAATTTTCTTGATAGTGTGCATATAGGCAGAGAAAATTGATTCATATATCAGAGTTTTTCAGGTATTGATTCAGATTCTCGGGTAAACACAGAGAGAGAGAGAGAGAGAGAGAGATCGTGTATAGTTGATTCAGATTATTGGAAATTTTGTTTGAAATGTCTCCTCCGTGTTCTTCATCATTTTCGAGTGAAGAAACACAAACTCAAACCCTAAACCTAACCCTAATTCCAGGCCTCCCGAACGATCTTTCTGGTCTAATCCTCTCATTCGTTCCTTACTCTCACCATGTCCGTCTCAAATCCATATGCAAATCTTGGAAAATATTCTTCTCCTCCAAAACCCTAATCCATTTCCGTCTCAAACACCTCCCAATCTCTCGCCTCTCTCACCTTCTCTGTATCTTCCCTCAGGACCCTTCAATCGCTTCCCCTTACCTCTTCGACCCTCGAAACCTCGCTTGGTGTCCTCTCCCTCCCATGCCCTGCAACCCCCATGTCTATGGCCTCTGCAATTTCACTTCTATTTCAATTGGTCCCCATCTCTATGTCATTGGTGGCTCTCTCTTCGACACCCGGTCGTTTCCCATCGATCGCCCATCTTCTTCCTCCTCCACATTTCGCTTCAATTTCCTCACTTCATCGTGGGATCGTCTCTCCCCCATGCTTTCGCCTCGCGGGAGCTTTGCCTGTGCGGCAGTGCCGGATTCCGATCAAATTCTTGTTGCCGGTGGTGGGTCCCGACACACCATGTTTGGGGCTGCTGGGAGTAGGATGAGTTCAGTGGAGATGTATGATATTGGTAAAGATGAGTGGGTTGCCTTGGATGGGTTGCCGCGGTTTCGAGCTGGGTGCATTGGATTTTTCGTTGGGAATGAGGTGGAGAGAGAATTCTGGGTGATGGGTGGGTACGGTGAATCAAGGACGGTTTCGGGGGTGTTTCCAGTGGATGAGTATTACAAGGATGCTGTAGTGATGAACTTGAAGAATGGTGGGAAGTGGCGGGAGCTTGGGGATATGTGGGGGGAAGGGGAGAGGAGGCGGCTTGGGAAAATTGTTGTTGTCGAGAATGAGGATTGGGATGTTCCTGACATTTTCATGCTTGATGGGAGTGATATCTTCAGGTAAGTTTTAAGAATTTTATTGGGCTCTTCATGTTCTGTTGTCTGTTTGTGTTTTGTAAGAACATTTGGCAGTGATGTCTTCTTCTGAATTTTGGATAATGTGATTCTCCAATTTAAAGATATCATTTTATTGGGGGGGCTATTTGAGTCTTCTAGTTTAAATGAGGAATCAGAATAGAGGATAGATATAAATGTATGAAGTGCTTTTGTGATGTTATATTACTACAGGTCTTGTTGTTAAAGGGTTTGGGTAGAGTTAGATCAGGTTATTGTTTGATGTGTGCTTCGTTATACTGTTGATTTGTAAAAAATTGTAACCATATGTTTGATTTATTAAGCAAATGCCTTGATTTTTGGTTTGAGTTGTAAGTAGCATGGTACAGGACATGACGCGGACATGGTGATATTTAAAAAATATGCCTAGAATACGTTAAAGTTTTATATTTTTATAAATTAATGTCAAATGTATGAAGAAGTTATTTAAAGGGATCGGGAAAAGTAACATGCCACTAATTTTTTTAAAAAAAATAAAATTCATATATAGTCTATAATTATAGCATTATTCATGTAACAATTGCATTCTAATGTGAAGAATGTAAAATAATTGTAAACATTGAAATAAAATGATGTATCCATTTTATAAATGTTCAAAACATATATTTAGAGGGCACAAGTTGGATTCTGAATAATGCAAAACATTATTACTACAAAGAGATTCATCACAAGCCATGTTAGGAGGGTTCAAGTAGTATCGTTGAAGTGTACATAAAGGGGTTGTTTGAAATGACCTAAATAAGTGTACTTTTTGTCTTTTTATGAAAAGATATGCAGAAAAGTAGAGAGGTGATGTGATGAAAAAAAGATAAAAAGATAAAAAGTTGGATTATTTTTGGGTTGCCAAACTTGGCCAAAGTATATGATATTATGAATTTAAAATTTTAATTAAGACATGTTGAAGAAATGTTGGACACTCATTCCAGAATATCCAGAGTGTCATGTCCGACACAACACATCTCTTAGTTAGTCTTTAAAATCAATATGGATATGGTATTTGGAAACCTTGATTACATTGAAGGGAGCAAGCTGGAGTAGTGGGTCATTTGATTTATTAAGCATATTTAGTCACTTTTTTGGACCAATTTGATAAGATAGGTCAGATCGTGCAATACTTTGCATTTTCATTTAACTTCAGCTATTACTCTGCAATATTATCATATATTTGATGTTTAATAATTGCTTTCTTCTTTTTGTTTATTTATGTCATAAGATACTGGTTCAATTAAAAATTATGAATTAAGTAGTTCAACATGCCTGCCACTGTGGTTGCTCTGCACAATTGAAAAACCAAAACATGCCTGGCAACCTAATGTCAATATTTCAACAATTTTGTAACCAGTATTATTGTTTCAGAGTTATTTATCCTTCAAAAAGTAGTAATTTTTTTGGACCTGTTTTGAGTTTTTTGACGACCATTTTATAAATTATTGTTGTTGAACTTGTTTCATGAAAAAGTTTGTAATACACACACTAATATGCATGGACTTTTATGCATATGTATATTGGGTAATGCCCATGCAGGAAGACTAGGTAGACAATACTGAGGGTTATATATTGTTATCTACCTTCTGTTTCATGTATGGGAATTTGGTTTGCCAATTGTTTTGGTAATTATGAGCCCATGGTATGTTGGTGTTCATGTTCATGATTTGTATCATTTTTCTAATAAACTTGCTAGACCAAAGTTGCAATGGCAATTACTCCTGGCAAGTTCATGTTCATGATTTTTATTGTTTTGTTAATATGCCTCACGCTAAACATGTGTTTTATTTTCTTTCATGCAAGTGAAACACAACAACCCCCCCCCCCCCCCGGCTCTTTCCTTTCAGTGTGCACATCTGTACATGAAAGTCTTGTCTGGCTAGGGATTCTAATTTCCATGATCCCTTTTCCTTTCAGTGTGCACATCTGTACATAAAAGTCTTGTCTGATTAGGGATTCTAATTTCCATGATCTTTCTACAATATGACAGGTATGACATGGCTTCTAACTGTTGGTGGAAGGAGACAAGCCTACCAAGAAAAGCCCCTGATGAATCATCGGTTGGTTTTGTTGCATTGGATAGGGAATTGCATGTTATGACACTTGTGAATGCAGTTGATTTAACAGAGACCAGAAGATCACGGCAGCATAAGAAGGCGACATCACTGTTAATGCAGATATATCATCCCAGGAAGAAGACATGGAGATCCTTGATCACAAAGCCACCTCTTCATCATCATTTGGATTTCAAAACTGCAGTTATGTGCACCATCCAGTTGTAGACTTAAATACTTCCTCTGGTGTGTGTACTGCTGTCATTCTTGCCTAAATAAGTTCATTGTTCATCTGTAATTTTGTTTCTGCTGTTATTCTATTTGTATATGTATGTATAGCTTGATGACGATGATTGTTTCGAGTATTGTAATTGTTTTGATGACAATTTATGTAAATTACTAGAAATAAGTCTAAATTGTAAGTTCATACTTCTTTCTGTTCATCTCTTTTGTTGGGATCTGTAGTCCATAGTATTACAAGGAACTAGAAGTCTAGACTAAAAGTTACTTGATTCATGTGACGTACTCCTATGCGCGCACAAGTAGTAGTAAACAATAGCCCAAGTTAATGTTCTTGTACTGGTAAATAAAAAATAAAAATCGCTCCAAGCAGCAAAATTAAGAGTCTTAAACATTCTTTCAACTTACCTACAGATTTACAAGATGCTATAGGGCATGGTTCATGCTATTGGCTAGAAATGCTTTTACCATCATTATCAGGCAAAAATAGCATTAGTTGACAAGATCGTTCTATCTCCATTAAAAACACTGAAATCAACAACCTGTGGCAATGTTGCTTCTCAGTTCCCTACTTGAGAATTTTTATGGAGCCTCACCTTCATTCGCACCTTGCCGTTTGAAGTTACTGCCTCGAGTGTTTCATGGAACTTGAACTCCCAACACCTTGATTGCTTGCACCATCTGCTACCCTGCTTGCAGAGCTACCTTTCCCATTAGTCTCACTCAGCTGTGTGGGTATGCCGGTAGTCACAGCAAAGTTGAAGCCAAACTGGTTGTGCAAGGCTTGCTGTTGCTGCAATGCCAGATGTGGCTGCTGCTGAGCATACAACGTGGGTGATTGGGCTGCCGATACTGATTGAGTTGTCATCTGTTGAGGTCGTTGATGTTGCATGATGTTTGCTCCTGGCTGCATGATTGTATCGAGTGAGCATTGTAGAATACAGAAAATAAAATATAGGGCTTGCTTGGTTGTGTTTTCGTTTTTCGCCAATTTATCATATGCACATGATGGTCTTTTAGATTTCTTCTCATACTGAAATTGGAAGTTGGCCATTCAGCCATTGGTCTTGAAAAGAACACAAGGAAGTGCAGCACCTCCTTGAACTAGAGCACCAGCTAGATGTTGAGCTCAGATATGTTCCTGAAATAAGATCTTAAGAAACCTCGCTGTGATTACCAAGTAAAGGAAAAAGGGAACCCACTACTACCTTTGCTAGTCCTCAAGTGAAGAAGAGCATGAGGTTGAAAGTTAGATTAGAGGCCAAGCGATATGGACACAAGCTTGGAATTGAACCACTTCAGAACTAGGGTAGATCTTTGCCATTGAAAAAAAGAAAAAAAAGAAAAAAAAACTTGGTTCATTGAATTATTTCTATTTTGTGTTAGTTTGGCCAACATTCTATGGGATAGAATACTACTGGGTTATCCATTCAATCAAACAATGGAGTAGACGTCTTTGTAGTTCAAGAGGGAATAATATCAATATGAAGGCCAGAGCTGGGTAAACAATACCGGCTGGATTTGTAAAGAACAAAGGAGAAGAACATAGACTGGATAAAAGATAAATTGCAGAATTTACAGAACCTTAAATAGATAGTGAAGTTGTGACCTTCAAATTAAGCATGCAAAACTGCACAACTTTTTACCCAGAAAACAGAAAGTAGTGTCTGCAGAAAAAATATAGTAAAATTATGCAGACATAATTAAGGTTGGAGACCTACCTGCCCAAACCTATCGAGACCTGATATCTTTATTGAAGATCAAAAACTGTCTAACAACCTCAGATGGAATCACACTCACCTCAAACCCAACACTAAAAGTCCTCAGGTGTAGCCATTAAGCAAGACTACAACTGTTCCACATACTACTAATTCGGAAAACAACACCCAATAATCCACTGCACGTGGGCCGTGGCTGGCCACATTGCCACACCCAGCGAGGACCAAATCAAAATATATTGATCTCACTCTCTCTTGTTTCTGGGAAAAGCACTAGCAAGTCCTTTCCCCCCATTTGAACCAAGTCCTATCATCGTTCCTGAACCAATAACTTCTGTAAACTTTGTTGAAAGAGGCCCTAATTCAAATGAAGTCCCTTCTTTACCTGTCTCGCATCTTAATTATAATTTAAATCAAAGTGGTCAATGGTAACTTAAAATTTTCTAATTCAAGCCCAATGCATAATCTAGCAATGATAAATAGTTATAAGAAATCAGATGAAGGATTTTTAAAAAGTAAATATGTTAAAAAGGTAAAATTCATATACATATTCATTAACCAATTCAATTCAAGTCAATAAAGCAACTGTGCGTTTTTAATTCAATTATATCAATTACAATTGCTGGTTTAGTACAAAATAAATTGATTTACGACCAATAAAAATGCATATCCTTAGAATCGATAAACTTAACCTAAACTTGCAACCTCTTTGGTTAAAAGCACTTCAGAATAGTGTCCTGACATTTTTCAACACAATTAAAAACCTTAAAAACAAGGAAAGTGATGTAAATTTTTTGAGTCAGTTTTTTATATATAAATATTTAATCATGGTTATGCTACTTAAAATATTAATAAATATCTTAGTGTGAAACGATTGCATATTATTTAGGAGCATTATTTGGACTCAAAACAATACTTACAAAGGGCAAAAACAGAGCAACTTAACCATTATTTAGAATTTTATTGGAATAAATTTCTAAAAAGTTGAATTCATTGATATTCAAGAGATATGATAGGACTTCTTGGTTGTTACAAGGAAAAAGTAAGACTTCTATTCTTCTCTCTTTTGGCTTCCCCACAAAATTTTGAGAGACTGATTCTTCTGTTTGAATAGAGGGATTGGACGAGAAGTGAAGGATACAAATGGGAAAGGGTAATATTCACCATGTTTGGATTGTTTTTAAGAAGGTGAGTGGAAGTTAAGGAGGGGTTACTTTTCTTCCCCTCCAAAATTGGGAGGAAACATAGGGAAGTGAAGTGTTGGTTATTAAATGCATTTTTTAATATAAACCATACCCGTTACTTTGTGAGAAGATCAAGTTTAGTATTTTTAATTGTTATCTATTTGGCTTTTGCACCTTCCTTTCCTCTATAATTATTGTCTAACCAAAAAAGAGGAAGGAAAATTTCACCCGTCATTCCCCTTGGTTAATTATTATCTTACCAAACAAGAAGGGGGATACGCTTCCCTCCATTCTCTTCTCCTCCTTTCCTTCCCCTCTTAATCTACACTTCCCTTCACTTTCCTCCTAATACTGCTTTGAGAAAAATTTTGTGACACTGTTATCCTCCATCACACTGTGGCACGACACATTCCATATTATATGCTATTTATTTTTATTATTTTTTTGGTTGCTGGTCATTTCATTGATTTAGGTAGCGATATAGATGAAAGAACTTCTAGAAAGTAAGGGATATTCCATTATTCCTGTAATTGAGCACTAAGATATTCTGTAATGTTCACCCATTTCTGATCAAAACCTTAAAACAACTTTACCTGATCAAACACGAAGGACATTTGTGGTTGGCAATCAGCTATTGCAGCCAGGTACATAAGGTTTTGCTGAAGCCTTGCTTGGTTCCTGTAGTGAAGGAAAAAGGTTGTAAAAACCCCTTTACGCAATTATGCAATGATTGTTGGGAGCATCTAGAAAGAAGAACATGAGAGGACAAAAAGGCAAGAAATTTGGTAGTAATGTCATTTCATGACAAAGTTAAGAATCTTATTCCAAAACAGAGTTATAGTCATTTAAATTTAAGATGGGATACATACTCTGCATTTTCACTCAGTTTCCCAGAATTCTGGTTCTCAAGAATCTTCAAAATCAACCATTTGTTCTCGTCCAAATACTGCACATGCAAAAATGTAGAAGTTTGGTAGAGTTAATTACGTAAAAGTAATATCCTATTTATGAATTTGATAAACAAAAAGATTAATCCTGTAATGAAAACGTTAAGCTAAACAGCTGATGAGCTAAAACCATTAGATATGCTAAATATATGTTCCATATTCTGTCTTTGCCACATACTTCGATAAAATTAATAGCACACAAGGTAGCAAATTGCATACAGTTTATAGTACTGTCAAAAGTTGTTGATCTTGTGCACAATCATCACAAAGAACAAAATTTTTTGATAGTAAAAGCATTAATGTGGGTCACGGGGAGAAATGTTAGTGATTAAATCACTGTTATAAAAGCAAATGTCCCAAAAATGGTTGAACTAGTCAATCTAGGATTTTGGAATTTAGGAGCATGTTGTAGCATAACATATCAAGTAGCGGCATCGTAATTTAAGAGAAAATGACCAATTAGAGGTTTGATATCTACTTTATCAGCAAGTCATGCCAGTGCCCCTAAAATTGGAGCTGCATTTCATGTGTTATGATACATGACAGATTGATACTTCATCAGCAACTCAGTATGTCTTTGGTGGTGTTTGGGAAGAATTGTAGTTGGGTTTTTTCTCATTTTTTTCACTAAAAGACAAAAATTTTGCAAAACCAAAAAAAACACATCCAAACAAAATATCACATCCAACTCCAAAAAAACTCAACTATCTTCCCAAACACAAAATTTTTTTTCTTCAATAATATCCTACATCTAAAAAAACGTACATAAAAACCCACTTTCCAAACACCATCTTTATAAGCTATGTGGTAGATCGACATTACAGCTAATTGCTAGTCCATTGCCAGGCAAGGATCAGTATATTCATGTTGACATATGGAATCAGTGTTCTGAAGCCACCAAGGAAATTTAAAAAATAGAAACAAAATTCAAATACTAACATAACTATAAGGTAAAAGTTATTGGACGCCAGATCCACATTGTTGTTCAGACAACATAGGTGCACAAGCACACTTGAGCCAAGCCAACATAAAAACAAACAGAAACAGAGGCATATATATTGAGTCTTGTGTCTTTTGCTTCTTCTGTTGATTTCTAGGAGACATGCTTTTTTTTTTGGGTACTTTTATATGCTTGTTGATTATGGATGCGTTCTGTTTGAGGCTCTTGTATACTAGGTTCACGGGTTGGGGCTGGACGAGTTCCCTAGTGCAGACTCATGACCTTAAAAGGATACTTCTCTTCGAATGTCTTGAGATTCATCGAGTTTAAGCTCCACACAGGTTGTCTTGGAATTTGTAATGTGAGATGTTTAGCGGACAGGATTGCTACTAATCTTGCAAGCTGCACTAAATTTTGAAGCATTGGGTATCAAAACTATTCCGAAGGTACGGCTTTTTTTTTTTTCTTCCCCTTTTGAGTGTCCGTATTGAATTTTAGCACTTATCATAATCTCATTTCTGTTGACAAGACCAATCCATCACTTAAACTGTTTGTGGTTCAACTGACCTTGGTGTTGCCAAGCCTTAGAATCTAATCGATTTAACTCGTAAAATTAGGGTTACATATGCAATCTCATTAGGCTATTATGAGCAAAGGAAATAATTCAGACAAAAATAGTTGGATGGCCTTAAAGAAATGTTTGCTCTGTTTAGTTGCTTAGAATAAACTAGAAATAGCATCCAAATCTTAGATAAAACTTGGATCTTGAAAATTGTTTGATTGTGAGTTTAGAAAGCTAGATCAGTCACTGTCTGGAACCCAATCAAACAAGAATACTGTGCCTAGCTTGCCTATCGGCTCTACTAAGGTGAGGTTTTCATTTTTGGAAAATAAATTACCATGAAAATAAAATATGATCAGAAACGCTATGCCTAAACTATTTAATATGATTGATATATATATATATATTCCCTCAATTTTTTTGGGCCAAATAACTAGCTCTAGGTTAGGACATCCAAAAGGTAAAATAGGATTAAAGAGCATATACAGAAGGCCCCATAAAGCAACATTGGAAGAGACAATCAAATATGACAAAAGCCACACCTATCTACAAAAGTAATGTAGAAAATAAGGGACGTACCACAAAAAATTGGTGGGGGAAGATAAAAATTATTAGAAGGTGATGAGGAGATGTATCAACCTCTTTCAACATTTAGGTTGTGTTTGGATTTCTGGATTTGAAATGAAAATATTTTGACACTACATTTTTTATGAGTAGCTCTAAGTTAGATTTGATAGTTTAAATATGAATTTGAAGAATGAAATTAAGAGCTTTGTCATTGTGGATTTGAAATGACAATGTAAAAGTAATTACTTGAAATTATTCATGCTCAAGAATTTTAGTTCCACAAGTATCCATCTAGAATATTTTGTCTTGCATCTCTAATTTATTCCTTTTTAGTTTTCTCAATTCACCTATTATAGCTTAATCTCCTTTTTTTTTAAAAAAAAAATTCTATATCAAATCCTTTCATTTGAAATCTATCTATCCAAACGGAGCCTTAGTGTCAAGTCCAGAGCGTTAAACAGAAGATAGCCAAACACATCAACCCACCAATGAATAACAAGTAAGCATGGAGGACCTTTCCACATCAGAGACTAGTTATTAGTTGAACCAAAATCTCAATAAAATCACAACAAACTGTTAACCAAAAGAAGAAATACTCGAGCTATATAATAGCCCAGAGTTAAAGGGATATCAGGTACAAAATATAAATAAGCAAATTAAAGCAAGAAGAAATAAAAACAACAATACCCATTACTGGAACCACAGTAATAGCAAATAGAGAGAGAGAGAGAGAGAGAGAGAGAGAGACCTGCTGGATGTGGTCAGTAGTCATGACCATGGGTTGCTGCTGCTGCTGCTGCTGCATCTGCATGAGTTGATGCTGCATTCTTCTTCTTGATCAGTTGATCTTATTGTTCTCTGATGTTTTCTGCTCCCCAAATGCTTTTGTTTTTGTTTTTGTTTTTGTTTTTGGTTTTAGTTTTGCTGTACTTCTCTGTCTGTGTTCCTATTTTGGAACAGAAAAAATCAACTAATTTTATGTATGTGAGGGTGAGACAGAGATGTAACTTGGAGGCTCCAGGTGATACCTTTCTTGGGATTCTACTCACACTTTTTTCGAGGTCCCAGCTGTCACTCTGTCAGAGTAGTAAGTGATGAGTTGGGACCATTGTTTGTCATTAGTATTCCAAATCCGATTTTGTTTACACACGATAAGGTTTATAAGCAAAATGTATTGTAGAAATGTCACAATGTGAACTTAAAAAAAAAAAAAAAAAAAAGATGCATAAAAAAAGTTATGTATTTCGTGGTGAAAGTTGTGTTTGTGGTAAAAGTTGTGAACGACGAAGTTTTGGTATGCACACTCTAAAAGTTTTAAATAACAAAGTTATGTTTTTTTAAACAAAATTATATTTTTTGTGATGAATAATTTTTTTTTTTACTTTTTTGTATAAAGTGCATGTCATATGCCCTATTTTTTGGTGCACATGATGGCCTTTCCTTTTGATTAATCCAAAATTGTTAAGTTCACAAGTTTAGTTGGGATAAAAATACTTTTTGAGTATGAAGTTTAGAGTTTTGAACCAATCAAATAGTATGTATAGAGAGAGAAAAAATTCACAAAAAATCTAATGCTAATGTTAAAATTTAAAACCTTTTAACTGCATAAGAGAAAAATAAAGGGGATTTTAAAAAAAATCCGATTTCTAATACTTTGTACCAATTAATTCAAGTTAATTTCTTATAACTCATTTAGTCTTGCAACTATCCAAAAGATCAATAACTCCAATTTTAAATTTAACATAAAAAATGAAAACTAAATCTATATTTTTCAAGAAAAGTACACTAATTTAAATATGGGTGATTATCCTTACCAAATCAAAACACAAAATATAAATCGCAAAATCATGTTTTCATTCTCACACTTCATCCCGCCATTTCTTACCATCGCAGATTTCAATCTCACCTTCAGCAATTTTGTCTCACATTTCGTCTTCATTCATCAATCTCGTCTCAGATTTCCCAAAAACAAACTAGATCATCAAACATTCTAAGATTCAAACAACCAAAAATGGTGAAGATAAGTAAGATTCAAGTATCTTAAACCCTAGTTTTTACAGAATCTTTCATTTTTGAAGCTTTTGTTTTTTATTTCCATTTCAGCTTGAATATTGAGTTCGAAACTTTTCTTTTCGAAACTTTTACTTTTGTTTTTGTTTTTGTTTGTGAATTTGAGAACATTCATTGTAATGGCACCAAAATCAAGTTCTCTTACTTTCATTTCAGGTTTCAATGTAGATTTTGGTTTGATTGTTGTTAATATTCTCAGATTCTTACTAAATTTGAGTAAAAATCCTAGTTAATCATATTCTCTTGCTTTCCATTTAGGTTTCAATATTGAGTATCGTGCAATTGCTATGAATGTTTTCATATTTTGAGTCAATTTGAGTGAAAAATCCTAATTAATCATATTCTCTTGCTTTCAATTTAAGTTTCAATGTTGATTTTGGTGTGATTACTGTGAATGTTCTCATATTCTGAATCAATTTGAGTGAAAAACCCTAATTAATCATCTTCTGTTGCTTTCAATTTAAGTTTTAATGTAGATTTTGGTACAATTACTGTCAATGTTCTCATATTCTAAATCAATTTGGGTGAAAAATCCTAGTTAATCATGTTCTCATACTTTCAATCTAAGTGTCAATATAGATTTTGGTACCATTGCTGTTAATGTTTTCATATTCATATTGAACTTGAGTGAAAAACCCTAGTTAATTATATTCTCTTGCTTTCAATTTAGGTTTCAATGTTGATTTGGGTTCGATTGCTGTGAATGTTCCCAGATTCTTAATGAATTTGAGTAAAAAACCCAAGTTAATCATATTCTCTTACTTTTCATTTAGGTTTCAATGTTGAGTATCATGTGATTGCTGTGAATGTTCTCATATTTTGAGTCAATTTGAGTGAAAAACTCTAGTTAATCATATTCTCTTACTTTCAATTTAGGTTTCAATGTTGAGTATCGTGCGATTGTTGTGAATGTTCTCATATTCTGAGTCAATTTGAGTGAAAAACCCTAGTTAATCATCTTCTCTTGCTTTCAATTTAAGTTTCAGTATAGATTTTGCTGCGATTGTTGTAAATGTTCTCATATTCTGAATCAATTTGGGTGAAAAATCCTAGTTAATCATGTTCTCATGCTTTCAATCTAAGTGTCAATGTTGATTTTGGTACCATTGTTGTTAATGTTTTCAGATTCATATTGAATTTGAGTGAAAAATCCTAATTAATCATTTTCTCTTGCTTTCAATTTAGTTTTCAATGTTGATTTTGGTTTGATTGCTGTTAATATTCTATTTGAGTAAAAACCCTAGTTAATCATATTTTCTTGCTTTCCATTTAGGTTTCAATGTTGAGTATCGTGCGATTGTTGTGAATGTTCTCATATTTTGGGTCAATTTGAGTAAAAAACCCTAGTTAATCATATTCTCTTGCTTTCTATTTAGGTTTCAATGTTGAGTATCGTGCAATTGCTATTAATGTTGTCATATTCTGAGTCAATTTGAGTGAAAAACCCTGGTTAATCATCTTCTCTTGCTTTCAATTTAGGTTTCAGTGTAGATTTTGCTGCGATTGCTATGAATGTTCTCATATTCTGAATCAATTTGGGTAAAAAACCCTAGTTAATCATGTTCTCTTGCTTTCCATTTAGATTTTAATGTTAAGTATCGTGCGATTGCAGTTAGTGTTCTCACATTCTGAGTCAATTTGAGTAAAAAACTCTAGTTAATCATATTCTCTTGCTTTCAATTTAAGTTTCAATGTTGATTTTGGTGCAATTGCTGTGAATGTTTTCATATTCTGAATCAATTTGAGTGAAAAACCCTAGTTAATCATATTCTCTTGCTTTCAATTTAAGTTTCAGTGTAGATTTTGCTACGATTGCTGTGAATGTTCTCATATTCTGAATCAATTTGGGTGAAAAATGCTAGTTAATCATGTTCTTATGCTTTCAATCTAAGTGTCAATGTTCATTTTGGTACCATTGCTGTTAATGTTTTCAGATTCATATTGAATTTGAGTGAAAAACCCTATTTAATAATTTTCTCTTGCTTCCAATATAGTTTTCAATGTTGATTTTGGTTTGATTGCTGTTAATATTCTCAGATTCTTAGTGAATTTGAGTAAAAACCCTAGTTAATCATATTCTCTTGCTTTCCAATGTTGAGTATCGTGCGATTTCTGTGAATGTTCTCATATTTTGAGTCAATTTGAGTAAAAAATCATAGTTAATCCTATTCTCTTGCTTTCCATTTAGGTTTCAATGTTGAGTTTTGTATGATTGCTGTTAATGTTCTCATATTCCGAGTCAGTTTGAGTGAAAATCCTAGTCAATCATATTCTCTTGCTTTCAATTTAAGTTTCAATGTTGATTTTGGTGCAATTGCTGTGAATGTTCTCATATTCTGAATCAATTTGAGTGAAAAACCCTAGTTAATCATCTTCTCTTGCTTTTAATTTAAGTTTCAGTGTAGATTTTGCTGCGATTGTTGTGAATGTTCTCATATTTTGAATCAATTTGGGTGAAAAATCCTAGTTAATCATGTTCTTATGCTTTCAATCTACGTGTCAATGTTCATTTTGGTACCATTGCTATTAATGTTTTCAGATTCATATTGAATTTGAGTGAAAAACCCTAGTTAATCATTTTCTCTTGCTTTTAATTTAGTTTTCAATGTTGATTTTGGTTCGATTGCTGTTACTTCTCAGATTCTTAGTGAATTGGAGTAAAAATTCTAGTTAATCATATTCTCTTGCTTTCCATTTAGGTTTCAATGTTGAGTATCGTGCGATTGTTGTTAATGTTCTCATATTTTGAGTCAATTTGAGTGAAAAACCCTAGTTAATCATGTTCTCTTGCTTTTAATTTAAGTTTCAGTGTTGAGTGTAGTACCATTACTGTCAATGTTCTCGTATTTTCAATCAATTTGAGTGAAAAATCTTAGTTAATCATATTCTCTTAGTTTCAATTTAGGTTTCAATATTAATTTTGGTACGATTCTTGTGAATGTTCTCAGATTCTTAGACAATTTGAGTAAAAAATCTTAGTGAATCATATTCTCTTGGTTTCAATTTGGTTTTCAATGTTGATTTTCGTATGATTGTTGTTAATGTTCTCAGATTCTTAGTCAATTTGAGTTAAAACGCGGACTTAATCATATTCTCTTGATTTCAATTTAGGTTTCAATGTTGAGTTTGACATGATTACTGTTAATGTTCTCAAGTTTTCAATCAATTTGACTGAAAAACTCTAGTTATTCATGTTCTCTTCCTTTTGATTTAGGTTTCAGTGTTTATTTTGATACGATTGCTATAAATGTTCTCAAATTCTGAATGAATTTGAGTCAAAATCTCTAGTTTATAATATTTTCATGCTTTCGATTTCAGTTTCAATGTTGATTTTGTTTTTATAGTCATGTGTAACGCCCTCAAAATAATAACATTAAACCCATCAATATAAACATGCATTTATATATATATATATAAGATCCACATTCTTCAATTCATCAGAGTATTTCTTTACAAAAGTATTACATGTTAACAACAAAAGCAAATGCCCTACGGGCTTACAGCTTCCCAAGTTAACACTTGGTTACAAAAAAAAAAGTACTAACTCAATTACACATTAAGCCCTTGGCTTGGATTTACATGTAATACATCAAAAGGAAATAAGACAACAAAAGTCTGTCCGCCTCTAGCCTCCCAAGCTATGTCCTTGGAGGTGGCATACTACCTGTACCTGAAAATAATGTCCCACAAATGGTGAGCCAATGCCCAGTAGAGATATGCTAAACACAGTATGAGCAATAACTAAGACATTAGCAATTGATAAATGTTCAATTTTCATAAACCAATTCATAACCCATTTCCATCTCATGACCATTACGTTCATGTTTCATTTCAGTTTCCATTTCTTATCAATTTCACAATTTACATCAATGGCTCAGAACCTGGCCAACTACTTATATGAGACAGTGACTCCTATTAAACATTTCCCATTATCACAATAGATAAACATATAGGTTGTATCAACATCTCAACAGGTAAGTATACAAGCTGTACCCACATTTCAACAGATATGCATATTAGCTATATCAACACTTCCAATGACAAGCATATGAGCTGTATTAACACTTCCAATGACAAGCATATGAGCTGTATCAACACATTATCTGACAAGCATATGAGCTGTATCAGTGGAGTCCATCCCCTATCTCCTCCCAAACAACATCCGGTTTAGAGGTCTATCCCCTATCTTCCCCTAAACCGTGGAGTACATCTCCTATCTCCTCCCACATACACAATGCATATATATATACACAAAGGTCATATACACAATCAATCAATCAATACATAACGTTAATGTATTCTGTCAACCGTCATACTCTATGACATATCCAATTGATTAGTTTTAGTTTGCCTAATCATCATGCATTGTCTACAACAATCAAAACTACCCTCCATCGGTAGCCCAAGCAATTATTTCTAAACAGATAATAATAGCTCCAACAGATAAAATATCAATGTTTTCAAAAGTGAGCGATTTATAAATCCAACTCCATCATTTCACAACATAATGAGCCAATTTCATTATTTCCAACTCAATTCCATAAGTCCACAAATTTTCCCAAATTAATTATACCAATTAATTTATTCAACCAAATTAGGGTTTTCTACCCCATTTCTCAATATTGACCCAATGGTCTAAATATCAACAACCAACATCAATAACACCATTTGAAACCCAAAATACATATTATGAGCCCAAAATCACAAAACCCTCTTTAACACATTTTGAAACCCTAAGTCCCAAAATTTCCCAAATTCAACACTTTATCAAAACAACTAAAAATCTAGGTTAAAGACCATAAGAGTGAGTAGGAATCCCTACCTCAAAGATGACTCCCAACCAAGAAGGTGAAGAAGACGAAAATGCTCTAACCCACGAATTTCTCGGATCAAAAGATAGCCCTCGACGATCAACAACTTTTTTGTAAAGGCCAAAGGTGAGGAAATCACTCCTACTAGATCAATACCTAGAGAGAAGTCAAGGTTTTAGAGAGAGGAGCTCTCAAAATGGGTTTTAGAAAAAGTAGGAGAGAGAAAAGAAAGTAAAAAATGATTTAAAATCACCCAGCGGATAACTCATATACGCATGACCCGCTCGAGCGGAGAACACAACGCTCGAGCGCTAAGAACAAAAATCTGGACACGTTCGAGGGCAATAAGGCCCGCTTGAGCGCCAAGACACAAGAATAAAGCACTTCCGCTCGAGCACGAAAACCAGTCTGCTCGAGCGTAGATTTCCCCCTCCCAGAACTTATACCCAGAAAGTACGACCCGCTCGAGCGCCAACAAACCCGCTCGAGCATAAACAAACCCGCTCGAGCGCAATAATACCCGCTCGAGCGGATCGCCTAAAAACTGGACAACAAGGAATTGAAACCAAGGCCTAACCAACCTGTAACAACCCTGCTCAAAACATCCTAAAACCCAATCAAGTGGAATTAAAGGACGGCAACAAGATAGATACTACTGCCAACTTCACGGAACCGAGTTCAGAATACAACAGAATAGTAAAGGGACAACTGGGATCGCTATAACCCCCCCTTAAAGAATTTCGTCCCCGAAATTAAACACAAGTTTTTCAAAAAAATCAGGTTTTCTCCATTCTCAACAATATTACGACATAATATTAAACATTTCGACCCATTACCGGTCAATTCCATCTCTTTTCAAGAGGCATTTCACAACATATATTACAAGTGCATTATCAACATGCAATTTTCTTCCATTTCCAACCATTTCCAACATACATGGTTCACAGTTCATATCATAATCAATATACATGATACAACTCCAATTCTACAATATAGCCAACATATGCAATATCATAATCAACTCCCATATCAAGGTAAGTTCTACAACATACTTTCATTAAACCAAAACATTACCAATGTTTTACAACTTAAGACATATATAAAGCTCTTAAGTCCAACAACCTTACAAAATTCAAATACAAGATTACACGTCAACAAATAAGTCCGGATAATTCTCGTGGACCTCCAACTCACGTTCCCAAGTGGCTTCCTCCACTCCGTGATGTTTCCACAAAACCTTTACCAAAGGGATGGTCTTGCCACGCAGGACTTGATCCCGCCTATCCAAGACCCGCACCGGTCTCTCCTTGTACGAGGCATCCTCATCTACCTCTAAATCGGTCTAATCTAACACGTGGGACGGATCCGGCTCATACTTCCGAAGCATACTCACGTGAAACACGTCATGCACTCCGGACAATTGCGGCGGCAAGGCTAAACGATAAGCAACCTCGCCAATCCTTTCAAGGATCTCAAAAGGACCAATAAACCGAGGGGATAACTTCCCACTCTTCCTGAACCTCATCAAACCTCGCCTCGGTGATATTTTCAAGAAGACATGATCACCTACCTCAAACGCCAAAGGCCTCCTCCTATGGTCGGCATAACTCTTTTGGCGACTCTGGGCTGTAACAAGCCTCCTACGGATAAGCTCAACTTTCTCCGTCGTCTCCCTAACCAACTCCGGACCCAACAAAGGAGCATTACCCACCTCGGCCCAACACACTGGAGACCTACACGGTCGGCCACACAAGGCCTCAAACGGTGCCATACCGATACTAGACTGAAAGCTATTGTTGTAGGCAAACTCCACCAATGGTAAGTGCCTCTCCCACGTCCCATTAAAGTCAAGGACACAACCCTGAAGCATATCCTCAAGGATCTGAATAGTACGCTCGGGCTGTCCATCAGTCTGAGGATGATAAGCCGTACTAAAGGTCAACTTAGTGCCCAAGGCACTCTGCAAACTCTGCCACAACCTAGCAGTAAAACGAGGATCTCTATCTGAGACGATCGTCACTGGGACCTCGTGCAATCTCACTATGTCCCGAATATACAAGTCGGCGAGATGATCTACCGAATTTCTCACGCGCATGGGAATGAAGTGCGCCGACTTAGTCAACCGGTCTACAACCACCCAAATAGCATCACTACCCCGCTGAGTCCTCGGAAGACCTACAACGAAGTCCATAGTGACATGCTCCCACTTCCACTCGGCAATAGACAAGGGTTGCAACAAACCCGCTGGCCTCTGATGCTCGGCCTTCACTTGCTGGCAAGTAAGGCACTTAGACATGAAAGCTGCCACATCTCTCTTCATACCCCGCCACCAAAACTGGCGACCCAAATCCTGATACATCTTAGTGCTTCCCGGATGCACTGCAAGGCGTGAATGATGGAACTCTCGGAGTACTTCCTCTCGGCAAGATTCCGGCACAAACAAACGGTCTCGGTATCTCACCCTCTGGTCGGGATACACCGTCAAACCCTTCTCAACTTTCCCACTGGAGATCTTCTCTCGGAATGACTCTACTTCAAGGTCACCTCTCTGTGCCTCTAACACTCGAGTCACAAGTGTAGGCTGCGCAACAACAGAAAACAAGGCCGCAGCCTCAACAGATTCGCCCAGATGCAAATCAAACTCGCCGAGTACACCCAACATCCCCCATTCCCGGATGGCAATACAGGCTATATCACTAATGGATCTCCTACTAAGGGCATCGGCCACAACATTGGCCTTTCCCGGGTGATAGTGCAACTCAAAATCATAGTTCTCAATGAATTCCATCCATCTCCTCTGCCTCAAATTCAAGTCCCTCTGTGTAAACAGGTACTTCAAACTCTTGTGGTCCGAGAACACCTCGAACCACTCACCATAAAGGTAGTGCCTCCAAATTTTCAAGGCAAAGATCACTGCTGCTAACTCTAGGTTGTGCGTAGGGTAATTCTTCTCGTGGATTTTCAACTGACGCGAGCCATAAGCTACCACCTTCCCTTCTTGCATCAACACACAACCCAAACCCTCTCGTGATGCATCACAATAGACCGCGTAACCCGACCCTCTCTCCGGAATAATCAAAACCGGAGCGGTGGTCAATCTAACCTTCAACTCTTGGAACGACTTTTCACAAGTTTCACTCCGTACGAACTTGACCCCTTTCCGCGTCAATCTAGTCAACGGCGAAGCTAGCCTGGAGAAATCCTTCACAAACCGATGGTAGTACCCAGCTAATCCCAGAAAACTGCGGATCTCAAACACACTCTTAGGCTGTGCCCAATCTTGCACTGCCTCAACCTTGGATGTATCAACAGACACCCCTTCCTCGGATACCACGTGGCCTAAGAATTTGACTTCCCTTAGCTAGAACTCACACTTCCCAAACTTGGCATACAGCCTATGGGCTCTAAGCAACTCAAGCACCACTCTCAAGTGTTCTTCGTGCTCCTCCTCAGAAGGCGAATAGATGAGAATGTCATCCACGAAAATGACTACAAATCGATCCAAGAATTCCCGGAAGATCCGGTTCATCAAGTCCATAAAGACTGCCGGTGCATTGGTAAGCCCGAATGGCATCACCAGAAACTCATAATGGCCATACCGCGTACGGAATGCTGTCTTAGGAATATCCTCCTCCCTGACCCTCAACTGGTGGTAACCCGATCTCAAGTCTATCTTAGAGAAACAACGGCAACCCTTCAACTGGTCAAACAGATCATCTATACGGGGCATAGGGTACTTATTCTTGACCGTAGCCCGATTCAACTTCCGGTAGTCTATACACAATCTCAAGGCACCATCTTTCTTTTTAGCAAAGAGGGCCGGTGCTCCCCACGGTGAAACACTAGGGCGAACAAAGCCCTTATCTAGTAATTCCTGGAGCTGAACTTTCAACTCAACCAACTCTGTTGGAGCAAAAAGGTAAGGTGCTATAGAAATCGGCGTCGTGCCAGGTACTAAATCAATAGAGAACTCTATCTCTCGGTGAGGTGGCAAACTAACGAGATCCTCGGGAAAAACATCCGAATACTCACAAACCACCCTCGGTAAAACAAACTGGGTCTCACCACACTCACCACTCTCAAAGCTAGCAAGTAAACCACTAAGCTCACTCCGCCCTCGCGAATCATACCCCGGTGGTAAAACACTACCAACCCGGTCTCCCAAGAAATGGAACCACTCCCCGCTCAAGGTACATAACATGACCCTCTGGCGGTAGCAATCGATAACAGCCCGGTATGACGATAGCCAATCCATACCCAAAATAACATCAAAACCCTTCATGGGCATGATAACAAAAGGAAAAGGAAGCCTATGGTCGGCGACCTCTATATCACAATCTCTAACACCTTGTTTCAAGATCAACTCACCACCAATAGGCGATACTACACAAATAGGAGATGCTAACTGCGCCAACTCCAATTCCAAAACAGATGCAAATGCAGCAGATACAAAAGAATGAGATGCACCCGTGTCAATCAACACACTAGCAACCGAGTTGCAAAACAAAAAAGTACCTCTTACTACTGATGGAGCCGGTACTAGATCCTGCGCGGTAATAGCATACACGCGCCCTGTAGGCCCCTGATCCACCTGCTCACCTCTAGGAGCAAAAGACTGCTGCACTGACTGGGATGATGAAGCTCCCGGATTGGCCCTCGAGGCCTGCACAGATTGAGCTGGCTGATAACTCTGCGTTTGCTTAGAACCAGACGCTCCTGAAGTAGCACTCAACTGTGGGCAATACCTCTTCAGGTGCCTAGGCTGACCACACTGATAGCAAGACAAAGTCTGGCCCCTGCCTTGACTCTGGCCCTGAGGTCTAGCTAAAGAAGAAGCAGCTCGCTGACCCCCTCTCTTCTGCGGGCAAACCGAAGACTTGTGACCCAGCTGGCCACACGTAAAACAAGGCAAGCCTCCTTGACTACCTTTCCCAGCGCCCGTACTCGGCACTGGAAAGGTCGACCTAGCCACACCACCTTGAGACTGTTGAGGGTTAGAACCCCTCTGTCTCCTGCCGTCACCCTGACCATCATGGCTCCTCTTGGAGCCACTCTGCCCCTCATCCTCCTCCTGCATCATAATCTCCATATGAGCAGCTGCATCCACCAAACGTCTGTACTCTCGGATGAAAGATCCACCAACCCTCAGCTTGAGGCCTCGCCTCAACTTCCGCTCAAACTCAAAGCAACGGCGTTCCTCGGACGCCACTAGTTCAGGTGCAAACCTGGACAGACTAGTAAAAGTAGCCTCAAACTCGGCCACTGACAAGCCCTGCTGTCTAAGCTGGCAAAACTGCTCTCTCAGCTTCTCCCTAGCAGCTGCAGATAAAAACTTCTCCTGGAAAGCATTCACAAACGCCTCCCATGCACCACCAACACTGCCCTTCTCGTACTTCCACCATTGACCCGCATCTCCCTTCAGTTGGAAGGATGCCAAGGTCACCTTTAAAGCCCCGTCCTCGATGCCAAGCATCTCGAACGTCTTCTCCATCTGTTCTAACCACTCGTCAGCCTTAAGTGGCTCCTTTGGATCCCCAACAAACTCGTCCGGATTAGACCGGAAGAATTCCCTCTTCAAGAAAGAAGGCCCTGACTCAGCAACCTGATTCTCAGCTCTGAGAATACCCAAAGCTCCCGCTATCCCCCGGGCCAAGGAGCCCATAGCCTGCTGACCTGCTGGCTCGGCCACGTTGGCCTGACCAACTCCCTCCTGCACTGCCGGAACGTCATCCGGTAGAGGTACCTCCTGCCTACCATGCTTGCCACGCCTACCACGCCCTCGTCCTGACATCCTAATAAAGGTAACCAAGACTATTAGCACATTCACAAATGTGCCGAAGCTATAACACTCACGTCCTAATGCATGGACAACTGTAATTCACTCCACGTAAGCACATAAACACATAAGCACTTACGAATTTCATTTCCGGATAATAATAGTCCCGAGGCGTTACTAGAGTTCCGGTTAGAAACAACATTGATCAAGTGCCTTTCCAACAAGACTCCCAGAAACCTAAGGATCCAATCAACATCCTAGAAACTACATTCCATACCCACATATTCACATAAGCATGTTATCAATTAAGCATATAGCATATGACACTACATCTAAGTCTCTATCAAGCGAGACAAATCCATTGTGATCCTAATCACTTCCCACGTACCCAAAGTATTCAAACCCGGTATGCTCTGATACCAAGTTGTAACGCCCTCAAAATAATAACATTAAACCCATCAATATAAACATGCATTTATATATATATAAGATCCACATTCTTCAATTCATCAGAGTATTTCTTTACAAAAGTATTACATGCTAACAACAAAAGCAAATGCCCTACGGGCTTACAGCTTCCCAAGTTAACACTTGGTTACAAAAAAAAGAGTACTAACTCAATTACACATTAAGCCCTTGGCTTGGATTTACATGTAATACATCAAAAGGAAATAAGACAACAAAAGTCTGTCCGCCTCTAGCTTCCCAAGCTATATCCTTGGAGGTGGCATACTACCTGTACCTGAAAATAATGTCCCATAAAGGGTGAGCCAACGCCCAGTAGAGATATGCTAAACACAGTATGAGCAATAACTAAGACATTAGCAATTGATAAATGTTCAATTTTCATAACCAATTCATAACCCATTTCCATCTCATGACCATTACGTTCATGTTTCATTTCAGTTTCCATTTCTTATCAATTTCACAATTTACATCAATGGCTCAGAACCTGGCCAACTACTTATATGAGACAGTGACTCCTATTAAACATTTCCCATTATCACAATAGATAAACATACAGGTTGTATCAACATCTCAACAGGTAAGCATACAAGCTGTACCCACATTTCAACAGATATGCATATTAGCTATATCAACACTTCCAATGACAAGCATATGAGCTGTATCAACACTTCCAATGACAAGCATATGAGCTGTATCAACACATTATCTGACAAGCATATGAGCTGTATCAGTGGAGTCCATCCCCTATCTCCTCCCAAACAACATCCGGTTTAGAGGTCCATCCCCTATCTTCCCCTAAACCGTGGAGTACATCCCCTATCTCCTCCCACACACACAATGCATATATATATACACAAAGGTCATATACATAATCAATCAATCAATACATAACGTTAATGTATTCTGTCAACCGTCATACTCTATGACATATCCAATTGATTAGTTTTAGTTTGCCTAATCATCATGCATTGTCTACAACAATCAAAACTACCCTCCACCGGTAGCCCAAGCAATTATTTCTAAATAGATAATAATAGCTCCAACAGATAAAATATCAATGTTTTCAAAAGTGAGCGATTTATAAATCCAACTCCATCATTTCACAACATAATGAGCCAATTTCATTATTTCCAACTCAATTCCATAAGTCCACAAATTTTCCCAAATTAATTATACCAATTAATTTATTCAACCAAATTAGGGTTTTCTACCCCATTTCTCAATATTGACCCAATGGTCTAAATATCAATAACCAACATCAATAACACCATTTGAAACCCAAAATACCTATTATGAGCCCAAAATCACAAAACCCTCTTTAACACATTTTGAAACCCTAAGTCCCAAAATTTCCCAAATTCAGCACTTCATCAAAACAACTAAAAATCTAGGTTAAAGACCATAAGAGTGAGTAGGAATCCCTACCTCAAAGATGACTCCCAACCAAGAAGGTGAAGAAGACGAAAATGCTCCAACCCATGAATTTCTCGGATCAAAAGATAGCCCTCGACGATCAACAACTTTTTTGTAAAGGCCAAAGGTGAGGAAATCACTCCTACTAGATCAATACCTAGAGAGAAGTCAAAGTTTTAGAGAGAGGAGCTCTCAAAATGGGTTTTAGAAAAAGTAGGAGAGAGAAAAGAAAGTAAAAAGTGATTTAAAATCACCCAGCGAATAACTCATATACGCATGACCCGCTCGAGCGGAGAACACAATGCTCGAGCGCCAAGAACAAAAATCTGGACACGTTCGAGCGCAATAAGGCCCGCTCGAGCACCAAGACACAAGAATAAAGCACTTCCGCTCGAGCGCGAAAACCAGTCCGCTCGAGTGTAGATTTCCCCCTCCCAGAACTTATACCCAGAAAGTACTACCCGCTCGAGCGCCAACAAACCCGCTCGAGCGCTACCGCTCGAGCGTAAACAAACCCGCTCGAGCGTAAAAATCACATCTGTAGAAGTTTTGCAGGAACACGAAATACTGGAGGTGCGCAATCCTCGCTCGAGCGCAAGAATACCCGCTCGAGCGGATCTCCTAAAAACTGGACAACAAGGAATTGAAACCAAGGCCTAACTAACCTGTAACAACCCTGCTCAAAACATCCTAAAACCCAATCAAGTGGAATTAAAGGACGGCAACAAGATAGATACTACTACAAACTTCACGGAACCGAGTCCGGAATACAACAGAACAGTAAAGGGACAACCGGGATCGCTATACATGAATGTTATCAAATTTAGACTTCATGAGAATGGCATTGGATTGATTCTTTTAGGACACATTCTCAGTGTTAATATGTCGTCTACATTGATTTTCCATATAGGAAACCAACTCATGAAACCACCAAGACTAAAAAGCAATGCAAAGAAAACAATAAGAAAGTGTAAAGAATCAACTTCGATGGAGAAAAAGCAAAAGGGAAAGCGTAGAGAATGGAAACTAACTTTCAGATCAAACATGGTGACAATAGTGAAGCTATTACAGCACATCAAACTCAGGAACAAGCATATTAAAGGGTTGAAGAAAGCCCCAGCCTGGTTATTGTTTGATGTAATCTTGAAGAACAAGTTGAATTATAAACAATGCAGAAAATATGATGATATTAAATTCAAAATAATTCAAACATACCAGCCAGGCAGCAGTGGTTCTTTCCAGTTAGAATCAGAAACTGTAAAGTTAACAACAAAAAGACATCAAGTCCATCTTCTGTATATCTTGCAGAGATGAGCTGATGCATCTTGGTTATGGAAATAAAAGTATATCATCATTTCTAACAAGAAGATCCATACAAACTGAAAGGCTATCGAGCATAACCATCATGGACTTGTTGCAAAAAGCATTGAAAGGCAAGAAGAAAGAAGACACCGAAGATGTAATTAGGATGTTGTGTATGTATACTTGTTTAAAGATTTTTTTCTCTACATTAGGAACAACAGTTCGATGGGTATTTCTTAATTACATGGAAGACATAAACTCTATGAGAAAATACAAATGGGCAGAAGCAATAAGGAAGACACTGATGTCTTCAATTGAAAAATACTACAAAAATCCAGCAAAGGTCACAGGATGTGTTATGACTTTCTTAGTAAGTACATGTTTACTCTATTCTATTAGTTTGTTGTTAATAACAGAGAATATTATTTCTTATTCAAATGACAAAAATTCTTTACATTTGCTTTGTAATATTGGTTGTGTGAGCACACACTGATCATCCACCCTGAAGTTAACGAAGCATGCCCAAAGGTGATCAAGTGGAATCTTATCAAATTACATAAACGTATGAAAGTCATATCATTACATGAGCTGACAAGAAGACAGGTCACATTCTCATCTCATTTGAATTTCAATTCAAGTTGGGAAAAATCCCTATTTAAATACACTGAATTATTACTGAGAAACTTTTTAGTTTCCTAAACTTTAATTATTTCAAAAACTAATATCTATTATATGTTGACCTACAGGTAAGTAGTGCTCGATTGATTGAGTGGGGAAAGTGATGAAGAACATGATGACACTAAAAACGAAGAAGAAGAAGAAGAAGAAGAAGAAGAAGAGGAAGAAAAAAAGATGCTGAAGCAGAAAAAGAATATGCTAAAAATAGTGAAGAAGATACTGAAGAAGAAGAAGAAGAAGAGGAAGAAAAAAAGATGCTGAAGCAGAAAAAGAATATGCTGAAAATAGTGAAGAAGATACTGAAGAAGAAGAAGAAGAAGAAGAACAAGAAAAAGAAGATCCTGAAAATACTGAAGAAGAAGAAGAAGAAGAACAACAACAACAAGAAAATGGTTAAGATGCTGAAGAATGCCATCAAGAACAAAAGCCAACAAATAAAGACTTTGATGGCTTCTGCAACACTATGATCAATGATGCACCTGAGGGAGAAGAACGCATTCATCAACAAACACTTGAGAAACTTCAAACTGAGAACAACAATTTGCAACTTGACAACACAGTGAAGACCATCTATATAAATAAACTTGAAGAGGATAACAGGCTACTCATAGTACAAATACAACAATTGAAAGATAAAAATTCTCGATTGCATAACCAATTGGTTGAAAAAGAAGTCCATGAGATCACCCAAGAAGTTTGTGGAGGAAAGCATTCTGGGACAAATACAAAGAATAAAGGTCATACAATAAGAGATGAAAATTCTCAACTACTGCAGAAAGAGGTCCATGAAAATTCTGAAGTGGTGGACAAAGAGCTCCATTAGAAAGAGGTCCATGAATAACACAACAATCTTTTACAACAAAAGATTGTTAGACAAATACAAATGCGAAAGATTGTCAAAATTATCAGTTACAGAATCAGTTAGTGGAGCAAGAGGACCATGACTTAACCCAACAAATTTGTGCAATAAAAGCCGATGATCTGACAGAATCAGAACAAACAAATCTGCAGAATTCCATGATTAAAAAGATCAAAACTAAAGCAAGACTACTGAGATGTCAAATTATGAGTATGGTGGCAAGAAAGTTAGAGTCGAGAAGAGAAAGAATACAAAGATGAGACAATTTCTAACAAGTATGATGTGGCTCAATTGCTACCTCCTGAAGATAAATATAAACTACAAATTTTTTGGAAAGAAAAAGCAGACAGAATCAAGGTATAATCTTATATAAATCTTGCAATTTTTCATGTAGTACAAAAATATGAAATGAAATTGAGAAATAGCTCTGTTTTTTAAAAATATTTTGACTTAATTATTAACACATTTTTTTATTGTTTTGTAGTGCTTGTATATGGTTTGGCACAAGATATGACAATTGTGTATTTATTAATGATATCAAGAGCTTGGTAAAAAAGATCAACATATCCAGCTGTATACGTATAAAATTTGCAATATTTTAACACTGAAAAACTTCTCATTAATTCATTAACATCACTTTTGTGTTTCAATTTGACAGACAATTGATGCATATGATGAGATTCTTGAAAGAGAATCACAAGCACAAAATTCTGGTGATGGAGCAGAGCACAATGACAAATCTTTCGTACTGTCAAGTCTATATTGGGTAAAGAATAAATGTGCATTTGTCAATTCTATACATTATCTTCCTTTCGATTTTGGTTTCAAAGTTGATTTTTTGTGTTTGTTATCATTGCTGTGACTGTTTTTCAATTTTGATTTGGGTATCATTGTTGGGAATATACCCAGATTTTAAAACAATTTGAGTGACAAATCATAGTTAATCATGCTTTGTTGCTTTTGATCGAGATTTGAATATTAAGTTTTGTACAATTATTGTGAATATTCTCATATTTTTTTTGTAAAAAACAGACAATGTTGAAAAAGAAAACTTCAGGAAAAAGGAAAAAGCTTTTGAAAAATACTTTGCAAAGATTCCTCACATGTAGATACATCCAATCATTGGACATTACTTGTTATTGACAAACACTTTGGGACTTAGAAACATTTCAACTCTTTAAGACCAAGAAAAGGAAATGACAAGCACTACAACGTTGCATATCAACTGGTAAGAACAATTTCAAATAACCATTACAATAATCAGATGTAAATCATTACATACTTTATATTGATTTTTTTTATAGCAAAAATCATCAATGAATACATGAAGGATACACCTTGTTAAGCAGAAAAAGCATGGAATTGTGATGTGAAGATTGAATCAGTCAAAGACAGCCCTCAACAAGAAACAATGACGTATGCTATATTTATTCTAACTAACAAATTTTAATATCTTTTTCAAAATTTTTTATTTTTTCACTAACTGTGTGAAAAATGATTTATGTAGGATTAACTGTGGAATTATTGTTTGCTACATCATAAGACAATACATAAGGCATCAACCAATTCCAAACACATTACCACCAGGCACATTCATAAGACTGAGAGCAGACATAGTACATGAGTTCCTTAGTGATCCACAAATATCAATCAGAGTCAAGTAGAGTCAAGATTGCAACATTCAATGAAATCTTTTTTGATGTGTAACCTAATGAACTCTTTTTTGTCACACTCTGATACAATGACTAATGTTTCCGTTGATAGTTGCAAGCATATCGCCTCACAAACATGTTACAATTTCTATGATGTGTAATGGAATAGTTTATCATACTCTCAAAGATATAAGCACCAGGGCTTTCTTGATGTTTTTGTCCATATATTCAGTTTCTATTATCCTGTTTCTCACACTACTATATCGGAAAAGTGAAAATAGTGTTACAAGTAAAAATAGTGGGCACAAGACTTTACTGTATCAAAATTAGTGTTTTGTTGATGTTTTTGTTTGTTTTTTCAATTTTTATGTAGTGTTTTGTTGCCTCACAATATTATCACAATCACTTATTTTGAAATTAAAAACTTAAAACTGAGAATATTTTCAATTTTATAAAGTGTTCTCTCAATTTTCAAAACAATAATATTATGACAATAATTTATTTGCTGCCTCACAATATTATCACAATTTGAAAAACTAAAATTCGAAACAAAGAATATTTTCACTTTCAGTCCACTGTTACTTTATTCAAAACATAAAGTATTGATCATATCTATTTAGAATATTAATTCACATTTATTGAACCGATCACATTTATAACTAGTTCCAATTCATAACAAGAGCCTTACACTATTATCACAAAATCAGCTATTTTGAACTACAAACTTAAACTGAGAATAAGTTCACTTTTTATACAGTATTCACATAATTTTCAAAAACAAACATTTAATAGTCAAGTTTATTTACAAAAACCAACCAAATAAATAATTCACATTAAAAACAAACACAAAGCCAACCAAACAATATTATCACAAACAATTTCAAAATTAAAATTTGAAACTAAGAATATTTTCACTTTTAATTCAATGTCAATTTATTCAAAACATAGAAGATTATTACTCAGCTCTCAACAATACAAACTACTACTTCAAGAAATTTATGAATACGAAATTTTTACAATCACAAAGCAGCTACAAAAAATCACAAAGCCTCCTTACACGATTTCTTATTGTGACTGCCAACCTTCCCACATCTACCACAAGTAATTTGCCTTACTTTCTCACCATTGGAACGAATTCTCTTCTTATTTGGCCTTCCTGGTTGCTTCTTAGACAAAGGAGGAAGAACAACATCACTATCACCATCAACATTACAATTTGGTTTCCAAATTGAAGAAACATGATATATGGGAAAAAAATAGGACTCTAGATAACTTTGAACATAGAAGTATTGATTAACAAATAAACTCAAATCATGTCTCTTTTGTATAGCACCAACTGCATGTGCACATGGAAACCTTTTCAATTGCCACTCGCCACAAGAACATATTCGTCTACTAATGTCAGCTAAAACAGATGGGTGTGAATGCACTTCATAGGCATCATTCCGAGATGAACTAACAATCCATAGCCTCGAAGTATTAAAAGCATCATGCAACTTGGGCTTCATTTTGGGGCATATCACACTATTCCATTTATTAACAAGTTCCATTCTCTTAGCAATTTTCCTCATCAACTTAATTCTTACACTATCAATCACCTTTGTGATAGGCAAGTGGCGTTCTTCTTGTATCTACGAATTGAAAGATTCAGCTACATTTGACCATATCTCTCTAAAGCGTTGCCCTAGAAAATATGCATTACTCCAATGATTATATAGTATGTCATCTAAAAACTTTTCAACTCTTGACCTACCTTCAGTCTTTAACTCAACCAAACATTAATGAAATGTTTCTTCAGTTGGAGCATATGCATATTTCCTAAACAGAATGATCAGCTTTTCTTTCAATCCATGAAACATACCACGCAAATGATGCCTCAAGTTCATCTTCAAATGATATAAACAATAAACATGGAAAGCCATTGGAAAAACCTTTAGCAAAACTTCAACTAATCCAAGGTTACTATCTGACACGAATATAATATTTTGTTCTGGTGAAACAATTGTACTCAAATGCTTCAAAAACCAACGCTAGTTGTCTTGATTCTCTTAGCCAACAATTGCAAAACAAACAGGAAAGAACCCTACATGTAAAAAATAGAAAAAATGAGAATATTCTATTATTCTTAGAAAATGGGAACACTTTAACATTCAAAATATCAAACACTAAAATGAATAACTGAAAAAATAAAAAATACATATAGAACAACAATATTATATAAAATTTAAAACATTCAATCATATTTCTAAATTGAGAACTTTCTCAATTTCAGAACAGAGAAAACATATTTCTTGTGTACCTTAATTTCCATCTTTTCCTGTAGCAACAAGTAAATTTCTTCTAAATCTTTCCTTAAAAAATGTGCCATCAAGGAATAAGAGAGGTCAACAATAATCAAATCCACTAATGGAACCATGAAAAGCAACAAATAATCTCTTAAACCATTTAATATCATCGTCATACTCAAACTCAATGTAACTCCCTGGATTGCAACTCTCTGCAACATCCACATACCATTTTAACCAGTCAAATGACATTAAGTAGTCTCCAAAAATCTCACCTTTTGCTTTCTCTACCCTTAACCAAGCTTGATGATAACTAACTCTCAGCCCATACCCCAACTTAAAATCCCGAATAACATGAACTGGGCGTGTCAATGGATTATCACGAACACCTTCAACAATCAAATCAGCAACTAAATCAGAACTCATACGAGAATGATTCATCGTATGTACTTCAGCACCACATGTGTGGACATTGTTCAGCTTCCTTATATAAAAGAACCCATTAGCATTCTCCACTCTACCATGAACATTCCATATACAACCTTTTGTCTCTCTAAACAAACATTGTGTGGTAACACGAACTTTATCATTCTTAACAAATATGAACTCAAATCCACACTCAATAGAAAACTTCGACAATGCATTACGAAATTCAACAATTCCACCTTCAAATTTCTGTCCTATATGTATAATACTAACTGCCCAACCAGCAAACAACTGTACTTTTTCCTTGTGTCGACAAAATGATGATAATATATCAACCTCTACTTCAACCTCCAACCTTGAATTCCTTTTGGAGGATGTTTGGAGGATGTAGATGCTTTGTTTGACAAGTTCATAGACTTACTGCTGTCATGAGACAATGCAATATCACAAACTTCAAGATCCAACATTGACTCTCTTTCTGCATAATCCAATCTTTTGTTGAGATAACCACAGTTAATGGTTGAGTCTTTTACTCTCACAACAACAACAATACACTTTTCAAGGTTGGAGGTTGAAGTAGCGGTTGATATATTATCATCATTTTATCATCATTTTGTCGACACAAGGAAACATCAATACACTTTTACTCTAACTCCTCATTGTTGTCCAACGTATAACTAGGATGTCCAAGTAATGAGTAAGATAGACAAATATTATCAGATTGCAAACTATCCCATTTCAAACATAGCTTATCAACTAACTGATCATATGTAACATTTTGATCAATCTTAATTGCAAATGTGCAACCACTATACTTGCACAACAAAAAAATAGGCGCACTCGTACAACCTTCACTCATCTTTCAATCTAAACAAAGAAAAGATCACATCAATAAAAATCAGAACAAATACTTCATAACAATACTAAGAACTTTCTCAGTATTCACAAATCACGTTTTCAATTCGTAAAATACCTAACCAGATCGAGAAATCATCCAGCAAATCACGTCTTCAATTCGTAAAAATGAAATTATTCAACATATATTCATAAATAAATTCAATCAAAACTAAAGAAAATTCTAAAAACACATAATATACAAAATCGAAACAATACATACCTATAAACCAGATCAAAGATCAAATATCTAGCAAATCAATTTTGACGTGTATAAGCCCATAAAGGCCATGAATCACTATGAACAACCCAAGCCTATCACTTGGAGCCCAATACATAACCCAGCTGGTGAGGTCCAGGATAGCTGGAATCCAACATGGCATAAAGAGCCAATGACATTCAGACACATGGCAGGTGAAGGACGAGCCACATCAGCAGACAAAGATCTGCAAAGTTATTGTCACAGCACATTACCATTAATGCAGCCCATCACAGCATTTATTACGACAACACCTCTCCGTCGGAACAGGATCCCCTTACCCTGAACAAGGTAAGCTACAACATACACTTTCAGCGAGGAGATCAGGTCGGAAGGGATAGCGAAATGATTACCAAAGGATATAAGCAAACGTTGAAGACAAGAAGAAGGTTAAGCTTTTCTATCTCTAATCTCTCCCTCTACACTCTACTTCTCTTCCTGACTTGCTCGTCGGAGGGTTCACGGGGGGACTATCCCGTTCCCCGTTGAACTTGTTTGCAGGTTATCCGGTGGGCTTGATCATTTGGACCTGGGCTTAAGGAGCTTGGACCAGTTCGGTCCATTTACTGGAACAAACTGTATCATCAGTTGGCGCCGTCTGTGGGAACTGGTTCTTATCCGGACGTCAATTGTGCTCATTGTCGCCGGAGACCCTGTCCTAACAACCTTTTCCTCCTACCCATCCAAGTGTATGGTCACGACTAGATCCATGGCTTCTCACTATAATGCTGTCGACCATCAAACTGACCCTCCCAATCCAAACAACCCACCACAGTATATCATTGAGCTTACCAATAGCATTAACCGCATGGCCGAACAAAACCAGGCCCTGATAAATGCTTTACTCCAAAGAAACCTTCCGATGCCTCCTTCACCACCTCCAGATATTCCACCCAACCAAGAAAGAGCCCTGAGCCATACTGTTCCGCAACCCTATCCACCCAACTTGGAAGGTTTGTAACCTCCTCCCTCGCATATAAATCTACCACCTCCACCCCTACACCCTTCGGTCGTGGCACCAGCCCTTGAAGGGGAAGCCAGCAGTGTCTAGCCCCCATTAACTGACCATGGTGACCACATTCCCCTCTGGGACGCTGAACTCCGAGCAATGAAGCTCCAACTCCAAGGGGTTATGCAAAACATTCAGCATAAACCCTCTACCACAGTAAGCTCGCCATTTGTTGCCTCAATCCGGGACAAACCTCTGTCCGCCAAGTTCAAGATGCCCACCATTGACTCTTTTGACGGTACGACGGACCCAGTCGACCATCTGGAGACCTACCGTACCCTCATGATCCTCCATGCCTTCCCTGACGAGATCATGTATCGGGCTTTTCCCGTGACACTGAAGGGGTCAGCTCGACTGTGGTTCAGCCAGTTACTAGCAGACTCTGTCTCCATTTTCCAGCATCTCAGCGACTCCTTCCTTAGCTATTTCATTGGAGCCCAGCGCCAACGCCGCCCGACAACCTAACTCCTCAACATCCGTCAGACCAAGGGGGAGTCGTTGCGCAGTTTCGTTACCCGCTTCAACACCGAAGCCCTGCAAGTAGCGGAAAACGATGACAAGGTCATCCTCACGGCTTTTATGGTCAGGCTACGATCGTCCGATTTTCTCTTTTCCCTCTCCAAAAACCCCCCGACCTCCATGGCAGCCCTACTCTCCAAAGCCCAGAAATACATGAATGCTGAAGATTCACTAGCCGCTCGGTAGGATCCAATACCTAAAAACCCAACCCACTGAGAAAAGAGAAAAGACTCAGAACCCAGAAACACCCAGTATAATAGCCAAACATCCTACTATGCCGACCGACCCCCTCGCGCTGACCGGTCGGCACCAGCCTGACCACCTGATCGGTTCGAGCGGTACACGCCCCTTAATTCTCCCATGGAACAAGTCCTCCACCAGATCCAACGGGACTACCCCCTCAAATGGCCCCTACCCTCACAGACCCATTCCAATCGAAAAGACCAGTTCAAATATTGTCATTTCCACCAGGACCATGGCCATAACACTGATGACTGCATCAACCTCAAGGATCAGGTCGAGACCCTAATTCGTTAAGGGCGTCTCAGTTGGTTCACGGACACCCGCCCACAGCAGAGGCAAAGAACCGAGCCTCTCAGAAACAACCGCTGGCGTACCCCACCTCGGCAGCCAGCCCAACCTAACCAAGGCCATGATCGCCCCCCACAACAGCCTCGGCCGCCAGGTAATCCCCCTTCGCCAGTTGGTGAAATCCAAGTCATTTCAGGTGGCCTTGCTTGTGGCGGACCATCCCGCTTCTCTCAGAGGGCAGAACTCAGGAAGATAAGGCAAGGCTCGGACAAAGCAGTTGCCACGGTAGACCGACCCTCCAAACAGCCTAAGCAGTGGACAGAGCCCATCACCTTCATGGACACTGACTGTACAGGTATCTGTTATCCTTATGATGACCCTCTCGTCATTTCTGCCTTCCTCTCCAACTATAAGGTTAGACGGGTTCTCATTGACAACGGCAGTTCTTCAGACATCATATCCCTCAACTGCTTCTGCCAGCTCAAGATTGGGGAGGAAAGTCTGTCTCCCCTCCAAACCCCTTTGGTCAGTTTCACTGGCGACCGGGTGACCTCCATTGGCTCCATCGATCTCCCCCTCACCATCGGCGAATACCCACGTCAGACTACCAAGTTGCTCACTTTCCTTGTGGTCGACTGTTCTTCTGCCTACAACATCATCCTTGGTCGCACCGCCCTCAATGCTTTCCAAGCTATCACTTCAACCTACCACCTCGCCAAAAAGTTCCCTACCGACCTGGGCGTCGGGACAGTAAGGGGAGAGCAGACCGTAGCCAGGGAATGCTATGTCGCCTCACTCAAGGAAGTCAAGCTGAAGGAGGCCATGATCATTGAAGGACTTGACGTCCGAGATGAGGACGAACTGGTTAGAGGAGAACTGGTGGAGGAGCTCGTTGAGGTTCCCATCGATCCCACCAACGCAATGAAAACTGCCAAGATCGGCAGCCAACTATCCCCCCAAGCTAAGGCCGACCTTACCACCCTTCTGATCGAGCACAATGATGTATTTGCCTGGACCTATTCAGACATGTCGGGCATTGGCCCCTCTTTTATAACTCACCGCCTCAGCATTGAACCCCATTTCCGACCTTACCGCCAGAAGCAGCGCATCTTCCATCCAGAGCGCAATACACTTATAGCCGCAGAGGTTGACAAGCTCCTTGAGGCTCAATTCATCAAAAACGTGAATTACCCTAAATGGTTGTCAAATGTGGTCTTAGTCCGCAAGAACAATGGCAAATGGCGACTCTGTGTCGATTACTCTGACCTAAACCGAGCTTGCCCCAAAGACAGCTATCCTCTTCCCCGCATAGATCTGCTGGTTGACGCCACGACCAGTCATCAAATGCTCAGCTTTATGGATGCTTTCTCCGGGTACAACCAAATCTTGATGCACCCGTTCGATCGGGAACATACATCCTTCATTACCGACCGAGGTACCTACCACTACCGCGTGATGCCATTTAGACTGAAGAATGCTGGGGCCACCTACCAACGATTGGTCAATGCCGTTTTCCATCATCAGATAGGTCGGAATATGGAAGTATATGTCAACGACATGCTAGTCAAGAGCAAACTCTCTATTGATCATCTGTCCGACCTGCGAGAGACTTTCGCCACCCTACGCAAGTACCAAATGAAGCTCAACCCAGAGAAGTGCGCCTTCGGCGTAGGATCTGGGAAGTTTCTGGGTTTCATGGTCAGTCAGCGGGGCATTGAAGCTAACCTTGAAAAGATCAAGGCCTTGATTGAGATGCAGTCACCCAGAACGGTTAAGGAGGTTCAAAGGCTCACTGGCCGAGTTGCGGCCCTCAACCGCTTCATTTCCCGCGCAACAGATAAGTGCCTACCATTCTTCAAAGTTCTTCGGCAAACTTTTGAATGGACAACTGAATCTGAAGAGGCTTTTCAGCAGTTGAAGCAGTTCATGGCCAATCCCCCCTCCTTTCACAAGCAATTACAGGCGAGCCCCTCTTCCTCTATTTAGCCGTCTCAAGCATCACAGTCAGTGCAGCTCTTATCAGGGAAGACGACTCTGTCCAACGGCTGGTCTACTACATCAGTCGGGCTCTCAGGGGAGCAGAGCAGAATTACCCGCTGTTAGAAAAATTGTCCTTGGCCTTGGTTACCGCCTCCAAACGGCTCCATCCTTACTTCCAGGCCCATTGTATAGTGGTTCTCATCGACCAACCCTTGAAGAAGGTCATGCAACAACCAGAACTTTCCGGCAAACTCATGCAGTGGTCAGTGGAACTCACTCAGTTTGACATCTCCTACCGGCCTCGAACAGCAATTAAGGGACAGGCTGTCACGGATTTCATCCTGGAATTCACTAATCCTACCCCAACCGCTGTGCCTCCACCCCCACCAACCCCTACCGAGCCAGAAGACCCGCATTTATGGACTCTCAACGTCGACGGATCATCCCGCAGGGAAGGTAGTAGGGCTGGCCTCATTCTCACCGCCCCTATGGGTGACTATTTCAAATGTGCTCTCCGTTTCTTGTTTAATGCCAGTAACAATGAGGCTGAATATGAGGCATTGATAGCAGGACTCCGGCTCGCCAAGGACATTGGAGTCAGCCACATCCGGGTGTTCAGCGACTCCCAGCTCATTGTCGGCCAGATTACGGGGGAATTCGATGCCAAGGAGGACACAATGCGGGCTTACAGGGATATGGCCCTCCCCTTTGTTCGCCTCTTCAATACCTTCCACATCAAGCACATACCTCGGGTGGAAAACTCCAAGGTAGATGAGATGGCTCATTGGCCTCTGCAGACCAGTCCGACCTCAGCCACGGTGTTCGCCTCGAATACCTAGCCCACCTGGCCATCTCACCCGACCTACAAGAAGTGCAGTTCCTCCAAAACAAACCTATCCCTTGGGCGTCCGACATCTTCCTATTTTTGACAACGGGGAAACTCCTAGATGACTAACAGCAGGCCGCCAAAGTCAGGACCCGGTCGTCCAATTACATCCTGGTCAGTGGCGTCTTGTACAAACGTGGTTTTTCACGCCCATACCTGCGATGCCTCAATTCGGCTCAAGCAACCTATGTAATGCGGGAAATCCATGAGGGAATTTGTGGTAATCATTCGGGCGGCAGGTCTCTAGCCCACAAAATACTTCGTAGTGGTTATTTCTGGCCAACTCTCAATCAAGATGCGACTGATTTCGTGCTCAAATGTGATAAGTGTCAACGTTTTGCCAACATCCCCCATGCTCCTCTGACAGAGTTGATCACACTTTGCAGCCCTTATCCGTTCGCCAAATGGGGGATCGACTTGGTCGGTCTACTTCCCACCGGCCGAGGCCAGACCAAGGTCGTGATTATCCCCATTTATTACTTCACCAAGTGGCTAGAGGCAGAACCCCTTGCCACCATCACCGAGCGGAACACAACCAAGTTCATCTGGCAGTCGATCGTTTGCAGGTTTGGCATTCCTCAGGCCATCGTCTCCGACAACGGAAAACAATTTGACAACGCGAAGTACAGGAAGTTCTATGCTGACCTCCAGATTCAACCATGTTTCTCTTCCCCCGGTCATCCCCAGGCCAATGGCCAAGTCGAGGTCACTAACCATTCTCTCCTAAAGATCATCAAAACTAAGCTAGAAGCTGCTAAGGGACTTTGGGCTGAGGAACTACCGAATGTACTCTGGGCTTACCGAACTACAGCTCGGACTCCCACTGGGGAAACCCCTTTTCGCTTAACATACGGCGTTGAGGCTGTTATTCCAGTAGAAGTCGGTCTGCCTACTCCCAGGGTTTTACATCCGGATCCAGCACTAACCGAAGAGCTCCGTCGGGCAAACCTGGGCCTAATTGAAGAACTCAGAGAGACCACCGCTGTCAGACTGGCCTCATACCAACAGAAAATGAGAACACGCTACAACCGCAAAGTCCGACCAAGGGAGTTCGCTATAGGGGACCTTGTCTTGAGAGAAGCAACTCTTGCCACCAAAAATCCGACTGAGGGTAAACTGGCAGCCAAATGGGAGGGACCTTACGTTGTGAAAGCCTGACCACGTCCGGGCACCTACCGACTTTAGGACATGGAAGGTCGAGACCTCCCCTAATCTACTTCAGCAGTGTGGCAAACACAAACTTATAATTTTATTATATTTTAAATTTCACTCTGCATTGAGGAGTTCTTAACTTTACCCTGCATTGAGTTTTTATTACAACTTCAATTTCACTCTGCATTGAGGAGTTCCTAACTTTGCCCTGCATTGAATTTTTATTACAACTTCAATTTCACTCTACACTGAGGAGTTTTTAAATTTAGTTCTTATTACAAGTTTAACTCCACTTTGCACTTCACAATGAGTTATACACACGCCTCGCCCATGCCTCATTCATTTCAGTTGCAAAAGCACAGACAATCAAATGAAAACATAATTGTAATTTTATTTATTTAGAAATTTGTACATGAGTTCATTACAACCATTCAAAATAAAAAACAAAACAAAACAACAAACAAAACAAACACAAACACACAAGGTCTGTGCAAGGCTTTCTTCTTCTTCTTCTTCTTCTTCAAACTACTCCTCTTCACTGAACACAAGGTCTTCTTTTTCAATACCCTCATCAAGGGGGGATTGGGCCACATCGTCGTCATCGATTTTCACACTACTCAGGTCCAAGTCTGGGAACAGCTCCTCAGCTTTACGCTTGAACATTTTCTAACCACTGTCCCAGAACTCAGTCATTTCGTGCTTATAAAAGTCTGACTGCTGGAAGCTCTCAATCACTTCTGCCTCAATCCTTCCTCCAACAGTCGTCCTTGACGGACCCGCCTCCCCAGACTCCTCCCTCGCTAAGCTACTGTAGACGTCCCCGAATGCCCCGGGAAGGAATGAGTCCCCCCCGTTCCGTTCGATATTGGGCTCACTACAGTTTGGACTCAAAAATTGTCACGGTTCTAAATCTGAACCAAAGAGTCCAAATCCGGCAAATCGTTTTGAGAAAACAGATTTTGAAAGAAGTGCCAAATATGGACTGCTTTGCCAGATACAGAGTCGCCACCTAAATGTTTTATTTTGGGGAAATTTAGGAAACCCTGACTCGTTTGCCTAAGGCCACGTGTCCGTCATCACCAAAGTTGCCTCGGCTCGGGAACTTGGGTACGATTGGGGAAGGTCACTTCGTGAGCACCCCCGCTCGCCCGATCAAAGATCGGCCTCTACTAACCATGATATCTATTTTTGAAAACATTATGCGTTCTTATTCCGGTTATTAGCCTAGATTTACTATGTGATGCGCACAGCATACAAGTATAGACTGGATCGCCTGAATTGGAACAAAACATTTCATGTTTGTTTATTTGAAAATGGTTTGATGGTGCTACCCGCAAGTAGGCTAAGACGTGGATTTGCCACCCTCGGGTGGGCTTAGAAAATATGATTTTGCCACTATCTAGTGGGCTTAAAACACGCATTTGATGAATTGTTCCAATTCAAATAACCCAACCTTCACCCACAAGCATTCAGGCAGTTATATCACATAAGCATATAGCCTCATGGTAAGCATGCTATTCATGGCAGTCACTCACACGCATGCAAGGATGTTAAAGCATAAAACTTACCGAGTACTCCAAGCCAAAACAGAAGCTAATTAGAAATCCATGCATGATCCTAATTATACGGAAATGCCTAATGCAACACATGCAAAAATACAACTGTAGCAGGCTCGGCTATTTTAAACATGACATATGAAATGCTACAGCTAACATGTATTCAACTTGGAATTGAAAATACAATGCAATTAGTATGATGCGCCGAGCCCAGTGCATGCAAAACAGATGAATGAATGCAAACATGCTATCATACTGTATGCTAATTGAAATATGCCCTAATCTAACCATCATAAGTGGGTAAATAAAAGGGAGAAAGACGTGGGGTTGGAAGACATACATCACACACACGCACACTTATTACAACATTGCCCTTGCGCAGAGGGTCCGAATAAAATAATATAAAGTCCCAAATAAATAGTACAGTCTAAATAAATAATACAGTCCAAATATGTACAAAAATCCTAATTAATTACCAAATTAACTAAGAAAACAATAAACTGGCATGCAAGCTAGGGACTGCCTTGACTCTTCTTCGGATGATGAATAATGCATGTTCGGGTTGCCTTGCGCGGAAATCCATTGCGATGCCCCAATTAGCTTCTATTTGCAATTGTTCTTGGGATGCGTGCCAAGCTCCGGAGGGCTGCTGACTCTTGATTTGCTGTAACAGAGAGCAAGAAAGGGGCATGGCAAAGTATTTTCACATATGTATGCATGACTACCCTTCAGGGAGTGTAGTCCTCGATCCTCGTGCCACTAATCACGCATCTCGATGCATGATGGCCGAGGAGTCGAATTGCACGACTCAATATGAAATGAATGCACATATGGACACAACAAGGCCTAGACTCCATCATGGATAATCCGGAGGGTCGGCGACCGAGGAATTGAGACACGTTCCGTCACTCGGAGTATGAAACGCCTCTCGTTTCCCGTGCTCGGGCTAACTCCTATCCCCAACACGATGCAATATGCATGACATGCATGAAATGCAACTAAGATACAACCTATCATGCACAATGCTAGGAAATGGCGTACACGATGCATGAGATAACATGGCATACACAATGCGCTAACATACGGCCTAGCATACACAATGTTATGAAATGAAATGAAATGGCATACACAATGCAATATGGGCTTACACCAACATGAGTGGACCTCAGCCGCACTCACATAGGAGGCCATTAGATGAAAATGAGACACTTGAGATGCGTGCACACATGCACGCAAACCGAGGACCGACCCTAAGGCACCAAATGCCACTGTAACAAGACATGGCAAGGCATGGAATATGGCATACTAGCATGCAAATTTTAGTACCAAAATATGATGCAAAACAGCCCCGAAACATGGCAATATGGTATCCGATGCATGAAATGAAACCTGAAACGCAAAACTAGGCACACGCAATGGCCTATAGCTATACAAAGCATGAATTATTTGAACATGAAGTGTGAAGAAAGAATTAAGACAGTCCCAAAACAAGCATATTTACAGTTTTAAGCAAGGCCAAACAAAGGACGAAAATAGACATAAGCTAGCATGCAAAAATGGCCCCGTAAGAGAGGTAATGAAGCAAGTAACAGCTTCTGGCCCTAAATAGCGAAGAGACCTTCAACAAAGTTGAAGAGGGGCTCAAAATGAAGTACTTTATAGTTTACAACAAGCCACGGATCTAAACACAAACAGGCCTAAAACATTGTGCAAGAAATGAGCCAAAAGGGAGGCAAAGAAGCAAGTGATGGTTGCTGGCCTCAAACATAGGAGGGCCCTTCAAAAAAGTTGAAGAGGGGCCCAAAATATGGTATTTTAAAGTTTATGATCAAACCCAAAACAGTGCACATGCAAGCTTAAAATACTATGCAAAATAAGGCCTAAAAAGAGGTTTAAACACAAAGAGCCAAAAGGGAGCTTCAAACAGCAAAGATCCTTTGATAAAACATGAAAAGGGGGTCAAAATAAGGCTATTTACAGTTTGGACCAGAGCCCAAAAATGCAATCACAAGGGGCTAACAAAATATGCAAAAATAAGGCCAAAAGAGGGATAAAGAGGCAAGTGACAAAAGGAAGCCTCAAACAGTGAAGAGCCCTTGAACAATATTGAAGAAGGGCTCAAAATAAGCCACTTTACAGTTTATAACCAAGCTCAAAACAGTTTACAAATGAGCCTAAAATACTATGCAAGAAAGAGGCATATAAGAGAGGTAAAGAAACAAGTGGTAGCTAGAGACCTTAAACATGGAAGGACTCTTAATAAATCATGAAAAATACATAAAAACATGACTATTTTCAGTTAGGGTCGGAGCCCAAAAATGGAAGCAAGTATGGCTTAGAAAACATGCAAAAGAAGCTCAAAAAGAGGGAAAGTATTGCTCACCCTTGTAGACCAAACTTCAACAGCCTCTTGGCTTGAGAAAAGGTGCTCCTTGCCTCTGGAAAACCAGCTCCAAGTGTTGGAAAGGATGGTGGTGGTGTGGTGCGATGTGGTGGTGTTGAAATGGTGTAGGGTTTGAGAGGTTTTGAGGGTTGGAGTGTAGGGAGAGAGAGATACAATATAGGAGGCTTAGAGCAAAATTTGTAACCCTTCAAATGGGAGCTGGAGGGCCTGATATATAGGCAAAAGTGTGGGAAAAAGAGGGGGAAAAAAGGGGGGGAAATGAATTCAAGTTTCCCCCCAAAAGTGCAGCCCCCCCAGATACACAATCTGGGGGCAAACAGAATATATTTTGTAATGTACCTGGAGAGAGGATCAAGGCCGGCTGGTTTGCTAGGGTTTAGGTGGCTGGTCGGCCTTCCCCATGGCCGGCCGGCCAAGGGTCAAAAGGCTCAATGAAGATTAATGGCCGGCCATGCCAAAAAGAGGGCCTCCCATGTGTGCACAACACAACCATGTGGTCAAAAACTGGAGAAAGTGAACCAAGAGAGAGAAAAGGTCACTTTTAGGAGGGGTTCAAAAGGGGCAAACACAATTACTGGCCGGCCATGTGATATTGGTGGCCTCCCAGGTGTGTACAACACAAATATGTGGTTTAGGGCTGGAAAAAGTGGCCTTAGGGTGGTCAACATTGGCTTTCAAGTGAGAAAAACGGGCGACGGAGGGCGATGGAGGAATAAAATTGGTTGTCAGAACAATTGCTGGCCTCCCACCCTTCTACGACCTTCTTAACAATGAAACAGAGGTCCCTGCCAAGAATGAACCCAAACCGATGCAAAATGAAGGTTCGGGGGCCGAAACGCGCAGCCTGAGGCCCCAAAAACTGACTGTTAGGCACCGGAAGTGGTGTTCGACCACGAAGTTGGTTTCTCGAGCCACAGTGTCCCTCAAAAGGGAGCAAATAAGATGTATGCCAAAAACCGGAGCAAACGAAGGTGGTTAAGCGGTCCCGAACTGAGGCACACGGCCGTCGGCTCCGAAAAACCGGAAACCGGGCTCCAAATGGGCAAAATGGCCTACGACCACGAAACGTAGCCTACGGCCACTGAGAGATGATCTACGAGACCTCTCCCTCCCTTTGAGAAGAGAAAATAGAGCCTGGTTCACAAACCGAGGCAAAGCATGAAAGAGTCCGGAAGTTCGGAGGCAAGGCTCGCAGCCGAGACTCTGAAACTTCTGAACGAGCACGATATGCAACATCACCAAGCGCTCAATCGGTGACGTCTGAGTCTTAAGGTCGGTCAAAAATGGGGTGTCTATAGTTGCCCCTCTTTGACAGAACTCGAAAGTCATAAGTGACGGGAGTGAATGTCAAAGCCCAGAGACGACCCATTTTTGACAAGGCCGAAGACTTAGACAAACAAGCAAGACAAACAGAGATGTGCCCGCAGGCAGGGGCAAAATGCAAAATGATATGCACAAAGCCGAATGTAGCTCATGATCATGCAAATGCAGCAAGCTGTAATGAGGCAAGTATTCGCAAATAGATGCAACAGTTTTAAGCAAGAATGCAAAGCAACAACTACATTTCATGCAGTTAGGAATGCAGAGAATTATTCAATTCTCGTCGTGTCTCACACGGAGAAGATACGATACTTGTACGATTCGTCTGGTTGCACCAGCTTCAAATGAACCGTACATACAATATCGTGCCTGCAAAATAAAGAAACTTAACAAGCACAACATATCTAACAACATATGTTCAATGTGATATCGAATGCAGACAATCGCGGTGTTGATGGAAAAGTGCACCGCAATGTGGGAAGGAACGCGCGTGACGACGCGAGTTTAAGGATGGAGGCTCGGTGATATCAAAGAGCCGTGCATAACAATGCAAGTATGTGCATGAGAATGCAAGTTATGTGCATGATAATGCAGAACAAGCGTAAACCAGGATGTATGTTTGTCACAAAACAATGAGCAAGGAAATGCGCGTTTCGGCGAGGGCGACTTGATTGCGGCCTCCGGTTCACCTCCCAGAGAGGTTACAACATGTTCAAGAGGATATATCTCACTTTCGATGAGTAATGATGAGACACGCATCGGAAGTTGAAGTTGAGGCTCCGGTGGAGCGACTTCGCGACAGAAAGTGCACTTCTCTTGTACTTTTTCAGGTCCCGGGGACTCCAATCCTCCCCAAAATTTGTAGGGACCTTGGGGGGCATGTGAGGAACACTACCGGCCATCTTTATTGGGAGAGGGAGGCCACCGGCCAGTTTTTGAAAAGGGAATGGTCGACCTGCCAGAAAATGTGGCTGGTCGGCCACTTAGCCCAGATTCGGGCCAATGTTGTCTTTTCAGCCTCTTTTCTTTAAATACACTCATCCAAACACTTCGTGCTCACAAGTGCAGCTCTGAAAACATCTCCTCTAGCTTCCCAAACCATTTTCTCCCTCAGATCTGTGCTCTATACGCGTTTTCCAATGTCCCACGCAAGTTGTTTTCGCGAAATCTTTCAGTTTTAAGCACTTTGAACCGATTAAATTTTGATTTCGGGGCTTCTTTTCTCATTTTCGCCACTTGAGGTGAGTTTTTCTCAATATTTGGAAGATTTTCTTGGGAGTTGACTTTTGTTGACTTTTTCATTTCCCGAGAGTTGACTTTTGTTGACTTTTTCCAATTTTGGCTCATTTTTGCCCCTTTTGCAGATTTTTTTTGAAATGGCTGGTCATTTCCCCCACGGTGGAGGTCCTTCGGACGCCGGAGGTGATCCCGATATCATGGCTCTACCTCCGGGGGTTCGACCTTTCATACCCGAGAGGTACGAGCCACCAGCACACATTCTTCCGCGGGCTGTTTTCTATCACTTCACCGATTTCGACGAGCGAGCACCCGGGGATCTCCTTCTGCGGGAGCCAGAGTATCACCTCTCCCATGAGGCACGAGAGGTATTTACTTCATTTTTACCTTTTCTGTAACATATTATGAATTTTTCATGCATTCTGTTTGCACTTTGATCACACGGTTCAATCACTTGAATTCCTGAACACTCAGCCCATAAATTGATTGTGAACACACGGCACACATCGGTTGAGGGTTGAACACGCAGTCCACACACATATTTTTTGAACACATAGTTCGAATTGAAGGTGAACATGTAGCACACATTGATTGAGAGTTGAACACGTAGCCCAAAACATTGATTTTCTGAACACACAGCCCAAATTGAAGGTGAACACGCAGCACACATTGATTGAGAGTTGAACACGCAGCCCAAACACTGATTTTCTAAACACACAGCCCAAATTGAAGGTGAACACGTAGTACACACTGATTGAGAGTTGAACACGCAGCCCAAACACTGATTTTCTGAACACACAGCCCAAATTGAAGGTGAAGACGCAGCACACACTGATTGAGAGTTGAACACGCAGCCCAAACACTGATTTTCTAAACACACAACCCAAATTGAAGGTGAACACGTAGCACACACTGATGGAGAGTTGAACACGCAGCCCAAACACTGATTTTCTGAACACACATCCCGAATTGAAGGTGAACACGCAGCACACACTGATTGAGAGTTGAACACGCAGCCCAAACACTGATTTTCTGAACACACAGCCCGAATTGAAGGTGAACACGCAGCACACACTGATTGAGAGTTGAACACGCGGCTCACTTACTTTACTTTGCACGCAGCCTATTCATTTTATTTGCACGCAGCTTATTCATTTTATGCTGAAACATGTGTTTATTCTGAATGCAGGTGACATCTCACACTGTGCGGGGATATGGCTTTACCGCGGTGAGAGATTGGTATGCCGAGCTCCCGGAGGCTGTTCGGGATTTGGTTGACTTGGCGGGGTTTGGGCCCTTCTGTACTGGGCTATCTCGTTGTCCTGCCAGGAGGACGTTGATGGCCGCCTTGGTAGAGAGATGGTGGGACACCACCAACTCCTTCCATTTTTCTGCCACGAGGGACTTGACTATGACCCCGTTTGACTTTGCTGTACTGACTGGCCTTGAGGTGGGAGGTTGGCCCATCCCTTACGACGAGGACATGGGCTAGTGGGAGGCTGCTTGGATATATTTGCTGGGGGTTCGCCCGCCTGTTGATAGATCTTCGGGGAGAGTCCGATACACTTGGTTCTCTTCCCATTTCCGGCGGGTGGAGATGGAGCCCGGGACTCCTGAGAAGGCAGCGCAGTATGCCCGCGGCTTTCTGATGTTCCTCTTCGGGACCACTTTGTTTGCCGACAGGGGGAACACTGTTGGGCTTTATCTGTTGAGTGCTTTGGTGGACCTGTCACAGGTTAGACGGTATGACTGGGGTGGCGCCGGTTTGGCTACCCTTTATTGCTACATGAGCGCGACCTCCCGCGGACGGAGGGACTTACTCGGCGGCTATTGGAGAGCCTGGGAGGTACTTTCTGCCCTCTTGATTTACATTTCTGCTCCTCATTACTTGCACATTGCACACACGGCGCACTTTATACTCTGTATCGTGCACTTTGCCCTCAGCACTTCGTATTCTGCTTTGTTTTCCACAGTTGTGGGTCTATGTGTATTTCCCGACATTGGCCCCGGAGTTAGTGGTAAAGGGACCTCTCGTGACCCCGTACTCACTTGTATTTGAAGGCCAGCACCGGCCAAGACCTCAGGAGTCTCTCCTTTATTTGCGACAGTATTTTGACACGGTGCGGTCGACGGAGGTATTTCAGAACTCTCAGTTCTTTCTGTTTTCATCTTTGATTTGTCCTGTACATTTTCGATTTCTGCTTGGTTTATGCGTCTGTTATCCATAGATTACATGGCAACCCTGGGCGCCTTTAGGTGAAGGTCTCCGATTCCAGTTTGCTGGAGGGTGGGGTGCCTCCCGGTATAGGATCCTGTTCGAAGGGCCAGTTGGTAGGGCCTGGTTTTTGGGGGACCGCTTCTTGCGTCAGGTCTGGGGGTACACTTCTCAGGACCCTCCCTCAGCACCCCCAGTCGATATGCGGATTGCTGATAGGCTCTCTTCCCGGGATGTTGTTAGTGCTATGCTGGGTACCGATGCTTTGCTACATCTTGAGGAGGGGGATTACGCTACTTACCGTCACATATACGTGATGCCTCCATTGACGGGAGTTCGTACTTCGACGATGAGGCCTGCTGGCATGCCATCTTCGAGCCAGGCCCGGGCTCGGGCTGCAGACGTCCCTTCCACCAGCAGGGCTGGTACATCTAGAGGTAGGGGTGGATTGGTTCCCCCGATTCCTCCGACTTATCCTCATCCTGGATGGCCGGACATGTCGACCGAGTTGATGGGGTGGCAATATGGGACTACCTCTCCGATTCCGATCCCGATAGAGCCTCCGATGGTCGGCCATCGATATGTCAGAGACCCCGACTCACCACCGGTATGTTTTACGGCTTTGATTCATTACTCAGATACTTGGACGTTCATTCCTTTACTGATACCCTTGCCTTTGCATCTGCAGCCCCCTGTTGAGTACATGGATCAGGTGCTCGAGATGGTAGCCTCACTTGAGGGGATGGTCCTGCGGAGGGAGGCGCAGTTGTCCATCATGGGCTTCTAGGTACCCTTTAGTTCTCTAGCATTTATCATACTTCTGATGATATACTGATTTCTACTGCATTGATAGGCTACTTGTGTAGAGCACATCTGACACACACCTCACTTATATACTGTGTTTACATGTACCCACTTCATGTAGTTTTCTTGTATCTGCATGTGATGTACATATTTGGACTGACGTATTTAAATTGAACTCTTTATTCTTAGATGCCCCTGGTATATGCTCAGCCGCAGGCCGGGCCACCTGGGCCTTCTCGGGGAGGTGGACCATGGGGGCCTTTTCGAGGAGCTGGGCCATCCAGGCCTTTTTGAGGAGCTGGAGGGGGGCGTCTCATAGACGCAGAGCACACATTGTAGAGGAAGAGCCTGGTGAGGATGAGGAGGAAGAGGCTGCAGATCGTCAGTCGGAGACATCTGCTGACAAAGAGGATGGCTCCGGTCTTGGTTCCGGGAGTGGAGGTGAGGCTGAGGGGGATCTCGAGGATGACGACTCCGATTCAGATGATGATGATGGCGATGGTGGCGGAGAGTCTATTTCGCAGAAGAGGGCGAAGAGGGCCTTTTATTCCTGCTCTTGAGAGCACAGATGTGGCTGTTTCCTGTTTTATTTATCTTTTTTGCTAGTAGTTGTAGCACATTGCACATTATCGGACAATTTTATTCTTTGTAAAACTTGTGCCTTAGTCTGTAAAATGTTGTAACAAGTGAGGCATGATGGAATGAAACAGCCTTTAAAAAAAAGTGTTGTATTTTAAACTCTTAGCATCATATCGCATCATTTTGCACCATAATGAGATTGAATGGAAATGTGCATTGTGCATTTTGCCCAGTCAGGTAGTGAACCGACGCAACAACTTAACTTTCTAAGATATAACAAAACCTTAGCAAGTTTACAACTCGATAAGCAAGACATAATAGTATTGACAACTCAATAAACAAGACTCAAACAAAAATTGCTTAAACAAAGAGTAACAACTCAAAAACACGAAACACGACAGCTCGACAAACAACTCGATAAGCAAAACGACAACTCGATAAACAAAGCAACAACTCGATAAACAAAACTTAACAAAACAAAGTGTACTTCGGACGATCTGGGCAACGGAACGCATCTGAAACAGAGGGAAATAGAGGCCTTCGACACACCCGTTGCATGGAAATGCTTGAAATTTTCTCTTGGAGGGTAAAACAGGGCTAAAGACACACATTGAAGCATGGCCGGCTACTTTTGGGAGCCGGCCGGCCAGATTTATTGCAAAGGGGAGGCCATCGGCCAGGTTTTGAAAAAAGAAACGGTCGGCCTGCCAGAAAAGGTGGCCGACAACCGTCAAATTTTTGACACTTGTCCCCCGAATAGTGTCTTTTCCTCTTTAAAAGCCTTAGCTCCGTGGTTCATTCAATTCATCTTAGTTTTGCACAAAATGGAGGCGTTTCTCGTTGAAAATCTCACAGCTTGGATCGCTTCTCTAGATGGTTCGGAAAAGTTGAACTTCCGGGGTTTCGGCTTGAATGCACTGTTCGCGCTGAGTCGCACTTCGCTGCACCTTCCTTTCCTCCATGCCGCGGCGAGGTTTTGAACCCGGTGACGCATGTCTTTAGCTTTGGCGGGCAAGAGGTATGTCCAACTTTTGAAGATTTTCAAGTTTTGATGGAATCTGAATGTCATGAAGAGATCTTGCCCCAGTTCCGCTTTGGCCACGCCCAAGCTTTAGGGCGGATGTGTGGACTCACCGCGCATGACGCTCGGTCTCTGATCTGTAATGGGGAACTGGATATCCTCGGTTTGATTCATCGCTTTTCTGACGCTGGTGACTGCAGCAACCATTATTGGCAAGGTTTCTGGAAACACGCCCTTTGCTTGTGCCTGCTGTCTCATTTTCTGCTTTCCTCGGGCTTTGGCGGATTTAGCATTCGTCTGATTGAAGTTGCTTAAGGCTTGAAAGAAGGAAAGAGCTGCATCGCCATGACCTTGGTCGAGACGCTGATGGGCTTGGATGTTATCTATCGTTGGGAGACAACTAGATTTGCTGGGAGTCCACTGTTGCTGCAGGTAATGTTTCCCACCCAATCTTACATATGTATTTGCTCACATCACTCGGCCCTCAGGCTCGGTTTTTCTCACAAAAACCCTTTTCTCACTTTTCTCTCATCGTACATCTCTCTATTCTTTATTCTCTCATTTTTCATCCCTCCCCAGGTATAGTTGATGGACAAATTGCAGGTTGTGGACTCTTGCCCAGCCTACTCAGCTCGAGACTATTTCTTTCGGTAGCGCCTAGTCGATGCCCCTGATGAAAGGTGGTGGTTTGACTGGATGTGCAATTTGTCTGCAGGTCGTATTGTTTGGCGTTGTCCTTGGCTCAATCTCCCGGCAATGAGCTATAGCATGTCCCGGCTGATCGGGATCCAGTTGATTGGTCTGACCCACTGTGTGTTCTACTTTCCGTTTCGGTTCCTGCGCCAGTTCGGTCATGATCAGATTTGCCCGCCAAAGGGGATTGAGTACCCGGCTGCTTTCCCGGTCCGAGGTGCACAGCTTGCCCGATATGCCACAGCATGGAGGACTAGAGAGCTCCTGGCCCCTGCTTCCACTTTCAGTTGCACTTTGTCTGACGAGTGTTGGGACTGGCTTAATGAGGAGGCACAGGTCGGGCCCAGCTTGGCATCAGGGGCTTCGACCAGCTCTGGGAGGGGGCGCAGGGATACTTGACTTGACTATGCCCCGGATTTATTGCTTTATTAGTACTTTCAAGTTTTTTTTATGAATGTAATAAAAAGCAACTTCGATTGTATGCAAGAGCAGGAGAACTCTGTTTTGAAATCAATGAAATTGAAGGTTGTGGTACTGAAAATTTTCCGCTTTGGTCCAAAAATGGTCTTAGTTGTAAAGAGATTAATTTGAACAAAGTCAACTTTTATTAAAACTTTTCAAAACCATTTTTGATATGGATCAGAACTGGACACGCCTAAGATCTATCACTGAGATGCACAACCCCAGATCCCTGCAACTGGAAAGTTGCCCCTAGTCTGAAGAGTACCGCGGCACTGCATGGCAACGGAAAGTTGCCCTTAGTCTGAATAGCATTGCACCGGAGATTCCAATGGATGCTGATATGACTGAGATGATCGAATGGACAAAGTTGATCGAGGAAAAGTTTATGGCTGAACTTCAGGATGAAGTTGCCTACGTATCCCAAAGATGGGAATCAAGCCTTACGTAGTTCAGGCTCAGGTTCACTCGAGTATTTTCACTCTCCTTTTACGCTCTAACTTTTGCCAAGGTCGCCCTTTGCGGGTTTTCAACCTTGCGAGCTCAGTTTTTATATTTTCCAATTTTTTGTGCTCTAACTTTTGCTTAGGTCGCCCTTTCGGGTTTTCGGCCTAGCGAGCCTCTCAGGGGTAATATTTCTTCAACTTGTCCATGTTGATCGGTTGGGAAAATTCCAGGCCATCTAGGTCCATCAGAACCACAGCTCCACCTAACCAGATAGCCTTGATGATATAGGGACCAGTCCAATTAGGTCTGAACTTGCCCCTTGGGTCGTGGATGGGAGCTCGGTTGTCCTTGAGCACCAAATCTCCTTCCTTTAGATTCCTAGACTTAACTTTCTTGTTGAAAGCTTGGGCAATTCTGCGCTGATAGCCTTGGACATGGTACAGTGCTTTCAGTCTTCTCTCGTCAAAAAGCATGAGTTCCTCAAAGCTGCTCTGCTGCCAATCTGCTTCGGCTATTTGACACTCAGCCAATACTCGTAATGACGGAACTTCAATCTCGATAGGTAGAACGGCCTCCATCACATAAACCAATGAATACGGAGTTGCTCCGATAGAAGTTCTAATTGAAGTCCTGTAGCCCCACAGAGCAAATGGCAGCTTATCTGGCCAATCCCGGTAGGTTTCCACCATCTTCTGCAGTATATGTTTGATATTCTTGTTGGAGGCCTCGACCGCTCCGTTGGTTTGCGGCCGGTATATGGATGACTTATGGAAAGCCACGTTGTATTTCTCCAACAAGTCAATCACTTCCTTCTTAAAGTGGGAACCATTATCTGAAATGACCTCGTTTGGGACCCCATAGCGACAGATGATGTTGTTTCTGATAAACTTTGCAATGTGCGACGCTTTCAACACCGCATACGATTGGGCCTCGACCCACTTTGTGAAATAATCTATCGCAACCAGGATGAACTCATGCCCATTCGACCCCTTTGGAGTGACAGCCCCGATCACATCGATTCCCCAAACTGAAAATGGCCATGGCGAAGTCATGTTGTACAGCTTTGACGACGGGATATTCATGCGGTTTGCATGGATCTGACATTTGTGGCATCGCCGAACAAAACCGATACAATCCTCCTCCATGGTGGACCAGTAGTAACCCTGTCTGAGGATCTTCCATGCTAGCATTACTCCGTTCATATGCGTACCACATTCTCCTCCATGGATGGCCTCCATCAGGCGCTTCGATTTCTCGGCTTTAACACACAGCTTATGCATTCCCAGATGACCTCTCTTATACAGCTTACCCCCACAGATGATGAATTGAACGACCATTCTTCTGATTGCCCTTTTATCCTTGGCATTTACCCTTGGCGGGTATGCTTCCTTTTCCAAGAAATTCCAAATGTCATAATACCAGGGGTTTTCATCCTGAACCTCATCTATAGCAGCAATCGACTCGTAGGCTGGCGCAAATTTCTGGTCAATGACGACTGGACGCATCCGGATTCCAAACGGGATGTCTATCATGGAAGATAGAGTTGCTAAAGAATCTGCGAACCTGTTGTTCTCTCTTGGAAGATGAGCAAAGTTTAGCTTTTCAAACCGAGGAATTAACAAGTCTAAGGTCTGGTGGTACATCATCATCTTTTCTTCTTTGACTTTCCAGTCTCCTTTTGCTTGAGACACAACAAGGTTTGAATCCCCGACGACGTCCAAACGTCTTGCTCCTAGTTCCAGGGCTGCTTCTAGACCGGCAATGCATGCCTCATATTCTGCTTCGTTGTTCGAGACTTTGAACCGGAGTTTGAAGGCTAGAGGGATACGGGAATTGTCGGGTGCTATCAACAACACTCCTATCCCATACCTGTACTGATTTGACGCTTCGTCAAAGTACATCGTCCAATATTCGTCGTCGATGTGCAAAATGGCTTCATCTGGGAATAAGTACTCAACTGCTTCACCTCCTTCGACTGGATGATCGGCTAAGAACTTTGCCACTGCTCTTCCCTTGACTGACTTGCATGTTACATATTTCAGATCGAATTCAGAGAGCAACAGCAGCCAATGAGCTAGCCTATCCGTAAGTGCTGGTTTCTCGAAAAGATATTTGATGGGATCGAGTCGTGAAACCAACATTACGGAGTGAGCTAACAGGTAGTGCCGCAGCTTCCTAGTAGCCCATACCAAAGCTAAGCAAGCCTTCTCTAATGGTGTGTAGCGAGTCTCGTAATCCAACATCTTCTTGCTCAGATAGTAGATGGCCCTCTCCACCTTATCCTCTGATTCTTGTGCGAGCATGCAGCCCATTGTAGTCTCAGTCACTGAAAGGTACAATATCAACGGTTTCCTCGGCTCTGGTGGCGACAACACGGGCGGGTTCTGTAAATATTTCTTGATCTGTTCAAAAGCAGCTTGGCATCGGCTGTCCCATTGGAACTTCTTTCCTTTCTTCAGGAGACCAAAAAGTGGTTCACAAGTCAAGGTTAATTTCGAGATAAATCGTCTTATAAATTGCACTTTACCCAGAAAGCCTCGCACCTCCTTTTCAGTCCTTGGTGGTGGCATTTCTAAGATGGCCTTGATTTTTGAAGGGTCAACCTCGATGCCCCTTTGTGTAATAAAAAATCCCAGCATTTTTCCCGCTGTAACACCGAACGTACACTTCTGAGGATTTAGCCGCAACCGAAATTCCCTGATCCTTTGGAAGAACTTCTGTAAGGCGGTGTAGTGGCCCTCTCTTTCTTTGGACTTGACAATCATGTCGTCCATGTACACCTCAACCTCTTTGTGGATCATGTCGTGCAATATTGTGGTCGCGGCCCGTTGATAAGTAGCTCCGGCATTCTTCAACCCAAACGGCATTACTCTGTAGCAGTATGTCCCCCGCGGGGTGGTGAATGCAGTCTTTTCCCGATCTTCAGGTGCCATTACTATCTGATTATACCCTGAGAAGCCATCCATGAATGAGAGCAAAGCATGCCCTGCTGTGAAATCCACCAACTCATCAATATGCGGCAAGGGAAAGTCGTCCTTCGGACTAGCTCTGTTTAAATCCCTGAAATCCACGCACACCCGGATCCTGCCATCCTTCTTCGGCACTGGAACGATGTTGGCCAACCAAGTCGGGTATTCGGACACCAGCAGGAAGCCTGCATCGATTTGCTTGGTGACCTCTTCTTTAATCTTGAGAGCCCAGTCCGGGCGGATCCTTCTGAGTTTCTGTTTGACAGGTCGGGCCTCGGGGTCAAGGGGGATCCGGTGCTGTACAATCTCAGGATCGATCCCAGGCATGTCTTCGTAGGACTACTCGAAAACATCTTTGAAATCTTTTAATAAGGCGACTAAGCGCTCGCGTTCCTCTGAAGACAACGTGGACCTGATCTGGACCAGCCGCGGGTCCTCCTCAGTACCAATATTTACGGTAATGATTTCATCTGTTAAGGGTTTGACAAATCTCTCCTGCTCTTGCTCAATTAAACATTGCAAAATCGGAGGAATTTCTTCCTCGTTGTTTTCATCAAAATTTTGAAAGTCTGAGTTTATGCAATAAATTAAGGGCACAGAAAAGTACTCAGAAACCACAGTTACTTGATTCTCATTAAGTACATCCAAATTGTCCGAATTCTCGGTTACAACAGACTCAAACGAGAAAGAAAAAGACGACCTAGACATAACTGTGGCATCCGGGTTATCATCCCCAGGATTACCAGACTCAGACTCAGTCGAGCTGGAACCTGATTCTGACTCACAAGATTCGGTGGAATCAGATTCCGGCTCACTATCGGACCCGGCGTTGCTGGACAAAAACCCCTCCTCGTACTGCCAAGTGAGAGAGGGTGCAATAGATGCATCCAAAATAGTTGCTGGCGGGCCCGCAGCCGTTCCATTCCCGATCACGCATACCGAGAAGTTATCCCCCAAGCATTCCTGGTCGATCGGAGGATCTAAAAGTAGACACGCCAGCGCTACCTCCATTTCAAGTTCGGCGCCTTCGGAATCCACTGCCTTACACTGCCCAATCTCAGCTGATGGGTCTGTCTGCTCTTCGGTAATATCATCCCCGGGTAGTTGCAGGTCGAAGAAGATCTCGAACCCCGGCACGCGCTTTCTCTCCGCGTTCAGCCACGGCTCTGGGAAGCCACAAAATGGGAAGTCCTCCCCCTCCCGGACGAAACGTCCGTTTAGGTTACCCTGAATGGGCCTAAGCATTAATTCGAAAGGCTTCCCAGCCTTCTTTGCTCTGGCTCTCCCAGCCATCTCTTTACCCTTCCTCACCCAGTCCTCTTTGGTGGGCAGATAACCCAAGCCAAAGGTATGAGGGTTGTGTGGCACTTCGGCCAATGCTGCGACGCCCTTCCGGCCGCTCCTTTCTAATCCCATCCCAGGGATGTGTTATAACTTGTTCATAAGGTAGACGGATTGAGCACTGACGTATACTCCCTCATTAACGGCCATGATATTTTGCACAACCTGGGCCTCAGCCAAAGTAAATCCTGATAAGAACACATCCTCCATGCCGTGCTCGATTTCCAAGACTAGTGTAGACACTTCTGGCGGTGGATGGATTGATGAATTCCCCAAAACAATAGCTACCCCTTTCCTGTGAGGGTACTTTAACATCTGATGCAAAGTGGAAGCGACTGCCTTGACCTGGTGCAACCACGGTCGCCCCAAAAGTAGGTTAAAGGTTGCTGGAACGTCCAAGACATGGAATTCAATGTCGTGTTGTCCTGGACCAACCTGAGTCTGAATTTTGACAGTCCCCATCACCTCTCTGCTAGTGTTATCATAGGCTCTGATCACTTGAGTAGTCGGCACGAAGTCCACGGGCTTCAACCCGATCGCATATGCTGTCCTTGACGGGCATACATTAATGGCGGATCCCGTGTCGATAAGAACCACTTGCACCCACTTGTCTCTACATTCCACGGAAACGTAGAGGGGTTTGTTGTGATTTGTGCCCTCAGGTGGTAGTTCTTTGTCTAAAAAAGTTAATGCCGGAGAACCTCCTCCCGGAAAAACCAGCCCAACCAGCTGTTCTGGTGTAGTATCTATAGAGAGTTTGGCCTTGTCCATGGCAGATAAGACAGCCTGTCTGTGTACTCGCGACGCCATAAGCAGTCCCCAGATGGAGATGTCTGCTTGTATTTTCTTTAACTGCTTCAATACAGCCTCCTCTTCAAACTGCTTCTCCTTATATTTCTCAGCTTCTTTATCCTTCCCAGATGCCTCGGGTTGGTCTAGGTGCGGGGGCTTGAAGTACCGCCCACTTCTTGTCATGTGATCAACCTCATCGAGGTACCAGGTGTCATCTGGTTGATTGCTTCCCCAGTCTTCGTCTGTGTGGGCAAGACATAAGTCATCGTCGACCCACCACATTCTGTTGGCATTCAAAAGGCACCTGTCTGGCTCGGGCATGTTTGTACTCACAGTACTTTCAGCCTGCATGCTCACAGCATCCTCTGTTCTTGTGCCCACAGCACTTCCGATCCCCTCATGGATTTTGGCTTTCCCGGTTCTCTCAGATCCCTGTTGTTCTACCTGCGTCAGTGCAGTTTGTTGTTCAACTTTCCCTGCATTCACAATGCTTCTGTCTTGAGCGAAATTCTTTGTACCGGCGCTCTCCAGCAATGTAACCTGACTTCCGGCCCTTCCGGCCACAGTTGATACTCTCACCCCTGTCGGGCCCTGTTCTGGTTGGGATTCTTCCACCACATCTGGTTGATCATCCAGCCATCCAGTTGCCTCTGTCGATTCCTCATAATCAAACCAGTTGACTGCCGCGCTCCCTGATTCTTGGTCATCGAAAAACTGTAGGTTGGCAAAGTCCTCCTCCACAGCTGTCAGATCATTTGCCCCTTGCTCAAATCCATCCCCCTGGATCACACACAACTCTTCCTTTTCTGGCAATTCTATACCCAGCCCAATCTGGCCTGTTGACAAGATGTACTCACTTGGATCGTAGGCTTCCCCAGTAAAACTCTCAGACTGTTCAATCCCAGAATCAACAATCCCATTCTTTCCTGAAGTCTGCCCTGCCCCATCTTCGATGGTCACCACCGTTGGCTCGGGTTGGGTTGTGGAGATGTCCATCATGCACAAGAAGTTAGTGCAGTCGGGAAGGAGCACCTCCGGCTTAGGTAGATGGGTAGGAGTAATATAGATGCTAGGATCGTAAGACACGACCCCAGTCTGGATAAGATTGACTCTTTTGGGAGGTGGAGCATGGTTGTGTGTAAGGAGTGGATTGGTTGTGACGTTAGGTTTCTCTGGAGGTAGAATCACATTTTTATCAACGAGGTCTTGAATCTCGTGACGCAGCCTGAAACATTGGTCAGTATCATGACCGTGCTGCTGGTGATATGCACAGTACTTGGCTGGGTTGTGAGAGGGTGGAAGTGGATTTGGTAATGGCCTCGGCTCTAGGGGTTTTAGATGTCCCTTTCTGATTAAGACCCCCAGAGCCTTAGACAAAGGCATGTACAGTGGGGTGAAGGTTCTTTGGCCTCTGGGCTGGTATTTAGTGGTTTGGGTATTACTTTCGGATGCATCGGAGAAGGGTGTGGCTGCCATGGGCCTTGGAAGGGGAGGGGGAATGGTGGCGACCATGCTGACCTCCGAAGCTCTTGCGGTTGCAGCGCCACTCGGGCCTGCGTTATTGTTGCGGTTAAATGTTCTCCGGGGTTGCTCCCTGTCCTGGTCAATCAGACCTTGCTTCATCGCATCCTCGATTTGTACCCCCATCTCATGTAGATCCGAAAAGGTGGGGAAGGGGAGTACAATCATCTTCTGCATCAATTTTGGTTGGAGGTTGCGCACAATCATCCTGATTTGGTCCTTATCAGTGGGCCTCAAAGTCATCATCGATGCCTTCGCCCTCCACCGAGTTACGAAATCTGAGAAAGTCGCTTTGGGCTCCTACCTCGTTGTTTCGAGATCACGAGTTGTAATCTCGATCTGGGTATTGTACGAGTACTGTGCGACAAAGGCCTCAGCCATTTCATCCCAACTTCTTTTTACCTTATCTTCCAACTTCGCGTACCAGATAGCGGCCACACCCGACAGGGTTCGGCCGAACAGCGAAAGCTTTTGTGGTCGGGTTAGGCCCATTGGCCGCAGTATATCTGAGAATAATCGGAGGTGAACCATGGGATCCCCGGATCCGTCGAAACGATCAATCTGCGGCATCTTGAATCTATCTGGCAACGTTACGGCCACATCGGTATATCCGTCCTCGATATCCGGAATAGCCTTTACTCCTTGTGATTTCTTGAAAAGCTTCTCGAGCTTGCTCAGTTTCAGAGCTATATGGTCTATTTCGAACTCGAAGGGAGAGTCCGGGTGATTGGGTGTATGGGTCTTGGACAGTTGAGGCGGAAGCGGGGGCGGAGTTGGCCCCGTTGGAAGGTCTGTGTCCTCTTGGATGTTCTGGACATTGGGTAAGGTGTTCTGGGTGTTTGGCAGGGCATTCTGGACAGTAGGTGCCTGCTCGGGTAACGGGACCCCTGGTGGAGGAGGAACTTGATGTGAGGCAGATGCTACATTTTGCTGTTGCAGTCTAGTGATTAGTTCGGCCTGCTGAGCCATGACTGTGGCCTGCTGTCTAGAGAACTCTGCTTGGCGGGCAGCGTCCTCCTGCATTTGTTTCATGCTCTCTTGGAGCTGGCGCATCATTTCTTCCATCCTGGCAGTATTCTGCTGATCTTGCTGACTGACTGGTATGTGTATCTCTATGGCAGAAACTGACACCTTAACCCGACTGTTCACTGCTAGGGTAGACCACTATTCTGGTAACCTCTGCTCAGACTCACTGCGTTTTCTTGGCCTTATTCTGACAATGAGGGGTAGAGAATGGAATACTGGCTGTCCGTCAATCAGATCCTCAGATCGATTGAGCCGACGACCTCTTGTCCAAAGTGCTTGGGGAATATCTACTGGGTCGGAAGCAATTGTGCTAAAACTTCCCTAGTAAAAAGATAAATAAAGCAATAAGGAAATAAATAAACAGATAAACGGACAGCATAACAGCTTAAAGTAAATGCATGACACACAGCCGGGCATAACAACACACGGTCGATAAGCTGAATATACACTGTCCTCAAACACTGATCATTATCCCTGAATCACTGTCCCCAAAACTAAATCTCTGATACCCACAGATAACTGATTCTCAAATACTGACTGATGTCCGCAGGCCTGATGCCCCAAACTCATAAACTGATACATGCAATCCTTGTAGAGACGCACTCTAAAAGCACATAGCAGATAAGTGAGAGCCAAAACACCCCTATGTTGGGGTAGGGTTTTCCCTGTCCTATTTTGTCAGGAGCTAGGGTTTCACTACGCACGCAGCGGTTTCAAACAACCTATAAACGGGTAAGCAACCTGTCCTAGTTTGGAATGGTCACTATGGATCCGAATATGCACTAGGTCGAATGGTCAAAAAGGGTGCCCCGGTAAAACCGGGGTTTGTGTTCCCATACTGGCAGAGCCCACAACCGGTCAGCCTTATGGTCATGCCTTGACAAGACAAGCCTCCGACAAATCGTTCAGGAATAGCAGATGGCAAACATGGTGTCCTAGACGCACCAATGCAAATGCAATGCAAAGAAACACATAAGTGTAATCAAAACAAGATATCATGAGTTCGAGTCAAGTTCTCTAAATCCCCAGCAGAGTCGCCAGAAACTGTAGACGTCCCCGAACGCCGCCGGGGAGGAACGAGTCCCCCCCGTTCCGTTCGATATTGGGCTCACTACAGTTCGGGCTCAAAAATTGTCACGGTTCTAAATTTGAACCAAAGAGTCCAAATCCGGCAAATCGTTTTGAGAAAACAGATTTTGAAAGAAGTGCCAAATATGGACTGCTTTGCCAGATACAGAGTCGCCACCTAAATGTTTTATTTTGGGGAAATTTAGGAAACCCTGACTCGTTTGCCTAAGGCCACGTGTCCGTCATCACCAAAGTTGCCTCGGCTCGGGAACTTGGGTACGATTGGGGAAGGTCACTTCGTGAGCACCCCCGCTCGCCCGATCAAAGATCGGCCTCTACTAACCATGATATCTATTTTTGAAAACATTATGCGTTCTTATTCCGGTTATTAGCCTAGATTTACTATGTGATGCACACAGCATACAAGTATAGACTGGATCGCCTAAATTGGAACAAAACATTTCATGTTTGTTTATTTGAAAATGGTTTGATGGTGCTACCCGCAAGTAGGCTAAGACGTGGATTTGCCACCCTCGGGTGGGCTTAGAAAATATGATTTTGCCACTATCTAATGGGCTTAAAACACACATTTGATGAATTGTTCCAATTCAAATAACCCAACCTTCACCCACAGGCATTCAGGCAGTTATATCACATAAGCATATAGCCTCATGGTAAGCATGCTATTCATGGCAGTCACTCACACGCATGCAAGGATGCTAAAGCATAAAACTTACCGAGTACTCCAAGCCAAAACAGAAGCTAATTAGAAATCCATGCATGATCCTAATTATACGGAAACGCCTAATGCAACACATGAAAAATGCAACTATAGCAGGCTCGACTATTTTAAACATGGCATATGAAATACTACAGCTAACATGTATTCAACTTGGAATTGAAAATACAATGCAGTTAGTATGATGCGCCGAGCCCAGTGCATGCAAAACAGATGAATGAATGCAAACATGCTATCATATTGTATGCTAATTGAAATATGCCCTAATCTAACCATCATAAGCAGGTAAATAAAAGGGAGAAAGACGTGGGGTTGGAAGACATACATCACACACACACACACTTATTACAACATTGCCCTCGCGCAGAGGGTCCGAATAAAATAATATACAGTTCCAAATAAATAGTACAGTCCAAATAAATAGTACAGTCCAAATATGTACAAAAATCCTAATTAATTACCAAATTAACTAAGAAAACAATAAACTGGCATGCAAGCTAGGGACTGCCTTGACTCTTCTTCGGATGATGAATAATGCATGTTCGGGTTGCCTTACGCGAAAATCCATTGCGATGCCCCAATTAGCTTCTGTTTGCAATTGTTCTTGGGATGCGTGCCAAGCTCTGGAGGGCTGCTGACTCTTGATTTGCTGTAACAGAGAGCAAGAAAGGGGCATGGCAAAGTATTTTCACATATGTATGCATGACTACCCTTCAGGGAGTGTAGTCCTCGATCCTCGTGCCACCAATCACGCATCTCGATGCATGATGGCCGAGGAGTCGAATTGCACGACTCAATATGAAATGAATGCACATATGGACACAACAAGGCCTAGACTCCATCATGGATAATCCGGAGTGTCGGCGACCGAGGAATTGAGACACGTTCCGTCACTCGGAGTACGAAACGCCCCTCGCTTCCCATGCTCGGGCTAACTCCTATCCCCAACACGATGCAATATGCATGACATGCATGAAATGAAACTACGATACAACCTATCATGCACAATGCTAGGAAATGGCGTACACGATGCACGAGATAACATGGCATACACAATGCGCTAACATACGGCCTAGCATACACAATGTTATGAAATGAAATGAAATGGCATACACAATGCAATATGGGCTTACACCAACATGAGTGGACCTCAGCCGCATTCACATAGGAGGCCATTAGTTGAAAATGAGACACTCGAGATGCGTGCACACATGCACGCAAACCAAGGACCGACCCTAAGGCACTAAATGCCACTCTAACAAGACATGGCAAGGCATGGAATATGGCATACTAGCATGCAAATTTCAGTACCAAAATATGATGCAAAATAGCCACGAAACATGGCAATATGGTACCCGATGCATGAAATGAAACCCGAAACGCAAAACTAGGCACACGCAATGGCCTATAGCTATACAAAGCATGCATTATTTGAACATGAAGTGTGAAGATAGAATCAAGAAAGTCCCCAAAAAAGCATATTTACAGTTTTATGCAAGGCCAAACAAAGGACGAAAATTGACATAAGCTAGCATGCAAAAATGGCCCCGTAAGAGAGGTAATGAAGCAAGTAACAGCTTCTAGCCCTAAATGGCCAAGAGACCTTCAACAAAGATGAAGAGGGGCTCAAAATTAAGTACTTTACAGTTTACAACAAGCCACGGATCTAAACACAAACAGGCCTAAAACATTGTGCAAGAAATGAGCCAAAAGGGAGACAAAGAAGCAAGTGATGGTTTCTGGCCTCAAACATAGGAGGGCCCTTCAACAAAGTTTAAGAGGGGCCCAAAACATGGTATTTTACAGTTTATTATCAAACCCAAAATAGTGCACATGCAAGCTTAAAATACTATGCAAAATAAGGCCTAAAAAGAGGTTTAAACACAAAGAGCCAAAAGGGAGCTTCAAACAGCAAAGGTCCCTTAATAAAACAATGATAGGGGGTCAAAATAAGGCTATTTACAGTTCGGACCAGAGCCCAAAAATACAAGCACAAGGGGCTAACAAAACATGCAAAAATAAGGCCAAAAGAGGGATAAAGAGGCAAGTGACAAAAGGAAGCCTCAAAAAGTGAAGAGCCCTTCAACAATATTGAAGAAGGGCTCAAAATAAGCCACTTTACAGTTTATAACCAAGCTCAAAACAGTTTACAAATGAGCCTAAAATACTATGCAAGAAAAAGGCATATAAGAGAGGTAAAGAAGCAAGTGGTAGCTAGAGACCTTAAACATGGAAGGACTCTTAATAAATCATGAAAAATACATCAAAACATGACTATTTTCAGTTAGGGTCGGAGCCCAAAAATGGAAGCAAGTATGGCTTAGAAAACATGCAAAAGAAGCTCAAAAAGAGGGAAAGTATTGCTCACCCTTGTAGACCAAACTTCAACAGCCTCTTGGCTTGAGAAAAGGTGCTCCTTGCCTCTGGAAAACCAGCTCCAAGTGTTGGAAAGGATGGTGGTGGTGTGGTGCTATGTGGTGGTGTAGAAATGGTGTAGGGTTTGGGAGGTTTGGAGGGTTGGAGTGTAGGAAGAGAGAGATACAATATAGGAGGCTTAGAGCAAAATTTGTAACCCTTCAAATGGGAGCTGGAGGGCCTGATATATAGGAAAAAGTGTGGAAAAAAGAGGAGGAAAAAAGGGGGGGAAATGAATTCAAGTTTCCCCCCAAAAGTGCAGCCTCCCGGATACACAATCTGGGGGGAAACAGAATACATATTTGTAATGTACCTGGAGAGAGGATCAAGGCCGGCTGGTTTGCTAGGGTTTAGGTGGCCGGTCGGCCTTCCCCATGGCTGGTCAGCTAGCCAAGGGTCAAAAGGCTCAATGAAGATTAATGGCCGGTCATGCCAAAAAGAGGGCCTCCCATGTGTGCACAACATAACCATGTGGTCAAAAACTGGAGAAAGTGAACCAGGAGAGAGAAAAAGCCACTTTTAGGAGGGGTTCAAAAGGGGCAAACACAATTACTGGCTGGCCATGTGATATTGGTGGCCTCCTAGGTGTGTACAACACAAATATGTGGTTTAGGGCTAGAAAAAGTGGCCTTAGGGTGGTCAACATTGGCTTTCAAGTGAGAAAAACGGGCAACGGAGGGCAATGGAGGAATAAAATTGGTTTTCAGAACAATTGCTAGCCTCGCATCCTTCTACGACCTTCTTAACAATGAAATAGAGGTCCCTTCCAAGAATGAACCCAAACCGATGCAAAATGAAGGTTCGGGGGCCGAAACGCGCAGCCCGAGGCCCCGAAAACTGACTGTTAGGCACCGGAAGTGGTGTTCGACCACGAAGTTGGTTTCTAGAGCCACAGTGTCCCTCAAAAGGGAGCAAATAATATGTATGCCAAAAATCGGAGCAAACGGAGGTGGTTAAGCGGTCCCGAACAGAGGCACACGGCCGTCGGCTCCGAAAAATCGGAAACTGGGCTCCAAACGGGCAAAATGGCCTACGACCATGAAACGTAGCCTACGGCCACTGAGAGATGATCTATGAGACCTCTCCCTCCCTTCGGAAGAGAAAATACAGAAAACAGAGCCTGGTTCGCAAACCGAGGCAAAACATGAAAGAGTCCGGAAGTCCGGAGGCAAGGCTCACAGCCGAGACTCAGAAACCTCTGAACGAGCACGATATGCAACATCACCAAGCGCTCAATCGGTGATGTCTGAGTCTTAAGGTCGGTCAAAAATGGGGTGTCTATAGCTACTGGCGACTGCGGTATCCACTGCCATCTGAAATTCAGCAGACCCCTTGAACTGGTCCACTGCTGCCACATAAAGATTGGGGTAAGCCGCCCTTTCAGAGGCTACCTTAGCCCTCTCCTCCGCCAACTCCTTATCTAGGGTCGCCCTTTTAGTAGTTGCCTTGGCTTTCTCTGCCTCCAACTCCTTCTGAAGGCTCTCCTTTTCAGCAGTTGCCTTGGCTTTCTCTGCCTCCAACTCCTTCTGAAGGCTCTACTTTTCAGCAACCGCCTTGGCTCTCTCTGCTTCTAACTCCTTTTGAAGGCTCTCCTTCTCCTCCACTGCCTTAGCACGCTCGCCCTCCAGCTCCTTTTGCAGACCGTCAATCTTCACGTCTGTCTCATCCTTCTGCCTGACCAGCTCTTTATTACTGCTCATCGCCTCTTCATGTCGTTCGACCGCGACCGCGACCGTGACTGCGACCGCGCAGGCTTTTTGGACCTCATCCAACCTCTTCTGCTCGCCAGCCAGTTGGAACTCAAGCGACACAACCTGGCGGCGTGTGTTCTCCAGCTCCACCTTGATCGTTTGCAGATCAGCATGGGCACTCTCCCAACTTGCACTCTCCTTCTTCAACTTTGCAAGTTGAGCCTTGGCCTTATCTGCCTTGAGTTTTGCAGCCCCGCCTTTCTCAGCAGAGCCCCTGCTAAGGTGGTTACCTCCATTTGAGCAGAGCATAACCCCCTCAGCAGCTCAGCCTCATTGAATCTGGCTGCTAAGCGCAAGGCTGCCTCTTCCATAATTCCCACAAGGCGGTTTGCCCCTGCCCTGGCTGGGCCTTCTTCTCCCTCCAGCCGCCCAGCCACTGCACGAGCGTGGTAGATCGCAGTAGTCAGACTGACTCCCCCTCCTTGGGGTGCAGGACCCTCCTGGGGCTGTTCTTCCCTCCTTTGCTCAGGGCCCGTCGCCCCACCTTCTACTTGCACTCTGGGGGGCGGCCCTCGCTACCTCTATGGCGATCCCCACCATTACTGGGACGACCTCCATCTCCATCCGACGCGATGTCCACCACTTCTGGGACGACCACCCTTCCTGGGGTCTCCTCCACTACCCCCCTCTCTGCCTCCTTGGCCACACTGGTCTCTTCTACCCTCACTTCCCTCATTCTCTTCGGGGCAGGCTCTTCTTCACTCCTCCCCACTCTCCTCTTCTTTTTTACTACGCCCCTCACCTCCATCTCCTTCAAAGCCCTCTCCTTCAAGGGATCTGTTGGGGGCGGTCGTGGCACAAATTCATTTAAGTCTTTTTCCCCCAAGGGTTTGGGGCGAGGTCGGATCCTTTTCCTCGCAACCGGCTGTGGCGGTCGGTCTGCCTACGACTCTTTGAATTTTTGGGCTTTGGCCAAGATGGTCTGGTCCTCCGCCTCTTGAGCCTTTCTCCTTGCCTCCAACTCCGTTCGGTCGAGGTTCCCACCACTCGGCTGTGGACCCAACCCTACCTTAAACAAAGTCGACGGTTGAACGAGCTCATCCCATCTGGCCCCTTCCTTCTCCCTCCATTCCTTTACCCTCTTCACCCTCTCCTCTGCTGCTGCTCCCAGCTTTGGCTCCACAGACTTGGTGGGCACTTTTCAAATGGTGTGCATTCCAACCCCTCCACTAGCAGACACATAGAACCACCGTGGTCTCCACCTCTTGATCGACGACGGCAGCCCCGCCACCAGCCCTTTCCCTGCTGCAGCCTGCAGAGTGACCCAAGTCTCTTACTGCCCTGAGGCCTTGTAACATGCGAAGAATTTGTCTACTGTTATGGTCGCCCTTTCGTTCGCTTTCGGCCACGCACTTGCATAGTCTAGTAAGATCTTCCACGCATTGGGCATTAGTTGGCCTGGCGCTACCTCCAAACGATTTAGGACATCTACCACCACTTGCGGTAGGAGCAGCCTCAGTCCTCCCTTCAATGCTTCCTCATAAAGGGCAAACTCCCCTGGCCTGGCGTCGGACGGCCTCTCCGCTGACATCGGCAGCAATAACTCTATTTCAGCAGGCACCTGGTATTTTTTGCGAATAGCCTCCAAATCCGCTGCAGTCACTGTTGATCTATTTGCCTTTGTATGCCAGTGATCTGGTTCTGCCTGGCTGATGGGCTTTGGAGCTGCTATCATGGTGGAACCATGGGATCGTACCACCGACTCCCCAACCCTCTCCATCCTATATTGCTGCGCTAACTCCACTGCATCATTATCACCAAGTGGATCCACCCTGACATTCGCAGGTCCTTCTTGGGCCATTTCTATGGTATGTCTGCGAATCGCTTCGGATGCAGGTGCAAGGAAATTGAAAAAGTGTTGTAGAGGTGTATCGTGAGCAACAAAGGAATTCACACTTGGAATATTTTGATTTTTCGTAAACAAGTAGGTGAATCGAATAATGCCAAAAGCCCACGGTTTGCCCGTATTCCAAGGATTCCAATTAATTTTTGTCAGTTTGAAAACTTTTCAAATCATCCGCCAAAACTGTCTTTTCAACACCCATAATGACCTATCGTTTCATTTCTGATCTAACGCCTAATCTCCCCCCACCCACCCTTGGGATGTTGCCATGTGCACGACTATGATCCACTGTCTCCTCCCCTTACCCTATCTTTTCCACTCCAAATCACCACGTGACACGCCACCTCTCGAGCCCCACGCCCCTCCACCTCACCCTTCGCGGTCGACCCTCCCACTTGGTCACCCTTCGTGGTCGGCCCTCTTCGTGGTTGACCCTCCCACTCGGTCAACCTCCGCGATCGGCCCCCCTTCGCGGTTGGCCCTCCTCGTGGTCGACCCTCCCACTCGGCCACCCTTTGCGGTCGGCCCTCCTCGTGGTCGGCCTTTCCACTCGGTCACCCTGCACGGTCGGACCACCTCCTGGTCGGTTCACCCTCTCGGTCACCCCTGCCGGTCGACCTCCATCCTGCCAACCCCTAATACCCTCATCTTCTTTATTAGTATTCCCTTCGTTGGACTAAAGCTGCACTCGGGAATGGGGGACTACTGACGTGTATAAGCCCATAAAGGCCATGAATCACTATGAACAACCCAAGCCCATCACTTGGAACCCAATACATAACCCAGATGGTGAGGTCCAGAACAACTGGAATCCAACATGGCATAAAGAGCCAATGAAATTCAGACACATGGCAGGTGAAGGACGAGCCACATCAGCAGACAAAGATCTGCAAAGTTATTGCCACTGCACATCACCATTAATGTAGCCCATCATAGCATTTATTACGACAACACCTCTCCGTCGGAACAGGACCCCCTTACCCTAAATAAGGTAAGCTACAGCATAGACTTTTGGCGAGGAGGTCAGGTCGGAAGGGACATCGAAATGATTATCAAAGGATATAAGCAAACGTTGAAGACAAGAAGAAGGTTAAGCTTTTCTATCTCTAATCTCTCCCTCTACACTCTACTTCTCTTCCTGACTTGCTCGTTGGAGGGTTCACGGGGGGACTACCCTGTTCCCCGTTGAACTTGCTTGCAGGTTATCCGGTGGGTTTGATCATTTGGACCTGGGCTTGAGGAGCTTGGACCAGTCCGGTCCATTCACTGGAACAAACTGTATTATCAAATTCTTCAATTTATAAATTGAAATCGCACATAACAAACACCAACAAATTTCAACTCAAAAAGCGAACCAAACTAAGAAATCCTTCAAGATCCTTTGCTATTCGAATCAAAACTGAGAAATCAATTATGTATAATAGCGAACCAAACCAATCCTTCAAGATCGTTCATGATTCGCATCTTCAGCTACTTCCATAACTGATCTGTTAACTGATTTGTTTTTTTCTTTTTAGTAAATAACATAAATGCTATCACTACAAGAAAAAACACTTTTCGTGACCAACATTTTGGTCGCGAAAAGTACCATATTTGGTCGCTAAAACTTTTTCGCGACCAAAATATGTTGGTTGCGAGTTGGTCGCTAAAGCCTCGTCACAGATAGTTTTCTGCAACCAAAAAAACCTTTGGTCACTAAAAGTGACCATTCGCGACCAACTTTTTTGGTCGCGAAAAGTCCAATTCATATTAGCCAAAAAGGAACTTTTAGCGACTAAAAAAAGTGACTATTGGCGACCAACTTTTTTGGTCGCGGAAAGTCCAATTCATATTAGCCAAAAGTAAACTTTTAGTGACCAAAGATAAGTTGGTCGCCAAAAGTCAGCGCCTTGACCCAAAAAAAACAATTCTTTTGTGTTGCCTAGGACTTGAACTCCTAACCAAGGACTCACCATGCACCCAATCCACTCTACCAATAACATGCTTCTTGTTCATATTCGGCAAAAAAAATATATAACCCATAAATATTGGGTTATATATTATTTTCTAAAACTTTTAATGCCTAAATAGAAAAATATCATGTAATTACAGTAGTATCTTTTTTTTTTTAAATTTATCCCGCCATAACTTTCTGCGACCAACTTTTTTTTTTGGTCGCCAAAGGGTAATCTTCCGTGACCAAAAAAGCCTTTAGTCGCCAATAGTATACTTTCCGTGACCAACTTATATTTTTGGTCGCCAAAATGTGATCTTCCGCGACCAAAAAAGCCTTTGGTCGCCAATAGTATACTTTCCGCGACCAACTTTTTTTTTTGGTCGCCAAAGGGTAATCTTCCACGATCAAAAAAGCCTTTGGTCGCCAATAGGTATACTTTCCGCTACCAACTTTTTTTTTGGTTGCCAAAAGGTGATTTTCTGCGACCAAAAACTTGTGGTCGCCAAAAGTTAAATTTTAGTCGCAGAAAGTGAACTATTTGCGACAAAAAAAAAATAAGTGGTCGCCAAAACTGTTTTTTCTTGTAGTGTATTTTATATACAGCTGTTTATGTTAAAGGGCAAACACGTCTTTTTACCTACAAATGAGACTTATTGGTTCAAAAAGTTTTTGATAGGACCTAAGTTACAACCAAACATATTGATAGGATTTTCAGGTAATTATCTCTTCAAATATTTATCCCATTTGGATTAGAATCTACATATAAGGAGAAAATCATGGAAGCTAAAGCCTAGTATTATACTATTTGAAATCCTGCTCTTAATATATATATATATATATAATATTGTAAATTTTTAATAAATGTGAAAATTGAAAATGTAAACATCATACTTTTCATAGTTCAAAAAAAAAAAAAAAAAAAAAAAAAATCCTACTTTTAATAAACAAAATAATATATATTTTTAGAACGGGAGCTGTAGCCCAATCCATGCTGACCCGCGCTACCGCTCATAGTTTGAGAGTGGTGGCAGGTTACAAACCAAATTTGAATGAGTTGGGCTATACAGTTTAAAATCTTTAACTCCATGGAAAAACCCACCCAACCCTCTAATTCATATATTTTATAAATCAAACAGTTTAACCATGAATAAATCTCTTCATTTTTTTTGGACTGTCATCACCTGTTTAGATATTAGACCACTGTCAAAGTTTCCTAAGCACAGGTATATCATCAAACATTTTATTTTACTTTTATTTTGTACCTTCATATTTATATTGTAAGTTATATGATTTTAAAATGTGTTCATAAAATATGTTAAAATTTACAACTCGTCAACTTGCCAAACTTATTCATTTAAAATTGCAAAAATACTCGAACTAACTTGCTGATTGAGGTTGTATGTGTTGATGGCGGGTTAAGATTGTCTACCAACAAAAGCGTTTGGGTTGAGATTATTTTTCCTAGACCATCCAATTCGAACTTGCTCACACCCCTCCCCACTCCCCACTTTAGCCTAACCCATTTTTAACCCAAAATTTGGGGAGTACATAGATTAGAACAAAATATCAGATCGGAAAATGTTTGACCCACCAAAAATACCTACAATTATACCTACAATAATGTAGTATTATATGTGTCAACTTTTAATCTATTATACACTCAATGATATAGCATTGCTCTTTCGGGTTGGGTTTGGGGTCGGGTTGGCTTGGTTGAAGGGACGGCGCCATTTGGGGGGATGTTTGTCGCGGTTGCATGGCTTTGATGAGAGTCTCTCTGACTTGAGAAATAGGAGTGGTATCCACGGAATTGACTTCCATTCGTCAATTACACTCTGTCCTCTTTTGTATTCTTAAAACGCTTTAGCATGCAATATATAAAGTCATAATAAACTTTCAAGGCTTCAAAAATTCAAAGGCTCAAAAAAGAAAATGGGAGAATTTTAAAAAAATGGTGTGTAGATAAAATAATTTCACAATGATAAAAGTACAAGTGATTCATGCATAAATTTACATAAAAAAGACTTGTACTGTCATCATTTTGAAATTATTTTTTCTAATCTGCATTTTATTAATATTCTCTAAAAGAAAAATGAACCAAAGCAACAATGTTCAACTCACACTAATAACGTCGTTTAAAAAAAAATATTCACACTAAACGCATTCCTACCTATCCAAATCCAATGCCGCCGGGGAAAACAAAGTGACACATGTATAAAACTTGGTAAAGTAATTTTTTTTAGCAACAAAAAACCCTTTGAACACTATAACATATAAAAGTTTTAGAGGCTAAATGTTTTGACTTGTAAAAGTGAAAATTTTGTTGCAAAAGACATTTAGGGATCAATTTCTATCGTCATGAGAACTAAAAGGTCGCCTTGAAAAGTAAAAAACAAGTCTTTTAGTGACAATTTGAAAATATCACTAGCAAATAGACTTTTAGGGACAAAATAATTTATTCTCAAAATAGTTTATTTTTTGAGACAAAAAATTTGGTCCCAAAAGAATAATAATTCATTATTAATGTCTAATTTTCGTTGTTAAAATATAATAACGACACTTTTTGCAACAAAAATATTTGGTCCCTAAAAATTAATTTTGTCCCTAAATTTTGGTCTCTAAAATCTTAATTTTTTGTGGTGAAACCTAACTTCCGCAAGACACGGGGTAAAATTCCGAATATATATCATTATTCACAGCCTCACATATCGAGCGAAAGAAAAGGAGCTATCAGTGAAAAGTTTATATTTATAGGGTCATATGCTATTTGATTTAATGTTTAATTTTTTTTGTGATAATGATATGCGTTGAAAAATTATTAGAAAAGCCGTTAGAAAAATGGCCGGAAAAGTCACCAGAAAGTTTCCGGTAGACTGATAATAGTAAGGTGGACAAATAGGTGACATTGGACAGATATTGAATAGATAGGTGACGGTGTACAGATAAGTGACACTTGGACATATAGTAGTACAAATAAGAGACACAAATATGTGACATTTTGGACAGGTAGGTTACGGTTGAACAAATAGACAGATATGTAAGTTTTTAGTCAGGTAGGTGTCTTTTTGGATAGATAATGTTATTTTGGTTTAAAAAAAATAAAAATAAAAATAAGCTTAGGTCTGTTGTTCTAATAATTTTTAAAGTGAATTTCCAACCTAATGCTATGTTTGGTTGGGAGATTTGGGAAGAGATTTGGAAAGGAAAAGAGAAAAGGTAAGTGAAATATTTATTTTCATTTCATCTAGTTTCACACACCTTTTTTCTTTCCATTTCCAAATTTCTCCCTAAATCCTCTAACCAAACATAGCATAAGTGCCAAAAAAAATGCAACAATGCTATGTACCTGAGAGGGTAATTTTTGGGAAAGAATTGGGCCGAGCTGTGAGTTGGGCCCTGCGGCCCAAAGTGTGAAGGAATCGGTAAGAAGCCGTAATGTTATTTCGGCCCAGTAGAGGTATAGATACTCCGGCCCAGGAGAAGTGAAGTTATTCCGGCCCAGGAGAGGTGTGGTTACTCCGGTTCAAGAATGTGTAAAGCAACTCCGGTCCGGTGGCAGTTTGAAGTGAGTCCGGCCTTGCATTTAGTCCGGTCGTGACATATTATGGTTAGGTCGGTCAGAACTTGCTACTTGGAAGTTTGATCTAAACACACCATGGTCGAACAGGGGAAAGCCGAGATAAGGAGTTGGAGGAGAAGACCGAGCTAAGGACAGTTCGGCCTTCTCTGTGGCTCTGCGTAGCCAAGCTTATTTCGGTCATATAGTAGTTCGGCCAAAGTGAAAACCATCCCACTTGGTTTAAGCAGTGGGGGAGGGTGTAAAAGGATAAGCATTATCCTTAGGAGTATGAATCCTAGGAGGACTCTGCATGGAGAAATAAAAGTCCTACTAGGATTATGCCACTCGAAACCTATAAAAGCTCACAAGCACCACCTTGGAGGAGGTAATTGAACACAATTCTTTCTAGGAACATAAAACTTTGTCTATTTGTCAAGCTTACTGACTTAGGCATCGGAGAGGTTTCCGGCACACACCCGCCGGCTAGCTCACGTTTGTGTTTTCAGGTGATAAAGCGACGTCGTACGGAGGAGCGTGGACTTGGTCAACAGGATTATACGAGGAGAATTATTTCCTCCCCGTACAGTACCAAAAAATATGTTTAGAATTCTGAAATTTGTAAATCAAATTTATTCTGTTTCAATCCAAACAATGCTACAGATTAAAAAAGTGTCAAGAATTTTAAATTCATAAATTAGATTTATTGTGCTTTTGGACGTAAGCCATACCACGGTGAGTTTAAATTTGCACAAAATATTTAAATTGTAAGCACTTCTCTAATTTTTTTTTTATTTTTTGGTGTGGAATACAAGCATTTGAATTTGCTGAAAGGAATTCCTTCCTCCTGTTGTACTCTATAAGATCAACACAAACTCTGGGTCCAAAACAAGTATTCAAAGGCCAAAAAAGTGTGGGGTAAAAAAAACCATTCAAGAAGGCTCAACAACACAAAGTAAGCGGATTCCTACCATTCCTATGCCCACAAAGAAAGCAAAGTGAAATAAGTCAAAAGTCTAGGAAACCTAGGTGAATTTACACTTGGTTTCCAGGTGAAAGATGCAAAGGAAATGAAAATTATTTCATTCAAAAAATAGAATTTATGTTGTTTGGATTGGTGAAATTTTGAAAAAATAATTGAATTTACAAGGAATTAAATCCCACATTGGAATTCTATACTAAATGGTTAAAACCCCTCTTTTATTTATTTATTTATTTATTTATTTTTGGTGTGGACGACGGGATGGACCATTTCCAAATTAAAATCTGGGCAAGCAAAAGGCTAGGTTGAAGGAGTTTTAAGAAAATTTCCAAACCAAATTCGACAGGGCAAATTCGAGAAACAAAACAAAAAAGAACAGATTTGATATCCAATCCACATTAAGATTTGGGTGGAGATTTAGAAAGAAAAAAAAAAATATAAGTGAAATGTAATTATATTTCATTTACATTTCACTTACTTTTTACACTTTTATTTTCCAAATTCTTACTTAAATCCGTGATTCAAACACAGTCTAGATGGAATTGTAATAGAAGAAAATTGCTTGTTGATTTTTGACCCCCCCTTAGAGGATCTACAACGTTTAACTCTTTTTTTTTTTTCCATCAAATTTAAGTAAAAGTTTCATCTGATATTGCGCGTTCTAACGGAACAATTTGGAATTTCATCAAACCACTGGTTGACCGGGAGGATGACTGGGAGGATGTTTGGCCGGTCGACCGGCTAGTATAATTTTTCCACAGATTTTTGCAAGGACATGGTCGATGGGGGGGGAGGGGGTAACCGGCCGGACATCCGGCCAGTTGTTCGGTGATGGTGTATGCCCTATATCTCCAACGATTATGAACAGTAAATTGATAAAAGACTACAACCATTCTCAATTTGATGAAAACTTTAAGATATTCTGAATTTGATATTAGTTTGAAGAAAATGTTAGAGCACAAAACCTTACTGTTTTCATCAAATTTAAATTTAATGAAAGAAAAGGTGCAACGTTGAAGACACTTTCCAATGTAACAATAAGTAGTAATATAAAAGAATAATCTTTATTTCATGCATATAAGGATTGTCCTTTTATAATCTTGAAGTAAAAGAAATTTGGGTTTCTTTGGAATTATTTTCGTTTTCTGGAAACAATACAATTGATTGTTCACGAAAATTATTTATTTATTATTATTTTTTAATACACCCTACTTTTTAAGAAACATTAAAAATTTGTTTTTAAATATTCGAAAACCGTTTTCACACAAAATAAAAAATGATTCATGTTTTTTTTTTTTTTTTTTTCTAAAAATAGAAAAAACAAAAATCAAGGAAATAAAAATGATAGGCCCTTCGTGATTCACTAGGTCTAATTTAGGTACAGAATTTTTTTTTCATATTTTTTGAAGCGCCCGACTTGTACTCTGGTATCATTTTCATGAATCACATGTTGATGTAGGGTAAAAAAATGAAAGTCTTCATATGCAAATTAAGACTTAGTTTCTTCATTTACAACCCATATTCAATTTTTAATCCCTTATCAAACCTTACTAGTCAATAGTCAAAAAACCCCATCAAATGGAGAGCCAAAAAAATGAAAAATAAAAAAAAAATCTTGATGTTTTGATGCTTATAAATAGTCCCTCTCCCTGCATTAAATAGACATATAGTTTTGTTTACTCTTTGCTTGTATACCCAACAAGATGAGACCTCTAACCATTGTTTTAGTCATTCTAGCAGTACTAGCTCTTCTTCTAAGCATCAAACCACATGAAGCTAGTAGAGTCCTCCACGAAGAAGAAAACGTGTCGATGAACAAAGAAAATCGTCAGTTACAGTCTTTGCCTCCGCATAAGAACTTCAACCCTCCTGGACGAAGTCCAACCCAGATTCCTGGGCCGCCGCCCCCTCTTAGCAACAAAGCCAGTACCATTAGTCAGAAAGGTTATGCAGGTCATGTTATGCCTCACCCTCCACATCCTCTTGTGTACTCACAACTCATGGTTCGTGTGGCCAAAAATTAATACTAAATATAACTTGCTCGCAACCAATAACATTATCATTAATACATTTATCCTAGAAATGTAATAGTGACTAAAATAAAATGAGTGCAAATCCTGTAAACCTCTTTTTTATTTATATGTTGTTAATTAGGTGTCTTTTATATACTTGTTCACTGCAATAAAGAAGAGCTTAAGGATGACCTTAATGTGTATTTTGATACTCATTATATGTAATAGAAGCATAAAAGATCAAACTGATTTGTATGTCTTTGTTTCTTGTTATTGTTGTTATTGCAACTCTTTTTTGTATGGGTGTTTAATTGTCTTCCACAGCGCACTAGTACAAGGCAAGAGCAAACTCCATATATTATTCTAAATTTAGATAGTTAAATAGCGTATGCTTTATACAGCATTTTGAATTAAAAGGAAAAAGAAAAAGAAAAAAGTATAAATTAACCTTAAAGTTAATTTATGTTCAAAATTAGACAGAAAATACCACGATAAATGTCACATAACATAAAAAAAATATGTTATTATATTGGAGTTTGAGTTTGTGTCGCACCTAATAAAATATTTTATGCCATGTGACTATCAATGTGTCATTTTCTATTTAATTTTAAACATAAATTAATTTTAAAAGTAAACTGAGAAAAATTTGAAACATGAAAGATTAAAGTGAGAAAAAATAAAATTTAAATACTAAAATGAAAAAGTAGTCAAATATAACGGAAACAAAGTGTAATTTATCAAAAAGAAAATTTAAGTTGAGCTTTGTAGTATGCTAAGCTTGATAAAACATGTATGGTGTAAGTGAATTTGTGGTGGTGTGTAAGTGTAAAATTGTGGGAGTGCAAATCTCATTTGCTCCTCTCTACGTTTGTGTATTTGTTTTTTGGGTCTGGCTAAAAAATGTTATATAAATATACTGATAGATTGCTAGAGTATGGGTTATTTTGAGAAGTGTTAAAAAAATTGACTTTTTGTTTATTATGAAAAGACGTATAAAAAGTAAAGAGATATATAATGTTGTTAGAAAAATGTTATGCACTAATATAATTTAATTAATAAAATTATTAAGAGATTTACAATAAATAAAATATAAAAGTAAATTCATACAGAGTAAGAAAAAGTTGGTTTTTGAGATTGAGAGGCATGGTCACTGTCCTAAAACCGTTGTTCCTCTCCTACGTAAACGTACAACCGGGGTGCAACGGCTATAAGATACAACCTAAGTGCTCACAGCTTTTTTCATCTGATGTTCACATCTACCAGGAGGATATGAACAAGTCACGAATCATAGTTGCCAAAAAATACAAAAGATAGGTAAAACTATACTCTTCAACAAAATCTCAATATATGTTATACTCATGTATACTCTTGTGTGTCCTCTATCTTTAGAAAACATAGGAATATATATAAGTGAAAATCTTATAAGAATTAATACCTAACATTTAATCATTACACAATTATAATAATAAAACTTCATAATATCTCTGTAATTGAAATGTTTAAAACCAATATTAATGTTAATAACGGTCAAATAAATTAAATAGAAATAATTATTTTTATTTTTATTAAAATTCCAGCATTCCCTACTTTTAATAAAAATAAAATTTTAAATAATACCATAAAGTTTATACTACACCCCCATAATTTTAAAACTTTACGCTAAAACATATAAGAGTTTTAGAGATCAATTTTTTTGGTCTCTGAAAGTAAAAATTTTGTTGCAAATGATATTTAGGAACCAAATTTTATTGTTGTAATGATAGTTGCTAAAAGGTCGTCCCGAAAAGTCAAAAATAAAGTTTTTGGCAACAAAATTTTGAAAATGTCACTAACAAATACACTTTTATTGACAAATTAATATATTTTTTGAGATAAAATATTTGATTCCAAAAGGATAATAATTCATCACTAATGTCTAATTTTTATTGCTAAAAATATAATAACAACACTTTTTGCAACAAAAATATTTGATTCCTAAATTTTGGTCTTTGAAACCTTAATTTCTTGTAGTGTTAGTATTCAAAACAAAACAAATATATATATATATATATATATATAAGGGCAACTACATACTGCGCAATAGATGTGGGAGCCTTCCGGGCTTGAACCACACTTAGTATTGACAATTTTCCTTTGAAGAATCATAATGAAATATATCTTGAACTAGACCCCTTGTGCCAGAGTTCAACTTGTTAGACACACAGTACTAATATTGGATATCAGTTCATGGGTTAGTGCTCTTAAAGGCCATGCACTAGATCTTGATTCTCATGGGTTACTAGAGACTAGCCCAAGTCTCTAAGTCGTGACCTCACGACAACTCCCACTTAGTAAAACCCTTCAAAGGTACAGTGATAAAATGCACCTTACAGGAGATTGCCTACCTTGGATTCATTCAGGGTAAAACCTTTCCTAATCAATCATTTCTTTAGCACTACTGCCTTAGGGATGAGTAGAAGATCAACCTTGATATGGTGTCTCCTAAAAAATGAGTGATGGAATCAAGTCACGCTATATGGATTGTTTTTACCCATTGAACTTCCTTCATGGGATCTCCAATCACAGAAGATGGGTTACCTTCTTAGATGATTTCCTAATGGGCTTACACTCATCCTCCTCAACAAATAACAGATCTAGCCTCAACGTTAGTCCAGAGGCAAAAACTCCTCTTCTGGCTTCTCAAGCCTAACTGTTGGTCAACAATCTATTTCTCGATCTCATGAAATATATAATTATTAAGCCTTTTCCATTGCAGCACACCTTTTCTTATTTTTACACAGTTGTAAAATTTTCAAACACACTTCTCCGATACAAAATTAGTGTACCCTCTCATGATAAATATAATTTTAAATCAATACAATTACAAAATAATAAAATATCATATTTTCTTTTGATTCGCGTAATCACTTCAAATATCAATTACTTAGCGTGTCAAATGTTCTTCACATATACATCCCACTAATACCATATGTAACAGTCATGCCATTTGATTGTGATGAAATTCTGTAACCAATTTTATAACTTTCTCCTCAAGTCAAGGTCCTTCGAACAATAATAAATAATTCATTTTCAAAACATAGCAAACTCAATAAAACCACTACAAGAAAAAACACCTTTGGCGACTAAATTTTTAGTCACCAAAAGTCCATTTTTAGTCGCCAAAAGTCGACTTTTCACTTTCTCCGACTAAATATTTTAGTCGCCGGTTTTGTCGCGAATACATGGTCGCCGGAGGTATTGGTGACTAAAAAAGTTTTAGTTGGCAAAAAACAGGTCTTTAGCGACCAAAGCTTTTGTCGCCAATAGTCAATTACATTTTTGAAAATTATACATTTAGCGACTAATCTTTTAGTCGCCAATAGTCAAGCTTTTGGCGACCACACATTTTAGTCGCCAAAAGCATATTTCAGGAAAAAAAAAAATTACCCTATGCTGTTCCCAAGTTTCGAACCACCAACCTCCCACATTCTAAACCTTTAGAAACCAACACACTCTCCCCACTATGCCACTACAACATCACATGAATATAAATGCAACATATATTATTTATATAGTATATTGACCGGTATTAATACAAAACTATATATATAAAAATAATTATTTTTATTTAATATAATTTATGTAAAAAATAAATTATTTACTAAAAAAAATAGGAGACCACTTTTGGCGACTAAAGCTGTTTTTTAGTCGCCAATTCTATACTTTTTGGCTACTAATTACTTTTTTGTCACTAAAAGAATTAATTCCTGCCTAAAACCTCCACTTTTGGCGACTAAACTGAATTTTAGTCGCCAAAACCCTCCACTTTGGGTGACTAAACTGAATTTTAGTCGCCAATTGTTGACTTTTAGCTACTAAATATTTTTTAGTAGCCAAAAAGCTTCACTTTTGGCTACGAAATTTTTTTTGTTGGTAAAACACGTATAATCGGTGACCAAACTATTTTTTAGTCGCCAAAACCTATACTTTTGGCTACTAAATGTTTTTAGTCGCCAAAAACCTTGACTTTTGGCTACTAAAATTTTTTTAGTCGCTAAAACTAGGGGTGAGCAGCGGATATACCGATCCGCCAAAACCGACCGAACCGAACCGATCCGCCGCATTTTGGACGGATGCGTGATGATGAGCGGACGGTTGCGGATTGATTTTTTCCAATCCGCCAATTTGGCGGACGGATGGCGAATTTGAGATTTTGTGGCCGCAACCGAACCGCCAAACCGCCAAATCGCGAGCACCCCTAGTAATTTATAAGATTTTGTATTTTCAATTTGTTTAAATATTATGTTTGTGTTTTCAATTGAAAAATAGTTTAAATATTCTGTTGAAAAAAAGTTTTCAACTTAAATATATTTTTTGAATTGAAAAAAATAAACGTATTATTCATCTATATTTTTTAGTTTTTAAATATAACTCTAAAAATAATAAATAGAAAATATGATATATGCTAGTTGGTTTTTATTTTCAAAAACATATGTAAATACTGCTTTGTTCATGGTTTTAGTGGTTTGAATTGTTATTATATTTTAAGAATCACAGATTGTAATACTTTATGTGGATGAATCATGCTGTGATTGTAATATGTGAATGAGGCATGAAGTGATCGTGATGTTATAAAGTTTCAAACTTTCTTTCTTTGAATAAGGCATACAGTGATTGTAATACTTTTTTAAGTCATTGACTGTAATACTTTTTTTTTTTGAGGAAGTGCACAAGTTGAATTATGTTGAAAATTTATAAAATTTTAAACCGCCAAACCGATTCGCATCCATCCGCCAAACCGCCAATCCGCTCAATCCACATCCGCCGGATTGGCGGACGGATGCGGATTGATTTTCTTCAATCCGCCAATTTGGCGGACGGATGGCGGATTGGAGGTTCCGTGGCCGCAACCGACCCGCGCCCACCCCTAGCTAAAACCCATATAATCGGCGACTAAACTGATTTTTAGTCGCTAATAACTATACATTTGGCTACTAAACTGTTTTAGTCGCCAAAAGTCTACTAATTCCATTTTAGTCGCCGAAAGTGTTACTTTCAGCGACGAAAATTTTTTTTTAGTCGCCATTTGTGCTTTTTGTTGTAGTGAACTAGGCTTTCACAATTACCAAATTTATTTCAACCAAAATAAGCATTCAAATAAAGGTAATAATTTATAGTGATCCCGGCTTTGACCCGACTTTTGTGATGTTCCGGGCTCGGGTTTAATATTTTTGTATTATTGTTTATTCCCTTCTCCCCTTGTACACCTTTGAAATTGGTCTTTAGGTTGTTGTGGTTGCTTTTGGAACAGGCTGGTTACTTAGTTTTCAAACCTTGTGTTGCCTAGATTTTTGGTTCTCCGCTCAAGCGGCCATTCTTGCGCTCGAGCAGACTATGTTAATTTTGGTCCTCTACTTGAGCGGACTTTCTTGCGCTTGAGCAGGAGTTGCAAACCCTCAGTACTTTGCACGTCTGCAAAAGTGCTGGAGGAGTGTCTTTCATGCTCGAGCGGCGTTTCCTACGTTCGAGCAAGTAGGTGCTTGAGCGTCCTTTCTTGAGCTCGAATGGCTGGTCTGTTGTCTGAAAAAAAATACTGGAGGTATGTATTCTATGCTCAAGCGGGTCTCTTCTTGCGCTCGAGCAGAACAAAAGATTATGTTTGACGCTCGAGCGTTAAACCCTCTGCTCGAGCGGACTACGAGTATATCAGATCGTGAAAAGCACTTTTTCCATCACTTTTTCATATCTTTTCAGCCAAAACCCTAAAGTTGAGAGCCTCTCTCTCTAAAATACTCTCTCTCTCTCTCTCTCTCTCTACATTTTGGCCTAGATCCTTTAATCTCTCCACCCTACTCCATTTGATAAAAGGGTGGAGCTTCTCAAGATCTTCTCTTTGAACCGATTAGATTTGGATTTCGGCACTTTTGGGGTTTCTCACTTGCTTGGCTCATCTTCTCTCTATGAGGTAGGGATATTCTATACTTTGGTATGAGTTTTAACCTAGTTATATGTGGTTATGTATAAATGGTGGAAATTTTGGGGGTTTTTTGGTAAACTTAGGGTTTGTTCTCAAATTGAAAGAGGGGTTTCTATATTGTGTTCCATAAATGATTATGGGTTTTGAATATAAGGATATCTTGTGTTAAAATGGTGAATTTTGGCCTATGAGGGGGAGATTTACCCTAAATATGTTTTGAATATTATTTTGTATAAATAATGAAATTGACGTGAGAAATGTGAAATTGGGAAAAGGTGTAAATGAATGGTGTAGTTGGATTTTTTTAATCACTCACTCTTGGAAAATTTGATAAATTATCTGTTATAAAGATTATATATCTGTTTAGAAATATCTATATTGGGCTATCGGTGGATGATAGCTAGGATTGTTGTAGAAATTGTATGATGATTAGGTGAATTGAAACTAATTATTTAAGTTGTCATTGAATATGACGGTATGATTAAGGCATTGAACATGTGTTATGGATAGTTACTGTATATGACGATGAATCTAAATACATTGTATATGTATAATGTTTTTGGGAGAAGAAAGGGGATGTACTCCATTGATTGGGAGGAGATAAGGGATGGACTCCATTAAGAATTAAGTTGGCCGGAGTATCCAGGGTGAAAGTCCCGAAATCTTGTGAATACATGGGTGCCGATCCCACGGACGAAATTTTCATAAAATGGCAAGGTTGAAGTGTTTGTATGATGGTTATGTGGATAGGAAACCACTGAGTTGCAGTCTTAGTTGGATCATTTGAACCATGATGAAAGCAGAGGCAAGAAGCCTACCAAACAAGCATTAGATACCTCTCTGGGAACTCCTCGAGCTCGTATTCAGCTGGTTGACCCTGTCTGTGTAAATAAGAAAGAAAGCGCTCTCCTAGCATCGCCCGCGAATTTGAAAGAGCCTGCAGATCCTCTTGGAAAATAGGGATAGTCTGCATTGTTGGATGGTTCGGTCTCGTTAATTCCACGTGTAGGGGATGGATTCTTTGTAATGACGGGGAGTTGTAATCTTCCTATTAATGATTGTGACGGCTTTTATAGGATACGTACCACCCTGGGGTCAGATGAGCTTTTGGGGAGCTACAGTAATTACAAGCTTAGCTATGTCTTGGAATGAAATGAATTAACTCGAAATGATTAGTATTGAATGGTTATGGGAAGAATGTAAGTTGATCACGAATATTGAACATTTATCTGACACTTATATCTTAGTTAAACTTCATACATTGTATTAGACTGTCTCTACTGGGCTTTGGCTCACCCTACTTGGGAAACCATTTTCAGATACATGTGATATGCTTCCTCCAAGATCATAGCTTGGGAGGACTAAGGGCTAAAGGCTCTATTTTGTTATATTTATGTTTAAATGTTTATTCAAGCCGAGGGCTTTACATGTATAGAGAGCTTAAGATTCTTTCTTTTGTTGTAACCAATTAATATCTTAGAAAGATGTAAGCCCGTAGGGCATTTATTTTGTTATCATTAACTTGTGTTACATGCTGTAGATTTAAAATGAATGTTTGTGAATGTATAAAGCATGCAATATCTTTTTGTAATAGAAACTCTAATGAATAAAGTATATCATTTATTGATGTTCGCAGATCTTATGGAATGGATTATTTGTATTATATTTTGGTGGCGTTACAACTTGATATCAGAGCGTACCGGATTTGAGAAGTGGTTAGTACCACAATGGGTTTGTCTCACTTGTTAAAGACTTAAGTGTGAATGTTATGTGCTTATATGATAACATGCTTATGTGATTATATGGGTATGAGATTTAGTTCCTAAGATGTTGATTGGGTCTATGGGTTTTTAGAAGTCCTATTAGAAGAGCACTTAATCACTGTTGTTTCTAATTGGAATTCTAGTAACGCCGCGGGACGATCATTATCTAGGAATGAAATTCATATGTGTTTATGTGATTATGTGAAGTGAATTACCGTTGTCCATCGTATTAGGACGCGAGTGAGATAGCTTCGACACATTTATAAATGTGCTAATCTCTTTTGTTACCTTTATTAGGATGTCAGGGCGAGGTCATAGTGGTAGGCGTGGTAGGCCTAGGAGGCACGAGATGCCTATACCGGATGAAATTTCGGCACGAAAAGAAGGAGTTGGTCAGGCCAATGCGGCCAAGCCAGTAGGTCAGCAGGCCATGGGCACCTTAGCCCACGAAATGGCCGGAGCATTAAGGGAATCCATGGACATTCTTAAAGTTAGGAATCAAGTCCAGGCCCAAGTAGCTGAAGCAGGGCCATCTTTTTTGAAGAGGGAGTTCTTCCAGTTGAATCCGAACGAGTTTTTGGGAGATCTTTAGGAGCCATTGAAGGTTGACGAGTGGTTAGAATAGATAGTGAAGACGTTTGAGATGCTCAGCATCGAAGAGAGGCTTTGAGAGTGACCTTGGCGTCCTTCCAACTGAGGGGAGACGCGAGTCAGTGGTGGAAGTATGCGTGTGGGCGCATTAGGCTAACTTGGGAGGCTTTTGTTGACGCTTTCCAGGACAAGTAATTACCTACTACAGTAAGGGAGAAGTTGAAGGATCAATTTTGCAAGTTGGTATAGTTGAGCACACAGGTGGCTGAGTTTGAGGCCATATTCACCAGTTTATCGAAGTTTGCACCGGAGTTAGTGGCGAACGAAGAGCGCTGTTGTCTGGAGTTTTAGAAGCGGTTCGGGCTCATGTTTAGAGTGGCCGGATCCATGATTAAGGAGTATGATCCCTCTAGAAGCCTAGCTTCCATGGACTCAGGCTCAATGCCTATCCTGGATCTTTGTCTAGATAGAGATAAACTCCTCTTGAGCTTTATCTTTATCTAGACTGAGATCCTCTCCTATTCTAGGACTCTTGTCCCTTATCCGCTCATCTCGGTTCCCGGTATCTCCGTAGATAACCTCGGCCTAGCCGAGATCACCTCGGCATTAGGACCAGGCCATGTGGCACCTCGGCTGACACTTCGGCGACACCTTGGCCGCGTGTTGTCATTCACAAAATATGTCCCCACAACTGCCCCCTAGGTTCTATTACCTCTGCATCCTGAGGTGATGGAACCTAAACCGCTTATCCACATAGCACGTTAGCTAAGACTTACTTTACTCTTAACGACCGAGATCATCACTCATCAGATTTGTATGTCCAAGACTCTGCAGTCCACTTTATAAATGTCAAAGAACCAAGAGCCAGGTTCTTTTAGTTCTTTAACCGAGATCGTTCATATAGCCGAGGTTTTTGCTTCATTAACTCAAGAACTCCAAGTGTTTCATCTGTGTATGAGCTGCTACGCATGGTTTTCTCAACCGTTTCCTCCATGCGCCCTTTCCTTATTGGTCCGTACCTGATATGTGCTATCAGGGCCTGTTACTTCTCCGCGCGCCGCCTGACAAGCACGTCGTCCAAGGCATTTAATTATGTTTTGCCGTCTTTTTGCATTTTAACAAAAACTCTTTCTCTCTCTCTGACTCTTCACTTTTCATTCCTTCATTCTCTCTTTGCTCGAGCTTTCTCCCTCTAAAGCAAAAGAAAAACTCCCAAAAACCACCATTGCCGCTTCTTCGAGCTTCCTATAACTGCTTTGATCGTCTCTTTTGACACTCTTTTCACTGTTCTGCTCCAGCATTTATTGCCATCATACTCCGACGATCATTACTCCAGCCACGGTTCATCGGCTCTATTTGGTAAGTTCTCAATTTATGTCTTGTCAAATCTTAGTCTTCTTAAATCTTAGTTTCTACTGTTCTGCATATGTTTCTTTCATGAACTCGCTATGCGCTCTATTTACTGTATTTGCTTATTTGTTGAATCTCACATTCACTATCGCATTGTGAATCGATTTCTTGAACCTGCTCTATATTTTAAAGTTTGTTATTGTGTCTCTTGGCTGTTAATCATGTTTACTTGTGATCTGTATACACTGCTTTCTTACACTCACACAGTGTTCGCAATTCTTCATGTTCTTTGAATTTTGTTTGTCCTTGATACTTCTTGATTCTGAATCATATTCTTTTCCTGTTCTTGACTGTTTTCAGATCTTTGGTCTTTGATTCTTGCTTCTATAGTTCTAGGTTTGGGAATTGTTAGAAACCAAATATTTTTAGAAAAAACTAAACCAAAACCCCCCTTAGATCTGAAAAAACCCTAGATCTAGTGCCAGTTCAGGGTTATGCCAAGGTCTTTAAACCCATACCAAATACTCTTCACACCAATCTTCACTAGCCGACATTATGGGTATGTTCAAGTGGAGAGTAGATACGTTAGAAAAAATAGAGTATTTCCTTCGAAAGTTCTCCATCCCAATTAATATTTAACTCAGATTGGCTAGGGAGAAGGACTCCATCATGCCTGATGGGGACTATATGCCCTTCCCTATAGTTGCCTTCATAGAGTGTGGACTCTGGTTTCTCCTAGACATTCTCTTTAGAGAGGTCCTTCACTACTATAAGCTTAACCTTATGCAGCTGGCCATCAACTCATATAGAGTTGTCAACGGCATAATTGAACTAGCACACTAAGAAAAGGCTAGGATCACTTTAGCCGACATCCAATTCTGCTATACCATGTGTGGCCTTAAGTTTGAAAAATGCTACATATACTACCTTAAACCCAGATCCACCACCTTTAAACTAATAGCCGACTTCCCAGACTCCAAAAACGGTGCTGGAGATGATTACTTCATCGTCTCGGGCAACTGGGAGTTTGCACCTGATGACGATCTGCATTTCTATTCTCTGAGCCAAACAGTTTTTAAAGAGGGTGATGGTAAGAATGAGTCAGCCTACTATAATTTCATTTTGGTTAAGGCTTGCCAACTCACTCATCTCTGCTAATGTTTGCTCTTTGTCTTTTTTGCAGTTATTCCTCAGCCAGCCAAGGGATTTCAGTAATCATTCATCCCTAGTCGAGATCTAAAGAAGCTCTTAGATCTTCCTGTGCAGAGACGCAAGGCCCTTCTACTGTTGAATTACATGCCTATGTACAAGTCGGCTTTGCTCGACGTCCCTCGTAGAAGTCAAACTCCACCATTTGCCTCAACCCCACCAGTCGCTTCTTCTCTTAGAGCTGATCAGGTTTCCTCTTCAGATCTTGTTGAGCTGCCATCAACCTCTTCCCCCCAACTCATCTCGATATCATAATGCCGACGCTGACGTCGAGCTCTACCAAACGTCCCTGCCGGCAGAACCCGAAATCGCAGACGATGAGACTTTAAAGAATCAACGTTTGACCCAACAAACCCACCAATCGCTTTGCCAGCAATTCATTTTGGCACCAAAATCACCGTTGCTGCAACTGCCAAGGAAATGGGCTGCGGCAAGGCCGTTGTGGAGGACCTCCTGGCTGACCTTCCAGGGGTGGTGACAAATCAATCTTCTCCATCAAAATCCCAGCCCAAGCAAAAACCAAAGAGGGTAAAAAGGGCTAAGGCAAAGCCCTAGTTATCCAAGTTGATACCGAGGATACAGCGCCAATCTCAAAATTAGCCGAGGTTGACAAGAGTGTCTCCAACGCCGAGAAGAGGCCTATCGAAGACGAGCTAACCAACACCTCGTGATCGAAGAAATCGAAGTCCCAGGCGGCCGTAAGCCCAAGTGCTTTCAAAGTCGATGATCCTTGGGCTTTTGCCATCCCGATTGGGGACCAACCAATAAAGGCTAGTGATAGTGCCATTGATAATATCGAGGTCGGTGTTGCTCTTTCCATCACCGTTCTTTTTCCAACTGATCTAAATCGTATGGTCGAGATCTCGGGGTATGAAAACTTTGCTTTGATGATGCAACACTCTGTCCTGGTAAGTTCTGAACACCTAAACTCTTGGTTTTCTACTTCAAGTTTTTTATACTTCAAAATTTTACTAACTTGTTCATTTCTATTTTTTCTCAAGTGATCCAGCACGCTCGTTCCTTTGCGGGGAAAGCTGAGGATTTGAAGAAAGAGTTGGTCCACAAGACCAAGGAGGCTGCTGGCTTCCTCATTTCCTTAAACAACGCCAAGGCCAAGATGAAAGTTCTGTTGGATCAGGCCAAGGTAGGCAAGCGAGCCCAAGCCTAGGCCGAGGAAAAAGCAGGGGCAGCGGAGGCTGTGGCTGAGGTTCTCAAAGCCAAGGCAAAGGAGGCCGAAACAAAAACCGCTGAAGCCCAAGCAGAGCTCCGAAATGCCTTGGCCACTAAAGAGGTCGAAATCAAAGCTGCTGATGAGAAGGCTTTCTTAGAGGGGTAGACTACTGTTTGTGACACATACAAAGCCCAGGTTACCCAAGCTTGTAACAGAGGCTTTCTCCTTGGATGGACTGCGGCTTTAGACAAACTATCAATTCCTGCGGACTCCCCTCTCCGTGATACCAATCAACTCAAATTGCCATTCCCTCATACTCTTAAGGATTTAGAGGATGAGGCGGAGGATAAGGACTCTAAGGCTGATGCTACTGACAAAGAGGAAACTGCTACTGGGGTTTAGTCCCCAACTCTGAATGATCAAGTCGTAGACTTGATTCATGATGATGAGGAAGACTTGGTTTCTAAGGCACCCTCTCCTAAACAAACAACTTTTGAGGCTGAGGTCTAGGCAGCCGAGAAGAACTTGGACCAGACCTTGCCGAAAATTGATGCCGAGATAGCGGCTGAGAATGAAGACACTTTGTCAACCAAGACTGACACAACTCCAAGAGCTGAGGTTGAGCAATCTGAAACCAGTGCCCATGTCTCCAACACTTAGAATTTTCTCTTTCTTTTCATCTAAACTTTTCTTCTTTCAATTGTACTTTTTGTCTGAACAATTCTAAGCTTTAATTTGGCCGATGTGCCTTCTTTTGTATCCGAACAAGTTATCTTTTTTCCAGGCCGAAGTGCCTTTTTGCCTGTGAACAAGTTCCATCTTCTAAATGCAAGTCTTTCTTCCAAGTGTTGAATGTATGCCTTCTTTTCTTCTATGCATGTTTACTGCTTCCATACTTAGAATATTTTTGCATTTCTTTAAGGTATACCTTAGCTGTATAATAACTCTGGGGTATAATAGCTCGGATATAAACCTTGACTGTTTGCCTCGGCCAACAATTGGAATGCCTTGGATAACACTTAAAAACATAAAAATATTTTTACAAGTGTTATTCAGTCAAGCATTGCTTGTTTACCTCCATATGCTGTCTTCTATTAAGACTTTACCCTCTCCAAGTTTTAACAACTTGGTTGGTCATCTTGGCCAGTATGTATCGAGATACTTCTTTCAATATTATCTCGGCTAACTTCAACTTGTAAATTTTCCTGAAATTTCATTAAGTGTTTAAGCCAATTCTAGCTTGTAATTCTTAAAAAAATTTAACAAGTCTTCCCAAGCTCTTAAAATTTTAACTTTTAAGTTTATTCATCATCCTCCAGCTCTCTGCCCTCTAATGTGAACCTAAGTTCTACTTAAGTTCACATTAAGCACTTATAGCCTTTCGCCGAAGTCAGATTCAAACAAAGACTAGCCGAGGTGTTCAACCTGGGTTTCTCTGTTAATCCAATTAAAGCATACTTAGTTCCATTCGGATTTTAACTGTACCGACATGGAAAATCTTAGTTCAACTTTATCATATGCAAGTACGATTCGACTTTGTCATATGATAAGTTTATTTGTCATGTTTCATTCAGAAACATCGCCAACTTAGTTTAACTCTATTATATGTAAGTATAATTCAACTCTGTCATATGATAAGTCTAAGTTTATTCGTCATGTTTCATTCAGAAACATCGCCAACTTAGTTCAACTCTATTATATGCAAGCAAATATAATTCAACTCTGCCATATAATAAGTCTAAATTATTCGTCATGTTTCATTCAAAAACATCACCAACTTAGTTCAACTCTATTATATGCAAGTTTAATTCAACTCTGCCATATAATAAGTCTAAGTCATTCGTCATGCTTCATTCAGAAGCATCGCTAACTTAGTTCAACTCTATTATATGCAAGTATAATTCAACTCTGTCGTATAATAAGTCTAAGCTATTTGTCATCCTTCATTCAGAAACATCGCCAACTTAGTTCAACTCTGCCATATAATAAGTCTAAGTTATTCATCATGCTTCATTCAGAAACATCGCCAACTTAGTTCAACTCTATTATATGCAAGTATAATTCAACTCTGCTATATAATAAGTCTAAGTTATTCATCATGCTTTATTCAGAAACATCGCCAACTTAGTTAACTCTATTATATGCAAGTATAATTCAACTCTGCCATATAATAAGTCTAAGTTATTCATCATGCTTCATTCAGAAACATCGCCATAGGACTGGTCAGTTCTATCACACAAATTTCAGATTCATAAAAATCAAACTAAAATTTTATTATTACTCCGACTAATGACATAAACTTCGAAAAATAAAAAATCTAATGATAGAAAAACTTTAGGTTGCAAGTGTTCCAAGGTCTTGGCAACTCTTTGTCATCACTGTCTTTTAGCCGATATGCCCCATTGCCAGCGTTCAAGATGATTCTATAAGGCACCTCCCAATTTGGGCCAAGCTTGCTCTTCCTAGGATCCTTCTTGTTGCCGACTACTTTCCTTAGCATAAGGTCCCCAACTTTAAACTCTCTTGGGTGGACCTTTTTGTTGTAAGCCCTAGTAAGTTGTTGCTGGTATGCCCCTAGTCGAATTGCTGCTCTCTATCTCTTTTCTCCTCCAGTAGATCTAAATCTCAGGCTAAAAATGCCTCATTAGTACCATTTTCCACTCCCTGGGTTCTGATCCCTAGAATGCCGACTTCCAGTGGGATAACAGCTTCAGTGCCACAAGCCATGGCAAATAGAGACTCCCCAATTGATCTTCTTGGCGTAGTCTGATATGCCCATAGTACATTAGGCAACTCCTCCACCCATTTTCCTTTTGCTGCTTCCAACCTCTTTTTTATTGCATCCAAGATAATCATATTGAATGTTTCTGTTTGACCATTACTCTGGGGGAAACTCAAAGTAGAGTAGTAGTTCTTGATCTTGTACTTTGCACAGAAGCTTTTGATTAGCTTACTGTCAAACTATGTACCATTGTCTGTTATTATTGCCCTTGGGATCCCAAACCTGGTGATGATGTTCTTCTATATGAAATTCTTCACATCAATATCTTGAATCTTCGCAAGGGGTTTAGCTTCTACCCACTTTATGAAGTAATCAGTTGCTACCAACAGAAACTTCCTTTGCCCAGTTGCTTAGGGCAGTTGTCTAACAAGATCCATGCCCCACTAGGCAAATGGCCAAGGGCTGGACACTGGGTTCAAATCTGCTGCTGGTTGATGTATCACATGTGCAAACCTCTGACACTTCTCGCACTTTTTGACGTAGGCATCGGTATCCTTTTGTATGTAGGGCCACCAGTACCCTTGAGTAATGGCCCTATGAGTGAGTGATCTGCCCCTAACATGGCTGCCACATACCCCTTCATGTATTTGATATAAGAAGTCTTCAACCTAGGAGGGATGCACACACCTCAAAAGGGGACCAATAAAAGACCTTCCATAGAGATGTCCTTCTGCACCTCTTTGCGATCATCTGGCAGCTTTCCGTTCCTAAGAAACATCACTATTGCATCCATCCAAATTGGACCCATCTCCACACACATTGCTTTATACTCTGTGATTAGTGGTTCCACACTTGGGCTTGACAAATAATCAACTATTATTGTCCTTGCCTCCCCTGATTTCATTGCACTAGCTAGGTTAGCCAAGGCATCGGCATGACTATTATCATCTTGGCTAGCCTGCTATAGTCGGCAATCCTAAAACAAGGCTGGTAGTCTAACAACTTCTTTAACATACGCTATCATTCTTTCATCTCAGGCTACATACTCGCTTGTTGCTTGGTCACAATAAGTTGGGAGTCACAGAAGACTACCACCTCGTTGGCTTCTATTGCTGCTACTAACTTCAACCCTGCGATTAGTGCCACATATTTTGCTTCATTATTTGAGGCCTTGAAACCCAAACGAATAGACTACTCTAACATTCGCCCACCTGGTGATACTAACACTACTCTTGCCCCCGCTCCTTGACGGTTTGAACCTCTATCAACAAATAGGCGGAAGGAGTCACCAATGTAAATGTCGGAGGGCTTTGGTTTCTCTACCCTCTTCTGCTCTGCTATGGGGTTTTTCATTTCCAGCTAGGTTTCTTCTTGTTCCCCTGGACACCCTAAGCCACGGCTCACCGGAACCCGACGTGGGATGGCACCAGGTGTGAACTTGGCCACAAAGTCGGCCAGAACCTGGCCTTTGATTGCTGTTCTAGGCCTAAACTCTAAGTCATATTGGCCCAACACTACTGCTCATCTGGCCACCTTGTCTTTCAGATCTCTTTGTTGTAGCAGAGACTTCAAGGGATGCTCAGTCAGTACCACAATCTTGTGGGCTTAGAAGTTATGATTTAGTTTTTTCGAAGCTATCACCAGCGCTAGTGTTAATTTTTCTAGGGGTAAATACCTGGTTTTTGCACTTGCTAAGGTTTTACTCACATAGTATACTGCCCTTTGTTCTCTCTTCTCTTCTCTGATTACCATTGCACTCACTGCATGCTCCGAAACTGCCAAGTATAAGAACAGTACCTCTCTAGGTCCTGGATTTGAGAGAACTGGAGCTGCGGTCAAGTATTTTTTTAAGTTGGCCAAGGCGATTTCGCACTCCTCTGTCCACAAAAAATCTGTGGCCTTCGTCAACAAACTGAAAAATGGTTTACACTTAACTGAACTTCTTCTTATAAACCTATTCAGGGCTGCGGCCTTTCCTATCAGCATCTGTACTTGTTTTGTCGATGTTGGGCTCTTCAAGTCAAGGATGGCTTTGATTTGATCTGGGCTTGCCTCAATGCCCCTTCTAGTAACCAGGTATCCCAGAAACTTACCAAACCCAACTCTAAATGCGCATTTTGAAGCATTGAGTTAGAGCCGATATGTTCTAAGAATATCGAAAACTGCTTTCAAGTTAGCCAGGTGATTCTCAGGTTCTTTGGACTTTACGACCATGTCATCAATGTATACTTCCACTGTTTTGCCAATCAGATGTTTGAACATCTTGGTCACCAACCTCTGGTAGGTTGTTTTTGCATTTTTCAACTCGAAAGGCATCACTCTGTAGGCAATACAGCCATTTTAGGGTGATAAATGTAGTCTTCTTCTCATCAGAGGGGTACATTGCTATCTGGCGGTATCCTTGTAAGCATCCAAGAAGCTCATCCTTTCATGCCCTGAAGTGGCATCTACTAATTGATCAATCTTGGGCAGTGGGAAACTATCTTTGGGACAAGCCTTATTCAAGCTGGTGAAGTCCACGCAGACACTCCACTTCCTATTCTTCTTTTTCACAATAATTGTGTTTGACAACCAAGTTAGGTAGTTTACCTTTCGAATGGCTCTGGCCTCCAACAATTTGTTCACTTCCTTCTCTACTGCCTCCACATGAACCAATGTCGGCTTCCTTGATTGCTGAATGATAGGTTTAGCCGATCTGTCTACATTTAGTCTATGGCAAGTGATCTCAGGATCAATGCTAGGCATCTCATATGGCGTCTAGGCAAACACCTCTATGTTTGCTCGCAAGAATGACTCTAACTCCTTCTCTTCTTCCTCGGCCAACCCTGAGCCGAGGAGGAAGAAACGCTCTTCATCCCCTTGTTGGACCAAGATCTTCTTTAAGGCTTTAACACTTTTGTTGGCCGGCTCTTTGCCAACGTCATCCAGGACCTCCATGTCCTCGTCCTCAATCTTTACTATTTCTGTTTCTCGCATGTTGCAAGTGGATTTTATTATTGCCATGGAGCAATTCTTTTCCAGCGCCTGATCCCCTCTGACTTCCTCAATTCCATACTCCATTGGGAATTGCAACAGCCGGTGCAGTGATGAGAGAACAGCCCTTACTGCGTGCAACCACGACCTTCCCAAGATAACATTGTAAGGGGAGAGGGTGTTAATTACTGTGAACTCTATGCTTACTTTCTTGGTGCATGTCTGTACCTCCAAATTTATTGCTCCCAAGGGCCATATCGGCGTTCTATTGAACCCAACCATTGGGCTATTGGACTGCTCCAAATCATCTCGGTGAAGGCCGAGCTCCTTGTAACATCTGACATACATGATGTCACAAGAGCTGCCTTGGTCAATCAGAATATGCCTTACCTGGCATTCTCTAATCTTGAGGGTTACCACTAGAGCATCGTTGTGTGGATGTTGTACCATGTCCAGGTCAGCTTCCGTAAAGGATACCATTGGTCCCTTGTACTCGTCTGTCCTAGGCCTCTTTCGCTGGACTTGATACATATGCTATAAGTGCTTTACCCTTTGAGTCTCCCCACATACCTCGTTCTCATTGACCCTTGAGTGAATCACATTGATGACTTGAGGTCCGTCTACTTATGGTTGTGGTGCTGGTGAAGGTGGTGTTGCCAGTGCCTGGGCCAGCCTTGCCTGTTCTTCCCTCGTTCGGGCCTCATCTACTAGGTCCCTTAAATAACCTTGTCTGACCAGATCTTCCAAATATGCCTTTAGGGCTCTACAACCCTACGTCAGGTGTCCATCTTCATTGTGGTAGGCACAGTGCTTCCCTAGACTTCTCTCTATAAATTCGCTAGGGATCCTCTCCGGTGCTCTGTAATACGGCTGGTTTCTGATCCTTTCTAGAACTTTATAAACTAGGATCCGGAACACAATGGTGACTGCTTGTGCAGCCCTCAGTCCTGTCTCTTGCCTGTTATATCCAGTATTACCTTGGCCTCGCTCTGGCGGGCCGTTTCTCTTTTCTTGCTTTGGCACTTTTGTTCCCCACGTGCCCTCTTCTGCTCTGGCATATTTCTCGATCCTTGCCATGAGTTCGTTCATGCTTTTTGGCAGAGTCTTTGCTAGCGACTTCCGAAGCATGCAGTCATTCTCTAGGCCGTTCTTAAAAGATACGACCGCCAACTCCTGGTTGCATTCTGGTATTTGGTTGAACACCTCATGATACCTTTTGGCATAAGCCCTGAGGCTTTCACCCTCGCCAATTTTCAGAGCCATTAGGGAGTCTACCCTCAGTGGCTGTAATTTGTTTGTAACAAAACTGGCCACAAACATCTCGGCCAAGCCTTCCCAACTCTTCACAGTTCCTTTCGGCAACTTGTGAATCCAATCTGACGTAATTTCCCCAAAGGATGAGGGGAACATCTTGTAGAGCAACGGTTCGTTCCCGGTATACAGTGCCATTGAATTCAAATATAAGCCGATGTGAAAGTTTGGATCAGACTTTCCATCATATATCTGGAACCTCAGCATATGAAACCTTTTTGGGCCTCGAACTTATCGAACTCCACTGAGAATGGTATTCTCGGCTTGATCGGAGATGTGACCTCCGTATTTTGTCGCTTCCTCTGGAGGTAGTCCCTCAAATCCTTCTTGGTCCGACCAGGAACTCGATTGTCAACAGATTTTAGCCTCTTTGGTGTACTGCTCCCGGCATCGTTATGAGTCCTCGTGGACTTCTCTTTATTCACCATGTCAAAACAAAGTTCCTACTCTTGAACATGCCGATGTTCTTTGACATAAGTCCCTTTGGTCTGAGGTGTCTTCTGAGACTCTCCTCTTCTTGACTCTGCTCGCCTGGCGTCCCGTGAAGGCTGATGCGAGTGTTCTTTCACCTTGTCATGCTGAGGGACTGCTGGGATAGTTTTCTGCCCCCCTTTCTGGGCATCGTTCTTGGCCACTGGAATCAACGTGTCCTTTAATGGAAACAGTGGTTGCATGACATTGTTCTGCATCATGAAGTTGACAACTGATTGTAGGCCTACCAACTTATTTGGCATTCCTTGCATCTTGCCATCCCTCCTTAGGCATCTATCTTTCCATACCTGGAGGTCACTTTCGTTATAGTACTCGTCTCGACCTACTTTCTTTGGTGGGTTTCCCTCTTGGCTGTCGTTTTTCTCCCTAAGATTCTGATCCCGTCCTTCATTAGGGTTTTCCTTCTCCATGTAAGGATCGGCATGCTTACCACTCCCACTAGGGATGTCGTCCTCAATCTTTTCTTTATGTCTGTCGTTAGCCATCTATTCGCCTTATGTTCCCACAAATGGCGCCAATTTGTAGGTGAAGATTTCTGACCACACAACCAAATGGAGAACTCAGCTGGAGAGCATCGATAGAATAGATTAACTCGAACAACCTGTCACAGAAAGATAAGAATACGGCAGTGGTTCATCCACTTGGAGGCACTCCAACGATCAAGTCAGTAATCAAAATATCTCTCAAAGATAACCAATAGTGCTTAACTCACTCAGACAGAGCATAAAAAGCATACCTTAGACCCATCGGGGACGTATTACTTTTATAGCCAGAACTGACCTCATCCCTCTAGAAGCCTAGCTTCCATGGACTCAAGCTCAATGCCTATCCTAGATCTTTGTCTAGATAGAGATAAACTCCTCTTGAGCTTTATCTTTATCCAGACTGAGATCCTCTCATGTTCTAGGACTCTTGTCCCTTATCCGCTCATCTCAGTTCCCGGTATCTCTATAGATAACCTCGGCCTAGCAGAGATCACCTCGGCATCAGGACCAGGCCACGTGGCACCTCAGCTGACATTTTGGCATCACCTTGGCCACGTGTTGTTATTCACAAAATATGTCCCCACAATAGTCATCTTATTTTTCTTTTCCTTTTGAGTTTGAATAGAAATTTTGAGAAAAAAACTTCAATTATATAAGCAAAATAATTTCAAAATATTTCTTACCTTTAAATTCTCTACACCATTCCATCAATAGAAAAACTTTCAAAACCTCAAATTAATCCAGATTTTCAAACATATTTGTCTTTTAACATTTGTAGATGGTATCACAAAATAAGAACAACTAAAGTGTGAAAATAATTGCATAGAACCCCCATATTTTCACATTTTTTGAACCAATTTTATACATTTAGTTTGAATTATTTTTAAACATTTGAAAAGGTTAAATTTTCACAAAGTAAGCACTAGTCAACTATACAAATAAAGATTTAACTTCACATTAGCAATCTTCACAAAGGCTTATAAGAATTTTAATAAAACCTCAACTTTAACAATTTTTACTACACGGCTAGATGGTAAGCATGAAATATATATTGAACATTTTCTATAACTAATAATTTGTGTATAATTATTAAGATGCTAGCCTACACTCAGTGACCATAAGTTACGGAACATTTATTGTGGGGACATATTTTGAGAATGACAACACGTGGCTGAGGTGATACCGAAGTGTCAGCCGAGGTGCCACGTGGCCTAGTCCTGATGCCGAGGTGATCTTAGCTAGGCCGAGGTTCCCTGCAGTGATGTCGAAATCCGAGGTAAGCGGATAAGGGGCAACAGTCCTAGGACCAAGGAGGATCTTAGTCTAGATAAAGATAACACTCTTAGGAAGTTTATCTCTATCTAACTGAGGATCCATGATAAGCGTTAAGCCTGAGTCCACTAAAGTGAGACTTTTACAAGGATCAAGTCAGTGTTGGCTATAAAAACATGGCACCTTCATGGGTCTAAGGTATGATTTTTATGTTCTATCTAGTGAGTTAAGCACTATTGGTTATCTTTGAGAGATATTTAATTACTGACTTGATCGTCGGAGTGCCCTTGGTGGACGAACCACTGTCAGATTCTTATCTTTCTGTCAAGTTGTTGGGCTTAATCTATTTTGTCGGTGCTCTCCAGCTGAGTTTCCTCCTTTGGTTGTGTGGTCGGAAATCAACACCCACAATTTGGCACTATCTGTGGGAATATAAAGAGAATAGATGGCCAACAACGGACAAAAAGAAAAGATTGGGAATGACATCCCTAGTGGGAGTGGTAAACATGCCGTTCCTAACATGGAGGAGGAGAACCCTAATGAAGGACCACGGGATCAGAATCCCAGGGAGAGGGATGTCGGCCAAGAGGGAGACCCACCGAAGAAAGCAGGCCGAGACAAGTACTATGACGAAAGTGACCTCCAGGTATGGAAAGATAAATGTCTAAGGAGGGACGGTGAGATGAAAGGAATGAAAAACAAGTTGGTAGACTTACAATCAGTTGTCAACTTTACGATGTAGAACAACGTCATGCAACCATCGTTTCTATTGAAGGACATGTCGATTCCAGCAGCCAAGAATGATGCCCAAAAAGGGGACAAAAAGTAGTCCCAGCAGCCTCTCAGCAGGACAGGGCAAAGGAGCATTCACATTGGCCTTCGAGGGAAGTTGGGCAAGGAGTGTCAGCAAGAGGAGAGTCTCAGAAGACACCTCATACCAAAGAAACCTATGTCAAGGAACATCGGCATGTTTACGGTAAGGAACTTTGTTTCGACACAGTGAATGAAGAGAAGTCCAAGAGGACTCATAAAGACGCTGGGAGCAGTGCACCAAAGAGGCTGAAATCCATTGACAACCAAGCTCTTAGTTAGACTAAGGAGGACTAGAGGGACTACGTCCAAAGGAAGCGGTAGAATGCCGAGGTCACATTTCCAGTTAAGCCGAGAAAACCATTCTCTGTGGAGTTGGATAAGTTCGAGGCCCCAAAAAGGTTCCATATGCCGAGGTTCCAGATATATGATGGTAAGTTCGATCCGAACTTTCACGTCAGCTTATATTTGAACTCAATGGCACTGTACACCAGAAACGAACTGTTGCTCTACAAGGTGTTCCCCTTATCATTTGGGGAAATCGCATTGGACTAGTTTCACAAGTTGCTGAAAGGAACTGTGAAGAGTTGGGAAGGCCTGGCCGAGATGTTCGTGGCCAGGTTTGTCACAAACAAGTTACAACCATTAAGGGTAGACTCCCTGATGGCTTTGAAAATCAGCGAAAGTGAGAGCCTTAAAGCTTATGCCAAAAGGTATTATGAGGTGTTCAATCGAATACCAAGATGCAACCAGGAGTTGGAGGTCGTGTCTTTTAAGAACAGTCTGGAGAATGACTGCATGCTTTAAAAGTCGCTGGCAAAGACTCTGCCAAAGAATATAGAGGAGTTCATGGTAAAGACTGAGAAACATGCCAGAGCAGAAGAGGATACACCAGGAGCAAAGGCACCAAAGCAGGAAAAGAGAAACGGCTCGCCAAAGCGAGGCCGAGGTAATACTGGATTTAATAGACAAGAAACAGGACTAAGGGCTGCACAGGCAGTCACTACAGTGTTCTGAATCCCGGTTTATAAAGTTCTGGAAAGAATTAGGAACTAGCCATATTATAGAGCGCTAGAGAGGATCCCTGGCGAATTTATGGGGAGAAGTCTAGGGAAGCACTGTGCCTATTACAATGAAGATGGACACCTGACACAGGGTTGTAGATCCCTAAAGATGCATTTGGAAGATCTGGTCAGACAAGGTCACTTAGGGGATCTAGTAGATGAGGCCAGAACGAGGGAAGAGCAAGCAAAGCTGCCCCAGGCACCAGCAACAACAACTCCACCAGCACCACAACCGCAAGTAGACGGACCTCGAGTGATCAATGTGATTCACTCGAGGGTCAATGAGAATGAGGTACATGGGGAGACTCAAAGGGTGAGGCACTTACAACATGTGTATCAGGTCCATCAAAAAAAGCCTAGGATAAACGAGTGCCAGGGACCAATGGTGTCTTTTACTAAAGCAGACCTGGACATGGTGTAGTATCCACACAATGATGCTCTGGCAGTGACCCTCAAGATTGGAGAATGCCAGGTGAGGCACATTCTGATTGACCAAGGTAGCTCTTGTGACATCATGTATGTCAGATGTTACAAGGAGCTCAGCCTTCACCAAGATGATTTGGAACAGGCCGACAGCCCAATGGTCGGCTTCAATGGAATGCCAACATGGCCCCTAGAAGCAATGAATTTGGAGGTGAAGGCAGGCACCAAGAAGGTAGGTACAGAGTTCGTAGTAATTGACACCCCCTCACCTTACAATGTTATCCTAGGGAGGCCATGGTTGCATGCAATGAGGGTTGTTCCCTCAACACTGCACCAGTTGTTGCGGTTCCCAACAAAGCATGAAATTAAGGAGGTCTGAGGGGATCAGATGCAGGCAAAGAATTGCTCCATAGCAGCAATGAAATCAACCTACAATGTGCGAGAGGCAGAAACAGTAGAAATTGAGGACGAGGACATGGATGTCATGGATGATGTCGGTAAAGAGCTGGCCGACAAAAGCAAGAAAGCCTTAAAGAAAATTCTGGTCTAACAAGGTGATGAAGAGCGCTTCTTCCTTCTTAGCTCAGGACTGGCCGAGGAGGAAGAAAGGGAGTTAGAGTCATTCTTGCGAGTAAACATAGAAGTGTTTTCCTGGACGCCATACAAGATGCTTGGCATTGACCCCGAGGTCACTTGCCATAGACTACATATAGACAGGCTAGCTAAACCTGTCATTCAGCAAGCAAGGAGGCCGACGTTGGTTCATATGGAGGCAGTAGAGGAGGAAGTGGACAAATTGTTAGAGGCCAGAGCCATTCGGGAGGTAAACTACCCAACTTGGTTGTCAAACATAGTTGTCATGAAAAAGAAGAATGAGAAGTGGAGGGTCTGCGTGGCCTTCACCAGCCTAAACATGGCTTGTCCCAAAGACAGTTTCCCACTCCCCAAGATCGACTAATTAGTAGATGCCACTTCAGGGCATGAAAGGATGAACTTCCTGGACGCTTATAGGGGATACCATCAGATAGCAATGTATCTCCCCAACGAGGAGAAGACTGCATTTATCACCTCAAAAGGGCTGTATTGCTACAGAGTAATGCCTTTCGAGTTGAAAAATGTAGGAGAAACCTACTAGAGGTTGGTGACCAAGATGTTCAGACATCTGATTGGCAAAATAGTGGAAGTGTACATTGATGACATGGTAGTAAAGACCAAAGAACCTGAGAATCACCTGGTCGACTTAAAAGCAGTTTTTGATATCCTTAGAACATATCAGCTACGACTCAATGCTTCGAAAGCCGCATTTGGTGTTGGGTCAGGTAAGTTCCTGGGATACTTGGTCACTAAAAAGGGCATCGAGGCAAGCCCAAATCAAATCAAGGCTATCCTTGACTTGAAAAGCCCGACATCAGCAAAATAGGTACAGATGTTGACTGGAAGGGCCGCAGCTCTGAATAGATTTATAAATAGAAGTTCAGATAAGTGTAAACCATTTTTCAGTTTGCTGAAAAAGGCCACAGATTTCTTGTGGACAGAGGAATGCGAAATCGCCTTGGCCAGCTTGAAAAAGTACCTGACAACAGCTCCAGTTATTTCAAATCCAGTACCTGGAGAGGAACTATTTTTATACTTGGCCGTTTTAGAGCACGCAACGAGTGCAGTGATAATTAGAGAAGAGAAAGGAGATCAAAGGGCAGTATACTATGTGAGTAAAACCCTAGCAGGCGCAGAGACCAGGTACTTACTCCTGGAGAAATTGACACTGGCATTAGTGATGGCTTCCAAAAAGTTGAATCATTATTTTCAGGCCCACAAGATTGTGGTGTTGACTGTGCATCCCTTAAAGTCCCTGTTGTAGCAAGGAGATCTGACAGACAGGGTAGCTAGATGGGCAGTGGTATTGGGCCAATATGGCTTAGAGTTTAGGCCCAGAACGGTAATCAAAGGCTAGATTCTGGTCGACTTTGTGGCCGAGTTCACACCTGGTGCCATCCCACGTCGAGCTCCGGTGAGCCGCGGCTTAGGGTGTCCAGGGAAAGAAAAAGAGACCCAGCTGGAAATAAAAAACCTCACAGCAGAATAGAGGAAAGAAGAAAAACCCAAGCCCTGCGATATTTACATCAGTGACTCCTTCTGCTTGTTTGTTAATGGGAGTTCAAACCGTAAAGGAGCGGGGGTAGGAATGGTGTTGGTATCACCAGATGGGCGATTGTTGGAACAGTCTATCCATTTGGGGTTCAAAGCCTCAAACAACGAAGCAGAATATGAGGCACTAATCGCAGGGCTGAAGTTAGCAGCAAGAATGGAAGCCGACGAGGTAGTAGTCTTCTGTGACTCCCAACTTATTGTGAACCAGGCAACAGGAGAATATGCAGCCCGAGATGAAAGAATGATAGCCTATGTCAAAGAAGTTATTAGACTGCTAGCCTTATTTCAAGATTGTCGACTACAGCAGGTTAGCCAAGATGACAACAACCATTCCGATGCCTTGGCTAACCTGGCTAGTGCAATGAAATCAGGGGAGGCAAGGACAATAATGGTTGATTATTTGTCAGGCCCAAGCGTGGAACCACTAATCATAGAGTATAAAGCAATGTGTGTGGAGATGGGTCCAAGTTGGATGGATGCAATGGTGATGTTTCTTAGGGACAACAAGTTACCAGATGATCGCAAAGAGGTGCATAAGACCAGACTGAAGTCAGCAAGGTTTAGCCTAATAACAAAAGACCACCTTTACAGAAGGTCTTTTATTGGTCCCCTTTTGGGGTGTGTGCATCCCTCCCAGGTTGATGACTTCTTGTATGAAATACATGAAGGGATATGTGGAAGCCATGTTGGGGGTAGATCACTTGCTCATAGGGCCATTACTCAGGGATACTGGTGGCCCCACATGCAGAAGGATGCTGAAGCCTACGTCAGAAAGTGCTATAAGTGTCAGAGGTTTGCACCTTTGATACATCAACTAGCTGCAGGTTTAAACCCAGTAACTAGCCCTTGGCCATTTGCCTAGTGGGGCATGGACCTAGTTGGACAACTGTCCCAAGCAACTTGGCAAAGAAAGTTTTTGTTGGTAGCAACTGATTACTTCACAAAGTGGGTAGAAACTGAACCCCTTACGAAGATTCAAGATATTGATGTGAAGAACTTCATATGGAAGAACATCATCACCAGGTTTGGGATTCCAAGGGTAATAATAGCAGACAATGGTACACAGTTTGACAGTAAGCTAATCAAAAGCTTCTGTGCAAAGTACAAAATCAAGAACTATTACTCTACTCCAAGTTTCCCTTAGAGTAATGGTTAGGCAGAAGCATCCAATAAGACTATCTTGGATGGGATCAAAAAGAGGCTGGAAGCAGCAAAGGAAAATGGGTGGAGGAGTTGCCCAATGTACTATGGGCATATCGGACTACGCTGAGAAGATCAATTGGGGAGTCTCCATTTGCAATGGCTTATGGCACTGAAGCAGTTATCCCACTAGAAGTCGACATTCCAAGGATCAGAACCTAGGGAGTCGAAAATGGTACTAATGAGGCATTTCTAGCCCGAGATCTAGACCTAATGGAGGAGAAAAGAGAAAGAGCAGCAATTCGGCTTGGGGCATACTAGTAACAACTTGCTAAGGCTTACAATAAGAAGGTCAACCCAAGAGAGTTCAAAGTAGGGGACCTTGTGCTAAGGAAAGTGGTCAGCAACAAGAAGGATCTTAGGGAGGGCAAGCTAGGCCCAAATTGAGAGGGGCCTTATAGAATCATCTTAGTCACCGACAATGGGGCACATCAGCTTGAGGACAGTGGTAGCAAAGAGTTGCCAAGACCTTGAAACATTTGCAACTTGAAGTTTTTCTATCATTAGATTTTTGCTTTTTCAAAGTTTATGTCATAATTTCATTAGCCGAAGTAATAATAAAATTTTAGTTTGATGAATTTGAAATTTGTGTGATGGGACTGCCAGTCCCACGGCGATGTTTCTAAATGAAACATGACGAATAACTTAGACTTAGTTTATGGCAAAATTAAATTATGCTTGCATATAATAGAGTTTAACTAAATTGGCGATATTTCTGAATGAAACATGACGAATAACATAGACTCATTATATGACAGAGTTGAATTATACTTGCATATAATAAAGTTGAACTAAGTTGGCGATGTTTTTGAATGAAACATGACAAATAACTTAGACTCATTATATGGCAGAGTTGAATTATACTTGCATATAATAGAGTTTAACTAAGTTGAAATTAACCTGGACTTACCATATCGGCAGAGTCAAACTCAGAATAGAACTAAGTTCATTAATAGAGAAACTAAGGTTGAAACACTTCGGGAAGTTTTTGTTTGAATCTGACGTCGGCGAAAGACCATAGACACATGCTTAATGTGAACTTAAGTGGAACTTAGGTTCACATTAGGAGGGCAGGGAGTTAGGAATGATAAATAAACTTAAGAGCTTGGAACTTGTTGAAATTTTCAAAGAATTTTTAGAAAAATTTACAAGTTGGAGTTAGCCGAGGTAATTATGAATAAAGTATCTGAGATACATATTATCCAAGGTAACCAACCAAGTTGTCCAAGCTTGGAAATGGTGAAGTCTTAATAAAAGATAGCATATGAAGGTAAAAAAAACAATACTAAGTAACACTTGCAAAAATATTTTGATATTTTTAAAGTGTTAGCCGAGGCATGCCAATGGTTGGCTGAGGAAAACATTTGAGGTTTATATCCGAGGTACTATATCCTAGAGTGATTATACAATTAAGGTATACTTTGAAGAAATACAAAAATATTCTAAGTATGGAAGCATGAAAGGCATGAAGGAAATCAATAAACATGCATAGAAGAAAGGAAGGCAAGCATCCAAACACTTGAAAAGAAAAACTTACATTCAAGAAAAACTTATTCAGAAACAAAGGCACTTCGGCCTGGCAAAAGAGGTTACTTGTTCGAAAATTACAAAATTGTTCAAAAGTATAAAGTCGAAATTCCAAGTGTTGGAATTATGGGCACTGGTCTCAGATTGCTGAACTTCGACTATTGGCATTGTGTTGGCCTCGGTTAGCAAAGTGACTTCCTTCTTCGCCACTATCTCGGTATCAATTTCCAACAAGGTCTGGTCCAAGCTCTTTTCGGCTGCCTGGACCTCGGCCTCAGAAGTGGTTTGTTTTGGAGAGGCTGCCTTGGAAACCAAGTCTTCCTCCTCATCATGAGTCAAGTCTTGGACTTGATCATTCAAAGTTGGGAACTTGCCCCCCTTAACCGTATCCTCATTTTCTTTGGTGCCGTCGGATTCAAATTCCTCTTCCTCGGCCTTGCTGATCGATCCTTTTGGAGGCTGTGGAAAGGGCACTTGGAGTTTGTTGGTATCGCGGAGATCGGAATCCATTGGGATGGAAAGCTTGTTTAGAGCAGCCGTCTAGCTGAGATAAAAACCTCGATTGCAGGCTTGGTTTACTTGGTTGCTAGCCTTGGTTTCAACAGCCTTGGTTACCAAGGCCTCTTGCAACTCCGCCTCGGCTTTGGCAATCTTGACCTCAAATTCTTGGGCCTCGGCCCTGAGTACATCGGCTATCGCTTTAGCAGCCTCTGCTTTTTCCTCAGCTTGATCCTGAGCTTGTTTGGCAGCCTTGGCCTAATCCAGTATCATCTTCATTTTTTCCCCAGCGTTGTTAAGGGAGGCAAGGAACCCAACAGCTTCTTTGGTCTTACGGATCAACTCTTCTTTGAATGCCTCGGCTTTCGTGACAAAAGATTGGGTATGCTGGATGGCCTAGAAAGAAAAAAATAGACAAATTAGTATGAAGAACTCAAAAGAAAAGTCAAAAGTTCCAAGTGTTGAGAACTTACCAAGACGGAATGATGCATCATCAGAGCAAAATTTTTAGATTCATTAATCTCGGTCATATGGTTGAGATCAGTCAGGAGGAGCACGGCTGTAGAGAGAGCGGTGCCGACCTCGATGCTATTGATGGCACTGTCTCCAGCCTTCATTGGCTTATCACCAATCATGATTGCAGGGGCCCAAGGTTCATCGGCTTTGAAAGAAGTTGGGCTATCAGCAGTTTTGGACCTCGACTTCTTCGAACGAACTACATCGGATGGTTCAACCTCAGCAGGATGCTTCTCGGTGTTGGGGCCAGTTTTCTCAACCTCTGCCAACCGCGAGATCAGCACGGTATCTTCAATATCTACTTGAGTCGCAGTAGTTTTCACTTTGGCACACTTTACCCTTTTTGCCTTGGGCTTGGGTTGGGACTTTGATGGAGAGGAGTGACTGTAACCACTCCTGGCAAGTCAGCCAGAAGGTCTTTGACAATGGTTTTATTATGGCCCATGTCGTCGACGGTTGTAGCGAGGGTGACTTTGGTCCCAAAGTGAATTGCTGGAAGTGCAGTGGGTGGGTTTGTTGGATTGTAAGTTGATGTCTCATAGTCTTGACGTTTACGGCTATGAGTCCTACCAGCTGGAACGTTTGCTGGGGCATGACGTCGATGACGGCATTGGGATATGGGGATAAGTTGCGGGGCAGAGGTTGATGGTAGCTTAACTAGATCTAAGGAGGAGACCTGGTCTGGCCTAGGAAATGAAGTGGCTGGTAGAGTTGTGGCAGAAGGAGGAGTCTTACTTCGGCGCGAAACGTCGGGAAGGGCCGACTTGTATGTTAAAATGTAGTTCAACAGTAGAGGAGCCTTGCGTTTCTGCAAAGGGAGATCCAAGAGTTTCCTTAGATCTTGGCCGGGGACGTATATTTGCCGGAATCCCTTGGCTAGCTGAGAAAGAGCTGCAAAAAGCAAGGATCAAATGTTAGTAGAGATAAATGAGTTGGCAAGCTCTAACGAAAATAGAATTACAGTAGGATGACTAAGTCTTACCATCATCCTCTTTAAAAACTGTTCGACTCAGAGGATAGAGATGAAGATCATCATCAAGTGCAAACTCCCAATTGCTCGAGACGATGAAGTAATCATCTCCAGCACTCTTGTTGGAGCCTGAGAGATCAGTTGTTAGTTTGAAAGCGGTAGATTTGGGCTTAAGATATTATATGTAGCATTTTTTCAAACTTAAGGCCACACATGGTATAGTAGAATTGGATGTCGGCTAATGTGATTCGAGTCTTTTCCCGATGTGCTAGTTTGATTATGCCGTTGATAACCCTATACAAGTTTATGGCAAGTTGCACGGGGTTGAGTTTGTAGTAATGGAGGATTTCTCGGAAGAGAATGTGAGGGGAAACCGAAGTCTGCACTCAATAAAGGCAACCACAGGGAAGGGCATAAAGTTTCCATCGGGCATAATATAATCTTCTTCCCCAGCCAACCTCAGATAGACATCGGCTGGAATAGAGAACTCCCTCCTAAAGTATTCTAATTTTTCTTAGGTGTCTTCCCTCCACCGGAACATCCCCATGATGTTGGTTTAGTAAGATTGGTGAAAAGTTTCAGAAAAGAATGGTTGGTATGGGTTTAAAAACCTCGGCTAAACCCTAGAAGGCACTAGGGTAAAGATTTATGAAGATTTGAGGAATTTGTTTCAATTTTCCTAAAAGAATGTGATTTCTATCAAGTCCCAAACCTAAGTCTATATGGAAACAAGAATCAAATGCAAGAATCTGGAAACAAGTCAGAGAAAAATAGAAAGAGCATGCTTCAGAATCAAGAAAGCAATATTTTTTCAAGAAACATTGAGTAGGTGTGTGCGGATGTGCAAAAGCCAAAAACAGTGGCAAATTTGTTAAGGCTTCAAGTTTATGAACACTATGTGCGGGAATCACGAAACAATGTGAAAAGACACAAAGATATATTGTACAGTGAAGATTCAAGAACAAAAATTGATTTGCAATGGCAGCGAATAGCATATAAACAGGTAACAAATTTGAAACAGATCAAAGGAACGATGAAAGATTGAACTTGAAGTGGAAAAAAATTGTCAACTTACCGAGTGAAGCCGCCAGAATGTATGTCAGAATGAGGATTGCCGGAGTCCAATGATGGTATTGTCCAGAGTCTGATAGTAACAAGCTCACCGAAAGCGGTAGATGGATGGTCGCAGAAAGCTCACAAACATGGTAATAAAGGTTTGGGGGGAAGATTCAAAGACAGAGAAAACTTTGAGAGAGAGTGCGAGAATGCGAAGTGAAAGATAGGGAGACAAAAAGAGTTTTTGTTAAAATGCGAAAAGGCAGCAAAATGTAATTAAAACGCCTTGGATGACGTGCTTGTCAGGCGGCGTGGGCAAATCAACATGACTTAGTGACGTGCGAATGGTACGAACCGGAAGGGGCGTGACACGTGGAGGAAACGGTTGAGAAAACCGTGCGTGACAGCTCATGCGCAGATTAAACTCTTGGAGTTCTTGAGTTAATGAAGCAAAAACCTCAGCTAGAGAAACGATCTTGGATGGAAAACTTAAAGAGCGTGGTTTTTGGTGCTTGGACATTGGTGAAGTTGGACAGTTGGGTCCTGGGTATGTGAAGCCGACAAGTAATGATATCGGTCATGGAAGAGAGAAACGAATTTTAGCCGACGTGGTAATTGAACTAGCGATGTAGGTTTCATCACCTCAGATTGCCAAGGTAATAAAACCTAGGGGGCAGTTGTGCGGACATATTTTGAGAATGACAGCACGTGGCCGAGGTGATACCGAAGTGTCAGCCGAGGTGCCACGTGGCCTAGTCCTAATGCCGAGGTGATCTCGGCTAGGCCGAGGTTCCCTGCGGAGATGCCGGAATCCGAGGTAAGCGGATAAGGGGCAAGAGTCCTAGGACCAAGGAGAATCTCAGTCTGGATAAATATAAAACTCTTAGGGAGTTTATCCCTATCTAACTAAGGATCCATGATAAGCATTGAGCTTGAGTTCACTGAAGTGAGGCTTCTACAGGGATCAGGTCAGTGTTGGCTATAAAAACATGGCACCCTCGTGGGTCTACGGTATGATTTATATGTTCTGTCTAGTGAGTTAAGCACCATTGGTTATCTTTGAGAGATATTTGATTACTGACTTGATCGTTGGAGTGCCCCCGGGTGGACGAACCACTGCCGGATTCTTATCTTTCTGTCAGGTTGTTCGGGCTTAATCTATTCTATCGGTGCTCTCCAGCTGAGTTCCCCCTTTGGTTGTGTGGTCGAAAATCAACACCCACATTTATAATTTCTCATTTAATTATTTGATAACAATTCATTAATTAGCCATGGAATATTGATCAAGAACATTCAATCTAATACATAAGATTCTTGCAAACATATCATAAAAATCTTTTTATTATCATATAAAAGTGGGCTCACTTTTATTTTAAAGGAGAACTTACCAGCAAATCTCATATAGAAAGTTCAAAACCTATCTAGTCCCGAAACAAAATAGTTGTACCAATTAGTCCTACATATTTTTAATTGTTACCAATTTTTTTTATTTATTTTTTATTTTTTTTATATATAAATTTATAGACGCTGCTACATCCCATTACCGTTAGACTTCTGTCAGACAGTCACCGGAGACTCGTCGAAATGTTCAATATCACCAGGAAGTCGCCGGAGTGTTGCCGGAGTATTTTGAACGTCACTGGAAGTCGTCGAAATGTCTAGAACATTCGCTGGACATTAAGAACATTGTCAGCGACTCACCGAAATGTCCAAAATATTGCCCAAAAAAAAGAATAAAAGAAGAAATTAGAACAAAAAAATAAGAAAATGTGCTAAATATTGATAAACTAAAAAAAAAAAAAAGTAACAACAAAAAACAACAATAATGGGAAAAAAACATATGTTATTTTTCCATGTTTGTAGGGTTTAAATAAATAATCTCTAATATTAATCAAATTGAAAAAGAAGTTTTGAAACTGTAAAATGTTACAATTTGAAAGAAAAAATCTATTAAGCATTTTTCCTTATTAATCAAACTAAAAAACATGTTATGAAATTGTAAAATTTCACAGGTCTAAAAAATGTTATGAAACTGCAAAATTTTACAGTTTTCACTACTTGTAACTAAAACTTGAAAGCAACTTGTTCAGACCTTAAAAAATTTCTCCATTAAAATAGGAAAAAAGAAGTGTATAGTAGAGAAAAGATAGAAAAACTGAGAAATCAAAGGAGAGAGAGGATTGTACTCCGATAAATATTTTTTTGTTTAGATCTAGTCAGAGCTAATGTAGATCTACTCAGATGTGATGTAGATCAGAGTAGATCTACATTAGATTTGAGTAGACCTACTCATCTTCTTCGTCGAAAACATATCTTCTTCACCATCGGTAAGGGTCAAGTAAAGAATCGGTGGTCGGTGGTTGCTGGTGAACCCCAATTGATGATGGTTGTTGATCACTGGTGACTATATATCAGAAACAGAAAGAGAAGATGTAAGACGTGATTGTCGGTCGTCGAAAATCTGGAAGAGCTAGAGAAGAACAAAGGCAGAGAAGAAGAAAAACTTTACAGGACTTTTGGGTATAAATAAAAGGTTGTGGGACTAATTAGGTCACATCTTTTTCAAAGAGGACTTGTTGGTAATTTGCCCTATTTTAAATAACCTTTAACTAAAACTTACAAAACCAAAATTAATGGTGTAATAATTCAAAACTATTTCCCATGGAACTAACTTCTTAACATTATGAAAATTACATGTAATTCAATAAGACATAATTAAAAGAAGTTGTTTCATATGAATATTGAACAAAATAATTTTTACCACTACATTTCAACCCAAAATATTTTTCACCAATAAGGGCTAAGACAACTAATTCGAGCAATAGGCATATTAAGCGGCTAATCATTTTAAGGAATTAAAAGCACATGAATGCACAATCACACATCATATTATCATGTAGTTTTATGGAATATAAAAAACCCTTAAATATTTATAACTTATCAATTCAGTTTATCACAACTAATGAAAATGATTTCAGAGTGAAAAGTACAAACCTTGATCAAGTTCCAAACTAACTGTTCAAAATAATTTTCCCCCCCATGTTGGAATCCTCGTTTTAAAATAAAATTATTAATTTATATAACAACAACTCTTTTTCCTTTTTGAAATCAATCAATAAAATTATACTAAATAATGATGCAATATTAACATTATACTAGTGCTTAGAACAAACCAATCTCAGAATAAAAACTTGTAAACATACAAATAATTTCATTCACCACATTCTAATCCTTTTTTTTAAATTAAAAAAAAACAAATAATTTAAAGGGAAAAAGATAATGACCTTGCCAGCAATTATAATTATATAACTTGCTCAAATAACATAATTGAATTTAACTCACATTTTCAAACTTTTAAAACCTCCAAAACCATCAATATTCAAATGATATATATTATAACCAATTAATGTAATAGATACAAACTCTTTGCAACTCTCCATGTAGGAAATGAATATAAACCTATAAAGCCAATCAATTTACAAATAAATGACATGTTATAGGCAATGTAAACTGTTATGACAAGAGATAAATATCATGCTAATTTTTAAAATGAATTAAGAATATGCTAATCTTTAAGCCATTAATTTAAAGAATACCATGTACTGAAAACCTCAAGGTACAAATTAAGAGTATGAATTTTAATTTGAAAAATAATAGTTTTATTTTAATCTTTAAAATAAGCTCAACATATTTTATAAAACTATTACTCTTAATAGATATTGTTTTTGACAAGACTAAACCCATTGACATCTCAACATATATAGGAGAGGAGAGCAAGAAAGGCATACATAATGAATCAACTTATTCTAAACTCAAGTCATACATATTCATAACAATAGCAATTTTAAACTTATTATCCTTGAGCCCTCTAATCACAATGGGAATTTAGCTGGTTCTTTCACCATACTCATTTTTTTTAAACTAAAAAAATCTTAAACATAATTTCTTTTTAGAACACAACGGCTTTAGATTGTTAGAAAAATGTTATGCACTAATATAATTTAATGAATAAAATGATTAAGAGATTTATGGTAAATAAAATATGAAACTAAGGACATTCATATAGAGTAAGAAAGAGTTAGCTTGTGAGATTGAGAAGCGTGTAATCATTGCCTTAAAGCCGTTGTTCCTTCTCATGTGAAGGTACAATTGGAATGCAACGGCTCCAAAATACAACCCAAGCGCTCATAGTCTTCCTCATCCAATGTTCACGTCCACCATAAAGATATGAATGAGTCACGAACCATAGTTTTCAAAAAATACAAAAGATGGTCATCAATAAAATCTTAATATATAGCATACTCATGTATACTCTTGTGTGTCTCTTACATGCATGTCTCTTATGTGTCCATCTCTAAAAAACATAGAAATACAAGTGAAAATCAGTAATACATAACATTTAATCATTACATAATTATAATTGTTAAAGATAGTAATTATATATTCTGTTTGTCATATATATTATATTATATTCATTATTATACTTAGGATTACCATCCTATATAAAGGAGTCTGGTATACATTGTTACATCATTATTCAACATAACATTGAATATGATGTGTATATTCAATATTAAAATTCCAACATATATGACCCAAATAAGCCAAAAAGTGAACAAATTAGCTTTTTTTGCACTTTCCAAAAGAGCCCTATGTGTGAAGGCAAAGTTCTATATCGAATAAAAGGTAAAATGGGTGGGTCTTAATAATAATTGGATGGACTATCTCCATTCGATCTAACCTTTTAAGTGGATATTAGTGTTAAATAATGTATATTGGGTCCCAGTGTTAAGTGTGTAGACTCTGGAGTTTCTTTTCGACAGATTGGAACAATATTTTTGTGCGTTCGTGGGCTCTTTTGATCTATGGGTAGACTCTCATAGAGCATTAATGCTGGTAGACTTGCATGGTAGTTCACACGTGAGGGGAAGATTGTTGGAACATGTATCAAGATACAGACAGAAAAAATACATGTAATGTGTACATGTCATATTTATAACAGATCTTTAAAAATCATTTTCATCATAAATAAGATATGTGCACAATACATGCACATTTTTTCGTTTGTTTTGTTAACAAAATAGAGATATAAGGGTTAGATTGAAAATTTTTAAAAGATAAAGGCAGGAGTGTAAAAATGACTCGTGGCCCGTGGGCAGCCCAAAGCCCACCCGTGGCCCGATGTGGGCCCAGCCCATTTAGGCTCGTTTGGGCCCGGGCCCGAGCCCTTAGGCTAGGGCCTAGGCCATCATTTTGAAGCTCGGCCCGGCCCATCAGCCCGCCCGAGGCCTAGTGTCTTTTTTAGTTGAAAGTAATAAAATTTTGGTAGAAAAAATTTAAAAAAATAGTTAGGCCCGCCCAAGCCTCGCCCAAGCCCGAGGCCTGGCCTACCGGTCCGCCCAAGGCTCGAATACCCTTGGGCCTGGGCTTGGGCACGGGCCTAATTTTTTGGCCCGTGGGCCAGCCCGGCCCAGTCTGAATTTTGGTTGGAGTCCATGAGGCCCGACATGGGCCGGGCCAGGCCCAATTTACACCCCTAGATAAAGGGGATACATTATATCAATTTTTAGTTTGAAGGGATAAAGCTAAAAAATGATTATAGTTGAAGGGGGTAAAGTGTAATTTTTCAAAATTAAAAGCATCTACTGGAAGAAAAAGAAAAAGAAGCTTAAAAGTTATTTTATCAGTTAAATAAAATTTTGTCATGTTTAGTGAATTGTTTCAATTTTTCACAAATAATTGAAGAACAATTAAAAAAAGTACTAAACATCAAATGTTTTTTAAAAATTACTTGGAAATAATAATAAATGTTTATTGTGACAAAAATTGGGTAAATTATTGTAGACACCCCATTTTTGACCACCCTTAAGACTTGGGCGCTACTGATGGTTTATTTGGTGATGAAAGGTGTGTAGGGAAAAAGGTTCAATTTTTTCGGCAAGAGGAGAGTCAGATCCTAACCTCACACCCCATTTTGGACCAAAGTTGTTTTGGATGGTTTTTAGACTTTAAAACCCTCTCTTTCAAAATATTTTAAAAAAGGTTTCTGCGATGCTCTGAGGCTCACATTTCGTTAAATGTTGCGTTTTTCGATAAACCGAGCAAGGACAAAGTGGAAATGAATGAAAGAGAGATGAAATCTTTGAAAAATCTTTCAAAACACCTTGTTCAGGGGTTTGGAGTTGAAGAAAAGAGGAGAAGAGGGAAGAAACCAAGTTGGGGAAGAAGATGGGCATGAATCGCTAAGAGAGAGTCGAGTAGCCCCCGCTAAATCAGGCCTATCCTTTTGAATACTTGGATTTCAGCTATGAGGCCACCACCGTTGGAAAGCTTACTTCCGGGGCTTCATTTTTCACTCAAGAATCTCCTAAAGTTGAGTCCGGATGGGGGAGATATGGTTGATTGAAGTTGGACATCATTCCGGTTGGACCGAAACTGAGCAGCCTTCACTAAAAGAGGGATATCTCTTAGAACACATGGAATTTTGAGGTGAAGCTTCCAAATTTGGAAAGAAGACTTCCAGGGCTACAGTTTAGGCTCAAGAATGACCTGAAAAGGAGTCCAGATAAAGGAATTAGGCTTGCTTAAAGTCAAGGACTAGGGTTGATTTTTTCCATCGGTCTCTATGGAGGTTCATCGGCCACAATTTGACCTCAGCAGCTATGAGTTGGCCAAAAGTGAACCTTATCGGCCAAAAATAATGGCCGGCCGGCACCAAAGATGGTCGGTCTGCCAAAAGTGTCCAGAAAGCCCAGAGTTGATAGATATTTCTCCTCCAGCTGTTATACACTGCATCAGATATTTCCAATTGAGATATTTCGACCAAAAGCTCTTGGATTACTATATAATGAAGCCTTATTTCTCATTTTCAAGGGTTAGAACTTCTTGAACAAGTTTTAGGAGCCTTTCTCTCTAGAAAAGTTCTCTCTCTCTAGAAATTTCAGAGCAAAAGTTCAGCTTTTCACTCAAGCTTGCTCTCCCTCTTGACCTTGTGTGGATGCAAGAGGTATACTTGAAGATATACCTCACCTTTGCCTAGGCATCCTTGATCAAACTCAACCACCATTGGGCTGAGGTTTTGTGAGGATCATTTTGAGCTCCAAAAGCTGGTTTTAGCTCAGAGTTTGGATCTGTTTTGCAGCTGTGCTTCAAGGGTAATCCTCTCTCTCTTTTAAGCTCATTTTGTACACTATCTTGGCCAACTTTGTATGCTTGATTTGCCACCCTTTTAAACTATTTTTGGCTTGATTTTGAACTGAAGAAAACTCTATTTTTCAGTCCTCAAAATGACGGTTTAGGCCTATTTTGTGTTAGGGGGTTTTTTCTTCCTTTTGTTCCTTAGCTTGCATAGCTTTTGAGCCATCTTCTAAGGCCTTTCAAAACAAATTTTCGTGGCCTTTCAACCACTTAAATCCAAAGGATTTTCAGTGGTAAAAACCCTATTTTGAGGGCCCAAATAGGAGAGGGTGGTCCCCTCTCCTCTTGTCTTGCTTGCTAGTGTTGATGGCCAACCAAATGAGCATGTGTTTCTACTTCTTGGAGGCTTTGTTTAGGCTTTTTTTTGTGACTTTCCAAACCTTCCATAACTCTGTTTTGGGCTGTCTTGCTCACCTCTTGCATGCTTTATACACTTGCAGTGTAAATCCTCTTTGCTAGCCTTATATGCTTGATGTTGTAGCCTATTATTCTAGCATGTTTTGGCTCCACTCCAGCACATTTTTGGCTTTGATTTAACATGCTTGAGGTCTGATTTAAGTGGTTTTGGTCATGCATGTTTGGTTTTGCATAGCTATGGTGTATTTGGCTTTGCTAGCCTTGCACTTTGGGCCCCTTAGCATGCTTTCTTTGAGCTATTTGCATGATTTAGCATCCTTTGGAACGTAATTTCAGAGCTTGCTTCATTGCTACATTCTCACATTTGTCACCTCTTCATCATGTTTGAGAGTTGTACTATTATGGTTAAGCCATGGGCCAATGCATTGAGCATGCATTTCCTGATTTTTCAAGCCATCATTTCATCATTTTGGCCACTGATTTTGGGCATGGTTGAGGTATGTCCCTTTTTGGTTTAAGTCCATTGAGTATGTGGTTTGCATGTTGTTGCATGCTTATTGCATTGCATGTTGTTGCATACTTGATGTTTGCATGTTGTTACATGCTTGGTACATTGCATGTTTGCATGTTTAGGTCGCATAACATTGTTGCATGCTAGTTGTCATGCTTATGTTACATTAGCTTAGTTTGCATGCTTGTTATATTGCATTTGGCAAGCTTATGTTGCATTGCATAGCTTTCCCGTATTGCATGCATTGTATTGTGTTTGGTTTGGGGTGTCAAACCAAACACGAGGAACGAGGGACGTTTCATACTTGAAGTGATGAAACGTGCCTCAATCCTTGGTTGCCGACCCTCTTGAGCATCCATGATAGAGGTTAAGGCATTTGTGTGTTTTTGTGCATTCATGTGATATTGATTTGTGCAACTCGGCCTCTTTGGCCATCATGCATCGAGATGCGTGATTGATGGCTCGAGAGCCAAGCACTACACACCTTTGAGCCTTAGACACGATAAGGGGTGTAGTTGCACACACATTTTGTTGCAAATACATTGCCATGCCTCTGTTTGTGCTCAGTTGCAGCAAAAGGGAAGTTTGCAGGAAGCAGTGGCTGATCGACTATTTTGTCTGCCGATCGGCTATCAATAATTGGCCGATAGCCTCAAATGTGGTCGATGACCTTTATCCACTGGCCGATGGCCACCCCTCTTGGCCGATGACCACCCCTCTTGGCCGATGACCTCTTAGAATATCCATGAGGTAGGTCAGATGCATCACAGAAGTTGGCATAATTTTCAGAGGTGCAGAACAGTGCAAACAGAGGCAACATGAGACATGGCAACGGATTTCCGAGCGAAGCCGACCGAGCATGCATATGCCCCTCTTCTCGAGGCCGCTTTAACTGTTTTTAACTTAATTAATTTGTTCAATTAGTTAAGAGTTTTGTAATAATTAATTAGCTAGGGTAGTTAATTAATTAGTTGATTTGTATTATTTATTCAGACCCTCCGTCGAGGGGGCCAATTTTGTAATAAAAGTGCGTGAGTGTGTGAATGTCTTCCAACCCCACGTCTTTCTCCCCTTTACTTACCTGCTTTCAATGGTTAGTTTTAGGTCATGTTTCAATTAGCATCCTTATGCTCGCATGTTTGCATCATTCATTTGTATTGCATGCACCGGGCTCGGCGCATCATACTAACCGCATAACATTTCAATTCCAACTTGAATACATGTATCGAGTTGCTGCATTTCACATGCCATTCTTAGATAGCCGAGCCTATTCTAGTTGCATTTTGCATGTGTTGTATTAGACATCTTAACATAGCTAGGATCATGCATTGATTACTAATTAGCTATTGTTTTGGCTCTGAGTACTAGGTAAGCTTTTATGCTTTAGCATCTTGCATGAGTGTGAGTGTTGCCATGATAGCATGCTTGCCATGAGGCTATTTGCTTATGTGATATAACTGCATGAATCCCTGTGGGTGAAGGTTAGATTATTTGAATTGGAACAATTCATTGAAATGTGTGTTTTAAGCCCACTTGAGAGTGGCAAAATCTTTTTTTTTAAGCCCACCTGAGGGTGGCAAATCCATGTCTTAGCCTACTTGCGAGTAGCACCTTCAAACCATTTTCATACAAACACGAGATGTTTTGTTCCAACTTAGGCGATCTAGTCTATACTTGTGTGTTGTGCGCATCACATAGTAAATTCTAGCTAATAACCGGAATAAGAACGCATATGTTTTCAAAACAAGATATCATGTTTAGTAGTGGCCGATCTTTGATCGGGCGAGCGGGGGTGCTCATTTCATGACCTTCCCCAATCGTACCCAAGTTCTAGAGCCGAGGCAACTTTGGTGATGACGGACATGTGGCCTTAGGCAACGAGTCAGGGTTTCCTAAATTCCCCCAAAATAAATATTTAGGTGGCGACTCTGTATCTGAAAAAGTAGTCCATGTTTGACACTTCTTTCTTACAAATCAGTTTTCCAAAACGATTTGCCGGATTTGGACTCTTTGGTGATTTATCGGTCTCGCATTGCACTTTGCGGGATTAGATTCAGAACCGTGACATTTGAGTTCGAGCTGTAGCAGCAAAGCCCGAGGGTGCGTCTACAATTTCTGGCGACTCTGCTGGGGATTTAGAGAACTTGACTCGAACTCATGATATCTTATTTTGACTACACTTATGTGTTTCTTTGCATTGCATTTGCATTAGTATGCCTAGGATACCGTGTTTGTCGTATGCTATTCCTGAACGATTTGCCAGAGGCTTGCTTTGAGAAGCGTGCCATAAGGTTGACCGGTTGCGGGCTCAGCCATGACGGGAACACATACCCCGATTTTTACCGGGGCACCTTTTTTTTCGACCATTCGACCTAGTGCATATCAGAATCCGTAGTGACCATTCCAAACTACCCGATTATAGGTTGTTTGAAACCGCTGCGTGCGTAGTGAAACCCTAGCTCCTGACAAAATAGGACAGGGAAACCCTACCCCTCCATAGGGGTGTTTTGGCTCTCGCTTACTTGCTATGTGCTTTTAGAGTGTGTCTCTACAGGGAATGCATGTATCAGTTTGCAAGTCTGGGTATCAGGCCTACGGGCATCAGTATTTTGGAATCAGTTTTACCTGAGGGTATCAGTTTACAGGCAGAATTTTGGGCAGAATTCAGTAAAGAGTACAGTCATTCAGCTATGCTCAAATCTGTTCTGGTGAAATTGGGCTGAGATGCTGCCTGTTTTCTCTTTTGCTAGGTAGTCCTGGAACCATAGCTTCAGAAGGCTCCAACATCCCCCGGGTACATTGGACTTGTGTTGATAGACTTTGTCAGGTCAGAGATTCAGTTCAAGGGCAAATCAGTGTTTCTTCGCCAAAGGTAGAGTAAAAGGGCTAGTTAGGCACAGATCATCAGTTCAACAGTCTTCGGATCAGTGGTCATTATCCATCTCACTTGTGCGCAGTTGGGTTGAGATATCTACTTTTACCTCAGGGAGATACACCTGTTATTTAGCTGGACCAACACAATATGGCAGGCTCAGAGGAGATGATGCGTCAACTCTAGGAAAGTATGTGAGTCATGTAGCAGGATGCTGCTCGCCAGGCAGAAGTGGTTGCACACCAAGCAAAAATAGTGACCCAACAGGCAGAGTTAATCGCCAGGCTACAACAGCAAACCGGAGCATCTGCTTCACACCAAGTACCTCCCGTACCAAGAGTTCCCATACTCGGAGAGACAGCTAACGTCCAGGACAATACGGACGCTCCAGTAGGGCCAGCTCTGCCCCCGGTTCTACCCCAGCTATCCAAAGCGCCCACCAACCTAGTGGATTCCCCCTATAAGTTCGAAGTGGACCCCACAGTGCTAAAAGTGAGCAAGCTAGAAAAGCTGTTCAAGAAGGCTCACGGCGTAAAATCCATTCCGGACATAGAGGATGGTTATACCGACTCAGCGGTGACATTACCGGACCGGTTCAAGATGCCACATATCGATTGCTTCAATGGCTCTGAAGACCCTATGGTGCACCTCCACCTGTTTTCTGATATCCTGAGGCCAATGGGTTTGACCACGGCCCAGAAGCTGTCACTATTCGGCCGAACCATGTCTGGGATAGCCGTAATCTGGTATGCAAAATTGGAGAACTCTGTGAAACAGACTGGGAAGAGATAGCTGAGGCCTTCATTGCTCAACACTCCTACAACACACAGATCGAGGTCACAACTCGTGATCTTGAAGTCACCCGCCAAGAGCCAAATGAGGGTTTTTCAGAATTTGTGACAAGATGGAGAGCAAAGGCCTCGATGGTAACTACAAGGCCTTTCGACAAAGATCAGATAAGGATGGTTGTGCGCAACCTCCAACCCAGGCTGATGCAAAAAATGATCATCCTCTCCCTTTCTACCTTTACGGATTTACACGAGATTGGGGTACAGATTGAGGACGCCATGAAGCAAGGCCTTATTGACCAGGAGAAAGAGCAGCCCAGGAGGGCGTTTTCTCGCAGTTCGAATGCGACCACCAATGGTGATGTAGCTGCTAAAACTTCAGACGTGGGCATGGTCACCACCACTACACCAAAAACAGCCACCCTATGCACCGATGCGTCCGGAACCAGCTCACAAATAGCCAAATATCCACCTCGAGGCAAGAGGGTTTTCACTCCACTCTATATGCCTTTATCAAAAGCTTTAGGGGTCTTACTCAGGAAAGGACATCTGAAACCGTTGGAACAACGGCCTCTACTCGATCCTCTCCCTCCAAAGCATGACCAGACTAAGTACTGTGCCTACCATCAACAAACCGGTCATTACATTGACAGTTGCTTTCGTCTGCGCCATGATGTACAGGATCTGTTTGACAACAGGGTCATCGTCACACCAGTCTTGCAAAGTCTATCGGCACTTGATCAGTGAACTTGTGGGGGATAATGTGACTATGTGATCGGGGGATGAACCACCTGCGGATGGCGCTCGATTTACTCCAGATGTGGCGTATGGCACGTATTGTTTTGAGCATTTGCGAATGCTGGTTTTTGTACTTTCTGACTTGGGTATTGAGTCAGTCTTGTTGTGTTGTATTGAGTCAGACTTCTTATACTGAGTCAGTTGAGTCTGTCTTGTTGTGTCGAGTCAGTCCTATTGTGTTGGATTCAGGTGATTTCGGGTGTGTTACCTCGGACATCACCATCTTGTTTTGTGTTTGTCTTTTACACTCTTTTGAGTCTGTTTCTACCATGGGGTCAGTTGCACCAAAAGATCTGAATGAAACAGCAGTGATTTTCACACTCTTGTGTTTGCCTCTGCCTTGTGCCAGTTGTGCTAGAAATTCCGAATAAGATGGCAATATTTGACTAAAAATTGTGTCTTTTTTGTGCCTTGAAGTCATTGCATTAACCTAAGTTTTTCAAAACTTTTCGAACATTGTGTTGAAAACAAAGAGGAAGGAATTCCTCGGGATTTGCAAAAAATTGATCAATTGAGAGGAAGAGAGACGTGCTAAGCCCTTAATGAATGAGATCATGTTTGTTAATGTGAGTACTAAGAAGGATCCTGGCTTGATCCAGATTGGTTCTACATTGTCTTCGGCGCGAGCGACTAGTCGCTTTCTTAAAAGATTTCAAAAAATGTTTTGCACCGTCCTGCGAAGACCTGTGTGGAATCGCTCTTGAGATTGTTTAGTCTAGGATTGCTCTCATGCCTCAAGACTCGACCCCTTTTGCTTTCAAATCTTGAACTTGGATTCAGAATGTTCAACGGTCAACCACAATGTGAGGCCTGTGTGGCCAGATCAGAAGCAACCCTGGGACTAGGGGCAAGAAGGTCAGATGTGATCAAAAGAAGCTTACAAAGCTAGATCAGGAGCACCCCTCGAACTAGGGGGCAAAAGAGGTCAGATTATGCTCGAAGAGTCAAAGATGAAGATCGGCAAGAATGCCAAATCCCAGAAGGGAGGAAAGAAGAAAGTTTATTGCTGAAAGACAATTGAGTTCCTATCCACAACACTAGGGGAAAATTTAGCCCCTATCGGATGGACTTTTACATCATCAATGAACAGCAGCCGTTCTCTTGGATTCAGATGGATTCGAGATCCTACGACCATTCAACATGGACTAGCTACACTTTTACCCTTGTGAGGCTCGCTGGGCCGAAAACCCAGAAGGGCGACCCAGGCAAAACTTAGAGCAAGAAAAGAAAAGAAAAAGAAAAATGCAAAGAACAAAAAAGAAAAGATGAAAAGAAAAGAATAAAAAGAAGAAATGAAAAGAAAAAGAAAAGAAATGAAAAGAAGAGAAAAACAAAGCTCGCAAGGTTGAAAAACCGGAAGGGCGGCTTTGGCAAAAGTTAGAGCGCAAAAGGAGAGGTTAATACCCGAGTGTACCTTAACCTCGAACTACGTAAGGCTTGATTCCTATCTTTGGGATATGTAGTCAACTTCATTCTGAAGTCCAGTCGTAAAACACTTCAAATTCGATTGTGTCCATGTGATGGTTCTGGTCATCTTTGTCTTCTCTGTATCCGAGAATTCGGTTATAATTGTCATTGTGGGGACTGGTTGCCATGTGCTGCGGCGCTATTCAAACTAGGGGCAACTTTCCGTTGCTGTGCAGTGCTGCGGTGCCATTCAAACTAGGGGCAACTTTCAGTTGCCATGCAGTGCCGTTCAGACAAGGGGTAATTTTCCATTGTTTTGGACCTGAGGTTGTGCATCTGAAGAGTAAATTTTGCATTGGTTGAGCAGTGGCCATTTGCAAAAATAGATTTGAGAATTTTTAATGAAGATGACTAATTCTCTCGAAAATTATTTCATTTTTTCCAAAACTAGACCATTTCTTAGACCCAAAAAAGGAAAATTTTCAGTGCTCATAGCCTGACTTGCATGATTTCAAATCAGAAAATCGCATAAGCATGTTAATCTAACTCTCATTTTAGTCAAAATTGTTTTAGTAGAAAGCCTAAACAAAAAATGGTCAAAATAATGAACTAGGGGCACAGTTGAGTCAGGCTTCCTGTCTTTTCCCCGTTGTCACCACATTTTCCAGAAAAGGCACTCTATTTGCCAGAATAGGCCACAACTAAAGCTAACAAGCAAAGGGCTGAAAGCTCTCTCATCCTTCAAGCAGTGGGGTATGAAGCCAAGTGCGAGCCACAAGCTGGAATGGAGCAGGATATTCCATTCCCTCATCTGGACAGATCTGATCACACCCAAACTCCCCAACAGAGCATCGTCAACCGATGTCAATTGCAAATTTGTTGCACATCCAGCCGCATCACAACCCCTCTGTGGGAAAGCTCACTATTGTGAGCGAAAGACTGAGAATCTAGTAGAATGCTAGGGACAAGAGCCCACAACTTCTTGTTTATCCATCAACCACCCAGGGGAGGGATAAAAAATGAGAGATTGAAGAATAGAGAGATGTGCGCTGAAAGAAAAGTGAGAAAGGGCTTTTCAGAAAAACAGAGCCTAAGGGCCAAGTGATGTGAGAATCACAAATAAGGAAGGGTGTGAAACAATACCCGGAGAAACAGGCTCCCTGTGCATATTTGATTCTTGTGTTTTGTTGTGTTTTGTCTGTCCCGATTCTTGTTTTGAGTCATTTCGAGTGTCAATGGATGTGTTTAGGTTGTTTTACCTTTGTTTTCCATTGTTGAGTTATTTTTGCTGTGGTCAGTCGTAGGCTCAATACCCGGTCAAAAACTCATCTCCCAATTTCAAAATAAAATCGTGCGGTGCCATTCTCCACATTTGTACAAAACAAGATTCTTTCTTTCATGAACTGTAGGGTTCAACCCAGGTCATGTGAGAACAGTAGAACCAAGACCTATCTGAAGCTATGCGCGTTCCAGACTGCAAAGCAAAAGAAAAGAGGGAAAATTGAAGTATCTGAGTTTGTTTCAACTTCAAAAATTTCCGTGATTGTACTCCGGATGTACCTCATCAGGCCTTGTCAATGCTCTGAAGTATGAGTGTGCCTCTACCTCAAGCTCAAGCCTGCTTCAAAGCCAGAATGGCGATCAGAAGTGCTCTCCCTGAATACCATTCCCTGCCAGAGGCATCTTGGCTGTGTTCGCAATGAGTTCCTAAGAGATCAACTGCGACGGTAGAAACTAGAGTTCGAATGGCTGATGCCTAGAACGCAAAGGTTCGGGATTTCTGAGACTAAGTCTGGTTTAAATACCTAGGCGTGTATCCCGGCTTGAAATCTGTATGGAAACCCCATAGGTTGAGATAGCATGTGTATGCGCCTCAACTCTGGATACTGAACCAACCTAGTCTGTCACCCCGTTGAAGAATAGGGAAAGTTGTGAAGATGATCAGGAAGAAAAGCGGCATCCGTGACTTCTACATGCAGAGGTTACTCCTTGTCATTATTTCAGAACCTTTGTACTGTGAGTTGAAGGTAAGTGTTCGAAGAACACACAAGGGGAGATCCCCTCAGAGTAGAGCGGTTCATCGCCACTCACCCCGTGAGGTGCTTTCTAAAGCACTGCTATGTTTGTTCATTGCGTTCCTTAAACATCATGCATCGTATTGCATTGTACCTATCAAGTTTCTTTCTCATTCATTCACAATATTGTATGTACGGTTCATTCAAAGAAGTTTCATTTAAAATTGCTCACTTTAGTGTATCTATCACACTTTGCTTTACTTAGTGTATTTATCACACTTTGTTCATATATTGTGTATCTATCACACATGTTTCTCTTTGTGTATCTATCACACTATTCTTCTCTTTATATCACACTTTGTTTCATTTAGTGTATCTATCACACATGTTTCTCTTTGTGTATCTATCACACTATTCTTCTCTTTATATCACACTTTGTTTTATTTAGTGTATCTATCACACTATTCTTTTCTTTATATCACACTTTGTTTCATTTAGTGTATCTATCAAACCCCAGCCTCGGTTTTGAATCAAATTCATCTACAATCTTTTTCAAGGACTCATCTTCAAATTGATTTTCTTTGACTTCTTCAATGATTGCGGGTTGGGCAGAAATGGCAGCTAGGATTCCACATTGTTCACATATCACAATTTCAATTTCATTCTTTTCCAGGTCATATAACAACTCCCTCTGAGCAGTAAGCAAACATGACAAATTCCCTACTGATTTCCGGCTCGAGGCATCTGCTATAGTGTTAGCCTTGCCTTGGTGGTACAAAATCTGTAAATCATAGTCTTTAATCAGCTCTAACCATTTCCTCTGCCTCATGTTTAATTCCTTTTGGGTAAATAAATATTTGAGGCATTTGTGGTCCATGTACACTTCACAGGCTGTTTCATACAGATAATGTCGCCAAATTTTCAGGGCAAATACTACAGCTGCCAGTTCGAGATCATGGGTCGGGTAATTCCTTTCATGAGGATGAAGTTGTCGAGATGCATAGGCAATTACTTTCCCATTTTGCATTAATACACTGCCCAAACTTTGTAGGATGCACCACTGTAAATCTGAAATCCATCAGTTCCATTGGGCAAAGTCAAAATCGGTGCAGTCACTAACTTGGTTTTCAACTCTTAAAAGGCTGCCTCTCTTTGTTCGTTCCAATCAAATGACACATTTTTCTGAGTCAACTAGGTCAATGGCATGGCAAGTTTGGAAAAGTCTCTCACAAATCTCCTGTAGTAACCTGCAAGTCCTAGAAAACTTCTAACCTCTGTCACATTCGTCGGTTTAGACCAGTCCACAATAGCTTCAATTTTCTGAGGGTCAACAGAAATACCATCCTTGTTGATTACGTGTCCCAAAAATGTCACATTGTCAAGCCAGAATTCATATTTGGACCATTTAGCGTATAATTTCTTTTCTCTCAAGGTCTGTAGAGCAATTCTCAAGTGATTCTCATGTTCTTCCCTGTCCTTAGAATAAATCAAAATGTCATCAATAAACACAACGATAAATTCATCCAGGTATTGTTTGAAAACCCTATTCATTAGGTCCATAAAGGCTGCACGTGCATTTGTTACCCCAAAAGGCATTACCAAAAATTCATAATGTCCATATCTAGTCCTGAATGCAGTTTTTTCTATATCTTCTACTTTAACCTTTAACTGATGATACCCGGATCTATGGTCAATCTTAGAAAACACTTGGGCTCCCTGAAGTTGGTCAAACAAATCATCTATTCGGGATAAGGGATATTTATTCTTAATGGTCACCTTGTTTAATTCTCGATAGTCAATACCTAGTTTCAAAGACCCATCTTTCTTTTTGACAAATAACACTGAAGCACTCCAAGGTGAAGTACTCGGACGGATGAATTTCTTGTCTAAGAGTTCCTGAAGTTGGATTTTCAATTCTTTCAATTCAAAAGTCGACATCTTATATGGAGTCTTGGAGATAGGTTGTGTTCCAGGTAGTACATCAATGGTAATTTCAATTTCCCTATCAACCAGATCCCCAGGTAGATCATTGGGAAACACATTAGAAAAGTCACAAACCACAGGAATGGTTTCTATACCGGTGCTATCTAAAGATTCAGTTAATGCACAACACAGCTACCCCCGGCAACCCTTCCTTAACAATTTCTTAGCTTTCATAAATGAAATCAAATATGGTGAAGGAACTACCCCATTCCCGGTGAAAATAAATTCAGGCATACCGGTGGTCTAAATGCAACAGATTTACTTGCACAGTTGACAGTCGCACAGTATTTAGTCAACTAGTCCATCCCCATAATACAATCAAAATGATCAATGTTCAAAGGCAACAGGTCAACATACAAGGTTACGTCACCAATCATAATATCACATGCCAGATAAACATAAGAACACATCATAGAACCCCCAGGTGGTGTAGATACAGATAACACATATGTCATAAATTCTAGTAGTCTAGTTAATTTCTGAGAGAAAGCATGTGATACGAAGGAATGTGTAGAACCGGAATCAATTAGGACAAACGCATTCTGAGCACAAATAGAAATGATACCTGACACTACCGACTCAGTGTTTTGTACATCGCTGGGCACCAAAGAAAATACTCTTCCTTGTCTCAGTGTTTCATTCCCATTGTTGCCCCTGGCATTAGTTCTGATGTTTTATTTGGCCACTGAAATAGATCCAGCTGAACTTGTTGCAGGGCGACTGGCATCCCCGGATCCTACTGGACAGTCTTTCATCATATGACCAACCTTGCCACACCGGTAACAGGCACCTGACGCACGATGGCATACTCCCCTATGTCTCTTGTCACAATCTGCACAAATAGGTGCAGACCCACTACTCTGGCTGAAACTGCTGGAGGATCCTGTGTTTTGCTTCTTCGAAAATGATCGGGCCTTTCTGAAATTAAACCCGGCCCTCTTGCCTTTCCATTCGGTTGTTGGAATTGTAGTTTGTTTCTTAGCTACTATTGTGGCTTCTGCCATTAATGCTCTGTCAAGAACCTCCACATAAGTAGGCAGTTTCAGGACACCCACTCGATCAAATATCTCCAGGTCCAGTCCTCCCTCAAACTTTCGTGCTTTCTTGTAATCAGTGTCTACCATGTGTGGAGCAAAGCGAGCTAGTTCAGTAAACTTAGCTTCACATTCGGCCACAGACATTCTGCCTTGTTTGAGTTCTTGGAATTCTGAAACTTTTCGGTCCCTGAAGCATTGGGGAAAGTGCTTGTTGTAGAATATCTCATTGAATTGTGCCCACGTCATGTCCCCATTGTTATTTTGAACCAACAGCCACCATCTCCGGGCTTCATCTTTTAAGGTATAAGTAGCCAAAAGGACTTTCTGAGTTACAGAGCAAGGGAACACTTCAAATAGCTTTTCCATTTCTAATAACCAGGTTTCTGCCTTCAATGGTTTAATACCACCCAAGAAGGTCGGCAGCTTCATTTTCATAAACTTTTGAGTCAAGTTGATGATGTCATTGTTGTTTAGTTCGGCTAACACTGGTGGAGGCAGAAGAGGTAAAGGTTGTTGTCTTTGTGGTTGTGTCATAGCTTCCGTCAATGCCGCAAGCATTTGTTCCATTCGGCTCATGTGAGCCTCTGAAGATTCATTTACATCATTTCCCCTTGCATTCTCCATGTTGCTATAAAGACACCAGAGGATAATAAACATAGGAATATTCTCATTCATTTCTTTCAATTCATTTACTTAGATTCACCCTCAGTTTTCATGTCCATATAGATTTCCACACACTCACACATGCAGATGGGATGCCCCTAACTCTTACTAGGACATCCTAAGCTCATATGGACCCGTGTGTGAGATAGAACACGTGCTCTGATACCACTCTGTCACGACCCAAATCCGCCCCTATGGGTTTAGCATCGTAATAGACCAGTAATCCTTGGATTACCAAAGGCCTCTTGAGAGATTAACATATAGATAGTGGCTGCGGAAGCAATTAATCAAGATATATATATATATATATATAGCCCATAGAGCTGTGCAGACATACATGGAGCAGATAGTTTAAAACTTTTTATAACAGTGATACAAACTTTACACCTCACTTCTAGATACACATACTAAACGTCTTGTCAAAACACAACATAGTATAAACATAGCCTATCATGATTACAAAAACAACCATGAAACTAGACTTCATTCGAAACCTTCTCGGGAGGCATGATGGTTGGCTGACAAAACTGAAGTGTAGGCCATCAACCCTGGGCCTGATCTCGTGCTTGCTCACCTACGTAAATAATATAAATAGTGAGCTAAAGCCCAGTGAATAATAACAAAGTAAAGACTTTAATCAATGATGCCCATAACATATCTTAAATCTCATAACAGAGCAGAATCATAATCATGTCCATATTCAGATCATGTGTGGTACATCCCTTAGCACAAACATGTCTCTTGGGTCAAGCTTATCAAGTTCCATGAAGAAACCTCTGGTACCGGGTAACATATCTCATACGTGGGCCACAGTATTATTTCCCTCGGGAGAGGGCCTGTGCCACGGTATTATTTCCCCTGGGCTAGGGCCTCATGACCATAAGCCACAGTATTATGTCCCCTGGGCGAGGGCCTCTGCTAAGGATACCATAATTACATTTCAAAGAAAATTGGACAATCATTCATTCATACAAACATAGCATTTCAGAAACTTATCATCTCATATTATTAGAAAATAATTAAAGTTAAACATAACTTTACAGAGTTATTACTCACAGACAGTAAATGTCGCAAGTAGGCAATTCAGCTCTCTTGTGGCGCTTGACCTACATGGTTACTAAACGAACACATATCGTATTACACACCCATAGATGATAACTTGGTCCTTTCTTGTTTTAGCATGCTTCTACCTCATTATGGGGTTTTAATCATGGCCTAGGAATGCCTAGGATGGATTGATGAGGCAAGAATGCATTTGAAAACATTTTTCAAAACTTGCTGAAAATAGGGTCCACGCTCGAGCGTGGCTTTCCCCGCTCGAGCGGACATGCAGAAAGTGAAGGTTCGCTCGAGCGGACTGCAAACTTGACAAAAGTATTGGATGCATGATTTTCACGCTCAACGGACGCTCGATTCCCGCTCAAGCGTGAGACTCAAACCTTTGCTCGAGCGTGAATTCCCTCGCTCGAGCGGACTGTAAAACATATGAATTTCTGGGTATATGCATTTCACGCTCAAGCCTGACTCTCGTCGCTCGAGCGGGAGTGCATGTACTCAGAGTGCACGCTCGAGCGTGAAGTCCCCCACTCGAGCATGGATCAAATTTCTGAAATTTCCAGATTTGATCTCCAAGTTCAAATTCAACCTTTAAAGCATCAAACCTCATTTTTCTAGGCCAAAACTTGAGAAAATGCAAGAAAACTCATAAAAAAACATGTTTAAAGGATCATATCAAGAAATCATGGCCCAAAAGCATGCAGATTGTGTAAAATCAAACTTGAAACTCAAGAATAGTTCATGAACATGACATGCATGCAATTCTTTGAACTAAGGCTCCTCAAAACATGATCAAATGCTACCAAATAACATGAAACTCATTGTTTTCTCAAAATTAAGGTGAATTCAAAACATGCATGGGGAATCCTCTATAAATTAAACTCAAAACATGGAAATTTATGTATGCATGCATGGATTGATTTAGTTCCCCTCCAATTCTAGCTCAAACCTTACATGAATTCATCTAATTCACTTGAATTCTAGCACTAGTAATTCAATTTCATAGTTAAGAAGGTAAATGCCTACCTTAAGTCTTGAATTCTCAAGTGTGGTAGCTTAATCTTCCAAATTCTCCTTAATTCACCAACAATCCTAGCAATTCCTTGATTTGAGCTCAATTTTCTTCCCACTCTCCCCTCTCCACGTTTTTTCTCTTTGAAGACTCCAAAAGGTGATGGCATGGAAGAAAAAGAAGTGAGTGGCCTAAAATGGTGCCTTAAATAGGCTTGGATACAAGTGTGATTAATTGAGGTTAATTGGTGCACATTAATTTAATCTAATTTAATCGTTCCGAAACGAATTTCGATTGAACTTACCATAAAATTCTAAAAATCCTAACTAACACATAAATCAAGTCAATTTCTGAATTGGATGCCGATAAGGCCCTCAATTTGCAAACCGAAACTAAAACATGAACAGATCTTCCTACGCCCAACAGATATAGACACAAACAATGCAACACACACATACAGTTTAATTCAGAATTTCACTTTAATTGTTAATTTGGCATGATTAATCATGGATTGATGTTAATCATGAGTCGGAATTGTTACATGTTCTTTCTCTCTTCAAGCATTTTTTTGTTCAGCAGTTGAAACAACAACAAATATATAAATATACAAATCTTGGATATGTGGATACACACACACACACACACACACATATATATATATATAGAGAACAGAAACATAAAACTTGACCATTGTTGTTGGTGAGATTTATAGAATTCAAGAAACAAAGGGGCAAAATCAAGAACATTACAGCCTCTTCTTCAACATTTTCTCACACACACATACACAAACATATACAGAAGTTGATGAAAAGTGGTTTTTACTGAAAACGGAAGGATTCGAAGGAGCTTACCAACATATCTTATTCGAAACCCCCATATTTGGATCAGGTGTTCTTTGAAACCTTCAAATCTGGCTTTAATTAGTTCAAAATCCTTCAGGTCTCGTCTCTGGTTCTTTTCTTCAATGAGCACCACCACCGACATCCTCTTCCACCATTGTAGCTATCAATTTGAGGTGATAATGAGAAGACAGCAGCGGCAGTGAGTGTGGATGAGATCGGCACAGGAGAGAGAGAGAGAGAGAGAGAGAGAGAGAGAGAGAGAGAGAGAGATGAGTCTGGTGACAGAGAAGAGTGAAAATGAGCGAGAGAAAAAAAAATGAAATCGAAATCAAAATCACTGAGCTTAACGCAGATCGACTTGATGCAGATAGGTTTACCTTTCAGTAAATGAAATCGATTCTAAAGCTTGATGTAGATAGGTTTACCTCTCAGTGATTTCTATGTAAAGAGAATAGGTAAACAAATTAAATCACCGAGCTGATTCGAATTGATTCCTATTCTGAAATCACTTTGAGATTTAAGGGATCACCGAGCTAAAGCGAGAGAGTGAGCGAGAGATTTGAGGCATCTTCTTTCTGAGACTGAAGTGTAAAGAATGAGAGTCCCAAGAGCGAGGGAGAGGGTGTGAGAGATTATAACACATTTGGAGGCGTTTTCTATCAGCTAAATGGTGCCCGTTTTGATTAGCACAAAAGGCGACGTTTATAAAATGCTGTTAAATATTAAAAAAGACGATGTTTAAGAAAATGTCATTATATAAATGCCGTTAAAACAAACATTTCCTGTAGTGTTTCTCACTAAAAAGTTCTTTTTCCTTATATATATATAATATTGTGAATTTTTAATAAATGTGAAAGTTGAAATGTAAACATCACACTTTTCATAGTTCAAAAAAACTAATTATCATACTTTTAATAAATAAAATAATACATATTTTTAGATCAAAAGCTGTCGCCCAACCCATGCTGACTCGTGCCACCACTCATAGTTTGAGAGTGTTGGCAGGTTACTGTACGAGCACGACATAATCTTCTCGTATAATCCTGTTGATCAAGTTTGTACTCCTCCAAACGTTGTCGCTTTACTCCCTGAAAACACAAACGTGAGCTAGCCGGCGGGTGTGTACCGGATACCTCTTCGATGCCTAAGTCAGCTAATAGACAATAGACAAAAGCTCTGTGTATTTGAGAGTCAAATTTGTGATACCTGTACATAGGTCCTGCTATGAGCTTTTATAGATTCTGCCTGTCACAATCTTAGTAGGACTCTTATTCTCCAATGTAGAGTCCTCCTAAGAATCAGAAAGGTAATGCTCATTTTTCTACACCCCCCTCACTGCTTAACCAAGTGAGATGGTCTTACTACGGTAGCATGACAAAAGAACTGAGCTATCACTAGCCTTCGGACACATTCAGCTCGGCTTATTCATGAGTAATGCCTAGCTCGGTCCTTGTTCATCCACACCTCGGTCCAAAATAATTAAACTGAGCTAATTGCAGCCATTCTTGACCAAGCTAACAAGGTCTAGTCGCAAAGCCTATTTACCTCGGCCCACTCTTTACCCGGTCCTAGCTCAGCCCAAACTTCACACAAATTACCCTCTCAATTGCCCCTTAATTCCATCTGCAGCACATGATTTGGGATTATTCTTCTCCAGCCAAGCTAAAACGTCCAAGCTGATCGAACCGAAGCAAGTTATACCATCGAGCTCATCCTCTACCGGACTATCGATTTGCTTGGTCCAAAAACGTCTTGTCAATTACTTTACACGTCGTTCCGTTTCTCAAGTGTGTCTGAACAGTTATCTATTCCTTTGGACACATGGCTTGCTCCCACTGGTCAAGTACAACTGACACAGCCGTATTCGTACTTCGAAAATTTTGAACAGTCTCGCCCCTTTTTTGTGCTTTATACAAAAACCCTACTTTTTGAACCAGACACTCCACTGTTCATCTTCTCTCACTTGGCCTTTGAGTCTGTATTTTCACAACCATAGCACCTACAAAGCTTGTGTTCCAACTGGAACTGTTTTGATCTCCGTCCTCTTAAACGTTAGTGGCTCAATCCCTTTCTTTTTCCATTTATTCTGTAAGCATGTATAGTATATAGAAATATATACATATGTTTTTTCGAAATGGCCTTCTGTAGTTTTTACATAAATGGGTAATGAACCACTAAATCCCCAAAAAACCACATACCCAGACCTTAATCATACTTTAGCTGAATATCTCAATCAATCTGTTTATGCGATCTCTTTGATCCAAAATAACACCACGACTGAGCTAGTAACCTGTTTGTAATAGGTGCGTACAAATCCGAACTAGAGAACCTCACCCAATAACCGAACTAAAACTTCAAGCCACCCCTTGGGTTACGACCGATCTAAGAACCTTTTCGTTCAATAGCTGAGCTAAAAACTTGTGCTACAACCGAACTAAGAATGGGTTGCAACCCATTTAGCCGAACTAGGGTTATATTTATTGTTCCTTCTTGCTTAGCCTGGTCCAGTGATCTGGGCTTAACACTTCTTATTCTCTACTTTGCAGACTTTGACTAGGTTGGCTAAGCACACCTTTGCATGCTCAACCGAGATATTCAACGTCATCTCAACACCGAGCTAGGCTTCCGTGCTAATTTATAAACAATTAAGTTAAATGGGTAAATACTGGTTCTTAGTAAACTCACTTGAGGCCATTGCTGAATTCCGTAAGGACTACAACATTCTTGATGATGTCCACCTCTCATTAGCCGAACTAGATACCACGCCCTGGGGAAAATCGGGCTTTGTTCCCTTTACCGTAATATCCATTGTTGAGGCCGGTCTCCGATTCCCAGTTCAGCCCCTAATATGCGAGTTCCTCAGGCAAACTAGATTATGCCCAACTCAACTCAGTACCAATACTTACCGAATAATAAATGGCATTGCCGAGCCAAACCGTCGGCTCGGTCTCAACCTCAGATTGGCCGAGCTATTCCACCAATACGCGCTCAGCCAAAATGATGACGGTTGGGTGTATTATTTAAGGGTACGAAGAGGTCGAGAGAAAATAATAAAAGACACACTGGATAAAGACTTAAATGATGATGATTTTTTCTGGGTCTCTGGTAATTTTGAAGATTAGGAGGCCCAAATACCGGGGTATAACATAAATTGGAATAAGGGGATTGTCGGTAAGGATACCTCAGTTCTCTTTTTACCTTGCTATTCCAGGCTATAATTTTATACCGTGCTAACCGTTGCCTTTCTTTTGTGCAGACTTAAACCAACTAAAATCACAGTACCCATACGCAAACCAAGATGCCCTTCGCGCCGCGCTGCGATACCATCATCGCAGTTGGGCCGAGCTACTAAACTTTGAACCATCCTACCGATATAGCAGAATGAGGAAGACCAGGGTGACTAACTTTCTCTTTCAGCCATCACCTGAACCAGATCCCACATTTCCCCAAATCAAATTGGTCTTGCTAACAGAAGAACAAGAAATGGCAAAGCAGAGAGCCATGAGAGCACTTATCACCGAGCAGACCACCAGTGAAGCGCAGACCGGGCTAGAGCCAACTTGCCAAACCCATGATACCGTGGTGGTCCTTTCAACTGCGAGGCCCTCCACATCTCAGCCAAGTAAATGTGCACGAACCACTTCAGCCGAGCCCCAACGCTTGGTTATTGAGGACACCGTGCTTCCTAACAACACAATGCCGAGCCCTAAGCCCATGCATTCCAATTGAGCTAGCCCTTCGGAATGGGCACCAAGAATGACTTTTAAGAACCGTGCTATCTCGAACACAGACTCGGTGGTTGCAGACAAGGACCACACGCTTGCCTTTAACCTTGCCAAGAGCGTGTGTCTGTCAGCCGACATAGAGCACCATGATCACCTAACCGAGCTCAAGGCCATCTGCTCAGAAACTAAATCAATGGTGCTGGTAAGTGCTCCTTTTGTTTGTTTTCCAATTAACACATCTGTTTGCTCAGTTTTAATCACAATCGCTATCTCTCCTTCTATAGGCCATACAGAAGAACCACTTTGCTCATAAGCGCGTACTGGAGCTGTGCAAGACAGCGTGGCTGGCCGTGGCAGATACCAACGCTAAGACGGTCGAGCTGAATGAAGCCAAGCAAAAAACGATCGAGCTTGAATCTGAAATTGCCCGACTTACCGAGCTGGTCAACGCGGTGGAAGCGGACAAGCAGAAAGCTTTGGCCAAGAGAAAAGATCGCTACTTGCGCAAACTGGCCAAGCTTGAAAAGAAAAAAGATGCCAAGATCACCGAGCTAAACAAGAAAATGGAGGACGTTGAAGATAGGGGCTACAAGGAATGAGAGGCCACCTATATCCTGCAATGTGAAGCTGCAAAGGATATATTTTTGAAATGAGGGTAGAAGGCAGCTGTAACAAAGCTCGGTTATGATCAAGAAAACGAGGTCTTCTAGAACCCTCCTCCCCACTTCAGTCCAAGTTATATGGCAGACTACATCAATGCCATTCAAGAAAAGTTGCTTCAAGAGGGGAAGGAGGAAGAATCCCCAGAACCAAACAACGCCCCACCTGTTACCACTGATCACGGTCTCCAAACTATTCTATCAGCTCGGGTAGAGCCACTGGTGCCAAGTACGGTTGATGATGCGCCCGTAACCGACCTACTTGCTGGGACCGGGCTACCGAGTAGTGAAGCTCGGGTTGACCTGGATGCAGATTTGGACGATCTATTTGCTTGACTTTGTTTTTCTTCTTTTGATGTTTTCTCTTCAAAGAATTTGTAACCGAGCTTCAGCCCCTCCCATGTAATCAACATTTTGAAAATGGAATGAAATGTGATTTTTCTTCAACTGTTTGTTCGGCTAATATCCTGCTTGTATTTGTCTTTCAACTTTAATTGGCATGTCTTGAACTTTTTGCCCGGTTGCCATGTCTTTAATTTTTATGGCTAAGATATCCATTTCGGTCCAAGAGCTTTGTAATCTTTTTACTAGGTGTTGGTCATACCTACCAACTTTCTTCAGCCTAGATCCTTATCTTAACTGAAGAGAGCTAAATGTCGGTCATACCTGTCAACTTTCTTCTGCCTAGATCCTTATCTCAGCTGAAGAGAGCTATATGTTGGTTATTCCTCCTAACTTTCTTCAGCCTAGATCCTGATCTCGGCTGAAGAGAGCCAAATGTTGGTCATACCTGCCAACCTTCTTCGGCTTAGATCCTTATCGCGGCTGAATAGAGCTAAATGTTGGTTATTCCTGCCAACCTTCTTCAGCCTAGATTCTGATCTCGGCTGAAGATAGCTAAATGTTGGTTATTCCTGCCAACCTTCTTCAGCCTAGATCCTGATCTCGGCTGAAGAGAACCAAATGTTGGTCATTCCTGCCAACCTTCTTTAGCCTAGATCCTGATCTCTGCTGAAGAGAGCCAAATGTTGGTCATACCTGCCAACCTTCTTTGGCTTAGATCCTTATCGCGGCTAAAAGAGCTAAATGTTGGTTATTCTTGCCAACCTTTTTCAGCCTAGATTCTGATCTCGGCTGAAGATAGCTAAATATTGGTTATTCCTGCTAACTTTCTTCAGCCTAGATCCTGATCTCGGCTGAAGAGAGCCAAATGTTGGTCATTCCTGCCAACCTTCTTCAGCCTAGATCCTTATCTCGGTTGAAGAGAGCTAAATATTGGTCATTCCGGCCAACCTTCTTCAGCCTAGATCCTTATCTCGACTGAAGAGAGCTAAATGTTGATTATTCCTGCCAACTTTCTTCAGCCTAGATCCTTATCTCGGCTGAAGAAAAGAACTGAATGTTTGGCCATTCCTGCCAAACTTCTTCATTGCCCCTTGCTGGCAATGACTGAGAACAACTTTTACAGTAGAAAGAATTATGCCAAAAAAACTACTTGTTTTGTTTGAAAAAGAAAAATTACAAGAATTTTATGGAAAAACTAAAAATAAAATAATTTGAGATTGGCAGTGTTCCATGGTCGGGGAATAGCCTTGCTGTCTCCATCTTCCAAGTGATATGCCCATTTTCCCGCTAAACCAACCACTTTGTATGGTCCTTCCCAGTTAGGTCCTAACTTGCCATCTCCAGGTACCAAAGTATTTCCCATTACTTTGCGCAGTACCCAATCTCCAATCTTGAATTGCCTCGGATGCACTGTTTTGTTATATTTTTTGGATAACTCCTGCTGGTATGAAGCAATGTGAACTAGAGCTCTTTCCCTTCTCTCTTCTGTAAGGTCGAGTTCTAAGGTTATGGCTTCTTCATTTAAGTTTGGGTCAAAATTTTTACTTTTGATAGTGGGGAGGCCTACTTCCAGTGGGATTACTGTCTCCATGCCATAGGCCAAGGAAAAAGGTGTTTCTCCAGTTGACCGTCGAGGTGTGGTACGGTAAGCCCATAAAACGTGAGGAGGCTTCTTAGCCCATTTGCCTTTTGCTCTCTCCAACCGTTTCTTCAAACCATCTAAGATGACTTTGTTTGATGCTTCGGCCTGGCCATTCGCTTGAGGATATGCTGGTGTAGAGTTGTAGAATTCTATCTTGTATTCCTTGCAAAAACCCCTGAAGATTTTGCCATCGAACTGAGTGCCATTGTTAGATATTAGAGCCTTGGGTATGCCAAATCAAGTTATGATATTATGCCAGATGAACTTTTTAACATCTTTCTCCATTATTGATGCGAGTGCTTCAGCCTCCACCCACTTTGTGAAGTAGTCTGTTGCTACGAGGAAGAACTTTATGTTGTCGGGTGCTATTGGAAGTGGTCCCACTATGTCCAGGCCCCACATTGCGAAGGGCCATGGGCTAGTTAATGGTAGAAGTTCTCTGGTTGGTTGATGTATTTGGTGTGCGAACTTCTGACATTTCTCGCACCTCTTAACATATTTCTCTGAATCTGCTTGCATGTATGGCCACCAATATCCTTGTGAAATTGCCCTGTAAGCCAATGATCTTCCCTCTTGGTGGCTTCTACATACGCCTTCATGTATCTCGAACAAAAATGCCTCGACCTTGCTGGAATGGACACATTTCAAGTAAGGCCCTGTGAAGGATTTTTTGTACAATGCTAGTGATGGAGAGAGCCAAAATTGCTATGATTTTGCTCTAATTTTTTTGGCCTCTTTCTTTTCTTCAGGCAAGATGTCGTCTTTCAAAAACACTATGATGGGGTCCATCCATGAAGGGCCTAGTTCGGCACAGTATACCTCAGCTACTTCGGGTTCTTCAATGCTTGGTCTGGGTAGGAAGTTGATCAGTAATGGGTGTGGGATAGATGTATCTGCCATTGAAGCAAAACCTGCTAGCTCATTTGCTCTACTATTTTCTTCTCGGCCGATTGCTCTATCCGAACTACTTCGAACTTCATGATCTATTTTCTGACTAACTCTTGGTACTTAGCCATCCTTTCATCTTTTGCCTCGTAGTCGCCGGAAATCTGGTGTACTACCAGCTGGGAGTCACTATAAACCATTAGCTTGGTGGCCTTCACGAAAAGTACTGATCTTAGGCCTGCTAACAGTGCTTTATACTCCGCCTCATTGTTGGATGCTGGGAAGCCAAGATTAACTGCTTGTTCAATTGTTAGGCCATCTGGTGAGATGAGGACCACGCCAAGTCCTATACCATGCCTATTGGATGCTCCATCCACGAAGAGTTTCCACATCTCTTCGACGAATAACTTCCAGTAAGTAGAGGGATCGGATGATGTTTTGGGATCATGAGTGTCGCTAATGTTTTCTTTCAAGTCCATGCTTGCTGTTGGGGTTTGGTCTTCACTGTCTGACTGCCTCAAGTTTTTATTTTTTGATGAGTCCTTAATGGGAATAGCATGATTTGCTCCTTCCTTCCAGTCCTCAATCCTGTGTGGCTTACAATGTGGCTGGCCATCCTGTATTAGGGGTTGTGCAGTTCTCACGGCACTTTCCCCTCTTACTTCGGTTGCGTCGGTCAAATCGACTGGGCAAATGTGATGACTTCTTTGTGTGAACTCAGCCACAAAGTCTGCAAAAGTCTGGGCTTTTATTGCTGCTCTGGGTTGAAACTTGATATCGAACTACCCCAACTCCACCTCTCATTTCAAGATTCGTCTAGAAAAATCCGCCCTCTCAGACAAGGCCTTTAATGGAAAAGCCGTTAGGACGATCACGGTGTGGGCATGGAAGTAGTGTGACAACTTTCTTGAGGCCATTATCAAAGCCAATGCCAGTTTTTCCAATGGTAGGTACCTGGTTTCAGCGCCCAGCAAGGTTTTGCTAACATAAAAGATAGGCAGGTGTTGGATTCCTTCCGCTCTTACCAACACTGTGCTGACTGCTTGCTGTGAAACCGCTAAGTACAAAAAGAGCTCTTCTCCTGGCACTGGGGTTACTAAAAATGGAGGAGAGGTCATGTAGTCTTTCAAGCTCTCTAAGGCATGGTCACGTTCTTCATCCTACTTAAATTTGGCCTTCAATGCTCGGAAGAATGGCCTTCAATGCTGTGAAACCGCTAAATACAAAAATAGCTCTTCTCCTGGCACTGGGGTTACTAACAACGGAGGAGAGGTCATGTAGTCTTTCAAGCTCTCTAAGGCATGGTCACATTCTTAATCCCACTCAAATTTGGCCTTCAATGCTTGGAAGAATGGTCGACATATGTCTGACGACCGGCTTATGAACCGGTTGAGTGCGGCTGCTAGGCCAGTGAGATGCTATACCTCTTTGACTATGTTGGGCCTTTCAAGATCCTGGATTGCTTTGATCTGAGAGGGGTCAGCTTCTATACCTCGGTTAGTTACCAGAAAGCCTAGGAATTTGACTGATTCTACGCCGAATGCACACTTGGATGCGTTTAGACGCAACTTGTTCTTCTTCAGAATTTGGAACATTTCATTTAGGTTCCTGAGATGGTCCTTCTTATCCTTGCTTTTGACCATCATGTCATCTATGTAAGCCTCTATTGTTCTGCCTAATAATGGTTCAAACATTTTGGTGACCATCCGTCGGAATGTAGTCCCTGCGTTCTTTAGGCCAAAGGGCATTACCTTGTAACAGTACAATCCTCTAGGCATTGTAAATGATGTGACCTCCTGGTCTGGTTCATACATAGCGATCTGATGGTAACCTCGATACGCATCAAGGAAGCTAAGTCAGTTATGGCCTGCTGTTAGGTCCACCAGTTGGTCTATCCGTGGTAGGGGAAAACTCTTATTTGGGCATGCCATGTTAACTGTTTTGTAGTCCACGCAAACACGCCGTTTTCCGTTCTTCTTTGGAACTACAACAATATTGGAGATCCACTTGGGATAGTGCACTACTCTGATGGCTCCTGCCTCCAGCAAGTTTCCGACATCCTCCGCCACTATCTCCACGTGGTGGAGTGCCGATCTGCGAGTGCGCTGTATAATTGGTCTGGCAGTTGGGTGGACATTAAGTTGGTGGCAGATGAAGTTCGGGTCAATGCTAGGCATGTCATATGGTGTCTAGGCAAACACTTCGATGTTAGAGGTTAAGAATTCCATGACCTCTATTCTCTCAGTGTTGGACAAAGACGAGCTGAGCAAAAAGAACTTTTCTGGGTTCTTTTCATCTATCTTTACCTCAATCAAGTCTTCCACTGCCTTCTGCTCTGCTGCTTTGCCAACATCTGCAAATAGTTCGTTGCTTTCTGGCTCTTCCACCATCTGAACAAACCTTTTTGCAACACGGCTACTGTTTACCGTGACGAAACACTGCTTCGACATGATTTGGTCTCCTAAGACTTCTTTAATCAAGCTGGTTTCGTTAGGGAATCGTAATACCTGATGGTAGGTTGACGCCACTGAGCGCATGGCATGCAACCATGCCCTTTCCAAGATTATGTTGTAAGTGGAAGGGACCTTCAATACCCAGAATTCCACCTATTTTGTCATGGTTCCTGCCTTGACTGGGAGGATTATCTTGCCTACTGGCCACTTTGGCATTGAGTTGAAACCGACAAGGGGAGATGTCGCAAATGCCAAATCTTTGTCCTCCAATTTCAGCTGTTTGAAGGTCTCGTAGTACATTATCTCGCATGAGCTTCCTTGGTCAATCAGAATCCGCTTGATGTCGAAATTCTTGACGCGCAAAGTCACCACCAATGCGTCATTGTGAGGGCAATGTAGCCTTGCTAGATCCTTGTCTGAGAAGGATATGACGTTCGTTAGGGAATCGTAATGCCTGATGGTAGGTTGACGCCACTAAGCGCATGGCATCCAGCCAGGCCCTTCCCAAGATTATGTTGTAAGTGAAAGGGACCTTCAATACCCAAAATTCCACCAGTTTTGTCATGGTTCCTGCCTTGACTGGGAGGATTATCTTGCCTACTGGCCACTCTGGTATTGAGTTGAAACCGATAAGGGGAGATGTCGCAGGTGCCAAGTCTTTGTCCTCCAATTTCAGCTGTTTGAAGGTCTCGTAGTACATTATCTCCCATGAGCTTCCTTGGTCAATCAGAGTCCGCTTGATGTCGAAATTCTTGACGCGTAAAGTCACCACCAGTGCGTCACTATGAGGGCAATGTAGCCTTGCTAGATCCTTGTCTGAGAAGGATATGACGTTCATAGCCTCTATTCTGCCCTTTTTGATGGTAGGTTGTGCACTTAATACCTCTCTCAAGTGCTCAGCCTTTTTGATCATCCCCCTGAGTTCACATACCGCTCAGGTTCAACGATCCCATGTATAACGTCGATTATACCTTGGGGTGGACCGTCGACAGGCATCCTGTTTGGTCTGTTGAGGTCCTGGGGGACTGGCTGTGTACCCCCTTCTATATACTGGTCCAAGTGTCCAGCAGCCACTAACTCTTCCAGATGCTACCTCAATGGTGTGCAATTCTCAGTGCGGTGCCCCTTCTTATCATGGAAAGTGCAACAGGACCTCTCATCATAGCCTCTTTGTGTTTCTCCCAACTTGGCCGGCCACCAAACGAAGGGTTCATCATGTATCTCGCTGAGAATCCGGTAGATAGGTTTATTGAATATGGTGGTGATGGCAGTGCGGACTCTTAACTTCCTTTTTTTGGGTCCTCTCTATTGGCTCGCTTGCCTTGCCCATTCTTGCTTGGTTGTTCTACCGTGTTGATTTTTCTGTAATTTTTTTTATCTGGCATCGCTGCTACGCCAGATTTTGCTTTAGCACCGGCGCTATCTTCCTCTACTTGGATACGTTGATGCATTCTCTCTATTAGGGCCTTCATCGTGAGGGGTGGCGTCATTGTCATTGAGTCCCTCAATTAGTTACCGACTGGTAAACCCCGTTTATATTGTGCGATGGCAAGATTTGTAGGGCAATCCCCAATCTGGTTGAAAGTCTCCCAGTAACAACTGTTGTAAGACCTCAATGTCTCCTTTTCGCCCATGTCAATGGAGAGTAGCTGGTTAATCTCCACTGGTGTTTTGGTATTCGTTTTGAATCTAGTCACGAACGCTTCTGCCAACTGTGCCCATGAGGCTATGCTGCCCTCCGACAGTCTTTCGAACCAGGTTAGGCCTAGGTCGCCAAGGCTGGATGGAAACAGAATACACATTAGAGCCTCGTTTTGCCGATATACTGCCATAACCTGCCGAAAGTGGCTTAAGTACATGTAGGGGTCTGACTTCTCCTCGTAAGTAATGAATTTGGGCTGGTGGAAGCCTGAGGGTAGCGCTGCGCTCTCAATTGCCGAAACGAACGGCGAGCTTTGTAAGCTTGCTAATGCTTTATCCATTGGTTTGTAAGCAAGGCGCGGTATTGGCATCCCTACCTCGACACTCCCATATGTCCTGGGGGCCAATCGCTGCAGGGCTAAAACCTTGCGAGGGTCGCGAGCCCTGGTGTCCTCCTTCCAATGGGCCCTCTCCTCTAGCACTGATCGCAAGTCTGCTGACCTAGGCAACTCCATGTGCCTAGATGTCGTTTGGTGCGTGTGCGAGGGCCGATAGCTACTTCCCTTTGTATAGGACCTTTCAGTCCTCGTTCTCTTAGACTTGGAGTGACGAGTCTTGGAAGTCCTTGATTGAGTGTCGCATGTTCTAAGGCTCTTACTTTTTGCTTAGGCAAGTGTTAGATTCCTTCCACTCTTACCAACACTGCGCTGACTACGTGCTGTGAAACCGTTGAGTACTAAGGCCAAGTTTGGGATGCTACGAAAAAGCCAAAAAGCCAAAAAGTTATCAAAAAAGTCAAAAAGTCACCCCATTTTCATGTTTTGGGCGGCCAAATTTGGGAGAAACCTATGGAGGGTAAAAATACTATTCTGCCCCTGTTTTTTTTATTCCTTCCTCAACCCCTTTAAACTCTCACCCGAAGATCCCCTTCTCTCTTTCTCTCTCTCTCTCTCTGTATCAGTGGAGTTCTGTCGAGATCGAAGACCAAAAGGGGACAATCCGTATGCGGAGATATCCACACCAGCGACACCGGAGATCCGTCGCAACCTTCACCGTCCAGCACCGCAACAGCCGTGGGGAAGTCCGACCTGGACTCGATCACAACTTAACAGCAACCGACGGCTGTCGGACAATCCGTCGCCCAGATCTGCATCACTTCCGACCTGATCTACACCACGCCGGCCGGTTTCTCCCTAACTACAAGGTAACATCTCTTCCACGCAATTTAATTTTCTCACTCGCTCTCCTTTCTCTGATTTTGTTCCAAAACTTTTTTATCTTTCCTACCTCTCTTCTCTTATCTGTAACACCGAAACCCTCTATTTTGTCTACCGAAACCCTCTATGAATCCGGAACCCAAACCAGATCTACAGATCTGGTTGTAAGATGTGAATTTCGGTTCGGCGATCTGTTTCACGATCTAAGCATCTCTCCACGATTTCAGTTCGAATTTCACAATCAGTTGAACCCTCTGTCTCTGAAGATGAACAAGACCAACTTCAGGGAAGACGATGACGTTGTTGTTGTGATTGTTGTGTGTCTACGGTTTGTTGTTGTCATTTCTGATTTTGGTTATGAATTTTTTTTTTCTATTTCATTGAGTCTTGCTGGAAACGATGCGGGTGGGAGAAATGGAACAAAGAATTAAAAATGGGATACTGATCTGCAAATCAGTGTATTTCTGAGTAAAAATGCATTCCTTTATAGCCCATCTGTCCAACAAATAAAGTAGAGCTACTTCCAAACAATTACACTGATCCTTCTAGGTCTTGGTTGGGCACATTTTTATCTTATGGAAATTTTGGAATCATATTTTCAAAAACGACCTACCATCTTTAATATATTTGTTTTTATGGAGAACCTTTTGTAATTGAATTTGGTTTTCTGCCATGGAATGTGATATTCATACTAGAGATATTTGTTTAAGGCACTCTTCATTGCAACCAAAATCCTATATTAAGGGGTTGGACTAGCATATAAATTGTTTTGAGCATTCATTGATGTCATTTGTGATGAGATAATGGTCCATTGACAATTGCCAGGGAACATTCTGTAGGGTTCCTCTGGTAAAGTTGTTCTGTAATGTCCTCTATCACCTTCTAGTTTTACAGACAAGTTCATTATCTAATAGATATTTTCAGGAAGTTTCGGATTAGCATACAATTGTTAGTGTTCATTGATTTCGTTTGTGAAGAGATCCCATTGTCCAGGGTACATGCTCTAGGATTTCTGTTGTAAAGTTGTTTCTTTATTGTCCACTATGTTGCTTTTTAATTACACAGATGAGCTCGTTCTGTGGTACACATTTTGAGGAAATCATTGGAGACTTGTAGTGTGAGCCGACGAAAAAAACAATAACAATGTTCTAAGACGGTTGTATTGGAGGACAGCTGTTACACAGTTGTTCATATGTTTTTTATTTTATTCGCATTATGAGTTTCAATGTCTTCAATTTTTCCTCGTATACCATAATTGTTGTTGCATTGTAGTACGCAAATGGAGCAGTCCCAAATGCAGTCGACGCCTTCCAAAGCTTTACGCAAACGCGGTAGTAAACCGACGCAGCAACAGTCCACAAACGTGCATAAAGCATCTTGGGACTCCGACACGGTGCGGATTTTTTTGGAACTTGTTATCAAAGAGTTGGACGTTGGTTTCAAGGGGAGCTTCCATACAATGACAATGCATGGATATCGAGCTGTAAGCAAGGGCTTTCTGGACCGTACAAATAAGGTGCATGACATCAAACAACTGCAGAACAAGTACTCGTTGCTGAAAAAGGATTGGCAGTCATGGTCGAAATTGATGGACAGCAGGCATGGGCCAACCGGCATCAGTTACAATGAAGCCACGGGTTTGATACAAGCATCTGACGATTGGTGGGCACATTACGAGAAGGTAACATTTCAACAACGAGTTTTACGTACGTCATTTACATGGAAACTTACACCGTTAGTATTGTCAATGCTTAAGCTTATTTTCAATGGCGCGTTGTGTAGATTATTACGTACACCCTAGTTTTTTTAGTTGGGTCTAAACATAAATAATTGTGACATTTCGTATTGTGTCTCTAATTTAGCCTTGTCGATGTACCCCACCACCATAGGAATCTGTAATTCATGTTTTTATATGTACATAATAATTTAAGAAATAAAATTAGTACATGAAACTTGATTAGAACCTTAAACTAATAACATTTTGGGACTGGGAGTAGAGTATTATTTACCACTATCATGGAAATAATGTAAAGAAGGAATACATCTTTTCTTTATCCTAATTTTTTTCCCCATTAGATTATTAACATTATTATTTTTCCATTATGCTTACTTAATTTGATAAATTACAAAATGGTTGATAAATGTGAATGATTCTTTGCTTTTTTGGAGGTCACAAAGAAGAACGAAAACTACTATTACACATCATCCTTTATTGGGACAAAAAAGTTAAGTGTTACTACATCTACAACCATAGTCTCATATTTCAAACCACTATAATCATCTCTTGCCTTACATGATTATATGTAAGCCATATTTCAACTTACTACTCACTTTCTCTCCAAAATCCACTGAATTACATAGTACAACATTTCACTCACTTTTTTTTTCCCCCTCTTTCTAAGTTACTTCTCTAAATTAATAATCTGAACACAATCTTAATACTTGTAAGAAACTTTAGACAAAATACTCGAACGACTCCCTCATAAGGTAGCCTATAAAATAAAACAATAAGTTAATCCGTTGGTTACGAGTTTATATTCGTTACTAAGAAGTTACAATTCATATCTCCTTATCAGCATAGAGGCCTTTCTTGTTGTATTGCTTTGAACATTTTTTAGACCCGTACGTGTTGTTTGTTTATTACCTTGTATCTCCATTTCAATTTTTTACATAATATTTGGAATGGGGTCTACTTTCTCTGTTAACTGAAGAGAAGATTGAGCCATCTAGTTGGTTCTGTTGAGCCCACTACAGCCTTTAAATTCATAATTCGAATCGTTGCTCCTTCGAATCCGCTGTATGTCAATTATTAATAAAAATATTATTCACCCAATAATAGTACTCATTTTCACCCAATAAAACGTATGCTTTGGAAAATATATTATTTGTTTCTTTAAGACAAACATAATGAAATCATGTGACTGTCTAGTTCAATTTATTTTTTATTTTAATAAATAATCTACAAATATAAGTCCATAAAATGAACAATATAGATCATCCAAATAGGTTGGTTATGGGCTACATTATCTATTTCTTTAACACAAACATATTGACATTATGTGAATACCGAATCAATCTATTTTTTATTTTAATAAATAATCTACAAATAACCGTTATTATGTACGTTATTTACATGGATACATAAGCCTATTTCTTTGCTGCCTGTGTTTGCTCCCCATTATTCTCTGTTTCACTATCTGACATGAAGTTCTGCCGATGGGTTTTTGGTTGTTTTTCCTAGGTTGACAAGAATGCAATCAAGTTCAAAACAAAACCGTTGGAGCACATGGACCTCATGCGAAGGGTGTACGAAGGCGCTACAGCAACCGGAAAATATGCATGGACACCAGGTGCAGTGTTCGAACCTGTGGCACCCGATGACGGTACTTCGCAGGTGCCTGACGAAGACTGCGAGGATAGCAGCGGGCTGCCCCCTTTCCAGCCTGCCGCGCAGCATGAACACACTGTGCAGCACACTATTGCGCAAGAGGATGGCATGCCGGCACCCGTGCATGCTGCGTCGTCGGGCATTAACGCTGACGACACACCAACTAGTGGCATGAACAAACGCAAATCGCCAGGCCCAACACACCCACAGCGGAAAAGAGGGCAGAGTGAGGGAGCTTCTCTGTTGGCGAGTAGTATGGAAAACCTTGCATTCTCCGTGAAATTACAACAACGACAAATCCGCGTCTCACATGATTACGCAGATTCGGCATAGCAGCTAATTGAGAAGTGTATGACACGGTTGTATTCGCTGGAAGGGCTGGATCCGCAAGACCCGCTAGTTCCTTTTGCTCAATCGGTACTTGACAACCCTGCAAATCAAGCCATAATGATGTCGATTCCTACAGACGCGGCTGTCATTGCTTGGTTGCGAAAAAAGAAGTCCCGTGAGCAATGCATTGGTGGCCCATCAGTAGCAAATCCCAGAATGGGTGGTGGCTGGTTCTGAGATTTCCGAGCAAATAATTTGTGTTTCCTTATTAATGTTTGTGTGTTGCTTCTTTATTAATGTTTGGGTGGTGGCTGCTAGTGAATATTGATGTAATGTTTCCTACGTAATGTTTGTGTGTTGCCTTTTGTTTTTCTCCCCCTTGAAACAAACAGTTGGGCACATCTCCTTCCTTTCCAAAATGATGGCATTGTTGGTTGAATTTTTCGGACATTATCAGTTGATAATATTTGTGTACTGATGTTGATGTTGTAGTATATGGTTGTTGCTGCCAAATAGGTTTATTATCATTTCTTTTTCATGAAACATAAATACATTATCTATAGACCATTTTGGATGAGTTCATTTTTGGTCACTTAAGTGATGGTGATGACAAATACATTATCTATAGACCCTTTTGGATGAGTTCATTTTTGGTGGTTCGGACCACTTTGTCAATCTCATCCATCTATAATTTGTTAAATTAATAACAAAATTTTTAAAAATTAGTTGTTTAGGGACACCAGGTTATTTTTTTAAAAAATTAAAGTTGTAAAGTGCACGAAATTAGTTGATTCCACACTAGGTTATTTTTTAAAAAAATTAAATTAAAATAACGAAAAGTTTTATACATATTAATAATTAAATTTATAATTTTTAGGGTCGTCCCGAAAAATAAAAACAAGACATTTAGGGACAATTTTTAAAAGGTTATTAATAAATACATTTTTTGGGAGAAAATAATTTGGTCTAAATTTTTTTTATTTTTTGAGACAAAAAATATGGTCAAAAAATGGTAATAATTTATCACTAATTTCTAATTTTTGTTGTTAAAAATATAAGGACGATATTCGAACCGTTGTTTTGTTTTTATCTATTTATTTATATTATAATCAATACTCCTTTTTTTTTAAGGTGACGAAAAAATGACACGTGAGGATTGGTTTTTGTTTTTCTTACATGTTTTGTCGGCCCAGCACACAGTTTCATATACACCAATAATTTGGTATCTATTACCAAAAAGAAGAGAACAAATTATTGTTGAAGCCCCCAATAATTTGTGTGTTGCCCAATTTGCATGGACACCACGTGAAGTTGTTGAAAGTTTTCAACTCACCGGTCCCACCACATGATTATTTGAAAGAAGAGAATCCTTTCTTATGCATGCTCAATTTTGTGGTTTCAAAGAAGAGGATCCGTTTGTGTTGCTTTGTTGAAATTTTGGTTTCAACGGTCCCACCACAATATTCTTTTCAAAGAAGAGAATCCTTTCTTACGCATGCTCAATTTTGTGGTTTCAAAGAAGAGAATCCGTTTGTGTTGCTTTGTTGAAATTTTGGTTTCAAAGGTCCTATCCCAATCTTTGCGCATGCTCGTCTTTGATTTGTTTATATAAGACCACAAATCAGTTGACATGTTAGCTTTAAAGGTCTCACCACAATTTTTGCTCATCTCATCATTCATTTCTTTAGAGAACACCACAAATCAGTGTGGTTGTCTGCTTTCTTACCCTCGCTCCAATCTGCTTGTTTCATTGTCCAAAGGCGTAACAATTTTCTTGGTAGGCAGCCTCGTACTTGCGAAGTCAGATTTTGGTAAACCAGTTTGGCTCTGTATATGCTGCGTTATAGATTTCCAGAATGGCAGACGACGCAGGTCCTAGTTACACTGTGCCCAGTAATGCAGCCCGGGAAGCTATCGATGAAATTGCACGGGAAATGATGGTCAGAACTGATCACAACTTCCTAGAGGCGTATAACAGTGCAGCTACATATTACTACAACCATTATCACAGAGTGCCTCGAAATACATCCATACTTACAGGACGTTTATGGATGTATGAGTTGTTTAACGGTCACCAAGGCCGGTTTGAAGATGCTGTCAGCATGTCCAAACCAGTGTTCTTGATGTTATGCGACACTCTTCATAGTTTCGGATTGACACTACCACAGCGGGAGCATGGCGTTCCGCTAGAAGAGAAGGTAGCCATTTTCATTTGTGCATTGCAGGGAATGAAGATGAAAGATTTGCAAGAACGGTTCCAACACTCGAAGGAGACATTGTCATGGCATTTCCATGAGGTTTTGAATGTTATGATACCGTTCACAGCGGTTCATAGTAGGAGTCTTACGCCTGAGCAAGTGCAACAGGGGGGCCACCCACAATTACAATCGCAACGGCGATACCGGCCATTTAAGGTGAGACTGTTTCACATAATTTTAAATATCACAGTGGCGACATATACCATGAATTAGTATTTATATATTCTGCGTAATGGTGCGTTGTGTAGGACTGCATCGGTGCACTAGACAGCACGCACGTGATGGCTCGTGTCTCGGAAGAGTACGCCACTTCGTATTACGGCCGGAAAGGTGTCCCAACACAGAACATACTGGCCGTATGTGACTTCGATTTGTGCTTCACGTTTGTGTCAGCCGGTTGGGACGGGAGCATGCACGACAGTAGGGTGCTGCACTACGTGACAACCGAACCTAAACATCGCTTCCCGCACCCCGCACCTGGTAAAAGTATATCTTACGGAACAAAGTAGTATAATCTGAAAATAATATAAGACAAATTACACATTCGTACTTGCTATCGTAATTGAGAACTTACCAAAAATAGATAATATCCTCTGAAAAAAAAAATGACGCAAAATTATTTTTCTCAAAGAACTTGTTTGTAAAAAAATGTTCGTTGTAGGAAAATACTACTTGGTGGATAGCGGCTACAGTAACAAGACAGGGTACCTAGCCTCATACAAGGGATATAGGTATCACCAAAATGCTCATCGAAATCGAAGACCACAAAATGAGTTCGAACTATTCAATAAGGCACATTCGTCATTGCGTAGTTGTATTGAGCGGACATTCGGTGCGTGGAAGTCGAGGTGGAGGGCATTGCGGAATATTCAGAAGTTGAGTTTCGCTAATCAAGTGATCTTCGTGTGTGCGTCGATGGCGTTACATAACTTCATACGCCGAAACAGTGAAATTGATGAGGTCACAGTTCCTATTGCAAATAGCACCGAATACGTGGCTCCCGAAATGCCCGACCACGATGAATACGCACGGGTTGCGGATGTGATTGAGGAAGGGGACTTTGACCCCGCAATGACAGTTGTACGAGCGAACATTACGTACCAACTAGCCCAGCAACTGAACACGAATAATTGAAACATTAATGTTGGTTAAATTTGTAATGTGTGTAACTCAGATCCGTCGCAAGATTATTATCATGGTTTGTTAATGTGTTTTATATTTCTAAATTTGTAATACTTCACAGCAGGAAGTTGATAAAGTTTTGTATTCAATTTTATGCTACATATGTCTAAAAAATACTATTGAAAACGAAATGAAAAGAATAAAATAAAAAAACTTGGTTGAACAACCTAGAACAACACTGGGCATAATAAAAAAGGAAAAGAAAAAAAAATTACAAAAAAAGCAATAAAAAACAGAATGAAACCAAATTTGTTAAAACGAAAACAATAAAAGCGAAAAGAAAAGAATTTTAAAAAAAAATTTGAAAGGAAAAGAAAAAAAGTAATGAATAAAAAATGAAAACATTCAACAAAAATTTACACGTAAAAAGAAAAGAATACAAAAAAATGACAAAAAAATGAAAATAATAAACCCAAATTAATAATATTAAAAGGAAAAGAATAAAAAATAAAATATAAATGTGAAAAGGAGAAGAAAAAAAACCGAAAAGAATGAAAAAGAAATATTCACAACAAAGGAAAAGAAAGAAAACAAAAATTATAACGAAAAGAGTGGAAAAAAGAAATTGAATAAAATTATGAAAACAAAAAAATTAATAATATTAAAAGGACAAGTACCGACTACAACGGGAAGAAAAAAAAAATTATGTTAAGTGGAAAAGAATGGAAAAAAAAATTTGAATAAAAAAGGAAAGAAACAAAACAAATAATAATGATAAAAGGAAAAGAATTAAAAAAATACATTCTTTTAAAATGAAAAATAATAAAAACAAAAATGTTAGGGAAAAGAAAAACAAAAAAAAATTTGGCTGCAACAGAAACAAAAATTATGAAAAAAGAAAAAATGTAAGTGCCTTGGACCGTTGCACAGTGTCCATGGAAATGAAGAAAAATATTTAAAAATTATATGTTGCAAGTGATTGTCACCACAGACGTAAAGTTACGCTGCGCAACGGTGACACGTACGCAAGAGATTGTGTGTAAGTTACGAAGGGTAAAACAGTCATTTTACCATGTTAACTAATATTATATTACACAATTTTTTATAAAAAGTCAAAAATTTATTCCAAACAACTATCTTTTTTCTCTCAAATTTTTAGTCTAAAAAGTCAAAAAGTACACTTATTTATGACACCCCAAACAAGCCCTAAATATCATACTTTTAATAAATAAAATAATATATATTTTTAGATCACAAGCTGTCGCCCAACCCATGCTGACCCGTGCCACCACCCATAGTTTGAGAGTGTTGGCAGGTTACAAACTAATTTGTATGAGTTGAGCTACATACGGTTTAAAATCTTTAACTCCTTGGAAAAACCCACCCAACACGATAATTCATATATTTTATAAATCAAACACTTTAACCATGAATAGATCTTTTCATTTTTTTTTTTACTGTCATCACATGTTTAGATATTAGACCACTGTCAAAGTTTCCTAAACACATGTATATCATCAAACATATTTTATTTTACTTTTATTTTATTTTTTTGGTGAACTATTTTACTTTTATTTTGTACCTTTATATTTATATTATAAGCTATATGATTTTAAAATGAGTTCATATAATATGTTAAAATTTACAACTCGTCAACTTGCCTAACTCATCCGTTCAAAATCACAAAAATACTCAAACTAACTCGCCGATTCATGATGTTGTATGTGTTGATGGTGGGTTAAGAAATTGTCTACCCACAAAAGCAATTTAGTTGAGATTATATTTTTCCTAAACCACCCAATTCGAACTTGCTCACACCCCTCCCCACTCCCTACTTTAGCCTACCCCATTTTTAACCCAAAATTTGGGGAGTACATAAATTAGAACAAAATATCATATCAGAAAATGTTTGAAACTTACAATGATATGGTATTATATGTGTCAATTTTTAATTTGTTATACATTTAATGACAGAGTCCAGCTCCCTTATCACATCAGTGTATGTGAATTTTTGAGTTTAAAAGTGTAGATTTAAAAGTATGAGTTTCTAACATTGCTCTTTCTGGTTGGGTTGGCTTGGTTGAAGGGACGGGGCAATTTGGGGGGAAGTTTGTTGAGGTTGCATGGCTTTGATGAGAGTCTCTCTAACTTGAGAAATGGGAGTGGTATCCACGGAATTGAATTCCATTCTTCAATTACACTCTGTCTTCTTTTGTAATTTTAAACCGCTTTAGACACAATATATAAAGTCATAATAAACTTTCAAAGGTTTAAAAATTCAAAGGCTCAAAAAAGAAAATGGGAGAATTTTAAAAAAATGATGTGTAGATAAAATAATTTCACAATGATAAAAGTACAAGTGATTTATGCATAAATTTATGTAACAAAGACTTGTACTGTCATCATTTTGAAATTATTTTTTCTAATCTCCATTTTATTAATATTCAAAAATGAACAAAACCAACAATGTTCTACTAACACTAAACGTCATTTAAAAAAAAAAATGACACTAAACGCACTCCTACGTATCCAAATCCAATACCGCCAGGGAAAACAAAGTGAGTCGTGTACAAAACTTGGTAAAGTAATTTTTTTTAGCAACAAAAAACCCTCTGAACCCTAGCTTCCGCAAGACACATGGTAAAATTCCAGATATATGCCATTATTCACAGTCTCACATATCGAGTGAAAGAAAAGGAGTTAATGGTGAAAAGTTTATATTTATGGGCCATGTGTTATTTTGATCTAATGTTTAATCTTTTTTTATGATAATGAAAATTGTTAGAAAAGCCGTCAGATAATTGGCCCGAAAAGTCACCGGAAAGTTGCCGGTAGGCTGGTGACAGTAAGGTGAATAAATAGGTGACATTGGACAGATATCGAATAGATAGGTGACGGGTGTACAAATAGGTGACATTTGGACATATAGTTGTACAAATAGGTGACAAGATATGTGACATTTTGGATAGGTAGGTTATAGTTGAACGGATGGACAGATATGTAAGTTTTTAGATAGATAGGTATCTTTTTAGATAGATAATTTCATTTTGGTTCTAAAAAAATAAATTAAGCTAAGGTCTATTGTTCTAATAATTTTTAAAGTGAATTTCTAACCCCGAGTGCCAAAAAAAATGCAACAATGCTATGCACTCAAAAACATGTTTAGAATTCTGAAATTTGTAAATCAGATTCCTATTTCAATCCAAACAATGCTACGGATTAAAAAAGTGTCAAGAATTTAAAATTTATAAATTAGATTTAGGGGTTGTTTGGAATGACCTGAATAAGTGTACTTTTTGTCTTTTTACGAAAAGATGTGCAGAAAAGTAGAGAGGTGATGTGATGAAAAAAAATTAAAAAAATAAAAAGATGGATTATTTTGTAATAGCCAAACTTGGCCTTATTGTGCTTTTGGCTGTAACCCATACCATACTGAGTTTAAATTTACACAAAATATTTAAATTGTAAACACTTCTCTAATTTTTTTATTTTTTTATGTTAAAGAGGCTATAACATTTTCGAGAAGTGTTTACAATTTAATCACACTTCTTCTTCTTCTTCTTATTCTTCTTCGTAGGTTTTGTTAGGATTTTTTGAAAGAGAGTTTTTTTGGGATATGGTGGGTATACATTCAATGGGTGAAATATTTTTATAAGAATAATTTTGATATTATTTGGAGGGAAAAAGAAATTTTAAAAATTTTAAAATTCATAAATGAGAGTCCAAAGAAATGAGAGATCTAAAATAATTCATGGAGTGCTACTAGCACCACTCAAAATTTATGCATTAAACTAAAATTGGGCCAAAACGGGTTGGGTTCACTTGGGTGATGCAACAGGGCTTGTTTGTTGGATTGAATCATCTGCTTGGCGAATTCCTTTCTTTTCCAAGACGTTTGAGAGTCGTATCCGCGGAAATTGAATTCCTTTCTTTTTTTAAGACTATCTCGTAATAACTTAACATGCATAATACGATCAAATCTATAGAAAATTCAAAGGCTAAAAAAGAAAATTCAAACATTCAACAAGCTAATAGCATCTCCATTAAACACATCAATTTCCCCTCTTAGCTGTTTTACCAAAAAAATTCATTCAACAAAAAATAGAGACGAAGTGATATTATTTATATTAGAAAGATATGACCATTAAAAAAACATACATTGAAAACGTGTCGGTGTAAAAATATATGATCGAAAGGCGAACTATTGAAAAGTGTTAGTTTAAAAAAATATGGCTGTTACAAAAAAAAAAAGAAAAAAGAAAATGAAAGAAATAATAACATAGAAATATTTAAATAGAATAGAAAAAGAATGTTTAGTCAAATGAAAACAATTATGGAGCTGAAATTGAATATTTAGTGTTAAATTACTACAGTTTTGGGTCTATTTTTTTTTTTGGTCTCAAAAAGTAAATTTTTTTTGGTACCAAATTGTTTTGTCCCTAAAAATGTATTTGTAGTAATATTTTCAAAATTTTGTCTTTAAAAGTCCTTCTTTTTGAAATTTTGGGATGGTTTTTTAAAGACGACCTTTTTAACAACATAAATTAGTTCCAAATGTTTTTTGCAAACAAAATTTTCTCTTTGCAAACAAGAAAGTTTAGTCTTCTAAACTATATTACATGTTGTAGCGAATTAATATTAGTATACATAAAAAGATTTATTGAAATATGTAAAATGAAAACAATTATGGTGTACATTCCGAAAAAGGGCACACCATAAGAAATGTGACGCCATTTTGTGGTGTTGACTATGGTACTTTGCGGTAAAAGTTACAATTGGGCGAATTCATAGTGCACATTTCTAAAGTAAAGATTATGAATAATTGTGATTATGTTATGAATGAAGTGGTTTAAATGCAACAAATCATTTGTGGTGATAAATGTTACAATTATTTTGGTGAGAAAAGTCATTTAATCTTTGCTGCCAAAAGTTGTGGTTATATTATAATAAAGTGCATATGGTATGATCTTTTGTAAGAATTTATCCTGTAACAGTTTTAATGTAAGAAATATATAAAATGTGCATTAAAATTTTAATTTTTTTGACATAATTTGTTATTTATCCAATGCATAAAGGATAGTGATTAGCAAGACAATTAGGCCCGTTTGGGGTATTGATTTTTTTGGCTAAAATAATTAAAAAGTCAAAACATTCAATCACACCACTCTCTACTTTTTTATACATTTTTTCGTTACAAAAAAAATAATAATAAAAAAAATAATCACTCCTCTTAGAGCATTGAATAATTTCTCCACTTCCCAAACATTCTTTTAATGTTAATATTAGTTAATAAAGAAAAAGTACAATCAATGGGTAAGAGGCATAGAGATATAACAAGTGAAATTACTTTTATTTTATTTTTTCACATGTCCGTTTAGCTTGCTATCGCCGTGTTGGTGAAGGTTGGTAAAAATGAAAGCTTTGGGATGAAAATAAAGACTTAGTTACTTCATTTAGGACCCATTCAATTTCTAACCCAACTTTCTACAAGTCAACAGTCAAAATCTCTAACATCAAATCTAAAACATGAAAAATCTTCAAGTCATATGTACCACTTGATGGCATAATGTTGCATATAAATATCCCGCCTATGCTGCATATGGTTGTACCAACTCATTGCTTGCCTAAAACAAAAAGATGGTGAGACCGCTAAACATTGTCTTATTAGCCATTCTTGCATTGGTTTTTCTTCTAAGCATGATCAAACCTCATGAAGCTAGTAGAGTCTTAAATGAAAAAGAAGAAAATCTTCTATTACCTTCTCTGAGGGTTCCTATCCCCCCTTGGGGACCCAATCCCCCCACGTACATCCCAACACCTAGCATCAAAGCTAGTACCATCAACCAGAAAAGTTTTGCAAGTCATGTTATGCCTCCTCCTAAAGCAGAAGTTCAGATAAAAAAAGAAAATAGTTTTCTACGCTCTATGAAGAGGGGTCTGGTCCCTTCTAAGGGACCAAATCCCCCTACCTACAGCCCACCACCTAGCATCAAAGCTAGTACAATCAACCAGAAAAGCTTTGCAGGTCCTGTTATGTCTCCTCCTGAAGCAGAAGGTCGGATAAAAAAAGAAAATAGTTTCCTAAACTCTATGAAGAGGGGTCTGGTCCCTTCTACGGGACCAAATCCCCTACCTACAGCCCACCACCTATCATCAAAGCTAGTACAATCAACCAGAAAAGCTTTGCAGGTCATGTTATGTCTCCTCCTGAAGCAGAAGGTCGGATAAAAAAAGAAAATAGTTTCCTACACTCTATGAAGAGGAGTCTGGTCCCTTCTACGGGACCAAATCCCCCTACCTACATCCCACCACCTATCATCAAAGCTAGTACCATCAACCAGAAAAGCTTTGCATGCCATGTTATGCCTCCTCCTGAAGCAGAAGACCAGATAAAAAAAGAAAATAGTTTCCTACGCTCCATGAAGAGGAGTCTAGTCCCTTCTCCAAGGCCAAATCCCCCTACCTACATCCCACCACCTAGCATCAAAGCTAGTACCATTAGCCAGAAAAACTTTGCAGGTCATGTTATGCCTCCTCCTGAAACAGAAAAATGGATAAAAAAAGAAAATAATTTGCTACTCTCTATGAAAAGGAGTCCGGTCCCTTCTAAGGGACCATATCCCCCCACCTACATCCCTCCACCTAACATCAAAGCTAGTACCATTAGCCAGGAAACTTTTGTAGGTCATGCTATGCCTCCTCCTGAAGTTAAAGAGCGGATAAAAAAAGAAAATAATTTACTACGCTCCATGAAGAGGAGTCCAGTTCCTCCTTTCGGACCAAATCCCTTCACCTACATTCCAACACCTAGCATCAAAGCAAGTACCATAAGCCAAAAAAGTTTTGCAAGGTCATGGTAAGCCTCGTCTTGCCAACCCACAACTCATGGTTCCCTTTGGTGAAATATATTTTAAATATTATTAACCGATCAGAACTCATTGACAATATCACAATATCTTTACATTAGAGACTAAAAATAAGTCAGACAAAAATAAGACTGGTGCAAACCAAATTGTAATATTTTTTCCAATTGTTTATTTGTTGTTGGGTTGGGTACATCATGTGTACTACTGGAGTTATAGAATATGGACAAGACAGAAGAATGCTTTTTGATTTGTATTTTTTATAGTGATTTGATTATAGTAGAAGAATAAAAAAAGCTACTTTTTGCTTTTTGCTATATGCTATTGTTGTTGTTGTTGCTGCTGAAGATCTTTTGTGTAGGTAATTTTTTGTGAAAGCACTCATTATTGAAGTAAAAAGTTAATTATTGTAAAGAATTTTACTTAGAATGATGAAGTATGGTTGAAATTCAATTGATATATTATAAGATTTATACATAGAATGAATCTGAATTATACATTGATATTTTTAAATAAAAATTTTGACCATACGATGTTGTGAAAATAAAAGTGACAACTTGTAAATGAAATTGTCATTTAAGGTATTTTTGAAATTGTAAGCACTCAAAAATGGTGTATTACTACAACATATAAGAGTATCAGAGACTTTTTTTTTTTTTTTTTTTTTTTTTGTCTCTCTAAATGAAAATTTTTTTATAAAAAATATTAAGAGTCGTCTCGAAAAATAAAAAAAAAAAAAAGAAAAACTGATCATGTATTTTGAAAATGTTGTTAATAAATGCACTTTTAAAAACAAAAAAAATGTGTGCCAAAAATATTTACTTTTTTAGTCACACAACTTTGCAGTACATTTGGAGGGGTGAAAAACAATTTTGAAGTCAAATACGGTTAGGGGTGTTTTGGGAATTACATATTTGGCCTTTTTTTCTTTTGGTTTATTTCAGAGTTATGCTAGGGATCCTAAATATTTTACCAAATATTCTACTAAATCTCTCACATGGGTGTGGGACCCACACACATGTGGATTTGTGTGAGTCCCACCTCATGTGAGAGATTTGGTAAAATCTTTGGGATACATAACATTTCTCTTATTTTCGTCTTTACGTTGTGTTTAGTGAATTTTTAAAAAAAAAATTCAAAAAGCTTTCGATAGCATTTAATTTAGTTTTAGAATCATGATTTGAGAAGGGAGTTATATTTTGAGTTTGTGAGTTATTGAAACATGATTTGAAAAGGGAAAATTTGTTTGGTTATGAGTTTTGAAAAGAGTTTTGAATTGAATTTTGAATTTTTGAAATGAGTTTTGAAACGAGAAAAGTTGTTTAGTTATGAGTTTTGAAAAGATTTTTAAAACTTAATTCAAATAGTTATAACTCATAACAAAACATACAACTCAGAACTCGATTAAAAATTCTATTCAAAACTTATAGCCAAACTCTTTTTAAAATTTAATTCAAAAAAATAATTATTGAAAAAAATAATTTTTTATTTAAAAAACTTTAAAAATTCCTACATATTTTTATATTGGAAATATTAAAATATATATATATATATATATATTATTATTTTGTTAAAAAAAATATTCAACTAGTGCTTTAAAATTATTTTGATTGTAAATTTGGTTGGAAATTTTTTTAATTGTTTTGTTTAAAAACGGTTTTAAAAAATAATTTCTATATTTAAAAAGTATCAAAAACAAATATAAATTTTTTGTTTTCAAATAACATGTTGCAATTGCAAAAAAAAAAAAAAACTATGTTCTGGTCAACCAGCAGGATGTCTGGAGGGATGTCCGAGTGGAAGATCGAGTAGACCCGATCCGCAAATTCAAAATTAAAAAAATTATACTCTGCCAAACATACATTGGAATGTGTATTCAAATGAGGTCTTGGAATCAATTTTTGAAAACTTAAATCAAACATAGCATTTAAATATAAGGATGAAATTATGATTTGAAACTCAAACCAAACAAATTTTTAGTTTCAACTTGACAAGACGTATCAAAAAATTATAATTTTTTTTTAAAAAATCCAGAAAAGACAAAAATAAGTTAAAATAAATAATTTGTTTTGACTTATTTTCATATTTAAAATAATTTTTTTCTGAAATTTTTCACAAAAAAATATACTTTTTAGCTTCATTTCAACAAAACAGACTGGGAAAATAAAATTTTTTGACATAATTTTTTTAAAAAAATACTAAAGATTAAAAAAAAAAAAATGGAAAAAGAGGCGATAATTTTTTCCCCCTTGCCATAATTTTTTCCCCCTTGCCAAAATGGGCCTTAGTCTGTGTCTCCAAAACCCTCGCACATGCTACAACAAATCAATCTGAGCATACTTGGTAAGTTGGTAGGCCCTTCATCAAACATTTAGTTCATGAATTTTGACCACCATTTATACAGTGTTTAGTTAGAGGATTTGAGAAGAGATTTGGAAATAAAAATAAAAATAAAAAATGATACGTGAAATGCAAACAAAATATATTTACATTTTACTTAATTTCATACACACATTTTCCTTTTCCCTTTCCCTTTATAAATTTCTCAACCAAACACAGCATTAGAGTGCCGTCCCAACTCAGCCTGTATCTTTCTCTACGTGTGCTGCTTGCACGAATTAATAGACGCAGAAGTTGGCTTCTGACCGCGGTGCTCATGGCTGATTATGGATTGTTTTGGAAAGTTTATTAAAAGTTAGTTTTTTTATTTTATTTTTATATTTTATTAAAAAATGTATAAAAAATTAAAAAGTGATATGACCTAAAATAGGTTAAAAACTAGTTTTTGACTTTTAGCCAAATTTGAACCTGTAGAAGCTGAGGGAGCAGAGAGAATTTATTTATCCCAAACCAAATAGAATGATCTTTAAACAAGTCTTTTTATTATTTGGGTTTTATATTAGTATCATTTTCTTCAAATTTTGTTTAGTTAGATTTAAAAGTTTAAATTTTGAATTTTAAATTTTGGCGTTCATTCATCAAAAAGATGGAGAAGTTTAAGACATTTACACTGTGTTTGATTGAGAGATTTGAGAAGAGATTTGGAAAAAAAAAAATATAAAACTAAGTAAAATGTAAATATATTTTATTTAGTTTTATTTAAATTCATTCTCAAATTTTTCAATCAAATCTAACTTTAACGTCCATCCGTTTATGTGAGGTTGCTGTTTGAAATGAATTCAGTTAATTGTTGGTTGTTGACTTGCCATGGCCCACTAACGTTAACGTCCATAAAAAATGTTAGAAATTTTAAAAGTTTTACCAAATGTCTCACATGAGTATGAGATTCACATGAGACTCACTTGGTGTGGGTCCTACACCCATGTGAGACTTTTGATAGACCCATGTAAGACTTTTGATAAAAATTTTAGTAAAACTTTTAGGACCTCTAACATTATTCAATGAATAATTCTCGGCGTTGGGCGATGGGACGAGAGCATGCTTAATGCAATGGATGTTTTCCAGTTTCTGACTCGAGAATTGAAAGTCGTATCTACGGATTGAATTCCATTCTTCAGTTACATTGTTGACTGTAAAGCACTCATCGGGTATAGACTTTCAAGTTTAAATTTAAATCTAAGAGAATACACGGATTTATAATTTTATTATTAGATCGTTTATTTTGTAAAAAAATTTATGCATATTTATTAAAAAAATCTATTGATTTGATAATCGTAACATATTTATTTTTTTGTTTTATTGTATTGTTTTTAAAACAATAAATAATTTATTTTTAAAAATATATAGTTGTTATTTATTTTTTAAACAATGTCAAATATTTAGAATTTAAAATTTATAAATTAGAATCATTGTGCTGTGCGTAACCCAAACAATGCTATGTATTAAATGTGGGTATGGCTTCCCTCCAGTCCGGGATCGGACTAGACTGTGTTGTTGGGCCTGTGAGACCCACTACAGGTCCCGTTTTGATAATCTGAACCATTCAATGTGTAGAACTCGTCGCGTACTATATGTTTGTAAAATCACGTTGATCGAATATCGATAGCTATATGATCAAATTAGTTTTTTGTCAACCGTTAATTTCTTCACCGTCTAATTTTTTTAATACGAAACTGATTTGATCACATAGCTATCGATATCTAATCAACGTGATTTTTTACAGCCATATAGTACTCGACGAGTTCTACACATTGAACGGTTCAGATTATCAAAACGGGACCCGTGATGGGCCCCCACAGGCCCAACAGCGGGACAGAAGCCATACCCAATGCTATCCAAGAAAGAAAATATCCAAACATAGTTATTTAACAAAATCTTATAGGAAAGGGCCTGGATGTTTCCTCACTATTAACATAAAGCACATATTTGGAACTTGAATTTGCTGGGAAAAATAAGAAAAAAATAAAATAAAATGAGACCAAAAAATCCATTCACAATTTTTCATAAAATGAATGTCTAATTCATTATCACAATTAAAATTTTGCTTTAGGAGTTACATTTACCAAATAAAAAAGCCAACACAGTTTTATCTTTGAGTCAAATAACAATCCATTTTTTCCATCTAAAAAAAAAAACAATCCATTTTAAAGCCAATTCTTTATCAAAAGGAGCTTATACCAAGAATGCTGCATTCAAAAGCTTAGAGGAATATCAGATAAATCTTTTAGACATTTATTTATTTATTTATTTTTATCAAATTTATTTTTATTATGTATTTGGATGATGATCATGTAATAGGTGATTGTTTTTATTTTCATTAAATTAGTTTCTGTTTTTTCAAAAATTAAATATGACGACAATTTTAATATCATTATTAAACCAATCCATTAAATCGAAAAAATCCAAAACTAAAAACATTTCATATATTAAATATATCGATTACACATTAAAGGCCTAGCAACCACCCATTACATGATCATCATATAAACACATAATAAAAATTAATTTGGTAAAAATAAAAAATAAATGTCTAAAAGATTTATCACCTATACATTGACTCTTGTGTCATTTTGGTTCCTGTAATTTTAATTGAATCGATTTTGACAATAAATCTTTTATTTTGTCTCAAATTGATCCAATTGTTAGCATTTTTTATGGCATGTGTCATACTTGTAAGAGCAAAATTATAAACTTGATCAATTTAGTGACTTAATCTCAATCAATGTTGTAAAACATTTCTATAAAAAACCCTAATGATGTAATCAATTGGACCAAATTGGTGTAAAATTTAAAATTAAGGATCAAAATTAAACCAATTGAAATTATAAGGATTAAAATGACACAAATAAAATATAAGGAGTATCGATGTAATTCGATAAAAAAAAAGAAGAGTAATTCATCACTAAATGTCTATTTTTTTTTTTTTTTGGAACTAAATGTCTAGTTTGGTCACTAAAAGAATAACAATGACATTTTTAAAAACTAAAATATTTTCTTTTTAAATAAGTAATTTTATTTTAAAATTTTTATTACTAAAAATGTAACTAGTCAGCTTGTCTACTTGTCTTTGTACAATGCATTCCAAATGATACCGAGGTACTACTTGGCATCCCCTATGTTAGCATTTTTTTTATTTTAAATATTTTTTAGATCGCATCACCTCTCTACTTTTTGCATATATTTTTATAAAAAGTTAAAAAGTATATTTATTTAAATCATCTTAAAGCAAATTCTGGTGTCAAACTACGGTATTTATGGACCAAATTGTTTGAATTGAAACAATAGAAATTAAAGTAAAATTTGAATCAAAATATAAGAGTAGAAAATATAAGGGACAATTATAAGAAAACCTTAAGATTTGATTCTTATATCAAAATAAACCTTAAGTTTCTAATTTTTTGATTTTGAAAAATCTAGAAATCCCCTAGATATTGATTTGTGATTATGTATCAATTTTAAACAGTTAATAACAATCCCAATCAAACAATCAAAGACAAATCGACACAACGATTTTACGTAGAAAAATCACAATTGGAGTGCCTCTAATTGTGATAAAAAAAACCATGGGCCAAAGTCACAAAACAATTCACTAAAAAGACAAAAAGAATTACACAAGTGTACTCTCAATTACCTGCGAATCTACGCTCAAATTGAACTGACCCCTATGTGTCTCTTCCAACCCCGTCTTTACCTCAGAATTGTCTTGCCCAATATTGAATCCACAACGACGATGTTGAATCCACGACGATGAGCCACTCCAGAATCCACAAAAACTTCAGGCTCAAATTCTATGGAATCTACCGAAGAACAACTCTCTTTTTTGTATTGAATGAAACAAACGATCCTTTGATGCATACTTCTCAAACCATGAGTTAAACTCAAACAAATATCAAAGAAAACTAGCAAAAAAGCTCCAGATATAAACCCTAATATCCAAAAAGAAGACCTGAAAGTCGTATCCTAAAATTGGACCGAAACAAATATTTATAGAAAACGGATCCGCGATTGCCGCTCAACCGCAAGAATCGCCGCTCGAGCGCAAAAACACAACTTCCAGTACTTTTGCAGACAGTTCAAACTTCTAGAACAAAAGATTTTCCGCTCGAGCGCACAAATGGGCGCTTGAGCGGACAGCTCGATCCCCGACATAGTCAGCGAAGTGGCAAACATGATAGGATAAGATCACAAACTCTTCTGTATAGGCGCAATTCGGGTTGGATTCGCATCTAAAACTCATAGCCTCACTGAAATAAAAAGAACGAATAGAATTACAACTGAAAGGAGTTTTGTCAAACGGGATTACCTAGAATAAAAACCTAACAGATTTGTTTTTAATATAAATCAATTGCCTATTTTCAGCAACTACTCTTCTTTGTTGCTGCAAATTTTAAAAGGTACAAGTGTAATACGTGCAGGGTGTGAGTGCAAATTGTATGGAGTATTCCAAATCTTTTATTATTTTTTTGTTTTTAGTGAATATTTTGATTTGTTTAAAAAATATTTTACTTTTGCGAGGCATTCAGAATAAAAAAAAAATTAAGAAAAATATGAAAATTAGAAAAAAAAATTTGAGGATTTGAGCATTATAACAAAATAAATATTAATTTTTTAATTTTATCAATTTAAATTCTAAACTTTTAATTTTTTTTTCAATCTAAATGATTTGCCTAGATCTAAAAATGCATGCCTTTAGAATCGAAAAACTTAACCTAAACTTGCAACCCCTTTGGTTAAAAGCACTTGAGAACAGTGTTCCGACATTTTCCAACACAACTAAAAACCTTAAAAACAAGGAAAGTGATGTAAATTTTTTGAGTTAGTTTTTTATATATGAATATTTAATCATGGATATGCTACTTAAAATATTAATAAATATCTTAGTGTGAAACGATTGCATATTATTTAGGAGCGTTATTTGGACTCAAAACAATACTTACGAAGGCAAAAACAATGTAACTTAACCACTATTTAGAATTTTATTGGAATAAGTTTCTAAAAAGTTGAATTAAGGAGGGGTTACTTTTTTAAGTGTTATCTATTTGGCTTTTGCACCTTCCTTTCCTTTATAATTATTGTCTAACCAAAAAAGAGGAAGGAAAATTTCACCCGTCATTCCCCTTGGTTAATTATTATCTAACTACACAAGAAGGGGGATACACCTTCCTCCATTCTCTTCTCATTCCTTTCCTTCCCCTCTTAATCTACACTTCCCTTCACTTGCCTCCTAATACTCCTTTGAGAAAAATTTTGCGACACTGTTATCCTCCATCACACTGTGGCGCGACACATTCCATATTATATGCTATTTATTTTTATTATTTTTTTGGTTGGTGGTCATTTCATTGATTTAGGTAGAGATATAGATGAAAGAACTTCTAGAAAGTAAGGGATATTCCATTCTTCCTGTAATTGAGCACTAGGATATTCTGTAATGTTCACCCATTTCTGACCAAACAACTTTACCTGATCAAACATGAAGGACGTTTGTGGTTGACAATCAGCTATTGCAGCAAGGTGCATAAGGTTTTGCTGAAGCTTTGCTTGGTTCCTGTAGTGAAGGAAAAAGGTTGTAAAAATCCCCTTATGCAATTATGCAATGATTGTTGGGAGCATCTAGAAAGAAGAACATGAGAGGACAAAAAGGCAAGAAATTTGGTAGTAATGTCATTTCATGACAAAGTTAAGAATCTTATTCCAAAACAGAGTCATAGTCATTTAAATTTAAGATGGGATACATACTCTGCTCTTTCACTCAGTTTCCCAGAATTCTGGTTCTCAAGAATCTTCAAAATCAACCATTTGTTCTCGTCCAAATACTGCACATGCAAATCCAGCATGTGACAAAAATGCAAGTTTGGTAGAGTTAATTACGTAAAAGTAATATCCTATTTATGAATTTGATAAACAAAAAGATTAATACTACAATGAAAACGTCTGGCTAAACAGTTGATCGGCTAAAACCGTTAGATATGCTAAATATATGTTCCATATTCTGTTGTTGCCGCATACTTCGATAAAATTAATAGCACACAAGGTAGCAAATTACATACAGTTTATAGTACTGTCAAAAGTTGATCTTGTGTACAATCATCACAAAGAATGTGAAGCTAATAATTGTTGTTCCAACCCACATGCATGAAAAACATGGGAAGGCAACCAACCAAGTCAAGCTTGGCAGCCACCAACCATAGCAAAGGTCAAGAATGGAGGCTACCCAAGTCAAGAATGAAGGCTCTCCCACCTACTCCTTTTGTGTATAAATAGAGATGGGAGGGAGAGGATGAGGGATATCAGAAATTGGAGAGTAAGAGCTGTGAGTTGAGTGAGTTTCATCTCCTCCTCTGTATTTTGTATTTTGCTCCATTTTAGTGAAAATTCTCATTTCTGTCCGTGGATGTAGGCATTGGGCCGAACCACGTAAATATTGTGTTCTCTGTGTGTGTGTGATATTTTTCTGGGTGTGTGTTTGATCCTAACAAAGTAGTATCAGAGCCAAATTATACGTTTTTCGGAAAAACAGAGTATTGTTTCGAAACTGCCCAGAAATCGTATTGCTCGAAATCCGATTTTGAGCATACCAGGAGCAAGGACTCGACGAGAGGAGTCCAGAAATATAAAACAGACACCAAACGGAGGCCGCACGCGCTCCCACGCGCCCCTGGAAGTTGGCGCGTGAATCCCACTCTCATCACGCGCCCACACGCGCCGTTCAGGCACCCGGCGCGTGATCCCACTCTCAGACACGCGCTCCACGCGCGGTTCAAGGAGGAAGACGACTGAGGAACCAGCGCGTGCCTTACACGCGCCATCAGCACGCGCGCCCCAAGCCGAGCCGAAGCCGAGTTGACCAAGCCGCTGACTGAGCCGCTGACGTCAGCAGAACCGGAGGAATAATCTGGTGCTTCGCAGGCGCACCAGATTCTGCCCATCTGAACCATTCAATCTGTTTTGGCTTGATCTAAGCCATTTGAGATCCGATTTGGGTGATCCAATAGTGGTTTCCGACTATTTGGAGTATTCCGGACACATCCGTACGGTCAGATTTTGCAAATAAGTTTTGAAAAATTTGAAGTTTTTATTTTGGCAATCCGAAGTGCTTTTTCGGCTAATTTGACCAGTCCGGACTCCACAGCAAAACTTGTTTTTCAGTCAACGATCATTATTGTATGATGGAGGAATCAACGTCGACTTCAGGTTCTATGATAAAGTTAAATGCTTCCAATTATGCCATTTGGAAGCCTAGAATGGAAGATGTCTTGTATTGCCGAGATTTGTTTGACCCCATTGAGCTTAATGGCGTTAAACCACCAACGGAAAAAGACGAAGACTGGAAGCGGAAGAACCGAAAGACCATTGGCCAGATCAGACAATGGATTGATCACAGTGTCTTCCACCATGTCGCCCACGAGACTGATGCCTATGCTCTCTGGATAAAGTTAGAAGGCATGTACCAGTCGAAGACTGCTCGGAACAAAGCCCTCCTGATGAGGAGACTTGTGAATTTGAAGTTGAAAGGCGGTATCTCTGTTGCTGAACATACCAGTGAGTTTCAAAATTTGGTGAACCAACTAACAACTGTCAAAATGGAGTTAGATGATGAAATGCAGGCCCTATTGCTGCTCAGTTCTTTGCCAGACAGTTGGGAGACATTGGTGGTGTCTCTCAGCAACTCTGCCCCAGAAGGGAAACTGACCATGAGCATGGTTATAGATGCCTTATTTAGTGAAGAGGCAAGAAAGAAAGAAATGGGTGGAGATCAATCCCATGCCCTCGTCACAGAAAATAAAAGCAGAGGCAGGGGCAGGGGAAGAAGCAAAAGTAGAGGACGCAGCAGAGGAAGATCTCAAGACAGAGGGAAATTCAAAGAAGGAACGAGCCGGCCAAGGTTCAAATGTTACCATTGTGGCCAGGAGGGTCACATAAAGAAGTATTGCTATGCCTTGAAGGGAGAACAACAACAAGGCAATAGACAGCCAAAGACCGAAGATGGGACCACTGCAGTTTCTGTCTCAGAGGATATTGCATTATTCTCTGTTGAAGAAGAAGAATGCCTCCATATGTCAGACAACGACACCGAGTGGGTGGTAGATACAGCAGCTTCCTACCACGCTACATCCCAGAAGGAGTTCTTCAGTACGTACCAAGCTGGAGATTTTGGTACAGTGAAAATGGGTAACTCCAGTTTTTCAAAAATTGTGGGAATTGGTGATGTTCATATCCAAACCAAAGTTGGGTGCACGATGGTGTTGAAAGATGTCAGGCATGTTCCCGATTTACGCCTGAATCTTATTTCAGGGATAGCCTTAGATCGACAAGGCTATGAGAACTACTTTGGCAAAGGCATATGGAAGTTGAAAAAGGGATCTCTCGTGGTAGCCAAAGGACAGGCAATTGGCACACTATACAAGACTCATGTGGAGGTGAATTCAAATAGTCTCAACGCAGCAGAAGATGAGACGTCACCAAATTTGTGGCACAAAAGGCTGGGTCACATGAGTGAGAAAGGGTTACAGATTTTGGCAAAGAAGTCACTTATTCCCTTTGCCAAAGATGCAAAATTAAATCCTTGTGACAACTGCTTGTTTGGGAAGCATCATAGAGTAGCTTTCCATTCATCATCCAGAAGACAATCAGAGTTGTTGAGCAGAGTATACTCTGATGTTTGCGGTCCCATTGAAGTGGAATCGTTGGGTGGTAGAAAATACTTTCTGACGTTCATTGATGATGCATCACGGAAGGTATGGGTTTATGTCTTAAAGACCAAAGCTGAGGTGTTCCAGCATTTTCAGACATTCCATGCTATGGTGGAAAGGGAGACTGAAAAGAAGCTGAAATGTCTCCGAACAGACAATGGAGGCGAGTACACATCAAAGGAATTTAAAGCCTACTGTGCTACTCACGGCATCCGGCATGAGAAGACTGTTCCTGGAACCCCACAACACAATGGTATAGCCGAGAGAATGAACCGAACCATTGTGGAGAAGGTCAGATGTATGCTCAAAATGGCAAAGCTACCAAAGCCATTTTGGGGAGAAGCTGTTCGTGTTGCTTGCTATTTGATCAACAGATCGCCATCAGTTCCACTGAATTTTCAGATTCCAGAAGAAGTATGGTCTGGAAGGGAGATTTCTTACTCTCACTTGAGAGTGTTTGGGTGCAAAGCATTTGCACATGTATCCAAAGAGCACAGACAGAAGCTGGATGACAAAGCCACTCCATGCATCTTTATTGGCTATGGAGATGAAGAATTTGGATACAGATTGTGGGATCCGAAACACAAAAAGGTCATTCGAAGCCGAGATGTAGTGTTTCAAGAAGGCCAGACCTTTGAAGACTTTGGGCAACCAGCCAAACCCAAAGTTGATGATGTTTCAGAAATTATTCCAAACCCTGCACCATCACAGCATGCCACTGATGAAGAAGAGTTACCGCAGCATGCAGTCAATAATGTAGAGTTGCAGGATGGATTTCTAGAAGAAGAAGATCCAGAAGCAGAGGGTGTTGAGCAGGGGGAGCCACAACCCCCTCTACCAGAGACTGTTGGTCCACAGTTACGAAGATCAACAAGAGAATTTAAGCCGTCAACCAAATACCCTGCTTCTGAGTATATTTTGCTTACCGATGAGGGGGAGCCAGAAAGTTTTCAAGAAGCTCAAAATCATAAGGAGAAGAGTAGCTGGTAGCAATCTATGCAAGAAGAGATGCAATCCTTGCAGAAGAATCAGACTTATGATTTGGTGAAACTTCCCCAGGGTCGAAAAGCATTGCAGAACAAATGGGTGTTCAAGTTGAAGAAAGATGGCAGCGGAAAGCTAGTCAAGTATAAGGCTCGATTGGTTGTCAAAGGTTTTGGGCAGAAGAAAGGTATTGATTTTGATGAAATCTTCTCGCCAGTTGTGAAAATGACTTCCATTCGAGTAGTTTTGGGACTAGCAGCTAGTTTGAATTTGGAACTTGAACAAATGGATGTGAAGACAGCATTTCTCCATGGTGATCTGAAGGAAGAAATTTACATGGAGCAACCAGAAGGTTTTGAAGTCAAAGGGAAAGAAAACTTAGTCTGCAGATTGAAGAAGAGTCTCTACGGCCTCAAACAAGCGCCGAGACAGTGGTACAAGAAGTTTGACTCATTCATGGTAGGTCATGAGTACAAGAGAACTGTTGCAGACCAGTGTGTTTATATCAGGACATTTCCCGGTGGAAACTTTATCATACTTCTACTCTATGTTGATGACATGTTGATCGTTGGACAAGATGCCACAACAATCAGATCACTGAAGAAGGAGTTATTACAGTCCTTTGACATGAAGGACCTAGGCCCTGCACAGCAAATTTTGGGCATGAATATTGTGCGTGACAGAAAAGCCAAGAAGTTATGGCTGTCACAGGAGAAGTACGTTGAACGAGTGATTGAGAAGTTCAACATGAAAGATGCCAAGCCAGTCAGTACTCCGCTGGCTAATCATTTCAAGCTGAGCAAGAATTCTTGTCCCTCCTCTACGAAGGAAAGACAAGAGATGGAGGCGATTCCCTACTCATCCGCTGTAGGAAGTTTGATGTATGCAATGGTGTCCACCCGACCAGATATTGCTCATGCGGTTGGAGTTGTAAGCAGATTCCTTTCCAATCCAGGAAAAGAGCATTGGGAAGCAGTCAAGTGGATTCTGAGGTACCTCAAGGGTACAGCAAAAATGTGTTTGTGATTTAGAGATGCTAAACCAGTCTTGGAAGGCTATACTGATTCAGATATGGCAGGCGATCTTGATGGTAGGAAATCTACATCAGGATTGCTGTTCACTTTCGCAGGGGGAGCTGTGTCTTGGCAGTCCAAGCTGCAGAAGTGTGTTGCTTTATCCACAACCGAGGCAGAGTATATTGCCGCAGCGGAAGCCGGGAAAGAAATGTTGTGGTTGAAACGGTTTCTCCAAGAATTGGGATTAAAGCAAGAAAAGTTCACGGTACATTGTGATAGTCAGAGTGCCATAGACCTGAGCAAGAATTCAATGTACCATTCTCGCACAAAGCACATTGATGTTCGGTATCATTGGATACGCGAAGTGATGGACAAGCAGTTATTGGAACTGACCAAGATCCACACAGATAAGAATCCAGCTGACATGCTTACAAAGGTGGTCTCGAGAGACAAACTCGAAATTTGCAGAGACATTGCCGGGATGGACTTCAAGTGAGAAGTCAGTCATGCATCTGGGTATGGAGGGGGAGAATTGTTGTTCCAACCCACATGCATGAAAAACATGGGAAGGCAACCAACCAAGTCAAGCTTGGCAGCCACCAACCATAGCAAAGGTCAAGAATGGAGGCTACCCAAGTCAAGAATGAAGGCTCTCCCACCTACTCCTTTTGTGTATAAATAGAGATGGGAGGGAGAGGATGAGGGATATCAGAAATTGGAGAGTAAGAGCTGTGAGTTGAGTGAGTTTCATCTCCTCCTCTGTATTTTGTATTTTGCTCCATTTTAGTGAAAATTCTCATTTCTGTCCGTGGATGTAGGCATTGGGCCGAACCACGTAAATATTGTGTTCTCTGTGTGTGTGTGATATTTTTCTGGGTGTGTGTTTGATCCTAACAATAATCACTAGCATACTTGCAAAATTTTTTGATGGTAAACTCAAAACATTAATGTGGGTCACGGGGAGAAGTTTTAGTGATTAAATCACTGTTATAAAAGCAAATGTCCCAGATTGAAAAAATGGTTGAACTAGTCAATCTAGGATTTTGGAATTTAGGAGCATGTTGTAGCATAACATATCAAGTAGCGGCATCGTAATTTAAGAGGAAATGACCAATTAGAGGTTTGATATCTACTTTATCAATAAGTCATGCCAGTACCCCTAAAATTGGAGATGCATTTCATGTGTTATGATACATGACAAATTGATACTTCATCAGCAACTTAATATGTCTTTATAAGCTATGCGACATTACACCTAATTGCCAGGTAAGGATCAGTATTAACATCATGTTGACATATGGAATCACTGTTCTGAAGGCACTAAGGAAATTTAAAAAATAGAAACAAAATTCAAATACTAACATAACTAAAAGGTAAAAGTTATTGGACGCCAGATCATTGTTGTTCGGACAACATAGGTGCACAAGCACACTTGAGCCAAGCCAACATAAAAACAAACAGAAACAGAGACATATATATTGAGTCTTGTGTCTTTTGCTTCTTCTGTTGATTTCTAGGAGATATGATTTTTTTTTTTTGGGTACTTTTATATGCTTGTTGATTATGGGCTGTGTTCTATTTGAGGCTCTTGTATACAATGTTCACGGGTTGTAGCTTGTGGGGGTAATCTCATGACTCAGACAAGGATGAGTTCCCTAGTGCAGACTCATGACCCTAAAAGGATACTTTTCTTCGAATGTCTTGAGATTCATCGAGTTTAAGCTCCGCGTAGGTTGTCTTGGAATTTGTAATGTGAGACGTTTAGCGGCCAGGATTGCTGTTAATCTTGCAAGCTGCACTAAATTTTGAAGCATTGGGCAGCAAAACTGCTCCGAAGGTACCGCTTTTTTCCCCCCCTTTTGAGTGTCTATTGAACTGTTTGTGGTTCAACTGACCTTGGTGTTGCTCAACCCTTAGAATCTAATGGATTTATCTCGTAAAATTAGGGTTACATATGCAATCTCATTAGGCTATTATGAGCAAAGGAATTAATTCAGACAAAAATAGTTGGATGGCCTTAAAAGAAATGTCTGCTCTGTTTAGTTGCTTAGAATAAACCAGAAATAGAATCCAAATCTTAGATAAAACTTGGATCTTGAAAATTGTTTGATTGTGTGAGTTTAGAAAGCTAGATTAGTCACTGTTTGGAAAGCTAGATTAGTCACTGTTTGGAAGCCAATCAAACAAGAATACTGCGCCTACCTCACCTATTGGCTCTACTAAGGTGAGGTTTTCATTTTTGGAAAATAAATCACCATGAAAATATGATCAGAAACGCTATGCCTAAAATATTTAATATGATTGAAATATATATATATATATATATTCCCTCAATTTTTTTGAGCCAAATAACTAGCTCTAGGTGAGGACATCCAAAAGGTAAAATAGGATTAAAGAGCATATAGATGGGGCCCCATAAAACAACATTGGAAGAGGCAACCAAATATAACAAAAGCTGCACCTATCTACAAAGTAATGTAGAAAATAAGGGAAGTACCACAAAAAATTGGTGGGGGAAGATAAAAGTTATTAGAAGGTGATGAGGAGATGTATCAACCTCTTTCAACATTTAGGTTGTGTTTGGATTTCTGGATTTGAAATGAAAATATTTTGACACTACATTTTTTATGAGTAGCTGTAAGTTAGATTTGATAGCTTAAATATGAATTTCAAGAATGAAATTAAGAGCTTTGTCATTGTGGATTTGAAATGAAAATGTCAGAGTAATTACTTGAAATTATTCATGCTTAAGAATTCTAGTTCCACAAGTATCCTTCTAGAATATTTTCTGTTGCATCTCTAATTTATTCCTTTTTAGTTTTCTCAATTCACCTATCATAGCTTGATCTCTTTTTTTTTTTTTGAAAAAAAGTTCACATCAAATCCTTTCATTTGAAATCTATCTATCCAAACGGAGCCTTAGTGTCAAGTCCAGAGCGTTAAACAGAAGATAACCAAACACATCAACCCACAAATGAATAACAAGTAAGCATGGAGGACCTTTCCACATCAGAGACCAGTTATTAGTTGAACCAAAATCTCAATAAAATCACAATAAATGGTTAACCAAAAGAAGAAATACACCATAAAAGCCTTGAGTTAAAGGGATATCAGGTACAAAATATAAATATACAAATTAAAGCAAGAAGAAATAAAAACAACAATACCCATCAGTGGAACCACAGTAATAGCAGAGAGAGAGAGAGAGAGAGACTTGCTGGATGTGATCAGTTGTCATGACCATGGGGTGCTGCTGCTGCATCTGCATGAGTTAATGCTGCATTCTTCCTCTTGATCAATTGATCTTATTGTTCTCTGATGTTTTCTGCTCCCCAAATGCTTTTGTTTTTGTTTTTGGTTTTAGTTTTGCTTTACTCCTCTGTCTGTGTTCCTATTTTTGAACAACCAAATCAACTAATTTTATGTGTGTGAGTGTGAGACAGAGAAGTAACTTGGAGGCTCCAGATGATACCTTTCTTGGGATTCTACTCACACTTTTTTCAAGGTCCCAGCTCTGTCAGAGTAGTAAGTGATGAGTTGGGATCAATGTTTGTTGAGTAATGATACATTTTTCTAATTTTGAAATTTTAATTGAACTCTAATAATATATTTAAGAATAAAATAAAATAAAATTAAAGTCAAAACATCACATTATAATAGAGTTCACTCTCATTAAAAGCTCATTGGAGCTCCTTTATTAGAACTCTCAATATTTTTCTTGTTTGTTATTAGTATTCTGAATCCGATTTTGTTTATACACCCATAAGGTTTATGAGCAAAATGCATTCTGATTGTAGAAATGTTACAATGTGAACTTAAAAAAAAAAAAAAGGGCATAAAAAAAGTAACGGATTTTGGGGATAAATTTGTAAATTTTGTGGTGAAAATTACATTATCCGAGGTAAAAGTTGTGAATGATGAAGTTTTGGTATACACTCTAAAGTTATAAATGACAAACTTAACTTTTTTGTAATAAAATTATATTTTTTGTGATGAATAAAATTTTTTACTTTTTATAAAAAATACATATCATATGTACTATTTTTTGGTGCACATGATAGCCTTTCCTTTCTGATTAATCCAAAATGTAAAGTTCATAGTATAAAAATACGATTTGAACATGAAGTTCAGAGTTTTGGACCAATCAAATAGTGTGCATAGAGAGAGAAAAAATTCACAAAAAATCTAATGTAATGTTAAAATTTAAAACCTTTTAACTGCATAAGAGAAAAACTTATAGGGAATTTAAAAAAAAATCTTATTTCTAGTACTTTGGACAAATTAATTCAAGTTAATTTCTTATAACCCATTTAGTCTTGTAACTATCCAAAACATTAATAACCCCAATTTTAAATTTAACATAAAAAATGAAAACTAAATCTATATTTTGGAAGAAAAGTACACTAATTTAAATATTTATCCCATTTGGATTGGAATCTATATATTGGGAAAAAAATCATGGAAGTTAAAGCCTAGTATAATTATACTATTTGAAATCTTGCTCATCGTATATATATACTAGCATATCATATGTGCTATGTACGAGATAAAATAATATATTATTTAATAAAAATATGATAATTATATTTAATTTTTATATATTACGTAAAATAAAAGTTAAATGAAAGTTAACTAATCGAGATTTTCTTAATTGTTTAAAATTAAGAAAATCAAAAAAATTAGTATGAGATATTGATCAGCAGGATTCTTACTAAAAATCTCATTTTGGTTATATAAATGAGAGTATAAGATTCACTTTATATAAATGAAACCATTCACTTTATATAAGATTGTTTGGGCGGGAAGTTTATTTTGAATCAAACAATCTTAGCCGTTTAATCTTTAATAGGTAAATATTTAATTTATTTCAAATAAAACGAATTTAACCAATATATTGTGATAAAACTGCTAAAATCTCAGTTAGATTAGAGGCCAAGCGATACGGACACGAGCTTGGAATTGAACCACTTCAGAACTAGGGTAGATCTTTGCCATTGAAAAAAAGAAAAAAAAGAAAAAAAAAAACTTGGTTCATTGAATTCTTTCTATTTGTGTTAGTTTGGCCAACATTCTATGGGATAGAACACTACTGGGTTATCCATTCAATCAAACAATGGAGTAGACGTCTTCTTAAAATTATTTCTTCTTTTTTGCTCCTCTTAATTACATGTCTTTGTAGTTCAGGAGGGAATAATATCAATATGGAGGCCAGAGCTGGGTAAACAATACCGGCTGGATTTGTAAAGAATGAAGGAGAAGAACATAGACTGGATAAAAGATAAATTGCAGAATTTACAGAACCTTAAATTGATAGTGAAGAAGTTGTGACCTTCAAATTAAGCATGCAAAACTGCACAACTTTTTACCCAGAAAACAGAAAGTAGTGTCTGCAGAAAAAATATAGTAAAATTATGCAGACATAATTAAGGTTGGAGACCTACCTGCCCAAACCTATCGAGACCTGATATCTTTATGAAAGATCAAAAACTGTCTAACAACCTCAGATGGAATCACACTCACCTCAAACCCAACACTAAAAGTCCTCAGGTGTAGCCATTAAGCAAGACTACAACTGTTCCACATACTACTAATTCAGAAAACAACACCCAATAATCCACTGCACGTGGGCCGTGGCTGGCCACATTGCCACACCCAGCGGGGACCAAATCAAAATATATTGATCTCACTCTCTCTTGTTTCTGGGAAAAGCACTAGCAAGTCCTTTCCCCCCATTTGAACCAAGTCCTATCATCCTTCCTGAACCAATAACTTCTGTAAACTTTGTCGAAAGAGGCCCTAATTCAAATCAAGTCCCTTCTTTACCTGTCTTGCATCTTAATTATAATTTAAATCAAAGTGGTCAATGGTAACTTAAAACTTTCTAATTCAAGCCCAATGCATAATCTAGCAATGATAAATAGTTATAAGAAATCAGATAAAGGATTTTTAAAAAGTAAATATGTTAAAAAGGTAAAATTCATATTCATATTCATTAACCAATTTAATTCAAGTCAATAAAGTAACTATGCATTTTTAATTCAATTATATCAATTACAATTGCTGGTTTAGTACAAAATAAGTTGATTTACGACCAATAAAAATGCATATCCTTAGAATCGATAAACTTAACCTAAACTTGCAACCTCTTTGGTTAAAAGCACTTCAGAATAGTGTCCCGACATTTTCCAACACAATTAAAAACCTTAAAAACAAGGAAAGTGATGTAAATTTTTTGAGTCAGTTTTTTTATATACAAATATTTAATCATGGTTATGCTACTTAAAATATTAATAAATATCTTAGTGTGAAACAATTGCATATTATTTAGGAGCATTATTGGGACTCAAAACAATACTTACGAAGGGCAAAAACAGAGCAACTTAACCACTATTTAGAATTTTATTGGAATAAATTTCTAAAAAGTTGAATTCATTGATATTCAAGAGATATGATAGGACTTCTTGGTTGTTACAAGGAAAAAGTAAGACTTCTATTCTTCTCTCGTTTGGCTTCCCCACAAAATTTTGAGAGACTGATTCTTCTGTTTGAATAGAGGGATTGGACGAGAAGTGAAGGATACAAATGGGAAAGGGTAATATTCACCATGTTTGGATTGTTTTTAAGAAGGTGAGTGGAAGTTAAGGAGGGGTTACTTTTCTTCCCCTCCAAAATTGGGAGGAAACATAGGGAAGTGAAGTGTTGGTTATTAAATGCATTTTTTAATATAAACCATACCCGTTACTTTGTGAGAAGATCAAGTATAGTATTTTTAATTGTTATCTATTTGGCTTTTGCACCTTCCTTTCCTCTATAATTATTGTCTAACCAAAAAAGAGGAAGGGAAATTTCACCCGTCATTCCCCTTGGTTAATTATTATCTAACCAAACAAGAAGGGGGACACGCTTCCCTCCATTCTCTTCTCCTCCTTTTCTCCTAATACTGCTTTGAGAAAATTTTTGTGACACTGTTATCCTCCATCACAGTGGCACGACACATTCCATATTATATGCTATTTATTTTTATAATTTTTTTGGTTGGTGGTCATTTCATTGATTTAGGTAGTGATATAGATGAAAGAACTTCTAGAAAGTAAGGGATATTCCATTATTCCTGTAATTGAGCACTAAGATATTCTGTAATGTTCACCCATTTCTGATCAAAACCTTAAAACAACTTTACCTGATCAAACACGAAGGACATTTGTGGTTGGCAATCAGCTATTGCAGCCAGGTACATAAGGTTTTGCTGAAGCCTTGCTTGGTTCCTGTAGTGAAGGAAAAAGGTTGTAAAAACCCCCTTACGCAATTATGCAATGATTGTTGGGAGCATCTAGAAAGAAGAACATGAGAGGACAAAAAGGCAAGAAATTTGGTAGTAATGTCATTTCATGACAAAGTTAAGAATCTTATTCCAAAACAGAGTCATAGTCATTTAAATTTAAGATGGGATACATACTCTGCATTTTCACTCAGTTTCCCAGAATTCTGGTTCTCAAGAATCTTCAAAATCAACCATTTGTTCTCGTCCAAATACTGCACATGCAAAAATGTAGAAGTTTGGTAGAGTTAATTACGTAAAAGTAATATCCTATTTATGAATTTGATAAACAAAAAGATTAATACTGTAATGAAAACGTTTAGCTAAACAGCTGATCAGCTAAAACCGTTAGATATGCTAAATATATGTTCCATATTCTGTCTTTGCCACATACTTCGATAAAATTAATAGCACACAAGGTAGCAAATTACATACAGTTTATAGTACTGTCAAAAGTTGTTGATCTTGTGCACAATCAACACAAAGAACAAAATTTTTTGATAGTAAAAGCATTAATGTGGGTCACGGGGAGAAATGTTAGTGATTAAATCACTGTTATAAAAGCAAATGTCCCAAAAATGGTTGAACTAGTCAATCTAGGATTTTGGAATTTAGGAGCATGTTGTAGCATAACATATCAAGTAGCGGCATCGTAATTTAAGAGAAAATGACCAATTAGAGGTTTGATATCTACTTTATCAGCAAGTCATGCCAGTGCCCCTAAAATTGGAGCTGCATTTCATGTGTTATGATACATGACAGATTGATACTTCATCAGCAACTCAGTATGTCTTTGGTGGTGTTTGGGAAGAATTGTAGTTGGGTTTTTTCTCATTTTTTTCACTAAAAGACAAAAATTTTGCAAAACCAAAAAAAACACATCCAAACAAAATATCACATCCAACCCCATAATCATTTCACTTTTTCTCTCACAAACATCACATCCAACCCCAAAAAAACTCAACTATCTTTCCAAACACAAAAATTTTTTTCTTCAATAATATCCTACATCTAAAAAAACCTACATAAAAACCCACTTGCCAAACACCATCTTTATAAGCTATGTGGTAGATCGACATTACACCTAATTGCTAGTCCATTGCCCGGTAAGGATCAGTATATTCATGTTGACATATGGAATCAGTGTTCTGAAGCCACTAAGGAAATTTAAAAAATAGAAACAAAATTCAAATACTAACATAACTATTAGGTAAAAGTTATTGGACGCCAGATCCACATTGTTGTTCAGACAACATAGGTGCACAAGCACACTTGAGCCAAGCCAACATAAAAACAAACAGAAACAGAGGCATATATATTGAGTCTTGTGTCTTTTGCTTCTTCTGTTGATTTCTAGGAGACATGCTTTTTTTTTTGGGTACTTTTATATGCTTGTTGATTATGGATGCGTTCTGTTTGAGGCTCTTGTATACTACGTTCACGGGTTGGGGCTGGATGAGTTCCCTAGTGCAGACTCATGACCTTAAAAGGATACTTCTCTTCGAATGTCTTGAGATTCAGCGAGTTTAAGCTCCACGCAGGTTGTCTTGGAATTTGTAATGTCAGATGTTTAGCGGACAGGATTGCTACTAATCTTGCAAGCTGCACTAAATTTTGAAGCATTGGGCAGCAAAACTATTCCGAAGGTACGGCTTTTTTTTTTTCCTTCCCCTTTTGAGTGTCCGTATTGAATTTTAGCACTTACCATAATCTCATTTCTGTTGACAAGACCAATCCATCACTTAAACTGTTTGTGGTTCAACTGACCTTGGTGTTGCTCAAGCCTTAGAATCTAATCGATTTAACTCGTAAAATTAGGCTTACATATGCAATCTCATTAGGCTATTATGAGCAAAGGAAATAATTCGGACAAAAATAGTTGGATGGCCTTAAAGAAATGTTTGCTCTGTTTAGTTGCTTAGAATAAACTAGAAATAGCATCCAAATCTTAGATAAAACTTGGATCTTGAAAATTGTTTGATTGTGAGTTTAGAAAGCTAGATCAGTCACTGTCTGGAACCCAATCAAACAAGAATACTGTGCCTAGCTCGCCTATCGGCTCTACTGAGGTGAGGTTTTCATTTTTGGAAAATAAATCACCATGAAAATATGATCAGAAACGCTATGCCTAAACTATTTAATATGATTGATATATATATATATATATTCCCTCAAATTTTTTGGGCCAAATAACTAGCTCTAGGTTAGGACATCCAAAAGGTAAAATAGGATTAAAGAGTATATACAGAAGGCCCCATAAAAGAACATTGGAAGAGACAATCAAATATGACAAAAGCCACACCTATCTACAAAGTAATGTAGAAAATAAGGGACGTACCACAAAAAATTGGTGGGGGAAGATAAAAATTATTAGAAGGTGATGAGGAGATGTATCAACCTCTTTCAACATTTAGGTTGTGTTTGGATTTCTGGATTTGAAATGAAAATATTTTGACACTACATTTTTTATGAGTAGCTCTAAGTTAGATTTGATAGTTTAAATATGAATTTGAAGAATGAAATTAAGAGCTTTGTCATTGTGGATTTGAAATGACAATGTAAAAGTAATTACTTGAAATTATTCATGCTCAAGAATTTTAGTTCCACAAGTATCCATCTAGAATATTTTGTCTTGCATCTCTAATTTATTCCTTTTTAGTTTTCTCAATTCACCTATTATAGCTTAATCTCCTTTTTTTTTAAAAAAAAAATTCTATATCAAATCCTTTCATTTGAAATCTATCTATCCAAACGGAGCCTTAGTGTCAAGTCCAGAGCGTTAAACAGAAGATAGCCAAACACATCAACCCACCAATGAATAACAAGTAAGCATGGAGGACCTTTCCACATCAGAGACTAGTTATTAGTTGAACCAAAATCTCAATAAAATCACAACAAACTGTTAACCAAAAGAAGAAATACTCGAGCTATATAATAGCCCAGAGTTAAAGGGATATCAGGTACAAAATATAAATAAGCAAATTAAAGCAAGAAGAAATAAAAACAACAATACCCATTACTGGAACCACAGTAATAGCAAATAGAGAGAGAGAGAGAGAGAGAGAGAGAGACCTGCTGGATGTGGTCAGTAGTCATGACCATGGGTTGCTGCTGCTGCTGCTGCTGCATCTGCATGAGTTGATGCTGCATTCTTCTTCTTGATCAGTTGATCTTATTGTTCTCTGATGTTTTCTGCTCCCCAAATGCTTTTGTTTTTGTTTTTGGTTTTAGTTTTGCTGTACTTCTCTGTCTGTGTTCCTATTTTGGAACAGAAAAAATCAACTAATTTTATGTATGTGAGGGTGAGGCAGAGATGTAACTTGGAGGCTCCAGGTGATACCTTTCTTGGGATTCTACTCACTTTTTTCGAGGTCCCAGCTGTCACTCTGTCAGAGAAGTAAGTGATGAGTTGGGACCATTGTTTGTCATTAGTATTTCAAATCCGATTTTGTTTACACACGATAAGGTTTATAAGCAAAATGTATTGTAGAAATGTTACAATGTGAACTTAAAAAAAAAAAAAAAAAGGTGCATAAAAAAAGTTATGAATTTCGTGGTGAACTATGAAGTTTTGGTATGCACACTCTAAAAGTTTTAAATAACAAAGTTATGTTTTTTTAATAAAAATTATATTTTTTGTGATGAATAATTTTTTTTTTTTACTTTTTTTTGTATAAACTGCATGTCATATGCCCTATTTTTTGGTGCACATGATAGCCTTTCCTTTTGATTAATCCAAAATTGTTAAGTTCACAAGTTTAGTTGGGATAAAAATACTTTTTGAATATGAAGTTTAGAGTTTTGAACCAATCAAATAGTATGTATAGAGAGAGAAAAAATTCACAAAAAATCTAATGTTAATGTTAAAATTTAAAACCTTTTAACTGCATAAGAGAAAAATAAAGGGGATTTTAAAAAAAATCCTATTTCTAGTACTTTGTACCAATTAATTCAAGTTAATTTCTTATAACTCATTTAGTCTTGCAACTATCCAAAAGATCAATAACTCCAATTTTAAATTTAACATAAAAAATGAAAACTAAATCTATATTTTACAAGAAAAGTACACTAATTTAAATATGGGTGATTTACAAGTAAGTCACGTTTTAGGAAATAATGGTACATTAAGTTCTACTTCAAAAACTTTTTACCAGTAAGTCCCATATTAATTTGAAATGACGAAACTATCCTTACCAAATCAAAACACAAAATATAAATCGCAAAATCATGTTTTCATTCTCACACTTCATCCCGCCATTTCTTACCATCGCAGATTTCAATCTCACATTCATCAATTTGTCTCACATTTCGTCTTCATTCATCAATCTCGTCTCAGATTTCCCAAAAACAAACTAGATCATCAAACATTCTAAGATTCAAACAACTAAAAATGGTGAAGACAAGTAAGATTCAAGTATCTTAAACCCTAGTTTTTACATAATCTTTCATTTTTGAGGCTTTTGTTTTTTTATTTCCATTTTAGCTTGAATATTGAGTTCAAAACTTTTCTTTTCGAAACTTTTACTTTTACTTTTGTATTTGTTTTTGTTTTTGTTTGTGAATTTGAGAACATTCATTGTAATGGCACCAAAATCAAGTTCTCTTACTTTCATTTCAAGTTTTAATGTAGATTTTGGTTTGATTGCTGTTAATATTCTCAGATTCTTACTAAATTTGAGTAAAAATCTTAGTTAATCATATTCTCTTGCTTTCCATTTAGGTTTCAATATTGAGTATCGTGCAATTGCTATGAATGTTTTCATATTTTGAGTCAATTTGAGTGAAAAACTCTAATTAATCATATTCTCTTGCTTTCAATTTAAGTTTCAATGTTGATTTTGGTGTGATTACTGTGAATGTTCTCATATTCTGAATCAATTTGAGTGAAAAACCCTAATTAATCATCTTCTCTTGCTTTCAATTTAAGTTTTAATGTAGATTTTGGTACAATTACTGTCAATGTTCTCATATTCTAAATTAATTTGGGTGAAAAATCTTAGTTAATCATGTTCTCATACTTTCAATCTAAGTGTCAATATAGATTTTGGTACCATTGCTGTTAATGTTTTCAGATTCATATTGAACTTGAGTGAAAAACCCTAATTAATCATATTCTCTTGCTTTCAATTTAGGTTTCAATGTTGATTTGGGTTTGATTGCTGTGAATGTTCCCAGATTCTTAATGAATTTGAGTAAAAAACCCTAGTTAATCATGTTCTCTTACTTTTCATTTAGGTTTCAATGTTGAGTATCGTGCGATTGCTGTGAATGTTCTTATATTTTGAGTCAGTTTGAGTGAAAAACCCTAGTTAATCATATTCTCTTACTTTCAATTTAGGTTTCAATGTTGAGTATCGTGCGATTGTTGTGAATGTTCTCATATTCTGAGTCAATTTGAGTGAAAAACCCTAGTTAATCATCTTCTCTTGCTTTCAATTTAAGTTTCAGTGTAGATTTTGCTGCGATTGTTGTAAATGTTCTCATATTCTGAATCAATTTGGGTGAAAAATCCTAGTTAATCATGTTCTCATGCTTTCAATCTAAGTGTCAATGTTGATTTTGGTACCATTGCTGTTAATGTTTTCAGATTCATATTGAATTTGAGTGAAAAATCCTAATTAATCATTTTCTCTTGCTTTCAATTTAGTTTTCAATGTTGATTTTGGTTTGATTGCTGTTAATATTCTATTTGAGAAAAAACCCTAGTTAATCATATTTTCTTGCTTTCCATTTAGGTTTCAATGTTGAGTATCGTGCAATTGCTGTGAATGTCCTCATATTTTGGGTCAATTTGAGTAAAAAACCCTAGTTAATCATCTTTTCTTGCTTTCAATTTAGGTAATGTTCTCATATTTTGGGTCAATTTGAGTGAAAAACCCTAGTTAATCATCTTCTCTTGCTTTCAATTTAGGTTTTAGTGTAGATTTTGCTGCGATTGCTATGAATGTTCTCATATTCTGAATCAATTTGGGTAAAAAACCCTAGTTAATCATGTTCTCTTACTTTCCATTTAAATTTTAATGTTAAGTATCGTGCGATTGCAGTTATTTGAGTAAAAAACTCTAGTTAATCATATTTTCTTGCTTTCAATTTAAGTTTCAATGTTGATTTTGGTGCAATTGCTGTGAATGTTTTCATATTCTGAATCAATTTGAGTGAAAAACCCTAGTTAATCATATTCTCTTGCTTTCAATTTAAGTTTCAGTGTAGATTTTGCTGCGATTGTTGTGAATGTTCTGATATTCTGAATCAATTTGGGTGAAAAATGCTAGTTAATTATGTTCTTATGCTTTCAATCTAAGTGTCAATGTTCATTTTGGTACCATTGCTGTTAATGTTTTCAAATTCATATTGAATTTGATTGAAAAACCCTAGTTAATAATTTTCTCTTGCTTTCAATTTAGTTTTCAATGTTGATTTTGATTTGATTGCTGTTAATATTCTCAGATTCTTAGTGAATTTGAGTAAGAACCCTAGTTAATCATATTATCTTGCTTTCCAATGTTGAGTATCGTGCGATTTCTGTGAATGTTCTCATATTTTGAGTCAATTTGAGTAAAAAACCATAGTTAATCATATTCTCTTACTTTCCATTTAGGTTTCAATGTTGAGTTTCGTACGATTGCTATTAATGTTCTCATATTCCGAGTCAGTTTGAGTAAAAATCCTAGTCAATTATATTCTCTTGCTTTCAATTTAAGTTTCAATGTTGATTTTGGTGCAATTGCTGTGAATGTTCTCATATTCTGAATCAATTTGAGTGAAAAACCCTAGTTAATCATCTTCTCTTGCTTTTAATTTAAGTTTCAGTGTAGATTTTGCTGCGATTGTTGTGAATATTCTCATATTTTGAATCAATTTGGGTGAAAAATCCTAGTTAATCATGTTCTTATGCTTTCAATCTAGGTGTCAATGTTCATTTTGGTACCATTGCTATTAATGTTTTCAGATTCATATTGAATTTGAGTGAAAAACCCTAGTTAATCATTTTCTCTTGCTTTCAATTTAGTTTTCAATGTTGATTTTGGTTCGATTGCTGTTACTTCTCAGATTCTTAGTGAATTGGAGTAAAAACTCTAGTTAATCATATTCTCTTGCTTTCCATTTAGGTTTCAATGTTGAGTATCGTGCGATTGTTGTTAATGTTCTCATATTTTGAGTCAATTTGAGTGAAAAACCCTAGTTAATCATGTTCTCTTGCTTTTAATTTAAGTTTTAGTGTTGAGTGTGGTACCATAGCTATCAATGTTCTCGTATTTTCAATCAATTTGAGTGAAAAACCTTAGTTACTCATATTCTCTTGGTTTCAATTTAGGTTTCAATATTGATTTTGGTACGATTCTTGTGAATGTTCTCAGATTCTTAGACAATTCGAGTAAAAAATCTTAGTGAATCATATTCTCTTGGTTTCAATTTGGTTTTCAATGTTGATTTTCGTACGATTGTTGTTAATGTTCTCAGATTCTTAGTCAATTTGAGTTAAAACGCGGACTTAATCATATTCTCTTGATTTCAATTTAGGTTTCAATGTTGAGTTTGACATGATTACTGTTAATGTTCTCAAGTTTTCAATCAATTTGACTGAAAAACTCTAGTTATTCATGTTTTGTTCCTTTTGATTTAGGTTTCAATGTTTATTTTGATACGATTGCTATAAATGTTCTCAAATTCTGAATGAATTTGAGTCAAAATCTCTAGTTTATAATATTTTCTTGCTTTCGATTTCAGTTTCAATGTTGATTTTGTTTTTATAGCCATGAATGTTATCAAATTTAGACTTCATGAGAATGGCATTGGATTGATTCTTTTAGGACCCATTCTCAGCGTTAATATGTCGTCTATATTGATTTTCTGTATAGGAAACCAACTCATGAAACCACCAAGACTAAAAAGCAATGCAAAGAAAACAATAAGAAAGTGTAAAGAATCAACTTCGATGGAGAAAAAGCAAAAGGGAAAGCGTAGAGAATGGAAACTAACTTTCAGATCAAACATGGTGACAATAGTGAAGCTATTACAGCACATCAAACTCAGGAACGAGCATATTGAAGGGTTGAAGAAAGCCCCATTCTGGTTATTGTTTGATGTAATCTTGAAGAACAAGTTGAATTATAAACAATGCAGAAAATATGATGATATTGCATTCAAAATAATTCTAACATACCAGCCAAGCAGCAGTGGTTCTTTCCAGTTAGAATTAGAAACTGTAAAGTTAACAACAAAAGACATCAAGTCCATCTTCGGTATATCTTGCAGAGATGAGCTAATGCATCTTGGTTATGAAAATAAAAGTATATCATCATTTCTGACAAGAAGATCCATACAAACTGAAAGGCTATCAAGCATAACCATCATGGACTTGTTGCAAAAAGCATTGAAAGGCAAGAAGAAAGAAGACACCGAAGATGTAATTAGGATGCTGTGTATGTATACTTGTTTGAAGCTTTTTTTCTCTACATCAGGAACAACAGTTGGATGGTGTAGACGTCCCCGAACGCTCCTGGGAGGGTGAGTCCCGTTCTGTTCATTTGGGGTCACTACAGCTCAGACTCTCAAATTTGTCACGGTTCTTAATCTGAACCAAAGAGTCCAAATCCGGCAAATTGTTTTGGGAAAACAGATTTTGAAAGAAGTGCCAAACATGGACTGCTTTGCCAGATACAGAGTCACCACCTAAATATTTTATTTTGGGAAATTTAGGAAACCCTGACTCGGTGCCAAAGGCCACGTGTCCGTCATCACCAAAGTTGCCTCGGCTCGGGAACTTGGGTACGATTGGGGAAGGTCACTTCGTGAGCACCCCCGCTCGCCCGATCAAAGATCGGCCTCTACTAACCATGATATCTATTTTTGAAAACATTGTGTGTTCTTATTCCGGTTATTAGCCTAGATTACTATGTGATGCTCACAGCATACAAGTATAGACCGGGTCGCCTGAATTGGAACAAAACATTTCATGTTTGTTTGTTTGAAAATGGTTTGATGGTGCTACTCGCAAGTAGGCTAAAACGTGGATTTGCCACCCTCGAGTGGGCTTAGAAAACATGATTTTGCCACTATCTAGTGGGCTTAAAACAAACATTTGATGAATTGTCCCAATTCAGATAACCCAACCTTCACCCACAGGCATTCAAGGCAGTTATATCACATAAGCAAATAGTCTCATGGTAAGCATGCTATTCATGGCAGTCACTCACACGCATGCAAGGATGCTAAAGCATAAAACTCACCGAGTACTCCAAGCCAAAACAGAAGCTCATTAGAAATCATGCATGATCCTAAATACACAGAAATGCCTAATGCAACACATGCAAAATGCAACTATAGCAGGCTCGGCTATTCTAAACATGGTATATGAAATGCTACAGCTAATCATGTATTCAACTTGGAATTGAAATACAAATGTAGTTAGTATGATGCGCCGAGCCCGGTGCATGCAAAACAGATGAATGAATGCAAACATGCTATCATACTGTATGCTAATTGAAATATGCCCTAATCTAACCATTATATGCGGGTAAATAAAAGGGAAGAAAGACGTGGGGTTGGAAGACATACATCACACGCACGCACACTTATTACAGTTATGCCCCCGCGCAGAGGGTCCAAATAAATAATACAGTCCCGAATAAAAGAATAGTACAGTCCAAATAATACAGTCCAAATAATGTACAAATTCCTAATTAATTTACAAATTAACTAAAAAAGCTGTAAAACTGGCATGCAAGCCAGGGACTGCCTTGACTCCGCTCCGGATGATGAATGACGCATGCCCGGGTGTCTTTGCGCGGAAATCCACGGCGATGCCCCGATTAGCCTCTGTTTGCACTTTTTCTTGAAATGCGCGCCAAACTCCGGAAAGTTGCTGATTCTTGATTTTTTTTTGCTGCAACAGAGAGCAGGAAAGGGGCATAGCAATGTATTTCACAAATATATGCATGCCTCGATCCTCGTGCCACCAATCACGCATATCGATGCATGATGGCCGAGGAGCTGAATTGCACAATTCAATGTAGAATGAATGTACATGAAAACACAACAAAACCTAACTCCATCATGGATGATCCGGAGTGTCGGTGACTGGGGAATTGAGACGCGTTCCGTCACTCGGAGTACGAAACGCACCTCGTTTCCCGCGCCCAGGCTAACTCCTATTCCGAACACGATGCAATATGCATGACATGCATGAATGCAACTAAGATACACCCTAGCATGCTCAATGCTATGAAAATGAGATGCCTCGAAATGCGTGCACACGGGCACGCAAACCAAGGAAATGCATGAATGCGATCTAAGATACAACCTAGTATGCACTATGTTGTGAAAATGAGATGCCTCGGAATGTGTGCACACGGGCACGCAAACTGAGAAAATGACATATGCAATGCAAATGACATGGAAATATGATATGCGCTTACACTAACATGAGAGAGCCTCAGCCACACTCACATAAGAGGCCGATGGATGAAAATGAAGTGCCTCGAAACGCGTGCACATGGGCACGCAAATCGAGGCAATGGTATATGCAATGTAATATGGCTAAAATGGCATATAGAATGCAACATGGACTTATACTAACATGAGAGAGCCTTAGCCACACTCACATAAGAGGCCGATGGATGAAAATGAAGTGCCTCGAAATGCGTGCACATGGGCACGCAAACCGAGGTAATGGCATACGCAATTCAATATGGCTAAAATGGCATATAGAATGCAACACGGACTTATACTAACATGAGAGAGCCTCAGCCACACTCACATAAGAGGCCGATGGATGAAAATGAAGTGCCTCGAAATGCGTGCACACGGGCACGCAAACCGAGGCAATGGCATACGCAATGCAATGGCATAGAGAATGATATGAAAACATGCTAATGGAATTTCAGCACTGAAATGTGGGGGAAAACAGCCCCGAAATGAGGCGAAAGTACACCCGATGCATGGAATAGTCCCGAAACATGAATTTTGGCACTCGAAATGGCCTATAGCTATACCAAACATGCACAATATGGACATGCAATGAATAGACAGTAGCAAGGCAGCCCCAAAATTAGCATTTTTACAGTTCAAAGCATGGCCAAACAGTAAACAAAAACAGGACAAAACAAGCATACAAAAATGGCCCTAAATGTGAGACAAAGAAGCAACTCACAGCTTCTGACCCCAAACAGGTTAGGGACCTTCTACAATATTGAAGAGGGGCCAAAAATAGGATGGTTTACAGAACTGTAAAAACCCCAAAAACAGACACAAGTATGCTCAAAATGCTATGCAAGATAAGGCCCAAAAGAGGTTACAACACTAAGTATACAAAATATGCCCCAAACAGAAAAATATTCTTAATGAAACATGACAAGGGGGTCAAAATAATACCACTTTCAGTTCGAATCAAGGTCCAAAAACAAAAACACCATAGGCTAATAAATCATGCAAAAAAAAGGGGGAAAGAGGGCTACAATGGCAAGTGGCATATGGAAATATCAAATGGTGATTAGCCCTTCAACAATGTTGAAGAAGGGCTCAAAATAAGTACACTTACAGTTTATAACATGCCTCAAAACAGATCACACACAAGCCAAAAATATCATGCAAGAAAGATGGCATACAAGAGGGTAATGAAGCAAGTGCAACAAGGAGGTCCCAAATAGGGTAAGACCCTTAATGAAAGATGAAAATAAGCTCAAAATATGGCCACTTTCAGTTTTTTTCGGAGCTCAAATGTATAAGCAAGAAGGGGTAAGATATAGACCAAGAAAAGAGCAAAAAAGGGAAAAACGAGACTCACCCTTGAAGACTAGTCTTTAGCAACCTCTTGGCTTGAGAAAAAGATGCTCCTTTCCTCTGGAAATGACCTCCAAACTTCTGGTACGGAGTGGTGGTGGTGGTGCTAGGTGGTGGTGAAGGAATGGTGAAGAAATGGTGTAGGGAACTTGGAGTTTTGATGGTTGGAATATAAAGAGAGAGAGATATATAATGTAGGAGCTCTAAACAAAAATTTCTAACCCTTAAATCTGAAGGGGAGGGGGCTGTATATATAGGCAAAAGGGGTGGAAAAAGAGGGGGAAAAAAGGGGGGGAAATTCGCATTCAAAATTCCCCCCAAAAAGGCCAAAAGGGTGAGACAAAGAGGGAAGTGGTAGCTGCGGGTCCCAAATGGCCAAGATCCCTTCAACAAAATTGAAAAGGGGCTCAAAACAAGGAACTTTCTAGTTTACATCAAGCCACGAAAATAAATACACGTAGGCCTAAACTATCGTGCAAGAAAAGGGAAAAAAGGAGGGGTAAAGAAGCAAGTGATAGATGGAGATGTCAAACATCAAGAGGTCCTTAATCAAACATGAAAAGGAGCTCAAAATATGACTATCTCAAGTTCGGGTCAAAGCCCAAAAATGCAGAATGAAGGTTCGGGAGCCGAAACACGCAGTTTGGGGCCCCAAAAGTGGGCTGTCAGGCACCGGGAGTGGTGTTCGACCACGAAGTGGGTCTCTCAGACCTCAGTGTCCCTCTAAAGGGAGTAAATAAGATGCATTCCAAAAACCGGAGCAATAGGAGATGGTTAAGCGGTCCCGAACCGAGGCACACGGCCTGACGGCTCCGAAAACCGGGAACCGGGCTCCGAAATGGGAAAAATGGCCTACAGCCACAAAATGTAGCCCACGGCCACTGAGAGATGGTCTACGGGACCTCTCCCTTCCCTCAGGAAAAGAAACAGAGAAAACCGAGCCTGGTTCGCAAACCGAGACAAAGCACAAAAGAGTTCGGAAGTCCGGAGGCAAGGCTCACAGCCGAGACTCTAAAACTTCTGGACGAGCACGATATGCAGTATCACCAAGCGCTCAACTGGTGATGTCTGAGTCTCAAGGTCGGTCAAAAATGGGGTGTCTACAGTTGCCCCTCTTTGACAGAACTCGAAAGTCATAAGTGACGGGAGTGAATGCCAAAGCTCGGAGACGACCCATTTTTGGCAAGGCCGAAGACTTAGACAAACATACAAGATAAACAGAGATGTGCCCGCAGGCAAGGGGGCAAAATGCAAAGCGATATGCATAGAGCCGAACATAACTTATGATCATGCAAAGAAACATTGGGACGTATCCCGGTGTTTAGGGACGTATCCCAGTGGTTTAGAAAAGAAGGAGAAACATAGGGACGTATCCCGATGTTCCGCAAGGAATGTGAAACGTAGGGACGTATCCCAGTGTTCCGCAAGGAATGAGAAACATAGGGACGTATCCCGGCGTTTCAGAATGGTGTGAGCATTGGAACGTATTCCGAACACTTTTAACCGAATGGGGAGAAACATAGGGACGTATCCCGGCGTTTCAGAATGGTGTGAGCATTGGAACGTATTCCGAACGCTTTTAACCGAAGAGGGAGAAACATAGGGACGTATCCCGGCGTTTCAGAATGGTGTAAGCATTGGAACGTATTCCGAACGCTTTTAACCGAAGATGGAGAAACATAGGGACGTGTCTCGGCGTTTCAGAATGGTGTAAGCATTGGAACATATTCCGAATGCTTTTAACCGAAGGGGGAGAAACATAGGGACGCTTTTAACCGAAGAGGGAGAAACATAGGGACGTATCCCGGCGTTTCAGAATGGTGTAAGCATTGGAACGTACTCCGAACGCTTTTAACCGAAGGGGGAGAAACATAGGGACGTATCCCGGTGTTTCAGAATGGTGTAAGCATTGGAACGTATTCCGAACGCTTTTAACCGAAGAGGGAGAAACATAGGGACGTATTCCGGCGTTTCAGAATGGTGTAAGCATTGGAACGTACTCCGAACGCTTTTAACCGAAGAGGGAGAAACATAGGGACGTATCCCGGCGTTTCAGAATGGTGTAAGCATTGGAACGTACTCCGAACGCTTTTAACCGAAGAGGGAGAAACATAGTGACGTATCCCGGCGTTTCAGAATGGTGTAAGCATTGGAACGTATTCCGAACGCTTTTAACCGAAGGGGGAGAAACATAGGGACGTATCCCGGCGTTTCAGAATGGTGTAAGTATTGGAACGTATTCCGAACGCTTTTAACCGAAGAGGGAGAAACATAGGGACGTATCCCGGCGTTTCAGAATGGTGTAAGCATTGGAACGTACTCCGAACGCTTTTAACCGAAGGGGGAGAAACACAGGGACGTATCCCGGCGTTTCAGAATGGTGTAAGCATTGGAACGTACTCCGAACGCTTTTAACCGAAGGGGGAGAAACACAGGGACGTATCCCGGCGTTTCAGAATGGTGTAAGCATTGGAACGTATTCCGAACGCTTTTAACCAAAGGGGGAGAAACACAGGGACGTATCCCGGCGTTTCAGAATGGTTTAAGCATTGGAACCTATTCCGAATGCTTTTAACCGAAGGGGGAGAAACACAGGGACGTATCCCGGCGTTTCAGAATGGTGTAAGCATTGGAACGTATTCCGAACGCTTTTAACCGAAGAGGGAGAAACACAGGGACGTATACCGGCGTTTCAGAATGGTGTAAGCATTGGAACGTATTCCGAACGCTTTTAACCGAAGAGGGAGAAACATAGGGACGTATCTCGGCGTTTCAGAATGGTGTAAGCATTGGAACGTATTCCGAACGCTTTTAACCGAAGAGGGAGAAACATAGGGACGTATCCCGGTGTTTCAGAATGGTGTAAGCATTGGAACGTATTCCAAACGTTTTTAACCGAAGAGGGAGAAACATAGGGACGTATCCCGGCGTTTCAGAATGGTGTAAGCGTTGGAACGTATTCCGAACGCTTTTAACCGAAGAGGGTGAAACACAGGGACGTATCCCGGCGTTTCAGAATGGTGTAAGCATTGGAACGTATTCCGAACGCTTTTAACCGAAGAGGGTCTAACCCGTCGCACGCGCGAGGAGAAAGAATGATAATTGCAAGTGAATTGGTGCATAAAAATGCAAGTAATGAGCATAACAATGCGAGATAGATGTGCATAATCAATGCAATGAATGGGTATAACAATGCTAGTAAAGTGGGTGCATAACAATGCAATTGGAACGTGCATCACAATGCAAGCATGAGAAGTGCATAACAATGCGGGTGGAAGGATGCATAACAATGCAAGTGGAATGTACGTGACAACGCATATTTGAAACAAAATGCCGAATAAGGGAATACAAGCCTTAAGTAGACCAATTTCCAAACGCAACCTCCGATTTACCTCTCGGAGGGGTCATGATACATTCCAAAAAGGATACACCTCGTGCTTGTCGACCGACGATGAGCTACACATCGAAGTCATGAGTTGAAAATTCCGCAGAAACCTTTTGAGCTGAAAAGAGTGGGTTCTTCTTGCACTTTCTTGACTATACTCCTAAACCGTGGTTACTACCTTTCCTTCCTGGCCATGTTCACAACTTTCCCTATTCTCCAACGGGGTGACAGACTAGGTTGATTCAGTATCCAGAATCGAGGCGCATTCACATGCTATCTCAATCTATGGGGCTGCCATACAGATTTCAAGCCGAGGATAGACCCCTGGGTATTTAAACCAGACTTTAGTCTCAGAAATTCCGAACCTTTGCGTTCTAGGCAATAGCCATCCGAACTCTAGTTTCCACCGTCGCAGTTGGTCTCATAGGAACTCATGGCAAACACAGCCAAGATGCATCTGGCAGGGGGTTGGTTTTCTGAGGGAGCACTTTGATTACCATTCTGGCACTGAAGTAGGCTTGAGTTTGAGCTTGAGGTAGAGGCGCACTCATACTTCGGGGCATTTGGCAAGACTTGAAGGGGTACACACGGAATGTAGTCTTGGAACTTACTGAAGTTGAAACAAACTCAGATACCCGACATTTCCTCTTTTGCTTTTGCTTTGTAGTCTGGAACCCATATAGCTTCAGATAGGTCCTAGTTTTGCTGTTTTGACATGACCTGGGTTGAACCCTGCGATTTTATGAAAGAACGAATCTTGTTTTGCACAGATGTGGAGAACGGCACGGCACTCGGAGCGCAAAATGATTTTATTTTGGAATTAGTAAGTGAGCTCTTGACCGAGTATCGAGCCTACAATTGAACACAACAAGACAACTCAACACGGAAATAAAAGGCCCACGACCTAAACACCACTCAACAAAGGAAAAACAAAGTAAAACAACCTAAACACATCGAGACACACTCGGAATGACCCAAAGCAAGAATCGAGACACAAAACAAAAGACACAACACACAGACGTGCACCGGGAGCCTGTTTCACTGGGTATTGTTCCCCACCCTCTCTCATTTGTGACCCTCACGTCACTCGGCCCTCAAGCTCTATTTTTCTGAAAAAGCCCTTTTCTCACTTTTTCTCTCATGGCACATCTCTCTATTCTTCAGTCTCTCATTTTTCATCCCTCCCCTGGGTGGTTGATGGATAAACGACAAATTGTGGGCTCGCGCCCCTAGCATTCTGCTAGATTCTCTTTCTCTTGCGCGCAGCAGTGAATTCCTCCTATGGAAAGGTTACACTACAACTGGGTGTGTAGCAAATCTGCAGCTAACATCGGTCGATGGTGCTCTGCTGGGGAGTTTGGACGTGATCAGATGTGTCCAGATAAGAGAGTGGAATATCTTGATCCATTCCGGTTTGTGCTTCGCACTTGGCTTGATACCTCGTTGCTTGGAGGGTGAGAGAGTTTTTAGCCATTTTGCTGTTAACTTCGGTTGTGCCCTATTCTGGCAAGTAGAGTGCCCTTCTTGGCAAGTATGTTGACAAAGGGGAAAAGACAGAACACCTGACTCAACTGTGCCCCTAGTTCATCATTTTGACCATTCTTGTTTTAGTTTTCTCCTAAAAAAATTTTTGACCAAAATGAGAGTTAGATTAACGCGCTTGTTCGATTTTCTGATTTAAAATCATGCAAGTCAGGCCATGAGCACTGAAAATTTTCCTCTTTTGTGTCCAAGAAATGGTCCAGTTTTGAAAATGGAATACTTTTCGAGAAGATTAGTCAACCTCAGTAAAAATTCTCAAAAACTATTTTTGCAAACGACCACTGCTCAACGAGCACGGAACCTACTCTTGAGATGCACAACCTCGGATTCGAAGGAAAATCGCCCCTTGCTTGAAGGGAACTGCATGGCAACGGAAAGTTGCCCCTTGTTTGAATGGCACCGCGGCGCATTGAATGGCAACGAAAAGTTGCCCCTTGTCTGAATGGCCTTGCAGCGCATCGAGTGGCAACGGAAAGTTGCCCCTTGTTTGAATGACACCGCGGTGCATTGGATGGCAACGGAAAGTTGCCCCTTGTTTGGATGGCACCACAGCGCTTTGCAGGCAGTCCTCAGAGTGACGAACACAACTCGACTCTCGGATACAGAGAAGGCAAAGATGACCAAAACCATCGCATGGACACAATTGAATTGTTTTACGGCTGGACTTCAGAATGAAGTTGCCTACGCATCCCAAAGATGGGAATTAAGCCTTACGTAGTTCGGGGTTAAGGTACACTCGGGTATTAACCTCTCCTTTTTAGGCTCTAACTTTTGCCAAGGCGCCCATCGCGGGTTTTCGACCTTGCGAGCTTTGTTCTTCTTTCTTTTTCATTTCTTTTCTTCTCTTTTTTTTTTTCTTTTCTTTTTTTCTCTTTTCTTCTTTTTTTTTCTTTTTTTCTTTTTTTCTCTTTTCTTCTTTTTTTTTTCTTTTTGCTTTTTGTATATATCTTTTCTTGCTCTAACTTTTGCCTGGGTCGCCCTTTCTGGGTTTTCGGCCCAGCGAGCCTCTCAAAGGGTAAAAGTGTAACAAGTCCATGCCAAATGGTTTTAGGATCTCGAAGCCATCCGTATCCAGGAGAGTGGCTGTTGTTTTGCAAGAGGATTCATCTTCGGCTTTTCGAGCACATCTGACATCTTTGCCCCTAGTTCAAAGGGTACTTCTGTTCTAGCTTTGCAAGCTTTTTCTGATCTTCTTGATCCGACTTTCCTGGCCTCTTGTTCAAGGGCTGCTTCAAATCTGGCCACACAGGCCTCACATCGTAGTTGACCGTTGAACCTTCTGAATTTAAGTTCAAGGTTTGGAAGCAAAGGGGTTGAGTCTCGAGGCTGAGAGCGATCCTAGGCTGCACAATCCCAAGAGCGATTCCACACAGGTCTTCGCAGGACCGCGCAAAACATTTTGTTTTTGAAAATTTTTAAGAAAGCGACAAATCACTCGCGCCGAAGATAGTGTGAAACCAGTCTGGATCAAGCCAGGGTCCTTCTCAGTACTCACGCTAACAAGCATGATTTCATTCATTAAGGGCTTAACACGCCTCTCTTTCTCTCAGTTGATCAAATTTTTGCAAAACCCGAGGAATTCTTTCCTCTTCGTTTTCACCGCAGTGTTCAAAAGGTTTTGAAAAACTTAGGTCGATGTAATGAATTCAAGGCACAAAAGAGTAGGTGAGATGCATTGCCGTTTCATTCAAATCTTCTGGCACAACTGGCGCACGGCTGAAGCAAATACAAGAGTGCAAAAAAAATCACTGTTGTTTCATTGAGATCTGTTGACACAATTGGCTCCTCGGTAGAAACAAACTCAAAGAAAGCAAAAAGACAAACACGAAACAAAACAGTGATGTCCGAGGTAACACCTCCGGAGTCACCCGACTCCTACACAACAAGACTGACTCGATACAACAAGACAGACTCAACAGGACTGACTCGACACAACGAGACAGACTCAGCAGGACTAGCTTGATACAATGAGACAGACTCGACAGGACTGACCCGATATAACAAGACAGACTCAACAGGACTGACTCGATACAACAAGACAGACTCAATACCCAAGTCAGAAAGCAGAATAAATAGCATTCACAAATGCTCAAAATAGTGCGTTCCATCCATCACATCTGGAGTAAACTGAGCATTGCCAGCAAGTGGTTCATCCCCCGATCACATAACAACACAGGTCCAGAGTACCCGGGGGATATCAGACCCTTCTGATGCTATGGTTCCAAGACTACTTAGCAAAAGGGAAAACAGACAGCATCTCAGCCCGATTTCACGATAACCCATATGAGCAGAGCTGAATGACTGTGCCTCCTACTGAATTCTGCCCCAAAATTCTGCCCCGAATCTGAGTCTGATACCCACAGGTAAAGCTGACTCCCAAATACTGAACTGGTGCCCGCAGGCCTGATGCCCAAACCCTGTAAACTGATATATGCATTCGTATGGAGACGCACCCCAAAAGCACATAACAAGTAAGTGAGAGCTAAAAACACCCCTATGTTGGGGTAGGGTTTCCCTGTCCTATATCGTCAGCAGCTAGGGTTTCACTACGCACGCAGTGGTTTCAAACAACCTGTCCTAGTTTGGAATGGTCACTATGGATCCGAATATGCACTAGGTCGAATGGTCAAAAAGGGTGCCCCGGTAAAACCGGGGTTTGTGTTCCCATACTGGCAGAGCCCGTAACCGGCAAGCCTTATGGACATGCCTTGACAAGACAAGCCTCTGGCAAAACCGCTCAGGAATAGCAGATGGCAAACACGGTGTCCTAGGAGCACCAATGCAAATGCAATGCAAAGAAACACACAAGTGTAATCAAAACAGGATATCATGAGTTCGAGTCAAGTTCTCTAAATCCCCAGCGGAGTCGCCAGAAACTGTAGACGTCCCCGAACGCTCCCGGGAGGGTGAGTCCCGTTCTGTTCATTTGGGGTCACTACAGCTCGGACTCTCAAATTTGTCACGGTTCTTAATCTGAACCAAAGAGTCCAAATCCGGCAAATTGTTTTGGGAAAACAGATTTTGAAAGAAGTGCCAAACATGGACTGCTTTGCCAGATACAGAGTCGCCACCTAAATATTTTATTTTGCCACGTGTCCGTCATCACCAAAGTTGCCTCGGCTCGGGAACTTGGGTACGATTGGGGAAGGTCACTTCGTGAGCACCCCCGCTCGCCCGATCAAAGATCGGCCTCTACTAACCATGATATCTATTTTTGAAAACATTGTGTGTTCTTATTCCGGTTATTAGCCTAGATTACTATGTGATGCTCACAGCATACAAGTATAGACCGGGTCGCCTGAATTGGAACAAAATATTTCATGTTTGTTTGTTTGAAAATGGTTTGATGGTGCTACTCGCAAGTAGGCTAAGACGTGGATTTGCCACCCTCGAGTGGGCTTAGAAAACATGATTTTGCCACTATCTAGTGGGCTTAAAACAAACATTTGATGAATTGTCCCAATTCAGATAACCCAACCTTCACCCACAGGCATTCAAGGCAGTTATATCACACAAGCAAATAGTCTCATGGTAAGCATGCTATTCATGGCAGTCACTCACACGCATGCAAGGATGCTAAAGCATAAAACTCACCGAGTACTCCAAGCCAAAACAGAAGCTCATTAGAAATCATGCATGATCCTAAATACACAGAAATGCCTAATGCAACACATGCAAAATGCAACTATAGCAGGCTCGACTATTCTAAACATGGTATATGAAATGCTACAGCTAATCATGTATTCAACTTGGAATTGAAATACAAATGCAGTTAGTATGATGCGCCGAGCCCGGTGCATGCAAAACAGATGAATGAATGCAAACATGCTATCATACTGTATGCTAATTGAAATATGCCCTAATCTAACCATTATAAGCGGGTAAATAAAAGGGAAGAAAGACGTGGGGTTGGAAGACATACATCACACGCACGCACACTTATTACAGTTATGCCCCCGCGCAGAGGGTCCAAATAAATAATACAGTCCCGAATAAAAGAATAGTACAGTCCAAATAATACAGTCCAAATAATGTACAAATTCCTAATTAATTTACAAATTAACTAAAAAAGCTGTAAAACTGGCATGCAAGCCAGGGACTGCCTTGACTCCGCTCCGGATGATGAATGACGCATGCCCGGGTGTCTTTGCGCGGAAATCCACGGCGATGCCCCGATTAGCCTCTGTTTGCACTTTTTCTTGAAATGCGCGCCAAACTCCGGAAAGTTGCTGATTCTTGATTTTTTTTGCTGCAACAGAGAGCAGGAAAGGGGCATAGCAATGTATTTCACAAATATATGCATGCCTCGATCCTCGTGCCACCAATCACGCATATCGATGCATGATGGCCGAGGAGCTGAATTGCACAATTCAATGTAGAATGAATGTACATGAAAACACAACAAAACCTAACTCCATCATGGATGATCCGGAGTGTCGATGACTGGGGAATTGAGACGCGTTCCGTCACTCGGAGTACGAAACGCACCTCGTTTCCCGCGCCCAGGCTAACTCCTATTTCGAACACGATGCAATATGCATGACATGCACGGATGCAACTAAGATACAGCCTAGCATGCTCAATGCTATGAAAATGAGATGCCTCAAAATGCGTGCACACGGGAACGCAAACCGAGGAAATGCATGAATGCGATCTAAGATACAACCTAGTATGCACTATGCTGTGCAAATGAGATGCCTCGGAATGTGTGCACACGGGCATGCAAACCGAGAAAATGACATATGCAATGCAAATGACATGGAAATATGATATGGGTTTACACTAACATGAGAGAGCCTCAGCCACACTCACATAAGAGGCCGATGGATGAAAATGAAGTGCCTCGAAACGCGTGCACACGGGCACGCAAACCGAGGCAATGGCATATGCAATGCAATATGGCTAAAATGGCATATAAAATGCAACATGGACTTATACTAACATGAGAGAGCCTCAGCCACACTCACATAAGAGGCCGATGGATGAAAATGAAGTGCCTCGAAATGCGTGCACATGGGCACGCAAACCGAGGCAATGGCATACGCAATGCAATATGGCTAAAATGGCATATAGAATGCAACACGGACTTATACTAACATGAGAGAGCCTCAGCCACACTCACATAAGAGGCCGATGGGTGAAAATGAAGTGCCTCGAAATGCGTGCACACGGGCACGCAAACCGAGGCAATGGCATACGCAATGCAATGGCATAGAGAATGATATGAAAACATGCTAATGGAATTTCAGCACTGAAATGTGGGGGAAAACAGCCCCGAAATGAGGCGAAAGTACACCCGATGCATGGAATAGTCCCGAAACATGAATTTTGGCACCCGAAATGGCCTATAGCTATACCAAACATGCACAATATGGACATGCAATGAATAGACAGTAGCAAGGCAGCCCCAAAATTAGCATTTTTACAGTTCAAAGCATGGCCAAACAGTAAACAAAAACAGGACAAAACAAGCATACAAAAATGGCCCTAAATGTGAGACAAAGAAGCAACTCACAGCTACTGACCCCAAACAGGTTAGGGGCCTTCTACAATATTGAAGAGGGGCCAAAAATAGGATGTTTTACAGAACTGTAAAAACCCCAAAAACAGACACAAGTATGCTCAAAATGCTATGCAAGATAAGGCCCAAAAGAGGTTACAACACTAAGTATACAAAATATGCCCCAAACAGAAAAATATTCTTAATGAAACATGACAAGGGGGTCAAAATAATACCACTTTCAGTTCGAATCAAGGTCCAAAAACAAAAACACCATAGGCTAATAAATCATGCAAAAAAAAGGGGGAAAGAGGGCTACAATGGCAAGTGGCATATGGAAATATCAAATGGTGATGAGCCCTTCAACAATGTTGAAGAAGTGCTCAAAATAAGCACACTTACAGTTTATAACATGCCTCAAAATTGATCACACACAAGCCAAAAATATCATGCAAGAAAGATGGCATACAAGAGGGTAATGAAGCAAGTGCAACAAGGAGGTCCCAAATAGGGTAAGACCCCTAATGAAAGATGAAAATAAGCTCAAAATATGGCCACTTTCAGTTTTGGTCGGAGCTCAAATGTATAAGCAAGAAGGGGTAAGATATAGACCAAGAAAAGAGCAAAAAAGGGAAAAACGAGACTCACCCTTGAAGACTAGTCTTTAGCAACCTCTTGGCTTGAGAAAAAGATTCTCCTTTCCTCTGGAAATGACCTCCAAACTTCTGGTACGGAGTGGTGGTGGTGGTGCTAGGTGGTGGTGAAGGAATGGTGAAGAAATGGTGTAGGGAACTTGGAGTTTTGATGGTTGGAATATAAAGAGAGAGAGATATATAATGTAGGAGCTCTAAACAAAAATTTCTAACCCTTAAATCTGAAGGGGAGGGGGCTGTATATATAGGCAAAAGGGGTGGAAAAAGAGGGGGAAAAAAGGGGGGGAAATTCGGATTCAAAATTCCCCCCAAAAAGGCCAAAAGGGTGAGACAAAGAGGGAAGTGGTAGCTGCGGGTCCCAAATGGCCAAGAGCCCTTCAACAAAATTGAAAAGTCGCTCAAAACAAGGAACTTTGTAGTTTACATCAAGCCACGAAAATAAATACACGTAGGCCTAAACTATCGTGCAAGAAAAGGGAAAAAAGGAGGGGTAAAGAAGCAAGTGATAGATGGAGATGTCAAACATCAAGAGGTCCTTAATCAAACATGAAAAGGAGCTCAAAATATGACTATCTCAAGTTCGGGTCAAAGCCCAAAAATGCAGAATGAACGCTCGGGAGCCGAAACACGCAGTTCGGGGCCCCAAAAGTGGGCTGTCAGGCACCGGGAGTGGTGTTCGACCACGAAGTGGGTCTCTCAGACCTCAGTGTCCCTCTAAAGGGAGTAAATAAGATGCATGCCAAAAACCGGAGCAATAGGAGATGGTTAAGCGGTCCCGAACCGAGGCACACGGCCTGACGGCTCCGAAAACCGGAAATCGGGCTCCGAAATGGGAAAAATGGCCTACAGCCACAAAATGTAGCCCACGGCCACTGAGAGATGGTCTACGGGACCTCTCCCTCCTCTCAGGAAAAGAAACAGAGAAAACCGAGCCTGGTTCGCAAACCGAGGCAAAGCACAAAAGCGTCCGGAAGTCCGGAGGCAAGGCTCGCAGCCGAGACTCTAAAACTTCTGGATGAGCACGATATGCAGTATCACCAAGCGCTCAACTGATGATGTCTGAGTCTCAAGGTCGGTCAAAAATGGGGTGTCTACAGATGGGTATTTCTTAATTACATGGAAGACATAAACTCTATGAGAAAATACAAATAGGCAGAAGCAATAAGGAACACACTGATGTCTTCAATTGAAAAATACCACAAAAATCCAGCAAAGGTCACAGGATGTGTTATGACTTTCTTAGTAAGTACATGTTTACTCTATATTATTAGTTTGTTGTTAATAACAGAGAATATTATTTCTTATTCAAATGACAAAAATTCTTTACATTTGCTTTGTAATATTGGTTGTGTGAGCACACACTGATCATTCACCCTGAAGTTAACGAAGCATGCCCAAAGGTGATCAAGTGGAATCTTATCAAATTACATAAACGTATGAAAGTCATATCATTACATGAGCTGACAAGAAGATAGGTCACATTCTCATCTCATTTGAATTTCAATTCAAGTTGGGAAAAATCCCTATTTAAATACACTGAATTATTACTGAGAAACTTTTTAGTTTCCTAAACTTTAATTATTTCAAAAACTAATATCTATTGTATGTTGACCTACAGGTAAGTAGTGCTCGATTGAGTGGGGAAAATGATGAGGAACATGATGACACTGAAAACGAAGAAGAAGAAGAAGAAGAAGAAGAAGAAGAAGAAGAAAAGATGTTGAAGCAGAAAAAGAATATGCTGAAAATAGTCAAGAAGATACTGAAGAAGAAGAAGAACAAGAACAAGAAAAAGAAAAAGAAAATCTTGAAAATACTGAAGAAGAAGAAGAAGAAGAAGAAGAAGAAGAAGAAGAAGAAAAAGAACAACAACAACAACAACAACAACAACAACAAGAAACTGGTCAAGATGCTGAAGAATGCCATCAAGAACAAAAGCTAACAAATAAAGACTTTGATGTCTTCTGCAACACTATGATCAATGATGCACCTGAGGGAGAAGAACACATTCATCAACAAACACTTGAGAAACTTCAAACTGAGAACAACAATTTACAACTTGACAACACAGTGAAGACCATCTATATAAATAAACTTGAAGAGGATAACAGGCTACTCACAGTACAAATACAACAATTGAAAGATAAAAATTCTCGATTGCATAACCAATTGGTTGAAAAAGAAGTCCATGAGATCACCCAAGAAGTTTGTGGATGAAAGCATTCTGGGACAAATACAAAGAATAAAGGTCATACAATAAGAGATGAAAATTCTCAACTACTGCAGAAAGAGGTCCATGAAAATTCTGAAGTGGTGGACAAAGAGCTCCATCAGAAAGAGGTCCATGAATAACACAACAATCTTTTACAACAAAAGATTGTTAGACAAATACAAATGCGAAAGATTGTCAAAATTCTCAATTGCAGAATCACTTAGTGGAGGAAGAGGTCCATGTCTTAACTCAACAAATTTGTGCAATAAAAGTCGATGATCTGACAGAATCAGGACAAACAAATCTGCAGAATTCCATGATTAAAAAGATCAAAACTTAAGCAAGGAAGACTACTGAGATGTCAAATTATGAGTATGGTGGCAAGAAAGTTAGAGTCGAGAAAGAGAAGGAATACAAAGATGAGACAATTTCTAACAAGTATGATGTGGCTCAATTGTTACCTCCTGAAGATAAATATAAACTACAAATTCTTTGGAAAGAAAAAGCAGACAGAATCAAGGTATAATCTTACATAAATCTTGCAATTTTTCATGTAGTACAAAAATATGAAATGAAATTGAGAAATAGCTCTGTTTTCTAAAAATATTTTGACTTAATTATTAACACATTTTTTTTATTATTTTGTAGTGCATGTATATGGTTTGGCACAAGATATGACAATTGTGTGTTTATTAATGATATCAAGAGCTTGATAAAAAGGATTGACATATCCAGCTGTATATGTATAAAATTTGCAATTTTTTAACACTGAAAAACTTGTCATTAATTCATTAACATCACTTTTGTGTTTCAATTTGACAAACAATTGATGCATATGATGAGATTCTTGAAAGAGAATCACATGCACAAAATTCTAGTGATGGAGCAGAGCACAATCACAAATCTTTTGTACTGTCAAGTCTATATTGGGTAAAGAATAAATGTGCATTTGTCAATTTTATACATTATCTTCCTTTCGATTTTGGTTTCGAAGTTGATTTTTTGTGTTTGTTATCATTGCTGTGAATGTTCTTCAATTTTGATTTGGGTATCATTATTGGAAATATACCCAGATTTTAAAACAATTTGAGTGACAAATCATAGTTAATCATGCTTTGTTGCTTTTGATCGAGATTTGAATATTAAGTTTTGTACAATTATTGTGAATATTCTCATATTTTTTTGTAAAAAACAGCCAATGTTGAAAAAGAAAACTTCAGGAAAAAGGAAAAAGCTTTTGAAAAATACTTTGCAAAAATCCCTCACATGTAAATACATCCAATCATTGGACATTACTTGTTATCGACAAACACTTTGGGACTTAGAAACATTTCAACTCTTTGAGACCAAGAAAAGGAAATGACATGCACTACAACGTTGCATATCAACTGGTAAGAACAATTTCAAATTACCATTACAATAATCAGATGTATATCGTTACATACTTTATATTGATTTTTTTTAATAGCAAAAAATCATCAATGAATACATGAAGGATACACCTTGTCAAGCAGAAAAAGCATGGAATTGTGATGTGAAGATTGAATCAGTCAAAGACAACCCTCAACAAGAAACAATGACGTATGTTATATTTATTCTAACTAACAAATTTTAATATCTTTTTCAAAATTTTTTATTTTTTCACTAACTGTGTGAAAAATGATTTCTGTAGGGTTGATTGTGGAATTATTGTTTGCTACATCATAAGACAATACATAAGGCATCAACCAATTCCAAACACATTACCACCAGGCACATCCACAAGACTGAGAGCAGACATAGTACATGAGTTCCTTAGTGATCCACAAAGATCAATTAGAGTCAAGTAGAGTCAAGATTGCAACATTCAATGAAATCTTTTTTGATGTGTAACCCAATGAACTCTTTTTTGTCACACTCTGATACAATGACTAATGTTTCTGTTGATAGTTGCAAGCATATCGCCTCACAAACATGTTACAATTTCTATGATGTGTAATGGAATAGTTTATCATACTCTCAAAGATATAAGCACCAGGGCTTTCTTGATGTTTTTGTCCATATATTCAGTTTCTATTATCCTGTTTCTCACACTACTATATTGGAAAAGTGAAAATAGTGTTACAAGTAAAAATAGTGGGCACAAGACTTTACTGTATCAAAATTAGCGTTTTGTTGATGTTTTTGTTTGCTTTTTCAGTTTTTATGTAGTGTTTTATTGCCTCACAATATTATCACAATCACTTATTTTGAAATTAAAAACTTAAAACTGAGAATATTTTCAATTTTATAAAGTGTTCTCTCAATTTTCAAAACAATAATATTATAACAACAATTTATTTGCTGCCTCACAATATTATCACAATTTGAAAACTAAAATTCGAAACAAAGAATATTTTCACTTTCAGGCCACTGTTACTTTATTCAAAACATAAAGTATTTATCATATCTATTTAGAATATTAATTCATATTTATTCAACTAATCACATTTATAACTAGTTCCAATTCATAACAAGAGCCTTACACTATTATCACAAAATCAACTATTTTGAACTACAAACTTAAACTGAGAATATGTTCACTTTTTATACAGTATTCACATAATTTTCAAAAACAAACATTCACCAGTGAAGTTTATTTACAAAAACCAACCAAACAAATAATTCACATTAAAAACAAACACAAAGCCAACCAAACAATATTATCACAAACAATTTCAAAATTAAAATTTGAAACTAAGAATATGTTCACTTTTAATTCAATGTCAATTTATTCAAAGCATAGAAGATTATTACTCAGCTCTCAACAATACAAACTGCTACTTCAAGAAATTTATGAATACGAAATTTTTACAATCACAAAGTAGTTACAAAAAATCACAAAGCCTCCTTACACGATTTCTTATTGTGACTGCCAACCTTCCCACATCTACCATAAGTAATTTGCCTTACTTTCTCACCATTGGAACGAATTCTCTTCTTATTTGGCCTTCCTGGTTACTTCTTAGACAAAGGAGGAAGAACAACATTACTATCACCATTAACATTACAATTTGGTTTCCAAATTGAAGGAACATGATATATGGGAAAAAAATAGGACTTTCGATAACTTTGAACATAGAAGTATTGATTAACAAATAAACTCAAATCATGTCTCTTTTGTATAGCACCAACTGCATGTGCACATGGAAACCTTTTCAATTGCCACTCGCCACAAGAACATATTCGTCTACTAATGTCAACTGAAACAGATGGATGTGAATGCACCTCATAGACATCATTCCCAGATGAACTAACAATCCATAGCCTTGAAGTATTAAAAGCATCATGCAACTTGGACTTCATTTTGGGGCATATCACACTATTCCATTTATTAACAAGTTCCCTTCTCTTAGGAATTTTCCTCATCAACTTAATTCTTACACTATCAATCAACTTTGTGATAGGCAAGTGGCGTTCTTCTCGTATCTACGAATTGAAAGATTCAGCTACATCTGACCATATCTCTCCAAAGCGTTGCCCTCGAAAATATGCATTACTCCAATGATTATATAGTATGTCATCTAAAAACTTTTCAACTCTTGACCCACCTTCAGTCTTTAACTCAACCAAACATTAATGAAATGTTTCTTCAATTGGAGCATATGTACATTTCCCAAACAGAAAGATCAGTTTTTTTTTTTTCAATCCATGAAACATACCACGCAAATGATGCCTCAAGTTTATCTTCAAATGATATAAACAATAAATATGGAAAGCCATTGGAAAAACCTTTGGCAAAACTTCAACTAATCCAAGGTTACTATTTGACACGAATGTAATATTTCGTTCTGGTGAAACAATTGTACTCAAATGCTCTAAAAACCAACGCTAGTTGTCTTGATTCTCTGAGCCAACAACTGCAAAACAAACAGGAAAGAACCCTACATGTAAAAAACAGAAAAAATGAGAATATTCTATTATTCTTAGAAAATGGTAACACTTTAACATTCAAAATATCAAACACTAAAATGAATAACTGAAAAAATAAAAAATGCATATAGAACAACAATATTATATAAAATTTAAAACATTCAATCATATTTCTAAACTGAGAACTTTTTCAATTTCAGAACAGAGAAAACATATTTCTTGTGTACCTTAATTTTCATCTTTTCCTGTAGCAACAAGTAAATTTCTTCTAAATCTTTCCTTATAAAATGTGCCATCAAGGAATAAGAGAGGTCAACAATAATCAAATCCACTAATGGAACCATGAAAAGTAACAAATAATCTCTTAAACCATTTAATATCATCGTCATTCTCAAACTCAATGTAACTCCCTGAATTGCAACTCTTTGCAACATCCACATACCATTTTAACCAGTCAAATGACATTAAGTTGTCTCCAAAAATCTCACATTTTGCTTTCTCTACCCTTAACCAAGCTTGACGATAACTAACTCTCAGCCCATACCCCAACTTAAAATCTCGAATAACATGAACTGGACGTGTCAATGAATTATCACGAACACCTTCAACAATCAAATCAGCAACTAAATCAGAACTCATACGAGAATGATTCATCGTATGTACTTCAGCACCACATGTGTGGACATTGTTCAGCTTCCTTATATAAAAGAACCCATTAGCATTCTCCACTCTACCATGAACATTCCACATGCAACCTTTTGTCTCTCTAAACAAACATTGTGTGGTAACACGAACTTTATCATTCTTAACAAATATGAACTCAAATCCACACTCAATAGAAAACTTCGACAATGCATTACGAAATTCAACAATTCCACCTTCAAATTTCTGTCCTATATGTGTAATACTAACTGCCTAACCTGCAAACAACTGTACTTTTTCCTTGTGTTGACAAAATGATGATAATATATCAACCTCTACTTCAACCTCCAACCTCGAATTCCTTTTGGAGGATGTTTGGAGGATGTAGATGCTTTGTTTGACAAGTTCATAGACTTATTGCTATCATGAGACAATGCAATATCACAAACTTCAAGATCCAACATTGACTCTCTTTCTGCATAATCCAATCTTTTGTTGAGATAACCACAGTTAATGGTTGAGTCTTTTACTCTCACAACAACATCAATACACTTTTCAAGGTTGGAGGTTGAAGTAGAGGTTGATATATTATCATCATTTTATCATCATTTTGTCAACACAAGGAAACATCAATACACTTTTACTCTAACTCCTCATTGTTGTCCAACGTATAACTAGGATGTCCAAGTAATGAGTAAGATAGACAAATATTATCAGATTGCAAACTATCCCATTTTAAACATAATTTATCAACCAACTGATCATATGTAACATTTTGATCAATCTTAATTGCAAATGTGCAACCATTATACTTGTACAACAAAAAAATAGGCGCACTCGTACAACCTTCACTCATCTTTCAATCTAAACAAGAAAAAAAGATCGCATCAATAAAAATCAGAACAAATACTTCATAACAATATTAAGAACTTTCTCAGTTTTCACAAATCACGTTTTCAATTCATAAAATACCTAACCAGACCGAGAAATCATCCAGCAAATCACGTCTTCAATTCGTAAAAATGAAATTATTCAACATATATTCATAAATAAATTCAATCAAAACTAAAGAAAATTCTAAAAACACATAATATACAAAATCGAAACAATACATACCTATAAACCAGATCAAAGATCAAATATCTAGCAATTCAATTCTTCAGTTTATAAATTGAAATCGCACATAACAAACACCAACAAATTTCAACTCAAAAAGCGAACCAAACTAAGAAATCCTTCAAGATCCTTTGCTATTCGAATCAAAATTGAGAAATCAATTATGTATAATAGCGAACCAAACCAATAAATCCTTCAAGATCATTCATGATTCGCATCTTCAGCTACTTCCATAACTGATCTGTTAACTGATTTGTTTTTTTCTTTTTAGTAAATAACGTGAATGCTATTTTATATACAGTTGTTTATGTTAAAGGGCAAACACGTCTTTTTACCTACAAATGAGACTTATTGGTTCAAAAAGTTTTTGATAGGACCTAAGCTACAACCAAACATATTGATAGGATTTTCAGGTAATTATCTCTTTAAATATTTATCCCATGTGGATTAGAATCTATACATAAGGAAAAAATCATGGAAGCTAAAGCCTAGTATTATACTATTTGAAATCCTGCTCTTAATATATTTTATTTTATTTTATTTTATTTTATTTTATTTTATTTTTTGATCGGCAAAGAAAAATTTCATTAACGGCATGAAATTAAAGGTACAGGAAGATGACATGCATCGAGAGAGATTCGGAAAGTACAAAATACCCCTACTACTGCTACTCGCATCCATACAACCAACCCCTAGGCCTCACAATTTTTTTTTTTTTAAACAAAAAAGTTAAGAAGAACTTAACTGAAAAATAAAATACCTGAATTCCCACAAAATTACCCACAAAATCCAAAACCAAAGCTGCTACACACCCAACGCCTACCTGCTAATTTAAAACTAAAACTATACCGCCCACTAGCTATTTTTTGAAACTAAAATAATCACCTATACTGCTTCAACTCCCAACACCTATGCTGCTTCATATCTATACCGCCCACCTGCTGCACACCCACGCCTGACAACTCCCAAAGCCCAACGCGCCACCTGCTACTACTGCTAAATCTGTACACCACGCTCCTCTACACCTCCCAACTCCCACCTGCTAAATCTTTTCACCACTCTTCACTGGCCGGAAAAATCCATAGCCAACATCACCACGGCTTGAAGAACTTCCATGCCTGACAACTCCAAGCTGTTATACTACTGCTATATCATTACCACCCACGCTGCTATACTCCACATGTTGCTTCACTTCCACTGCCCAGCGAAGGCCCACGCCGGACAACACACTGCCAACACCCAACTGCACCCACGGACAACACCCAAGGCCACACCTCTCCGACGCGGTGGTTCAAAACTCTGAACACACCCAAGGCCGATCAACACTCAAGACAACAAGACCCACTGCAGGTACTACTCCACCGTCCCTATATTGACGACCCGACGCCGAACTCCTCTTATTCAAAACAACCGCTGAGATACAACCACACATCTGGACGGCGTTCACCCCTCAAACTCCCATACGCATAGAAGCGCTCGAATGAAATCTTATACAGATCCGGATCATCTTCGACACTAATGCTTCCCCCGACCAAAACACCGAAACACCTCCATAGATCTGAGCGGACAACACCCCTCAAACTTCCACGCGCAAAGAAGCGCCCGAATGAACATCCTAACCAGATCTGGATCGTCCTCTTTGCCGACCCAGTGAACAACCAAAACGTCACCAAAACACCCAAAAAACCAAGCAAGAACAATGGCAGCCCGCGCAGCACCGGTGGGAAAATAATGGGGGATTCAAGTTCATTAAACGGAAAACTAACAAACAAAAACACTAAAAGAACTGGGCCAGCCGACCTCCATAGCCAAAGGCGGCGGCCGACCGGCCCCAAAATGAGGCTTGGGAAGGAGGTTTTTAGAGAGAGAAAGAGGGGAGGTACATTTAGTGATAGACTAAATGTATATATATATTGACAATGTATATATACATTTAGTGATAGAAGCGCTCTTAATATATATATATATATATATATATATAATATTCTGAATTTTTAATAAATGTGAAAATTGACAATGTAAACATCATACTTTTCATAGTTCAAGTTCAAAAAAAAAAAAAAAAAAAATCCTACTTTTAATAAATAAAATAATATATATTTTTAGAACGGAAGCTGTAGCCCAATCCATGCTGACCCGTGCTGCCGCTCATAGTTTGAGAGTGGTGGCAGGTTACAAACTAAATTTGTATGAGTTGGTCTACACACAGTTTAAAATCTTTAACTCCATGGAAAAACCCACCCAACCCTCTAATTCATATGTTTTATAAATCAAACAGTTTAACCATGAATAAATCTCTTCATTTTTTTTTGGACTGTCATCACCTGTTTAGATAGTAGACCACTGTCAAAGTTTCCTAAGCACAGGTATATCATCAAACATTTTATTTTACTTTTATTTTGTACCTTCATATTTATATTGTAAGTTATATGATTTTAAAATGTGTTCATATAATATGTTAAAATTTACAACTCGTCAACTTGCCAAACTTATTCATTTAAAATCGCAAAAATACTCAAACTAACTTGCTGATTGAGGTTGTATGTGTTGATGGCGGGGTAAGATTGTCTACCCACAAAAGCGATTGGGTTGAGATTATTTTTCCTAAATCATCCAATTCGAACTTGATCACACCCCTCCCCACTCCCCACTTTAGCCTAACCCATTTTTAACCCAAAATTTGGGTAGTACATAAATTAGAACAAAATATCAGATCGGAAAATGTTTGATCCACAAAAAATACCTACAATTATACCTATAATAATGTAGTATTATATGTGTCAACTTTTAATCTATTATACACTCAATGATATAGCATTGCTCTTTCGGGTTGGGTTTGGGGTCGGGTTGGCTTGGTTGAAGGGACGGCGCCATTTGGGGGGGATGTTTGTCGCGGTTGCATGGCTTTGATGAGAGTCTCTCTGACTTGAGAAATAGGAGTGGTATCCACGGAATTGACTTCCATTCTTCAATTACACTCTGTCCTCTTTTGTATTCTTAAAACGCTTTAGCATGCAATATATAAAGTCATAATAAACTTTCAAAGCTTCAAAAATTCAAAGGCTCAAAAAAGAAAATGGGAGAATTTTAAAAAAATGGTGTGTAGATAAAATAATTTCACAATGATAAAAGTACAAGTGATTCATGCATAAATTTACATAAAAAAGACTTGTACTGTCATCATTTTGAAATTATTTTTTCTAATCTCCAATTTATTAATATTTTTTGAAAGAAAAATGAACCAAAGCAACAATGTTCAACTCACACTAATAACGTCGTTTAAAAAAAAAAATTCACACTAAACGCATTCCTACCTATCCAAATCCAAATCCGCCAGGGAAAACAAAGTGACACATGTACAAAACTTGTTTAAGTAATTTTTTTTAGCAACAAAAAACCCTTTGAACACTATAACATATAAAAGTTTTAGAGGCTAAATGTTTTGACTTGTAAAAGTGAAAATTTTATTGCAAAAGATATTTAGGAATCAATTTCTATCGTAATGAGAACTAAAAGGTCGTCTTGAAAAGTAAAAAACAAGTCTTTTAGTGACAATTTGAAAATATCACTAGCAAATAGATTTTTAGGGACAAAATAATTTGGTCTCAAAATAGTTTATTTTTTGAGACAAAAAATTTGGTCCCAAAAGAATAATAATTCATTACTAATGTCTAATTTTTGTTGTTAAAAATATAATGACACTTTTTGCAACAAAAATATTTGGTCCCTAAAAATTAATTTTGTCCCTAAATTTTGGTCTTTAAAATCTTAATTTTTTGTAGTGAAACCTAGCTTCCGCAAGACACGGGGTAAAATTCCGAATATATATCATTATTCACAGCCTCACATATCGAGCGAAAGAAAAGGAGTTATGGGTGAAAAGTTTATATTTATAGGGTCAAATGCTATTTGATTTAATGTTTAATTTTTTTTTGTGATAATGATATGCGTTGAAAAATTATTAGAAAAGCCGTTACAAAAATGGCCGGAAAAGTCACCAGAAAGTTTCCGGTAGACTGATAATAGTAAGGTGGACAAATAGGTGACATTGGACAGATATTGAATAGATAGGTGACGGTGTACAGATAGGTGACACTTGGACATATAGTAGTACAAATAAGTGACACAAATATGTGACATTTTGGATAGATAGGTTACAGTTGAGCAAATAGACAGATATGTAAGTTTTTAGTTAGATAAGTGTCTTTTTGGATAGATAATGTTATTTTGGTTCAAAAAAAATAAAAATAAAAATAAGCTTAGGTCTGTTGTTCTAATAATTTTTAAAGTGAATTTCTAACCTAATGCTGTGTTTGGTTGGGCGATTTGGGAAGGGATTTGGAAAGGGAAAGAGAAAAGGTAAGTGAAATATTTATTTTCATTTTATCTAGTTTTACACACTTTTTTTTTTCCATTTCCAAATTCCTCCATAAATCCTCTAACCAAACATAGCATAAGTGCCAAAAAAAAATGCAACAATGCTATGTACCAAAAAATATGTTTAGAATTCTGAAATTTGTAAATCAAATTCATTCTGTTTCAATCCAAACAATGCTACAGATTAAAAAAGTGTCAAGAATTTTAAATTCATAAATTAGATTTATTGTGCTTTTGGACGTAAGCCATACCACGGTGAGTTTAAATTTACACAAAATATTTAAATTGTAAGCACTTGTCTAATTTTTTTTTTTTGGGTGTGGAATACAAGCATTTGAATTTGCTGAAAGGAATTCCTTCCTCCTGTTGTACTCTATAAGATCAACACAAACTCTGGGTCCAAAACAAGTATTCAAAGGCCAAAAAAGTGTGGGGTAAAAAAAACCATTCAAGAAGGCTCAACAACACAAAGTAAGCGGATTCCTACCATTCCTATGCCCACAAAGAAAGCAAAGTGAAATAAGTCAAAAGTCTAGGAAACCTAGGTGAATTTACACTTGGTTTCCAGGTGAAAGATGCAAAGGAAATGAAAATTATTTCATTCAAAAAATAGAATTTATGTTGTCTGGATTGGTGAAATTTTGAAAAAATAATTGAATTTACAAGGAATTAAGTCCCACCTTGGAATTCTATACTAAATGGTTAAAACCCCTCTTTTATTTATTTATTTATTTATTTTTGGTGTGGACGACGGGATGGAACCATTTCCAAATTAAAATCTGGGCAAGCAAAAGGCTAGGTTTAAGGAGTTTTAAGAAAATTTCCAAACCAAATTCGACAGGGCAAATTCAAGAAAAAAACAAAAAAGAACAGATTTGATATCCAATCCACATTAAGATTTGGGTGGAGATTTAGAAAGAAAGAAAAAATATAAGTGAAATGTAATTATATTTCATTTACATTTCACTTACTTTTTACACTTTTATTTTCCAAATTCTTACTTAAATCTGTGATTCAAACGCAGTCTAGATGGAATTGTAATAGAAGAAAATTGCTTGTTGATTTTTGACCCTCCCTTAGAGGATCAACAACGTTTAACTCTTTTTTTTTTTTTTCCATCAAATTTAAGTAAAAGTTTCATTTGATATTGCGCGTTCTAACGGAACAATTTGGAATTTCATCAAACCACTAGTTGACCGGGAGGATGACCGGGAGGATGTTTGGCCGGTCGACCGGCTAGTATAATTGTTCCACAGATTTTTGCAAGGAGATAGTCGATCCGGGGGGGGGGGGGGGGGTAACCGGCCTGACATCCGGTCAGTTGTCCGGTGATGGTGTATGCCCTATATTTCCAACGATTATGAACAGTAAATTGATAAAAGGTACAACCATTCTCAATTTGATGAAAACTTTAAGATATCCTGAATTTGATATTAGTTTGAAGAAAATGTTGGAGCACAAAACCGTACTGTTTTCATCAAATTTAAATTTAATGAAAGAAAAGGTGCAACGTTGAAGACACTTTCCAATGTAACAATAAGTAGTAATATAAAAGAATAATCTTTATTTCATGCATATAAGGATTGTCCTTTTATAATCTTGAAGTAAAAGAAATTTGGGTTTCTTTGGAATTATTTTCGTTTTCTGGAAACAATACAATTGATTGGTCACGAAAATTATTTATTTATTATTATTTTTTAATACATCGTACTTTTTAAGATACATTAAAAATTTGTTTTTAAATATTCGAAAACCGTTTTCACACAAAATAAAAAATGATTCATGTTTTTTTTTTTTGTTTCTAAAAATAGAAAAAACAAAAATCAAGAAAATAAAAATGATACCAAATAGATAGGCCCTTCGTGATTCACTAGGTCTAATTTAGGTACAGAAATTTTTTTCATATTTTTTGAAGCGCCCGACTTGTACTCTGGCATCATTTTCATGAATCACATGTTGATGTAGGGTAAAAAAATGAAAGTCTTCATATGCAAATTAAGACTTAGTTTCTTCATTTACAACCCATATTCAATTTTTAATCCCTTATCAAACCTTACTAGTCAATAGTCAAAAAACCCCATCAAATGGAGAGCCAAAAAAATAAAAAATAAAAAAAAAATCTTGATGTTTTGATGCTTATAAATAGTCCCTCTCCATGCATTAAATAGACATAGTTTTGTTTACTCTTTGCTTGTATACCCAACAAGATGAGACCTCTAAGCATTGTTTTAGTCATTCTAGCAGTACTAGCTCTTCTTCTAAGCATCAAACCACATGAAGCTAGTAGAGTCCTCCACGAAGAAGAAAACGTGTCGATGAACAAAGAAAATCGTCAGTTACAGTCTTTGCCTCCGCATAAGAAATTCAACCCTCCTGGACGAAGTCCAACCCAGATTCCTGGGCCGCCGCCCTCTCTTAGCAACAAAGCCAGTACCATTAGTCAGAAAGGTTATGCAGGTCATGTTATGCCTCACCCTCCACATCCTCTTGTGTACTCACAACTCATGGTTCGTGTGGCAAAAAATTAATACTAATATAACTTGCTCGCAACCAATAACATTATCATTAATACATTTATCCTAGAAATGTAATAGTGACTAAAATAAAATGAGTGCAAATCCTGTAAACCTCTTTTTTATTTATATGTTGTTAATTAGGTGTCTTTTATATACTTGTTCACTGCAATAAAGAAGAGCTTAAGGATGACCTTAATGTGTATTTTGATACTCATTATATGTAATAGAAGCATAAAAGATCAAACTGATTTGTATGTCTTTGTTTCTTGTTATTGTTGTTGTTATTGCAACTCTTTTTTGTATGGGTGTTTAATTGTCTTCCACAGCGCACTAGTACAAGGCAAGAGCAAACTCCATACATTATTCTAAATTTAGATAGTTAAATAGCGTATGCTTTATATAGCATTTTGAATTAAAAGGAAAAAGAAAAAACAAAAAGGATAAATTAACCTTAAAGTTAATTTATGTTCAAAATTAGATAGAAAATACCACGATAAATGTCACATAACATAAAAAAATATATTATTATATTGGAGTTTGAGTTTGTGTCGCACCTAATAAAATATTTTATGCCATGTGACTATCGATGTGTCATTTTCTATTTAATTTTGAATATAAATTAATTTTAAAAGTAAACTGAGAAAAATTTGAAACATGAAAGGTTAAAGTGAGAAAAAATAAAATTTAAATACTAAAATGAAAAAGTAGTCAAATATAAAGGAAACAAAGTGTAATTTATCAAAAAGAAAATTTAAGTTGAGCTTTGTAGTATGCTGAGCTTGATAAAACATGTAGGGTGTAAGTGAATTTGTGGTGAGGTGTAAGTGCAAAATTGTGGGAGTGCAACTCTCATTTGCTCCTCTCTACGTTTGTGTATTTTTTTTTTGGGTCTGACTAATAAGTAATTCTTCCTAAAAAATGTTATATAAATATACTGATAGATTGCTAGAGTATGGGTTATTTTGGAAAGTATTAAAAAAATTGACTTTTTATTTATTATGAAAAGAAGTATAAAAAGTAAAGGGATAATGTTGTTAGAAAAATGTTATGCACTAATATAATTTAATTAATAAAATTATTAAGAGATTTACAATAAATAAAATATAAAAGTAAATTCATACAGAGTAAGAAAAAGTTGGTTTTTGAGATTGAGAGGCATGGTCACTGTCCTAAAACCGTTGTTCCTCTCCTATGTAAACGTACAACCGGAGTGCAACGACTATAAGATACAACCTAAGCTCTCACAGCTTTTCACATCTGATGTTCACGTCCACCAGGAGGATATGAACAAGTCACGAATCATAGTTACCAAAAAATACAGAAGATAGATAAAACTATACTCTTCAACAAAATCTCAATATATGTTATACTCATGTATACTCTTGTGTGTCCTCTATCTTTAGAAAACATAGGAATATATATAAGTGAAAATCTTATAAGAATTAATACCTAACATTTAATCATTACACAATTATAATAATAAAACTTCATAATATCTTTGTAATTGAAATGTTTAATGTTAATAACGGTCAAATAAATTAAATAGAAATAATTATTTTCATTTTTATTAAAATTCCAGCATTCTCTACTTTTAATAAAAATAAAATTTTAAATAACACCATAAAGTTTATACTACACCCCCATAATTTTAAAACTTTACACTAAAACATATAAAAGTTTTAGAGATCAATTTTTTTGGTCTCTGAAAGTAAAAAATTTTGTTGCAAAAGATATTTAGGAACCAAATTCTATCGTTGTGATGATAGTTGCTAAAAGGTCGTTCCAAAAAGTTAAAAATAAAGTTTTTAGCAACAAAATTTTAAAAATGTCACTAATAAATAGTCTTTTATTGACAAAATAATATATTTTTTTGAGATAAAACATTTGATTCTAAAAGGATAATAATTCATCACTAATGTCTAATTTTTATTGCTAAAAATATAATAACAACACTTTTTTGTAACAAAAATATTTGGTCCCTAAATTTTGGTCTTTGAAGCCTTAATTTTTTGTAGTGTTACTATTCAAAACAAAACAAATATATATATATATATATATATAAGGGCAACTACATACTGCGCAATAGATGTGGGAGCCTTCCGGGCTTGAACCACACTTAGTATTGACAATTTTCCTTTGAAGAATCATAATGAAATATATCTTGAACTAGACCCCTTGTGCCAGAGATCAACTTGTTAGACACACAATACTAGTATTGGATATCAGTTCATTGGTTAGTGCTCTTAAAGGCCATGCACTAGATCTTGATTCTCATGGGTTACTAGAGACTAGCCTAAGTCTCTAAGTCGTGATCTCACGACTACACCCACTTAGTAGAACCCTTCAAAGGTACAGTGATAAAATGCACCTTACAGGAGATTGCCTACCTTGGATTCATTCAGGGTAAAACCTTTCCTAATCAGTCACTTCTTTAGCACTACTACCTTAGAGATGAGTAGAAGATCAACCTTGATATGGTGTCTCCTAAAAAATGAGTGATGGAATCAAGTCACGCTATATGGATTGTTTTTACCCATTGAACTTTCTTCATGGGATCTCCAATCACAGAAGATGGGTTACCTCCCTAGGTGATTTCCTAATGGGCTTACACTCATTCCCCTCAACAAATAACAAATCTAGCCTCAACGCTAGTCCAGAGGCAAAAATTCCTCTTTTGGCTTCTCAAGCCTAATTGTTGGTCAACAATCTATTTCTCTATCTCATGGACTATATAATTATTAAACCTTTTCCATTGTAGTACACCTTTTCTTATCTTTACACACTTGTAAAATTTTCAAACACACTTCTCCGATACAAAATTAATGTACCCTCTCATGATAAATATAATTTTAAATCAATACAGTTTCAAAATAATAAAATATCATATTTTCTTTTGATTCGCGTAATCACTTCAAATATCAATTACTCAGCGTGTCAAATGTTCTTCACACATACATCCCACTAATACCATATGTAACAATCATGCTATTTGATTGTGATAAAATTCTTTAACCAATTTTATAACTTTCTCCTCAAGTCAAGGTCCTTCGAACAATAATAAATAATTCATTTTCAAAACATAGCAAACTCAATAAAACTAGGCTTTCACAATTACCAAATTTATTTCAACCAAAATAAGCATTCAAATAAAGGTAATAACTTATAGTGATCCCGGCTTTGACCCGACTTTTGTGATGTTCCGGACTTGGGTTTAATATTTTTGTATTATTGTTTATTCCCTTCTCCCCTTGTACACCTTTGAAATTGGTCTTTAGGTTGTTGTGGTTGTGTTTGGAATAGGTTGGTTACTTAGTTTTCAAACCTTGTGTTGCCCAGATTTTTGGTTCTCCGCTCAAGCGGTCATTCTTGCGCTCGAGCGGACTATGTTAATTTTGGCCCTCCGCTTGAGCGGACTTTCTTGCGCTTGAGCAGGAGTTGCAAACCCTCAGTACTTTGCACGTCTGCAAAAGTGCTGGAGGAGTGTCTTTCACGCTCGAGTGCCGTTTCCTACACTCGCTCGTCCTTTCTTGAGCTCGAATGGCTGGTCTGTTGTCTGAAAAAAATAGTGGAGGTATGTATTCTATGCTCAAGCGGGTCTCTTCTTGCACTAGAGCAGAACAAAAGTTTGTGTCTGACGCTCGAGCGTCAAACCCTCTGCTCGAGCGGACTACGCGTATATCAAATTGCGAAAAGCACTTTTTACATCACTTTTCTTTTTCATATCTTTTCAGCCAAAACCCTAAAGTTGAGAGCCTCTTTCTCTAAAATACTCTCTCTCTCTCTACATTTTGGCCTAGATCCTTTAATCTCTCCACCCTACTCCCTTTGATGAAAAGGTGGAGCTTCTCAAGATCTTTTCTTTGAACCAATTAGAGTTGGATTTCGGCACTTTTGGGGTTTCTCACTTGCTTGGCTCATCTTCTCTCTTTGAAGTAGGGATATTCTATACTTTGGTATGAGTTTTAACCTAGTTATATGTGGTTATGTATAAATGGTGGAAATTTTGGGAGTTTTTGGGTAAACTTAGGGTTTGTTCTCAAATTGAAAGAGGGGTTTCTATATTGTGTTCTATAGAGGATTATGGGTTTTGAATATAAGGATATCTTGTGTTAAAATGGTGAATTTTGGCCTATGGATTAATCTTTGAGTAAGGGAGAGATTTACCCTAAATATGTTTTGAATATTATTTTGTATAAATAATGAAATTGACGTGAGAAATGTGAAATTGGGAAAAGGTGTAAATAAATGGTGTAGTTGGATTTTTTTAATCACTCACTCTTGAAAAATTTGATAAATTATCTATTATAAAGATTGTATATCTGTTTAGAAATATCTGTATTGGGCTATTGGTGGAGGATAGCTAGGATTGTTGTAGAAATTGTATGATAATTAGGTGAATTGAAATTAATCATTTAAGTTGTCGTTGAATATGACGGTATGATTAAGGCATTGAACATGTGTTATGGATAGTCACTGTATATGACGATGAATCTAAATACATTGTATATGCATAATGTTTTTGGGAGAAGAAAGGGGATGTACTCCATTGATTGGGAGGAGATAAGGGATGGATTCCATTGAGAATAAGTTGGCCGAAGTGTCTTGGGTGAAAGTCCCGAAATCTTGTGAATACATGGGTGCTGATCCCGCAGATGAAATTTTCATAAAATGGCAAGGTTGAAGTATTTGTATGATGGTTATGTGGATAGGAAACCACTGAGTTGTAGTCTCAGTTGGATCATTTGAACCATGATGAAAGCAGAGGCAAGAAGCCTACTAGTCAAGCATTAGATACCTCTCTAGGAACTCTTCGAGCTCGTATTCAGCTGGTTGACCTTGTCTGTGTAAATAAGAAAGAAAGCGCTCTCCTAGCGTCGCCCACGAATTTGAAAGAGCCTGCAGATCCTCTTGGAAAAGAGGGCTAGTATGCATTGTTGGATGGTCCGGTCTCGTTGATTCCACACGTAGGGGATGGATTCTTTGTAATGACGGGGAGTTGTAATCTTCCTATTAATGATTGTGACAGCTTTTATAGGATACGTACCACCTTGGGGTCAGATGAGCTTTTGCGGAGCTACAGTAATTACAAGCTTAGCTATGGCTTGGAATGAAATGAATTAGCTTAAAATGAATAGTATTGAATGGTTATGGGAAGAATGTAAGTTGATCACAAATATTGAACATTTATCTGACACTTATATTTTAGTTAAACTTCATACATTGTATTAGACTGTCTCTACTGGGCTTTGGCTCACCCTACTTGGGAAACCATTTTCAGATATAGGTGATATGCTTCCTCCAAGATCATAGCTTGGGACCTTGGGGTCAGATGAGCTTTTGCGGAGCTACAGTAATTACAAGCTTAGCTATGGCCTGGAATGAAATGAATTAGCTTAAAATGAATAGTATTGAATGGTTATGGGAAGAATGTAAGTTGATCACAAATATTGAACATTTATCTGACACTTATATTTTAGTTAAACTTCATACATTGTATTAGACTGTCTCTATTGGGCTTTGGCTCACCCTACTTGGGAAACCATTTTCAGATATAGGTGATATGCTTCCTCCAAGATCATAGCTTGGGAGGACTAAGGGCTAAAGGCTCTGCTTTGTTATATTTATGTTTAAATGTTTATTCAAGCCGAGGGCTTTACATGTATAGAGAGCTTAAGATTCTTTCTTTTGTTGTAACCAATTAATATCTTAGAAAGATGTAAGCTCGTAGGGCATTTATTTTGTTATCATTAACTTGTGTTACATGCTGTAGATGCAGAATGAATGTTTGTGAATGTATAAAGCATGTAATATCTTTTTGTAATAGAAACTCTAATGAATAAAGTATATCATTTATTGATGTTCGCAGATCTTATGGAATGGATTATTTGTATTATATTTTGGGGGCATTACAACTTGATATCTGAGCGTATCGGGTTTGAGAAGTGGTTAGTACCACAATGGGTTTGTCTCACTTGTTAGAGACTTAAGTGTGGATGTTATGTGCTTATATGATAACATGCTTATGTGATTATATGGGTATAGGATTTAGTTCCTAAGATATTGATTGGGTCTATGGGTTTCTAGAAGTCCTATTAGAAGAGCACTTGATCACTATTGTTTCTAATTGGAATTCTAGTAACGCCGCGGGACGGCCATTATCTAGGAATGAAATTCATAGGTATTTATGCGATTATGTGTTTATGTGAAGTGAATTATTGTTGTCCATCGTATTAGGACGCGAGTGAGATAGCTTCGGCATATTTGTAAATGTGCTAATCTCTTTTGTTACCTTTATTAGGATGTTAGGGCGAGGTCATGGTGGTAGGCGTGGTAGGCCTAGGAGGCACGAGGTGCCTATACCGGATGAAATTTCGGCATGAAAAGAAGGAGTTGGTTAGGCCAATGCGGCCAAGCCAATAGGTCAGCAGGCCATGGGCGCCTTAGCCCACGAAATGGCTGGAGCATTGAGGGAATCCATGGACATTCTTAAAGCTAAGAATCAAGTCCAGACCCAGGTAGCTGAAGCAGGGCCATCTTTTCTAAAGAGGAAGTTCTTCTAATCGAATTCGAATGAGTTTTTGGGAGATCTTAAGGAGCCACTGAAGGCTGACGAGTGGTTAGAACAGATGGTGAAGACGTTTGAGATGCTCGGCATCGAAGACGAGGCTTTGAGAGTGACCTTGGCGTGCTTCCAACTGAAGGGAGACGCAAGTCAGTGGTAGAAGTATGCGTGTGGGCACATTGGGGGAACTTGGGAGGCTTTTGTTGACGCTTTCCAGGACAAGTAATTACCTGCTACAGTAAGGGAGAAGTTGAAGGATCAATTCTGCAAGTTGGTACAGTTGAACACACATGTGGTTGAGTTTGAGGCCACATTCACCAGTTTATCGAAGTTTGCACTGGAGTTAGTGGCGACCGAAGAGCGCCGGTTCGGGCTCATGTTTAGAGTGGCCGGATCCATGATTAGGGAGTATGATCCCTCTAGAAGCCTAGCTTCCATGGACTCAGGCTCAATGCCTATCCTGGATCTTTGTCTAGATAGAGATAAACTCCTCTTGAGCTTTATCTTTATCTAGATTGAGATCCTCTCCTATTCTAGGACTCTTGTCTCTTATCCGCTCATCTCGGTTCCCGGTATCTCCGTAGATAATCTCGGCCTAGCCGAGATCACCTCGGCATCAGGACCAAGCCATGTGCCACCTCAGTTGACACTTCAGCGTCACCTTGGCCGCGTGTTGTCATTCACAAAATATGTCCTCATAACTACCCCCTAGGTTCTATTACCTCGGCATCCTGAGGTGATGGAACCTACACCGCTTATCCACATAGCACGTTGGCTAAGACTTACTTTACTCTTAACAATCGAGATCATCACTCATCGGATTCATATGTCCAAGACTCTGTAGTCCACTTTATAAATGTCAAAGAACCAAGAGCCAGGTTCTTTGAGTTCTTTAACCGAGATCGTTCATATAGCCGAGGTTTTTGCTTCATTAACTCAAGAACTCCAAGTGTTTCATCTGCGTATGAGCTGTCACGCACGGTTTTCTCAACCGTTCCTCCAAGCACCATTGCCGCTTCTTCGAGCTTCCTATAACTGCTTCAATCGTCTCTTTCGGCACTCTTTTCACTGTTCCACTCCAGTGTTTATTGCCATCATACTCCGACGATCATTACTCTAGCCACGGTTCCTCGGCTCTATTTGGTAAGTTCTCAATTTCTGTCTTCTCAAATCTTAGTCTTCTCAAATCTTAGTCTTCTACTGTTCTGCATATGTTTCTTTCATGAACTCGCCATGCGCTCTATTTACTGTATTTGCTTATTTGTTGAATCTCACATTCACTGTCGCATTGTGAATCGATTTCTTGAACCTGCTCTATATTTTAAAGTTTGTCATTGTGTCTCTTGGCTGTTAATCATGTTTGCTTGTGATCTGTACACACTCTTTCTTACACTCATACAACGTTCACAATTCTTCATGTTCTTTGAATTTTGTTTATCCTCGATACTTCTTGATTCTGAATCATATTCTTTTCCTGTTCTTGACTGTTTTCAGATCTTTGGTCTTTGATTCTTGCTTCTGTAGTTCTAGGTTTGGGAATTGTTAGAAACCAAATATTTTTAGAAAAAACTAAACCAAAACCCCCCTTAGATCTGAAAAAACCCTAGATCTAGTGCCAGTTTAGGGTTGTGCCGAGGTCTTTAAACCCATACCAAATACTCTTTCTCGACATTTCACTCCAATCTTCACTAGCCGACATTATGGGTATGTTTAGGTGGAAAGTAGATACCCCAGAAAAAATAGAGTATTTCCGTCGAGAGTTCTCCATCCCAATTAATATTTAACTCAGATTGGCTAGGGAGGAGGACTCCATCATGCCTGATGGGGACTCCATGCCCTTCCCTGTAGTTGCCTTCATAGAGTGTGAACTCTGGTTTCTTCTAGACATTCTCTTTAGGGAGGTCCTTCAATTATGCTGGCCATCAACTCATATAGAGTTGTCAATAGCATAATTGAACTAGCACACTGAGAAAAGACTAGGATCACTTTAGTCGACATCCAATTCTGCTATACCATGTGCGGTTTAAGTCTGAAAAAGGCTACATATACTACCTTAAACCCAGATCCACTACCTTCAAACTAATAGCCGACCTCCTAGACTCCAAAAACGGTGCTGGAGATGATTACTTCATCATCTCGGGCAACTGGGAGTTTGCACCTGATGATGATCTTCATTTCTATTCTCTGAGCCAAACAGTTTTTAAAGAGAGTGATTGTAAGAATGAGTCAGCCTACTATAATTTCATTTTGGTTAAGGCTTGCCAACTCACTCATCTCTACTAATGTTTGCTCTTTGTCTTTTTTGCAGTTCTTCCTCAGCCAACCAAGGGATTTCAGCAATCATTCATCCCCAGTCGAGATCTAAAGAAGCTCTTAGATCTTCTTGTGCAGAGATGCAAGGCCCGTTTACTGTTGAATTACATGCCTATGTACAAGTCGGCTTTGCCCGATGTCCCTCGCAGAAGTCAAACTCCACCATTTGCCTCAACCCCACCAGTCGCTTCTTCTCCTAGAGCTGATCAGGTTTCCTCTTCAGATCTTGTTGAGCTGCCATCAACCTCTTCCCCCCAACTCATCTCGATATCATAATGCTGACGCTGACGTCGAGCTCTACCAAGCGTCCCTGCCAGAAAAACCCGAAGTCGCAGACGACGAGACTCTAAAGAATCAGTGTTTGACCCAGCAAACCCACCAATCGCTCTGCCAGCAATTCATTTTGGCACTAAAATCACCGTTGTTACAACTGCCAAGGAAATTGGCCGTAGAAAGGCCATTGTGGAGGACCTCCTGGCTGACCTTCCAGGGGTGGTGACAGATCAATCTTCTCCAGCAAAATCCCAGCCCAAGCAAAAACCAAAGAGGGTAAAAAGGGCTAAGGCAAAGCCCCAGTTATCCAAGTTGATACCAAGGATACAGTGCCAATCTCAAAATTAGCCAAGGTTAAAAAAAGTGCCTCCAACGCTGAGAAGAGGCCTACCGAAGACGAGCTAACCAACACCTCGTGATCGAAGAAGCCGAAGTCCCAGGCGGCCGCAAGCCCAAGTGCCTTCGAAGTCGATGATCCTTGGGCTTCTGCCATCACGATTGGGAACCAACCAATAAAGGCAAGTGACAGTGCCATTGATAATATCGAGGTCGGTGTTGCTTTTTCCATCACCGTTCTTTTTCCAACTGATCTAAATCGTATGGTCGAGATTTCGGGGTATGAAAACTTTGCTTTGATGAAGCAACACTTCGTCCTGGTAAGTTCTCAACACTTGAAACTCTTGGTTTTCTACTTCAAGTTTTTTATACTTCAAAATTCTACTAACTTGTTCATTTCTATTTTTTCTTAAGTGATCCAGCACGCTCATTCCTTTGCGGTGAAAGTTGAGGATTTGAAGAAGGAGTTGGTTCACAAGACCAAGGAGGCTACTGGCTTCCTCATTTCTTTAAACAACGCCGAGGCTAAGATGAAAGTTCTATTGTATCAGGCCAAGGCAGCCAAGCGAGCCCAAGGCTAGGCTGAGGAAAAAGCAAGGGCAACGGAGGCAGTGGCCGAGGTTCTCAAAGCCAAGGCAAAGGAGGCCGAAACAAAAACCGCCGAAGCCCAAGCAGAGCTCCGAAATGCCTTGGCCACTAAAGAGGTTGAAATCAAAGCTGCCGATGAGAAGGCTTTCTCAGAGGGGCAGACTACTGTTTGTGACACATACAAAGCCCAGGTGTAGACGTCCCCGAATGCCCCGGGAGGATGAGTCCCGTTCTGTTCATTTGGGGTTACTACAGTTCGGACTCGACTTGTGTCACGGTTCTTAATCTGAACCAAAGAGTCCAAATCTGGCAAATCGTTTTGAGAAACAAATTTTTGAAAAAGTAGTGCCAAACATGGACTGCTTTGCCAGATACAGAGTCGCCACCTAAATATTTTTAAAATGGGGAAATTTAGGAAACCCTGACTCGGTGCCGAAGGCCACATGTCTGTCATCACCGGAGTTGTCTCGGCTCGGGAGCTTGGGTACGATCGGGGAAGGTCAGCTATGAGCACCCCCTTTCGCCCGGTCCGAAGACCGGCCTCTACTAACCGTGATATCCGTTTTTGAAAACTTTACGTGTTCTTATCCCGTTATTAGCCTAGAATTACTATGTTATGCGCACAGCAAACAAGTATAGACTAGATTGCCTAATTTGGAAATAAACATTGCATATCTGTTCGGTTTGAAAATGCTTTGGAATTTGCTACTCGCAAGTAGGCTAAAATACGGATTTCAACGAGTTTTTTCCAACTCAAACAATCCAACCTTCACCCACAGGCATTCAAAACAGTTTAACACATAAGCATCTAGCCACATGTTAAGCATGCTGTCATGGCAACATTCACACTCATGCGATATGCTAAAGCATTCAAAATACTTACATAGTACTCCATGCCAAAACAAAGAACTTGTTAGCAAACATGCATGATCCAAGTCCATGTTAAGTGCCTAATGCATCGCATACAAAATGTTGCTAGAATAGGCTCGGCTATCCTAAACATGTCATGTGAAAATGCACAACTATCACATATTCAGTTTAGAATTCGAAGTACAAATGCAGTTAGCATGATGTACCGAGCCTAATGCATGTAGTACGAATGCATGAATGCACACATGCGTAGCATAAGGTATGCTAAATTAAACGTGTCCTAATACTAACCATTAAAGCAGGTAAGTAAAAGGGAAGAAAGAAGTGAGGTTGGAAGACATACACACCACCCACACACACTTATTACAAATTTGCCCTCGCTTGGAGGGACCGAATAAATATTACAAATTAATTAACTACGCAAATTAATTAATATTACAAATTGCCTAATTTAATTAACAAATTAAATAGACTAATTAAAACAGGAAAACGCCTCGGGAAGCGTGCCACCATGCATGGGTTGCCTCTGTTTTCCTTCCTTTCCTTCTCTGGAGGCTGTCAAAGCCTCAGGGTTGCATCCCTAGGCACTGGGGAGTACCACCGGCTGAGTGGAATCACCACCGGCACTGGTGTGTATCCATCGGCACAAAATTGAATCTGTCGGCAGAGAAAAGGTTGCCGGCCGGCACCTTATACTGCCGGTCGGCAAAAAAAGTCTGCAAGACCTACAACTCACAGCAACAGAGGGCAAAACAAGGCATGGCAGCACAATTCAAGGCGTGTATGCATCAACCATATCCCTTATCATTGTAATGACTCAAAGGGGCATGTGCCTCGATTCTTGGACCATCAATCACGCATTTCCATGCATGATGGCCCAAAGAACCAAGTATGCAATTTTGGTTTCAAATGTATGCAAACCAATCAAACAAAACTCCCAATCCCTATCACCCAAGTCAAGGGACAAGGAATGCATGCAAGATGCAATGCAACCTAGGCATACAAGCTAGGAATGCAACATGGCATGGCAATGAACTTGTGCAATTATGCAAGCATACATGTGGCAATGCAAATGGATGGAAAGGTGGTCTTATACATGAATTAGGCAGCTCTAATAAGGCCTAAAACAGTGGCCAAAGTGCTAAAAAGTGAGGGCTAAATGGCATACACACACACATGCACATAAGGACCAACACTTAAGCACAAATCAAACAACATCCAAGCACACTTGAAAGGGAAAAACATGAACAATTAGCATGCAACATAAGCATTAAAATCATGCTAATACAACCCTCAAGGATCACTTAAATGGCATTCAAATGACTTAAAACAAACGCATGAATAAGCACCAAAACATGGAGCATTGCTACACAAGCTTATGAGGCATTAAAGAGGCATGCAAGGCAATCAAACAAGCATGGAAATGGGACTGAAATGGCATATAGAATGATCCCAAATCACCAAAATAATGCAAAGATGCCATGCTACACATGCACATACTCAAGGCCAACAAGCCCAAATACAAAGGAGCTATATCAAGCATGCCAAGATCAACCCAAACGACTATGGACAGAGCTAAAACATGGCAAGATATGCACAAAATCTTCACAAGACTAAGCCTAAAACATGCTCCAACAAAGGCTAACAACCTAAGGCACATTAAGGCATAAACAAGGCATTACATGGCAACTATGCTAAGCATGCATGGAGTTCCAAAACCAACTTGAAATCATGTTATATTATGGATATATAAGCATGAAAAACAAACCAAACATGCTCAACACACACTCAAGCATAGGCTTCCTTAAGAGGCCAAAACATGCCCTTTTCAAGGACAACAAGGAGAGGGGGTGGCCCTCTCCTTCTTGGGACTTCAAGGCATCATCTTCACCACTAAAATCCCTCAAGATTTTAGTGGTGAAGAGACCCCAACGCCAAAATCCCGGAGCTAACACAAAATGGCTTAAAATGAGGCCTTTTGAGGCCTAAGGGTGGTCAACAACCCTCAAACAACAAAACACTCTTAATAAACAATAAAGAGGGCCTAAAAACAGAAATTTTTTATGTTATACAATAATCACAAAAATAGCTCTAAGATAGGTATAAAATCAATGCAAAAATGGGGGAAAAAGGGACTAGAATCTCACCCTTGAAGACCCCTTCACAAATGGTGCTCCAATGGCCTCCTTTGGCTCCAAACCAGTCAAGAAACTTAAGAACAAGCCCTTAGAACCCTAGTTTCAAGAGAAAGGTGAAACACTAGGTGTTTGTGTGCAATAGTAAGACACAAAGCACCTAGTGAACAAAAGAGAGGGAAAGAGAGATAGAGTGTGTATCTAACTCTAACCCTAGAACTCAAACCCTAACAATGGCTGTTCTTGCTCTCAAAAATATCCTAAGTCTCTAACCAAGCCTCTCTTTTTGCCTTAGAGAGAGCTTCTCTCTATATTGTCTTGTAAAGCTTACAAGACAAGCTTTACAAGAGGGGGATCCCTCCATACACGTGTATGGAGGGATGCAATAGCAAGACAGCTGTCTAAAAATATCTGCAAAAGCAGATGAACAGCAATCGGCCGGCCAAAAATGCTATCTTGGCCAAAAGGAGTGCCGGTCGGCAACAAATAGTGCTGACCGGCAACAAAGAGTGCCGACCGGCAAACTACATTGCCGGTGGCAGCAAAAACTAGCCGGTGGCATCTAGCCACTGCCGGTGGTGGGTAGGGATGGTCTACAAGCCCTACCCTGCCTCTCAAAGGCAAGATGCAAGTGTTTGGTGCAAAACCAGACACTAAACGGTCAAGTTCGGAAATCTTGAGGCAAGGCGCGCGAGCCGAGGCCTCCGGGAACTCCAAACGAACACAAACATGGAAGATCACCGTGTGTTCAAACAGTGACGTCCAAGTCTTGAGGACGGTCAAAAATGGGGTGTCTACAGTTGCCCCTCTTTGACAGAACTCGAAAGTCATAACAATGACAGGAGTGAATGTCAAAGCCCAAAGACGACCCATTTTTGACAAGGCCGAAGACTCAGACAAACATACAAGACAAATAAGATATGCACCCGGAGGCAGGGGCAAAATGCAAGACAATGCACGAAGCCGAGCATAACTTATGATCATGCAAAGAAAGCTGTAATGAAGCAAACATGCGACAATTTTAAGCTAGCATACCAAACTACACTACAATGCAGAAAGGATGTAAGAGAATTATGGAATTCTCAATACGTCTCACTCGGGAGATACAATACCTGTGCGGCTCGTCTGGTTGCACCAGCTTCAAATGAACCGTACATACAATATCGTGCCTACAAAGAAAACAAACTTAACAGGTACAATATGGTTAGCAACATGCATGACAATGCAAATATGAATGCAAAACGAAATGCAATATATACAAAACAATGTATAAACAATGCAAATGAAGATGCAATGTAATTGAAACAATGCAAGCTACATGCAAAGCAATTGAATCGTGATCCAATCACGAGCGGTTCGGAGTCACACCTATGTCAAATAGATTGATGGAGATAATAAGTCTGTCTACCACAGAACGGTCAACTGAACTGTGAGTATTGTAGACAGACGCAAGAACGAGTATTGGGTGGAATCGACATAAGTGGGGAAACGACCCGCTGGAGAAAGGACTACGATCCTAATGCCGGATGCAAAAATTACACTACAATGTAATACATGAATATGGCACGCGGGCCAAACCAAATCTTGCCTAGGAAAGGCATGTACGCATACAGGCCATGTGTAACACAGAAAAGGTGCCGCAACCCTCAACCAACATACCAGCGTGGAATCGGCGCGATACACATGCAGAACTGTGTTTTAACATGAAAAGTAAGGGCACATACCAGACCAAGCTCAACATGGAAAGGCGCAAGCCATAGGCGGTAGGCGATGCAATGAATGCATGCAATCTACAATGCAATATCTACAAATATGCAATGGAGTGGATATGGATACAATGGATATGGCACGCAAGCCAAACCAAATCTTGCCTAGGAAAGGCATGGACACATACGAGCCATGTGTAACACAGAAAAGGTGCCGCAACCCTCAACCAACATATCAGCGTGGAATCGGCGCGATACACATGCAGAACTGTGTTTTAACATGAAAAGTAAGGGCACATACCAGACCAAGCTCAACATGGAAAGGCGCAAGCCATAGGCGGAAGGTGATGCAATGAATGCATGCAAGCTACAATGCAATATCTACAAATATGCAATGGAGTGGATATTTACAAAATGCATGACAATGCAATGCAATGCGACCTACTGGGGAAAATGCAATGGATGCATGTGAGCTACAATGGAAATGCATGACAATGCACTATGATGCAATGACTATGATTGCAACTTTCCCTATCTTACCAACAGGGTGATATACTAGGTTGGTTCAGTATCCAGAACTGAGGCGTAGACATGCCGCCTCAACCTATGGGGCTTCCATACAGATTTCAAGCCGAGGGTAAACCCTCTGGGTATTTAAACCAGACTTTAGTCTCGGAACTCCCGAACCTTTGCGTTCTAGGCATAAGCCGTTCGAACTCTAGTTTCCACCGTCCCAGTTGGTCTTCTAGGAACTCATCGCAAGCACAGACAGGTGGCTTTACCAGACCACCGAAAAGTCGTTCGGGCACAACAAACACCAAAGGAATTGCACCTTCAGAGGATTTAAGGTCTCCTAGGCCGGAATGCAAAATGTATGCATGACAATGCATGTTGCATGGAATGCGCGACAACACGCGGCTCAAGACGTGTACAAAGCAAATAGTGTGCACACCAATGCATTAAAGGTCTTGCACCTTACAAGGATTTAAGGTCTCCTAGACCGTACGTGTTTAAGGTCTCGCCAGACCATTTGCAAAATGTAAGTGTGACACACATGCCACACGGAATGCAAAATGAAACAAATGAGACACACACGCCTCATAAGGTGCAAAAATGATACAAGTGGACTTACACGCTACGCGAAGCTGGTTTTGAAAGTTGGACTTATACGCTACGCGAAGACGGTTTTGAAAGTTGGACTTATACGCTACGCGAAGCCGGTTTTGAAAGTTGGACTTATACGCTACGCGAAGCCGGTTTGTAATTGGACTTATACGCTTTCGCGAAGCCGGTTTGCACTCAAAACAATGCAATGTACTAACAAGTACAAGCAAGATGCGCAAGATAGCGCGAATGGATGCATGCAAGATGCAATTGAGGTGCACAAAACAGTGCGATGCGCAAAACAGCGCGGTTGAAATACAATGTACAAAACAGTGCGACGATTTGAAATGCACAAAACAGTGCGATTGTTTGAAATGCAGAAAACAGTGCGATTGAAATACAATGTACAAAACAGTGCGACGATTTGAAATGCACAAAACAGTGCGATTGTTTGAAATGCACAAAACAGTGCGATGGTTTGAAATGCACAAAACAGTGCGACAGATTGAAATGCACAAAATAGTGCGCCGATTTGAAATGCACAAAATAGTGCGATGGTTTGAAATGCACAAAACAGTGCGACGGTTTGAAATGCACAAAACAGCGCGATTGTTTGAAATGCACAAAACAGTGCGAACAATTTTGAAATGCACAAAACAGTGCGATGGTTTGAAATGCACAAAACAGTGCGATTGTTTGAAATGCACAAAACAGTGCGAACAATTTTGAAATGCACAAAACAGTGCGATGCTAAGTGCGACCCGCATGCCCCACGGAGTGTAAATGGGCTTAAATGCGCAAAAACGCACGTATTCCGGAATGCATGACAATGCATGGAATGGAAATGCAATGATGATGCATGAGAAATGTGCACGACAATGCAAAGGGGTGCGTGTTGCAACGCATGTAACATGTGCATAACAATGCAAATGTGTGGCGCACGACAGCGCGATGTAATGCACCGAAGTAGTGTGATGAACTCGTGCAACACACATGGGGCAACTATTGAATTTAAAAGGATACAAAAAGGATACACCTTGTACGAATTCGAGTGCCACGTACTGGAGACACGGCCCGAAGTCAAAACAGAGGCCGGTTGAACGTCGGAGATGCACTTTCTTGCACTTTCTTGAGCTATGAAGACCCAAAACAACTCAAATGGCCTAACCAAGGCTGTGGGAACCCCACCGGCCGAAAGGGGAGGCCACCGGCTGGCCACCGGCATAAAAATAATTCCATCGGCACAAAAAAGTGCCGGCCGGCACAAAACATTGCCGACCGGCAAACAGTTGCTGATGCGGGGCAATTTTGACTTTTCACCCTAGGCATTATAAAATAGGGTTTCTAAACCCTATTTTCTCATTCCTTGGCTGCCGAAAACTCTTTCCCTCTCTCTCTAGAGCGTTTCTTTCTCGTTTTTCGCCCGTTTCTTCGCGTTCTACGCTCGTTTCGTCGTCGGATTCGCGATTCTCTTCGCGTTTCGGACATTTTCAACCGATCACATTCTCGTTTCGGTGCCTCGTTTGGCGTTCTCGCCTTTTCGGGGTTTGTTCTCCTCACTTTCCTCTTCATTTCTGTGCCTTTTCACATTCCGGCCTTCTCGGCCATTTCCGACCCTCTCGGGAGTTGACTTTCCGGTTGACTCTTCGTATTCCGACCCGGTTTTCCTTTTCCGGGCCATTTTCACATCATTCTCTACATGGCGGACGACATTCCACATGGCGGGACTCCCCCGGACCACGAGATGGATCCCGGGGTCGAGCTCTTACCACTGAGCGAGCGCCCGTTCGACCCGGCGACCTACCGGCCGGCGATCCATGTTCTGCCCCCAGACGGCCTGCGTCAGTTTCGGAGCTTTGAAAGGCATGTGGCGCCTGAGCTACTGTTGCGTGAGCCTACCTCCCACCTTTCATTCGGCACTTCCGAGGTAACTCTCTTCTTTCTGCTTTACTTTCCGCAATGTAGGATACAAAACTGCCATAGTTAGTTATACTCCTTAACTGCTGAAATCTGATACACCATAGACCGTAGTTGACTGTAAACATACATACAACTGATATCTGTTTGAGACTGACACATGCACACACACTGCACTAGCCCTGAATCACTCAAACACACTGCACTCACTGTATTCTACTGCACACACACTGGCACCCAGTATTTGTCTGAATCTGTCAAACTTGCACACATGCCACATCTGTTTTGAAACACCCAAACACGCTGACACAGCACACGTATTTCACTGCAAGCACACCGGCACCCGGTATTTGCCTGAATCTGACAAACTTGCATACATGCCATACCTGCCCTTTCAAAACTGCATTTTGAATGTTGTCTTGCAATTGTTATTTTCTGTTTACAGGAGGGTTCCCATACCATTTGCGGGTATGGGAATACTGGTGCACGGGAGTGGTATGATGAGCTCCCTGATGCGGTCCAACGCATCGTGGACCGGGCGGGCTTCGGCACCTTCTGCCGAGGGCTCTCTAGGTTGTCCACATGCAGACCTCTTCTTGCTGCTTTGGCGGAGAGGTGGTGGGACACCACCGATTCTTTCCACTTCTCTGCTGCAGGGGATATGACGATGACCCCTCATGATTTCTCGATGCTCACAGGCATCGGGGTAGGGGGAGATCCGATCCCTTTCGACACAGACATGGATGAGTGGACCGCCGCTCAGGTCCATCTACTGGGGGAGGCGCCACCCCTAGCTCGTCCAGGTTTTGTGCGGTATTCCTGGTTCGAGGTACAGTTTCGGGTCCAGCCCGTATTGGAGGAGGAGGCGCAGATGACCCCGGAGGACGAGGAGAGGTATGCTCGCGACTTTCTCATGTTCCTGTTCGGGACTACCATTTTCGCCGACCGGGCGAACACCGTGCCTCTCTGTCTTCTCAGCGCACTGGTGGACGTCCGGGACATCTTGCACTATGACTGGGGTGGCACTGCTCTGGCCACTCTCTATGGGTACATGAGCTCGGCTTCTCGCGGCAGCGGCCAGCTACTCGGAGGTTACTGGCGGGCTTGGGAGGTATACTTCTTCTCCGCTTTTCATTTCTGTCCGATATTCTCTGTACTCCGTATACTGTACACACTGTAGCCTGCTCTATACTTGCTGTATACTGTACACACGGTTCATACATACATTCTGCTTTACACTGACTGTCACTGCTCACACTGTACACTGCAAACAATACACTGCACAACACACGGCTCTGCTATTTCTTCTTTATTCCGTATATCCTGCTTTATCTGATGGTCATACTGACATCTGTTTTGCAGTTGTGGGTTTATGCCTACTTTCCTAGGCTTGCCCCCATGCCAGTTGCGGAGACTCCTCTGGCCGTCCCCTTTTCGAGTCGCTTCGACGGGAGATGCACCCGGCGACCACGGGAGACATTCGGCTTCTTCCGCCGATATTTCGACACCATCACCCCCGCGGAGGTATGCTTTACTTTCAGTTCATTTAGCTTCGCTTTCCCACTGCATATTTCAATAACAGTAGATGACAAACTGCCTGTCATTTTCAGATCACATGGCGGCCGTGGGCTCCTATGCCGGCGGCGATGCGGGGTCGGTTCCCTGGTGCGGAGGAGACCTCGCGTTTCCGGATTCTGCTTGAGGGCCCGGTCTGTCGGGCTTGGTACCTGGGGGAGCATTTTTTACGCCAGACCCTAGGGTTACGTGAGCAGATAGTCCCGGTTCCCCCTCCTGCAGACATGAGGGAGACCGAGGGGCTCACCACTGAGTAGCTAGATGATTACTCCATCGGCTGGGAGGAGGCCGGCTTCCGAGGCACCGGCGACTATCAGGAGTACGTGCGGACGTACCTGATGCGCCCCCTGAGCGGTCGTCGAGCAGAGGGGGCCAGGCCTGTAGCATCGGCGGCTGAGGCCGGAGCGGGAGCAGGGGCTGGATCTTCGAGGAGGGCCCGGGTCCGTGGTAGGGGTGGAGCGCAGGGAGGACGGGGAGCTGGCTGGCCTGCCCTGCCTGCTGTGCTGACTTTCCAGGGGCAGGGTGGGTCGACCTATCAGATCCCCTTCGCCCCTCCACCGGCTGGTCATGAGTTCATTGACGTCCCCGACTTACCTCCGGTATGTACTACTGCATTTTGTACAGTTATTCAATTCAGTTTACTTGATATTCCACAGAATATTGATGCGTCTGATACTTTTGCAGGCTTCTTCGGGGTACACCCGTCAGTCGTTGGCGATGAATGCCTCGATGATGGGGATGCTCCAGCGGACTTTTGACCTCCTAGCCGTCTACAGCATACCGGTATGTTCTTCTGACATTGGCCTCAAACCATTCATATACTGATTTGCATAATCTGATGCACGACACAACACCTGATACACTGATCTCACAGTATCTGACACACTGTATACACTGCATTCTGCACTGTACCCTGCGATGATAAACTGCTCACAGCATTCACTCACTGTACTCATACACTGCATTCTGCACTGTTAAACTGCTCACGGCATTCATACACTGTACTCATATACTGAATTCTGCACTGATAAACTGTCTACAGTATACTGATGCATTTCACTTTTGTGTACCTTTTCAGCCTCCTTTCCAGATTCCCATGGCAGGAGGTGCTCCAGCTGGGCCTTCTGTCCCTGCCCGGGGGAGAGATGAGGAGGGCCGGATGTTTTCCCGTACCAGGGGAGGGCGTACTCATGTCGGGAGTAGCTCGCGAGCTCCAGTCCCGGATGGTGATGACGACGAGGAGTCAGAGGCGGGGGCCGAGGCGGAGTCAGAGTCATCAGAGGAGGAGACCGGAGACGGTTCTAGCTCGGGCTCTGACGACGATGCTGATGATGCTCCTGGACCCTCGTCCAGGAAGAGGACCAGGACAGACTGACAGCCCTTGGAGTGCTCGATACAGATGCGGATTTTTGTCATCTTTTCTTCTTTCTTGTACTTTTGCTTTTTTGTTGGTAGATAGATTACCTAGTACTGCCGCAGTTAGATTTTTGTTTTCAAAACTTGTACATTTGAAAAGATAATGAAATGAAACGAACTTTTTATCTGAAAAAGTGTTTACATTTGTACATCTCATGCATTGCATCGCATCTTATCATGTTACACCTCAATGTAAATGAAATTGATTGGTTATCTGAAAATTGAACACTCGCACTGTAATAACCAGATAACTTAAACAGCCAACAGCCAAAATAACCCAAGCAACCCACTGCCTGATTCTGGACACACAGCCCTTGCTCTACTGGGGATTAATCTGCATACAGCCCATAGCACAGCAATCGGTTCACTCTGCACACAGCGAATTCTAAACAAAATAGCCCAATCTGACAAGACGGACCTCAAAGATGGAACCGGTTGGAGTCAAAACACATTCAAATGTAGAGAATGGCACAGCATTCTGAGCATAGATTATTTTTGAAATTGAATGAGGGTTTTTCAAACCAGGATATCGAGCCTACAACTGAACACAGCGGGGAAGACTCAAATATAAAGGTACACGACCTAGCACGACGAGACACGCTCGGAAAAGACCAAAAACAAGGGTTGAGGTAAACAAAACCAAAGACACGACATACAGACGCGTTAGCGAAGATGGGGGACCTCGGACCACGAGGAGCCAGTTCAATCTGGGTATTATTTCCCACCCTGTCTGATTTGTGATTCTCACATCACTCGACTCTCAAGCTCGGATTTTCTCTCAAAACCCTATTCCTCACTTTTCTCTCAACTTACACCTCTCTATTCTTCATTCTCTCATTTTTCATCCCTCCCCGGGGTGATTGATGGATAAATAGAAAGGTGTGGGTTCATGCTCAACACCGTTAGCTCACGACTACTTCTTCTGGCGGGCAGAGTGCTCTTCTGGCAAGTACGTCGGTGACGGGGGAAAGACAGAACGCCTGGCTCAACTGCGCCCCTAGTTCATCATTTTAACCATTCTTTGTTTTTGCTTTCTACTAAAACAATTTTGATCAAAATGAGAGTCGGATTAACGTACTTGTTCGATTTTTGATTTGAAAAGCATGCAAGTCAGGCTGCAAGTATTGAAAATTTTCCTTTTTTGGGTCCAAGACAATGGTCCAGTTTTGGAAAATGGAATAGTTTTCGAGAAAATAGTCAATCTCAGTAAAAATTTTCAAAAACTATTTTTCAAACAGCTGATGCTCAACAAGCATGGAACTTACTCTTCGAGATGCGCAACCTCGGATCGGAGGCAATGGAAAATTGCCTCTGGTTTGAAGGGGGTGGGGAGGCAACGGAAAGTTACCCCTAGTTTGAACGGCGGCTCTCAGCGGCTCGTGGCAACGGAAAGTTGCCCCTTGTTTGGGATGGTGCCGCAGCAATCCGCAGACAGTCTTCATTGGCGGTGGTCGAGCTCTTGGACACAGCGATGACGAAGACGGTTACAACAAATATATGGACACAATCACCTTTGGAGGGTGTTGGCAACCGGACCTTGGAATGAAATCGAAACCATTGCATGGACTGAGACGCTATGAAAGCGTTGGGGGCTGGACTTCATGATGAAGTTGCCTACGTATCCCAAACATGGGAATCAAGCCTTACGTAGTTCCGGTTAAGGTACACTCGGGTATTTTAACCTTCATTTTTTTTTAGGCTCTCACTTTTGCCAAGGCGCCTAATGCGGGTTTTCGACCTTGCGAGCTTCTTTTCATTTTCTATTTTTTCTTTTTCATTTCTTTTTCTTCTTTCTTTTTTTTTGCATTTTTTGTCTTTTTCTTTTCTTCTTTTTTTTTTTGTATTTTTGCTTCTTCTTTTTTGTTTTTCTTGTATTTTTCTCTTGCTCTAACTTTTGCCTGGGCCGCCCTTCCGGATTTTCGGCCCAGCGAGCCTCTCAAAGGGTAAAAGTGTAACGAGTCCATGCCAAATGGTTTTTCTGAATTGAAGCCTCTCTGTGTCTAGGAGAACAGCTATTGCACTGATTTGCAGAAGAATCCATCACGGTTGCTCCACGAGCTTCTTCCGGCGAGATCCACTCCTTCTGATTTGGCTTTGGTGCCTCTTTCTCGAGGGCTACTTCGAAACTGGCCATACAGACCTTTCATGGCGTTTGTCCGTTGAACTTTCTGAACGTTCTGAACGGGTTCAAAGTCGGAAAACAAACATGTTGAATCTTGAGGCTGAGAGCGATCCTAGGCTGCGCAATCTCAAGAGCGATTCCACACAGGTCTTCGCAGGGCCGCGTAAAACATTTGTTTTTGAAAGTTTTTAAGAAAACGACAAATCGCTCGCGCCGAAGATAGTGTGGAACCAATCTGGATCAAGCCAGGGTCCTTCTCAGTACTCACGCCGACAAGCATGATTTCATTCATTAAAAGGCTTAGCACGCTTCTCTTTCTCTCAAAATGATCAAAATTTGCAAAACCCGAGGAATTCCTTCCTCTTCGTTTTTATCACCGCGGTGTTCAAAAGGTTTGTTTTTTTTTGAAAAACTTAGGTTAATGCAATGAGTTTGGCACGCAGGGGAGCAGGCAAGATATACTGTCAGCCCGATCAAATTCTCTGGCACTTATGCTGAAAGCAAGCATGAAGTTTGAGATAGCAACAGCTGTTTCAATCGACTTTGTTGGTGCAACTGGCTCCTTGGCAGAAACAGACTCAAAACAAAAACAGATAATAACAAAATGGCGTTCGGGACAACGACCCCAGAATCACCTAGTATTATATACAACCGGGACTGACTCGATACAACCAGACAGACCCTTAAGCAAAAAAGACTGACTCAAGACAAAGAGACAGACTCAAAACAAAAGACTGACTCGATATCCAAGCCAGGATTTACAAAACTCGGTTTCACCGATGCTCAAAAATGCGTGCCAGACGCTTAAAAAAATACACCAAATGTTGCCCGCAGGCGGTTCACTTTACATACTCGCAGTATCTGAGCCCTCGAAATCCAACAACTGAGTGGTGACGGGCTTGCCTGAGGTGGGTGGTAGGATAACCTTGTTATCAATCAAATCCTGCACTTCATGACGAAGGCGGGAACATCCATCGGTACTGTGACCGGACTGTTGATGGTACGTGCAGTACAAGGTAGCATCATGAGTGGCGGGGAGATTCTTCGGGAGTGGCCGGGGCTCCAAAGGCTTAAGATGCCCATTCTTCGCCAATATTAGCAATGCCCTAGACAAAGGCATGTGGAGGTCGTGAAAGACCCTGCGCCCTCGGGGCAGGTACTTTGCAGTTTGAGGATTCTTGCCAGATGCGTTGGCAAAAGGATCGGCTGGCGCTGCCTTGGCCTTCTGAACCTTTCCCAGTGCAGGGTTGGGAACTACAGGAATTGTCTGGGCATGACGGGGCCCATCCCGGTTTTCTGCCTGGCTTGAACTGCCTTTGATCGGAGTGGGGAAAGCATCATCTACAGCTTTGGTCACTATTGCAGATGTTTGTTGCTTGCTCATTCCTCTAACTTTCAGAGCCTCCACTGCCCACAGCAGTTGTTCAATAGGGTCGGCGTCTACCTTTGCCTTGTCCTTTCCCCTGGCCTCAGCCTGATCAAGGGTCTGGGTTGGTGCTGGCATGTCGTGGCTATAGCCGGAAGCCACCTCTGGCTGGCTGAGCTCTATCACAATCCGCCCTAGTAGCGGGGGCTCCTGTGGTACAAAATTCCCGGCATACGGCGCCGCTGGCGGTGAAGCCGACATTCCATAGGCGAGGTCTGCCACAGACCTTTGGAGATCGCCTATCATCCCCATCAATTCAAAGGTGGTGGGCTCACGAGCCTGGTATAACTGGGGAGCCCAAACCGGGTGCACAACGGGCGACCTGGGCGGATATGACATACTGATGCTGGCCTCACTCTGCGGAGTGGTCCCTTGCTCCAATGCAGCCGTCATAACCACAACTTCTTCTGAACTTTGTGCCGCCATAAATCCTGCCTCAGCAAGGGGGAGACACTGGCTATTCTATATCAACTCTGCAACTCTCCTGAACCTTGAAACAAAAACAGACAGCATTTCAGCCCAAACTGATCGAATACGGGCGTAGTCAAACAACTGTACCCTACTGCTGATCACTGTTTCCAAATTTCTGTTCCCAAAAACTGAACCCGATACCCGCAGATAACTGATTCCTGATAACTGATTCTCAACAATACTGATTATGGTGCCCTCGGGCCTAATACTCAAACTCGCAAACTGGTATATGCGTTTCTGTAGAGATACACTCTAAAAGCACATAGCAAGTAAGTGAGAGCCAAAACACCCCTACATTGGGGTAGGGTTTCCCTGTCCTATTTTGTCAGGAGCTAGGGTTTCACTACGCACACAGCGGTTCTCAAACAACCTAATATCGGGTAAGCAGCTTGTCCTAATTTGGAATGGTCACTATGGATCCGAATATGCACTAGGTCGAATGGTCAAAAGGGTGCCCCGGGTAAACCGGGGTTTGTGTTCCCATACTATCAAAGCCCATAGCCGGTCAGCCTTGTGGACATGCCTTGACAAGACAAGCCTCCGGCAAACCGTTCAGGAATGGCAGATGGCAAACACTGTGTTCCTAGGCGCACCAATGCACATGCAATGCAAAGAAACACATAAATGAGATCAAAACAGGATATCACGAGTTCGAGTCAAACTCTCTAAAAATCCCCAGCAGAGTCGCCAGAAACTGTAGACGTCCCCGAATGCCTCGGGAGGATGAGTCCCGTTCTGTTCATTTGGGGTTACTACAGTTCGGACTCGACTTGTGTCACGGTTCTTAATCTGAACCAAAGAGTCCAAATCTGGCAAATCGTTTTGAGAAACAGATTTTTGAAAAAGTAGTGCCAAACATGGACTGCTTTGCCAGATACAGAGTCGCCACCTAAATATTTTTAAAATGGGGAAATTTAGGAAACCCTGACTCGGTGCCGAAGGCCACATGTCCGTCATCACTGGAGTTGTCTCGGCTCGGGAGCTTAGGTACGATCAGGGAAGGTCAGCTATGAGCACCCCCTTTCGCCCGGTCCGAAGACCGGCCTCTACTAACCGTGATATCCGTTTTTGAAAACTTTACGTGTTCTTATCCCGTTATTAGCCTAGAATTACTATGTTATGCGCACAGCAAACAAGTATAGACTAGATTGCCTAATTTGGAAATAAACATTGCATATCCGTTCGGTTTGAAAATGCTTTGGAATTTGCTACTCGCAAGTAGGCTAAAATACGGATTTCAACGAGTTTTTTCCAACTCAAACAATCCAACCTTCACCCACAGGCATTCAAAACAGTTTAACACATAAGCATCTAGCCACATGTTAAGCATGCTGTCATGGCAACATTCACACTCATGCGATATGCTAAAGCATTCAAAATACTTACATAGTACTCCATGCCAAAACAAAGAACTTGTTAGCAAACATGCATGATCCAAGTCCATGTTAAGTGCCTAATGCATCGCATACAAAATGTTGCTAGAATAGGCTCGGCTATCCTAAACATGTCATGTGAAAATGCACAACTATCACATATTCAGTTTAGAATTCGAAGTACAAATGCAGTTAGCATGATGTACCGAGCCTAATGCATGTAGTACGAATGCATGAATGCACACATGCGTAGCATAAGGTATGCTAAATTAAACGTGTCCTAATACTAACCATTAAAGCAGGTAAGTAAAAGGGAAGAAAGAAGTGAGGTTGGAAGACATACACACCACCCACACACACTTATTACAGATTTGCCCTCGCTTGGAGGGACCAAATAAATATTACAAATTAATTAACTACGCAAATTAATTAATATTACAAATTGCCTAATTTAATTAACAAATTAAATAGACTAATTAAAACAGGAAAACGCCTCGGGAAGCGCGCCACCATGCATGGGTTGCCTCTGTTTTCCTTCCTTTCCTTCTCTGGAGGCTGTCAAAGCCTCAGGGTTGCATCCCTAGGCACTGGGGAGTACCACCGGCTGAGTGGAATCACCACCGGCACTGGTGTGTATCCATCGGCACAAAATTGAATCTGTCGGCAGAGAAAAGGTTGCCGGCCGGCACCTTACACTGCCGGTCGGCAAAAAAAGTCTGCAGGACCTGCAACTCACAGCAACAGAGGGCAAAACAAGGCATGGCAGCACAATTCAAGGCGTGTATGCATCAACCATATCCCTTATCATTGTAATGACTCAAAGGGGCATGTGCCTCGATTCTCGGACCATCAATCACGCATTTCCATGCATGATGGCCCAAAGAACCAAGTATGCAATTTTGGTTTCAAATGTATGCAAACCAATCAAACAAAACTCCCAATCCCTATCACCCAAGTCAAGGGACAAGGAATGCATGCAAGATGCAATGCAACCTAGGCATACAAGCTAGGAATGCAACATGGCATGGCAATGAACTTGTGCAATTATGCAAGCATACATGTGGCAATGCAAATGGATGGAAAGGTGGTCTTATACATGAATTAGGCAGCTCTAATAAGGCCTAAAACAGTGGCCAAAGTGCTAAAAAGTGAGGGCTAAATGGCATACACACACACATGCACATAAGGACCAACACTTAAGCACAAATCAAACAACATCCAAGCACACTTGAAAGGGACAAACATGAACAATTAGCATGCAACATAAGCATTAAAATCATGCTAATACAACCCTCAAGGATCACTTAAATGGCATTCAAATGACTTAAAACAAAAGCATGAATAAGCACCAAAACATGGAGCATTGCTACACAAGCTTATGAGGCATTAAAGAGGCATGCAAGGCAATCAAACAAGCATGGAAATGGGACTGAAATGGCATATAGAATGCTCCCAAATCACCAAAACAATGCAAAGATGCCATGCTACACATGCACATACTCAAGGCCAACAAGCCCAAATACAAAGGAGCTATATCAAGCATGCCAAGATCAACCCAAACGACTATGGACAGAGCTAAAACATGGCAAGATATGCACAAAATCTTCACAAGACTAAGCCTAAAACATGCTCCAACAAAGGCTAACAACCTAAGGCACATTAAGGCATAAACAAGGCATTACATGGCAACTATGCTAAGCATGCATGGAGTTCCAAAACCAACTTGAAATCATGTTATATTATGGATATATAAGCATGAAAAACAAACCAAACATGCTCAACACACACTCAAGCATAGGCTTCCTTAAGAGGCCAAAACATGCCCTTTTCAAGGACAACAAGGAGAGGGGGTGGCCCTCTCCTTCTTGGGACTTCAAGGCATCATCTTCACCACTGAAATCCCTCAAGATTTTAGTGGTGAAGAGACCCCAACGCCAAAATCCCGGAGCTAACACAAAATGGCTTAAAATGAGGCCTTTTGAGGCCTAAGGGTGGTCAACAACCCTCAAACAACAAAACACTCTTAATAAACAATAAAGAGGGCCTAAAAACAGAAATTTTTTATGTTATACAATAATCACAAAAACAGCTCTAAGATAGGTATAAAATCAATGCAAAAATGGGGGAAAAAGGGACTAGAATCTCACCCTTGAAGACCCCTTCACAAATGGTGCTCCAATGGCCTCCTTTGGCTCCAAACCAGTCAAGAAACTTAAGAACAAGCCCTTAGAACCCTAGTTTCAAGAGGAAGGTGAAACACTAGGTGTTTTTGTGCAATAGTAAGACACAAAGCACCTAGTGAACAAAAGAGAGGGAAAGAGAGATAGAGTGTGTATCTAACTCTAACCCTAGAACTCAAACCCTAACAATGGCTGTTCTTGCTCTCAAAAATATCCTAAGTCTCTAACCAAGCCTCTCTTTTTGCCTTAGAGAGAGCTTCTCTCTATATTGTCTTGTAAAGCTTACAAGACAAGCTTTACAAGAGGGGGATCCCTCCATACACGTGTATGGAGGGATGCAATAGCAAGACAGCTGTCTAAAAATATCTGCAAAAGCAGATGAACAGCAATCGGCCGGCCAAAAATGCTATCTTGGCCAAAAGGAGTGCCGGTCGGCAACAAATAGTGCTGACCGGCAACAAAGAGTGCCGGCCGGCAAACTACATTGCCGGTGGCAGCAAAAACCAGCCGGTGGCATCTAGCCACTGCCGGTGGTGGGTAGGGATGGTCTACAAGCCCTACCCTGCCTCTCAAAGGCAAGATGCAAGTGTTTGGTGCAAAACCAGACACTAAACGGTCAAGTTCGGAAATCCTGAGGCAAGGCGCGCGAGCCGAGGCCTCCGGGAACTCCAAACGAACACAAACATGGAAGATCACCGTGTGTTCAAACAGTGACGTCCAAGTCTTGAGGACGGTCAAAAATGGGGTGTCTACACCAGGTTACCCAAGCTTGTAACAGAGGCTTTCTCCTTGGATGGACTGCGGCTTTAGACAAACTATCAATTCCTGTGGACTCCCCTCTCCGTGATACCAATCAACTCAAATTGCCATTCCCTCATGCTCTTAAGGATTTAGAGGAAGAGGTGAAGGACGAGGACTCTGAGGCTAATGCTACTGACAAAGAGGAAACTGCCACTGGGGTTTAGTCCCCAACTTTGAATGATCAAGTCATAGACTTGATTCATGATGATGAGGAAGACTTGGTTTCTAAGGCACCCTCTTCCAAACAAACAACTTCTGAGGCTGAGGTCCAGGCAGCCGAGAAGAGCTTGGACCAGACCTTGCCGAAAATTGATGCCGAGATAGCGGCTGAGCATGAAGACACTTTGCCAACCAAGGCCGACGTAACTCCAACAGCTGAGGTTGAGCAATCTGAAACCAGTGCCCATGTCTCCAACACTTAGAATTTTCTCTTTCTTTTCATCTGAACTTTTTTTCTTTCAATTGCACTTTTTGTCTGAACAATTCTAAGCTTTAATTTGGCCGATGTGCCTTCTTTTGTATCCGAACAAGTTGTTTTTTTGCCAGGTTGAAGTGCCTTTTTGCCTGTGAACAAGTTTCATCTTCTAAATGCAAGTCTTTCTTCCAAGTGTTGAATGTATGCTTTCTTTTCTTCTATGCATGTTTACTACTTCCATACTTAGAATATTTTTGCATTTTTTTAAGGTATACCTTAGCTATATAATAACTCTGGGGTATAATAGCTTGGATATAAACCTTGACTGTTTGCCTCGGCCAACAATTGGAATGCCTTGGATAACACTTAAAAACATAAAAATATTTTTACAAGTGTTATTCAGTCAAGCATTGCTTGTTTACCTCCATATGCTGTCTTCTATTAAGACTTTACCCTCTCCAAGTTTTAACAACCCGGTTGGTCATCTCGGCCAGTATGTATCTCGGATACTTCTTTCAATATTACCTTGGCTAACTTCAGCTTGTAAATTTTCCTGAAATTTCATTAAGTGTTTAAGCCAATTCTAGCTTGTAATTCTTAAAAAAATTTAACAAGTCTTCCCAAGCTCTTAACCTTTTAAATTTTAAGTTTATTCATCATCCTCCAGCTCTCTGTCCCCTAATGTGAACCTAAGTTCTACTTAAGTTCACATTAAGCACTTATAGCCTTTCACTGAAGTCAGATTCAAACAAAGACTAGCCGAGGTGTTCAACTTGGGTTTGTCTGTTAATCCAATTAAAGCATACTTACTTCCATTCGGAGTTTAACTGTACCGACATGGAAAATCTTAGTTCAACTTTATCATATGCAAGTACGATTCGACTCTATCATATGATAAGTTTATTCGTCATGTTTCATTCAGAAACATGGCCAACTTAGTTTAACTCTATTATATGCAAGTATAATTCAACTCTGCCATATGATAAGTCTAAGTTTATTCGTCATGTTTCATTTAGAAACATCGCCAACTTAGTTCAACTCTATTATATGCATGCAAATATAATTCAACTCTGCCATATAATAAGTCTAAGTTATTCATCATGTTTTATTCAGAAACATCACCAACTTAGTTCAACTCTATTATATGCAAGTATAATTCAACTCTGCCATATAACAAGTCTAAGTTATTCGTCATGCTTCATTCAGAAACATCGCCATAGGACTGGTCAGTCCTATCACACAAATTTTAGATTCATAAAAATCAAACTAAAATTTTATTATTATTCCGACTAATGACATAAACTTCGAAAAATAAAAAATTTAATGATAGAAAACTTTAGGTTGCAAGTGTTCCAAGGTCTTGGAAACTCTTTGCCATCACTGTTTTTTAGCCGATATGCCCCATTGCCGGCGTTCGAGATGATTTTATAAGGCACCTCCCAATTTGGGCAAAGCTTGCCTATCCTAGGATCCTTCTTGTTGCCGACTACTTTCCTTAGCATAAGGTCCCCAATTTTAAACTCTCTTGGGTTGACCTTTTTGTTGTAAGCCTTAGTAAGTTGTTGCTGGTATGTCTCCAGCCAAATTGCTGCTCTCTATCTCTTTTCTCCTCCAGTAGATCTAAATCCCAGGCTAAAAATGCCTCATTAGTACCATTTTCCACTCCCTGGGTTTTGATCCCTAGAATGCCGACTTCCAGGGGGATAACAACTTCAGTGCCACAAGCCATGGCAAATAGAGACTCCCCAATTGATCTTCTCAGCGTAGTCCGATATGCCCATAGTACATTAGGCAACTCATCCACCCATTTTGTTTTTGCCGCTTCCAACCTTTTTTTGATTTCATCCAAGATAATCATATTGGATGTTTCTGTTTGACCATTACTCTCGGGGAAACTCAAAGTAGAGTAGTAGTTCTTGATCTTGTACTTTGCACAAAAGTTTTTGATTAGCTTACTGTCAAACTGTGTACCATTGTCTGTTATTATTGCCCTTGGGATCCCAAACCTGGTGATGATGTTCTTCCATATGAAATTCTTCACGTCAATATCTTGAATCTTCGCAAGGGGTTTAGCTTCTGCCCATTTTATGAAATAATTAGTTGCTACCAACAGAAACTTTCTTTGCCCAGTTTCTTGGGGCAGTTGTCTAACAAGATCCATGCCCCACTAGGCAAATGGCCAAGGGCTGGACACTGGGTTCAAATATGCTGTTGGTTGATGTATCAAATGTGCAAACCTCTGACACTTCTCGCACTTTCTGACATAGGCATCAGTATCCTTTTGCATGTAGGGCCACCAGTACCCTTGAGTAATGGCCTTATTAGTGAGTGATCTGCCCTCAGCGTGGCTGCCACATATCCCTTCATGTATTTGATATAAGAAGTCTTCAACCTGGGAGGGATGCACACACCTCAAAAGGGGACCAATAAAAGACCTTCCATGGAGATGTCCTTCTGCTATTAGGCTAAACTTTGCCGACTTCAGTCTGGTCTTACGCACCTCTTTGCGATCATCTGGCAGCTTTCCATCCTTAAGAAACATCACTATTGCATCCATCCAAATTGGACCCATCTCCACACACATTGCTTCATACTCTGTGATTAGTGGTTCCACACTTGGGCTTGACAAATAATCAACTATTATTGTCCTTGCCTCCCCTGATTTCATTGCACTAGCTAGGTTAGCCAAGGCATCGGCGTGACTATTATCATCTCGGCTAACCTGCTATAGTCGGCAATCCTAAAACAAGGCTAGCAATCTAACAACTTCTTTAACATAGGCTATCATTCTTTCATCTCAGGTTACATACTCGCCTGTTGCCTGGTCACAATAAGTTGGGAGTCACAGAAGACTACCACCTAGTTAGCTTCCATTGCTGCTACTAACTTCAACCCTGCGATCAGTGCCACATATTTTGCTTCATTATTTGAGGCCTTGAAATCCAAATGAATAGACTACTGTAACATTCGCCTATCTGGTGATACTAACACTACTCCTACTCCCGCTTCTTGACAGTTTGAACCTCTATCAACAAATAGGCGGAAGGAGTCGCCAATGTAAATGTCGCATGGCTTTGGTTTCTCTACCCTATTCTGCTCTACTGTGGGGTTTTTCATTTCCAGCTGGGTTTCTTCTTGTTTCCCTGGACACCCTAAGTCACGGCTCACCGGAACTTGACGTGGGATGGCACCAGGTGTGAACTTGGCCACAAAGTCGGCCAGAACCTGGCCTTTGATTGCCGTTCTAGGCCTAAACTTTAAGTCATATTGGCCCAACACTACTGCCCATTTGGCCACCTTGTCTGTCAGATCTCTTTGTTGCAGCAGAGACTTCAAGGGATGCTCAGTAAGTACCACAATCTTGTGGGCTTAGAAGTTATGATTTAGTTTTTTTCGAAGCCATCACCAGGGCTAGTGTTAATTTTTCTAGGGGTAAATACCCGGTCTCTGCACTTGCTAAGGTTTTACTCACATAGTATACTGCCCTTTATTCTCTCTTCTCTTCTCTAATTACCACTGCACTCACTGCATGCTCCGAAACCGCCAAGTATAAGAACAGTTCCTCTCTAGGTCCTGGATTTGAGAGAACTGGAGCTGCGGTCAGGTATTTTTTAAGTTGGCCAAGGCGACTTCGCACTCCTTTATCCACAAAAAATCTGTGGCCTTCGTCAACAAACTGAAAAATGGTTTACACTTATCTGAACTTCTTCTTATAAACCTATTCAGGGTTGCGGCCTTTCCTATCAGCATCTGTACTTGTTTTGTCGATGTTAGGCTCTTCAAGTCAAGGATGACCTTGATTTGATCTGGGCTTGCCTCAATGCCCCTTCTAGTAACCAGGTATCCCAGAAACTTACCAAACCTAACTCTAAATGTGTATTTTGAAGCATTGATTTGGAGCCAATATGTTCTAAGAATATCGAAAACTACTTTCAAGTCAGCCAGGTGATTCTTAGGTTCTTTGGACTTTACGACCATGTCATCAATGTATACTTCCATTGTTTTGCCAATCAGATGTTTGAACATCTTGGTCACCAACCTCTGGTAGGTTTTTTTTGCATTTTTCAACCCGAAAGGCATCACTCTGTAGCAATACAGCCATTTTGGGGTGATAAATGCAGTCTTCTTCTCATTAGAGGGGTACATTGCTATCTGTTGGTATCCCTGTAAGCATCCAGGAAGCTCATCCTTCTATGCCCTGAAGTGGCATCTACTAATTGATCAATCTTGGGCAGTGGGAAACTGTCTTTGGGACAAGCCTTATTCAGATTGGTGAAGTCCACGCAGACACTCCACTTCCCATTCTTCTTTTTCACAATAATTGTGTTTGACAACCAAGTTAGGTAGTTTACTTGTCGAATGGCTTTGGCCTTCAACAATTTGTTCACTTCCTCCTCTACTACCTCTACATGAACCAACGTCGGCTTCCTTGATCGTTGAATGGCAAGTTGAGCCGATATGTCTACATTTAGTCTATGGCAAGTGATCTCAGGATCAATGCTAGGCATCTCATATGGCGTCTAGGCAAACACCTCTATGTTTGCTCGCAAGAATGACTCTAACTCCTTCTCTTCTTCCTCGGCCAACCCAAAGCCGAGGAGGAAGAAACGCTCTTCATCCCTTCGTTGGACCAAGATCTTCTTTAAGGCTTCATTGCTTTTGTCGGCCGGCTCTTTGTCGACGTCATCCAGGACCTCCATGTCCTTGTCCTCAATCTCTACTATTTCTGCTTCTCGCATGTTGCAAGTGGATTTCATTGCTGCCATGGAGCAATTATTTTCCAGCACCTGATCCCCTCTGACTTCCTCAATTCTATACTCCATTGGGAATTGCAACAGCCGGTGCAGTGATGAGAGAACAACCCTTACTGCGTGCAACCATGACCTTCCCAAGATAACATTGTAAGGGGAGAGGATGTTAATTACTGTGAACTTTATGATTGCTTTCTTGGTGCCTGCCTGTATCTCCAAATTTATTGCTCCCAGGGGCCATGTCGGCGTTCCATTGAACCCGACCATTGGGCTATTGGACTACTCCAAATCATCTCGGTGAAGGCCGAGCTCCTTGTAACATCTGACATACATGATGTCACAAGAGCTGCCTTGGTCAATCAGAATACGCCTTACCTGGCATTCTCCAATCTTGAGGGTTACCACCAGAGCATCATTGTGTGGATGTTGTACCATGTCTAGGTCGGCTTCCGTAAAGGACAACATTGGTCCCTTGTACTCTTCTGTCCTAGGCCTCTTTTGCTGGACTTGATACATATGCTATAAGTGCTTCACCCTCTGAGTCTCCTCACGTACCTCGTTCTCATTGACCCTTGAGTGAATCACATTGATGACTTGAGGTCCGTCTGCTTATGGTTGTGGTGTTGGTGGAGGTGGTGTTGCCGGTGCCTGGGCCAACCTTGCCTATTTTTTCCTCGTTCAGGCCTCATCTACTAGGTCCTTTAAATAACCTTGTCTGACCAGATCTTCCAAATGCGCCTTTAGGGCTCTACAACCCTGTGTCAGGTGTCCATCTTCATTGTGGTAAGCACAGTGCTTCCCTAGACTTCTCTCTATAAATTCGCTAGGGATCCTCTCCGGCACTCTGTAATATGGCTGGTTTTTGATCCTTTCTAGAACTTTATAAACCAGGATCCGGAACACATTGGTGACTCCTTGTGCAGCCCTTAGTCTTGTCTCTTGCCTGTTATATCCAGTGTTACCTCGGCCTTGCTTCGGCTGGCCGTTTCTCTTCTCCTGCTTTGGCGCCTTTGTTCCTAGTGTGTCCTCTTCTACTCTGGCATATTTCTCGATCCTTGCCATGAGTTCCTTCATGCTTTTTGGCAGAGTCTTTGCCAGCGACTTCCGAAGCATGCAGTCATTCTCTAGGCCGTTCTTAAAAGATACGACCGCCAACTCTTGGTTGCATTCTGGTATTTGGTTGTACACCTCATAATACCTTTTGGCATAAGCCCTGAGGCTTTCACCCTCGCCAATTTTCAGAGCCATTAGGGAGTCTACCCTCAATGGCTGTAATTTGTTTGTAACAAACCTGGCCACAAACATTTCGTCCAAGCCTTCCCAGCTCTTCACAGTTCCTTTCGGCAACTTGTGAATCCAATATGATACAATTTCCCCAAGGATGAGGGGAACATCTTGTAGAGAAATGGTTTGTTCCCGGTATACAGTGCCATTGAATTCAAATATAAGCCGATGTGAAAGTTTGGATCGGACTTTCCATCATGTATTTGGAACCTCAGCATATGGAACCTTTTTGGGGCGTCGAACTTATCCAGCTCCACTGAGAATGGTATTCTCGGCTTGATCGGAGATGTGACCTCAGCATTCTGTCACTTTCTCTGGAGGTAGTCCCTCAAATCCTTATTGGTACGACTAGGAGCTTGACTGTCAACAGATTTCAGCCTCTTTGGTGTACTGCTCCTGACGTCGTTATGAGTCCTCGTGGACTTCTCTTTATTCACCGTGTCAAAACAAAGTTCCTACCCCTGAACATGCCGATGTTCTTTGACATAAGTCCCTTTGGTCTGAGGTGTCCTCTGAGACTCTCCTCTTCTTGACTCTGCTCGCCCGACATCCCGTGAAGGCCGATGCGAGTGTTCTTTCACCTTGTCATGCTAAGGGACTGCTGGGATAGTTTTTTGCCCCCCTTTCTAGGCATCATTCTTGGCCACTGGAATCAACGTGTCCTTTAATGGAAACGGTGGTTGCATGACATTGTTCTGCATCATGAAGTTGACAACCGATTGTAGGTCTACTAACTTATTTGGCATTCCTTGCATCATGCCGTCCCTCCTTAGGCATCTATCTTTCCACACCTGGAGGTCGCTTTCGTTATAGTACTCGTCTCGACCTGCTTTCTTTGGTGGGTTTCCCTCTTGGCCGATGTCTTTCTCCCTGAGATTCTGATCCCGTGGTCCTTCATTAGGGTTTTCCTCCTCCATGTAAGGATCAACATGCTTACCACTCCCACTAGGGATGTCGTCCCCAATCTTTTCTTTATGTCTGTCGTTAGCCATCTATTCTCCTTATGTCCCCACAAATGGCGGCAATTTGTAGGTGAAGATTTCTGACCACACAACCAAATGGAGAACTCAGCTAGAGAGCATCGATAGAATAGATTAACTCGAACAACTTGTCACAGAAAGATAAGAATCCAGCAGTGGTTCATCCACCCGGAGGCACTCCGATGATCAAGTCAGTAATCAAAATATCTCTCAAAGATAACCAATAATGCTTAACTCACTCAAACAGAGCATAAAAAGCATACCTTAGACCCATCAGAGGGCATTACTTTTATAGCCAGCACTGACCTCATCCCTCTAGAAGCCTAGCTTCCATGGACTCAAGCTCAATGCCTATCCTCGATCTTTGTCTAGATAGAGATAAACTCCTGTTGAGCTTTATCTTTATCCAGACTGAGATCCGCTCTTGTTCTAGGACTCTTGTCCCTTATCCGCTCATCTTGGTTCTCGGTATCTCTATAGATAACCTCGGCCTAGCCGAGATCACCTCGGCATCAGGACTAGGCCACGCAGCACCTTAGCAGACACTTCGGCGTCACCTTGGCCACGTGTTGTTATTCACAAAATATGTCCCCACAATAGTCATCTTATTTTTCTTTTCCTTTTGAGTTTGAATAGAAATTTTGAGAAAAAACTTCAATTATTTAAGCAAAATAATTTCAAAATATTTCTTACCTTTAAAATTCTCTACACCATTCCATCAGTAGAAAAACTTTCAACACCTCAAATTAATCCAGATTTTCAAACATATTTATCTTTTAACATTTGTAGACGGTATCACAAAATAAGAATAACTAAATTGTGAAAATAATTGCATAGAACCCCCATATTTTCACATTTTTTGAACCAATTTTATACATTTAGTTTGCATTATTTTTAAACATTTGAAAAGGTTAAATTTTCACAAAGTAAGCACTAGTCAACTAACAAATGAAGATTTAACTTCACATTAGCAATCTTCACAAAGGCTTATAAGAATTTTAATAAAACCTCAACTTTAACAATTTTTACTACACGTCTAGATAGTAAACATGAAATATATTAAACATTTTCTATAACTAATAATTTGTGTATAATTATTAAGATGCTAGCCTACACTCAATGACCATAAGTTACGGAACATTTATTGTGGGGACATATTTTGAGAATGACAACACATGGCTGAGGTGATACCGAAGTGTCAGCCGAGGTGCCACGTGGCCCAATCCTGACGCCGAGGTGATCTTAGCTAGGCCGAGGTTCTCTACGGCGATGCCGAAATCTGAGGTAAGCGGATAAGGGGCAACAGTCCTAGGACCAAGGAGGATCTCAGTCTAGATAAAGATAAAACTCTTAGGAAGTTTATCCCTATCTAACTGAGGATCCATGATAAGCGTTAAGCTTGAGTCCACTAAAGTGTGGCTTTTACAAGGATTAGGTCAGTGTTAGCTATAAAAACATGGCACCCTCGTGGGTCTAAGGTATGATTTTTATGTTATATCTAGTGAGTTAAGCACTATTGGTTATCTTTGAGAGATATTTGATTACTGACTTGATCGTCGGAGTGCCCCTGGGTGGACGAACCACTGTCAGATTCTTATTTTTCTGTCAGGTTGTTGGACTTAATCTATTTTGTCGGTGCTCTCCAACTGAGTTTCCTCCTTTGGTTGTGTGGTCAAAAATCAACACCCACAATTTGGAACTATCTGTGGGAATGTAAAGAGAATAAATGGCCAACAACGGACAGAAAGAAAAGATTAGGGACGACATCCCTAGTGGGAGTGGTAAACATGCCGATCCTAACATGGAAGAGGAGAGCCCTAATGAAGGACCACGAGATCAGAATCCCAGGGAGAGGGATGTCGGCCAAGAGGGAGACCCACCGAAGAAAGCAGGCCGAGACAAGTACTATGACGAAAGTGACCTCCAGGTATGGAAAGATAGATGTCTAAGGAGGGACGACGAGATGAAAGGAATGGAAAACAAGTTGGCAGATTTACAATCGGTTGTCAACTTTATAATGTAGAACAACGTCATGCAACCATCATTTCTATTGAAGGACACGCCAATTCCAGCAGCCAAGAATGACGCCTAGAAAGGGGACAAAAAGCAGTCCCAGCGGCCTCTCAGCATGACAGGGCGAAGGAACATTCACATTGGCCTTTGAGGGAAGTCGTGCGAGGAGAGTCAGTAAGAGGAGAGTCTCAGAAGACACCTCATACCAAAGGAACCTATGTCAAGGAACATCGGCATGTTACGGGAAGTAACTTTGTTTCGACACAGTGAATGAAGGGAAGTCCAAGAGGACTCATAAGGACGCTGGGAGTAGTGCACCAAAGAGGCTAAAATCCATTGACAACCGAGCTCCTGGTCAGACTAAGGAGGACTTGAGGGACTACGTCCAGAGGAAGTGGTAGAATGCCGAGGTCACATCTCCGGTTAAGCCGAGAACACCATTCTCTATGGAGTTGGATAAGTTCGAGGCCCCAAAAAGGTTCCATATGCCGAGGTTCCAGATATATGACGGTAAGTCCGATCTGAACTTTCACGTCAGCTTTTATTTGAATTCAATGGCACTGTACACCAGGAACGAATTGTTGCTCTACAAGGTGTTTCCCTTATCCTTTGGGGAAATCGCATCGGACTAGTTTCACAAGTTACTGAAAGGAACTGTGAAGAGTTGGGAAGGCCTGGCCGAGATGTTCGTGGCCAGGTTTGTCACAAACAAGTTACAACCATTAAGGGTAGACTCCCTGATGGCTTTGAAAATCGGCGAAGGTGAGAGCCTTAAGGCTTATGCCAAAAGGTATTATGAGGTGTTCAACCGAATACCAAGATGCAACCAGGAGTTGGAGGTCATGTCTGTTAAGAACGGCTTGGAGAATGACTGTATGCTCCAAACATCACTGGCAAAGACTCTGCCGAAGAGTATAGAGGATTTCATGGTAAGGATTGAGAAATATGCCACAGAGCAGAAGAGGATACATCGGGAGCAAATGCACTAAAGCAGGAAAAGAGAAATGGCTCGCCAAAGCGAGGCTGAGGTAATATTGGATTTAATAGACAAGAAATAGGACTGAGGGCTGCATAGGCAATCACCACAGTGTTCTGAATCCCGATTTATAAAGTTCTGGAAAGAATCAGGAACTAGCCATATTATAGAGTGCTGGAGAGGATCCCTAGCGAATTTATGATGAGGAGTCTAGGGAGCACTGTGCCTATTACAATGAAGATGGGCACTTGACACAGGGTTGTAGATCCCTAAAGACGCATTTAGAAGATTTAGTCAAACAAGGTCACTTAAGGGATCAAGTAAATGAGGCTAGGACGAGGGAAGAGCTAGCAAGGTTGCCCTAGGCACCAGTAATAACACCTCCACCAGCACCACAACCGCAAGTAGACGGACCTCGAGTGATCAAGGTGATTCACTTGAGGGTCAATGAGAACAAGGTACGTAGGGAGACTCAAAGGGTAAGACACTCACAGTATGTGTATCAGGTCCAGCAAAAGAGGCCTAGGATAGACGAGTGCCAGGGACCAATGGTGTCTTTTACTAAAGCAAACCTAGACATGGTGTAGCATCCACACAATGATGGTCTGGTAATGACCCTCAAGGTTGGAGAATGCTAGGTGAGGCACATTTTGATTGACCAAGGCAGCTCTTTTGACATCATGTATGTCAGATGTTTTAAGGAGCTCAGCCTTCACCAAGATGATTTGGAACAGGCCGACAGCCCAATGGAACGCCGACATGGCCCCTGGGAGCAATGAATTTGGAGGTGCAGGCAAGCACCAAGAAGGTAGGTATAAAGTTCGTAGTAATTGACACCCCCTTCCTTTACAATGTTATCCTAGGGAGGCCATGGTTGCATGCAATGAGGGTTGTTCCCTCAACACGGCACCAGTTGTTGCGGTTTCCAATAAAGCATGAAATTGAGGAGGTCAGAGGGGATCAGATGCAGGCAAAGAATTGCTCGATAGCAGCAATGAAATCAACCTACAATGTACGAGAGGCAGAAATAGTAGAAATTGAAGATGAGGACATGGATGTCATGGATGATGTCGGTAAAGAGCTGGCCGACAAAAGCAAGAAAGCCTTAAAGAAAATTCTGGTCTAACAAGGTGATGAAGAGCGCTTCTTCTTTCTCAGCTCAGGACTGGCCGAGGAGGAAGAAAGGGAGTTAGAGTCATTCTTGCGAGCAAACATAGAAGTGTTTTCCTGGACACCATACAAGATGCCTGGCATTGACCCCGAGGTCACTTGCCATAGACTAAATATAGACAGGTCAGCTAAACCTGTCATTCAGTGAGCAAGGAGGCCGACGTTGGTTCATGTGGAGGTAGTAGAGGAGGAAGTGGACAAATTGTTAGAGGCCAGAGCCATTCGGGAGGTTAACTACCCAACTTGGTTGTCAAACATAGTTGTCATGAAAAAGAAGAATGGGAAGTGGAGGGTCTGTGTGGATTTCACCAGCCTAAACAAGGCTTGTCCCAAAGACAGTTTCCCACTCCCCAAGATCGACCAATTAGTAGATGCCACTTCAGGGCATGAAAGGATGAACTTCCTGGATGCTTATAGGGGATACCATCAGATAGCAATGTATCTCCCCAATGAGGAGAAGACTGCATTTATCACCTCAAAAGGGCTATATTGCTACAGAGTAATGCCTTTCGAGTTGAAAAATGTAGGAGAAACCTACCAGAGGTTGGTGACCAAGATGTTCAGACATCTGATTGGTAAAATAGTGGAAGTGTACATTGATGACATGGTAGTGACGACCAAAGAACTTGAGAATCACCTGGCCGACTTAAAAGCAGTTTTTGATATCCTTAGAACATACCGGCTACGACTTAATGCTTTGAAAGCCGCATTTGGTGTTGGATCAGGTAAATTCCTAGGATACTTGGTCACTAGAAGGGGCATCGAGGCAAGCCCAAATCAAATCAAGGCTATCCTTGACTTGAAAAGCCCGCCATCGACAAAACAGGTATAGATGTTGATTGGAAGGGCCGCAACCTTGAACAGATTTATAAGCAGAAGTTCAGATAAGTATAAACCATTTTTTAGTTTACTGAAAAAGGCCATAGATTTCTTGTGGACAGAGGAATGTGAAATCGCCTTGGCCAGCTTGAAAAAGTACCTGACAACAGTTCAAGTTATTTCAAATCCAATACCTAGAGAGGAATTATTCTTATACTTGGCCGTTTCAGAGCACGCAACGAGTGCAGTGATAATTAGAGAAGAGAAGGGAGAACAAAGGGCAGTATACTATGTACGTACAACCCTAGCAGGTGCAGAGACCAGGTACTTACTCCTGGAGAAATTGACATTGGCCTTAGTGATGGCTTCCAAAAAGTTGAATCATTATTTTTAGGCCCACAAGATTGTGGTGTTGACTGTGCATCCCTTAAAGTCCCTATTGTAGCAAGGAGATCTGACAGGCAGGGTAGCTAGATGGGCAGTGGTATTGGGCCAATATGACATAGAGTTTAGGCCCAGAACGACAATCAAAGGCTAAATTTTGGTCGACTTTATGGCCGAGTTCACACCTGGTGCCATCCCACATCGAGCTCCGGTGAGCCGCGGCTTAAAGTGTCCAGGGAAACAAGAAGAGACCTAGCTGGAAATAAAAAACCCCACAGCAGAATAGAGGAAAGAAGAAAAACCCAAGCCCTGCGATATTTACATCGGTGACTCCTTCTGCTTGTTTGTTGATGGGAGTTCAAACCGTAAATGAGCGGGGGCATGAATGGTGTTGGTATCACCAGATGGGCGAATGTTAGAATAGTCTATCCATTTGGGGTTCAAAGCCTCAAACAACGAAGCAGAATATGAGGCACTAATCGCAGGGCTGAAGTTAGCAGCAAGAATGGAAGCCGACGAGGTAGTAGTTTTCTGTGACTCCCAACTTATTGTGAACCAGGCAACAAGCAAATATGCAGCCCGAGATGAAAGAATGATAGCCTCTGTCAAAGAAGTTGTTAGACTGCTAGCCTTATTTTAGGATTTTCGACTACAGCAGGTTAGCGAAGATGACAACAACCATTACGATGCCTTGGCTAACTTGGCTAGTGCAATGAAATCAGGGGAGGTAAGGACAATAATGGTTGATTATTTGTCAGGCCCAAGTGTGGAACCACTAATCACAGAGTATAAAGCAATGTGTGTGGAGATGGGTCCAAGTTGGATGGATGTAATAGTGATATTTTTTAGGGACAACAAGTTACCAGATGATCGTAAAGAGGCACATAAGACCATACTCAAGTCAGCAAGGTTTAGCTTAATAGCAAAAGAACATGTTTACAAAAGGTCTTTTACTGGTTCCCTTTTGGGGTGTGTGCATCCCTCTCAGGTTGATGACTTCTTGTATGAAATACATGAAGGGGTATGTGGAAGCCATGTTGGGGGTAGATCACTTGCTCATAAGGCCATTACTCAGGGATACTGGTGGCCCCACATGCAGAAGGATGCTGAAGCCTACGTCAGAAAGTGCCAGAAGTGTCAGAGGTTTGCACCTTTGATACATCAACCAGTTGCAGGTTTAAACCCAGTAACTAGCCCTTGGCCATTTGCCCAGTGGGGCATAGACCTAGTTGGACAACTGTCCCAAGCAACTTGGCAAAGAAAGTTTTTGTTGGTAGCAACTGATTACTTCACAAAGTGGGTAGAAACTGAACCCCTTGTGAAGATTCAAGATATTGATGTGAAGAACTTCATATGAAAGAATATCATCACCAGGTTTGGGATTCCAAGGGTAATAATAGCAGACAATGGTACACAGTTTGACAGTAAGCTAATCAAAAGCTTATGTACAAAGTACAAAATCAAGAACTACTACTCTACGCCAAGTTTCCCTTAGAGTAATGGTTAGGCAGAAGCATCCAATAAGACTATTTTGGATGGGATCAAAAAGAGGCTGGAAGCAGCAAAGGGAAAATGGGTAGAGGAGTTGCCCAATGTACTATGGGTGTCACGACCCGAACCCGCCCCAATGGGTTAAGGACGTAACCGGCCAGTAATCCTAAGATTACCTACGGCTTCAAACCAAAACAGACTTAACACATCAGAGTAAAGGGGCCAAAAGGGAAGCAAAATTTAAAAGCTTTGTCCATAGAGCTGTGCTTACATGGCACATCAAAACAAACCATACATATGTCCGTTAATAACTCACAACAGAAACATAGCGACATAGGTTCTGTACAGACAGGATCATCCAAAACTAAGTCAACCCATAAAACCATAAGTAGACATATACAAAACTTCGCCAACCTGACAAAATGAAAATACATAACAAAAGGGCAAAGACGGGTCTCGTGCGTGAGACACAAGGGCTGACTCTCTCAAAACCTTAGTTATTCCATACAGACTTCACTGAGACTGGGTCTGGACTTCTCTTGGCTCACCTACAAACACATGAATGAGCGTGAGCGATAGCCCAGTGAATAATATCAAATCAAATACAGAAGTTACATAACAATGTAGAACAACATGTTCCAAACGACCTTGGGCCCAATTCATACTTCTATTTAACAGATATATATAACTATACGAAATGCAAATCAAGTAACTGTAGTTCCAAACATTCTGGCCCTTGGCCCATTCGGGTTTCCATTCATGGCAAAACGGCCTTCGGCCCATTCATTTCTGTAAAAATGGCCTTCGGCCCATTCATTTATGTCAAAACGGCCTTTGGCCCACTCGTTCATGTCAAAACGGCCTTCGGCCCACTCACATATGTCAAAACGACCTTTGGTCCATTCGTTTACATCGAAATGACCTTCGGTCCCTTCATTTATATCAAAACGACCTTTGGTCCATTCATTTACATCAAAACGACCTTTGGTCCATTCAATTATATCAAAACGACCTTTGGTCCATTCATTTACATCAAAACGACCTTCGGTCCATTCAATTATATCAAAACGACCTTTGGTCCATTCATTTACATCAAACGACCTTCGGTCCATTTATTCATATCGAAACGACCTTCGGTCTACTCGTTTATGTCAAACGGCCTTCGGCCCATACATTCGTATCAAAATGGCCTTCGGCCCACTCATTCATGTCAAAATGATCTTAGGTCCATTTATTTCTATCAAAACGACCTTCGGTCCATTTATGTTTATTCCTGTCAGACTTTTGTCCACAGTCCCAATTAGCAACTTACAAAGCATATAAGGGAGTAATAATTGGTCATTCACAATCATTCAAATATCGATATTACTCACAGTGATCGGCTTGTGGATTTGCCCTGGAGCTTGACCCTACACATTTCATGAACACAAAAGGGTCATTAATAGTTCAATCCGTTCTTTAATTCACATATTCCTCTTTAGGCTTTATTATTATCTCATTAACTCATTTACAATGCTTAACATATGCCTAAGAGTGCTTGCGAGTGAAAGAGAACGGAAAACAGAACACCAAATGCAAAAACAGGATTTCAGAAAATAGGGTCCCCGCTCGAGCGTGGACTTCCCCGCTCGAGCGGACCCTTAGGTCTGCGAAAGTACTGGTTGCCTTCAATTCCAGCTCGAGCGTGAACTCGGCCGTTTGAGCGCCTGTCTACATAGCTCCCCGCTCGAGCGTCAACTTCCCCGCTCGAGCGGGAACCATGTCTGCAGAAAATGCTGGGAGCTCGTTTTCTCCGCTCGAGCGGCACTTCACCCGCTCGAGCGGACATCGAAAATCTGGGTTTTCCAGATTGAGTTCTTGAGCTTCATCTCGACATTCAAAAGCTCTAAAGGCATGATTTCGGTCCAAACTTCACATAATCATGTACTAACATGGTACAAACATAGAATTACAACATATTAAAGCTCAATTTCATAATTTATCTACATGCATGTCTCAAAATATCTCAAACCCATCACCAATATGCTCAAATTCAAACATTCAAGACTTATACTCCCATGATTTGTGCATGCATGTGGGAGATGCTCATCATTCTCAACTTAAATGGTACAAATGGTGATTACCACATGAGCTTTAACCAAAACTCTACATGAATCATGTGTTTCAAGCTCAAACATGCAATTTCAAAGTAATTCCTTACATGCATGAGTTCTAAGACTTCAAACTCAACAAAATCAACTCATTGCATGCTCTTGATCACAAACAACCCTTGAACTTACAAGATCACAGATTCGAACTTATGAATTCAAGAATCAATGCTTACCTAGAGGCTCAATCTTCACAATTATGGCCAAGTCTTGCACCTAGCCTTCCCAATTCACAATTTTGAATCAAAATGCCCAAAGGTGCCTCCCCTCTCTCTCAAAGTCATCTCTCTCTCTTTTCTAGAGAGTTAAACTTTAGCCAAAATGATATAAGGGTGAGGAATTGATCATAATGAGGCCCTTATTTAGCCCCACTCAACACATTATTTTATTATATAACAATTGGGCACTTAATTTATCAATTTAATCCGTTTAAATTGACCAGGATCAATTTTCAATTAAATTTCACCGTAGGCTCTAAAAATTATGCCAATCACAGTGGCGTAAACAATTTCGGGTTCTATGGCCGATAAGGCCCTCAATTTAATTCCCGAAGCGGATTATTCCAAACAGATAATCCTACGGTGAACAGATACGAATTCAAAATCACATATTATCACATAATGGCACACAAAATCCCGCTAAACACATAGCCATAAACAAATTAAGGACCAATTTAGCATAATACAGAACAGGGGTATCACAGTCTTCCCCCCTTTAGGAAGTTTGGTCCTCCAAACTTAAGTTACCCTTAGTCGAACACAATTCGGAACACCTTTCATTCAACGGTTCCAATCCTTTTTTTTTTTTGTTTTTGATAGCCATTTACTTAGTCTCAAAATCAAGCAACACTCTGTTCTCAATCAGTAAGGGACTTACATTTTCTTCCATACAAGGCTTGTATGGTGTCACACCAATCTAGAGTGTAGGCTGTAGTTGTAAGCAAAGTCTGCCAACAATGGATAGATCTTTCAAATCCCCTGAAAAATCTACTGCATAAATTTGGAGTATTTCTCCCAAAAATCTAACAAGTTCTTTCTGATCATACCTCAATCTGCGGATGGAAAACAGCGCCGAATCATAATTCAGTTTCGTATCAAATTCATAATTTGTCCAGATCATATACAGGAGTCATAAGTCATGATTAAGTTTACGTGATACGTTCATTAGCATTAACAGAACAGAACAGAACGGAACAGAACAGAACATATACATGTGAGGTTACGAATAGCCAGTTCCATAAGGGAACCTCCGGGTCCGGGTAACATAACAGAACAGAAGCTGAGCCCCCATTGCCTCTTGAAGGCTTTTCAGAATTCAAACACATTTTAGAATTTCTGTCTAAACAATAGATACTAGGATCCCATGTAAACGAGCGATCTTATCGATGTAAACAGTGGCTAGTCTACCAGCATCATACAAAATTTTATAGGGAGGAATGGGCAACTTCAATAATTTTACTTACAATAGCCTAAATGGGACTTATACCTTGGGTGCTCAAGGTAGCCCCACAACGAAATTCGTAGCCACATATTCCCATTTCCATTCCAAAATGGAGAGAGGTTGAAGTAGTCCCGCCACTATCTGAAATTCAACTTCGACCTGTTGGCCCCGAAAAAATACTTAGACACACATTCACCAATTACCCTCTTCAAAGCAGGTCACTAACATATTTATTTGAAATGCCAGCTAGCTTTATCATAGAAGTTCGGTCTATTCCCCTGTCACAAAAGTTCAATTCATTCTTCAATAATTCCACAATACACCATCCGATCTGGTATTTAGTTCCGTGACTCGTCACAGCTATTCCAGGCCAACCAAAAGTTCGCAGAAATTTAAAGTGGATCCCGACAGTGATCCCCGAGTCAACAAAGATAGTATCGAGGCAATTACCCATGCAACGCATATAGTCCGTATATCCCCATAGTACCAATTGTAAAATACAACAACACTGAGGCAATCGACTTCAAATAGAATACACGTATTCTCAGTTCATTCAACAGTTTACGGTTCGCAATTCACAATTTAGTTCAGTATTCAATTCTTTGTTCCATCAAGTCTTTCTACTTTATCTGGTAATCGTTAAAAGCATAAGGCAGTTCATATACGTAAATCCCCATGATGTCCAGGCATTATCAAAGGAGTCAATCGCATGTCAAACACAATTCACACATTCTCAGGGTTCCAATCACAGAATATAATGACACTGGGTGGTTATATACAAGGCGTACTGAATTCACGCACTTTTCGGACAATCAGGGTTTTTCAAAGTTTCTTGGATGTTAAAACATTTACCTAATACCAAAGGATGACATTCCAAACAAAACAAAGGAATAATCGCCTCGGAATCGAAGCACACCCGTTCGCGACCGTCGGTGGCCGATTCCAGATCGATTAGTCAAGCCCACCCGTACGAAACCGTCGGTGGCAAAAGGTATCTCAATCAAAGGTGCTACATAGGCTTAACGTCCCCTAGCACAAAAGGACACTCTAAGAATGTCATCAAAGCAACACAACACCATTCACTATAACCTGATTTCTCCAAAATTTGATAACACTGAAACAACCACTCTCCCTTACAAAACATGTTCTGATCAGTCAAAGACAAATGTTCAGTACTGCTCAAAATAAAATCAGTCTACCGTCATCGGTTCCCATAGCGTCAAACAAACAAAATGGAACAACACTCCTTACGACACCCAATCACGGGGTTTGTACAATTCGGTTCGTTTTTAACACATATGTTCTCAATAGTTGGGGATTGGTTCTCAACGGTGTTCATAGTTAGATCAATCTGTTGATAGCCCACAAAAGGTCTTTCAAATAAATCAAGTATCCCAAATGAATTCAAGTTTTGGGTCTATCAGTTTTTCTGCCAAGAATAATCTGGCTATTCATTCACAAGCCATACTTAATCCCCCTTTTACAAAATCAAATTAGATAGAGGGTCTTATCGGTCGATCCAAGCAACGGTTTTGTCAGATTAGATCGAACAAAGGTTCCATCAAATTATATCAAATGAGGGTTCCATCGGAACAATATCAGGCAAAGGTTCTACCGGATCGAATCAGATAAATTTTTTTTTCTCAAATAGGGCACATTCGGTTCTGTAAGGCATACTTCGTTTGCTTAGGCACTTGGTTGATAGTTTCACAACTGTCCTAAGTCTATCAGTTCTCAAAGTCAAATCAGGGTCATTCATCACAACTGTTTATATCAAAATGACTCAGGTCATGTACAATACGACATTGTTCACATAAGTCCAGGTGTACGTGCATTTGCATGCCGTTGTTCATATCAAAAGGTATGTATCATAATCAAATCAGTAGTTCCCAAATAAGTCTTATATACAAGCACATAGTGCACAGTGACACGGTAAACAAGGTTCCTCAGTTACACATAACATAGGATTGTCACGCAAAAGTTCCAAATTAGTCACAAAACATAGGCTTACGAGTCAAGCTCAGTTTAGTCACACAGTTCAGTCAATTTTCTACCAGTTCCACATACATGATCTATAATTTGCAGAGTTTATTAATTGGGGTGCTCAACTTAGTTATACAATCACAAGGTCACAATTCCAGTGGTTTAGTCATTGACGACAGTAGTATAACAAATCACCCTGAGCAGAGGTTTAGATGTACAGGTGCATGTGCAGAGTTAATCAATATCCCAATACTTATTTCGCAATTTTCCCAAATGAAGCATACACATTCAATGAATACGGTCTCGATCTGATGGGTCTAACCAATCTAGATACACATGCAGCAGATATGAGGGAATATGCCGATCCGAATCAAATAATATCCCAAGCAAAAATGTACACATGTACTAATTCAGAACCAATCAACACATAGGCATTCGTTTATAAACAGTATAGATACCTGGGATAACAATTGCAGTATTCTGAGTGCTTTCTAGGACGAGTGTAATTACTCTATCCTGAGTAGCAATTTCTACCACTGGTACAAATCTAGTTGAGGCAGAACGTTTATTCACATTTTGTTCAGTTCGGGGACAGTTCTTTACCATACGGTCCATTTACCACACCTATAACAAGCCCCATAAATCCAATAACAAACTCCTCAATGTTTCGTACACTGGTGGTGGCAAAGGTTCTCGCCGTAGCGGCAACTGACGTTGTTGTCTTAAGATCTTTGCCATTTCTTGTACCATCCTTTCCTGTCTATCAAGTCGGGCTGTGAAAGAGCCTTCCAGCTCGTATGCCCTTAATTTAACCATCCTCTCCACAAACTCTTATTAAATCATGCCAAATACCAGGATTTCCAACACAAAAATAAACACATACGTAACAGATAATTGCATACTTATCAGATATCGCATGCTGAACATTTACTAAGTAATCATATACTCAAATCATGTTCATATTTCAAATAGACACCCGTAGGCAGAATTGAATGCACATAGACAACTTTTCATGATTTATATATTCATGTATGTGCATTATATCAAAACAAACTTGTTGTACACCTTAGTGTAACAATTCATATTTCATATTCAAATCATGTGTGGTATTTCCTTGAGCGTAACATATCATGTTGGTCAAGCATATCAAGTTCCATGATGGAACCTCTAATACCAGGTAACATATCACATACATAGGCCACGGTATTATTTCCCCCGGGCTAGGGCCTCATGACCATAAGCCACAGTATTATGTCCCCTGGGCGAGGGCCTCTGCTAAGGATACCACAATTACGTTCCAGGAAATTTGGACAATCATTAATTCATTTCATATCATCATAACATAATTAAGGCTAAACGTAACTTTATAGAGTTCTTACTCACCATCCGATTGAACTTGCATTATACTTTATACAAAAATTCACGAGTATGCATATACCGGAAAGCATACATATTTCGATGGTTTACAATGCAAGCAATCCACAAATTTATAGCACATAATCGTTCACATTAAACATTTAAGCGTATTTCTGATGCTTTCAAATTCATACTTATCCCATGAATGCATCCTAGATCTTTTCTAGACGCTTATTGCTCTTTTGGACAAGTGCGTGAGTTATTAACTCATGCTCTGATACCACTCTGTCACGACCCAAACCCGCCCCCATGGGTTAAGGACGTAATCGGCCAGTAATCCTAAGATTACCTACGGCCTCAAACCAAAACAGACTTAACACATCAGAGTAAAGGGGCCAAAAGGGAAGCAAAATTTAAAAGCTTTGTCCATAGAGCTGTGCTTACATGGCACATTAAAACAAACCATACATATGTCCGTTAATAACTCACAACAGAAACAAAGCGACATAGGTTCTGTACAGACAGGATCATCCAAAACTAAGTCAACCCATAAAACCATAAGTAGACATATACAAAACTTCGCCAACCTGACAAAATGTAAATACATAACAAAAGGGCGAAGACGGGTCTCGTGCGTGAGACACAAGGGCTGACTCTCTCAAAACCTTAGTTGTTCCATACAGACTTCACTGAGACTGGGTCTGGACTTCTCTTGGCTCACCTACAAACACATGAATGAGCGTGAGCGATAGCCCAGTGAATAATATCAAATCAAATACAGAAGTTACATAACAATGTAGAACAACATGTTCCAAATGGCCTTGGGCCCAATTCATACTTCTATTTAACAGATATATATAACTATACGAAATGCAAATCAAGTAACTGTAGTTCCAAACATTCTGGCCCTTGGCCCATTCGGGTTTCCATTCATGGCAAAACGGCCTTCGGCCCATTCACTTATGTCGAAACGGCCTTCGGCCCATTCATTTCTGTAAAAATGGCCTTCGGCCCATTCATTTATGTCAAAACGGCCTTTGGCCCACTCGTTCATGTCAAAACGGCCTTCGGCCCACTCACATATGTCAAAACGACCTTTGGTCCATTCGTTTACATCGAAACGACCTTCGGTCCCTTCATTTATATCAAAACGACCTTTGGTCCATTCATTTACATCAAAACGACCTTCGGTCCATTCAATTATATCAAAACGACCTTTGGTCTATTCATTTACATCAAAACGACCTTCGGTCCATTCAATTATATCAAAACGACCTTTGGTCCATTCATTTACATCAAACGACCTTCGGTCCATTTATTCATATCGAAACGACCTTCGGTCTACTCGTTTATGTCAAACGGCCTTCGGCCCATACATTCGTATCAAAACGGCCTTCGGCCCACTCATTCATGTCAAAATGACCTTAGGTCCATTTATTTCTATCAAAACGACCTTCGGTCCATTTATGTTTATTCCTGTCAGACTTTTGTCCACAATCCCAATTAGCAACTTACAAAGCATATAAGGGAGTAATAATTGGTCATTCACAATCATTCAAATATCGATATTACTCACAGTGATCGGCTTGTGGATTTGCCCTGGAGCTTGACCCTACACATTTCATGAACACAAAAGGGTCATTAATTGTTCAATCCGTTCTTTAATTCACATATTCCTCTTTAGGCTTTATTATTATCTCATTAACTCATTTACAATGCTTAACATATGCCTAAGAGTGCTTGCGAGTGAAAGAGAACGGAAAACAGAACACCAAATGCAAAAACAGGATTTCAGAAAATAGGGTCCCCGCTCGAGCGGACCCTTAGGTCTGCGAAAGTACTGGTTGCCTTCAATTCCAGCTCGAGCGTGAACTCAGCCGTTTGAGCGCCTGTTTACATAGCTCCCCGCTCGAACGTCAACTTCCCCACTCGAGCGGGAACCATGTCTGCAGAAAATGCTGGGAGCTCGTTTTCTCCGCTTGAGCGGCACTTCACCCGCTCGAGCGGACATCGAAAATCTGGGTTTTCCAGATTGAGTTCTTGAGCTTCATCTCGACATTCAAAAGCTCTAAAGGCATGATTTCGGTCCAAACTTCACATAATCATGTACTAACATGGTACAAACATAGAATTACAACATATTAAAGCTCAATTTCATAATTTATCTACATGCATGTCTCAAAATATCTCAAACCATCACCAATATGCTCAAATTCAAACATTCAAGACTTATACTCCCATGATTTGTGCATGCATGTGGGAGATGCTCATCATTCTCAACTTAAATGGTACAAATGGTGATTACCACATGAGCTTTAACCAAAACTCTACATGAATCATGTGTTTCAAGCTCAAACATGCAATTTCAAAGTAATTTCTTACATGCATGAGTTCTAAGACTTCAAACTCAACAAAATCAACTCATTGCATGCTCTTGATCACAAACAACCCTTGAACTTACAAGATCACAGATTCGAACTTATGAATTCAAGAATCAATGCTTACCTAGAGGCTCAATCTTCACAATTATGGCCAAGTCTTGCACCTAGCCTTCCCAATTCACAATTTTGAATCAAAATGCCCAAAGGTGCCTCCCCTCTCTCTCAAAGTCATCTCTCTCTCTTTTCTAGAGAGTTAAACTTTAGCCAAAATGATATAAGGGTGAGGAATTGATCATAATGAGGCCCTTATTTAGCCCCACTCAACACATTATTTTATTATATAACAATTGGGCACTTAATTTATCAATTTAATCCGTTTAAATTGACCAGGATCAATTTTCAATTAAATTTCACCGTAGGCTCTAAAAATTATGCCAATCACAGTGGCGTAAACAATTTCGGGTTCTATGGCCGATAAGGCCCTCAATTTAATTCCCGAAGCGGATTATTCCAAACAGATAATCCTACGGTGAACAGATACGAATTCAAAATCACATATTATCACATAATGGCACACAAAATCCTGCTAAACACATAACCATAAACAAATTAAAGACCAATTTAGCATAATACAGAACAGGGGTATCACAATGGGCATATTGGACTAAGCTGAGAAGATCAACTGGGGAGTCTCCATTTGCAATGGCTTATGGCACTGAAACAGGTATCTCACTAGAAGTCGACATTCCAAGGATCAGAACCCAGGGAGTCGAAAATGGTACTAATGAGGCATTTCTAGTCCGAGATCTAGACCTGCTAGAGGAGAAAGGAGAAAGAGAAACAATTCGGTTAGGGGCATACCAACAACAACTTGCTAGGCTTACAACAAGAAGGTCAACCCAAGAGAGTTCAAAGTAGGGGACCATGTGCTGAGGAAAGTGGTCGGCAACAAGAAGGATCCTAGAGAGGGCAAGTTAGACCCAAATTGAGAGGGGCCTTATAGAATCATCTTAGTCACCGAAAATGGGGCATATCAGCTTGAGGACAGTGATAGCAAAGAGTGGCCAAGACCCTGAAACATTTGCAATTTAAAGTTTTTCTATCATTAGATTTTTGCTTTTTCGAAGTTTATGTCATAATTTTATTAGCCGAAGTAATAATAAAATTTTAGTTTGATGAATTTGAAATTTGTGTGATGGGACTGACCAGTCCCATGGCGATGTTTCTAAATGAAATATGACGAATAACTTAGACTTATTATATGGCGAAGTTGAATTATGCTTGCATATAATAGAGTTTAACTAAATTGATGATATTTCTGAATGAAACATAACGTATAACTTAGACTTATTATATGACAGAGTTGAATTATACTTGCATATAATAGAGTTGAATTAAGTTGGCGATGTTTCTGAATGAAACATGACAAATAACTTAGACTCATTATATGGCAGAATTGAATTATACTTGCATATAATGGAGTTGAACTAAGTTGAAATTAACCTGGACTTGCCATATCGGCAGAGTCAAACTCAGAATAGAACTAAGTTCATTAATGGAGAAACTAAGGTTGAAACACATCGGGAAGTCTTTGTTTGAATCTGACTTCGGCGAAAGACCATAGACACATGATTAATGTGAACTTAAGTGGAACTTAGGTTCACATTAGGGGGGGCAGGGAGTTAGGAATGATAAATAAACTTAAGAGCTTGGGACTTGTTGAAATTTTCAAAGAATTTTTAGAAAAATTTACAAGTTGGAGTTAACCGAGGTAATTATGAATAAAGTATCTGAGATACATATTACCTGAGGTAACCAACCAAGTTGTCCAAGCTTGGAAAGGGTGAAGTCTTAATACAAGATAGCATATGAAGGTAAAAAAAACAATACTGAGTAACACTTGCAAAAATATTTTGATATTTTTAAAGTGTTAGCCGAGGTATGCCAATGGTTGGCTGAGGAAAACATTTGAGGTTTATATCCGAGGTACTATATCCTAGAGTGATTTTACAGTTAAGGTATACTTTGAAGAAATACAAAAATATTCTAAGTATGAAGGCATGAAAGGCATGAAGGAAAGCATCCAAACACTTGAAAAGAAAAACTTACATTCAAGAAAAACTTATTCAGAAACAAAGGCACTTCGGCCTGGCAAAAGAGGTTACTTGTTCGAAAATTACAAAACTGTTCAAAAGTATAAAGTCGAAATTCCTAAGTGTTGGAATTATGGGCACTGGTCTCAGACTGCTCAACCTCGACTATTGGCATTGTGTCGGCCTCGGTGAGCAAAGTGACTTCCTTCTTCGCCGCTATCTCGGCATCAATTTCCAGCAAGGTTTGGTCCAAGCTCTTTTCGGCTGCCTAGACCTCGGCCTCAGAAGTGGTTTGTTTTAGAGAGGCTGCCTTGGAAACCAAGTCTTCCTCCTCATCATGAGTCAAGTCCTAGACTTGATCATTCAAAGTTGGGGACTTGGCCCCCTTAACAGTATCCTCATTTTCTTTGGCGCCGTCGGATTCGATTTCCTCTTCCTCGGCCTCACTGATTGATCATTCTGGAGGCCGTGGAAAGGGCACTTGGAGTTTGTCGGTATCACGGGGATCAGAATCCATTGGGATGGACAGCTTGTTCAGAGCAACCGTCTAACCGAGATAAAAACCTCGGTTGCAGGCTTGGTTTACTTGGTTGCTAGCCTTGGTTTCAACAACCTTGGTTGCCAAGGCCTCTTGCAACTCCATCTCGGCTTTGGCAATCTTGACCTCGAATTCTTTGGCCTCAACCCTGAGTACATCGTCTATCGCTTCTGCAGGCTTTGCTTTTTCCTCAGCCTGATCCTGAGCTTGTTTGGCAACCTTGGCCTAATTCAGTATCATTTTCATTTTTGCCCCGGCGTTATTAAGGGAGACGAGGAAGCCAGCAGCTTCTTTGGTCTTGCGGATCAACTCTTCTTTGAATGCCTCGGCTTTCGTGGCAAAAGAGTGGGTATGTTGGATGGCCTAGAAAGAAAGAAATAGACAAATTAGTATGAAGAACTCAAAAGAAAAGTCAAAAGTTCCAAGTGTTGAGAACTTACCAAGACGGAATGATGCATCATCAGAGCAAAATTTTCATATTCATTAATCTCGGTCATATGGTTGAGATCAGTCAGGAGGAGCACGGCTATGGAGAGAGCGGTGCCGACCTCGATGCTATTGATGGCACTGTCTCCAGCCTTCATTGGCTTATCACCAATTATGATTGCAGGGGCCCAAGGTTCATCGGCTTTGAAAGAAGTCGGGCTATCAGTAGTTTTGGACCTTGACTTCTTCGAACGAACTGCATCGGATGGTTCAGCCTCAATAGGATGCTTCTCGGTGTTGCGGCCAATTTTCTCAACCTCTGCCAAATGCGAGATCGGCACGGTATCTTCAATATCCACTTGAGTCATAGTAGTTTTTGCTTTGGCATGCTTCACTTTTTTGCCTTGGGCTTGGGTTGGGACTCTGATGGACAGGAGGTGACTGTAACCACTCTTGGCAAGTCAGCCAAAAGGTCTTCGACAACGGTTTTGCTATGGCCCATGTCGTTGACGGTTGCAGCGAGGGTGACTTTGGTCCCAAAGTGAATTGCTGGAAGTGCAGTGGGTGGGTTTGTTGGATTGTAAGTCGATGTCCCATAGTCTTGACGTTTACGGCTATGAGTCCAACCTGCTAGAACGTTTGCTGGGGCACGACGTCGATGACGGCATTGGGATATTGGGATAAGTTGCGGGGCAGAGGTTGATGGTAACTCAACTAGATCTAAGGAGGAGACCTGGTCTGGCCTAGGAGATGAAGTGGCTGGTAGAGTTGTGGCAGAAGGAGGAGTCTTACTTCTGCGCGAAACGTCGGGGAGGGCCGACTTGTATGTTGGAATGTAGTTCAACAGCAGAGGAGCCTTGCATTTCTGCAAATGGAGATCCAAGAGTTTCCTTAGATCTTGGCTGGGGACATATGTTTGCCGGAATCCCTTGGCTGGCTGAGAAAGAGCTGCAAAAAGCAAGGAGCAAACGTTAGTAGAGATAAATGAGTTGGCAAGCTCTAACCAAAATGGAATTACTGTAGGATGACTAAGTCTTACCATCATCCTCTTTAAAAACTGTTCGGCTCAGAGGATAGAGATGAAGATCATCATCAGGTGCAAACTCCCAGTTGCCCGAGACGATGAAGTAATTATCTCCAGGACCCTTGTTAGAGTCTGGGAGATCAGTTGTTAGTTTGAAAGTGGTGGATCTGGGCTTAAGTTATTATATGCAGCATTTTTTCAGACTTAAGGCCACACATGGTATAGTAGAATTGGATGTCGGCTAATGTGATTCGAGTCTTTTCCCGTTGTGCTAGTTTGATTATGCTGTTGATAACCCTATATGAGTTTATGGCAAGTTGCATGGGGTTGATTTTGTAGTAATAGAGGATTTCTCGGAAGTCTGCACTCAATAAAGACAACAATAGGGAAGGGCATAAAGTTTCCATCGGGCATAATAGAGTCTTCTTCCCCAGCCAACCTCAGATAGACATCGGCTGGAATAGAGAACTCCCTTCTAAAGTATTCTAATTTTTCTTGGGTGTCTACCTTCCACCGGAACATCCCCATGATGTTGGTTTATTAAGATTGGTGAAAAGTTTCAGAAAAGAATGGTTGGTATGGGTTTAAAAACCTCGGCTAAACCCTAGAAGGCACTAGGGTAAAGGTTTATGAAGATTTGAGGAATTTGTTTCAATTTTCCTAAAAGAATGTGATTTCTATCAAATCCCAAACCTAAGTCTATATGGAAACAAGAATCCAATGCAAGAATCTAGAAACAAGTCAGAGAAAAATAGAAAAGAACATGCTTCAGAATCAAGAAAGCAAGATTTTTTCAAGAAACATTGAGTAGGTGTGTGCGGATGTGCAAAAGACAAAAACAGTGGCAAAATTGTTAAAGCTTCAAGTTTACGAACACTATGTGCGGGAATCACGAAACAATGTGAAAAGACACAAAGATATATTGTACAGTGAAGATTCAAGAACAAAAATTGATTTGCAATGGCAGCGAATAGCATATAAATAGGTAACAAATTTGAAACAGATCAAAGGAACGATGAAAGATTGAACTTGAAGTGGAAAAAAATTGTTAACTTACTGAGTGAAGCCGATAGAATGTATGTCAGAATGAGGATCGCCGAAGTCCAACGATGGTATTGTCTAGAGTCTGATAGTAACAAGCTCACCGGAAGCGGTAGATGGATGATCGCATAAAGCTTACAAACATGGTAATGAAGGTTTGGGGGGAACATTTAAAGACAGAGAAAACTTTGAGAGAGAGTGCGAGAATGCGAAGTGAAAGACAGGGAGAGAGAAAGAGTTTTTGTTAAAACGCAAAAATGCGGCAAAATGTAATTAAAACGCCTTGGATGACGTTCTTGTCAGGCGGCGTGGGCAAATCGACATGACTTAGTGACGTGCGAATGGTACGAACCGAAAGGGGCGTGACACGTGGAGGAAACGGTTGAGAAAATCGTGCGAGACAGCTCATGCACAGATTAAACTCTTGGAGTTCTTGAGTTAATGAAGCAAAAACCTCGGCTAGAGAAATGATCTTGGATGGAAAACTCAAAGAACTTGGTTTTTGGTGCTTGGACATTGGTAAAGTTGGACAGTTGGGTCCTGGGTACGTGAAGCCGATGAGTAATGATATCGGTCATGGAAGAGAGAAACGAATTTTAGCCGACGTGGTAATTGAACTAGCGATGTAGGTTCCATCACCTCAGATTGCCAAGGTAATAAAACCTAGGGGGCAATTGTGGGGACATATTTTGAGAATGACAGCACCTGGCTGAGGTGATACCGAAGTGTCAGCTGAGGTGCCACGTGGCCTAGTCCTGATGCCGAGGTGATCTCGACTAGGCCGAGGTTCCCTGCAGAGATACCGGAATCCAAGGTAAGCGGATAAGGGGCAAAAGTCCTAGGACCAAGGAGGATCTCACTCTGGATAAAGATAAAACTCTTAGGGAGTTTATCCCTATCTAACTAAGGATCCATGATAAGCATTGAGCCTGAGTCCACTGAACTGAGGCTTCTACAGGGATCAGGTTAGCGTTGGCTATAAAAACATGGCACCCTCGTGGGTCTAAGGTATGATTTATATGTTATGTTTAGTGAGTTAAGCACCATTGGTTATCTTTGAGAGATATTTGACTACTGACTTGATCGTTGGAGTGCCCCCGGGTGGACGAACCACCGCCGGATTCTTATCTTTCTGTTAGGTTGTTCAGGCTTAATCTATTCTATCGGTGTTCTCCAGCTGAGTTCCTCCTTTGGTTGTGAGGTCAAAAATCAACACCCACATTTATAATTTCTCATTTAATTATTTGATAACAATTCATTAATCAGTCATGGAATATTGATCAAGAACATTCAATCTAATACATAAGATTCTTGCAGACATATCATAAAAATCTTTTATTATCATATAAAAGTGGGCTCACTTTTATTTTAAAGGAGAACTTACCAGTAAATCTCATACATAAAGTTCAAAACCTATCTAGTCTCGAAACAAAATAGTTGCACCAATTAGTCCTACATATTTTTAATTGTTACCATTTTGTTTTTTATATAAATTTATAGACGCTGCTATATCTCATTACCGTCAGACTTTTGTCAGACAGTCACCGGAGACTCGTCGAAATGTTCAATATCACCAGGAAATCACTGGAGTGTTGTCGGAGTATTTTGAACGTCACTAGAAGTCGTCGGAATGCCCAGAACATTCGCTGGACATTAAGAACATCGTCAGCAACTCACCAAAATGTCCAAAATATTGCCCAAAAAAAAAGAATAAAAGAAGAAATTAGAACAAAAAAATAGCAAAATGTGCTAAATATTGATAAACTAAAAAAAAAAAAAAGTAACAAGAAAAAACAACAATAATGAGAAAAAAACATATATTATTTTTCCATTTTTGTAGGGTTCAAATAAATAATCTCTAATATTAATCAAATTGAAAAAGAAGTTTTGAAACTATAAAATTTTACAATTTGAAAGAAAAAATCTATTAAGCATTTATCCTTATTAATCAAACTGAAAAACATGTTATAAAACTGTAAAATTTTACGGTTTTAAAAAATGTTATGAAACTGCAAAATTTTACAGTTTTCACTACTTGTAACTAAAACTCGAAAGCAACTTGTTCAGAACTTAAAAAATTTCTCCATTAAAATAGGAAAAAAGAAGTGTATAGAAGAGAAAAGATAGAAAAATTGAGAGATGAAAGGAGAGAGAGGATTGTACTCCGACAATTATTTTTTTGTTTAGATCTAGTCAGAGCTAATGTATCTACTCAGATCTATCATATCTGAGTAGATCTACATTAGATTTGAGTAGACCTACTTCATCTTCTTCGTCGAAAACATATCTTCTTCACTATCGGTAAGGGTCAAGTAAAGAATCGGTGGTCGGTGGTTGCTGGTGAACCCCATTTGATGATGGTCGTTGATCACTGGTGACTATATATCAGAAAAAGAAAGAGAAGATGTAAGACATGATTGTCGGTCATCGAAAATCTGGAAGAGCCAGAGAAAAACAAAGGCAGAGAAGAAGAAAAACTTTACAGGACTTTTGGGTATAAATAAAAGGTTGTGGGACTAATCAGGTCACACCTTTTTCAAAGAGGATTTGTTGGTAATTTTCCCTATTTTAAATAACCTTTAACTAAAAATTACAAAACCATAATTAATGGTGTATTAATTCAAAACTATTTCCCATGGAACTAACTTCTTAACATTATGAAAATTACATGTAATTCAATAAGACATAATTAAAAGAAGTTGTTTCATATGAATATTGAACAAAATAAATTTTACCACTACATTTCAACCCAAAATATTTTTCACCAATAAGGGCTAAGACAACTAATTCGAGCAATAGGCATATTAAACGGCTAATCATTTTAAGGAATTAAAAGCACATGAATGCACAATCACACATCATATTATCTTGTAGTTTTATGGAATATAAAAAACCCATAAATATTTATAACTTATCAATTCAGTTCATCACAACTAATGAAAATGATTTCAGAGTGAAAAGTACAAACATTGATCAAGTTCCAAACTAACTGTTCAAAATAATTTTCCCCCACATATTGGAATCCTCATTTTAAAATAAAATTATTAATTTATATAACAACAACTCTTTTTCCTTTTTGAAATCAATCAATAAAATTATACTAAATAATGATGCAATATTAACATTATACTAGTGCTTAGAACAAACCAATCTCAGAATAAAAATTTGTACACATACAAATAATTTCATTCACCACATTCCAATCCTTTTTTTAAATTAAAAAAAAAAACAAATAATTTAAAGGGAAAAAGATAATGACCCTGCCAGCAATTATAATTATATAACTTGCTCAAATAACATAATTGAATTTAACTCACATTTCAAAATTTTAAAACCTCCAAAACCATCAATATTCAAATGATATATATCATAACCAATTAATGTAATAGATACAAACTCTTTGCAACTCTCCATGTAGGAAATGAATATAAACCTATAAAGCCAATCAGTTTACAAATAAATGACATGTTATAGGCAATGTAAACTGTTATGACAAGGGATAAATATCATGCTAATTTTTAAAATGAATTAAGAATATGCTAATCTTCAAGCCATTAATTTAAAGAATACCATGTACTGAAAACCACAAGGTACAAATTAAGAATATGAATTTTAATTTGAAAAATAATAGTTTTATTTTAATCTTTAAAATAAGCTCAACATATTTTATAAAAATATTACTCTTAATAGATATTGTTTTTGGCAAGACTAAACCCATTGGCATCTCAACATATACAGGAGAAGAGAGCAAGAAAGGCATAGATAATGAATCAACTTATTCTAAACTCAAGTCATACATATTCATAACAATAGCAATTTTAAACTTATTATCCTTGAGCCCTCTAATCACGATGGGAATTTAGCTGGTTCTTTCACCATACTCATTTTTTTTAAACTAAAAAAATCTTAAACAAAACTTCTTTTTAGAACACAACAGCTTTAGATTGTTAGAAAAATGGTATGTACTAATATAATTTATTTAATAAAATGATTAAGAGATTTGTGGTAAATAAAATATGAAACTAAGGACATTCATATAGAGTAAGAAAGAGTTAGCTTGTGAGATTGAGAAGCGTGTAATCATTGCCTTAAAGCCGTTGTTCCTTCTAACGCGAAGGTACAATTAGAGTGCAACGACTCCAAAATACAACCCAAGCGCTCATAGTCTTCCTCATCCAATGTTCACGTCCACCATAAAGATATGAACGAGTCACGAACCATAGTTTTCAAAAAATACAAAAGATGGTCTTCAACAAAATCTTAATATATATTATACTGATGTATACTCTTGGGTGTCTCTTACTTGCATGTCTCTTATGTGTCCATCTCTAAAAAACATAGGAATACAAGTGAAAATCAGTAATACATAACATTTAATCATTACATAATTATAATTGTTAAATATAGTAATTATATATTTTGTTTATCATATATATTATATTATATTCATTATTATACTTAAGATTACCATCCTATATAAAGGAGTCTGGTATACATTGTTACATTATTATTCAACATAATATTGAATATGATGTGTATACTCAAATTAAAATTCCAACATATATGACCCAAATAAGCCAAAAAGTGAACAAATTAGCTTTTTTTGCACTTTCCAAAAGAGCCCTACGTGTGAAGGCAAAGTTCTATATCGAATAAAAGGTAAAATAGGTGGGTCTTAATAATAATTGGATGGACTATCTCCATTAGATCTAACCTTTTAAGTGGATATTAGTGTTAAATAATGTATATTGGGTCCTAGAGTTAAGTGTGTAGACTCTGGAGTTTCTTTTCAACAGATTGGAATAGTATTGTTGTGCGTTCGTGGGCTCTTTTGATCTATGGGTAGACTCTCATAGAGCATTAATGCTGGTAGACTTGCATGGTAGTTCACACGTGGTGAGGGGAAGATTGTTGGAACATGTATCAAGATACAGGCATAAAAAATACATGTAATGTGTACATGTCATATTTATAATAGATCTTTAAAAATCATTTTCATCATAAATAAGATATGTGCACAATACATGCACATTTTTTCGTTTGTTTTGTTAAAAAAATAGAGATATAGGGGTTCGATTGAAAATTTTTAAGAGATAAAGGTAGGAGTGTAAAAATGACCCGTGACTCATGGGCAACCCGAAGCCTGCCCGTGGCCCGATGTGGGCCCTGCCCATTTAGGCTCGTTTGGGCCTGGGCTCGAGCCCTTAAGCTAGGGCCTAGGCCATCATTTTGAAGCCTGGGCTGGCCCGGCCCATCAGCCCACCCGAGGCCTAGTGTCTTTTTTAGTGAAAAGTAATAAAATTTTGGTAGAAATTTTTTAAAAAAATATAAAAAAATAGTTAGGCTCGCCCAAGCCTCACCCAAGCCCGAGGCTTGGCCTATCGGTCCACCCAAGGCTCGAATACCCCTGGGCTTGGACTTGGGAACGGGCCTAATTTTTTGGCCCGTGGGCTGGCCCGGCCCAGTCTGAATTTTGGTTGGAGTCCGTGAGGCCTGACATGGGCCAGGCCAGGCCCAATTTACACCCCTAGATAAAGGGGATACATTATACCAATTTTTAGTTTGAAGGGATAAAGCTAAAAAATGATTATAGTTGAAGGGGGTAAAGTGTAATTTTTCAAAATTAAAAAGCATCTACTGGAAGAAAAAGAAAAAGAAGCTTAAAAGTTATTTTATCAGTTAAATAAAATTTTGTCATGTTTAGTGAATTGTTTCAATTTTTCACAAATAATTGAAGAACAATTAAAAAAAGTACTAAACATCAAATGTTTTTTAAAAATTACTTGGAAACAATAATAAATGTTTATTGTGACAAAAATTGGGTAAATTATACTTTACTCCTTTTTATGTTTGGTCACTTTCTCACTTTGACCCATCAAGTTTATTTTTTTTCACTTTGACCTTTCATGTTTTAATTTTTTTTTCCACTTTACTCCTAAAATTAAATTTTGTTAAAAATTAGACAGAAAATATCACAATAACTATCACATACATAAAAAAATATTATTATATTAGAGTTTAAATTGATGTTAAAGGTGCAAGTCATATATAATAAAATATTTTCATGCTATGTAACCATTAATGTGTCATTTTCTATCTAATTTTTAACAGAAATTAACTTTAAGAATAAAGTGGCCAAACATAAAGGGGGCAAAGTGTAATTTACTTGACAAAAAAGGTAAATTACACTTTGCACCCCTACACTTCACACAAAATCTCACTTTCGTCTCTACACATCAAATTGTGACACTTAACCCCCTGCACTTTTAGTCAAGTGTCACATTGGCCCTTCTGTTAATAGTGAGGCTAACAGAAGTAATCCTTTAGGGAGTTAAGTGTCACAATTTTGATGTGTAGAGACTAAAGTGAGATTTTCTGTAAAGCGTAGGGGTGCAAAGTGTAATTTATCCTCACATGTTTTTCATGTGACTAACCTCTGTTAACAATGAGGCTAACAGAAGGGCCAAAGTGACACTTGACCAAAAGTGTTGGGGGTTAAGTGTCACAGTTTGATGTGTAGGGGCCAAAGTGGGATTTGATGTAAAGTGTAGGGGTGCAAAGTGTAATTTACCCTAACAAAAATTTAGAGTGCTGTTATTAGCACCCTATCAATTATTTTGAACCCCTCATTTTTTAGCTTTTTATTTTTATTTTTATTTATTACAATAATAACCTTAAATGAAATTACTAAAAAGGACATCATCAATTTTGAGACACCACATCTCACAATTAAGCCTACATACCCACTACATCATGAGTTAGGGTTTATGAGAGCACCAACCTCCATCACCACCCATCTATCTCCCTCAAATCCCACCTTCAAAACCTATCTACCCTCAAAACCTTAAAAACCCTTTGGCAACAATATTCCCGCAGTAACGGTGGCAACCATTTGATTACATACACTTTTTCGGCAATGACAATAAGTGGAAATTTTTTCGGCAACCACAACTTCATGAGATGAAAGGAGTACAATAATAAAAACTTCATAGTTTTGATGGTGTTCTTAGCTCAGAGAAGATTGGCTTTGTAAGGCTAAGTTTCTTAAAAAAAATGACAAAAATAATAAAAACTGTTCGTCATTTTTTTGGAACTGAACTCCTGAACATATGACCAAAATTCAGAAACACAGGTCCGAACATTGTTTATTTGTTCGGGAACAGTTAACCGAACATTTCTTATTTGTTCTGGAACAGATAACCGAACATTATTAATGAACCTTTTTCAAATTTTAAAATCACAAAACCAAGGTAAGATAAGGAACAAGAATTGAATCTGTCAGATTCAAAGAAACCCACCTGAGAGATCACAAATCCAAAACTTGTGAAGATTGCAAAACCCATAAAATGGGAATTTTGAATCAACAACAAAAAGCCCTACATTTATTTTCTCAGGTCATGAACAAGTATGTAGAAATGAAGTAGTAATCACCCTCGTAGGTTTTGTTAGGATTTTTGGGATAAAGGTTTTATGGGATGTGGGGTGTGGATTTTTGGGGGGATAAATTTTTTTTAATGGTTTTAGAATATGTAAGTGAAGGTCCAAAAAAATAGGAGGTCTAAAATAATAGATGGGTACTAATAACAATACTCAAAATTTATGCATTAAGCTAAAGAACAATGCTATATGCACTAATTAGTGTACATGTCACGTCCCGAAATAATTCAACATGAGCCCTCAAATGAGCAAACATTCACCATACAATGACCATAGCTTTTCCATCTTCATATATATAATAAATGGGTTTAATTCAAAAGTTCCACATGCAATATACATTCATAACACAAAAGAATATATGAATCTATAGCATGTGAAACACCTAATCTCAAAATAATAAAATGCCCTTAAGGGCTTACATCTTCCAAGGCAATAGCCCGGTTACACAAAAGTGGTCTTTCGGACCCACACATGTTAGCCCTTGGCTTTACAAAAGAAATCACAACGAAATAAGAGCCATGTGCCCCTTTACAATTATCCGCGCCCTCAACTTGGCGGGATCACCACGTCTTTACTTGCACCAAATCCCGTAGGGGTGAGCATAAAGCCCAGTAGAGAAATACCAAACAATGTATATACATTTATGTTAGATGGCCAAACTTGAATGCAAGTGCAAGTGCAATGCAATACTCTTTTCAAAATATTGTTCATGTTTTCCTTGAGAAACACCATGCATTTCAATTACAATTATCATCTCATAAATTTCCAAACCTAAACTTTTTAATCACAAGGGGCGGTAAATACGACACCAGTAATCCCTAGGCTGGTGTCTGCAAGTAGACTTTATGAGTACCACCAAACTGTCATTTTTACCGGTATTAACCGAAAGGCTCAACACCTATCTATGCGGTTTTCTGGTCTTTTACCATGGACACCCAGGCCAACTTATCAAACCCATCTACACACCCTATCTGGACTTACCACCGTATTTACCCCATACCAAGTTTCATAGTTCTCATTACAGTGTAATGCTTCTCAAAATGAACATGATGAGAATGTGCTATAATAAAATAAATCAATGGGAACATGATGCAATACGAAATATCTCAAAGCATTTTTTTGTTTCAAAACATTTCTACAACAAAATCAATTTACTACCTTATTCATTCATTCTCTTCAACATTAATTCACAATGGTCCTACCACCAATTTATCGCAACAACAACTCCTCAACATGTCCAATTCACAACAAGTTAACCCCTTCAAGGTCACAAGTGATGTCTTTCGAACATATCACCCCAACGTTCACAATTTTCACCATTCAAGATGCAAAATCATTTGCTATTTCACAACAATGCACCTTCAAGTGTTTAACAATGAGGTTAAAGTAGTATTTCATTTCTCACACATCAAGTAGATTGTCATTTTTGCTAAATATAAGATGAAGGTTCACTCCCTGATAACAAAACCACAAAATGCCCCCAAACCTAATTTCATCTTTTAAACTCCTCAAAATTTCTAGGGTTTTATGTCAAAAGCCAAAACAAACATCTTTCCCCTCTTTTGAGAGGGTTATTCTCTCAAAATACCATACCTACTAATCTATGAGTTAAAATCTTCAAGAGGATAGTTTAAGAAGAGAGAGAGAGAGAGAGAGAGAGAGAGAGAGAGAGAGAGAGAGAGAGATCAAAATCCATTTTGAAATCCTAGCATTTATGAGACCAATCTAAGCAATTAATATCATTGATGGAGCCTTTAAAACCAACCAAGTCTAACATAAATATATATATAACTCAAGGAGATTTCCCTACCTCAAGCTTGTTGATGAAAGGTGAGATGAAACCCTAGCCTCAAAGATGAGAGGAACCTTGGATCTCCACCACCCAAGTGAAGCCCTAACTTTGGATCTTCAAGATTAAAAGGAAGATGATGAAGATCTTGACCCAAAAACTTACAAAATCAAAGTGTTTTGAAGCTTGAGGAAGTTTTCTAGAGAGAAGGGGGAGAGAAGTAGGGTTTAGAGTGAAAGAGAAACGAGCAAAATATGTTATACTATCGGACCAAAAGAAGAAAAAAAAAAAAAACAGAGCTCGGACTGCCCAGACCCTGCACGTGCGGAGCCCCCCGTCCCGCACATGCGGCCTTTATCCCCGCACGTGTGAGGTTTATCTTGCACCTCCTCCTGCACGTGCCTTTTAGGCAGTGTGCAAACCACCCAAGGTCCCCTCTTCTCGCACGTGCGGCTTGGCCTCCCACACGTGCGGTCCAACACCACACGTGCGGCCTTGGGCCCCCACACGTGCAACCCTGGCCCAAAAATTTTTTGCTTCACTCCCAAGCACTTCGGACCTGACCCCACGCTCTCCGAAACTGATGAAAATCGACACCAAACAAAACACGGACAGGGACTCTATCTAGAGAACCATTTCCGGTCATTTCAATTCCAACGAAGATCAAAGGAGAAGGAAGCGAAAAAGAAGGAAAGAAAAAGAGAAAAAAAAGGAACCCAGTCGTCACAACCTTCCCACCGTAAGAAATTTCGTCCCCGAAATTTGAATAAATACCTCAAAATCAAGTAAACTCACCAAATAGTGTGTTGCAACAATTATAACCACTTTTAACAATGTTTTCTGAATTCAACCAATACCTATCATTTTCTTTCTTCTCATTTCATCAAAACACAATTTCTCAAACTAGATGCAAGAGATAAAATATTTAGAACAAAATATCATTCTTTCATAATCTCATACTTAAATCAAGAATACATATAACACACGTGATCCACAATGCAACACTTTTTTCCCTTCAATACTAGGGACATCATAAGTAAACATTACAATCAAAATAAAACAATTAAGCTTGCTCAAATAAATCTGGTTAATTGGAGCGGACTTCCACCTCCGTTTCCCATGTTGCTTCCTCCACTCTGTGGTGTCTCCACATCACCTTCACTAACGGTATGGTCTTACCTCGTAGCACTTGTTCTCGGGTATCTAGGATTTGAACCGGTCGCTCCTCGTAGAAGGCATCTTCATCCACCTCCAAATCAACCTAATCTAACATGTGAGAAGGGTCGAGTTCGTACTTCCTAAGCATTGACACATGAAACACATTATGGACCCCCAAAAGTTGTGGTGGCAAGGCTAACTGATATGCCACTTCTCGATCCTCTCTAATATCTCGAAGGGCCCAATAAACCTTGGTGACAACTTCCCACTCTTGTCAAATCTCATTAGACCCCACCTAGGTGAGATCTTAAGAAACACGTGATCACCCACATCAAAGGATAAGGGTTGTCTCCTCTTATCGGCGTAACTCTTTTGTCGGCTTTGGGCCATAGCTAACCTCTTTTGAATGAGAGAAACTTTCTCGGTTGTCTCCCTAACAATCTCCGGACCCAACAACGGTGTATCCCCCACCTCGGCCCAACAAACCGGCGATCTACAAGTTGGCCATACAAGGCCTTAAAAGGTGCTATCTTAATGCTAGCCTGATAACTATTGTTGTAGGCAAATTCAATCAACCGTAAGTGCCTCTCCCAAGACCCCTTGAAATCTAGGACACAAGCTCTAAGCATATCCTCCAAGATTTGAATGGTGCGCTCCGACTGCCCATCGGTCTGAGGGTGGTAAGCCGTACTAAAGGTCAACTGGGTTCCCAATGCCTCTTGAAGGCTTTGCCACAACTGGGCGGTGAAACGAGCGTCCCTATCCAACACAATGGTCATAGGAACCCCGTGAAGCCAGACTATCTCTCTAACAAATAATTCTGCCAAGTGCTCAACTGAGTCGCTAGTTCGTATTGGAATGAAGTGTGTGGACTTTGTCAGCCTATCAATAATTACCCAAATGGCATCATTACCCCGCTGTGTTCTAGGAAGCCCAACTACGAAGTCCATGGTCACATGCTCCCACTTCCACTTCGCTATAGGTAAGGGTTGTAGAAAATCCGCTGGTCTCTGGTGCTCGGCCTTCACTTGCTGACAAGTAAGGCACTTAGACACAAAGGATGCGACATCCCGCTTCTTACCCCTCCACCAAAACTGACGGCTAAGGTCTCGATACATTTTAGTGCCTCTCAGATGTACCGCAAGGCATGAGTAATGGAACTCCCAAAGCACTTCCTCTCTACAAGATTCAGGCACTAATAGGCGATTTAAGTAACGTACACTCTAATCTGAGTGAATGTTCAAACCCTTCTATTCCTTCCCATCAGTGATTCTATCTCGGATTAACTTTACTTCCCGGTCCCCTTGTTGTGCCTCTATGACTTGGCTAATCAAGACAGGTTAAGCACTCAAACTAAACAATGTTGCACCTTCTTCGGATTCATCCAATTGCAATTCAAACTTGCCGATTTCACCCAACATAACCCTCTCTCGACTAGCCACACTAGCCAAACTACTCACGATTTTTCGGCTAACGGCATCGGCCACTACATTGGCCTTCCTCGGATGATAGTGTAACTCAAAATCATAGTCTTCTACGAATTCTATCCACCTTCGTTGTCTTAGATTCAAATCATTCTGGGAAAACAAATATTTCAAGCTTTTATGGTCTGAGAAAACTTCAAACTTTTCACCATACAAGTAATGCCTCCAAATTTTTAAGGCAAACACTATTGTGGCTAGCTCTAAGTCGTGGGTAGGGTAATTATTCTCATGAGTTTTCAATTGTCGTAAACCATATGCCACAACCTTTCCCTCTTGTATCAACACACAACCAAGCCCATCCCCGAGACGCATCATAAAAAATAGTATAACCCAAACCCCTTTGGAATTATTAACACCGGTGCCGTGGTCAATCTAATTTTTAGCTCTTGAAAAGATCTTTCACATGCCTCGCTCCACACAAATTTAACCCCCTTTCTAGTCAACCTAGTCAAGGACGCGGCTAATCTAGAGAAGTCTCTCACAAAACGCCGATAGTACCCCGTCAATCCCAAGAAACTCTGAATCTCAAAAACGTTCTTAGGTTGCTCCCAATCTTGTACAGAATCTATCTTCGAAGAATCTATAGTTACTTCCTCTCTTGACACAACATGGCCCAAAAACTTCACCTCGGTGAGCCAAAATTCACACTTCTCAAATTTGGCATACAACTGATGCTCCCTAAGTAAGTCAAGCACTATCCTCAAGTGAGTCTCATGTTCCTCCTCAGAAGTCGAATAGATTAGGATGTCATCCACAAAGACAACCACAAAACGATCCAAGTATTCCCTAAAAATTCGGTTCATCAAATCCATGAAAGAAGCCGATGCATTGGTCAACCCAAAAGGCATTACTAGGAACTCATAGTGACTGCGTGCAAAAGGCCATTTTCTGGATGTCCTCCTCCCGGACCCTCAACTGATGGTACCCTGACCTCAAATCTATCTTTGAAATGCAACAAGACCCTCCAAGTTGATCAAACAAGTCATCTATTCTGGGTAAAGGGTATTTGTTTTTAACGGTAACTTGGTTCAATTTATGGTAGTCGATACACAATCTCAACGACCCATCCTTCTTCTTTGCAAAGAGAGCCGGCGCTCCCTAAGGTGACGTACTAGGGCTAATAAAGCCCTTGTCTAGAAGCTCTTGGAGTTAAATCTTCAACTCATGTAACTCCACGGGTGCAAATCTATACGGCGCCATAGAAATTGGTGCCGTCCCCGGCACTAAGTCAATGGTGAACTCAATCTCCCGGTGGGGTGGCAAGCTAGTAAGGTCCTCAGGAAACACGTCCGGGTATTCACACACTACCCTAGGTAGCTCAACTTGAGTTCTGCCACTCTCATTATCCAAAAGAGTATCAAGAAGACCACTAAGCTCATTCCTACTACGAGGATTGAATACCGGCGACAAGGCCCTATCAACCTGCTCTCCCAGGAAATAAAAACGATCACCACCCAAGGTGCACACTGTGACCCTCTGCCGAAAGCAATCAATTACTGCCTGATACGAAGTCAACCAATCCATGCCTAGAATGATGTCAAAATTGGACATGTCTAATAACACAAAAGCAAATGGGAGTCTATGCCCGACAACCTCTGTGATACCCCTGTTCCGTAATGTGCTAAATTGGTCCTTAATTTGAATATGATTATGTGTTTAGCATGATTTTATGTGCCATTATGTGAATATATGTGATTTTGTAATTCTATCTGTTCACCGTAGGAATATCTGTTCGAATAATCCGCTTTGGAAATTAAATTGAGGGCCTTATTGGCTATAAGACCCGAAATTGATTACGCCTTTGTGATTAGCATAATTTTTAGAGCCTACGGTAAAATTTAATTGAAAAATTGATTTGGGCCAGATTAAGTCGATTTAATTGATGAATTAGTACCCAAATATTTTATATTGAAATATTATGTTAGTGGGCCTTGTTGTATGATAGCATTACACTCCCCTCTAGCCCTTATGAACTCAAAATCTGAGTTAGACTATTGAGAGGAAGAGAGAGCCGGCTATAGAGAGGAGGAGAGAAGAGAATTGAGCAAACTTAGCTAAAAGCTTGGGAGCCTTGAAGATTATTCAAGTTTTGAGAATCAAGCCTCTAGGTAAGTGAATTCATGGATATTAAGTTGTAATTTTGTGAATTCAAGTTGAAATAATGGTCAAGAACATGATTTAGTTTGATTATGAGGAAATTGAAGTGGTTTGGTTGAATTGAAGGCCATTATGTGCATGCATGTAAGAGAGTACCTTGAATTTGCATGTTTTGTATAACCCATGTATAATTTTAATTGAAGCTCATGTTATAATCATCATTTGTGCCACCTAAGTTGAGGATGTGGCTAATTCATCACATGCGTGTACAATTTGAGAAGACATGAGCCTGAATGCATGAGTTTGTTATGTTGATGTTGTGTTTGACATGTTGTGAGACATGCATGTAGATAAATCAAGAAATTGAGCTCCATAATGTTACAATCTTGCATTGGTACTATGTTAGTATGATTATATTTGAGATTTGAGCCATTGCATGCAAGTATTGAGGCTGAGATTTCGAATTGGAGCTCAAGAACTCAATCTGGAATTTCCAGATTTTGATGTTCGCTCGAGCGGGGGAAATAGCCGCTCGAGCGGGAAATACGTGCTCCCAGTATATTTTCTGCAACCCTTGATGTCCGCTCGAGCGGGGAAGTCCACGCTCGAGCGGGGAGCTACGTAGGATGAACTTCCACTCGAGCGTCCTAGGTCACGCTCGAGCGTACAAATAAGACGTCCAGAACTTTTGCAGACATGGCTTCCGCTCGAGTGGGTAAGTTCGCGCTCGAGCGGGGAGCCATGTAAAGAGGCCTTCCACTCGAGTGCCAGATTTAACACTCGAGCGTAAATTTCCTATATCCAGTACTTTTGTAGGCCTCAGGGGTCTGCTCGAGCGGGTAAGTCCACGCTCGAGCGGGGACCCTGTTTTCTAAAATTTTGTTCATGCATTCTGTGATTCGTTTTCCGTTCTCTTTCACTTGTAAGCACTTTTAGGCATATGTTAAGCATTGTAAATGAGTTAATGAGATAAGAACAAAGCCTAAAGAGGAATATGTGAATTAAGGAACAGATTGAATTGCTAGTGACCCTTTGTGTGTTCATGAAATGTGTAGGGTCAAGCTCCAGGGCAAATCCACAGGCCAATCATTGTGAGTAATATCAATATTTGAAAACTTGTGAATGTCCAATTGTTATTCCCTTATAAGCCTTATGAATTTGCTAATTGGGATCGTGGACAAAAACCTGACATGAAAAAAATTGGGCCGAAGGCCGTTTTGATACAAATGAATGGGCCGAAGGCCATTTTGACATAAATGAATGGGCCGAAGGCCGTTTTGATATAAATGAATGGGCCGAAGGCCGTTTTGACAAGAACGAATGGGCCGAAGGCCGTTTTGACATAAATGAATGGGCCGAAGGCCGTTTTGAGGTAAATGGAAACCGGAATGGGCCAAAGGCCAATATGTTTAGAACTTCAGTCACTTGATCTAAACTTTATATAAATGTACATATGTTACGTAGGAATATGAATTGGGCCTAAAGCCGTTTGGAGTATGTTGTTCTACATATTGTTATATGACTTATGTATTTGGTATTATTCACTGGGCTATCGCTCACGCTCATTCATGTGTTTGTAGGTGAGCCAAGGGAAGTCCAAACCCAGCCCCAGTGAAGTCTGCTAGGAAAAATACGAGTTTGAGGAAGTCAGCCTTGCGTCTCACTCTTGAGACCTGTCCTTGCCTTTTTGTTATGTAATTATATTTTGTCTTGTTGGCAAGGACTTTATGTATATTTGTAAATAGTCTGTCATGGGTTGACTTAGTTGGATGATCCTGTCTGTAAAGAATTTTATGGTACTGTGTTTTTTTTTGGCGTGGGTTATTAACGTGTACGAGTATGGTTTGTTTTGAAGTGCATATAAGCACGGCTCTATGGACAAAATTTTCGACTATTACTTCCGTTTGGCCCCTTTATTCTGTTGAGTTATGTCTGATTTGGTTTGAGGCCGTAGGTAATCTCAGGATTACTGGCCGGTTACGTCCTTAACCCATAGGGGCGGGTTCGGGTCGTGACAACCTCTATCTCATAATCACGACAGCCCTGATCTAAGTCAACTGTACCCCCGACTGGGGACTTTACTCTGAGCGGAGATGCCAACTGCGTCACCTCTAGCCCCAATGTAGATGCGAATGCAGCAGATATGAATGAATGAGATGCACCTGTATCTATCAACACACTGGCCAAGGAATTACACACAATAAAAATACCTCTCATTACCGAAGATCCTGGCAACTGCTCTGGCGCGGTAATTCAAACACGCGCTCATGTGGCCTCTGCCCAACCTGCTCATTCCTCGGAGCATAGGCCTGTTGTATTGACTGAGCCGAAGCGGCTCCCTGATGAACTCGTGAAGCTTGAGTTGAGTGAGCCCGCTAGTGGCTCTGTGTCTGCCTAGACCCTGAAGCGCCAAACGCGCCTCCCAACTGAGGGCAAGCTCTCTTCATATGCCTTGACTGCCCGTACTGAAAGCAAGTAGGCCCCTGACCCCTACTCTGAGACTGACTCTGAGATCGGTTAGGCGGTGGTGCTGGTAACATCTGTTGTCCTCCTCCCTTCTGTGGACAAGCAAAGGCCTTGTGACCCGGCTGGCCACACTTGAAGTAAGAAAACCCACTTGGTGCACTCTTCCTCGGGCCCACACTGGGCAATGGGTAAGTAGATCTAGACTGCTACAACTAAGACTGAGATGAAAAGGTGCTCTTACTCTTCTTGTTGGGCCTAAAGTCCCCCTGTGATCCCTGGCCCCTAGACCTCGAGTTCCGAAGTCTCTCATCCTCGGCCTCCACAATAATCTCCACATGTGCAGCCGCCTTCACAAGGCGATCATAATCTTAGATCATGTTCCTGGCAACCTTGAATAGGATCTTAGTTCTCAACCTCTATTCAAACTCAAAGCAACGACGCTCCTCCGTCGCTACCAATTCTGGTGCAAACCAGGACAGGCTAGAAAAGGCCGCTTCAAATTCGGCTACAGACATGTTTAATTGCTTGAGGTCCTTGAACTCCGGCCTCAACCTTTCCCTAGCCATAGGAGGTAGATACTTGTCTTGGAAGGCCACTACAAACGTCTCCCATGTTGGTGCTATCCGGCCTTTGGCATACTTCCACCAGTGGCCCGCATCACCCTTCAGATAGTAACTTGCAAGGGTCACTCTCAACTCGCTATCCTCTATGTGGAGCATCTCAAAAGTCTTTGTCGTTTGTTCTAACCATTTATCTGCTTTCTTCAGATCGGGGCCACCATGGAACTCATCCGGTTTGGCCCATAAAAACTCCCTCGTGAGGAAGCTCCTCCTTATTTCCGCAACATTCTCCCTTGCTTGGTTCTCCGCCCTAAGTATATTCATGGAATCCCTCAATGCCCCCGCCATCTCCCGGGCTAGAGCCCCCATTGTGGCTTGGCCGGCTTGCCCCGACACCTCCGCTGGCCCCACTTGTTCGGTCATATTAGCTCAGCCTACACCTTCTTCTTGCATCGGTGCCTCATGGATCGGTACTCCATATACACTTTGGCGTCCCCTACCACGCCTTCCACCCCTACCACCTCATGTTCGGATCCTTTCAGACATCCTAATTGAGAAACAAAATAAACAAACTTAGCACATAATTCCAAATGTGCTCGCAACTTGCCTCACATGTTAAACTATAACAATCATACATATTCTATCACACAAATAATTTTAATTCACTCCACATAAGCACTTAGTCACATAAACGCATACGGATTATCCTTTAGTGATGAGATCCGTCCCATGAGAAACCAAGAATTCTTAGTAGAATGAGTATTGATTAGGTACCCTTCTATTAAGACCTCAAGGAATCTAATAGGCGCAAATAACATCTCAAAAGTCTAATCCACCCACATAGTCACATAAACATGCTGTCACATAATCACAAAAGCAAAACATTCCTAGTCATGCGAAATGAACCGATTGTGGTGTAACAACCACTTCCCGCGAGCCCTAAGTATTCAAACCCGGTAGCTCTGATACCAAGTTGTCATGTCCCGAAATAATTCAACATGAGCCCCCAAATGAGCAAACATTCACCATACAATGACCATAGCTTTTCCATCTTCATATATATAATAAATGGGTTTAATTCAAAAGTTCCACATGTAGTATACATTCACAACACAAAAGAATATATGAATCTATAGCATGTGAAACACCTAATCTCAAAATAATAAAATGCCCTTAAGGGCTTACATCTTCCAAGGCAATAGCCCGGTTACACAGAAGTGGTTTTTCGGTCCCACCTATGTTAGCCCTTGGCTTTACAAAAGAAATCACAATAAAAGAAGAGCCATGTGCCCCTTTACAATTATCCGCGCCCTCAACTTGGCGGGATCACCACGTCTTTACCTGCACCAAATCCTGTAGGGGTGAGCATAAAGCCCAGTAGAGAAATACCAAACAATGCATATACATTTATGTTAGATGGCCAAACTTGAATGCAAGTGCAAATGCAATGCAATACTCTTTTCAAAATATTATTCATGTTTTCCTTGAGAAACACCATGCATTTCAATTACAATTACCATCTCATAAATTTCCAAACCTAAACTTTTTAATCACAAGGGGCGGTAAATATGACACTGGTAATCCCTAGGCTGGTGTCTGCAAGTAGACTCTACGAGTACTACCAAACTGTCATTTTTACCAGTATTAACCGGAAGGCTCGACACCTATCTGCACGGTTTTCTGGTCTTTCACCATGGACACTCAGGCCAACTTATCAAACCCATCTACACCCCCTATCCGGACTTACCACCGTATTTATCCCATACCAAGTTTCATAGTTCTCATTACAGTGTAATGCTTCTCAAAATGAACATGATGAGAATGTGCTATAATAAAATAAATCAATGGGAACATGATGCAATACGAAATATCTCAAAGCATTTTTTTTTGTTTCAAAACATTTCTACAACAAAATCAATTTACTACCTTATTCATTCATTCTCGTCAACATTAATTCACAATGGTCCGACCACCAATTTATCACAACAATAACTCCTCAACATGCCTGATTCACAACAAGTTAACCCCTTCAAGGTCACAAGTGATGTCTTTCGAACATATCACCCCAATGTTCACAATTTTCACCATTCAAGATGCAAAATCATTTGCTATTTCACAACAATACACCTTCAAGTGTTTAACAATGAGGTTAAAGTAGTATTTCATTTCTCACACATCAAGTAGATTGTCATTTTTGCTAAATATAAGATGAAGGTTCACTCCTTGATAACAAAACCACAAAATGCCCCCAAACCTAATTTCATCTTTCAAACTCCTCAAAATTTCTAGGGTTTTATGTCAAAAGCCAAAACAAACATCTTTCCCCTCTTTTGAGAGGGTTATTCTCACAAAATACCATACCTACTAATCTATGAGTTAAAATCTTCAAGAGGATAGTTTAAGAAGAGAGAGAGAGAGAGATCAAAATCCATTTTGAAACCCTAGCATTTATGAGACCAATCTAAGCAATTAATATCATTGATGGAGCCTTTAAAACCAACCAAGTCTAACACAAATATATATATAACTCAAGGAGATTTCCCTACCTCAAGCTTGTTGATGAAAGGTGAGATGAAACCCTAGCCTCAAAGATGAGAGGAACCTTGGATCTCTACCACCCAAGTGAAGCCCTAACTTTGGATCTTCAAGATTAAAAGGAAGATGATGAAGATCTTGACCCAAAAACTTACAAAATCAAAGTGTTTTGAAGCTTGAGGAAGTTTTCTAGAGAGAAGGGGGAGAGAAATAGGGTTTAGAGTGAGAGAGAAACAAGCAAAAAATGTTATACAATCGGACCAAAAGAAGAAAAAAAAAAACAGAGCTTGGACTGCCCAGACCCATCCCCGCACGTGCGGAGCCCCCTTTCCCGTACATGCGGCCTTCATCCCCGAACGTGCGGAGCCCCCCTTCCCGCACATGCGGCCTTCATCCCCGCACGTGCGGGGCTCACCTCGCACCTCCTCCCGCATGTGCCTTTTAGGCAGTGTGCAAACCACCCAAGGTCCCCTCTTCCCGTACGTGCGGCTTGGCCTCCCACAAGTGCGGCCCTGGGCCCCCGCACGTGTGGCCCTGGCCCTGCGGCCCAGAAAATTTTTGCTTCACTCTCGGGCACTTCGGACCTGACACCATGCTCTCCGGAACTGATGAAAATCAACACCAAACAAAACATGGACAGGGACTCTATCTAGAGAACCATTTCCGGTCATTTCAATTCCAACGAAGATCAAAGGAGAAGGAAGCGAAAAAGAAGGAAAGAAAAAGAGAAAAAAAGGAACCCGGTTGTCACAGTACACACTAGTGTATCAATAGATGATGTGACATAATTTTAGCTGTTTTGAGTATTTGTAATTTGTATAATAAATAAGGTCATTAATGATATTATAACAGTAGTTAGTACACTAGTGTGTACACTAATTAATGTATGTAACGCCTCCGTAAACTAAAATTGGGCCAAAATGGGTCTGGTTGACTTGGGTGATGCAACATTTGCTTGGCGAATTGAATTCCTTTCTTTTCCAAGACTTTTGAGAGTCGTATCTGCAGAAATTGAATTCCTTTCTTTTTTTTAAGCAAATTCAAACATTCAACAAGTTAATAGCGTCTCCATCAAACACATCAAATTCCACTCTTAGCTATTTTACCAAAAAAAATTCATTAAACAAATACTCCATCAAACTAGCCTTTCCAGTTGCCAAAGCATCAAATCCTCTCCACAAATAGTTCGTTATCAAGCCTCAACAAATATATTTAAATAATAATATATCAGAAAAGCTTTACACAACAATTTTCTTGAAATTTAATTTTGTTTACATATTTGATAAGTGTATAAACAAATCAATTTTTTTATTACTTAAATTAATGGGGTATTTTAAATGATCATTTTCTCGTACAAAACTGTAAGCATTCTGAAAAATAAAGAATGAATTAAAAGAAAAAAAAAATTAAATTGAAGTGGATAAAAAATAGAGATGGAGTGATATTATTTATATTAGAAAGATATGAGCATTAAAAAAACACACATTAAAAAAGTGTCGGTATAAAAATATCTAATCGAAAGTTGAACAATTGAAAAGTATTAGTTTAAGAAAATACGATTGTCAGAAAAAAAATTAAAGAAATAATAACATAGAAATATTTAAATAGAATAGAAAAAGAATAGAGAATTTGTTGGAGGGAGTATTTAAAAAAATGATTAGCTAAAATAAAAAGGTAAATTTTCAGTTACAATTTGACTAAAACTTTGATTATTTTGATAAAGATGAAACCAAGTTAAAATTAAACAATACATGCAACAAATAGCATTTGTATATGTAAAACTCATTATATTAAAAAAAAAATTAATTAATCACTTCAATAAATGAAGGTTTTAGAGGCAAAACTTAGGAACAGGGTCACTTTTTAAAGATAAAATATTTCCATTAGTAAAAGTGTCATTTTTGTGTTTCTACAGATGAAATTGAATATTTAGTAATAAATTACTATATTTTTGGTAATATTTCCCTAAAAATGTATTTGTAGTAATATTTCTGGTCATCACATTTTTTTTTCTTTTTTCTTTGGGTCTCAAAAAGTAAATTTTTTTCTAGTATCAAATTGTTCTGTCCCTAAAAATGTATTTGTAGTAATATTTTCAAAATTTTGTCTTTAAAAGTCTTTCTTCTTAAAATTTTTTGATGACTTTTTAAAGACGACCCTTTTAACAATATAAATTAGTCCCCAAGTGTTTTTTGCAAGCAAAATTTTCACTTTGCAGAGAAGAAAGTTTAGTCTTCTAAACTATATTACATGTTGTAGTGAATTAATGTTAGTATATATAAAAAGATTTGTTGAAATATGTAAAATGAAAACAATTATGGTGTACATTCCCAAAACGGGTAGACCATAAGAAATGTGACGCCATTTTGTGGTATTGACTATGGTACTTTGCGATAAAAGTTACAATTGGGCGAATTCATAGTGCACATTTCTAAAGTAAAGATTATGAATAATTGTGATTATGTTATGAATGATGTGATTTAAATGCAACAAATCATTTGTGTTGATAAATGTTATAACTATTTTGGTGAGAAAAGTCATTTAATCTTTGCTGCCAAAAGTTATGGTTATATTATGATAAAGTATATATAGTATGATCTTTTGTAAGAATGTGTCCTGTAACAGCTTTAATGTAAAAAAATATATAAAATGTGCATTAAAATTTTAATTTTTTTGATATAATTTGTTATTTAACCAATGCTTAAAGGACAGTGATCAGCAAGACAATTAGGCCCCGTTTGGGGTATTTATTTTTTTGGCTAAAATAACTAAAAAGTCAAAACATTCAATCACACCACTCTTTACTTTTTTATACATTTTTTCGAATCGAAAAAAAAAAATCACCACTCTCTACTTTTTTATACATTTTTTCGAATCAAAAAAAAAAAAAAAATCACTCCTCTTAGAGTATTGAATAATTTCTCCACTTCCCAAACATTCTTTTAATGTTAATGTTAGTTAATAAAAAAAAAAAGTAAAATCAATGGGCAAGAGGCATAGAGATATATCACGTGAAATTACTTTTATTTTCTTCTATTTTATTTTTTCACATGCTCGCTTTGCATGCTATCGTCGTGTTGGTGAAGGTTGACAAAAATGAAAGCTTTGGGATGAAAATAAAGACCTAGTTACTTCATTTACGACCCATTCAATTTCTAACCCAACTCTCTACATGTCAACAGTCAAAATCTCTAACATCAAACGTAAAACATGAAAAATCTTCAAGTCATATATACCACTTGATGGCATAATGTTGCATATAAATATCCCACCTATGCTGCATATAGTTCTACCAACTCATTGCTAATTTTTTTTAAATTTTTTTTAGAAACTAGTTAACCAAGTTGTGAAAATTGAGAAATACAGGTTTTTCTTTAGTCATTTTTCAATACACATTTCTATCAAATATTTCAAATTTATGTGTTTTCATATAACTTTAGTTGCAGTATTCATGGAATACCCCCAAAGTGAATTACTTCTGCATATGGAAAACAAAATTCTCGAAATCTCAAATCAAACAACGAAATCCATAATTCTAATATCTTGTAATCAAAATAAGCTTTTAGCAATACCCATTTCAATCTATAAAAATTGAAAAATTGCTTACCCAAATCAAACTGTGAAATCTTTTCGATGCTCCATCGACTTTCATTCGTCGACTATAAGCTGTACTCTGAATTTAAAGAGTTTCAGCGGGAAAGAGAGAGAGAGAGAGAAGGCAGAGGTTGAACAAAGATGATTTCACGGCTGCAAAATTTGATTCTCCATCGACTTTCATGACTTTCACGAAATCCCTAATCTTCCTGTAACAACCCTCATACTGTTTACCGACTTATGACTGATTGATTACCGATAACCATCGATTACCATTAAACTGAATTGATTATGACTGATAATTGAACTAATTAAAGTACTGAACTGACTGACTGAAATTGGAAACCGAATTGATTGAGTATATGTTAGTTAAATTGCATTTTATCTGTTTGACTGTATGATTATCTGTTCATGCTTATATGTTTAAACTGCTAATTGAAGGCCATATCGGCGGCCGAATTAGTAACCGATTGATGTTTTATGAGCGTCATAATTAATGTGATTTTATGGTATAATTATCTGAAAATTGATTAGGTATGATTAAATTAGATTAATATTGATCAATTGCATAGTTTGATTTATTTACCAAATTGCCACCTGAGTGGCCCACTACTTGAGCCTTTTTGATCTCCTAATACACTCAACAAAACATTTCTTCTTCCACTTCCTGCACACAACCGACCTTAGAGAGGGAGAGGAGCTAGAAGAGTTGAGTTCAACTTGTTTCATTGTGAATTGGCTAGAATTGCTTGAAGATTGAAGTGTGGATTGTTAATTTGAACCTCTAGACTTGCATTCAAGGAACCTAGGTATGAATTTCATCCTTTTGACTTGTGTTTAAGTTGATTCATGCATGGTTCATGTCCAATTGTAGAGCTAAGTCATGAATTGGTTCATTAATGGTGAATTGAAGCCCAATCTTTGCATGCATGGTAGTATTGTTGGATTTTGAGTTGTTTTCATGGCAAAATGTTACATGCATGTTCATGTCTTGAGTGTAGTCCATGATTTCATCATGTTTTGAAAAGAATTGGCTTTTTAGAACATCAAATCGAAGCTTTGAAATGGTTTGAATCCATGCATGTTTGCATGTTCATCTTGTGCTTGAAAAATGGTTTAAATTGAGTTTGAATTAAACACCCTTGGGCTTTGATTTCTTAAAATTGGGCTTTGAAACATGTTATTCTATGTGTTTATAAATGTTTTCCAGAAAATGGGTCCAAGAGGATTGGTTTTGATGCTTTTGAGCTTGGTTTTGAACCTGGAGCTCGAATCTGGGATTTCCAGATTTCAGTCGTTCGCTCGAGCCGGGGGGGGGGGGGGGAAGTGCCGCTCGAGCGGTAAAATCGAGCTTCCAGCATCTTGCACTGTTTTACAGTCCGCTCGAGCGGAGGATTGGGCGCTCGAGCGGAGTCATGTCTCAAGCTCGAGTGGGCGTCGAGCGGGGATTTCACCCATCCAGTACTTTTACAGTACGCTCGAGCGGGAAAGTTTACGCTCGAGCGTGTACCTTTGTTTGCCTGTACGCTCGAGCGGGGAAACCTGCGCTCGAGCGGGACTCTGTTTTTCTGAAAATCCTGAAAATGTTTTCTAAGTGTATTTTTGCATCCTCATCTCATCCTAGGCATTCTTAGGCCTAGTTTAAGACATTTAGATGAGGATATCGTTGTAGAACACACCAAGGCAAATTAGGGATTAAGTTATGATATTTCCCAACTGTGTAGCTTAGTGTGTGTTCAACCTGTGAACTGTGTAGGGTTGGCAACTGGGGAGACACGCTCTAGCATACTGTAGCCCAGAACTCTGTGAGTAACAATTGTGTAAAGATATGTTCAACTGATATCTTTTGAATATTGAACTGAACTGTTTACTGAACTGGATTTTACTGAATGAATGCATGTCCTTTATTTCTGAACTGTACTGTGGCATCCTTAGTACCTACTGTTTACTGTTACTGTTACAGAGATCTCTGTCGGTTCCCTCGTGGAACCACTACTGTTTACTGACTGATGGCCATCATTACTGTTCGGTCTTTTAAGACCTACTGTCACTGTTATGCTAATGGATGTACCACATATGACTGTTTACTGTACTGAACGACTGAAATACTGATTGAATTGAACTGTTTTCATTACTGTAAGGACATTCATTCTAAACCCCTTTACGCTTTATGTTATTCACTGGGCTTTAGCTCACTGTTTATATATAAATGTAGGTGCTCAGCCACCAGATCGGAGCTAGGAGCGTGGGTTAGACTCCAGTTTTGTCAAGCCAGCCTTTGTGCCTCACTGCGAGGTTCCGAGTTGCCATGCTATGGCTTTGGGGTGTTTTGTTTGTTTTCCCCCGTCTGTCTCCATACTGTTTGGATTACTGTATAGACTGTCTGTTGCTAACTGTACTGTTATCAAGGGATTAGGTCCCTGTACTGTGTGACTGTAAATTTTGTATAGATTGTACTGTTTGTGTATGTATGAATGCATGAAAAAAATCTTTTTGGCATACAGACTGTCACAGCTCAATGGACACTATTTACTTACTGTATTGGCTTCCGCCAGGCCCTGTACTCTGTTTTACTGTATTACTGTTAAGCAGGCCTTCGGTAATCTCGGATTACTGGCCGGTTACGGTGCTAAACCCATAGGGCCGGGTTTGGGTCGTGACACTTCCGAGGGAGATGAATGAGAGGTTGAACAGAGATGTGATTGAACGAAGTAGTTTTGTGTGTGTGTGTGTGTGAGAGAGAGAGAGAGAGAGAGAGAGAGAGAGAGAGAGAGAGAGAGAGAGAGAGAGAGAGAGAGAAGGGTTCGCCAATTTTTGTTTGGGCCTCTACAGAAGAGTAATTTTAGGAAGACAAAATGTTTTGTTTCTTTGTATATTGGGTGGGTCTTGTAGGTCTTAAGTGGCAATGCCACATCAGCTGTCGGTATGTTTGTTAGTAGAGTGATTGGTGTATACAGCTTTACTCATCTTCAATTCGAGTCATATATGCCACTTGATGGCATAATGTTGCAATTAATATCCCGCCTATGCTGCATATAGTTCTACCAACTCATTGCTTGCCTAAAACAACAAGATGATGAGACTGCTAAACATTGTCTTATTAGCCATTCTTGTATTGGTTTTTCTTCTAAGCATGATCAAACTTCATGAAGCTAGTAGAGTCTTAAATGAAAAAGAAGAAAATCTTCTAATAACCTTGAAAAATCTAGAAATCCCCAAGATATTGATTTGTGATTATGTATCAATTTTAATCAATAAATAGCAATCTCAATCAAACAATCAAAGACAAATCTACACAATGATTTTACATGGAAAAACCACAATCGGACCACCTCCAATTGTGATAAAAAAAAATCACAGGCAAAAGCCACAAAACAATTCACTAAAAAGACATAAAGGAATTACACAGGTATACTCTCAATTACCTAGCGAATCCATGTTCAATTGAACCAACCCCTATGTGCCTCTTCCAGCCCTATCTTCACCCCGGAATTGTCTTGCCCAACGTTGAATCCACAACGCCGATGTTGAATCCATGACGATGAGCCACTCCGGAATCCACCAAAGCTTCAGGCTCAAATTCTCTAGAATCCACTGAAGAACAACTCTCTCTTTTGTATGGAATAAACAAACAATCCTTTGATGTATACTTCTTAAATCATGAGTTGAATACTCAATCAAACATTAAAGAAAACTAGCAAATAGCCCCAGATATAAACCCTAATATCCAAAAAGAAGATCTGGAAGCGTAATCCTAAAATGTAACACCCCTAAATAATTCCAAATGAACTGCCCATATTAATTAGAATTCACTAACAATAGCAATAAACCTTCCACTTTTACATCATTGATAATGAGTTTATACAGAAGTTCCATATGCAGTATACATTCAACGAAACAAAAGAACACATGAATCTATAGCATGTGAAGCATCTAGTCCCAAAACAATAGAATGCCCTTAAGGGCTTACATCTTCCAAGGCAAAAGCCCGGTTACACGAAATGGCTTCTACAACCCATACACATTAGCCCTTGGCTCACAAAAGAATTACACAAAAATGAAAGAGCTATGTACTCTTCTCAAAAATATCCACGCCCTTAGTTCGACAGGATCACCACATCTTTACCTGCACCAAATCCCATAGGGGTGAGTATAAAGCCCAGTAGAGAACTCTCACAAAGTATATACAGTTGACCAACTTCAATTAAAAATACAAATGTCAATGTCATGCCATGCACCTTTTAAAAAGAAATCCATTTCATGCTCTACTAAAGATTACCAACTTTCAAATAAAATTTGCAAGCTCAACTCTTAATCATTAGGGGTGGTAAATACGACACTGGTAATCCCTAAGCTGGTGTCTGCAAGTAGACTCTACAAGTACTACCAAACTGTCATTTTTATCGGTATTAACCGGAAGCCTCGACACCTATCTGCGCGGGTTTCTGGTCTTTCGCCATGGACACTCAGGCCAACTTATCAAATCATTTACACCCCCTATTCGGACTTACTACCGTATTTACCCCATATGCATTTTCATAGTTCCATTACAATATCTTATTCTCATGAAATAAATGTTCCCAATCTCAATTTACAATGCATAATAAAATCATTTGAGATGTGTATGCCATGCAATAATCTTTCTCATGCTTCGAAGCATTACCCATTTCCAATTATCTCTAAGCAACATCAATTTACCATACCATCAATTTATCATAACCACTCGGTTCAATTTTTTTTTTTTTTTTTATCATAACCATAATCTCTCACCATGTTCAAACCATAACAAGCTAGCCTCCTCAAGGCCTCATATGATGTTTCAACATTAAACTATACAATTCACAATTCATACATTTCATGGTTCACAACCATTGTCACATCACAACAATACATGCATAACCTTTATTAATAATGTCTTAAAATAATTCCTCATTGCTCATATTTTTCAGAAGGTTGATATTTAACAAAAAAAGTGATAGGAATTACACTACCTCATTCATTGAACACAAGAAAGAAAGAAGGAAAATTCATAGACATTCCATATGTTCTTCAAAATCCGCAAATTCTAGGGTTTTTCACCAAGACCAAAACCTTTCACATTTCATTGGTAAAATCCCACCAAAATCATCATTTTAAAGTGCTATCAAGGCATATCCTCATGGATTAAGGAGATGAAGATAAAACCCATTTCTTTGAAAACCCTCTCTACATTTAGTGTAAAGATCAAAATCAATATCAAAACTTCAAGTGAACTTTAAAATCAACATTTCTTAGGCAAAACATGTATATGTAACTCAAGAGTGTCCCTACCTCAAAGATTAATGATGAGGGAGATGAAACCCTAGCCCCAAAGGATGATCCTTCAACTTCCACTACACCAAGAAGAGCCCCAAGCTTGATCTTCAAGATTAGAGGATGAGGATGATGATCTAAACCCAAGGGATTATAAGAATCAAAGAGTTTTTAGTGTTTAGGGGATGATTTCTAGAGAGAAGAAGAAGGAAAATATAGTTTAGAGTGAGAGAGAAATGTCAAAAATGAGATACACTTTCAGACTAAAAGAGAAGAAAAATAGAGATTTTCAGACTGTTAGAGTGCCGCACATGCGGCACCCATCCCCGCACGTACGGAGCCCCCTTCTTGCAATTGCGGCCCTCACCCCCACACGTGTGGTGGTCCTCCCATACTTCCCCCGCTCGTGCCTTTTATGCAGAATGACACTCACCGAGCTCCCTTTTTCCCGTACGTGCGGCTTGGCCTCCCGCACGTGCGGCCCAACCCCGCACGTGCAGCCCTGGGCCCTGGCCCCCCGCACGTGCGGCCCTGGCCCAACAGCCCAGAAAATCCTCTGCTTCGCCCCCGAGCACTTCAGACCTGACCCCGCACCTCCCAAAACAAGAAACTTCAACACCGACACACCACAAGAACAAGAGTCTTAACTTGGAAATGATTTTCGAGGGTGCCAACCCAACGAGAACAAAAGAGAGCGAAATCAGAAAGAAGGAAAAGAAAGAGAGGAAAAAGGGACCCGGTCATCACATAAAATCTGACTGAAACACATATTTATAGCAATCTGTTCCACGATCTTCGCTCGAGCGTTGGAATGGCCGCTCGAGTGGACCGACGCTCGAGCGTAGGAAATTTCGCTCGAGCAAAAAAATGCAACTGCCAGTATTTTTACAGGCGATCAAACTTCTGGAACCAATGATTCTCCGCTCGAGCGGACAAGCAACTTTGAATGCATTTTTGTATTTTGGCAAACATGAAAAAATTGTCAGTTCGATCCCCGAGGTGCTCCAATTAAATGCATTTTTGCATTTTTACATGTCAGCTTAATCCCCGTCTTAGTCAACGAAGTGGCAAACATGAAAGAATGATTTTTCTGAAACTTCTCTGCAAGGCACAATTCGGGTTGATTTCGCATCTAAGTACTCATAATCTCATTGAAATAAAAGAGCAAATAAAAGTACAACTAAAAGGAGTTTTGTCAAATGGGATTGCCAAGAATAAAAACCTAACAAACCTGAGGGTTCCTATGCCCCCTTGGGGATAAAATCCCCCTACCTACAGCCCATCACCTAGCATCAAACTAGTACCATCAACCAAAAACGTTTTGCAGGTCATGTTATGCCTCTTTCTGAAACAGAAGACCAGATAAAAAAAGAAAATAGTTTCCTACGCTCTATGAAGAGGAGTCTGGTCCCTTCCAGGGGACCAAATCCCCCTACCTACATCCCACCACCTAGCATCAAAGCTAGTACCATCAGCCAAAAAAACTTTGCAGGTCATGTTATTCCTCTTCTTGAAATAGAAAAGTGAACAAAAAAGAGAAAATAATTTGCTACGCTTTATGAAAAGGAGTCTGGTCCCTTCTAAGGGACCATATCCCCCCACTTACTTCCCCCCACCTAACATCAAAACAAGTATCATCAGCCAGAAAAATTTTGTAGGTCATGTTACGCTGTAGACACCCCATTTTTGACCGACCTTAAGACTCAGACGTCATTGATTGAGCGCTCGGTGATAGTGCATGTTGTGCTTGTTTCGAGCTCCGGAGTTTTGGCTGAAAGCCTTGCCTCCGGGTCTCCGAACTCGTTGTGCTTTGGCTCGATTTGCAGACTGAACCTTGTTTCTTTTCCTGGAGGGAGGGAGAGGTCTTGTAGACCATCTCTTTGTGGTTGTAGACCACTCTTCGCGGTCGTAGACCACTTTTCCCGTTTGGAGATCAGTTTCCGATTTTCAAAACCTTCGGCCGTGCGCCTTATCTCGGGACCGCTTAACGTTCTCCGTTTGGTTTGGCTTGGTTTTTGGACCACACCTTGTTTTCTCTGTCTAGAGAGACACTATGGTCCGGGAGACCACTTTTGTGGTTGCATACCACTTTTGGTGCTCAACAGCCAGTTTTCGAGGCTCCCGGCTGCGTGCTTTGCCTTCAGAACTCTCGTTTTGCATCCGTGTTGGTTTGTTTTTGGCACAAACCTTGTTTCCCTTGTTTGGAAGGTAGTTCAAGGGTGGGAGACCAGTTTTTCTCCTTGGAGACCACTTTTCTTCCCGCCAGCCGATTTTTTGGTCGGGAAACTGGTTTTCTTGGTCTTTGGGCCACATTTGCTGGTCTCCCACCACACCATTGGCTTGCTTTCAGTGTGGAGACTACCAATTCCCCCAGCCGACCACTTTTTTCCTTGGGAGACCACTTGAAGTGGTCGGCCGACCACTGAAAGTAGCAGGCTTACGGTGGTTAGTTTTATTTACCAGCTTACGGTGGTTAGTTTTAGGACATGTTTCAATTAGCATCCTTATGCTCGCATGTTTGCATCCATTCATCTGTCTTGCATGCACCGGGCTCGGCGCATCATCCTAAGTGCATTGTATTTCAATTCCTGTTTGAATAAATGTATCAAATTGCATTTCACATGACATTTTAGAATAGCCGAGCCTATCTTAGTTGCATTTTGTATGTGTTGCATTATGCATTCTTGACATAGCTTGGATCACGCATTGATTTTTAACATAACTTTTGTTTTGGCTCGGAGTACTTGGTAAGTGTTTATGCTTTAGCATCCTCGCATATGTGTAAGTGACTACCATGATAGCATACTTGCCATGAAGCTAACTACTTATGTGTTATAACTACCTGAATGCCTGTGGGTGAAGGTTGGATTACTTGAATTGGAACAATTCATTGATTGCGAGTTTTAAGCCCACTTGAGAGTGGCAAATCACCATGTTTTCTAAGCCCACTTGAGGGTGGCAAAATCCGCATTTTAGCCTACTTGCGAGTAGCAAATCGCTTTAAAAAACAAACATGAGATGTTTTGTTCCAACTTAGGCGATCTAGTCTATACTTGTACGCTGTGCTCATCACATAGTAATTCTAGGTTAATGACCAGAATAAGAACACACGTGTTTTCAAAAACAAGATATCATGTTAGTAAAGGCCGATCTTTGATTGAGTGAGCAGGGGTGCTCATTGCATGACCTTCCCCTCTCATACCCAAGTTCCCGAATCGAGGCAACTTTGGTGATGACGGACACGTGGCCTTAGGCACGAGTCAGGGTTTCCTAGATTTCCCAAAAATAAAATATTTAGGCGGCGACTCTGTATCTAGCAAAGCAGTCCATGTTTGGAATTTCTTTCTAAAAATCAATTTTTCAAAACGATTTGCCGGATTTAGACTCTTTGGTGATTTATCAATCTCGCATTGCACTTTCCAAGATCAGATTAAGAACCATGACATTGAGTCCGAACTGTAGTGAGCCCAATGAACAAAACGGGATTTTCTCGGGACGTTCGGACGCGTCTACAGTTTCTGGCGACTCTGCTAGAGAGTTAGAGAACTTGACTCGAATTCATGATATCTTGTTTTGATTACACTTATGTGTTTCTTTGCATTGCATTGGCATTGGTGTGCCTAGGACCCGTGTTTGCCATCTGCTATTCCTGAACGATTTGCCGGAGGCTACGTGCCATAAGGCTGACCGGTTACGGGCTCTGCCACGATGGGAACACAATCCCCAGTTTTTACCGGGGCACCCTTTTTGACCATTCGACCTAGGGCATATCGGAATCCATAGTGACCATTCCAAACTAGAACAAGTTGCTTACTAGATTGTAGGTTGTTTGAAACTACTGTGTGCGTAGTGAAACCCTAGCTCCTGACAAGATAGGACAGGGAAACCCTACCCCTCCATAGGGGTGTTTTGGCTCTCACTTGTTTGCTATGTGCTTGTAGAGTGTGCCTCTACAGGAATGCATGTATCAGTTTGCAAGTCTGGGTATCAGGCCTGAGGGCATCAGTATTTTTGGGGGAATCAGTTTTTCCTGAGAGGATCAGTTTTACCTGAAGATATCAGTTTACAGGTAGAGTTTTGGGCAGAATTCAGTAGAGAGCACAGTCGTTTAGCTATGCTTATACCTGTTCTGGTGAAATCAAGTTGAGATGCTGTCTGTTTTCTCTTCTGCAGGGGGTAGTCATGGAACTATAGCTTCAGAGGGCTCCAATATCCCTCGGGTACATTGGATTCATGTTGATAGACTTTGTCAGGTCAGAGATTCAGTTCAGAGCAACCAGTGTTTCCTTCGCCAGTGGTAAGGCAAGAAAAGGCCAATCAGGCACAGATCACCCGTTTAACAGTCCCTAGTTTAGCGGTCATTATCCACCTCACCTGGGCGTAGTTGGGTTGAGATATCTATTTCCACCTCAGAAAGGGGATACACACTTGTTCAATTAGATCAGCAATTTTCAGTTAGTATGGAAGAGATGATGCGTCAGCTCCAGGAAAGTATGTGGGCCATGCAGCAGGATGCTGCCCGCCAGGCAGAAGTGGCTGCACGCCAAGCAGAAGTAGTGGCCCAACAAGTAGAGTTAATCACCAGGCTACAGCAACAAACCGGAGCATCTGCTTCACACCCAATTCCTCCCCCACCAAGAGTCCCAATACTCGGGGAACAGCAAATGTCCAGGAAGATGCGGACATCCCAACGGGGTCGGCTTTGCCCCCAATCTTACCTCAGCTGTCCAAGGCACCCACACCCACCAATCTACCGAATTCTCCCTTTGAGTTCAAGGTGAACCCCATAGCGCTAAAAGTGAGCAAGCTAGAAAAGCTAGCAAGCTAGAAAAGTTATTCAAGAAGTCCCAGGGCATGAAGTCCATTCCGAATATTGAGGATGGGTACACCGACTTGGCCGTAACGCTGCCAGACCAGTTTAAAATGTCGCACATCGACCGCTTTGATGGCTCTGGAGATCCTATGGTGCACCTGCGGCTGTTTTCAGACATCTTAAGGCCAATGGGCCTCACCAGACTACAGAAGCTTTCCCTGTTTGGCCGGACCCTGTTAGGTGTAGCGGCCATTTGGTATGCAAAACTAGAGGACTCTGCTAAAAGAAGTTGGGAGGAGATGGCTGAGGCCTTCATAGCTCAATACTCCTACAATACACAGATCGAGGTTACAACTCGTGATCTCGAAACCACTAGGCAAAAATCGAAGGAGAGCTTCTCCAATTTTGTGACCCGCTGGAGAGCTAAAGCCTCGATGATAACCATCAGGCCCGTTGACAAAGATCAGATTCGGATGGTTGTGCGCAACCTCCAGCCCAAGCTCATGCAAAAAATGATCGTTCTCCCCCTACCCACCTTTATAGATTTACATAAGATTGGGGTACAAATCGAGGACGCTATAAAGCAAGGCCTCATTGGCCAGGAGAAGGAGCAGCCCAGGAGGGCGTTTTCCTGCAGTTCGAATGCAACCACCAGTGGTGATGCAGCTGCAAGATCTTCTGAAGTGGGCATTGTCACCACCACCACATCAAAAATAGTTACCCCATTCACCGGTGCGTCCGGAAGTAGCTCATAAAAAACCAAATATCCACCTCGAGTCAAGAGGGTTTTTACCCCACTTTATATGCCTTTGTTAAAGGCTCTAGAGGTCTTACTCCGGAAAGGACATCTGAAACCGTTGGAACAACGGCCTCTATCCGATCCTATCCCTCCAAAGCATGACCAGACTAAATACTGTGCCTACCATCAACAAACCGGTCATGACACTAACAGTTGCTTTCGTTTTCGCTATGATGTACAAGATTTGTTTGACAACAAGGTCATCGCCGCACCAGCCCAGCAAAGTCTATCGTCAGTGGATCAGTGAACCTGGGGGATAATGTGATGTGATCGAGAGACGAACGACCTGCGGATGGTGCTCAGTTACTCCGGATGTGGCGTATGGCACGCACAATTTTGAGCAATGTGTAAATGCTCTTTATTGTACTTTCTGACTTGGGTATTAAGTCAGTTCTGTTGTTTTGCTTTAAGTCAGTCTTTTTTGTGCTAAGTCAGTCGGGTCTCTCTTGTTGTATCGAGTCAGTCCTGTTGTATAGGAGTCGGGTGATTCCGGGGTTGTTACCTCGAACATCACTATTTTGTTTTGTGTTTGTCTTTTCGATTTTTTTGAGTTTGTTTTTGCTGTGGAGCCAGTTACACCAGAAGATCTGAATGAAACAGCAGTGATTTTCACGCTTTTGTGCTTAGAGCCAGTTGTGCCAAAAGTCTTGAATAAAACAACAGTGCATTTCACCTGCTCTTCTGTGTCTTGAAATCATTGCATTGACCTAAACTTTTCAAAACTTTTTGAACACTGTGATGAAAACAAGGAGGAAGGAATTCCATGGGATTTGCAAAAATTTGATCAATTGAGAGAAAGAGAGGCATGCTAAGCCCATTAATGAATGAGATCATGTTTGTTAACGCGAGTACTGAGAAGGATCCTGGCTTGATCCAGATTGATTCTACACTATCTTCAGCGCGAGCGATTTGTCGTTTTCTTAAAAGATTTCAAAAAATGTTTTGCGCGGTCCTGCGAAGACCTGTGTGGAATCGCTCTTGAGATTGTGTAGCTTTGGATCACTCTCAGCCTCGAGACTCAACCCCTTTGCTTTCAAACCTTGAACTTGGATTCAGAATGTTCAACGGTCAACCACAATGTGAGGCCTGTGTGGTCAGATTTGAAGCAATCTCCGAACTAGGGGTCAGGAAGTCAGATCGAGTAGATCAGATGTTATCAAAGGAAGCTAGCGAAGCTAGATCAAAAGCCCCCCCTCGAACTAGAGGCAAAATTGTCCGATGTGCTCGAAGAGTCAAAAATTGGGACATTTCTCAAGCTAACGAAGATCGGCAAGAATGCCAAATCCCAAAAGGGAGGAAAGGAGAAAGTATTGCTAAAGGACAATTAAGTTCCTATCCACAACATTAGGGGCAAATTCAGCCCCCATTGGATGAACTCCTACATCATTAGCGAACAACAACCATTTTCCTGGATTCAGATGGCTTCGAGATCTCAAACCATTCAACATGGGCATGTTATAACTTTTACCCTTGAGAGGCTCGTTGGGCAGAAAACCTGAAAGGGTGACCCAGGCAAAAGTCAGAGCAAGAAAAAGAAGAAAAAGAACAAAAAAAAAAAAAAATTGCAAAGAATGAAGAAAAGAAAAAAAGAAAAGAAATGAAAAAAAAGAAAAGAAAAGAAAAGAATGAAAAGAAAAGAAGAACATAGCTCTCAAGGTTGAAAACCCAGAAAGGGCGGCCTTGGAAAAAGTTAGAGCGCAAAAGGAGAGGTTAAATACCTGAGTGTACCTTAACACCGGAACTACGTAAGGCTTGATTCCCATGTTTGGGATACGTAGGCAACTTCATTCTGAAGTCCAGCCACAAACACTTCCAAATTGATTGTGCCCATGTAATGGTTTTGATCATCTTTGCCTTCTCTATATTCGAGAGAGTTTGGTTGTGTTCTTCACTCCGAGGATTGACTACGATGCGTTGCGGTGCCATTCAAACAAGGGGCAACTCTTCATTGCCCTACAATGTGCTGTGGTGCTATTCAAACAAGGGGCAACTTTACATTGCCATGCAGTATCCTTCAGATAAGGGGCAGTTTTCCATTGTTATGGATTTGAGGTCGTGCATCTCAAGAGTAGGTTTCGTGCTTGTTGAGCAATGGCCATTTGCAAAAACAGTTTTGAGAATTTTTACTGAGGTTGACTAATTCTCTCGAAAATTATTCCATTTTTTCCAAAACTGGACCATTTCTTGGACCCAAACAAGAAAGGAAAATTTTCATTACTCATTACCTGCCTTGCATGATTTTAAATCAGAAAATCGAACAAGCGTGTTAATCTAACTCTCATCTTGATTAAAATTGTTTTAGTAGAAAGCCAAAACAAAAAATGGTCAAAATGATGAATTAGGGGCACAATTGAGTCAGGTTTTTTGTCTTTTCCCCGTTGTCACCATGCTTGCCAAAAGAGCACCGTATTTGCCCAAAAGGGCACAATTGAAGCTAACAGCAAAGGGCCGAAAGCTCTCACATCCTCCAAGCAGCGAGGTATAAAGCCAAGTGTGAAGCACAAACTGGAATGGATCAGGATATTCCACTCCCTCATCTGGACAGATTTGATCACATCCAAACTGGCCAAGGGCATCATCAACCGATGTCAATTGTAGATCTGTTGCGCATCTGGTCGCAACGCAACCCCTCTGTGGGAAAGTTCATTGTTGTGAGCAGAGGAAGAAGAGAATCTAGCAGAATGCTAGGGGCAAGAGCTCGTAATTTCTTGTTTATCCATCAACCACCCAGGGGAGTGATAAAAAAAATGAAAGATTAAAGAATAAAGAGATGTGTGCTGAGAGAAAAAGTGAGAAAAGGGTTTTTTAGAAAAACAGAGCCTGAGGGCCGAGTGATGTGAGAATCACAAGTAAGGAAGGGTGGAAAACATACCCGGAGAAACAGGCTCCCTGTGAACATCTGAGTGTTGTGTGCGTGTTTTGTTTGTCTCGATTCTTGTTTTGAGTCGTTTCAAGTGTCTTTGTATGTGTTTAGGTTGTTTTACCTTTGTTTTCCATCGTTGAGTCGCTTTGGCTGTGGTCAGTTGTAGGCTCAATACCCGGTTAAAAACTCATCTCTCAATTTCAAAATGAATTGTTTTGTGCTCAGAGTGCTATGTCATTCTCCATATGTGTGCAAAATGGGATTTGTTCTTTCATAAAACTGCAAGGTTCAACCCAGGTCATATGAGAACAGTAGAACAAGGACCTATCTGAAGCTATATAGGTTCCAGACTGCAAAGCAAAAGAAAAGAGGAAATGTCGAGCATTTGAGTTTGTTTCAACTTCAGTAAGTTCCGAGATTACATTCTGTGTGTACCTCTTCAGGTCTTGCCAATGCTCCGAAGTATGAGTGTGCCTCTACCTCAAGCTCAAGATCAAGTCTACTTCAAGCTAGAATGGCGATCAGAAGTGCTCTCCGGAGTACCAGTCCCTGCCAGGGGAATCTTGGCCGTGTTTGCAATGAGTTCCTAGGAGACCGACTGCGATGGTGGAAACTAGAGTTCGAATGGCTATTGCCTAGAGCGCAAAGGTTCGGGATTTCTGAGACTAAAGTCTGGTTTAAATACCCAGGGGTGTATCTCCGGCTTGAAACCTGTATGGAAGCCCCATAGGTTGAGATAGCGTGTGCGCACCTTAATTCTGGATACTGAACCAACCTAGTCAGTCACCCCGTTGGAGAATAGGGAAAGTTGTGAATATGGTCAGAAAGAAAAGCGGCATCCGTGGCTTCTACATACAGAGGTTACCCCTTCTCAGCATATTAGAACCTTTATACTGTGAGTTGAAGGTAAGTGTTCGAAGAACAAAAGGGGGGGTCCCCGTCAGAGTAGAGAGGTTTATCGCCACTCACCCCGTGAGGTGCTTTCTAAAGCACTGCTATGTTTGTTTATTGCGTTCTTTAAACATCATGCATTCTATTGCATTATACCTATCAAGTTTCTTTCTCATTCATGTATGATATTGTATGTACGGTTCATTCAAAGAAGTTCCGTTTAAGGTCATTCAATCACACTTCATTCACTCAGTGTATCAATCACACGTCATTCATCTAGTGTATCTATCATACGTTGTTCACTTAGTGCATCTATCACACTTTGTGTTCACCTTTAGTGTATCTATCATACTTTGTTCACTTAGTGCATCTATCACACTTTGTGTTCACATCTAGTGTATCTATCATACTTTGTTCACTTAGTGCATCTATCACACTTTGTGTTCACCTTTAGTGTATCTATCATACTTTGTTCACTTAGTGCATCTATCAGACTTTGTGTTCATCTTTAGTGTATCTATCATACTTGTTCACTTAGTGCATCTATCACACTTTGTGTTCACCTTTAGTGTATCTATCATACTTTGTTCACTTAGCGCATCTATCACACTTTGTGTTCACATCTAGTGTATCTATCATACTTTATTCACTTAGTGCATCTATCACACTTTATGTTCACCTTTAGTGTATCTATCATACTTTGTTCACTTAGTGCATCTATCACACTTTGTGTTCACCTTTAGTGTATCTATCATACTTGTTCACTTAGTGCATCTATCACACTTTGTGTTCACCTTTAGTGTATTCACCTTTAGTGTATCTATCATACTTTGTTCACTTAGTGCATCTATCACACTTTGTGTTCACCTTTAGTGTATCTATCATACTTGTTCACTTAGTGCATCTATCACACTATGTGTTCACCTCTAGTGTATCTATCATACTTTGTTCACTTAGTGCATCTATCACACTTTGTGTTCACCTTTAGTGTATCTATCATACTTTGTTCATTTAGTGCATCTATCACACTTTATGCACACCTTTTGTGTATCTATCGCACTACGCTCACTATGTGTATCTATCACACGCTCACTATGTGTATCTATCACACGCTCACTTTGTGTATCTATCACACGCTCGCTTTGTGTATCTATCACACTATGCTCACTTTGTGTATCTATCACACATGCTTGTCCACTTAGTGTATCTATCACACTTTGTTCACCTTTATGTATCTATCGCACATGTTCGTGAGAATTGCATAATTTTCTTACATCCTTTCTGCATGTAATGTAGTTTGGTTTGAATTCGCTTGCTTAAACTGTTGCATTTATTGTGTATATTTGCTTCGTTACAGCTTTCTTTGCATGATCATAAGTTATGTTCGGCATCTTGCAGGTCCTTTGCATTTTGCCCCTACCTACGGGCACATCTCTTTGTTATCTTGCCTGTTTGTCTAAGTCTTCGGCCTTGTCAAAAATGGGTCGTCTCTGGGCTTTGACATTCACTCCCATCACTTATGACTTCCGAGTTCTATCAAAGAGGGGCAACTGTAGACACCCCATTTTGACCGACCTTAAGACTTAGACGTCACTGATTGAGCGCTCGATGATAGTGCATGTTGTGCTCGTTTCAAGCTTCGGAGTTTTGGCTGAGAGCTTTGCCTCCGGGTCTCTGAACTCGTTGTGCTTTGGCTCGGTTTGCGGACTGAACCTTGTTTCTTTTCCTAGAGGGAGGGAGAGGTCTCGTAGACCACTCTTCGCGGTCATAGACCACTCTTCGCGGTCGTAGACCACTTTTCCCGTTTGGAGATCAGTTTCCGATTTTCGGAGCCTTCGGCCGTGCGCCTTGTCTCGGGACCGCTTAACTTTCTCTGTTTGGTTTGGCTTGGTTTTTGGACCACACCTTGTTTCCTCTGTCTAGAGAGACACTGTGGTCCGGGAGACCACTTTTGTGGTTGCATACCACTTTTGGTGCTCAACAACCAGTTTTCGAGGCTCCCGGCTGCGTGCTTTGCCTCCAGAACTCTCGTTTTGCATCCGTGTTGGTTTGTTTTTGGCACAAACCTTGTTTCCCTTGTTTGGAAGGTAGTACAAGGGTGGGAGACCAGTTTTTCTCCTTGGAGACCACTTTTCTTCCCACCAGCCGATTTTCTGGTTAGAAAACTGGTTTTCTTGGTCTTTGGGCTACATTTGCTGGTTTCCCACCACACCATTGGCTTGCTTTTAGTGTGGAGACCACCAATTTCCCCTAGCGACCACTTTTTTCCTTGGGAGACCACTTGAAGTGGTTGGCCGACCACTGAAAGTAGCAGGCCGACCACTTTAAGTGGTCGGCAGCTTTCCCCCTTTTTGTCAGACTGAATGGATGCCAGCTGTGCCAGCTGGAGGGCACATATTGTATCCTCCATACACGTGTATGGAGGGATTGCATCCAAGTTTTAGCTTCTCCAAGAAGCTTGAACCCTTTGTTTTTCTATAAGAGAGGCTCTCCCTCTCCATTCCAGAGGTTTTGAATTTTGCCTAAGGCACAAGTGTATATCTCCCTCTATATCTCTATATTTAGTGCCTAAAATGTGTGTTGTTCTTCACCTTTACGCCACAACTCTTAACCATGAACCCCACCATTGAACTGAGGTTCTTGGAGGACCTTTTTGGAGGTTGAAAAGCTAGTTTTTGGCTGAGAAACTTGCTGGTATTGCAGTGCTTCAAGGGTAACCTCTTTTCTCCCCTTTTAAGCTTTGTCTTGATCATTCTCTTAGCCATATTTGCATGCTTATTTGGGCTTCACTTTCAACTGAAAAAAGTCATGTATTTAAGTGTTTTTGATATTTGTTTAAGGCCTCTTGGGTATTGAGGGTCTTCTACCCTCTTGCATGCCCTAGTTGGCCTTGTGTTGTGCCATGCCTTATGGCCTTTGAGCTAGTCCTTGCTTGGCCTTCTAGCCACTGAAATCCAGTGGATTTTCAATGGTAGGCATGTGGCTTTGAGGCCTAAAACCAGAGGGGGGTGACCCCTTCTCTTTTGGTTTTGTTTGCTTGCATTTTTGGCCTATTAAAAGAGCATGCATCTTCATACTTTCAAGGCTTGGTTCAGGCACTTTTTAGTGACTTTTAGGGCCTTCCTTAGCTCTGTCTATGGCTATTTTGGTCACCTTATGTTTGCTTCCTGCATGTGTAGTGTATTCCCATTCATGGCTCATCAAAGTAACATGTCATCCTAGCATGTATTAGCTCCATTTTAGTGGGTTTTTGGTCATCATTTAACATATCATGGTTTTGTTTTTGGCTGGTTTAGTAGCCTTTCACATGCTCCATATGCTTGTAGTGTAAATCTTGTTCACTAGCTTCGAGTGCATGATGTTTTGTCTCTTTATTCTAGCACATTTTGGCTGTGCTCGAACATGGTTTTGTTCATATTTTATGCTGCCTTAGCTCTGTTTTGAGGCTCCTTGGTCGAATGATGCTTGCCATGCATGCTTATAGTGCAATAGCCTTGACTAGTTTTGAGTTTTGAGGTCCCTTGCATGCTTAACTTGAGGTATTTGCATGTTTTGGCATCATTGAGAATGTTATTTCAGAACATGTAGGGCTGCTACACTTCCATATTTTCCACTCTTCAAGTGCTCTTTAGAGTTGTTCTTTTATGCCCTATTTGTGAGCCATTGCATGAGCCTCATTTTTGTGCCTTTCAAGCCATCATCCCAACTCATTTTTGCTACTGTTTTGGCCTACATAGGGTCAGTTTGGGGTTGGTTTGGTCATTTGAGCAACGCCTTGCATGCCTCTAGTGTAATATGCCTCACTAGCTTTTGATGCTTGAGCCCTTCAACATGCGTAACATGAGTTGTTTGCATGATTCTAAGTCATCTTGCATGCCATTTCAGTGCTGGAACATATGCCATTGTAATCCATGTTTCATCCTTTTAATGCTTATGGAAAGTTGTGTATTGTGCCTTAGACTTGGGCCATTGCATTATGCAAGTTTGCATGTGTTTTGGTGCCTTGATTTCATCATCAATGGCCGCTGATTTGGACATGGCCGAGGCCTATCCATTTTGGTATAAGTCCATTGTGCATTGAGTATGCCATGTAGTCCATAGCATGGAGTATGCCATGTGGTTGCATGATCAAACACTGCATTTGTGCATGCCATAGTCATTGCATTGTGTATGTTAGTTGCCACGTGCATTGTGTATGCTAGTGTCATGAGCATTGTGTATGCCATGGAATTCATAGCATTGTGTATGATAATTGCATGTTCACATGTTTACCCCTTTGCACATTTGCATGTCTAAGTTGTATTGCATTAAATTGCATGATTGAGTCGCATTGTGCATGCCATGTTTGTTGCATTGTGTTTGGAATAGGTGTTAGTCCAAATAGGGGAAACGAGGGACGTTTCATCCTCGAAGTGATGAAATGTGCCTCGATTCCCGGTCACCGACACTCTTGACTATACATGATGGAGTTTTGGTCTTTACGTGTTCGTGCGTGCATTCATGTCACATTGAGTCGGGCAATTTGGCTCCTCGGCCATCATGCATCGAGATGCATGATTGGTGGCCCGAGAGTTGAGAACTATACTCCCTTGAGCTTATGTAATGATAGGGAGGATGATTGTGCATACATGTTTTGCAAATACTTTGCCATGCCCCTTTCTTGCTCTCTGTTACAGTAAACCAGAAACGAACAGCAAAAACTGGTCGGCCGACCAGATAAAGTGGCAGGCCGACCACTTTTTCTGATTTTCACCATAAAAAGTGGTCGGCAGGTGGTCTCCAAAGCCAACAACTGGTCAGCAGCCTTCCCACAGGTTCCCTTGGTGGAGTTTCAGCCTTCTAGAGCTTTGTGCAGTGTTCTGAGATCAATTGCAAACAGAGGCAAGTCGGGCATCGCGATGAATTTCCGAGCAAGGCAATTCGAGCATGCATTCATCCTTCATCATCTAAGGCAGAGCTGAGGCAGCCCACTTCACATAGTTTGCATGCTTATTTAATTGCTAATTTAGTTGATTTGTTAACTAGTTAGTGTTGTGTAATAATTAGCTATAGCTTGTTATTCATTCTGTTATGTAATAACTAGTTTAATTAGATTAGTTTAGATTAGCTAGTTGGTTCTGTATTATTCATTCGGACCCCCCGTTGAGAGGGCACAACTGTTGTAAATAAGTGTGCGTGTGTGTGACGCATGTCTTCCAACCCCCATTTCTTTCTCCCTTTTATTTACCAGATTACGGTGGTTAGTTTTAGGGCATGTTTCAATTAGCATCCTTATGCTCGCATGTTTGCATCCATTCATCTGTCTTGCATGCACCGGGCTCGGCGCATCGCATCATACTAACTGCATTGTATTTCAATTCCTGTTTGAATACATGTATCAAATTGCATTTCACATGACATTTTAGAATAGCCGAGCCTATCTTAGTTGAATTTTGTATGTGTTGCATTATGCATTCTTAACATAGCTAGGATCATGCATTGATTTCTAACATAGCTTTTGTTTTGGCTCGGAGTACTCGGTAAGTGTTTATGCTTTAGTATCCTTGCATGTGTGTAAGTGACTGCCATGATAGCATGCTTGCCATGAAGCTAACTGCTTATGTGATATAACTGCCTGAATGCCTGTGGGTGAAGGTTGGATTACTTGAATTGGAACAATTCATTGATTACGAGTTTTAAGCCCACTTGAGAGTGGCAAATCACAATGTTTTCTAAGCCCACTTGAGGGTGGCAAAATCCGCATTTTAGCCTTTTTGCGAGTAGCAAACTGCTTTCAAAAACAAATATTAGATGTTTTGTTCCAACTTAGGTGATCCAGTCTATACTTGTACGTTGTGCGCATCACATAGTAATTCCAGGTTAATAACTGGAATAAGAACACATGTGTTTTCAAAAACAAGATATCATGTTAGTAAAGGCCGATCTTTGATCGGGCGAGCGGGGGTGCTCATTGCATGACCTTCCCCTCTCATACCCAAGTTCTCGAACCGAGGCAACTTTGGCGATGACGGACATGTGGCCTTAGGCACGAGTCAGGGTTTTCTAAATTTTTCAAAAATAAAATATTTAGGTGGCGACTCTGTATCTGGCAAAGCAGTCCATGTTTGGCACTTCTTTCTAAAAATCAGTTTTTCAAAACGATTTGCCGGATTTGGACACTTTGGTGATTTATCAATCTCGCATTGCACTTTGCAAGATCAGATTAAGAACCGTGACATTGAGTCCAAACTGTAGTGAGCCCAATGAACAAAACGGGATTTTCCCAGGACGTTTGGGCGCGTCTACATACGCCTCCTCCTAAAGTTGAAGAGCAGATAAAAAAAGAAAATAATTTACTATGCACTATGAAGAAGAGTCCAATTCCTCCTTCTGGGCCAAATCCCTCCATCTACATTCCAACACCTAGCATGAAAACTAGTACCATCAGCCAAAAAAGTTTTGCAAGGTCATGGTAAGCCTCGTCCTGCCTACCCACAACTCATGGTTCCCTTAGGTGTGGCAACAAATTAATTCTAAATATTATTAACCGATCATAACTTAGTGACAATATCACAATATCTTTATGTTAGTGACTAAAAATAAGTCAGACAAAAATAAGACTAGTGCAAACCAAATTGTAATATTTTTTCCAATTGTTTATTTGTTGTTCGGTTGGGTATATCATATGTACTACTGGAGCCATAGAATACGGATAGGACAAAAGAATGCTTTTTGGTTTGTATTTTTTTATGGTGATTTGATCATAGTAGAAGAATAAAAAAAAAAAAGCTATTTTTTGCTTCTTGCTATATGCTATTGTTGTTGTTGATGCTAAAGGTTTTTTGTGTAGGTAATTTTCTGCGAAAGCACTCATTATTGAAGTAAAAAGTTAAAAATTGTAAAGAATTTTACTTAGAATGATGAAGTGTGGTTGAAATTTGATTGATATATTATAAGATTTATACATGAATTATACATTGATATTTTTAAAGAAAATTTTGACCATACGATGTTGCTCTTACTAACATAAAAGTGACAACTTGTAAATGAAATTGTCATTTAAGGTATTTTTGAAATTTTAAGCACTCAAAAATGGTGTACTCCTACAACACATAAGAGTATTAGAGACTAAATTTTTTTGTCTCTCTAAGTGAAAATTTTGTTATAAAAAATATTAAGAGTCGTCTCAAAAAGTTCAAAAAAAAAAAAATTGATCATGTATTTTGAAAATGTTGTTAATAAATGCACTTTTAGAAATAAAAAAAAATTGTGCCAAAAATATTTACTTTTTGAGACAAACACAACTTTGCAGTACATTTGGAGGGACAAAAAATAATTTTGAAGTCTAATACGGTTGAGATCCACATTTGTTTCCATACCATACGCCACTTAGGGGTGTTTTGGGAATTACATATTTGGCCTTTTTTTCTTTTGGTTTATTTTCGTCTTTACGTTGTGTTTGGCTGGGAGATTTAGGAAGGTATTTGGAAAGGGAAAGGAAAAATGTAGGTGACATGTAAATAAAATATACTTACATTCCACCTAATTTCACACACCTTTTCCATTTCCCCCCCCCCCAAATCTCCTAACCAAATATAGCGTCAGTGAATTTTTTTAAAAAAAAAAATTCAAAAAGCCTTCGGTAGCATTTGGTTTAGTTTTAGAATCATGATTTGAGAATAGAGTTGTATTTTGAGTTTGTGAGTTATTGAATCATGATTTTAAAAGAGAAAATTTGTTTGGTTATGAGTTTTGAATTGAATTTTGAATTGAGTTTTGAATTTTTGAAATGAGTTTTGAAATGAGAAAAGTTGTTTAGTTATGAGTTTTAAAAAGATTTTTAAAACTTAATTAAAAAATTTATAGCTCATAACAAAACATACAACTCAAAACTCGATTGAAAATTTTATTCAAAACTCATAACCAAACTCTTTTTAAAAAAAAATTCAAAAAAATAATTATTGACAAAGATATTTTTTATTTAAAAAACTTTAAAAATTCCATACATATTTTAATATTTAAAATATATATATATATATATATATTATTTTTTTGTTAAAAAAAAATTCAACTAGTGCTTTAAAATTACTTTTGATTGTATATTTGGTTAGAAATTTTTTTAATTGTTTTGTTTAAAAATGATTTTAAAAAATAATTTCTATATTTAAAAAATATCACAAACAAATATAAATTTTTTGTTTTCAAATAACATGTTGCAATGCCCCCCCCCCCCCCAAAAAAAAAATGAAAAAAAAGAGCCTTAGGTTCTGGTCAACCAGCCAAACATCTGGGTAGACCCAATCCGCAAATTCAAAATTCAAAAATTCTACTCTGCCATATATGCATTGGAATGTGTATTCAAATGTGGTCTTGGAATCAATTTTTGAAAACTTAAATCAAACATAGCATTCAAATATAAGGATGAAATTATGATTTGGAACTTAAACCAAACAGAGCCTTAGGTTTTTAGTTTCAACTTGACAAGACGTATCAGAAAATTATAATTTTTTTAAAAAAATTCAAAGAAATCCAGAAAAGACAAAAATAAGTTAAAATAAATAATCTGTTTTGACTTATTTTCATATTTAATATAATTTTTTTTCTGAAATTTTTCACAAAAAAATATACTTTTTAAATTCATCTCAACAAAATAGACCGAGAAAATAATTTTTTTTGACATAATTTAAAAAAAAAATCACTAAAGATAAAAAAAATATTTGGAAAAAGAGGCGATATTTTTTTTTTCCTGCCGAAATGGGCCTTATTCCGTGTCTTCAAAACTCTTGCACATGCTACAACAAATCAATCTGAACATACTTGGTAAGTTGGTAGGCCCTTCATCAAACATTTAGTTCAGGAATTTTGACCAGCATTTATGTTGTGTTTTCTTGGAGGATTTGAGAAGAGATTTGAAAATAAAAATAAAAATAGAAAATGATAGGTAAAATGTAAATAAAATATACTTACATTTCACTTAATTTCACACTTTTTTCATTTCTCTTTCTAAATCCCTGAACCAAACACAGCATTAGAGTGCCGTCCCAACTCGGCCTGCATCTTTCTCTACGTGTGTTGCTTGCACGAATTAATAGGCTGAGAAGTTGGCTTCCGACTGCGGTGCTCATGGCTGATTGTGAGTTGTTTTGGAAAGTTGGTTAAAAGTTAGTTATTTTATTTTATTTTTTTTAAATGTATAAAAAAATAAAAAAAGTAATATGACCTAAAATAGGTTAAAAACTAACTTTTGACTTTTAGCTAAATTTGAGCCTATAGAAGCTAAGGGAGCAGAGAGAATTTATTTATCCCAAACCGGAGAGAATGATCTTCAAACAAGTTTTTTATTTGTTGGGTTTTATATTTACTAGTATCATTTTATTCAAATTTTGTTTAGTTAAATTTAAAAGTTTTGAATTTTAAATTTTAAATTTTGGCGCTCATTCATCAAAAAGATTGAGAAGTTTAAGACATTTATACTGTGTTTGATTGAGAGATTTGAAAAAAGAAAAAAAAATATATGTAAAACTAAATAAAAAATAAATATATTTTATTCACATTTTATTTAATTTTTTTTTCTTTTTTTAAATTCATTCTCAAAATTTTCAATCAAATCCAGTGTTAACGTCCATCCATTTATGTGAGGTTGCCGTTTGAAATGAATTTGAGTTAACTGTTGGTTGCTAACTTGCCATGGCCCACTGACATCTGATTTAGCTGGCATATTTTAGTAATTTGATACATTCTTTTGCTAGGGTTTAATGTAAGGGGTTTGATTAGGGTTTTTTATATTTTGTTTATGATTGTCCTATGTTTCATATACTAATATATGTGGTCTAAGTAAATTGTATTGATGTTCCTTCTCTTATTGCTACATTTGTGTCTGTTGGACTTTAACTTAGCTCTGTTTTTCATGACATTTATAGTATGCTAAGGTTTTTTGTTTTATTTTTCTAACCATGTTGGACTAATGGTGTTTTGATGGTTACATCTGTTTTTTTCTTTCTTTGGGGGTTCTAATATTTTCATTGGGTACCTTGTGTTGTGGTTGGATGTGTGGTTTCTTGTGGGTGTCTTCACTTCTTCAGTGGTCAGTCATGGGTGAGCCTTCAAAACGACGTAAATCCACTGTGTCCCTCCCACATTTTAACACTGAAAAATTTGAATCCAAGGAAAAATCCAAACTGTTTAGGGAATTTTATGCCTCTAGGAAAGTTCACCTCAAACGAAATGTCCTTCCTAGTGCGTTTGAATTGCTCCCCATTCGTTCGTTGTTTGATTCCTTAGGGGGTGATCAAGTGTTGCTTTTCTCAAGGCCTCAAAATCTCAGTCTGGTCCGTGAGTTTTATTGTAATATGCATCCTATCCGCAAGGAACTTGTTCTTTCCTTTAGCACTTGGGTTAGGAAGTAGTCCTTAGTCATCACTGATGATGTTTTCCAGTTGTTTCTTGGTCTTCCAGAAGTCAGGATTTTCATTATCCTTTTCTCATTTGCAGTGGTGTTGACTTTGATCGAGTTGCCACTGAATTTTGTGGCACTCCCCAGACTTGGATTGCCGGGGCGCTCATTCATCAAAATGAGCTTTTTCCTCATTTTTGCCTTCTTAACATCATTGTCTGTGCCAATATTCATGTGACCACTCATTCCTCTCACATTACCCAAGATCAGGGGTATGTGTTATATTGCATTGATCACCATGTAACGCCCTCAAAATTAACCCATTATATATCATTGACATGCATTATTTAAAGAAGACAATTTATTAATTCATTCATCAGAGTATTACCAAATAAAGTATTACATGTATCATCGAATAAAATGCCCTACAGGCTTACATCTTTCCAAGCCAACACTTGGTAACTCAATACAAGAAAAAGCCCAAGGCTTGAATGTTTACATGTACTAATAATTAAAGACAATTAACTAAAAGTAGTCTTCTTCAACCCAGAAGCCAAACCCTCCCAAACTAAGTCCTTGGAGGTAGTTTATCACCTGAACCTGAAAATGATGTTCCCATAAAGGGTGAGCCACAGCCCAGTAGAAATATACTAAACCACATATAAGCAATGAATAAAGCAATAGCATTCAACAGATGGTTAACCAAGATAATCAATTACTTCATTTTACAATCTCATGACACTATTGTCTAAGATACGTTTTACTTTCCAATTTTATCAACATGGCTCAGAACTTGGCCAAACTTACAACAGTGAATCACATATATAATATTCACACCCTTCCAATATCAACAAACAAATGAGACTCAAGCTCAAATCAAACACTTCATACTTCCAGATTGATACACATTTTAGTGCTGTATCAATAAAACACTTCTATATAAATAAGCACACATAAAAGTGATGCTAATGGAGTCCATCCCCTATCTCCTCCCAAACAAAATCCGGTTTAGAGGTCCATCCCCTATCTTCCCCTAAACCGTGGAGTACATCCCCTATCTCCTCCCACACACAAAACAATGTATGCAAATGCAATGCTCAATCAATACACGTATTTTCTGTATCAATTCCATAGTCAAAATTAATGACTTAACCAATATGATTAGTTTCAGTTATTCCTAATCCACATGCAATGTCTACAACAATCACGACTATCCTCCACCGATAGCCCAAAACAGTTATTTCTAAACTGAAAATAACTATATCAACAATTCAATAGACAAATGATACCAATTACCCAGTTACGCCATTTAATCAATGAATTCCCCAATTCCATGAATTTAACCCTCTTTTCCCAATTCCTTGAATTACTTATACAAATTAATTCAATAATACAACTAGGGTTTTTCCCAAAATTTACCAAAGTATCCCCAACATGTTAAAATACCAAAACTTAGAACAAAACCTATAAAATGGAGTAGGAAATCCCTACCTCAAAGAAAACAACTCAAATGGTGCAGAAAGAGATGAGTGCCCAAATACCAAAGTGCTCCAAATCGCCAAATGCTCAGATTAAATGGAAGCCCTTGCCTCACTCTATCTTTTTAATGAAGGATCCAGGGTAGAAACACTCCCTAAATGGATCAAATCTAAGAGAGAAGGTGAGTAGGGAGAGAGAGAAGTCGGACCTAGGGTTTGGAATAAAAAAGAAGATGAAAAGGACTGATCAAAACCCGCTGCTGTAAATAAATACTGGACAGGCTCGCTCGAGCGAAGACTTGGTCGCTCGAGCGACCAGACACAGAGAAACTACGCTCAAGCCAAGGAAGCCTTGCTCGAGCCAACAACCCAAAAGCTCGCTCGAGCGAAAGAAAGCTCGATCGAGCGAAGAACTCAAACCCTCAGGTCTGTAAACAGACACACGCTCGAGCGAAGAAACTATAGCTCGAGCGAAAGATGAAGTAACTCGCTCGAGCGAAGAAAAGCTCGCTCGAGCCAAGAATGCAAAGCTACAGGTCCATACAGGATGCCAACTCTCGCTCGAGCGACCCAAACCCCAGCTCGAGCGAAGAACCAAAACGACATCTCGCTCGAGCGACCAACGCCTCGCTCGAGCGAAACACCAAAAACCTGGACAGCAACACTTGGTTTCTAAACCCAACCAACCTGAAACAAACCTGCCCAACACATCCTATAATTCCAAAAGAGAAAATAAAGGACAACAACACCAATTATACAATGACAGAATCTATGGAACCTAAGTCCGGATACAATAATCAAATGGGAAAAGACCGGGGTCGCTATACACCATCTACCCATTGACCTGCCTGCAATGATTGTCACCAAAATGATCTTTGTTTTTAAGGGACATAAGTCCTTAGGTCTTCCTTCTGGTTGCTTTCTCACTAGATTCCTCACTTCTCTTGGTGTCCCCGTCTTTGAGGATGACGAATTTGCCTCACTTATTAAACCCATTACCAAGTTGACCGTGTCTCAAAGTCAAGCTCATATTTGGGGGGTCCATCGGGAGTTGGGGGTACTGATACAGGTGATGATCCTTTAGCTAAGGAGGCCGAGTATGATGCAGCCGCTGCCACTAGAGATGCCTGAGATGCGTCCGCGTTCATTTTGTGGCCAACTGCAGCAGTTCGAGCAGTCGGTCATACATCGACTTAATCTGTTGGATGCTCGCCTAGATACACTGGATGGTCGTCTCAATCAGCAGAGCACGATGCCTGCCCAGATTCTTTCCTTGTTCCAGATGCAGCAACCACCTCCATCAGACACCTAGCATTTGACCATATTTGGACTATGGTTTTTGGATAGTTTTTGTTATTTTCTTGGACAGTTTTTATTATTGTTTGTATATATAACTGTTTCCTTTGTCTCTCTCGGACAAAAAGGGGGAGTATTTCATTTTTGGGAGGTATATATGGGATATATGTTGATTTTGCATACTCATGATGGATTTTGAAGGCAGCATTGGACTAGTTTTTGTATGGGATATATGATATATTGGGATCTATAGATGTTGATAATTGAGTTTTTTCATACTAATTGTGGTTTTTTGCATTTCATACTAATTGTGGTTTTTTGCAGACTGGACTTAATTCTTTTGGGCTTCTAATTTATTATGTCTTGATGGTTTCTTATATTGAATAACAATTCTCTCTATTTTCAGTCTTGCAAATTTCCATCAAGATTGTTTTGATAGTCGTTTTGTTTTTCATTGAGTTGGTTTGTTTAGTTAGTACATTTGTTTTCTAGGAAATTGTGTTAAAAAGTTTTGTCCGGGAATTGACAAAGGGGGAGATTGTTAGGTCCCTTAGTCTTGTCAATTCCACGAACAAACTTGAGTTATTGAGTTGTAAATTTCCTATCTGTTTTGTAGTTCTCGCTCGAGCAAAGGAGTCCTTGCTCGAGCGAAGGCAATGTCTGTAAAAAAACCTGAGAATGATGAATGTACGCTCGAGCGTAGGTAGTGTGGCTCGAGCGAAGCCATTTATGGAAAACACGTGAGATAAGATCTACTTTAGCTAGCATGGCTCTAGCGAGAGTGTCTTCGCTCGAGCGAGCTTCGCAGTCCCAATTTTCTATAAATACTAGTTTTAGTCCAAAACTAGGATTACGTTTTAAGATCTACTTTAAGGTTTTCTGAGGTTTTCTTTTGGAGTTTTTTTGTGAGTTTTCCTTGATGATTTGAGTGAGTATTAAACTCATGTATTGATAAGCACATATCAAGGAGATTGATTGGTTATATTCAAGAGTATTCTTCTTCGGTAGAATCCGGAGATTCAAGTGTGGAGTTTCAAAGGAGTTTGATACTGTGCGTAGTTGTTGATTTGACAATAGAAGTTGTGGATTCAACTTCAGTCTAATCAATTCCGAGATGAAGGTTGTGATGAAAGATATACAAAAGATTTGAAGACAAATTGGAAGCGTTTGGGTAATTTGTTTGTTATCTTTGTAATCGTTCTTTCTTCAGTAGTGGATTGATTAATGGCATTTCGTCCCTGGTTTTTTGATCATAATTGAAGGTGCTTCAATTGTGATTTTTCCATGTAAAAATCGTTTGTATCGATTTATTGTTTTTTAAAAACAATAATCTAAATCACTTTCGGAAGTGCTTGATGATTTAGATTGTGCGTTTTGAATGATTGGGAATTGGAGTAATTAAATCTTGATCTAATCACGAATCACTTAGGATTTTCATGTGTGAATCTAATTTTTTTTAGTGTTTTTGTATTTTGTTTTATTATTTTTTCCCTCTTTTGTGGAGGGTTTTTTTCCTCTTCCACGGAGGGTTGGGTTTGTTTTCGTTGTTGGTGGCCGCAGTATGTTACAAGATATGGTTGTTAGTTGGTGGCCGTAGTATGTTGTGGTTATGATTGTTGGTTTATAATTTCTTCTAGAGTTGGGGATAATCACTCTTGATGTGTTTGTTTTTGTCTAAGACCAATGTCAGTGTTGCTTACAGTCTTGCGCTATAGGTGCGAATCTAATTTATTTTGGTGTTTTTGTATTTTGTTTTATTATTTTTTTTCCCTCTTTTGTCGAGCGTTTTTTTCCTCTTCCACGGAGGATTGGGTTTGTCTTCGTTGTTGGTGGCCGCAGTATGTTATAGGGTATGGTTGTTAGTTGGTGGTCGTAGTATATTGTGGTTATGATTGTTGGTTGATAATTTCTTCTAGAGTTGGGGATAATCACTCTTGATGTATTTGTTGTTGTCTATCTATGAAATCTAACTTTGGCAAAAAAAAAAAAAAAAAAGAGTTAAATTTCATGTACTAATATCTACTAAATCAAATTATTCATATATATATTTTTTAATTCAATTCATTTATATTTTTCTATTTTCAAAAAAAAAAATCTATTTATTATTATTATTATTTTTATTTACTAAATTGACTAAAAAATAGTAAATAAAAATATCAAATAATCTCAAATAGAAAACAAAACGCTATATATTGATCCCCAAAATTCTATTTGACATATTTATATTCAAGTTTATGTGCTATTGATGTGAGATTTAATATATGAAAAATGCTACGGATCTTAAATAATCTATCAAATTTTCTACCAAACCTCCCACATAGGTGTGGCATTTGTATAGGGCCCACACCTATATGATAGGTTTGGTAGAAAATTTAATAGATTGTTTGGGGTTCGTAACATAACTCTTAATATATACATGACATTTCTTACTGAAAATAAAATTAAAATGTGTAGCTAATAAACCATTAAATGAGTTATTTATATCAATTTTGATGGGGGATAATCACTCTTGAGTTCGGGATAATCACTCTTGATGTATTTGTTTTTGTCTATCCATGAAATCTAACGTTGGCCTGAAAAAAAGACCAAAAAAAAAAAAAAAAAGAGTTAAATTTCATGTACTAATATCTACTAAATCAAATTATTCATAATTTTTTTTTAAAAATTAAATTCATTTATATTTTTCTATTTTTTAAAAAAAAAACTCAAATTTTTATCTTTTTTATTTACTAAATTGACTAAAAAATATCAAATAATCTCTAATAGAAAACAAAACACTATATATTGATCCCCAAAATTCCATTTGACATATTTATTATATTCAAGTTTATGTGCTATTGATGTGAGATTTAATATATGAAAAATGTTATGGATCTTAAATAATCTATCAAATTTTCTACCAAACCTCACATGGGTGTGGCATATGTGTAGGTCCCACAACCATATGACAGATTTGATAGAAAATTTAGTAGATTATTTGAGATCCTTAACATAACTATTAATAAATACATGACATTTCTTAATCAAAATAAAATTAAAATGTGTAGCTAATAAACCATTAAATAAGTTATTTATGTCAATTTTTTATTTTAATAATTCGACATTAACTTTACATGTTTATTTATTATTTATCACATCGTGTTATATTCATGTTTTATTGAAATATAGCTAACACTAACCCGCTAACTACATATACCATTCACATTGTATTAACGGATCGTGTTGAACATTTTAATCTAATTTAGGCACACAGAGAAATATATCAACTGAGATTGGTTTAATCCATCTCTTTAATTTAAAACAAATTAGGTATTCATAAAAAGTATTAGAAAAATGTGTAGAGCCACACTACCCATACTACCAAAATCTACAATAAAACTATATATTTTACGTTTGGATTTTTTTTTAAATGCTTAACATTATTATGAATAATTTGATTTGTAACATCCCGAAATAATTCAACATGAACTACTATACTGATGATCATTGACTAATCTATGTCGATAATCCTTCCATCATCTCATATATAATACATGGATTAAATACAAAACTTCCACTTGCGATATACATTCAAACAAATTAAAAGAATACATAAATCTATAGCATATGAAACCTCTAAAACTCAAAACAAATAAATGCCCTTATGGGCTTACATCTTCCAAGGCAATAGCCCGGTTACACAAAATGGTCTCTCGGACCCATACACATTAGCCCTTGGCTTTACAAAATTCACAACAAAATAAAAGAGCTATTTACTCTTCACAAAATATCCACGCCCTCAATTCGGCTGGGTCATCACATCTTCACCTACACCAAATCCCACAGGGGTAAGCATAAAGCCCAGTAGAGAATTCTAACAAAGTACATACAGTTATGCAATTCTCAATAAAGATGCAAATGCCAATGCCATGCCATGCTCTTTTAAAGAAGTTTCATTTCATGCTCTTCATAAAATTCCCATTTAAAAAAAAAAAAAAAAAATTAACAATCTCAATTCTTCCAATAAAAGCTTCCCATCACAACATGTTTCAAACTTGCAATTTTAGTCAATAGGGGCGGTAAATACGACACTGGAAATCCCTAGGCTGGTGTCTGCAAGTAGACTCTATGATTACTATCAAACTGTCATTTTTACCGGTATTAACTGGAAGGTTCGACACCTATCCGCGCGGCTTTGTGGTCTTTCAACATGGACACTCAAGCCAACTTATCAAAGTCATCTACACCCCCTAACTGGACTTACCAACGTAATTACCCCTTTCACATTTCCACAGTTCTTATTAGAATACATTTCCCTTTCATGAAGTAAATGATTTCAATTTAAATACTCCCATGCATGATAGTAAATCAAATGAATATACAATGCAATCATTTCTCAATGTCTCATGGAAAATTCTCAAGTCATTCCAACAACATTACTAAACTGTTCCATTCACCGTTTCCATGTTCTTCCACCCAACAGTCAAGAGTTTATCAACATTTGACCATGTGCAACTATACAACCACAATCCACGCTCTTTCAACTTTTACTTCCATTTAAGTCAATGCAACATGTAGATGCTAATCTCTACTCTCAAAATCTTTTGTAGTATAAGATGTTTTCCTTCATCAGTAAAAAGGGTTACATCTATGTATATATATATGCAGACATTCATACCCATCTAACATTTCATGCACATTCAGGATAATATAACAAATGAGAATGTGACACAATAATTAATATCTCATAATGTTTCTTCATTTTCAAATATCCCTACAACAAGATCCATAACTTTCAATTTCCCATTTCTTCTCTTGCAATGTTATTTCACTACCTAACCACATGCCCTCCATTTATAGCAACAACCACAATTACTTTCCATACTCAAATCATAGCAAGTTCACCTCTTCAAGAATATATATATCTATTATGTTCTCAACATAATTCTCCAAGATTTACAATTCTTACAATTCAAGGCACATCACCATTTATCATTTTCCAACAAACCCATATTCTAGTGTTTAACAATTATATAAAAATAACATCTCATTTCTCTTACATTACATAGATAGTCATTTCTCAAAACATTAATGAAATTTGCTTTCATTCATCCATTTGACATAAAAGAATAAAGAATTTTATAGGTATATTTCTTATTTGCCAAAATCCACAAATTTTGGGTTTTTCATCAAGACAAAACATCTCCCATTCAATTAGTGAAAAACCTCACCAAAAAAAAAAAAAAAAAAAAATCCTTTTTATATTTAATGAGAAGGAAAACCTCTTAGGATTAGCATGAAGTTGAGATTGTAACCCTCATTCAAAACTCTCTACATTTTGCTCAAAAATAGAAATCTAGCATGAGAACCACTAGAAAACTCATCAATCAACATTTATATGGCACAACATGTATATATAACTCAAGAGAACCCTACCTCAAGGGGAGAGGAGAAGAAGCTCGAAAATCAATCTCGCCGGAAAACGATCTCCACCGGTCAACACGAAGCCCCCGACACACTCGTCATTTTGGTATAAAGGACTAGCATCAAAATCCCAATGGATTCCTTGAGATCAAAGAAGATACAAAATTTTGAGGGTTTGGGTAGAGAAGGATGAGAGAAAAAGAGAGAAACAATATATAGAGAGAGTGATATATCTTAAAGTGAGAGAAAATGGACCAAAAATGCAAAATATAGTTGAAAGGCACGAAAAACGGAGCAAAAACGCGGAACGCCGCACGTGCGGCGCACCTCCCTGCACGTGCGGAGTGGCCCTCCCATACGTGCGACACTCACCCCCGCACGTGCGGTCCTCCCCCGCACCTCCTTCCCGTACGTGCCTTTCTAGCAGTGTGCACCCAACTCCCCTGCCCAGCTTTTCGCACGTGCAGCCTGATCCCCCGCACATGCGGCACTAGCCTCCAGCCCAGAAAAACCCCCGGCTTCGCTCCCGACACCCCGGAGCCGATCCCGCATCTTCTAAAACGAGCAAACACTCAGAAACAAAACAACTACAATCGGAAAAGAATTCAAAAAGAATTTTTTTTAATGGAAGCTTACCCGACCTCTTAACAAAGATAATTCGAGAGTGAGGCAAAGTACGCACCGGTCATCACAACCTCCCCACCTTAGGAAATTTCGTCCCCAAAATTTAGCAACACCGAAATAAAAGTTAGCAAGTCAAAAAGAGAAACACAGTACCAAGGAAGACCTCCCAATCAACCAGGGAAACACAATATCAACTCCCGGCCGCAACCAAAATTGGAACACTACCTCAACTCTAGGAACGTCAAGGACATCAGAATCAATCAAGACACATAGAAAGGGTCACAGATTTCTCCTCGATTCCGTACTACCCACTGGACTTATGAGACAAGGACAACAACAACCGCGACAACAACTCACGCACCCAGGGCATCCACCTTCACTAGCCCCAAACACTCCCGAATGCTCAACACTCCAACAAGTAAAAGAATAGAGCTCTCTCAGCAAGATCCTTGGTTGCTTAATCAAAAGAAAAGAATCACAACAAAACCCGGCCCAAAACAAGACCCTGGCCTAACAGGCCCTAACAACTCCAATTGATCCACATAGCCAAATATACAAAAATCCAAGATTTAGCAATACAATTAAAGTGGTTACAGCATCCTAATCATAAGGGTACAATAATTAACAATTCATTCTCAAAAGAAAATTTCATCTTTTTCCCAATTCTTGGTAAAATCGTTTCTTTTACATTTAAAACATTTTCTCAAAGGTGTCAAAACTCACACCGATTCCAAGTCAAAATACATTTTCTGCCTTTCAAGTAAAGCCCAAATTTCATTTATTTCCCAATACCACTCTCACATAACAACCGGTGAGCCTCTACCGTCACCTAATAACGCCTATCACCCACACAGCGATGCCATAACCAACATAACATACCATTTCTGCAATATTCATTAACATATCCACACTATTATCAACACAGATTACCACAGTCACACCTTTCCGTTCAGCCAATATCATTGTGTTTACTATGTAATTTATCATCCAGACAAGATAGCGAAAAGGACACATAAACTAGTTTCAACAAAAATTGCTTACATCATCTCGAATGAAAACTCTTTTCCTTATTTATATGTTTTTATCAAAATTCATTTAAATTCATACCATTTTCCAACCAAATTTCATGTCATAAATTTTGAGTAAAAACTCATTTATTTTGTAAACATTTTCCCAAAGCAAGTCTTAAAATCTCACCCCAAGGGTTTTAATCAAAATAGAATTGTCATGAAAGTTTTCAAAAGCTGGAATCACCTCCCATTTTCATTTTCTCAACAAATAACCGGTGAATCCCGACCATCACCCAACCTCATCCATACGCCTTTAGTGGCCCCAAAACGCAGCAATTACATCTCCACAACAATAACAATTAGGAGTAAACATAGTGCCAAAAGAAACTATGCGACACGCATAACTTTCTAAACTCCGATGGTTTCATACCAACGCAACGCTTAACCAAGAAGACCATCGATGCATGGGGACTTACAAACGTTCCCAACCAAGGGGTTAACACTTTACCCCCAACTCTCGGGTTTCAAAACTCACATCGGGAAGCGCACATCGACTACTACCCGCACAAGCAAGGCTCAACGTCCCCAAACACAACCCACGATACAACACCGCTGTCTAGCCAATTCTGTGCTATATTTTCCAAAGCTACAACCTTACAATTCACATCTAAACCATTCTAAAGTGACTATGTGTCACTCACCTTGATGCCAATCAACTTAACGAATCACTCAAGAATTTTCCACTCCTACTCCATTCACCTAAAGACAGGTTTTCAAACACCGTTCCACATACTTTTAGGGTCTTTTCGGCCTCCCCAAAACAGACTACTCCACTATTGTTCCCATAGAAACTCTACTCATACACCTAGATGACAAACACACTCTTACATTCGACACGAGACCAAATAGGTCAAAGGCGATCACACTATCCCAGTCACCCAAGACAATTCTCACCAATGGTACCCGCATCACTTGAGAACACAAACCATCCGTCAATCTAGCAATACATCAAGCATCTACTAATGAAATTCTTTTCTCACCCAACTCTCTACCCGCGATCTAATAACGTCTCTAACTCATAACTGGTCAAGGCATAACACTGACCCCACTCACGGTTGACAAGACCATAACCAACTCATTAATCAACAACTCGACACCCTAAGCGACACAAACAAGTGCTTCTCTCACTACACCAAGACATGGATCTCACACTTCCTTAGACATTCCCACATCACTTCCACCAACCTTCACTAGGCTCTAAGGTCTCACATTTCCTCAAACTTAACAAAATAAAAAGCTTTAAAATAAAGTTTTGGCCCTTATTCCAGCACTGCGCTAGTCACAAAGATTTTTCGTGAATCTCTCACTTTCCACAAACAAGTTCCAAACTAATTAAGAATTTAAGGGCCATCACACGACCAACACAAAATTTAACATCCATTATACAACAACACTAGGATCATCAATTATCCTTAATCAACCTTTCAATACACATACAAAAAAGAGCATTCAAGGCTCATAGCATGCCCAACACATAAGGGTCTACAAAGAACAATGCATATACATATACAACACATAACCATGGTGCCCTAGCACCCTACAGCACACCGACCAATAACAAAAGCTTCACAGCTAACAACATAGATCTTTAAAACAAAAGTTTTCCCCTCACGGGTGGTACTATTGTGCTTGGTTGAAAAGTCGACCCTCACGAAGCTCTCGAGGCCTGGCCTCTCCGGGCTTGATACCGATAACATCCCCAATTGGACTGAAGGGACAGAGTCTGACTAGATCCTGGGACACTCGAAGAATTCACACGCAAAGGGCAAAAACGTCTAACATGGCCCTACTAACCACAATCAAAACAAACAGCAGTCTCCCAATTCTGAACCTGACTTGGAATCTAAACCTCACTGGGTCCTCCGACGGACGAGTCAGAAACCCCCCGACGAAGACAAGGACTGGGTTTGGGAGTGAGCATGCGCTCGTCACCACCTCTTACTAAGCCTAGAGTGCTTATGAACCATAGGAGTTATCGAAGTGGCCTCCTCTCTCACCTGACCAACACTGCTAGCCATGGCCTCCCCATGGGCCGCCGCCTCAACTAAAGTAAAATAATTCTTCCACAGAGACCTAACCACCTTCTCTCGGATATCATCATGTAACCGCCTTCCAAACTCGTAACCATGACGCTCCTCAGTTGCCACTAACTCTGGAGCAAACCTTGACAAACTAGTGAACCTCACCTCAAACTAAGCCAAAGGAATAACACCCTGGCGTAACTCAACAAACTATTCCCTTAGCCTTTCCCGAGCAAAAGGAGGGAAATACTTGGCCAAGAAGGCATCAGTAAACACAAGCCACGTGGCTCCTACAACACCCTTCGTATACTTCCACCAATAATTCCCATCTCCTTTCAACTGAGAGGTCGCCAAAGAAATCCTCAACCCCTCATCCTCGACTATGAGCATATCAAGAGCCATGGTGAACTAACCCAACCAACTCTTTGCGTCTAGCGGTTTTACCTCCCCTAAAAACTCCGATGGATTGGAGCGAAGAAACTCCTTGATAAGTCTGAGGGTACGCCCATTGTCCCAATCATTGCGAGCTAGAGCATCTCACACTGCTCTCATAACCTTGCATGCAACTTTCTTGCCGACAGTCAATGCTGTAATGATAGGTGCTAGGGGAACTGCCATGCTTGTAACGCCCTCAAAATAATAACATTAAACCCATCAGATAAGACATGCATTTACATATAAACTAACCACATTTCTTTATTTCATTGAGTTTCATTACATAAGTATTACATGTTAACATCAAAACAAAATGCCCTACGGGCTTACAGCTTTCCAAGTTAACACTTGGTTACAACAAAAGAGTACTAACTCGTTTACACATTAAGCCCTTGGCTTGAAGTTACATGTAATACATCAAAAGTAAAACAACTACGCTATGTCCGCCTCTAGCCTCCCAAGCTATGTCCTTGGAGGTGGCATGCTTCCTGTACCTGAAAATGATATTCCCATATAGGGTGAGCCACAGCCCAGTAGAAATACACTAAACCAACCATGGACAATGACTAAAACATTAGCAATTGATAGTTGGTCAACACTGATACAATCACATAAATTACATATTTATGTCAACGACTTACAAGTCCCAATTACTTTTCATTTTCCCTTTTTCAACAGATAAGCATGCTAGCTCTATCATCATTTCCACATATATGTATAAAAACTATATCTCACATTCAGATAAGCATAAAAGCTATATCCACATTCTCAACAGATATGTATATCAACAATATCCACAGATAAGCATACAAGCTGTATCCACATTCTACAACAGATATGTATATCAACAATATCCACAGATAAGCATACAAGCTGTATCCACACTTCACAAAGATAAGCATATGAGCTCTATCTTCACTTCTCTAGACAAGCATATGAGCTCTGTCTACGGAGTTCATCCCCTATCTCCTCCCAATACCTATCCGGTTTAGAGGTACATCCCCTATCTTCCCCTAAACCGCGGAGTACATCCCCTATCTCCTCCTCTACACATAACGTATATAAACACATTGGTTCTATATACAATCACACAATACACACAATTAATGTATTCTATCAACCGTCAAGTTCCATGACACATTCCATTGATTAGTTTCCGTTTACCTAATCATCATGCATTGTCTACAACAATCTCGACTATCCTCCACCGATAGCCCAAAGCAGTTATTTCTAAAACAGAAAATAAATGCACAAATGGATATTCAATCAACATTTCATTTCCTCATTTCTCACCAATTAATTATCCCAATTAATTAAACAATGTAATTAGGCCATTTTCCATAATTACCATTTCAACCCTTAGGTCCCATTTTCATCAATGATTCAACAATCGTTCCATTTTTCTATGCCAAACATGCATCTAGGTTTATTATGAATAAAACCCCGACTTTTGTAAAATTACACAAAAGCCCCAAACTTTCACAAAATTACCAAACCAAGCCCAACATCTCAAAATACCAAAATTTAAAGACAAAACCCATAGAGAGGAGTAGGTTATCCCTACCTCAAATTCGGAGTCCCAAAGGAGAAGACGACAAAACCCAACGTGCTCCAAAACCCGAGATTTTCAGATTAAAATGAAGCCCTCGACGATCAACAACTTTTTTGTAAAAGGCCAAAGGTGAGTAAATCACTCTTACTAGATCAAAACCTAGAGAGAAGGTAGAGTCTAGAGTGAGAGGCTCAACAATGGTGATTTTGGAAAAGTAAGAGAGAGAAGAGAAAGTGAAAAAGTGATTTAAAGAGTCACAAATTCGGGACTTTAACCCAGGTCTCCGCTCGAGCGTAAAACACCCCGCTCGAGCGGCCACTCACAAACTTCCGCTCGAGCGGCCAACCTCCCGCTCGAGCGCAGAATGCACTCGCCCAGCACTTTTGCAGAACCAGGCCTCCGCTCGAGCTCCTAACCCTACGCTCGAGCAGCACTCAGACAACCTCGCTCGAGCAGCCAATACCACGCTCGAGCGTACAACGCTGCACAGGAAAATACTGAATGGGTGTAATCTACGCTCGAGCGCCAACACCTCCGCTCGAGCGTACAGGCCAAAAATCTGGGCAACAAGTTTTGGTTTCTAAACTCAACCAACCTGTAACAAACCCGCTCAACACATCCTATAACTCAAATACAAAGTAAGAAAGGATGTAAACAAGATAATAAACAACTACCAACATCCACGGACACATGTCCGAATCACTATACAACAAGGGTAAACCCGGGATCGCTATAACCTCCCCCCCTTAAAGAATTTCGTCCCCGAAATTAAACACAAGTTTTCAAAAACAAGTTTTCCTCCATTTTAAACAATGTTACATTTTAACATTCAACAATTCGACCCATTACCGGTCATCCCATCCCTTTAACAAGAGACATATCACAATATGTAAACAACATATGTATTATTAACATGCACCAACATTATGCACTAACTTTCCAATGTCAACAATATATTCAACATATATAGTGTTACATCCAACTACCATATGAGGCAAGTTCCAAAACATGCTTCCAATAATCAAAACATTCTCAATGTTTTACAACTTAAGACATATATAAAAGCTCTTAAGTTCAACATAATGTAAAATTTAAATACAAGATCACACATCAACAAACAAGTCCGGATATTTCTCACGGACTTCCAACTCACGTTCCCAAGTGGCTTCCTCCACTCCGTGATGTTTCCACAAGACTTTCTCCAAAGGAATGGTCTTACCACGTAGGACCTGATCCCGCCTATCCAAGACCCGAACCGGTCTCTCCTCATACGAGGCATCCTCATCTACCTCTAAATCGCTCCAATCCAGCACATGTGATGGATCTGGCTCATACTTCCGAAGCATACTCACATGAAACACGTCATGCACTCCGGACAACTGCGGCGGTAAGGCTAACCGATAAGCAACCTCACCTATCTTCTCAAGGATCTCAAAAGGACCAATAAACCGAGGGGATAATTTCCACTCTTCCCAAACCTCATCAGGCCTCGCCTAGGTGATATTTTCAGAAAGACATGATCACCTACCTCAAACGCCAAAGGCCTCCTCCTACGGTCGGCATAACTCTTTTGTCGACTCTGGGCTGTAACAAGCCTCCTACGGATAAGCTCAACTTTCTCCGTCGTCTCCCTAACCAACTCCGGACCCAACAAAGGTGCATCACCCACCTCGGCCCAACAAACTGGAGACCTACACGGTCGGCCATACAAGGCCTCAAACGGTGCCATACCGATGCTAGACTGAAAACTATTGTTGTAGGCAAACTCTACCAATGGCAAGTGCCTCACCCACGTCCCACTGAAGTCCAGGACACAACCCCGAAGCATATCCTCAAGGATCTGAATAGTACGCTCGGACTGTCCGTCAGTTTGAGGATGATAAGCCGTACTAAAGGTCAACTTAGTGCCCAAGGCACTCTGCAAACTCTGCCACAACCTAGCAGTAAAACGAGGATCTCTATCTGAGACGATCGTCACTGGGACCCCGTGCAATCTCACTACGTCCCGAATATACAAATCGGCAAGATGATCTACCGAATCTCTCACGCGCATAGGAATAAAGTGCGCTGACTTAGTCAACCGGTCTACAACCACCCAAATAGCATCACTACCCCGCTGAGTCCTCGGAAGACCTACAACGAAGTCCATAGTGGCATGCTCCCACTTCCACTCGGCAATAGGCAAGGGTTGCAACAAACCCGCTGGCCTCTGATGCTCGGCCTTCACCTGCTGGCAAGTAAGGCATTTCGATACGAAAACAGCCACATCTCTCTTCATACCCCGCCACCAAAACTGGCGACCCAAATCCTGATACATCTTAGTACCTCCCAGATGCACCGCAAGGCGCGAATGATGAAACTCTCGGAGTACTTCCTCACGGCAAGACTCCGGTACAAACAAACGGTCTCGGTATCTCACACTCAGGTCGGGATACACCGTCAAACCCTTCTCAACTTTCCCACTGGAGATCTTCTCTCGAAGAGATTCTACCTCAAGGTTACCTCTCTGTGCCTCTAACACTCTAATCACAAGTGTAGGCTGCGCAACAACAGAAAACAAGGCCGCAGCCTCAACAGATTCGCCCAGTAGCAAATCAAACTCGCCAAGTGCTCCGAACATCTCCCATTCCCGGATGGCTATACAAGCTACATCACTAATGGATTTCCTACTAAGGGCATCAGCCACAACATTGGCCTTTCCCGGATGATAGTGCAACTCAAAATCATAATCCTCGATGAACTCCATCCACCTCCTCTGCCTCAAATTCAAGTCTCTCTGTGTAAACAGATACTTCAAACTCTTATGATCCGAGAATACCTCGAACCTCTCACCATAAAGGTAGTGCCTCCAGATTTTCAAGGCAAAGATCACAGCTGCTAACTCTAGGTCGTGTGTGGGGTAATTCTTCTCGTGTATTTTCAACTGACGTGAGCCATAAGCTACCACTTTCCCCTCTTGCATCAACACACAACCCAAACCCTCTCGTGAGGCATCACAATAAACCGCATAACCCAACCCTCTCTCCGGAATAATCAACACCGGAGCGGTGGTCAATCTAACTTTCAGCTCTTGGAACGACTTTTCACAAGTCTCACTCCACACAAACTTGACTCCCTTCCGAGTCAGCCTAGTCAACGGTGACGCTAACCTGGAGAAATCTTTCACAAACCGACGGTAATACCCAGCTAATCCCAGAAAACTGCGGATCTCAAACACACTCTTAGGCTGTGCCCAATCTTGCACTGCCTCAACCTTGGATGTATCAACAGACACCCCTTCCCCGGATACCACGTGGCCTAAGAATTTGACTTCCCTCAGCCAGAACTCACACTTCCCAAACTTGGCATACAGCCTATGGGCTCTAAGTAACTCAAGCACCACTCTCAAGTGTGCCTCGTGCTCCTCCTCAGAAGACGAATAGATAAGGATATCGTCCACGAAAACAACCACAAATCGGTCTAAGAACTCCCGAAAAATCCGGTTCATCAAGTCCATAAAGACTGCCGGTGCATTGGTAAGTCCGAATGGCATCACCAAAAACTCATAATGGCCATACCGCGTACGGAATGCCGTCTTAGGAACATCTTCCTCCCTGACCCTCAACTGATGGTAACCCGATCTCAAGTCTATCTTAGAGAAACAACGGGAACCCTTCAACTGGTCAAACAAATCATCTATACGGGGCATAGGGTACTTATTTTTAACCGTAGCCCGATTCAACTTCCGGTAGTCTATACACAATCTCAAGGCACCATCTTTCTTTTTAACAAAGAGTGCCGGTGCTCCCCACGGTGAAACACTAGGGCGAACAAAGCCCTTATCGAGCAATTCCTGGAGCTGAACTTTCAACTCAACCAACTCTGCTGGAGCAAAACGGTAAGGTGCCATAGAAATCGGCGCCGTACCAGGCACTAAATCAATAGAGAACTCTATCTCTCGGTGAGGTGGCAAACTAACAAGATCTTCGGGAAAGACATCCGAATACTCACAAACCACCCTCGGCAATACATGCTGGGTCTCACCACACTCACTACTCTCAAAGCTAGCAAGTAAACCACTAAGCTCACTTCGCCCTCGCGAATCATACCCCGGTGGCAAAACACTACCAACCCGGTCTCCCAAGAAATGGAACCACTCCCCGCTCAAGGTACATAACGTGACCCTCTGGCGGTAGCAATCAATAACAGCCCGGTATGACGATAACCAGTCCATACCCAAAATAACATCAAAACCCTTCATGGGCATGACAACAAACGGAAAAGGAAGCCTATAATCGGCGACCTCAATATCACATCCTCTAACACCCTGTTTCAGAATCAACTCACCACCCAAAGGCGATACCACACAAATAGGAGATGCTAACTGTGCTAACTCCAATTCCAAAACAGATGCAAATGCAGCAGATACAAAAGAATGAGATGCACCCGTGTCTATCAACACATTAGCAACTGAGTTGCAAAACAGAAAAGTACCTCTCACTACTGATGGAGCTGGTACTAAATCCTGCGCGGTAACAGCATACACGCGCCCCGTAGGCCCCTGGTCTACCTGCTCACCTCTCGGAGCAAAAGACTGCTGGACAGACTGGGATGACGAAACTCCCGGATTGGCCCTCGAGGCCTGCACAGACTGAGCTGGCTGAAAACCCTGCGTCTGCCTAGAACCAGACGCTCCTGAAGTGGCACTCAACTGTGGGCAAAACCTCTTCAGGTGCCCAGGCTGTCCACACTGATAACAAGTCAAGAGCTGTCCCCTGCCCAAACTCTGACTCTGCGGTCTAGCTGAAGAAGAAGCAGCTTTCTGACCCCCACCCTTCTGCGGGCAAACAGATACCTTGTGACCCAGCTGGCCACACTTGTAACAGGTGAAATCCCCCTGACCACCTCTCCCGGAGCCTGCACTCGGCACTGGGAAGGTCGATCTAGCAACACCACCCTGCGACTGCTGAGGGTTATAACCCTTCTGTCTCCTGCCATCACTCTGACTATCCTGGCTCCTCTTGGAGCCTCTCTGACCCTCATCCTCCTCCTGCATCATAAGCTCCATATGAGCTGCAGCGTCCACTAGGTGTCTATACTCTCGAATATAAGACCCACCAATTCTCAACTTGAGGCCCCGCCTCAACTTCCGCTCAAACTCATAGCAACGGCGTTCCTCAGACGCCACTAGTTCAGGTGCAAACCTAGACAGACTGGTAAAAGTAGCCTCAAACTCGGCCACTGACAAGCCCTGCTGATTAAGCCGGCTAAACTGATCCCTCAGCTTCTCCCTAGCTGCTGCTGATAAAAACCTCTCCTGAAAAGCATTCACAAACGCCTCCCAAGTACCACCAACACGAGCTTTCTCATACTTCCACCATTGACCCGCATCTCCCTTCAGTTGGAAGGATGCCAAGGTCACTTTCAGTGCTCCGTCCTCGATGCCAAGCATCTCAAACGTCTTCGTTGTCTGTTCGAGCCATTCATCTGCCTTAAGCGGCTCTTTAGGATCCCCGATAAACTCGTCCGGATTACACCGGAAGAACTCCCTCTTCAAGAAGGAAGGCCCTGTCTCAGCTGCCTGATTCCCAGCTCTAAGAATACCCAAAGCTCCTGCTATCTCTCTGGCCAAGGCACCCATAGCCTGCTGACCCACTGGCTCGGCCACATTGGCCTGCCCAACTCCCTCCTGCACTGCCGGAATCTCACCCTGTAACGGTACTTCCTGCCTCGCAGGTCTACCACGCCTAGCACCTCTTCCTCGTCCTGACATCCTAATAAAGGCAACACAGAACGTTAGCACATTCATAAGTGTGCCAAAACTAAACACTCACGTCCTAATGCATGGACAACTGTAATTCACTCCACATAAGCACATAAACACATAAGCACTTACGAACTTCATTTCTGGATAATGATAGTCCCAAGGCGTTACTAGAGTTTCGGTTAGAAATAGCATTGATCAAGTGCTTTTCCAACAAGACTCCCAGAAACTCAAGGATCCAATCAACATCCCAGAAATTAAATCCCATACCCACATAGTCACATAAGCATGTTATCACTTAAGCACATAGCATATGATACCACATTTAAGTCTCTATCAAGCGAGACAAACCCATTGTGATCCTAATCACTTCCCACGTACCCGAAGTATTCGAACCCGGTACGCTCTGATACCAAGTTGTAACGCCCTCAAAATAATAACATTAAACCCATCAGATAAGACATGCATTTACATATAAACTAACCACATTTCTTTATTTCATTGAGTTTCATTACATAAGTATTACATGTTAACATCAAAACAAAATGCCCTACGGGCTTACAGCTTTCCAAGTTAACACTTGGTTACAACAAAAGAGTACTAACTCGTTTACACATTAAGCCCTTGGCTTGAAGTTACATGTAATACATCAAAAGTAAAACAACTACGCTATGTCCGCCTCTAGCCTCCCAAGCTATGTCCTTGGAGGTGGCATGCTTCCTGTACCTGAAAATGATATTCCCATATAGGGTGAGCCACAGCCCAGTAGAAATACACTAAACCAACCATGGACAATGACTATAACATTAGCAATTGATAGTTGGTCAACACTGATACAATCACATAAATTACATATTTATGTCAACGACTTACAAGTCCCAATTACTTTTCATTTTCCCTTTTTCAACAGATAAGCATGCTAGCTCTATCATCATTTCCACAGATATGTATAAAAACTATATCTCACATTCAGATAAGCATAAAAGCTATATCCACATTCTCAACAGATATGTATATCAACAATATCCACAGATAAGCATACAAGCTGTATCCACATTCTACAACAGATATGTATATCAACAATATCCACAGATAAGCATACAAGCTGTATCCACACTTCACAAAGATAAGCATATGAGCTCTATCTTCACTTCTCTAGACAAGCATATGAGCTCTGTCTACGGAGTTCATCCCCTATCTCCTCCCAATACCTATCCGGTTTAGAGGTACATCCCCTATCTTCCCCTAAACCGCGGAGTACATCCCCTATCTCCTCCTCTACACATAACGTATATAAACACATTGGTTCTATATACAATCACACAATACACACAATTAATGTATTCTATCAACCGTCAAGTTCCATGACACATTCCATTGATTAGTTTCCGTTTACCTAATCATCATGCATTGTCTACAACAATCTCGACTATCCTCCACCGATAGCCCAAAGCAGTTATTTCTAAAACAGAAAATAAATGCACAAATGGATATTCAATCAACATTTCATTTCCTCATTTCTCACCAGTTAATTATCCCAATTAATTAAACAATGTAATTAGGCCATTTTCCATAATTACCATTTCAACCCTTAGGTCCCATTTTCATCAATGATTCAACAATCGTTCCATTTGTCTATGCCAAACATGCATCTAGGTTTATTATGAATAAAACCCCGACTTTTGTAAAATTACACAAAAGCCCCAAACTTTCACAAAATTACCAAACCAAGCCCAACATCTCAAAATACCAAAATTTAAAGACAAAACCCATAGAGAGGAGTAGGTTATCCCTACCTCAAATTCGGAGTCCCAAAGGAGAAGACGACAAAACCCAACGTGCTCCAAAACCCGAGATTTTCAGATTAAAATGAAGCCCTCGACGATCAACAACTTTTTTGTAAAGGGCAAAGGTGAGTAAATCACTCCTACTAGATCAAAACCTAGAGAGAAGGTAGAGTCTAGAGTGAAAGGCTCAACAATGGTGATTTTGGAAAAGTAAGAGAGAGAAGAGAAAGTGAAAAAGTGATTTAAAGAGTCACAAATTCGGGACTTTAACCCAGGTCTCCGCTCGAGCGTAAAACACCCCGCTCGAGCGGCCACTCACAGACTTCCGCTCGAGCGCAGAATGCACTCGCCCAACACTTTTGCAGAACCAGGCCTCCGCTCGAGCTCTCAACCCTACGCTCGAGCGGCACTCAGACAACCCCGCTCGAGCGGCCAATACCACGCTCGAGCGTACAACGCTGCACAGGAAAATACTGAATGGGTGTAATCTACGCTCGAGCGCCAACACCTCCGCTCGAGCGTACAGGCCAAAAATCTGGGCAACTAGTTTTGGTTTCTAAACTCAACCAACCTGTAACAAACCCGCTCAACACATCCTATAACTCAAATACAAAGTAAGAAAGGATGTAAACAAGATAATAAACAACTACCAACATCCACGGATACATGTCCGGATCACTATACAACAAGGGTAAACCCGGGATCGCTATAATGCCCCTACCGACATTCCTATTACTCACCCGTTCTCTATTTCCTCATGTAGACATCCTATAAAATTCAAAAACAAAGTAATCTAAGTGCACGAAGCAACGGCCTCCCCAAGGCACACACTCTCACCATCACGCCTTTGAACCCTTCCCGACATCCTAATTAAGGAACAAGATAGATAAATTAGCACCTAATTCCAAATATGCTCGCAACTTGCCTCACACGTAAAACTAATACAATTATATATATTCTAGTACATAAGCAATCCAATTCACTCCACATAAGCACATACGAATCATCCTTTAGCGATGCAATTCGTCCCATGAGAAACCAAGAATTCCTAGTAGAATGAGTATTGATCAGGTACCCTTCTAATAGGACCTCAAGGATTCTAATAGGTGCAAATAACATCCCAAAAGTCTAATTCCATACCCACATAGCCACATAAGCATGTTATCACATAATCACAGATAAGCAAAACATTTTCCTAATCATGTGAAATGAACCCATTGTGGTATGAAAACCACTTCCCACGAGCCCCAAGTATTCAAACCCGGTATCTCTGATACCAAGTTGTAACACCTCGAAATAATTCAACATGAACTACCATACTGATGATCATTGACTAATCTATGTCAATAATCCTTCCATCATCTCATATATAATACATGGATTAAATACAAAACTTTAACTTGCAATATACATTCAAACAAATTAAAAGAAGAATAAATAAATCTATAGCATATGAAACCTCTAAAACTCAAAACAAATAAATTCCCTTATGGGCTTACATCTTCCAAGGCAATAGCCCGGTTACACAATGGTCTTTCGGACCCATACACATTAGCCCTTGGCTTTACAAAATTCACAACAAAATAAAAGAGCTATTTACTCTTCACAAAATATCCACGCCCTCAATTCGGCAGGGTCATCACATCTTGACCTGCACCAAATCCCATAGGGGTGAGCATAAAGCCCAGTAGAGAATTCAAACAAAGTATATACAGTTATGCATTTCTCAATGAAGATGCAAATGCCAATGCCATGCCATGCTCTTTTAAAGAAATTTCATTTCATGCTCTTCATAAAATTCCCATTTCAAAAAAAAAAAAAAAAAAAAAAAAATTAACAAGCTCAATTCTTCCAATAAAAGCTTGCATCACAACATGTTTCAAACTTGCAATTTTAATCAATAGGGGCGGTAAATACGACATTGGTAATACCTAGGCTGGTGTCTGCAAGTAGACTCTACGAGTACTACCAAACTGTCATTTTTATTGATATTAACCGAAAGGCTCGACACATATCCGCGCGGTTTTCTGGTCTTTCACCATGGACACTCAAGCCAACTTATCAAAGTCATCTACACCCCTTAACTGGACTTACCAACGTATTTACCCCTTTCACATTTCTATAGTTCTTATTAGAATACATTTCCCTTTCATGAAGTAAATGATTTGAATTTAAATACTCCCATGCATGATAGTAAATCAAATGAATATACAATGCAATCATTTCTCAATGTCTCATGGAAAATTCTCAAATCATTCCAACAACATTACTAAACAGTTCCATTCACTGTTTTCATGTTCTTCCACCCAACAGTCAAGAGTTTATCAACATTTGACCATGTGCAGCTATACAACCACAATCCATGCTCTTTCAACTTTTACTTCCATTTAAGCCAATGCAACATATGGATGCTAATCTCTACTCTCAAAATCTTTTGTAGTATAAGATGTTTTTCTTTATCAGTAAAAAGGGTTACATCTATGTATATATATATATGCAGACATTCATACCCATCTAACATTTCATGCACATTCATGATAATATAACAAATGAGAATGCGACGCAATAATTAATATCTCATAACGTTTCTTCATTTTTCAAATATCCCTACAACAAGATCCATAACTTTCAATTTCCCATTTCTTCTCTTGCAATGTTATTTCACTACCTAACCACATGCCCTCCATTTATAGCAACAACCACAATTACTTTCCATACTCAAATCATAGCAAGTTCACCTCTTCAAGAATATATATATCTATTATGTTCTCAACATAATTCTCCAAGATTTACAATTCTTACAATTCAAGGCACATCACCATTTATCATTTTCCAACAAACCCATATTCTAGTGTTTAACAATTATATAAAAATAACATCTCATTTCTCTTACATTACATAGATAGTCATTTCTATAAACAATAATGAAATTTGCTTTCATTCATCCATTTGACATAAAAGAATAAAGAATTTTATAGGTATATTTCTTATTTGCCAAAATCCCCAAATTTTGGGTTTTTCATCAAGACAAAACATCTCCCATTCAATTAGTGAAAAACCTCACCAAAAAAAAAAAGAAGAAGAAGAGCATCCTTTTTATATTTAATGAGAAGGACAACCTCTTAGGATTAGCATGAAGTTGAGATTGAAACCCTCATTCAAAACTCTCTACATTTTGCTCAAAAATAGAAATCTAACATGAGAATCACTAAAAAACTCATCAATCAACATTTATATGGCACAGCATGTATATATAACTCAAGAAAACCCTACTTCAAGAGGAGAGGAAAAGAAGCTCGAAAATCAATCTCGCTGGAAAACGATCTCCACCGGTCAACATGAAGCCCCCGACACGCTCGTCATTTTGGTATAAAGGACTAGCATCAAAATCCCAATGGATTCCTTGAGATCAAAAATGCAAAATATAGCTGAAAGGCATGAAAAAAGGAGCGAGAGAAACAATATAGAGAGAGAGTGATATATCTTAAAGCGAGAGAAAATGGACCAAAAATGAAAAATATAGCTGAAAGGCACGAAAAAGGAGCAAAAACGCGGAACGCCGCACGTCCGGTGCACCTCCCCGCACGTGCGGAGCGGCCCTCCAGCATGTGCAGCACTCACCCCCGCACTTGCGGTCCTCCTCTGCACTTGCGGTCCTCCCCCGCACCTCCTTCCCGCACGTGCCTTTCTAGCAGTGTGCACCTAGCTACCCTGCCCAGCTTCCTGCACATGCGGCCTGATCCCCCGCACGTGCGACACTAGCCTCCAACCCAGAAAAACCCCCGGCTTCGCTCCCGACACCCCAGAGCCAATCCCACATCTTCTGAAACGAGCGAACACTCAGAAACAAAACAACTACAATAGGAAAAGAATTCAAAAAGATTTTTTTTTTTTTAACGAAAGCTTACCCGACCTCTTAACAAAGATAATTCTAACATAATTTTAAGAGAGTGAGGCAAAGTACGCACCGGTCATCACATGATTCCTATATTTTACGCATAGTTTTAATTTGGTCTTTCTGTCTCAATTGGAAGTTAAAATTTATATTTTAGAACACTTGTCAAATTTCTAAGTTTTCAATTTGGTTCTAAATTGGAGTTTAAAATTAATAATTTTGGAACACTTGTCAATTTTCTAAGGTGAGACGTAGATAAAAATAACAAAAATTTAGACGGAATAAATTAAAACTAGATCTAAAGTGTCAGGACCAAATTGTTCAAATTGAAACTATAAAAATTAAAATGAAATTTGAATCAAACTATATGAATGTAAAATGTATTTAATACGCCCCAAAAAATACATTAAATGGGATAATTATGGTCTATAGAATTAAGTAAAAGCTCAACAACCACGGCAAGGAAGAGCCCATAATCAGAAGAAAATGAAATAAAATAAATCCCATACTGAGATAACTATTAAAAATGAAAAAAATTCTCATAATGATAAACAAATAACTAATATTTACCTTTAACCAGGATTGACGCTCTAGGCACATCTTATTTTCAGCTTAAATCCACTTACAACTTAAAATAAGTGATTTTGGAGTATTTGGTGTATCTTATGGGTGTAGATTATAGCTTTTTATAAGTGAAAAATGAGCTTTTTGGTTGAGTGGGGGAGGAGGTGCTTTCCGAAACAGCTTAAGCGGGAAGTTGCCATTTGAGGGGCAAAATTACTTAAAAGCCCCTCACAATTTCAAGTTATTACAAGTGTGCCATGTATATAAACCAAAACACACTCATTTTTCTCTCTCGCAAGAACTAAAGAGGCGATTTCCGGCAAATGGAGGCGATTTCCGGGGAATGGAGGTGATTTCCAACGATGGCGAGGGATTTCTAGTTCTGTCTCTCTCTCTTCGTTATCTCTTTTCTCTCTTTTCGCAATCTCTCTCTCTCTCTCTCTCTCTCTCTCTGGTTCGTGCAGTCTGAAACCCTAACGTCGCGATCTAAAACCCTAACTTCGCGATTGGAAAACCACCACCATCGCATCAACGAACTAGAGCTCTCTCTCTCTCTCTCTCACGATCTGCTCCGTCATCACCTACGGTCACCACCGCCATCGCTATCGCGATCTGAAACCTAACCACTTCCATCGCGATCGACCCGTGCTCTGTCTCTCTCTGCGATCGTGACTGCGATCTGAAACCCTAACCACCGCCATCTTTCTCTCTCTCTCTCTCTTGATCTGCGTTGTTTATCGCCGTCGCGATCGTAATCGCAATCGCAATTTGCATTGATCTGCATTGAAACCCTAGCCACCAGCGGTTGTTCGCTAGCGGCGTTGAAACCCTAGAAAAAAAATTGAAGAAAAAGAAAAAAAATCAATATTAATATTAATTAAAAAATAAAAAAAATTGTATATTTTTGAAAAAAAAAGAAAAAAATCAATATTAATTAGTATTAATTATTAATAAATTAATATTGTATATTTTTGTAATGAATTAATTATTAATTGATACTAATTAATAACAATTGTTCATTATTAATATTATTTGATACTAATAAAAATTAATTATTAATATTAATTGTTACTAATTAATAATTTTAGTATTAATTCAGAATAATTAAGCCATTAATTGATACTAATTAATTTATAATGGAAAAAAATTGTTACAATAATACTTCCATTACATTTTTATCAAATGTATCAATTTTTATATTAGTTGATACTAATTAATACTAATTATATTAACTTTTATTAATGAAATAGTTTTTTAAAATTAAAACTAAAAAAAATGACAAAATTATCATTTTTATATCTTATAAGGGCAAAAAGGTCAATTTACAGAAAAAGCTATTTTACAGCTTATCAACTAAACACTACTCTGCTATTTAAATCCATAATCCCACAACTGTACCAAACAGGTTAACAGTTTATGTTTATAGTTATAAACAATAATATGTTAAGCTATAATTTATAATTACTTCCCCACAATTCTACCAAACAAGACTTTTGTATCCATGCCAGGCACTCATAAAAATATTTAGAATTAAAAATTTATAAATTACAATCATTATGCTGTGTGTAACCCAAACAATGCCATGTATTAAATGCTATCCAGGAAAGAAAATATCCAAACATAGTTAGTTAACAAAATTTTATAGGAAAGGGCCTGGATGTTTCCTCACTATTAACATAAAGCACATATTTGGAACTTGAATTTGCTGGGGAAAATAAGAAAAAAAAAATTAGACAAAAAAATAAATCCATTCACAATTTTTCATAAAATGAATGTCTAATTCATTATCACAATTAAAATTTTGCTTTACGGGTTATATTTACCAAATAAAAAAGCCAACTACAATTTTATCTTTGAGTCAAATAACAATCCATTTTAAAGCCAATTCTTTATTAGAAGGAGCTTATACCAAGAATGCTGCATTCAAAAGTTTAGAGGAATATCAGATAAATCTTTTAGATATTTATTTATTTATTTATTTTTACTAAATTAATTTTTATTATATATTTAGATGATGATCATATAATGTGTGATTGTTTTTATTTTCATTAAATTAGTTTTTGTTTTTTCAAAAGTCAAATATTATGACAATTTTGATATCATTATTAAACCAATACATTAAATCAAAAAATCCAAAACTAAAAACATTTCATATATTAAATATATCGATTACACAATAAAAGCTTAACCACCACCCATTACATGATCATCATCTAAACACATAATAAAAATTAATTTGGTAAAAATAAAAAAGAAATGTCTAAAAGATTTATTATCTATACTTTGACTCTTGTATCATTTTGGTTCATGTAATTTTAATTGAATCGATTTTGACTTATTCTTTTATTTTGTCTCAAATTGATCCAATTGTTAGCATTTTTTACAGCATGTGTCATGCTTGTAAGAGCAAAATTATAAATTTGATCAATTTAGTGACTTAATATAGCGATCCCGGTTTTCCCTTTCGTGCTTAACTGTAATCCGGATTCGGTTTCGTAAGGGTGCTGTTGTCTTATCTTCTTTCTATCCCTTTCTCTTTGTGTTCGAGCTTTGGGCTGTGTTGGGCAAGTTGGGAATAAGTTGGTTGTGTTTTAAAACGTAAAATCTTTGCCCAGTTTTTGGTCTCTCCGCTCGAGCGGCGCTTTTGACGCTTGAGCGGGACTCTGTTGTTGCTTGTCCGCTCGAGCGGGGGTGTTGGCGCTCGAGCGGGGAAATCACCCATCCAGTATTTCGTCTGCAGTGGTAGACGCTCGAGCGGGAGTTTGTGTCTAATGCTCGAGCGGGGAGTTTGACGCTCGAGTGGGCACCATGTCTGTAAAAGTTCTGGGAGCGTGCATCCGTCGCTCGAGCGGGGATCTGTGACTGACGCTCGAGCGGGGATTTTTCTGCTCGAGCGGGGAGAATTTTATATAAAGCCAAGATCCGACCTTTTTGTTCACTTTTTAACATCCTTTCTCTCTCTTACTTTTCCAAAAAGCTATTTTGAGAGTTCCTCTCACTAAAATCCTAACTTCTCTCTTAGGATTGATCTAGTAGGAGTTGTTTTCTCACCTTGGGCCTTTACAAAAGTTGTGTTGATCGTCGAGGGCTATCTTTTAATCTGAAAATTTCGGGATTTGGAGCATTTTCGTTTCTTCATCTCCTTCGTTGAGTCCCATCATTCGAGGTAGGGATAACCTACTCCATCTTATGAGCTTTGTCTTTGAATTTTAGCATTTTGATATGTTGGGGGTTGTTGGGTAATTTTGAGAAAGTTTGGGCCTTTGTGTAATTTTACAAAAGTTGGGGTTTTAAATATATAAACCTATATGCATGTTAGGCATAGAGAAATGAGATTAATGTTGGGACATTGATGGAAATGAAACCTTAGGGTTGTTTTGTGAATTATGGTAATTTGCCCTAATTGGTTTAATTAATTAATGCATATAATTAATTGAAGAAAACGAGGAATTGAATTGAGAATGTTGAAATTGGGAATGTATGGGACTAAAGAGTGTAGTCGAATCTTTTATTGCTCATCTAGTTGAAATGTTGATATATTATCCACTTGTGCATTTATTTCCTGCTTAGAAATAATTGCTTTGGGCTACTGGTAGAGGGTAGTGTTGATTGTTGTAGACAATGCATGATGATTAGGCAAACTAAAACTAAACAATTGGATGTGTCATAGAGTATGACGGTTGATAGAATACATTAACTTTATGTGTTGGTTGATTGTGCATATGGCCAATGTGTTTATATGCATTATGTGTAGACAGTTGATAGAATACATTAACTTTATGTATTGATTGATTGCGTATGTGATTCTGTGTTTATATGCATTACTTGTGTATGGGAGGAGATGGGGGATGTACTCCACGAATTAGGGGAAGATGGGGGATGTACCTCTAAACCGGTTAATGGTTAAGGGAAGATGGGGGATGGACCCAGGGATACAGCTCATATGCTTATCTGTTGTAATATTGATATAGCTCATATGCTTATCTATTGAAGTGTTGATACAGCTCATATGCTTATCTATTGGAATGTTGATACAACTCATATGCTTATCTGTTGTAATATTGATATAGCTCATATGCTTATCTGTTGTAGTAGTGATATAGCTCATATGCTTATCTATTGAAAAGTTTGTTTGATTTGATATAGCACTAAAATGTATATCATCATCGTTTGTGAAGTATGGAAGTAGTTTATGTGTTATTGATACAACACCAAAATGTGTATTCACCTTGAATTTCGAAGATGTTCTAGTGATGAACTATAATCTCATCAAATGTTTTGGCAGAGTATTGAACCTTGTTTTCAAACTCAAAGTTGAATAAGAAATGGAAGGTGAATTGTAACCTAGACTTGACCGTCATGGAATTGTAATAAGATGTAAATGGAAGTGTAAGTGTTGACCATCTACCAGTTGCTAATCTCTTAGTCATTGTTCATAGTTGGTTTAGTATATTTCTACTGGGCTGTGGCTCACCCTATATGGGGACATCATTTTCAGGTACAGGTAGCATGCCACCTCTAAGGACATAGCTTGGGAGGCTAGAGGCGGACATACTTTGGCTGTCTTATTTTCCTTGATTGTATTACATATAGTTTCAAGCCAAGGGCTTAAGGTGTAATTGAGTTAGCACTCTCTTTTGTAACCAAGTGTTAACTTGGAAAGCTGTAAGCCCGTAGGGCATTTGCTTTTGTGTTGTAAACATGTAATACTGTTGTAATGAAATACCCTGATGAATAGATGAATGTGGACCTTTATGTATCAATGCATGTCCCTATATGGATGGGTTTAATGTTATTATTTTGAGGACATTACACTTAATCTCAACCAATTCTGTAAAACATTTCTATCAAAAACCCCAATGATGTAATCAATTGGGCCAAATTGATGTAAAATTTAAAATTAAGGGTCAAAATTAAACCAATTGAAACTTTAAGGATTAAAATGACACAAATAAAATATAAGGACTATTGATGTAATTCGCTCAAAAAAAAAAAAAAGTAATTCATCACTAAATGTCTAGTTTTTTTTTTTTTTTGGAGCTAAATGTCTAGTTTGGTCACTAAAGTATGACAATGACATACAAAATAGTCCCACATGCGAATTATACATTCAATGATATGAAATACATGAATATATAGCATGTAGAACGTCAAATCCAAAAATGAATAAAAATGCCCTCAAAGGCTTACACATTCCAAGGCTTGAGCCTGGTTTCACAAAAGATGGTTTCTCAAACCCATAAGTGAATAGCTCTTGGCTTACAAAAGTTCAATCACAACAAAATAGAGCATTGTGCTCTTGATACATACTTCCATGCCCTAGTTTGGCGTGTTCACCAGACCCTTTTCTACACCAAAATCCTGTAGGGGTGAGCATAAAGCCAATAGAGAATTCTTAACAAAGTATATACATTTTATACAAGCCCAGAGGAATGGAATGCATATGCCATATTATGCTCTTTTGAAAGAAAATCACATTTTTCTCGTCTTAAAAATTAAATATCGTGTTCAATAATCTTGATATTTTCAACAACATTCACAATTTGACAATTTAACTCAAGGGACGGTAAATACGACTCAGGTAATCCCTAGGTTGGTGTCTGCAAGTCGGCATAATTAACACTACCAAAATCCCACTTTACCGGTTGCTAACCAGAAGGGAAGTGCTACCTCCTCTGCGCGTGTTTTTGATCTTTCATCCTGGACACTCAGGCCAACTTAATCAATCTCATCTACACTCCATATCTGAACTTACCAACGTATTTACCCCAAGACAAATTCCATGAGAAGTTTATTGGTAAACTTCATTTTCTCAATGCAACAGTTTCCAGCTCAATTCAAATGTATAAAAGCTAATTGAATGGATATGCAATGCAACGGTTATTAATACCAATGATACCTAAATAATCAAATTCCATTTCTCATTTCAATACTATCTCGCAAGATAACCACATTTTCATTTAAAACTATCAATTAATAACCATATTTCTAAATTTCATGCAATCCCAACAACTTAGTCATTTTAAGACTATAGCAACATTTAATCAATAATTTCCAACATCAAAAATTCTCATATTTCATGAAGCTCATCATTTATAACTACCAATAAAAAATTTCCCATCCTTTAGTCATTTTGGTACACAAAACCATATATTAACAATGTCAACCATGAGTTCTCAACACCTTTTTAAAAACCCCCAATTTCTAGGTCTTTCTCACCATAACAACACACACACACAAACATTTGAGAGAAACTCTCCAAAATAATATCTTTCCTCCATCAATGTAGTTCAAACTCTTAAGAAAATTATTTAAAGAAGGGGAGGGGAAAACCCACCCTTAAAATCACCCACATTCTTGCGCCAACAATCAATTTCAAAGCTATCAAAAAGGGGATTTCGAAATTTAATCAAATCTTGCCAAAACATATATATAACTCTAAGAATATCCCTATCTCAATCTTGGAGAAGAGAAAGAGATGAAACCCCCAAAATCGACGGTTCCAAAACCCAATCTCCACCGCACACAATGTAGCTCTTGCTTAGCTCTCCAACTTTAATCAAGGAACTAGGGACAAAATGTTTATGAATTTAGGGAAATCAAAGATCTAGTGAGGTTTGATGTAAGAAATGTAGAGAGAAGGAGGAAAAAAGAGTTTTTAGAGAGAGAGAGAGAGAGAGATGTAAAAAATGATATACACTCAGCCCAAGAGAAGAAGAAAAAGCAAATTTTCGGACTCAACGTCTTGCACACGTGCGAGGCCCATTCTCGCACGTGTAGAGCATGTCTTCCGCACGTGCGGCACTCACCCCCAGACGTACGGCGCCTCCCCTGCACCTCATTCTGCACCTTCTTCGGCACGTGCCTTTTATGCAGACTGCAACCCAGAAATTCCCTTGTTTCCCGTACGTGCGGCCCCTCTTCCGCATGTGCGGCTCAGCCTCTCAACCCAAAATCACTCCAGCTCGACTCGGAACACCTCGAATTCAACCCCGTACCTTCCGAAACATGGAACTTGACACAAAAAAAATAAACATGGACAAGGATTTTGAGAAAACTTTTCAAATGGAACAAACCTCAAACCATTAACTAGACTTGCGGTTAAACCCAAGGTTAAACAAAGAAAAACGAGACGGACAACATACCTGGTCATCACATTTAATAACTAAAATATTTTCTTTTTAAAAAAGTAATTTAATTTTAAAATTTTTATTACTAAAAATGTAACTAGTCTGCTTGTCTATTTGTCTTTGTACAATGCGTTCCAAATGATACCGAGGTACTACTTGGCATCCCCTATATTAGCATTTTTTTTTAAATTTTTTTTAGATCGCATCACCTCTCTACTTTTTTGCATATATTTTCATAGAAAGTCAAAAAATAAATTTATTTAAATCATCTTAAAGCAAATTCTGGTGTCAAACTACGGTATTTATGGACCAAATTGTTTGAATTGAAACAATAGAGATTAAAGTAAAATTTGAATCAAAATATAAGAGTAGAAAATATAAGGGACAATTACAAGAGAACCTTAAGATTTGATTCTTATATCAAAATAAACCTTAAGTTTTTAATTTTTTGATTTGTTTTTAATATAAATCAATTGCCTATTTTCAGCAATTCCTCTTCTTTGTTGCTGCAAATTTTAAAAGGTACGAGTGTAATATGTGTAGGGTATAAGTGCAAATTGTATGGAGTATTCCAAATCTTTTATTATTTTTTTGTTCTTAGTAAATATTTTGATTTGTTTAAAAAAATATTTTACTTTTGCAAGGCATTTAGAATGAAAAAAAAAACAAAAAAAATAAGAAAAATATGAAAATTAGAAAAAAAAAAATTGAGGATTTGAGCATTGTAACAAAGTAAATATTGAATTTTTAATTTTATCAATTTAAATTATAAACTTTTAATTTTTTTTTTCAGTCTAAACGATTTGCTTAGATCTAAAAATGCATGTCCTTAGAATCGATAAACTTAACCTAAACTTGCAACCCCTTTGGTTGAAAGCACTTAAGAACAGTGTCCCAACATTTTCTAACACAACTAAAAACCTAAAAAACAAGGAAAGTGATGTAAATTTTTTGAGTCAGTTTTTTTATATAAATATTTAATCATGGTTATGCTCCTCAAAATATTAATAAATATCTTAGTGTGAAACGATTGCATATTATTTAGAAGCATTATTTGGACTCAAAACAATAGTTACAAAGGGCAAAAACAGAGCAACTTAACCATTATTTAGAATTTTATTGGAATAAGTTTCTAAAAAGTTGAATTTATTGATATTCAAGAGATATTCAAGGAAAAAGTAAGATTTCTATTCTTCTCTCTTTTGGCTTCGCCACAAAATTTTGAGATTGATTCTTCTGTTTGAATAGTGGGGTTGAACGAGAAGGGAAGGATACAAATGGGATACACTTCCCTTCACTTTCCTCCTAATACTCCTTTGAGAAAAATTTGTGACACTGTTATCCCCCATCACACTCTGGCATGACACATTCCATATTATATGCCTATTTATTTTTATTATTTTTTTTGGTTGGTGGTCATTTCATTGATTTAGGTAGAGATATAGATGAAAAAACTTCTAGAAAGTAAGGGATATTCCATTATTCCTGTAATTGAGCACTAAGATATTCTGTAATGTTCACCCATTTCTGAGGCCTTCTGCAAAAATTAAATTTACTTGTTTAGCAATTTAATTTTCTAAAACAATTTCTGCTAAGAAAATCTGCAAGAAAAGTGTTAGTACCTTTAAGATGTTCTACTTCAAAAGTATATTTAGAAATTTTATTATACCAGGCTAATCTTCTTCCTTGTTCAATAGGTTTTTATTTATCAAGAAATCTCTTACTGCCTTATTATCAAGGCGTACAATAAAATTTTCTGGAGCTAAATAAATATGAAAACTCTTTATTGCCAATTTTATTGCAAGTAATTCTTTTTCGAAAATAATATATTTCTGTTCATTTGGTTTAAATGTTCCAGAATTATATCCGCAAATTAATTCTTCTTTTTGTAATTTTATGGGTATTGAATTTTTTCTTGGTTTAATCCCATTTTCTGATAAAGGTATCTCTTTATCATGCCATAAATTACTGGGTATAGCTTAAAGAACACATCCCCAGCATGCTTTTGAGGCGTCTGTTTCTAAAATTAATTTATCACCTGTTTTAGGAAGATAAACATCCGGTAAAGTTTTAACATTTTCTTTAATTTGTTTAATTAAAGCAACATCTTATGCTGTCCATTCAAAAATAACATTTTCCCTTAATTTGGTTAACCAAGGAATTTCTATTTTTGATAAAATTTCGTCCATAATTTAAAATGCCTAATAAACTCTGTAATTGTGTTATATTTTCAAGAGTATCAGGAAAATCTCGTATTTTGGACAAAATATGTTCTTGTAATTTTAAACCTTTCTGGTCTAAAATTATTCTCAAAAATTCAATTGATTCTTTTTCTAGTTCAATCTTTTTTTGAGACAAAATAATTCCATGTTTTTGGAATTTTTTACAAAGTAATTTTAAATGTTTCTTATGCTCTTCCTTAGTTTTAGAGAAGATAAGTATATCATCAATATAAACTACACAACAATCTTTAAGATATTTAAAAATTGTATCCATCCACCGTTGAAATACCTGTGGTGCTATATTTAATCCAAAGGTCATAACATTCCAGTGGTAATGTCCTCTAGGTGTACTGAAGGCTGTCAATTTTTTTGACTCTTCAGTCAATTGAATTTGCCAAAATCCACTTTTACAATCAAATTTGCTAAAGATTTTTGATCCTTTGGTTAAGTTAATCAAAACATCTTTTCGTGGAATAAAATATCCATCAAATTCTAAATTTTCATTTAGCCATTTATAGTTGACTACCATTTGGGCTTTTCCTCTTTTAATTTTAGCATGGTTTCTTACCATAAAAGCTGGACTAGAGTGAGGGCTTTTAGTTTCTTCAATTAACTTTTTGTCTAAAAGTTCCTGGAGTTGAATATCAAATTCATCTATATCTTGTCTAGTATAGATCATTGGTCTTACTCTAATGATAACATTAGGGTCTTTCAATTTTAAACTACAATAACGTGGACTACGTTGCCATGGTTTTAATGGATGTTCACTAAAATTTTCTTCTAAAATTTTATAAATCCAATGTGATTCATCAATAGTTTTGATGATGGGAGTTAAATCACCACGCGGCACGGGCGCAAACTCTGTATCACAAATATATTTATGTTGTTCTAACAAAGGAATATGAATTAAGACATTGTTTATGCTTAATGAAATGGCTTTTTTCTGTATTTGCATTGGAAGATATTTATATATAAAATTATTTCCAAGAAGGAAATCTCCACGCATATACAGAAAACATAAAATTTTTGGTATAATGAATTTGCTATCATTTAACCAAATAGCTATATTTTTAGCCTTGAATTGTATGGAAGTATGGTTGCCATCAATTCTAGTAACCAAAATTGGATGTTTCATTAATGTCCATTTTTCCTTTGGTATGGCATTCCATTTACATGAGCTAACTGTAGCTCCTGCGTCTATGAGAACATGGAGGCTATAGGGTTTATAACCTACAAAATTAAATGTTCCCAATACATATGTATATCTTCTTTTTCCCTGGCTAGGAGAAAAAATAATGTCATCATTTTTTGTTTGAAAATGATACATATATGCAGACTTAATATGTTCAAGTTTCCTTGTTCCTGGAAAAATAGGAATCTGAACATTGTTTGAAGTAATAGATTCTTGATTAGAATTATAACTTGATTCTCCCATGCTTAACTTAGAAAATGATTTGTTAGAAAAATCTTTTTCAAATACAGAAGTTGATCTTTTAATTTTTGGAACTGTATTTTCAATATATAAATTTTTTCCTGATGCTTGCATTTGTAATTGTGCAGGTTTTTTTGTTTTAGAAGATTCTCCTTATAGCGATCCCGGGTTTGTCCCCTTTATGTACAGTATTCCGGTCTTAGGTTCCGTGGAGTTGGTGGTTGTGTGTCCTGTTGTCATCCTTTAGATTCCGTATGTCTGAGTTTTAGGATGTGTTGGGCGTGTTTCGAATAGGCTGGTTAAGCCTTAGTCCCTTTCCTTGTTGCCCAGAGTTTTGGTGGTACGCTCGAGCGGGTACCTTTGCGCTCGAGCGGAGTTGGATTTTTGGTTATACGCTCGAGCAGACCATATCACGCTCGAGCGGACCATATCACGCTTGAGCGGAGTTTTCACATTTCCAGTATCAGTGCCTCTGCAAAACTTCTGCAGATGTGTTTTTCACGCTCGAGCGGGTTTCCTTACGCTCGAGCGGGTCACGCTCGAGCGGGTCTGTTGGCACTCGAGCGGGGTGTTCATTGTCTGCGAAAGTTCTGAAATGGGGTAATCTACGCTCGAGTGAACTGGTTTTCATGCTTGAGTGGATGTATTTTGTTCTTGTGTCTTGGCGCTTGTAGACGTCCCCGAACGCCCCGGGAGGGTGAGCTCCCGTTCCGTTCATTTTTGGGGTCACTACAGCTCGGACTCTCAAATTGTCACGGTTCTTAATCTGAACCAAAGAGTCCAAACCTGGCAAATCGTTTGTGAGAAAACAGATTTTTTGAAAAGAAGTGCCAAACATGGACTGCTTTGCCAGATACAGAGTCGCCACCTAAATATTTTTTATGGGGGAATTTAGGAAACCCTGACTCGGTGCCGAAGGCCACATGTCCGTCATCACCGGAGTTGTCTCGGCTCGGGAGCTTGGGTACGATCGGGGAAGGTCAGCTATGAGCACCCCCTCTCGCCCGGTCCGAAGACCAGCCTCTACTAACCATGATAGCCGTTTTTGAAAACGTTATGTGTTCTTATTCCAGTTATTAGCCTAGAATTACTATATTATGCGCATAGCAAACAAGTATAGACTAGATTGCCTAATTTGGAAATAAGCATTGCATATCCGTTTGTCTTAAAAAAACACTTTGGAATTTGCTACTCGCAAGTAGGCTAAAATACGGATTTTCAATGAATTTTTCCAACTCAGGCGGTCTAACCTTCACCCACAGGCATTCAAACAATTTATCACATAAGCATTTAGCCACATGGTAAGCATGCTGTCATGATAGCATTCACACGCATGCGATATGCTAAAGCATGAAAATACTTACATCGTACTTCGTGCCAAAACAATAAACTAGTTAGCAAACATGCGTGATCCTAGTTCATGTCAGATTGCCTAATGTAACACATACAGGATGCAATCAAAGTAGGCTCGGCTAATCTAAGCATGGCATGTGAAATACAATCAATTGATGCACGTATTCAATTTGGAATTGAAATACGAATGCAGTTAGCGTGATGTACCGAGCCTGATGCATGCAATACCAATGCATGAATGCACGCATGCATAACATAAGGTATGCTAATTTTAAATATGCCCTAGTCTACCATCATAAGCAGGTAAATAAAAGGGAAGAAAGACGTGGGGTTGGAAGACATACACCCACTCACGCACACTTATTACACAATTGCCCTCACTCAGAGGGTACAAATAAATATTACAGTCCGAATAACAAATACATTAATTATTACAGAATTTCTAATTAATTAATAGAAAGAATGCAAAAAAGGAGAAAGGTGGCCACAACCTCCACCTCGGGATGCGCGAATGATGCATGCTCGAAACCCGGCTCGCCGGAAAAGCCCGCACCATACCATTGCTGCCTCTGTTTTTACTGCCTTGCTTCTCTGAAAAATGCCAAAATTCTGGGACAGGTTCCTTGCACACTGAAGAATACCAACAGCTGGAGGAAGTTCCCACCGGCAGTGCATAACTTCCATCGGCAGCTGATTGAATCATCGGCCATTCACAAATGGCCGGTCGGCACTGAAATATGCCGGTCGGTAGAAACTTCCTGCAGGAGACAATTTTGACAGCAACAGAGGACAGACAGCATATGGCATGGGATTTCAGGCAAGTGTATGCATGGACACACTCCTTATCATGTAATGGACTCAAGGGAGCATGGCCCTCGACTCTCGGGCCACCAATCACGCATTTCGATGCATGATGGCCAAAGAGTCAAGTATGCATTTCAATGTCAAATGCAAGGCACACAAAACACACAAGGGACCCAACCTCAATCATGGTTGGTCAAGAGGCGAGGCAATGCACAACAATGCACATGCGACCTAAGCATGCAAGCAAACATACAGACATGCAATACAACTACATGGCACACACAATGCTAACAACATAACATGCACAATGCATTGAAACATGGCATTCACAATGGAAGATGGACTTACACCAATGTGAGTGGACCTCAGCCGCACCCACATCAGTGGCCATCAGATGAAAACAAGACAACTCGAAATGCGTGCACGCGTGCACGCAAACCGAGGACCGACCCTCAGGCATCGAAATGCCACTCTAATGAGACATGGCAAAGACATGGAATATGATATGCAAACATGCAAAAATCAGTAGCAAAATGAGGGGGGAAAAACAGCCCCGAAACAAGGCGAAATGACATCCGATGCATGGAATTTCTCCCGAAATGCAAAGCTAGGTACATGAAATGGCTTACAGCTATACAAAGCATGCACTATTCGATTATGACATGTGAAGACAGATTCTAGGAAGCCCCAAGATAAGCATTTTTACAGTTCAAAGCATAACCAAACAGTAAGCACAAGTGGGACTAAATTATCATACAAAAATGGCTCCGCAAGGGAGGCAATGAAGCAAGTGGTAGATGCAAAGCCCAAACAGAAAAAGACTCTTCTACAACACTGAAGAGGGACCAAAAATATGACTACTTACAGTTTATGGAAACCCCCAAAACAATATACAGGTATGCTCAAAATGCCATGCAAGGTAGGGCCCAAAACAAAGTATACAAAACATTCATCAAACAGCCAAAGATCCTTAATGAAACATGACAAGGGGGTCAAAATAAGACTGTTTTCAGTTCTGAAAAGAGCCCAAAAACAGAAGCATCCGAGGCTAATAAATCATGCGAAAATGAGGCAAAAACATGGATTTCAAAGCAAGTAGCACATCGCGTATCTAAACAGTGATGAGCCCTTCTTCAATGTTGAATAAGGGCTCGAAACAAGCTCACTTACAGTTTATGACATGCCCCAAAACAGATTACACATAGGCCAAAAATGACATGCAATATTAGGGCCTAAAGGAGAGATAAAGAAGGAAGTGCAAGATGGGGACCTCAAATGACAAAATTCCCTTAATGAAACATGAAATAGAGCTCAAATAAAGGGTACTTTCAGTTTTGGTCGGAGCTCAAAACAGCAAGAAAAAGGGGCTTAGATATGAAGCAAGGCAAGGCTAGAAAAGAGGGAATGAAGACTTACCCTTGAAGAGCAGCAATGCAGCAGCCTTTGATCCAAGAAAAGGAGTTCCTAACCTCTGAAAATTAGCCTCAAATGGTTGGAATGGAGGATGGAGGCCTTGTGCTATGGGTTGGTGTGTAAATGGCCAAGGATAATGGACTTTAGAGCTTGGAAGAGGGAGATGTATGGAGGATTGTATGTCATGCTCCAGCTAGTTTTTCTAACCTAGTATAAGGAAGAGGACAGCTTCCTTTATAGAGCCAATGGAGTAAGACTTCTCTTAGAAGCTTCAAACTAAGAGCAAAGATCCTCCATACACGTGTATGGAGGATCCAGTCTGTGCCCTCCAGCTGGCACAACTGGCATCCACTCAATCTGTAGAATACTCTAGAAGGTCGTCGGCCAGCAAAAATGGCCGGTCAGCACAATAAATTGCCGGTCGGCACAATAAATTTCCGGTCGGATAAATAGATTTCCGATAGATGCTGCCAAGGTAAAAAAAAGGCCGGTCGGTGTCCAAATTGAAGCCCCGGAAGTTAGCTTTCCAATGGCGCAAACCTTGCATTAAAATTCCTTCTGTGCAAAAAGTTATGTCCTTTTTCGTGAAGCCGCGCAAATTCGATCCAACCGGGATGATGCCCGAATTCAACTGATCATATCTCCCCCACCCGGACTTGGGTCTAGGAGATTCTTGAGTGAAAAATGAAGCCCCGAAAGTAAGCTTTCCAATGGTGGTGGCCTCATAGCTAAAATCTAAGTATGCAGATTAATAAGCCCGATTCAGCGAGGACTGCTCGACTCCCTTCTACCCGGATTCATGCCCGTCTTCTCCTCCAACTTGGTTTCTTCTCTCTTCCCCTCCTTTCTTCAACTCCAAACCCCTAAACAAAGTGTTTTGAAATATTTTTCAAAGATTTCATCTCTCTTTCATTCATTTCCACTTCGTCCCTGCTCGGTTTACCGAAAAGCGCAGCGTTTGACAAAATGCGAGCCTCGGAACATCGCAGAAACTTTATTTCAAAAATGTTTTGAAAGAGAGGGTTTTAAGGTCTAAAAACCATTCAAAATAGTTTTGATCCAAAAGGGGTGTGAAGTTGGGATTTGGCTCTCTCCTTTCCGAAGAGATTAGACCTTTGCCCTGCACACCTTTCTCCACCAAGTAAAACATCAGTAACGCCCAAGTCTTATGGGCTGTCAAAAATGGGGTGTCTACAGCGCTCGAGCGGGCCTTCTTGCGCTCGAGCGGGTCCAGTTTTTGTTCTTGACGCTCGACCGTTCTATTCTTCGCTCGAGCGGATCATGCGTATATCAGTTGGCAGCTGTGCATTCTTGAATCACTTTTCAACTTCCACTCTCTCTCTTACTTTTCCGAAAAGCCATTTTTGAGAGCTCCTCTCTCTAGAATCTCCCTTCTCTCTTAGGATTGATCTAGTTAGAGTGTTCTTCTACCCTTTGGCCTTTACAAAAAGTGTGTTGATCGTCGAGGGCTACGTTTTGATCCGAAAAGTTTGGAGTTTGGAGCACTTTGAGTTTGGTCCTCTCCTCCGTTTGAGCTCTAACTTCGAGGTAGGGATATCCTACTCCATCTTATGAGTTTTGTCTTTAAATTTTAGTATTTCGGTATGTTGGGGGTTGTTGGGTAATTTTGAGAAAGTTTGGAGGCCTTTGTGTAATTTTCAAAAGATGGGTTTTCAAACATGTAAACTCTTATGTATGTAATACATTGGAAAATGGACTTGGTGTTGGATTGTTGATGAAAAAGGAACCTTAGGGTTGGTATTGTGAATTTGGGAAAAAGCCCTAATTGCATGATAAATTAATTGGTATAATTAATTTTGGAAAATGAGAAATTGAATAGGAAATATTCAAATTAGAATGGTATGGAATTGAAGGGTGTAATTGGATTAATTTATCGCTCACCTAGGTAAATGTTGGTATTTTATCCATTTGGTGCATTTATTTTTTGTTTAGAAATAACTGCTTGGGGCTATCGGTGGAGGATAGTCTTGATTGTTGTAGACAATGCATGGTGATTAGGCAAACTAAAACTAATCAATTGAGTATGTTATCGAATATAGCGGTTGGCATAATACACCAAATTTTGTATTGATTGATTGAATTTGTATATGATAATTGCTTATATACATTGTTTTGTGTGGGAGGAGATGGGGGATGTACTCCACGGTTTAGGGGAAGATGGGGGATGGACCTTTAGACCGGATATTGTTTGACATTGATACAGCACTACAATGTGTATCGTTTGTGAAGTATAGAAGTGTTTCTATGTTTTGTTCATAAAGCACCAAAATGTGTATCAATTGTGAAGTGTTCTTGTTTTATTGGTACAGCACTGCAATGTGTATCATTTGTGAAGTACATTTTATGTGTTATTGACACAGCACCAAAATGTGTATCCATCATGAATTTCGAAAGGATTTTAATGATGAGTTATAATCTCATTAAATTGTTTGGCCAAGTTCTGAGCCTTGTTTTCAAACTTAGAGTTGAAAAAGAAATGGAAAATGAATTGTAACATGGACATGTCTGTCATGAAACTGTAATACGATATAAGTTGGAATCTAAGTGTGAACCATCTATCGAATGCTATTATTTTTGTCATTGTTTATAGTTGGTTTAGTATATTTCTACTGGGCTGTGGCTCACCCTATATGGGACATCATTTTCAGGTTCAAGTACTATGCCGCCCCCGAGATCTTAGTTTGGATGGTTGTGGGAGTTAAAGACTCTTTTGTTAATTTTTGTTGTATTACATGTAAATTCAAGCCAAGGGCTTAATATGTATTTGAGTTAGTACTCTTCTTGTTGTAACCAAGTGTTGACTTAGAAAGCTATAAGCCCGTAGGGCATTTGCTTTTGCTGTTAACATGTAATATATTTGTAAGTAATACTCTGATGATTGTAATATACTATCTCTTTTCCATATCTTGATTGTATGATATTATGAGTTCATTTTGAGGGCGTTACACTCCTTGTCCCACTAGGTCTTGGATTAACCATTGTCGAGGGACTTCTAAATCGCTCCAATTCATTAGACGAGGTTGTATTACCATGTCAAATGGTCTTGGTTCAAAGATCTCAACGATTTTATTATCGTTTGATCTTGTTTTTGTTTCAAGAAATTTGGTTAATTCGTGAATTGGTTTCCAACGAATAGCCAAATCATGAGAATTTGTTTTCATTCCTAATCCTTGTGTTTTAATTCTTATTCTGACTGTATCTTCAAGATTAGGATCATTTATGGAAATAAAGAAATTTGGTCGAACATTAAACCAAACTACTCCATTAGCCAAATTAGACTGAATTCCTCCAATGATTGCTTTCATTGGGTCCGAAAATCTTTTGTCAAAAATTACTGCCAAAATAGGAGTATCTATCTCTTGGCGAAATAAGGCTGTTATGGTTACTTGAATTAATCCAATATGAATATATTGAATTTCAAGATATTTCTTTTTCCATCTTGCAACCTTTTTCTTATCAAAAAAAGGAATATCAATATTTCCTTTTTTTGACCATTTTGCTTGAGTGTTACCACTGTATTGTTCAAACACTCTTGCTGAAAAGAAGTTAAATTTTGAAAGTTTGTAAATTTCTGGAACAACAACTTCTTGCATTTTTTCAAATTTTGCTAATTCTTCGTTGGTAAAAGTTTTTTCTTCTCCGATTATATCTCCAAGTCGAATTGCCTATAATTCTTCTTGAGATATACTATTTGCTTCTTGAGATATTTCTTGACTATTATTAGGCATCATGAAAATTAGTTCTTCATCTAAACTTTCTTCATCACTAGAAATTTCATATAAGATTTCTTCTTCATCAGAAATTTCTTCTCCATATATTATTTCAAAATCTTGTTCTTCAAGGACTTTGATCATTTTCTTTGCACTTTTTCCCCTTTTTGGGCATTCGGGTGCATAGTGACTTTCTTCGTTACAAATGTAACATTTACAAGTTTTCTTTTTTGAAACACTTGTTGGTTTCTTTTTTCGAATATACTTTTTCTTTTTTGAAAAAGTTTTGTTTTTTTTCCAAGGTTTCCATTTATATTTTCTACACTTTTTGGAAAATCCTTTTCTTTTAGGAAATGTATTACAACCAATTTTCCAATTTTCTTTTAAAATTTTATCACGACATTTTTGAGCATACGGTGAGTTAGAAATTTGATTTTTTATTTGCTTTTTCGCCTTTGCTTCTAGACACCGATCTGCTATCAGTCTTAGAACATAATTAATGCGAAAACCAAGGTTATCATATTCTTCGTTCCCCATTTTTTTGAGAAAATCAGGAGATGTTTTAATACATAACTCATCCCATGGATTAGGGAGTTTATGAAAAAATTGATCTAACCAGGGTTGATTTGCTGGTGGATCAATAAGATAATAATATTTTTTAAAAGTTTGAACATAGTCTTCAAAAAGACAAATATTACTTAATTCTAATTTAGTCAAAATATAATTTGCATCGGCTTGCAAATTAGTATCTCCTGCAAAATCACATAAATTTTGTTTTATGATTTTTGCAAATTCAGCTAAAATTGTGTCAAGTGTGAGAAAATTTGTTAACAAAGCCGTTTTTTGACTTTTTCCAATTTCAGATTTTTCCCACTGTCTTAACCATTGCAACACATCACCCTGGAGAGTTGCTGCAATATAATCATGGAATTTTTCCTTTGACCAGCTATTTTTATAATTGGTAATAATGATGGACAAGGATTGTGCCCAATCATCTATTGCTTGTGGTTGATCCTTAAATGGAACATATAACAAGTCTAAATAAGTACCATTTTGAGCTATTGGATACTTATGATTATTATCTTTTCTAGATATTACTGGCTCATGTGTAGGATTGGAGGTACTTCCAATGTTAGTATCATTTTTAACTTCATTTGTTTGAATAAAGTCAAAATTTTCTCCATCTCCCCATGTGCCAAATAATTCAGGATCAATTGGCTCTTCTGCCTTTCTTTTCCTTTTATTTATTTCTGATGAAATATCTTGATCTATTGTTTCTTCAGATGAGGATGATTGGCTGTCATCATCATTAGTTAACATATTAATATCATAATTAAAGTGTTGTAAATGGCTTCATTTTCTAGATAAGTTTCTCTTATTTGATCTAGTAGCCTATTTCTTTCATCAATACCTAAGTCTGGGTCTTTATATAATTTTCTCCAATAATCCAATATTTCAACAAAATTTTCATATTCAGTTCTATTATAGGTATTGGTTTGAAGTACCATAATATCTTCTGTACCATAAAATAGCCTAGGGATGTCACTATCTCCTGGACTATTCATTCCATCATTGTTTATGAAGGATATAGTTTCTAATTTTGTCACCAAATTGTTTATTTGATTTTTTGCTTCTTTATTTAAGTCAATATTTATTATAGAACCCATTTATTTTAGATTCTATAGACTCAACTTTAGTTTCTAGATAATTTTGATTTATTTTTTGATTTTTATCTAATTTGGAAAACCAAGAACACATAATATTAGTAATATTATTTAAACTAGAACACACACTATTTATATTTGCAGACTCCTTTGTAATATGCAAACTATGATCATATTTATTATTAACATTATTTTTTGTATTTCCAAAGCATATTATATCATCAGAATTAATTGTCATTTTAGATTGTTGTTGGTGCCTAAGACCCTCCTAGTGTATTATCTGGTGCCTAAAACCTCTCTTTTATGATCTTAAAGACTTAATTATGGCCAATAGTTAAAAGATCTTAATGAGTATATGGGCTTTGACATACACTAAGCATATAGGTTTTACAACAACTATAAATGAAACAAATAATTATGAAGATATAAAATACAAAAGATACACAAAAAATTTAGACGGAATTTTTTTTTTTTTTATAACATAAAACACACCATACAAACTTATATATATATATATATATATCAAAAATATATACATAGATAGAAATACTTACATAGCTTGATCTTGCTTTCAAAAGCTCTTCACCAAGCTCTGATACCAAATACAAAACAAAAATGGAAAGGAGCTTTTTACTATTTTTATTATGGAATTATGGTGGAGTTATGGAATTATGATAGAGAACTTAGAGACAAAAGTGGAAGCACAAAGAGGAAGAGAATTTACATACATTATTATGTTGGCATAAAGGCCAATACATAGACTTACAAGGGGTGAATACAAACAAAATATAACTTAATGCCTATCTAACTCCATATCTAACATATCTAACTTTGCAAGACTTTACGTCCAAAAGTTGCAAAATTTCTAACTCTTTAGGCAAGCCTAGTCATAGGCTTTTTGAAAAGTCTACCTAAAAGTAAATACAAAGAGACAAAAATAAATACAAAAGAAGGACTACAATTATTTGCTCTTTGCTACAGTTTTTACAATTATATACACTGATACACGCTGTCTACCCTCCCCGGTTTTTAAAGAGATAGACTGTGGTAGATAAGCTGTGGCTGAGCGAATTTGTCATGTAGTGTCGGCTGAAAGGATGTGGCTGATCACTTTCCGCCTAATAATGCAGATTGCTCCACGTGTCTTGGATAAGGTTGGAGTCGATCAGGAGACAGCTGTATTTGATAGTGGGGTCCACTATGCTTCCATCCTATTGATGAGATTGTGATATTCTTCATCAGTCTCTGATGGAGGGGAATCCGGATCTTGGCTGTATTGCTCATTCCGGAAATGTTCTACACCATCCGCGGTCATGGCTAGTTCCAACGGAAGATCCAAATTATTTCTCTTTTTGAGATTTATTAACATGTTAAGAGCCTCATTAATTTGTGTAGGAGACCTTCGATATGTTATGGGAAAATAAGTTACAAATAATATTCTACCATCTGTAACCATGAATGGCAATTTTGCTAAGCCATGGATGTTGGACGCTGCTTGTGAAACATATATTAGACTGTCTATCCAATATTCTGTCAAAGAAAGTTTTTGGATATTTTCCAATCGCTCTCTCCGGTGATTTTCATCTAAATAATCATCTTCAAATTCAAAATCTTCAGTTTCTTTAAGATACCAAATCTGGTATGGTTGGAAAAAAATGTTCTCATTCTCGCCAACCAACAGTGCTAGAGATCTAGAAAGTAAAATATTTGCTCCATCGAAAGCCTTTTACTGTCCATGAGAGCATTGCTTTAATGATCATTGGATAATCTATCCATTGGATTGGATCTAAAATTTGGAAAATAATTTGATTAGTTATTCCACAATCTATATCCTCAAAAAACCACATGTCATGGTTTGCCATGATGGTTATTTTGGGAATTCCATCTTTCAAATTTAATTTATCATAAGATCGTTCTAAGATTTGTCCAATCTTATCATGATGATCTTCAACTCGATTTTTAATTAACATAAAAATTTCTTTTGGAAGCAAAGTTCTTGCTTTTTCAAAAAATAATTTTTTTTTATTTGTTCAAAAACTGGATCAGAAAACTCATCTGATATGAGGTCTGATAGCTGAAGAAAATTGTTTATTTTTTCAAAATTAAAATCTTCATTCCAATTCATTTGTTTAAGAATATTGAAGCAAAGATTTTGCAAATCTTTTAATTTAGCTGTTTACTCAGCTAATTTGTTGGCCAGAACTCCCATGTGTTTTCGAAATTTCACTTTGTTGTCTACAACGTGAGTTTTCCAAACTCCATTGAGTTCCGTATAAATTTCTCTGGATATACCAGGGTTGAAAAAATCTTTTATTTCAGATTCATCTAGTCTAGATGTCTGAATATTAGTTGGAACTGGGTTAGTTCTCATTTGACAAAAATTCTTTTGATAAGCTGGCATAGCGGGTGCACTGTAAAAAGCTTTTTTAGCTTTAGTCATGCTATCATATGCTTTATAGCTCGCTCCTGAATATCCACAAACTTACAGATTGGCTTCGTTCCAGTCTGTGTAAATTCCAAGTTGTCTTCCTGCAAACACAACATAAACTTTTTCTTCTCTGGGGATTGCTTTTTTTTAGCAATTGTCACCCAATCTCCTTGAGCGGGTACATAAGGTTTTGCTGAAGCCTTGCTTGGTTCCTGTAGTGAAGGAAAAAGGTTGTAAAAACCCCTTACGCAATTATGCAATGATTGTTGGGAGCATCTAGAAAGAACACGAGGGGACAAAAAGGCTACAAATTAGTCATAGTCATTTAAATTTAAGATGGGATACATACTCTGCATTTTTACTCAGTTTCCCAGAATTCTGGTTCTCAAGAATCTTCAAAATCAACCATTTGTTCTTATCGAAATACTGCACATGCGAATCCAGCATGTGACAAAAATGCAGAAGTTTGATGGGGTTAATTACGTAAAAGTAATATCCTATTTATGAATTTGATAAACAAAAAGATTAATACTATAATGAAAGCGTCTAGCTAAACAATTGATCGGCTAAAACTGTTAGACATGCTAAATATATGTTCCATATTCTGTTGTTGCCGCATGCTTCGATAAAATTAATAGCACACAAGGTAGCAAATTACATACAGTTCATAGTACTGTCAAAAGTTGATCTTGTGCACAATCATCACAAAGAATGTGAAGCTAATAATCACTAGCATACTTGCAAAATTTTTTGATAGTAAACTCAAAACATTAATATGGGTTACGGGGAGAAGTTTTAGTGATTAAATCACTGTTATAAAAGCAAATGTCCCAGATTGAAAAAATGGTTGAACTAGTTAATCTAGGATTTTGGAATTTAGGAGCATGTTGTAGCATAACATATCAAGTAGCGGCATTGTAATTTAAGAGAAAATGACCAATTAGAGGTTTGATATCTACTTTATCCATAAGTCATGCCAGTGCCCCTAAAAATGGAGATGCATTTCATGTGTTATGATACATGACAAATTGATACTGCATCAGCAACTCAATATGTCTTTATAAGCTATGTGGTAGATTGACATTACACCTAATTGCTAGTCCATTGCCAGGTAAGGATCAGTATTAACATCATGTTGACATATGGAATACTGTTCTGAAGGCACTAAGGAAATTTAAAAAATAGAAACAAAATTCAAATACTAACATAACTAAAAGGTAAAAGTTATTGGACGCCAGATCATTGTTGTTCGGACAACATAGGTGCACAAGCACACTTGAGTCTTGTGTCTTTTGCTTCTTCTGTTGATTTCTAGGAGATATGATATTTTTTTTTTGGGTACTTTTATATGCTTATTGATTATGGGTTATTCTATTTGAGGCTCTTGTATACTATGTTCACGGGTTGTAGCTTGTGGGGGTAATCTCATGACTTAGACAAGGATGAGTTCCCTATTGCAGACTCATGACCTTAAAAGGATACTTTTCTTTGAATGTCTTGAGATTCATCGAGTTTAAGTTCCGCGTAGGTTGTCGGAATTTGTAATGTGAGACGTTTAGCGGCCAGGATTGCTACTAATCTTGCAAGCTGCACTAAATTTTGAAGCATTGGGCAGCAAAACTGCTCCGAAGGTACGACTTTCCCCCCCTCCTTTTGAGTGCCTGTATTGAATTTTAGAACTTATCATAATCTCATTTCTGTTAACATGACCAATCCATCACTTAAACTGTTTGTGGTTCAACTGACCTTGGTGTTTGTAGCAGCGCCTGCGGAGGGGGCCTCGTGCTACAGTTCGGACTCGATTTGTGTCACGGTTCTTAATCTGAACCAAAGAGTCCAAATCTGGCAAATCGTTTTGAGAAACAGATTTTTGAAAAAGTAGTGCCAAACATGGACTGCTTTGCCAGATACAGAGTCGCCACCTAAATATTTTTTAAATGGGAGAATTTAGGAAACCCTGACTCGGTGCCGAAGGCCACGTGTCCGTCATCACCGGAGTTGTCTCAGCTCGGGAGCTTGGGTACGATCGGGGAAGGTCAGCTATGAGCACCCCCTTTCGCCCGGTCCGAAGACCGGCCTCTACTAACCGTGATATCCGTTTTTGAAAACTTTACGTGTTCTTATTCCATTTATTAGCCTAGAATTACTATGTTATGCGCACAGCAAACAAGTATAGACTAGATTGCCTAATTTGGAAATAAACATTGCATATCTGTTTGGTTTGAAAATGCTTTGGAATTTGCTACTCGCAAGTAGGCTAAAATACGGATTTCAACGAGTTTTTCCAACTCAAACAATCCGGCCTTCACCCACAGGCATTCAAAACAGTTTAACACATAAGCATCTAGCCACATGTTAAGCATGCTGTCATGGTAACATTCACGCTCATGCGATATGCTAAAGCGGAAATACTTACATAGTACTCCGTGCCAAAACAAAGAACTTGTTAGCAAACATGCATGATCCAAGTCCATGTGAAGTGCCTAATGCATCGCATACAAAATGTCGCTAAGATGGGCTCGGCTAATCCTAGACATGTCATGTGAAAATGCACAATTAACACATATTCAGTTCGGAATTGAAGTACTGATGCAGTTAGCGTGATGTACCGAGCCTAATGCATGTAATACAAATGCATGGATGCACACATGCATAGCATAAGGTATGCTAAATTAAACGTGCCCTAATACTAACCATTAAAGCGGGTAAGTAAAAGGGAAGAAAGAAGTGAGGTTGGAAGACATACACACCACCCACACACACTTATTACAGATTTACCCTCGCTCGGAGGGACCGAATAAATATTACAAATTAATTAACTACGCAAGCTAATTAAATATTACAAATTAATTAATTAACAAATTAACTAATTTAGGAAAATAGTAAAATGTCTCGAGAAGCGCGCCGCCATGCGCAAGCTGCCTCTGTTTTCCTCCCTTTCCTCCTCTGGAGGTTGTCAAAACCTCAGGACTACATCCTTGGACAGAGGGGATCATCACCGGCTAGATGAAATTTCCACTAGCAGTGTTGTATGGCCATCGGCACAAAGTTGAAGCTGTCGGCAGAGAAAATAGTGCCGGTCGGCACATTACACTGCCGGTCGGCAGAGTATTCCTGCAGAACCTGCAACTCATAGCAACAGAGGGCAAAACAAGGCATGGCAGCATATTTCAAGGCATGTATGCACCAACCATGTCTCTTATCATTGTAATGACTCAAAGGGACATGTGCCTCGGTTCTTGGACCACCAATCACGCATTTCCATGCATGATGGCCCAAAGAACCAAGTATGCAACTTTGGTTTCAAATGCAATGCAAACCAATCAAACAAAACTCCCAATCCCTATCACCCAAGTCAAGGGACAAGGCATGCATGCAAGATGCAATGCAACCTAGGCATACAAGCTAGGAATGCGACATGACATGGCAAGGCACTTATGCAATCATGCAAGCATACATAGGGCAATGCAAATGGATGGCAAGATGGACTTATACATGAATTAGGCAGCTCTAAAATAGGCCTAAAACAGTAGCCATTGTGCTAAAAGGTGAGGGCTAAATGGCATGCACACACACATGCACATAAGGACCAACACTTAAGCATAAATCAAACAACATTCAAGCACACTTGAAAGAAGGAAACATGGACAAATTAGCATGCAACATGAGCCCTAAAATCATGTTATAAAATGATGCCAAATCAAGTTATAAATCAAGTCAAGCATGCAACAAATAGTCCAAGTGTTCAAGGCAAATCAATAAGGCATTGAACTACACTTATCATGACCAAACATGGCGTGCATTAAACAACTAAAAATAGATTTTTAGCATGTTAAAACAAGGCCAAAGGACTCCTTAGATGGCATCTAAGTGGCCCAAATACAAAGGCATACACCATGACCAAAACATGGAGCACTGCAACACATGCTTTCAAAGCATTAAAGAGGCATGCAAGGTAATCAAACAAGCATGGAAATGGGACTGAAATAGCATGTAGGATGATTCCAAATCACCAAAACAATGCAAAGATGGCATGCTACACATGCACATACTCAAGGCCAACAAGCCCAAATACAAAGGAGCTATATAATGCATGCAAAGATCAACCCAAACGATTATGGACAGAGCTAAAACATGTCAAAATAAGCACATAAACTTCACAAATACAAGCCTAAAACATGCTCCAACAAAGGCTAACAACCTAGAACATGTTAAGGCACAAATAGGGCATTACATGGCAACTATGCTAAACATGCATGGAGTTCCAAAACCAACTTGAAATCATGTTATATCATGGATATATAAGCATGAAAAACAAACCAAATATGCTCAACACACACTCAAGCATAGGCTTCCTTAAGAGGCCAAAATAGGTCCTTTTCAAGGACAACAAGGAGAGGGGGTGGCCCTCTCCTTCTTGGGACTTCAAAGCATCATCTTCACCACTGAAATCCCTCAAGATTTCAGTGGTGAAGAGACCTCAACACCAAAATCCCGGAGCTAGCACAAAATGGCTCAAAATGAGGCCTTTTGAGGCCTAAGGGTGGTCAACACCCCTCAAACAACAAAACACTCTTAATAAACAATAAAGAGGGCTTAAAAATAGAACTTTTTTATGTTATACAATAATCACAAAAACAGCTCTAAGACTAGTAGAAAATTGATGCAAGAATGGGGGAAAAAAAAAAGACTAGAATCTCACCCTTGATGCCTTCTTCAACAAAGATGCTCCAATGGCCTCCTTGAGCTTGAATCGAAGACAAAAACTTCAAAACACACTCTTTAGAACCTCAGCTCCAAGAGGAAGGTGAAACACTAGGTATTTGTGTGCAATAGTGAGACACAAAACACCTAGTGTACAAAATGAGAGGAAAAGAGAGATAGGTGAGTGTATCTAACCCTAACCCTAGGAAAAATCAGAGCTCTCCTCTGTCTTCTCTCCTCAAAAATGTCTAAAGGCTCCCCTCTTTGCCTTAGAGAGAGCTTCTCTCTATATGCCTCTTGTAAAGCTTACAAGACAAGCTTTGCAAGAGGGAGATCCCTCCATACACGTGTATGGAGGGGAGCAAAAGCTATACAGCTGTCTAAAAATATCTACAAAAGCAAATGAACAGCAATCGGCCGGCAAAAAATTCCATCTTGGCCAAACAAAGTGCCGACCGGCACAAAATAGTGCTGACCGGCAACAAAGAGTGCCGGCCGGCAAACTATATTGCCGGTGGCAGCAAAAACCAGCCGGTGGCATCTGGCCACTGCCGGTGATGGGTGGGGATGGTCTACAAGCCCCACCCTGCCCTTCCAAGGTAGGATGCAAGTGTTTGGTGCAAAACCAGACACTAAAAGGTCAAGTTCGGAGATCCTGAGACAAGGCGCGCGAGCCGAGGCCTCCGGGAACTCCAAACGAACACAAACAAGGATAATCACCGAGTGTTCAAACAGTGACGTCCAAGTCTTGAGGACGGTCAAAAATGGGGTGTCTACAGTTGCCCCTCTTTGACAGAACTCGAAATTCATAACAATGACGGGAGTGAATGTCAAAGCCCAGAGACGACCCATTTTTGACAAGGCCGAAGACTTAGACAATCATACAAGACAAAATAAGGTATGCGCCCGAAGGCAGGGGCAAAATGCAAGACAATGCACGGAGCCGAGCATACTTATGATCATGCAAAGAAAGCTGTAATGAAGCAAACATGCGACAATTTTAAGCTAGCAAACCAAACTAGACTACAATGCAGAAAGGATGTAAGAGAATTATGGAATTCTCAATACGTCTCACTCGGGAGATACAATACCTGTGCGGCTCGTCTGGTTGCACCAGCTGCAAATGAACCGTACATACAATATCGTGCCTGAAAAGAAAACAAACTTAACAGGTACAATATTGTTAGCAACATGCATGACAATGCAAAATGGATGCAAGACGACATGCAATATATACAAAACAATGTATAAATAATGCAAATAAAGATGCAATGTAATTGAAACAATGCAAGCTACATGCAAAGCATTTGAATCGTGATCCAATCACGAGCGGTTTGAAACCACACCTATGTCAAATAGATTGATGGATGTAACAAGTCTGTCTACCATAGAACGGTCAACTGAACTATGAGTATTGTAGACAGACGCAAGAACAAGTATTGGGTGGAATTGACATAAGTGGGGAAACAACCCGCTGGAGAAAGGACTACGATCCTAATGCCGGATGCAAAAATTACACTACAATGTAATGGATGAATATGGCACGCGGGCCAAACCAAATCTTGCTTAGGAAAAGCATGTACACATACAAGCCATGTGTAACACAGAAAAGGTAACCCTCAACCAACATATCAACGTGGAATCGGCGCGATACACATACAGAACTGTGTTTTAACATGAAAAGTAAGGGCACATACCGGACCAAGCTCAACCTGGAAAGGCGCAAGCCAAAGGCGGAAGGTGATGCAATGAATGCATGCAATCTACAATGCAATATTTACAAATATGCAATGGAATGGATACAATGGATATGGCATACAAGCCAAACCAAATCTTGCCTAGGAAAGGCATGCACACGTACGAGCCATGTGTAACACAGAAAAGGTGCCACAACCCTCAACCAACATATCAACGTGGAATCGGCGCGATACACATGCAGAACTGTGTTTTAACATGAAATGTAAGGACACATACCAGACCAAGCTCAACCTGGAAAGGCGCAAGCCATAGGCGGAAGGCGATGCAGTGAATGCATGCAAACTACAATGCAATATCTACAAATATGCAATAGAGTGGATATTTACAACATGCAGTGACAATGCAGTGCAATGCGACCTACTGGGGAAAATGCAATGGATGCATGCAAGCTACAATGGAAATGCATGACAATGCACTATGATGCAATGACTATGATTGCAACTTTCCCTATCTTACCAACAGGGTGATATACTAGGTTGGTTCAGTATCCAAAACTGAGGCGTAGACATGCCGCCTCAACCTATGGGGCTTCCATACAGATTTCAAGCCGAGGGTAAACCTCTGGGTATTTAAACCAGACTTTAGTCTCGGAACTCCCGAACCTTTGCGTTCTAGGCATAAGCCGTTCGAACTCTAGTTTCCACCGTCCTAGTTGGTCTTCTAGGAACTCATCGCAAGCACAGACAAGTGGCTTTACCAGACCACCGAAAAGTCGTTCAGGCACGACAAACACCGAAGGAATTGCACCTTCAGAGGATTTAAGGTCTCCTAGACCGGAATGCAAAATGTATGCATGACTATGCACGTTTTTTTTGTTTTTGTTTTTTTTGAAATGCAAATGATGCAAGTGATGCATGTTGCATGGAATGCGCGACAACACGCGGCTCTCGAAGTGTACGACAATGCGAACACTAAAGGTCTTACACCTTCCAAGGATTTAAGGTCTCCTAGACCGTACGTGTTTAAGGTCTCGCCAGACCATGCGTGTTTAAGGTCTCGCCAGACCGGCGGTATTGCACGACGGTATGATGCGCAAAATAGCGCAATGCGTTAGGCAACGTGAGTGCACAGGACAGTGCGATGGAATGCATGCAAAATGCAATGAGATGCGCAAAACAGCGCAAAATTGAAATGCACAAAACAGTGCAATGCGCAGAACAGCGCGAGGTTTGAAATGCACAAAACAGTGCAATGCGCAGAACAGCGCGAAGTTTGAAATGCACAAAACAGTGCGATGCGCAGAACAGCGCGAGGTTTGAAATGCACAAAACAGTGCAATGCGCAGAACAGCGCGAACAATTTTGAAATGCACGAAACAGTGCAATGCGCAGAACAGCGCGAGATTTGAAATGCACAAAACAGTGCAATGCGCAGAACAGCGCGAAGTTTGAAATGCACAAAACAGTGCAATGCGCAGAACAGCGCGAGGTTTGAAATGCACAAAACAGTGCGATGCGCAGAACAGCGCGAGGTTTGAAATGCACAAAACAGTGCAATGCGCAGAACAGCGCGAACAATTTTGAAATGCACAAAACAGTGCGATGCGCAGAACAGCGCGAGATTTGAAATGCACAAAACAGTGCAATGCGCAGAACAGCGCGAAGTTTGAAATGCACAAAACAGTGCGATGCGCAGAACAGCGCGAAGTTTGAAATGCACAAAACAGTGCAATGCGCAGAACAGCGCGAAGTTTGAAATGCACAAAACAGTGCGATGCGCAGAACAGCGCGAAGTTTGAAATGCACAAAACAGTGCGATGCCAAGTGTGACATGCATGCCACACGGAGTGTAAATGGGCTTAAATGCGCAACAACGCACGTATTCCGGAATGCATGACAATGCATGGAATGGAAATGCAATGATGATGCATGAGAAATGTGCACGACAATGCAAAGGGGTGCGTGTTGCAACGCATGTAACATGTGCATAACAATGCAAATGTGTGGCGCATGACAGCGCGATGCAATGCACAGAAGTAGTGTGATGAACTCGCACAACACACATGGGGCAACTTTTGAATTTAAAAGGATACAAAAAGGATACACCTTGCATGAATTCGAGTGCCACGCACTGGAGACACGGCCCGCGGTCAAAACGGAGGCCGGTTGAATGTCGGAGATGCACTTTCTTGCACTTTCTTGAGCTATAAAGACCCAAAACAGCTCAAATGGCCTAAACAAGGCTGTGGGAACCCCACCGGCCGAAAGATGAGGCCACCGGCTGGCCATCGGCACAAAAACAATTCCATCGGCACAAAAAAGTGCCGACCGGCACAAAAAAGTGCCGACCGGCAAACAGTTGCTGGTGCGGGGCAGTTTTGTCTTTTCACCTTGGGTGTTATAAAATAGGGCTTCATGCCCTATTTTCTCACTTCTCCACCGCTGAAAACCTTTGTTCTCTCTCCCTAGAGTGCTTCTCTCTTATTTTTCGCTCGTTTCTTCGCGTTCTACGCCCGTTTCGTCGTCGGATTCGCGATCCTCTTCGCGTTTCGGACATTTTCCACCGATCACATTCTCGTTTCGGTGCCTCGTTCGGCGTTCTCGCCTTTTCGGGGTTCGTTCCCCTCACTTTCCTCTTCATTTCCGTGCCTTTTCACATTCCGGCCTTCCCGGCCATTTCCGACCCTCTCGGGAGTTGACTTTTCAGTTGACTCTTCGCATTCCGGCTCGGTTTTCCCTTTTCCGGCCATTTTCACACCACTCTCTACATGGCGGACGACATTCCACGTGGCGGGACTCCCCCGGACCACGAGATGGATCCCGGGGTCGAGCTCTTACCACTGAGCGAGCGCCCGTTCGACCCGGCGACCTACCGGCCGGCGATCCACGTTCTGCCCCCAGACGGCCTGCGTCAGTTCCGGAGCTTTGAGAGGTACGCGGCGCCTGAGCTACTACTACGCGAGCCTACCTTCCACCTTTCATTCGGCACTTCCGAGGTAACTCTTCATCTTCTGCTTTACTTTCTGCAATGTAGGATACAAAACTGCCATAGTTAGCTGTATTCTCTAATTGCTGAAATCTGATATGTCGTAGACCGTAGTTGACTGTAAACATACATACAACTGATATCTGCTTGAGACTGACACATGCACACACACTGCACTAGTCCTGAATCACCCAAACACACGGCACCCACTGTATTCTACTGCACACACACTGGTACCCAGTATTTGTCTGAATCTGTTAGATTTGCACACATGCTACATCTGTTCTGAAACACCCAAACACGCTGACACAGCACACATATTTTACTGTAAGCACACCGGCACCCGGTATTTGCCTGAATCTGACAAACTTGCATACATGCCATATCCGTCTTTTCACAACTGCATTTTGAATGTTGTCTTGCAATTGTCATTTTCTGTTTGCAGGAGGGTTCCCATACCATTCGCGGGTATGGGAATACTGGTGCACGGGAGTGGTATGATGAGCTCCCTGATGCGGTCCAGCGCATCGTGGACCGAGCGGGCTTCGGCACCTTCTGCCGAGGGCTCTCTAGGCTCTCCACATGCAGACCTCTTCTCGCCGCTTTGGCGGAGAGGTGGTGGGACACCACCGATTCTTTCCATTTTTCTGCTGCGGGGGATATGACGATGACCCCTTATGACTTCTCGATGCTCACAGGCATCGGGGTAGGGGGTGATCCGATCCCCTTCGACACCGACATGGATGAGTGGACCGCCGCTCAGGTCCATCTACTGGGGGAGGCGCCACCGCTAGCTCGTCCAGGCTTCGTCCGATACTCCTGGTTCGAGGCACAGTTCAGGGTCCAGCCCGCATTTGGGGAGGAGGTGCAGATGACCGAGGAGGACGTGGAGAGGTATGCCCGCGGCTTCCTCATGTTCCTGTTCGGGACTACTATCTTCGCCGACCGGGCGAACACCGTGCCTCTCTGTCTCCTCAGCGCACTGGTGGACGTCCGGGACATCTTGCACTATGACTGGGGCGGCGCCGCTCTAGCCACCCTGTACGGCTATATGAGCTCGGCTTCTCGCGGCAGCGGCCAGCTGCTTGGAGGCTACTGGCGGGCTTGGGAGGTACATTTCTTCTCCACTTTTTTCATTCCTATCTCGTACTTTCTGTACTCTGTACACTGCACACACTGCGGTCTGCTTTACACTCACTGTATACTGTACACACGGCACACACATACATTCTGCTTTACACTGACTGTACACTGCTCACACTGTACACTGCACACAATACACGGCTCAACACACGGCTCTGCCATTTCTGCTTCATTCTGTATATCCTGCTTTTTCTGATAGTCATACTGACATCTATTTTGCAGTTGTGGGTTTATGCCTACTTCCCTAGGCTTGCACCTGTGCCAGTTGCGGAGCCTCCTCCGGCTGTCCCGTTCTCGAGTCGCTTTGACGGGAGATGAACCCGGCGACCACGGGAGACGTTCGGCTTCTTCCGCCGATATTTCGACACCATCACTCCGGCCGAGGTATGCTTTACTTTCACTTCATTTAGCTTCGCTTTCCCACTGCATATTTCAATAACAGTAGATAACAAACTGTCTGTCACTTTCAGATCACATGGCGGCCATGGGCTTCGCTGCCGTCGGCGATGCGGGGTCGGTTCCCTGGTGCTGAGGAGACCTCGCGTTTTCGGATTTTGCTTGAGGACCCGGCCTGTTGGGCTTGGTACCTGGGGGAGCGTTTTCTACGCCAGACCCGCGGGTTACCTGAGCAGATAGTCCCGGCTCACCCTCCTGCAGAGATGAGGGAGACCGAGGGGCTGACCTCTGAGCAGCTGGATGATTACTCCATCGGCTGGGAGGAGGCCGGCTTCCGAGGCACCGGCGACTATCAGGAGTACGTGCAGACGTACCTGATGCGACCTTTGAGCGGCCATCGAGCAGAGGGGGCCAGGCATGTAGCATCGGCGGCTGGGGCCGGAGCGGGAACAGGGGCTGGATCTTCGAGGGCCCGGGTCCGTGGTAGGGGTGGAGCGCGGGGAGGACGAGGAGCTGGCTGGCCTGCCCTGCCCGCTGTACTGACTTTCCAGGGGCAGGGTGGGTCGACCTATCAGATCCCCTTCGCCCCTCCACCGGCTGGTCACGAGTTCATTGACGTCCTCGACCTTCCGCCGGTATGTTCTACTGCATTTTGTACAGTTATTCATTTCAGTTTACTTGATATTCCACAGAATATTGATGCATCTGATACTTTTGCAGGCTTCTTCTGAGTACACCCGTCAGTCGTTGGCGATGAATGCCTCGATGATGGGGATGCTCCAGCGGACATTTGACCTTCTAGCCGTCTACAGCATACCGGTATGTCCTTCTGACACTGGCCTCAAACCATTCATACACTGCTTTACATAATCTGATGCACGGCACAACACCTGATACACTGATCTCACAGTATCTGAACACTGCATACACTGCATTCTGCACTAAACTCTGTACTGATAAACTGCTCACGGCATTCATACACTGTACTCATACACTGCATTCTGCACTGATAAACTGCTCACGGCATTCATACACTGTACTCATACACTGCATTCTGCACTGATAAACTGCTCACGGCATTCTTACACTATACTCACACACTGCATTCTGCACTGTTAAACTGCTCACGGCATACTGATGCATTTCCCTTTTTGTGTACTTTTCAGCCTCCTTTCCAGATTCCCATGGCAGGAGGTGCTCCAGCTAGACCTTCTGTCTCTGCTCGGGGGAGAGATGAGGAGGGCAGGATATTTCCCCGTACCAGGGGAGGGCGTACTCACGTCGGGAGTAGCTCGCGAGCTCCAGTCCCGGACGATGACGACGACGAGGAGTCAGAGGCGGAGGCAGGGTCATCGGAGGAGGAGACCGGAGGCGATTCTAGCTCGGGCTCTGACGACGATGTTGATGATGCCCCTGGACCTTCGTCCAGGAAGAGGACTAGGACGGACTGACGGCCCTTGGAGTCGCTGGACATAGATGCAGATCTTTGCTATCTTTTCTTTCTTTCTTGTACTTTTCTTTTTGGTTGGTAGATAGATTACCTTGTACTGCCGCAGGCAGATTTTTGTTTCCAAAACTTGTACATTTCAAAAGCTAAGTAAATGAAACAGACTTTTTATCTGAAAAAGTGTTCGCATTTACACATTTCGTGCATTGCATCGCATCTCATCATGTTACACCTCGATGTAAATGGAATTGATTGGTTGTCTGAAAAATTAAACATTCGCGCTGTAATAATCAGATAACTAAACAGCCAACAGCAAAATAACCCAAGCAACCCACTGCCTGATTCTGGACACACAGCCCTTACTCTGTTGGGGATTAACCTGCATACAGCCCATAACACAGCATTCGATTCATTCTGCACACGGCAATTCTAAACAAAACAGCCCAATCTGACAAGACGGACCTCAAAGATGGAACCGGTTGGAGTCGAAATGCGTTCAAATGTAGAGAATGGCACAGCATTCTAAGCATAAGCGATTTTTGAAATCGAATGAGGGTTTTTCAAACCGGGATATCGAGCCTACCACTGAACACAGCGGGGAGGACTCAAACAAAGAGGTACACAACCTAAACACAACGAGGCGCGCTCGGAAAAGACTCAAAACAAAAGACGAGACCGTCGAATGAAAGAGACACGACACACAGACGCGTAAACGAAGATGGGAGACCTCGGACCACGAGGAGCCAGTTCAATCTGGGTATTGTTTCCCACCCTTTCTCATTTGTGATCCTCACATCACTCGACTCTCAAGCTCGGATTTTCTCTCAAAACCGTTTTCCTCACTTTTCTCTCAACTTACACCTCTCTATTCTTCAATCTCTCATTTTCCATCCCTCCCCGGGGTGATTAATGGATGAATAGGAAGTTGCGGGTTCATGCTCAACATCGTTAGCTCACAGCTATTTCTTCTGACGGGTAGAGCGCTTTTCTGGCAAGTACGTCGATGACGGGGGAAAGACAGAACGCCTGGCTCAACTGTGCCCCTAGTTCATCATTTTAACCATTTTTCGTTTTTGCTTTCTACTAAAACGGTTTTGATCAAAACGAGAGTCGGATTAACGCACTTGTTCGATTTTTGATTTGAAAGGCATGCAAGTCAGGCTGTAAGCACTGAAAGTTTTCCTTTTTTGGGTCCAAGACAATGGTCCAGTTTTGGAAAATGGAATAGTTTTCGAGAAAATAGTCAACCTCAGTAAAAATTTTCAAAAACTATTTTTCAAACAGCTGATGCTCGACAAGCGTGGAGCTTACCCTTTGAGATGCGCAACCTCGGATCGGAGGCAATGGAAAATTGCCCCTGGTTTGAAGGAGGGTGGGAGGCAACGGAAAGTTGCCCCTAGTCTGAATGGCGTCTCACGACGGCTTGTGGCAACGGAAAGTTGCCCCTTGTTTGGGATGGTGCCGCAGCAATCCACAGACAGTCTTCATTGGCGGTGGTCGAGCTCTTAGACATAGAGATGACGAAGACGGTCACAACACATATATGGACACAATCACCTTGAAGGGTGTTGGCCACTGGACTTTGGAACGAAATTGAAACCATTGCATGGACTGAGACGCTTATGAAAGTGTTGGGGGCTGGACTTCATGATGAAGTTGCCTACGTATCCCAAACATGGGAATCAAGCCTTACGTAGTTCCGGTTAAGGTCCACTCGGGTATTTTAACCTTCACTTTGTTTGGCTCTTATTTTTGCCAAGGCGCCCAATGCGGGTTTTCGACCTTGCGAGCTTCTTTTCATTTTCTATTTCTTTTTCATTTCTTTTTCTTTTCTATTTTTTTCTTTTCTTCTTTTTCAATCTTTCTTTTTGTATTTTTCTCTTGCTCTAACTTTTGCCTGGGCCGCCCTTCCGGGTTTTCGGCCCAGCGAGCCTCTCAAAGGGTAAAAGTGTAGCAAGTCCATGCCAAATGGTTTTTTTGAAATTGAAGCCTCTCTGTATCTAGGAGAACGGATGTTGCACTGATTCGCGGAGAATCCATCCCGGTTGCTCTACGAGCTTCTTCCGACGAGATCTACTCCTTCTGATTCGGCTTTGGTGCCTCCTGCTCGAGGGCTGTTTCGAAACTGGCCACACGGGCCTCCATGGCGTTTGTCCGTTGAACTTTCTGAACATTCTGAACGGGTTCAAACTCGGAAAACAAATAGGTTGAATCTTGAGACTGAGAGCGATCCTAGGCTGCGCAATCTTAAGAGTGATTCCACACAGGTCTTCGCAGGGCCGCGTAAAACATTTGCTTTTGAAAGTTTTTAAGAAGGCGACGAATCGCTCGCGCCGAAGATAGTGTGGAACTAATCTGGATCAGGCCAGGGTCCTTCTCAGTACTCACGCCGACAAGCATGATTTCATTCATAAAAAGGCTTAGCACGCCTCTCTTTCTCTCAAAATGATCAAAATTTTGCAAAACCCGAGGAATTCCTTCCTCTTCGTTTTCATCACCGCAGTGTTCAAAAGTTTGTTTTTTGAAAAATTTAGGTTAATGCAATGAGTTTGGGCACACAGGAGAGCAGGCGACATGTACTGTCAGCCCATTCAAATTCTCTGGTCCTTATGCTGAAAGCAAGCATGAAGGTTGAGATAGCAACAGCTGTTTCAATCGGCTCTGTTGGTGCAACTGGCCCCTTGGCAGAAACAGACTCAAAACAAAAAAAACAGATAATAATTACAAAACAAAATGGTGTTCGGGACAACAACCCCAGAATCACCTGGTATTATATACAACGGGGACTGACTCGATACAACCAGACAAACCCTTAAGCAAAAAAGACTGACTCAAGACAAAGAGACAGACTCAAAACAAAAGACTGACTCGACATCCAAGCCAGGATTTACAAAACTCGGTTTCACCGATGCTCAAAAATGCGTGCCAGACGCTACATCCAAACTACACCAAATGTTGCCCGCAGGCGGTTCACTTTACATGCTCGCAGTATCTGAGCCCTCGAAATCCAACAACTGAGTGGTGACGGGCTTGCCTGAGGTGGGTGGTAGGATAACCTTGTTATCAATCAAATCCTGCACTTCATGACGAAGGCGGGAACATCCATCGGTACTGTGACCGGACTGCTGATGGTACGCGCAGTACAAGGTAGCATCATGAGTGGCGGGGAGATTCTTCGGGAGTGGCCAGGACTCCAAAGGCTTAAGATGCCCATTCTTCGCCAATATCAGCAATGCCCTAGACAAAGGCATGTGGAGGTCGTGAAAGACCCTGCGCCCTCGGGGCAGGTACTTTGCAGTTTGAGGATTCTTGCCAGATGCGCTGGCGAAAGGATCAGCTGGCGCTGCCTTGGCTTTTTGAACCTTTCCCGGTGCAGGGGTGGGAGCTACTGGAATTGTCTGGGCATGACGGGGCCCATCCCGGTTTTCTGTCTGGCTTGAGCTGCCTTTGATCGGAGCGGGGAAAGCATCATCTACAACTTTGGTCACTATTGCAGATGTTTGTTGCTTGTTCATCCCTCTGGCCTTCAAAGCCTCGACTGCCCACAGCAGTTGCTCAATGGGGTCGGCGTCTATCTTTGCCTTGTCCTTTCCTTTGGCCTCAGCCTGATCGAGGGCCTGGGTTGGTGCTGGCATGTCGTGGCTATAGCCGGAAGCCACCTCTGGCTGGCTGAGCTCTATCACAATCCGCCCCAGTAGCGGGGGCTCCTGTGGTACAAAATTCCCGGCATACGGTGCCGCTGGCGGTGAAGCCGACATTCCATAGGCGAGGTCTGCCACAGACCTTTGGAGATCGCCTATCATCCCCATCAATTCGAAGGTGGTGGGCTCACGAGCCTGGTATAACTGGGGAGTCCAGACCGGGTGCACAACGGGCATCCTGGGCGGGTATGACATACTGATGCTGGCCTCACTTTGCGGAGTGGTTCCCTGCTCCGATACAGCCGTCATAACCACAATCTCTTCTGAACTTGGCGCCGCCATAAATCCTGCCTCAGCAAGGGGGAGACACTGGTTATTCTGTATCAACTCTACAACTCTCTGAACTGAAAGAAAAACAGACGGCATTTCAGCCCAAACTGATCAATCACGGGTGTAGCCAAACAACTGTACCCTACTGCTGATCACTGTTCCCAGAAGTCACTGTTCCCGAAAGCTGAACCAATACCCGCGGATAACTGATTCTCACAACTGATACTGATACTGGTGTCCCCAGGTTTGATACTCAAACTTGCAAACTGACATGTGCGTTCCTGTAGAGCAACACTCTAAAAGCACATAGCAAGTAAAAGAGAACAAAACACCCCTATGTTGGGGTAGGGTTTCCCTGTCCTATTTTGTCAGGAGCTACGGTTTCACTACGCACACAGCGGTTTCAAACAACTTAGCATCGGGTAAGCAACCTGTCCTAGCTTGGAATGGTCACTATGGATCCGAATATGCACTAGGTCGAATGGTCAAAAAGGGGTGCCCCGGTAAAACCGAGGTTTGCGTTCCCATACTGTCAGAGCCCATAGCCGGTCAGCCTTATGGACATGCCTTGACAAGACAAGCCTCCGGCAAACCGTTCAGGAATGGCAGATGGCAAACACTGTGTTCCTAGGCGCACCAATGCACATGCAATGCAAAGAAACACATAAATGAGATCAAAACAGGATATCACGAGTTCGAGTCAAGCTCTCTAAACTCCCCAGTGGAGTCGCCAGAAACTGTAGCAGCGCCCGCGGAGGGGGCCTCGTGCTACAGTTCGGACTCGATTTGTGTCACGGTTCTTAATCTGAACCAAAGAGTCCAAATCTGGCAAATCGTTTTGAGAAACAGATTTTTGAAAAAGTAGTGCCAAACATGGACTGCTTTGCCAGATACAGAGTCGCCACCTAAATATTTTTTAAATGGGAGAATTTAGGAAACCCTGACTCGGTGCCGAAGGCCACGTGTCCGTCATCACCGGAGTTGTCTCGGCTCGGGAGCTTGGGTACGATCGGGGAAGGTCAGCTATGAGCACCCCCTTTCGCCCGGTCCGAAGACCGGCCTCTACTAACCGTGATATCCGTTTTTGAAAACTTTACGTGTTCTTATTCCATTTATTAGCCTAGAATTACTATGTTATGCGCACAGCAAACAAGTATAGACTAGATTGCCTAATTTGGAAATAAACATTGCATATCTGTTTGGTTTGAAAATGCTTTGGAATTTGCTACTCGCAAGTAGGCTAAAATACGGATTTCAACGAGTTTTTCCAACTCAAACAATCCGGCCTTCACCCACAGGCATTCAAAACAGTTTAACACATAAGCATCTAGCCACATGTTAAGCATGCTGTCATGGTAACATTCACGCTCATGCGATATGCTAAAGCGGAAATACTTACATAGTACTCCGTGCCAAAACAAAGAACTTGTTAGCAAACATGCATGATCCAAGTCCATGTGAAGTGCCTAATGCATCGCATACAAAATGTCGCTAAGATGGGCTCGGCTAATCCTAGACATGTCATGTGAAAATGCACAATTAACACATATTCAGTTCGGAATTGAAGTACTGATGCAGTTAGCGTGATGTACCGAGCCTAATGCATGTAATACAAATGCATGGATGCACACATGCATAGCATAAGGTATGCTAAATTAAACGTGCCCTAATACTAACCATTAAAGCGGGTAAGTAAAAGGGAAGAAAGAAGTGAGGTTGGAAGACATACACACCACCCACACACACTTATTACAGATTTACCCTCGCTCGGAGGGACCGAATAAATATTACAAATTAATTAACTACGCAAGCTAATTAAATATTACAAATTAATTAATTAACAAATTAACTAATTTAGGAAAATAGTAAAATGTCTCGAGAAGCGCGCCGCCATGCGCAAGCTGCCTCTGTTTTCCTCCCTTTCCTCCTCTGGAGGTTGTCAAAACCTCAGGACTACATCCTTGGACAGAGGGGATCATCACCGGCTAGATGAAATTTCCACTGGCAGTGTTGTATGGCCATCGGCACAAAGTTGAAGCTGTCGGCAGAGAAAATAGTGCCGGTCGGCACATTACACTGCCGGTCGGCAGAGTATTCCTGCAGAACCTGCAACTCATAGCAACAGAGGGCAAAACAAGGCATGGCAGCATATTTCAAGGCATGTATGCACCAACCATGTCTCTTATCATTGTAATGACTCAAAGGGACATGTGCCTCGGTTCTTGGACCACCAATCACGCATTTCCATGCATGATGGCCCAAAGAACCAAGTATGCAACTTTGGTTTCAAATGCAATGCAAACCAATCAAACAAAACTCCCAATCCCTATCACCCAAGTCAAGGGACAAGGCATGCATGCAAGATGCAATGCAACCTAGGCATACAAGCTAGGAATGCGACATGACATGGCAAGGCACTTATGCAATCATGCAAGCATACATAGGGCAATGCAAATGGATGGCAAGATGGACTTATACATGAATTAGGCAGCTCTAAAATAGGCCTAAAACAGTAGCCATTGTGCTAAAAGGTGAGGGCTAAATGGCATGCACACACACATGCACATAAGGACCAACACTTAAGCATAAATCAAACAACATTCAAGCACACTTGAAAGAAGGAAACATGGACAAATTAGCATGCAACATGAGCCCTAAAATCATGTTATAAAATGATGCCAAATCAAGTTATAAATCAAGTCAAGCATGCAACAAATAGTCCAAGTGTTCAAGGCAAATCAATAAGGCATTGAACTACACTTATCATGACCAAACATGGCGTGCATTAAACAACTAAAAATAGATTTTTAGCATGTTAAAACAAGGCCAAAGGACTCCTTAGATGGCATCTAAGTGGCCCAAATACAAAGGCATACACCATGACCAAAACATGGAGCACTGCAACACATGCTTTCAAAGCATTAAAGAGGCATGCAAGGTAATCAAACAAGCATGGAAATAGGACTGAAATAGCATGTAGGATGATTCCAAATCACCAAAACAATGCAAAGATGGCATGCTACACATGCACATACTCAAGGCCAACAAGCCCAAATACAAAGGAGCTATATAATGCATGCAAAGATCAACCCAAACGATTATGGACAGAGCTAAAACATGTCAAAATAAGCACATAAACTTCACAAATACAAGCCTAAAACATGCTCCAACAAAGGCTAACAACCTAGAACATGTTAAGGCACAAATAGGGCATTACATGGCAACTATGCTAAACATGCATGGAGTTCCAAAACCAACTTGAAATCATGTTATATCATGGATATATAAGCATGAAAAACAAACCAAATATGCTTAACACACACTCAAGCATAGGCTTCCTTAAGAGGCCAAAATAGGTCCTTTTCAAGGACAACAAGGAGAGGGGGTGGCCCTCTCCTTCTTGGGACTTCAAAGCATCATCTTCACCACTGAAATCCCTCAAGATTTCAGTGGTGAAGAGACCTCAACACCAAAATCCCGGAGCTAGCACAAAATGGCTCAAAATGAGGCCTTTTGAGGCCTAAGGGTGGTCAACACCCCTCAAACAACAAAACACTCTTAATAAACAATAAAGAGGGCTTAAAAATAGAACTTTTTTATGTTATACAATAATCACAAAAACAGCTCTAAGACTAGTAGAAAATTGATGCAAGAATGGGGAAAAAAAAAGACTAGAATCTCACCCTTGATGCCTTCTTCAACAAAGATGCTCCAATGGCCTCCTTGAGCTTGAATCCAAGACAAAAACTTCAAAACACACTCTTTAGAACCTCAGCTCCAAGAGGAAGGTGAAACACTAGGTGTTTGTGTGCAATAGTGAGACACGAAACGCCTAGTGTACAAAATGAGAGGAAAAGAGAGATAGGTGAGTGTATCTAACCCTAACCCTAGGAAAAACCAGAGCTCTCCTCTGTCTTCTCTCCTCAAAAATGTCTAAAGGCTCCCCTCTTTGCCTTAGAGAGAGCTTCTCTCTATATGCCTCTTGTAAAGCTTACAAGACAAGCTTTGCAAGAGGGAGATCCCTCCATACACGTGTATGGAGGGGAGCAAAAGCTATACAGCTGTCTAAAAATATCTGCAAAAGCAGATGAACAGCAATCGGCCGGCAAAAAATGCCATCTTGGCCAAACAAAGTGCCGACCGGCACAAAATAGTGCTGACCGGCAACAAAGAGTGCCGGCCGGCAAACTATATTGCCGGTGGCAGCAAAAACCAGCCGGTGGCATCTAGCCACTGCCGGTGATGGGTGGGGATGGTCTACAAGCCCCACCCTGCCCTTCCAAGGCAGGATGCAAGTGTTTGGTGCAAAACCAGACACTAAAAGGTCAAGTTCGGAGATCCTGAGACAAGGCGCACGAGCCGAGGCCTCCGGGAACTCCAAACGAACACAAACAAGGATAATCACCGAGTGTTCAAACAGTGACGTCCAAGTCTTGAGGACGGTCAAAAATGGGGTGTCTACAGTGTTGCTCAACCCTTAGAATCTAATGGATTTATCTCATAAAATTAGGGTTACATATGCAATCTCATTCGGCTATTATGAGCAAAGGAATTAATTCAGAAAAAAATAGTTGGATGGCCTTAAAAGAAATGTTGGCTCTATTTAGTTGCTTAGAATAAACCAGAAATAGAATCCAAATCTTAGATAAAACTTGGATCTTGAAAATTGTTTGATTGCGTGAGTTTAGAAAGCTAGATAGTCACTGTTTAGAACCCAATCAAACAAGGATATTGTGCCTAGCTCACCTATCGGCTCTACTAAGGTGAGGTTTTCATTTTTGGAAAATAAATCACCATGAAAATATGATCAGAAATGCTATGCCTAAACTATTTAATATGATTGATATATATATATATATATATATATTCCCTCAATTTTTTGGGGCCAAATAAGTAACTCTAGGTTAGGACATCCAAAAGGTAAAAAAGGATTAAAGAGCATATACAGAGGGCCCCATAAAACAACATTGGAAGAGACAATCAGATATAACAAAAGCCGCACCTATCGACAAAGTGATGTAGAAAATAAGGGAAGTATCACAAACAGAGCCTTAGGGGTCGTTTGGCATTGGCTAATATAGCCAACTTTTTAAGACTTTTTTAGCCTGGCTTTTTTTCGTTTGTTTTTGGAACTTTTTTGACTCTCGTGAGAGAAAAGGTATAATGATTATGGGTAAAAAATGATATTTTGTCTTATTGGCTTATATAATTTATTTTGTGTTTTTGTGCTTTTTCAGTCCCAAAATGCTAGTCAAACGAGCACTTTAGTATCAAATCCAGAGCGTTAAACAGAAGATAACCAAACATATCAACTCACGAATGAATAACAAGTAAGCATGAAGGACCTTTCCACATCAGAGACTAGTTATTATTTAACCAAAATCACAATAAATGGTTAACCAAAAGAAGAAATACTGAAGCTATATAAAAGCCCAGGGTTAAAGGGATATCAGTTACAAAATATAAATATGCAAATTAAAGCAAGAAGAAATGAAAACAACAATGCCTATTACTGGAATCACAGTAATAGCAGAGAGAGAGACAGAGAGAGAGAGAGAGAGAGAGAGAGAGAGAGACCTGCTGGATATGGTCAGTAGTCATGACCATGGGGTGCTGTTGTTTCATCTGCTTGAGTTGATGCTGCATTCTTCTTCTTGATCAGTTGATCTATAGCAATCTCGGTTGTCCCTTTACTGTTCTGTTGTATTCCGGACTCGGTTCCGTGATGTTGGTGGTGGTATACCTTGTTTTCATCCTTTAATTCCACTTGATTGAGTTTTAGGATGTATTGGGCAGAGTTGTTACAGGTTAGTTAGGCTTTGGTTTCAATTCTTTATTGCCCAGTTTTTAAGAGGTCCGCTCGAGCGGAGATTGCACGCTCCCAGTTTTTTCGTGTCCCTACAAAACTTCTGCAGGTGTGATTTTTACGCTCGAGCGGGTTTTTTTACGCCCGAGCGATAGCGCTCGAGTGGGTATTCTGGCGCTCGAGCGGGTAGTACTTTTTGGTGTAAGTTCCGGGAGGGGGAAATCTATGCTCGAGCGGACTTGTTTTCGCGCTCGAGCGGATGTACTTTATTCTTGTGTCTTGGCGCTCGAGCGGACCTTATTGCGCTTGAGCGGACCTAGTTTTTTTGTTCTTGACGCTCGAGCGTTGTGTTCTCCGCTCGAGCGGGAATGTCGTATATCAGTTGGCAGTTGGGCATTTTAAAATCACTTTTTACATTCTCTCTCTCTCTCTTACTTTCTAAAAAGACATTTTGAGAGTTCCTCTCTCTAGAAACTCCCTTCTCTCTAGGGTTTGATCTAGTTAGAGTGTTCCCTTTTCCTTCGGCCTTTGTAAAAGTTAGGTTGATCGTCGAGGGCTACACTTTGATCCGAGAATATTGAGTTTTGGAGCATGTTGAGTTTCTTCATCTTCTTTCCTTGAGCTCTGAATTTGAGGTAGGGATTCCTACTCACTCTTATGGTCTTTGACATAGATTTTTGGTTGTTTTGATAAAGTGTTGAAGTTGGGTAATTTTGGGACTTAGGGTTTCAAAATGTTGAAAGAGGGTTTTGTTATTTTGATTTCAAGAATGTGTATTTTGAGTTTCAAAATAATGATATTGTTGTTGGTTGTTGAAATATAGACCATTGGGTCAATATTGGGAAATGGGGTAGAAAACCCTAATTGGTTGTATAAATTAATTAGTATGATTAATTTGAGAAAATGGTGGTTATATGGAATTGAGTTGGAAATAATGAAATTGGCTCATTATATGGTTGAATAGTGGAGTTAGATTTATTAATCGTTTACTTTTGAAAACAATGATATTTTATTTGTTGGAGCTTTTATTATCTGTTTAGAAATAATTGCTTGGGCTACCGGTGGAGGGTAGTTTTGATTGTTGTAGACAATGCATGATGATTAGGCAAACTGAAACTAATCAATTGGATATGTCATAGAGTATGACGGTTGATAGAATACATTAACGTTATGTATTGATTGATTGTGTATATGACCTTTGTGTATATACGTTGTGTGTGTGGGAGGAGATAGGGGATGTACTCCACGGTTTAGGGGAAGATAGGGGATGGACCTCTAAACCGGATGTTGTTTGGGAGGAGATAGGGGATGGACTCCACTGATATAGCTCATATGCTTGTCAGATAATGTGTTGATATAGCTCATATGCTTATCTTGGAAGTGTTGATACAGCTCATATGCTTATCATTGGAATTGTTGATATAGCTAATATGCATATCTGCTGAAATGTGGATACAGCTTGTATGCTTATCAGTTGAGATGTTGATACAACTAGTATGTTTATCTATTGTAAAATGGGAAATGTTTAATATGAGTCACTGTCTCATATAAGTGGTTGGCCAGGTTCTGAGCCGTTGATGTAAATTGTGAAATTGATAAGAAATGGAAACTGAAATGAAACATGAACATAGTGGACATGAAATGGAAATGGGTTATGAACTGGTTTATGGAAAATGAACATTTATCAATTGCTAATGTCTTAGTCATTGCTCATACTGTGTTTAGCATATCTCTACTGGGCGTTGGCTCACCCTTTATGGGACATTATTTTCAGGTACAGGTAGTACGCCACCTCCAAGGACATAGCTTGGATGATGATGAGAGTTGAAGACTCCTTTTGTTTATTTTATTTGTATTACATGTATATCAAGCCAAGGGCTTATTTTGTATAGAGTTAGTACTCTTCTTTTGTGTAACCAAGTGTTGACTTGGAAAGCTGTAAGCCCATAGGGCATTTGCTTTTGTTGTTAACATGTAATACAGTGTAAGAATTACTCTGATGAATAGAAATTGTTGGTTTCTTCTTTATCAATGCATGTCTAAAGTGATGGGTTTTATGTGTTTTTTTTTAGGGCGTTACATGATCTTATTGTTCTCTGATGTTTTCTGCTCCCCAAATGCTTTTGTTTTTGTTTTTGTTTTTGTTTTTGTTTTTGGTTTACTCCTTTGTCTGTGTTCCTATTTTTGAACAGTCCAAATCAACTAATTTTACGTGTGTGAGTGTGAGACAGAGATGTAACTTGGAGGCTCCAGGTGATACCTTTCTTGGGATTCTACTCACACTTTTTTCGAGGTCCCAGCCGTGTCACTCTGTCAGAGTAGTAAGTGATGAGTTGGGACCAATGTTTGTTGAGTAATGATACATCTTTCTAATTTTGGAATTTTAATTGAACTCTAATGATATGTCTAAGAATAAAAAATATAAAATAAAATAAAACTAAAGTCAAAACATCACATTACAAAAGAGTTCAATCTCATTAGAGCACCTTTATTAGAATTCTCAATATTTTTCTCGTTTGTTATTAGTTTTCTGAATCCGATTTTGTTTACACACCCATAAGGTTTATGAGCAAAATGTATTCTGATTGTAGAAATGTTACAATGTCAACTTTAAAAAAATAAAAATAAAAATAAAAAAGGTGCATAAAAAAAGTAACGGATTTTGAGGATAAATTTGTAAATTTTGTGGCGAAAATTACATTATCCGAGTTAAAAGTTGTGAATGATGAAGTTTTGGTATACACTCTAAAGTTATAAATGACAAACTTAATTTTTTTGTAATAAAAATTATATTTTTTGTGATGAATAAATTTTCTTACTTTTTATGTAAAGTACATATCATATGTACTATTTTTTGGTGCTCATGATAGCCTTTCCTTTCTGATTAATCCAAAATGTAAAGTTCATAGTATAAAAATACTTTTTGAACTTGAAGTTCAGAGTTTTGGACCAATCAAATAGTGTGCATAAAGAGAGAAAAATTCACAAAAAAATCTAATGTAATGTTAAAATTTAAAACCTTTTAACTACATAAGAGAAAAAATTATAGGGAATTTTTAAAAAAAATCTTATTTCTAGTATTTTGGACAAATTAATTCAAGTTAATTTCTTATAACCCATTTAGTCTTGTAACTATCCAAAACATTAATAACCCCAATTTAAATTTAACATAAAAAATGAAAACTAAATCTATATTTTAGAAGAAAAGTACACTAATTTAAATATTTATCCCATTTGGATTGGAATCTATGTATTGAGGAAAAAAAATCATGGAAGTTGAAGCCTAGTATAATTATACTATTTGAAATCTTGCTCTTCATATTTATATATATACTAGCATATCATATGTGCTATGCACAAGGATAAAATAATATACTATTTAATCAAAATATGATAATTATACTTAATTTTTTTATATTACGTAAAATAAAAGTTAAATGGAAGTTAGCTCATCGAGATTTTCTTAATTGTTTAAAATTAAGAAAATCAAAAAAATTAGTATAAGATATTGATCATAAGGATTCTTACTAAAAATCTCATTTTGCTTATATAAATGGGAGTATAAGATTCACTTTATATAAATAAAACCATTCACTTCATATAAGATTGTTTGGGCGAGAAGTTTATTTTGAATCAAACAATCTTAGCTGTTTAATCTTTAAGTAGGTAAATATTTGATTTATTTCAAATTAAATGAATTTAACCAATATATTTTGATAAAACCACTAAAATCTCAGTTAAACCAGCAAATCAGTCAAACCGAAAACGATTCACTCTATTGGCTAGGTCAATGGACCAGCCAACTTATACAAAAATTAATTAATTAAAACTTTTATATTTTATTTTAATTTTAAAATTTAAACTGTCTTAAACTAAAATGTAATGCCCTCAAAATAAACCCATAAATCATGCATTCGCAACATCCATAAACATAAGAGAAATAAACATATTTCTATTCATCAGAGTATTTAGTCCAAAAGTATTACATGTTGACAACAAAAATAAATGCCCTACGGGCTTACAACTTTCCAAGTCAACACTTGGTTACAAAAGAAAAGTACTAACTCTACACAAAATAAGCCCTTGGCTTGATATACATGTAATACAAAAAGGAAATCACAAAAAGATGTCCCAACCACTAAGCCTCTCAAGCTACGTCCTTGGAGGTGGTATGCTACCTGTACCTGAAAATGATGTCCCATATATGGTGAGCCAACGCCCAGTAGAGATATGCTAAACATAATATGAACAATAACTAAAACGTTAGCATTTGATAAATGTTTAACTCACATAAACCAACTCATAGTCCATTTCAATTACATGACAAAGTGTCCATGTTTCATTCCATTTTCCATTTCTTATCCAATTCCTCAATTCATAACCCTGGCTCAGAACCTGGCCATATACTTTAAATGAGATTACATCTCATATTAATAAATCTTCCATTTCAACAATTCAAATGAGATAACAACTCATGTCAAAACACTTCTGTAAGCCACAATAGATACACAGATTTGCTGTATCAATAACACATAAAACACTTCCATACTTCCATACTTCACAATGATACACAGATTTGCTATATCAGTAATTCAATAGATACACGTATTTGCTGTATCAATGGAGTCCATCCCCTATCTCCTCCCACATAACATCCGGTTTAGAAGTCCATCCCATATCTTCTCCTAAACCGTGGAGTACATCCCGTATCTCCTCCTACACAACACAATGTATATAAACACACATCATATACATAATCGATCAATACATAAATTTGATGTATTATTCAAACCGTCATATTCGATGACATACTCAATTGATTAGTTTTAGTTTGCCTAATCATCATGCATTGTCTACAATAATCAAGACTATCCCCCACCGATAGCCCAAAGCAGTTATTTCTAAACAGATAGTAAATGCCTCAACAGATATATAATTTCAACATTTTCAAAATGAGCGATTAATAAATCCAACTCCACCATTCTATCTCATAATGAGTCAATTTCATCATTTCCATAATAATTGTCATTAATTACACTAATGACCCAAATAAATCCAAACATGGCATTTTCCCCCTTTTCTCAATATTGACCCAAAAGTTCAAATATTACCAACAACATCAATAACCCCCTTCTTAGACCCATAACCCATAAGTTTGAGTCAAAAGAACAAAACCCTATTTTCCAACATAACACATCACAAACCCTAACTTCTCAAACCAAACCATTTATACAAAAAGCTCTACATTTAGGTTAAAGATCATAAAGATGAGTAGGAAACCCTACCTCAAGAGATAAAACCCAATGGAGAAGATGAAGAAATCTCGAAGTGCTCCAAACCAAGAAATTTTCAGATTGATACATCGCCCACAACAAACTCCACACTTTTTACAAAGGGACAAAGGGAGTAGATCACTCAAACTATATCAATACCTAGAGAGAAGTTGTGTTTATAGAGAGAGAAGCTTTCCAATGGAGGTTTTGAAAAGTAAGAGAGAGAAATTGAGTTAAAAAAGTGATCCAAAATGTTAAAACTCGGACTGATATAAAAGTCGCCTCGCTCGAGCGTCAGACACAGACTCATGCTCGAGCGTCAAAACGCCTGCTCGAGCATCGGATGCGCACTCACAGAAGTTTTGCAGACCATGGTCCCCGCTCGAGCGTCAAACTCTCCGTTCGAGCGGCGGGACAAAAACAAAGGGTCACGCTCGAGCGTCAAAACTCCCGCTCGAGCGTCCGAAGACCTGCAGAGAAAATACTGGGAGATGGAAAATCACGCTCGAGGGTCAAAACTCCTACTCGAGTGGAGAAGCAACAACGAAGGGCCCGCTCGAGCGTCAAAACTCCCGCTCAAGCATGAAGGCTAAATCCTGGGCACTAACTCTAGGTTTCAAAGCACAACCAACTCGTTCCAAACCTGCCCAACACAACCTAAGACTCAAATACAAAAAGTAAGGGAAGAAAATGAGAATGAGACAACAACACAACCACGGAACCAAGTCCGAAATACAATACACAAAGGAAAAGAAAACCGGGATTGCTATAACCTCCCCCCCTTAAAGAATTTCATCCCCGAAATTAAGTACAAGTTTTCAAAAACAAGTTTTTCTCAATTCTCAATAATGTTACAATTCAACATTCATCAACTTGACCCAATACCGGTCATTCCATTCTCTATTCAAGAGGCATTTCACAATAAATACTCAATATGCATTATAAGCATGCTTTCCCTTGAAATTCACCAATTTCAACACATAGTTCACAATTCTATATCATATTCAACGTTCATGATATATTTCCATTTCTACAATACATTCAACATATGCAATGTTACATTAAACCTCCTTTTCAAGGCAAGTTTCAAAATACTTCCAGAAATCAAAACATATACAATGTTTTACAACTCAAGACATATTTTATGCTCTTAAAGTTCATCAATATTACAAAATCCCAATACATGGCTAAACATTTACAAACAAGTCCGGATATTTCTCACGAACATCTACCTCATGTTCCCAAGTGGCTTCCTCCACTCTGTGAAGTTTCTGCAAAACTTTCACTAAGGGAATGGTCTTGCCTCGCAAGACTTGATCCCGCCTGTCCAAGACCCGAACCGGTCTCTCCTCATATGAGATATCCTCATCAACCTCCAAATCGGTCCAATCCAGCACATGGGACGGATCCGGCTCATACTTCCGAAGCATACTAACATGAAATACGTTATGCACTCCGGACAACTGCGGCGGTAAGGCTAAACGGTACGCAACCTCCCCAATCCTCTCAAGGATCTCAAAGGGACAGATAAACCGAGGGGACAACTTCCCACTCTTCCCAAACCTCATCAAACCCTGCCTAGGTGATATTTTCAAAAAAACATTATCACTCATCTCAAATGCCAAAGGCCTCCTCCTACGGTCGGCACAACTCTTTTGGTAACTCTGGGCCGTAACAAGCCTCCTACGGATAAGCTCCACTTTCTCCGTCGTTTCCCTCACTAACTCCGGGCCCAACAAAGGTGCATTACCTACCTCGGCCCAATAAACTGGAGACCTACACGGTTGGCCATACAAGGCCTCAAACAGTGCCATACCGATACTCGACTGAAAACTGTTGTTGTAGGCAAACTCCACCAAGGGCAAGTGCCTCTCCCATGACACACTAAAGTCAAGAACACAACCTTGAAGCATATCCTCAAGGATCTGAATAGTACGCTCGGACTGTCCATCAATCTAAGGATGATAAGCCGTGCTAAAGGTCAATCTAGTACCCAAGGCACTCTGCAAACTCTGCCACAACCTAGCAGTAAAGCAAGGATCTCTATCAGAGACGATCGACACTGGGACCTCGTGCAATCTCACTATGTCCCGAATATACAAGTCGGCAAGATGATCTACCGAATCTCTCACGCGCATAGGGATAAAGTGTGATGACTTAGTCAATCAGTCTATAACTGCCCAAATAACATCACTACCCCGCTGAGTCCTCGGAAGACCTACAATGAAGTCCATAGTGACATGCTCCCACTTCCACTCGGCAATAGGCAAGGATTGCAACAAACCCGCTGGCCTCTGATGCTTAGCTTTCACTTGTTGACAAGTAAGGCACTTAGACACAAAGACTGCCACATCTCTCTTCATACCCCGCCACCAAAACTGGCGACCCAAATCACGATACATCTTGGTGCCTCCCGGTTGCACTGCAAGGCGTGAATGGTGAAACTCTCGGAGTATCTCCTCTCGGCAAGACTCCAGTAGCGGTCTTGGTATCTCACACTCAGGTCAGGATACACAGACAAACCCTTCTCAACCTTCCCACTGGAGATCTTCTCTCGGAGGGATTCTACCTCAAGGTCACCTCTCTGTGCCTCTAACACTCAATTCACAAGTGTAGGCTGCGCAACAACAGAAAACAAGGCCGCAGCCTCAACGGATTTTCCCAGAAACAAATCAAACTCACCAAGTGCACCCAACATCCCCCATTCCCGGATGGCTATACAAGCTACATCACTAATGGATTTCCTACTAAGGGCATCGGCCACAACATTGGCCTTTCCCGGGTGATAGTGCAACTCAAAGTCATAATCCTCAATGAACTCCACCCACCTTCTCTGCCTCAAATTCAAGTCTCTCTGTGTAAACAGATACTTCAAACTCTTATGATCCGAGAACACCTCAAATCTCTCCCCATAAAAGTAGTGCCTCCAAATCTTCTAGGCAAAGATCACTGCTGTTAATTCTAGGTCATGTGTAGGGTAATTCCTCTCGTGTATTTTCAACTGACGTGAGCCATAAGGTACTACTTTCCCCTCTTGCATCAGCACACAACCCAAACCCTCTCGTGAGGCATCGCAATAAATTCCATAACCCAAACCTCTCTCCGGAATAATCATGACCGGAGCGGTGGTCAATCTAATTTTTAACTCTTGGAACGACTTTTCACAAGTCTCACTCCATACAAACTTGACTCATTTCCGCGTCAATCTAGTCAATGGCGAAGCTAGCCTGGAGAAATCTTTCACAAACCGGTGGTAATACCCAACTAATCCCAGAAAATTACAGATCTCAAAAACACTCTTAGGTGTGCCCAATCTTGCACTGCCTCAATCTTGGATGTATCAACCGACACCCCTTCTCTAGAAACCACATGGCCTAAGAACTTAACCTCTCTCAGCCAGAACTCACACTTCCCAAATTTGGCATATAGCCTATGGGCTCTAAGCAATTCAAGCACCACTCTCAAGTGTTCCTCGTGCTCCTCCTCCGAAGGTGAATAAATCAAGATGTTGTCTACGAAAACGACTACAAAATGATCTAGGAATTCCCGGAATATCTGGTTCATCAAATCCATAAACACTGCCGGTGCATTGGTGAGCACAAAAGGCATCACCAGAAACTTATAATGGCTATACCGCGTACGGAATGCCGTCTTCGGAATATCCTCCTTCCTGACCCTCAACTGATGGTAACCCGATCTCAAGTCTATCTTAGAGAAACAACGGGACCCTTTCAACTGGTCAAAAAAATCATCTATACGGGACATAGGGTACTTATTCTTAACCGTAGCCCGATTCAATTTCCGGTAATCAATGCAAAGTCTCAAGGCACCATCTTTCTTTTTAGCAAAGAGGGCCGGTGCTCCCCACGGTAAAACACTAGGGAGAATGAAGCCCTTATCCAGCAACTCCTGGAGCTGAATCTTCAATTCACTCAACTCGGCTGGGGCAAAACGGTAAGGTGCCATAGAAATCGACGTTGTGCTGAGCACTAAATCAATGGAGAACTCTATCTCTCGATGAGGTGGCAAACTAATGAGATCCTCGGGAAAGACGTCCGAGTACTCACAAACCACTCTCGGCAACACAGTCAAGGTCTCATCACACTCATCACTCATAAAGCTGGCGAGAAGGTCACTAAGTTCAGTTCGCCCTCGCAGATCATACACCGGTGGCAACACACTACTAACCCGATCCCCCAAGAAATGGAAACAATCCCCGCTCAAGGTACATACTGTGACCCGCTGGCGGTAACAATCAATAACTGCCCGGTATGACGATAGCCAGTCCATATCCAAAATAACATCAAAACCCGACATAGGCATAACTACAAAAGGAAAAGGAAGTCGGCGATTTGCTACCTCTATATCACAACCTCTACACCCTTGTTTCAAAATCAACTCACCCCCAACAGGTGATACAACACAAATAGGAGATGCTAACTATGCTAACTCTAAACCCAAAATAGATGCAAATGTAGCAGATATAAAAGAATGGGATGCACCCGTATCAATCAACACATTGGCAACCGAGTTGCAAAACAAGAAGGTACCTCTCACAACCGATGGAGCCGGTACAAGATCCTGCGTAGTAACAGCATACACGCGCCTTGTAGGCCCCTGATCTACCTACTCACCTCTAGGAGCAAAGGACTGCTGCACAGACCGGGACGATGAAGCTCCCTGATTGGCCCTCGAGGCTTGAACTGACTAAGCTGGCTGAAAGCTCTGCCTCTGCCCAGATGCACCAGAAGTGCCACTCAACTGCGAGCAAAACCTCACACTGGTAACAAGAGAGCGGCTGGCCTCTGCCCTGACTCTGGCTCTAAGGTCGAGCCGAAGATGAAGCTGCTCTCTGCCCTCCGCCCTTTTGCGGGCAAGCTGGAGACTTGTGGCCCAACTGACCACATTTGTAATAAGTCACGTCTCCCTGACTACCTCTCCCAGGGCCTGCACTCGGCACTGGAAAGGTAGATCTAACAAAACCACCCTGAGATTGCTGAGGGTTAGAACCCCTCTATCTCCTACCATCACCCTGACCATCCTGACTCCTCTTGGAGCCCCTCTGTCTCTCCTCCTCCTCCTGCATCATGATCTCCATATGGGCTGCAGCATTTACAAGACGCCCATAGTCCCGGGTCATAGAACCCCCAACTCTCATCTTGAGGCCATGCCTCAGCTTCCGCTCAAACTCAATACAATGGCGTTCTTCGGACGCCACAAGCTCAGGTGCAAACTTGGATAAACTAGTAAAAGGGGCCTCAAACTTGGCCACTAACAAACTCAGCTGCTTGAGCTGACAAAACTGGTCTCTCAGTTTCTTCCTGGCAGCTGGAGATAGAAACTTCCCCTGGAAAGCATCTACAAAAGCCTCTCATGTGCCCCCAATACGACCCCTCATGTACTTCCACCACTGACGCGCATCCCTCTTAAGTTGGAAAGATGCCAAGGTCACCTTCAAAGCCCCGTCTTTGATGCCCAGCATCTCAAACGTCTTCGTCATCTGCTCGAACCATTCATCAGCTTTCAGTGGCTCTTTCGGATTCCCAACAAACTCGTCCGGGTTAGACCGAAAAAACTCCATCTTTAGAAAGGAAGGCCTTGCATTAATAACCTGGGCCTGAACTTGATTCTTAGCTTTGAGAATGTTTAAAGATTCCCTCACAGCTCCTGCTATCTTGCGGGCTAAGGCACCTATGGCCTGCTGACCCGTTGGCTCGGCCACATTGGCCTGACCAACACCCTCCTGCTGCGCCGAAATATCATCCGGTAAAGGCATCTCCTGCCTACCACGCCTACCACGTCTACTTCTACGTCCTCGTACTCATCCTGACATCCTAATAAAGGTAACGAAGAACATTAGCGCATTCATAAATGTGTCGAAGCTAAAACACTCACGTCCTAATGCACGGACAACTCTAATTCACTCCACGTAAGCACATAATCACATAAGCACCTACGAATTTCATTTCTGGATAATGATAGTCCCTAGGTGTTACTAGAGTTCCGGTTAGAAACAACATTAATCAAGTGCTTTTCCAACAAGACCCACAGAAACCCAAGGATCCAATCAACATCCTAGAAACTAAATCCCATACCCAAATAGTCACATAAACATGTTATCACATAAGCACATAACATTACACATAAGTCTCTAACAAGCGAGACAAACCCATTGTGATACTAATCACTTCCCACGTACCCAAAGTATTCAAACCCGGTACGCTCTGATACCAAGTTGTAACGCCCTCAAAATAAACCCATAAATCATGCATTCGCAACATCCATAAACATAAGAGAAATAAACATATTTCTATTCATCAGAGTATTTAGTCCAAAAGTATTACATGTTGACAACAAAAGTAAATGCCTTATGGGCTTACAACTTTCCAAGTCAACACTTGGTTACAAAAGAAGAGTACTAACTCTACACAAAATAAGCCCTTGGCTTGATATACATGTAACACAAAAAGGAAATCACAAAAAGATGTCCCAGCCACTAAGCCTCTTAAGCTACATCCTTGGAGGTGGCATGCTACCTGTACTTGAAAATGATGTCCCATATAGGGTGAGCCAACGCCCAGTAAATGTTTAACTCACATAAACCAACTCATAGTCCATTTCAATTACATGACAAAGTGTCCATGTTTCATTCCATTTTCCATTTCTTATCCAATTCCTCAATTTATCAACCTGGCTCAGAACCTGGCCATATACTTTAAATGAGATTACATCTCATATTAATAAATCTTCCATTTTAACAATTCAAATGAGATAACAACTCATGTCAAAACACTTCCGTAAGCCACAATAGATACACAGATTTACTGTATCAATAACACATAAAACACTTCCATACTTCACAAATGATACACAGATTTGTTGTATCAGTAATTCAATAGATACACGTATTTGCTGTATCAATGGAGTCTATCCCCTATATGTAGACACCCCATTTTTGACCGCCCTCAAGACTTGGACGTCACCGTTTGAACACTCGGTGATCATCTATGTTTGTGTTCGTTTGGAGTTCCCGGAGGCCTCGGCTCGCGCGCCTTGCCTCAGGATCTCCGAACTCGACTGTTTAGTGTCTGGTTTCACACCAAACACTTGTGTTTTGCCTTGGAAGGGCAGGGAATGCCTTGTGAGGCATCCCCATACACCACCGGCAGTGGCTAGAGGCCACCGGCTGGTTTTTGCTGCCACCGGCAATATTTGTTGCCGGTCAGCACTATTTAGTACCGGTCGGCACTCTTTTTTGCCAAGATGTCATTTTTGGCCGGCCGACTACTGTGCATCTGCTTTTGCAGATATTTTAAGACAGCTGTCTTTCTTTTTGCTCCCCTCCATACACGTGTATGGAGGGATCTCCCTCTTATGAAGCTTGTCTTGTAAGCTTTACAAGACAAGAAGTTCCATAAAAAGGGAGGGTCTCTCTCTTGTTGCAAGGTTTAGACACTTGAGATATTTTAGAGAGCTTGGACAGCCATTTTCATGTTTTGAGTTCTAGGGTTAGGGTTTGATACACATTATCTCTCTCTTTTTCCCTCTTGTGTGTGTTAAAGTGTGTTTGTGTCTTACTATTGCACACAAACACATAGTGTTTCACCTTCCTATAGCTACTGAGGTTCTAAAGGACTGTTTTTAGTGTTTTGGTGTTGGATTCAAGCCAAAGAAGGCCATTGGAGCACCATTGTTGAAGAAGTCTTCAAGGGTAACAATTTTGACTTTATATTCCCCATATTTGCATTGATTTTCTACCTATCTTAGAGCTGTTTTCGTGCTTATTGTATAACACAAAAAAGTTCTGTTTTTTAGTCCTCTTGATTGTTTATTAAGAGTGTTTTGTGGTTTGAGGGTGTTTGACCCCTCTTAGGCCTTGAAAGGCCCCATTTTGAGCCATTTTGAGCAAGTTTCGAGACTTTGGTGTTTGGGCCTCTTCACCACTGAAATCTTGAGGGATTTCAGTGGTGGAGATGGTGCCTTGAAGTCTCCAAAAGGGGAGGGCTACCCCCTCTCCTTGTTGTCCTTGAAATGGACCTTTTTTTGGCCTCTTGAGGGAGCCTATGTTTGAGTGTTTGTTGAGTATGTATAGACTGTTTTTCATGCTTATATTTCCATAATATAACATGATTTTAAATTGGTTTTGGTACTCCATGCATGCTTAGCATAGTTGCCATGTAATGCCTTGTGATCCCTTAACATGTCTTAGGTTGTGTGCCTTCGTTTCTAGCATGTTTTAGGCTTACATTTGTGAAGATTTTGTGCTTATCTTGACATGTTTTAGGTCTGTCCATAAGTGTTTGGGTTGATCTTGGCATGCTTAGTATAGCCCCTTTGCATGTTTGGCTTGTTGGTCTTAAGTGAATAAGTGTGTAGCATGCATCGCTTGTATAATTTTCAATGGTTTGGAACCATTTTCCATGCTATTCCAGTCCCTTAAACATGCTTGCTTGATTGCCTTGCATGCCTCTTTAATGCTTTGGAAGCATGTGTTGCATGCTCCATGTTTTGACCATCGGGCATGTCTCTAAATTTGAGCCACTTAGATGCCATCTAAGTAGTCCTTTAACCTTTTTTTAACATGCTAAAAATCTGTTTTTAGTTGTTTAATGCATGCCGTGATTGTTATGCTAAATGCGCTTCAAAGCTTCATGACTTGCCTCAAGTATTTGGACCATGCTTGCATGCATTTGCCTATCTTGTTTAACATGATTTGGGCATCATTTTATAGCATGATTTTGGAGCTCATGTTGCATGCTAATTGTCCATGAAATCTCTTTTCGAGTGTGCTTGAATGTTCTTGTTTAATGCTTAAGGCTTGGACCATAACATGTGTATGTGTGCACGTGTGTTTAGCCTCCATTTTTGGGCATTTTGGCCACTGTTTTAGGACTATTTAGGGCTGCCTAATTCATGCTAAAGTCCATCCTCCATTTGGTTTGCATGCTTACCTTGCATGTTTGCTTGTATGCTCTACATAAGTACATTGCATTGTTCATGTTGCATGAATGATAACATGCTTAGGTTGCATTGCATCAACATGCATTCCTTGCCCCTCGATTTGGTGATAGGGATTGGGACTTTGGTTTGATTTGGTTTGCACGCATTTGAAATCAAAGTTGCATACTAGGTCACTTGGGCCATCATGCATGGAAATGTGTGATTGATGGTCCGAGAATCGAGACACATGCCCCTTTGAGTCATTACTATGATAAGGGACATGAGTGGTGCATACATGCCTTGAATTGTGCTGCCATGCTTTGCCTTGCCCTCTGTTGCTGTGAGTTGCAGGTTCTGCAGGCTTTCTTTGCCGATCGGCAGTTTCAAGTGCCGACCGGCAATCATTTCTCGGCCGATAGCTTCACTTTGTGCCGGTGGCTACACCACACTGCCGGTGGCAATTCCATTCAGCCGGTGGCACTCCCCATTGTCCAAGGATGCAGTCCTGAGGTTTTGGCAGCCTCCAGAGGACTGAAAGAAGGAAAACAGAGGCAGCCTATGCATGGTGGCGCATTTCTCGAGGCGATTCCCTGTTTTCTTAGCTTTAGTTAATTTGCTTAGTTGATTAGGCAATTTGTAATATTTAATTAGCTTGCGTAGTTAATTAATTTGTATTATTTATTTGGTCCCTCCAGGTGAGGGCAAATCTGTAATAAGTGTGCATGAGTGGTGTGTATGTCTTCCAACCTCGCGTCTTTCTTCCCTTTTACTTATCCGCTTTGATGGTTAGTACTAGGGCATGTTTAAATTTAGCATACCTTATGCTATGCATGTGTGCATTCATGCATTTTTATTGCATGCATTGGGCTCGGTACATCATGCTAACTGCATCTGTATTTCAATTCCAAATTGAATACGTGCATCAAATTGATCGCATTTCATATGCCATGCTTAGGTTAGCCGATCCTACTTCGATTGCATCCTGTATGTGTTGCATTAGTCATTTTTAACATGAGCTAGGATCACGAATGTTTGCTAACTAGTTTATCGTTTTGGCACGGAGTACGATGTAAGTATTTATGCTTTAGCATCTCGCATGTGTGTGAATGTTAAAGTATGCTTGCCATGCGGCTAAATGCTTATGTGTTAAACTGTTTTAATGCCTGTGGGTGAAGGTTGGGTTGCTCGAGTTGGAAAAACTCGTTGAAATCCGTGTTTTAGCCTACTTGCGAGTAGCAAAATCCAAAAACAGTTTCCCAAAACAAACGGATATGCAATGCTTATTTCCAAATTAGGCAATCTAGTCTATACTTGTTTGCTGCGCGCATAACATAGTAATTCTAGGCTAATAAATGGAATAAGAACACATAAAGTTTTCAAAATCAGATATCACGGTTAGTAGAGGCCGGTCTTCGGACCGGGCTAAAAGGGGTGCTCATAGCTGACCTTCCCCGATCGTACCCAAGCTCCCGAGCCGAGACAACTCCGGTGATGACGGACATGTGGCCTTCGGCACCGAGTCAAGGTTTCCTAAATTTCCTCATTAAAAAATATTTAGGTGGCGACTCTGTATCTGGCAAAGCAGTCCATGTTTGGCACTACTTTTTCAAAAATCTGTTTCTCAAAACGATTTGCCAGATTTGGACTCTTTGGTTCAGATTAAGAACGTGACACAAATCGAGAGTCCGAACTGTAGTAGCGGGGTTCCCCTCCGCGGGCGCGTCTACACTATCTCCTCCCACATAACATCCAGTTTAGGAGTCCATCCCCTATCTTCCCCTAAACCATGGAGTACATCCCATATCTCCTCCCACACAACACAATGTATATAAACACACATCATATACATAATCGATCAATACATAAATTTGATGTATTATTCTAACCGTCATATTCGATGACATATCAATTGATTAGTTTTAGTTTGCCTAATCATCATGCATTGTCTACAACAATCAAGACTATCCCCCACCGATAGCCCAAAGCAGTTATTTCTAAACAGATAATAAATGTCTCAACAGATATATAATTTCAACATTTTCAAAATGAGCGATTAATAAATCCAACTCCACCATTCTATCTCATAATGAGTCAATTTCATCATTTCCATAATAATTGTCATTAATTACACTAATGACCCAAATAAATCCAAACATGGCATTTATCCCCTTTTCTCAAATTGACCCAAAGGTCCGAATATTACCAACAACATCAATAACCCCTTTCTTAGACCTATAACCCATAAGTTTGAGTTAAAGAACAAAACCCTATTTTCCAACATAACACATCACAAACCCTAACTTCTCAAACCAAACCATTTATACAAAAAGCTCTACATTTAGGTTAAAGATCATAAAGATGAGTAGGAATCCCTACCTCAAGAGATGAAACCCAATGGAGAAGATGAAGAAATCTCGAAGTGCTCCAAACCAAGAAATTTTCGGATTGATCGATAGCTCACAACAAACTCCACACTTTTTACAAAGGGACAAAGGGAGTAAATCACTCAAACTAGATTAATACCTAGAGAGAAGTTGTGTTTATAGAGAGAGAAGCTCTCCAATGGAGGTTTTGAAAAGTAAGAGAGAGAAATGGAGTTGAAAAAGTGATCCAAAATGTTAAAACTCGGACTGATATAAAAGGCGCTCCGCTCGAGCGTGGAATGCCCCGCTCGAGCGTCAGACACAGACTCACGCTCAAGCGTCAAAACGCTTGCTCGAGCGTCGGATGCGCACTCACAGAAGTTTTGCAGACCATGGTCCCCGCTCGAGCGTCAAACTCCCCGCTCGAGCGAAAGGACAAAAACAAAGGGCCACATTCGAGCGTCAAAACTCCCGCTCGAGCGTCCGAAGACCTGCAGAGAAAATACTGGGAGTTGGAAAATCACGCTCGAGCATCAAAGCTCCCGCTCGAGCGGAGAAGCAACAACGAAGGGCCCGCTCGTGCATCAAAACTCCCGCTCGAGCGTGAAGGCTAAATCCTGGGCATCAACTCTAGGTTTCAAAGCACAACCAACTCGTTTCAAACCTGCCCAACACAACCCAAGACTCAAATACAAAGAGTAAGGGAAGAAAATGAGAATGAGACAACAACACAACCACGGAACCAAGTCCGGAATACAATACACAAAGGAAAGGAAAACCGGGATCGCTATAACGTACACAACACTATAATATTAAATGGGAGTGTAAGGTTTATATAGTGAAACAACTCATTTTTTTCTCATTTTCCTGATGTGTGATTGTAAAATAAAAGTTAATAGTTATTTGGAAGGGAAGTTCATTTCTAATCAAGCAATTTTAGTCGTTCAATTTTTAATAAGGTCAATCTTAGTTTATTTCAAATCAAACAAATCTAAGCAATATATTTTGATAAAACAATTAAAACAGTGATTAAACCAATGAATCAGTCAAACCGAAATCGATCAGCTAAGTCAAAAGACCAACCAATTTACAATAAAATTAATTTATTAAAACCTTTAAATTTTATTTTAAAGTTTAAACCATCTTGAACTAAAACATGCATAATACTATAATATTAAATGAGAGTATAAGATTCACTTTATATAAGTAAAACAACTCATTTTTTATTTCTTTTCTTGATGTGGGATTGTAATTACTTTAAAGTTAAATATTATGAGAGTTTCAAAATCTCATACAAAATTATTTTTAAAATCAAAATGTCTATGTGGGATTGTACAATAAAAGTTAAATGGACGCTAACCAATAGAGATTTTCTTAATTGTTTAAAATTAAGAAAATTAAAAAAAAAGGTATTAATTATAGGGTTTCTTACTAAAAATCTTCTTTTGCTTATATAAATGGGAGTATAATATTCACTTTAAGTGAAACAATTCACTTTTTCATTCTTTTTCCAATGCGGGATTGTAAAATAAAAGTTAAATGAATATGCACATTAGATTGTAAATTGAAACTGTGTTTACAAAAGTACCTTCACATAGCACGAGTTATATGTTAGGAGTATTGTACATGTGTTCTTAAACACACAAACAAAAAAAAATTGTATTGATTATAGGATTTTTCACTAAAAATCTTCTTTTGCTTACATATAAGCAAATGAGAGTATAAGATTTACTTTAAATAAGTAAAACAATTCACTTTTTCTTTCTTTCCGATGTTAGATTACAAAATAAAAGTTAAATAGAAGCTAATCAATGGGGATTTTTTTAATTGTTTAAAATTAAGAAATTTTAATGATTTATGTAAATTGGAGCATAAGATTCATTTTATGTAAATAAAATAATTTACTTTTTCCCTTTTTTTCGATTTGGGATTGTAAAACAAAAAGTAAATGGAAGCTAGCCAATAGGAATTTTTTTAATTGTTTAAAATTTAAAAAATTCAATAATTTTAGAATGAGGGTTTGGACTTTCTAAAAGGCTTCTCCCTTAAACCTCTCTTCATAAAATTCATTTTATATAAGTGAAACAATTTACTTTTTCGTTATTTTCCCGATGTGGGATTGTAACATTTTATATAAGTGAAACAACTCACTTTTTTCTTTCTTTTCTCGATGTGAGATTGTAATTATTTTAAAGTTAAATATTATAAGAGTTTCAAAATCTCATACAAAATTATTTTTAAAATCAAAACTATGTGGGATTGTAAAATAAAAGGTAAACAGAAGCTAGCAAATGAGGATTTTCTGAATTGTTTAAAATTAAGAAAATAAAAAAAATGAGTATGAGATATATAGGACTTCTCACTAAAAATCTATTTTTGCTTATATAAATGGGAGCATAAGATTCATTTTATATAAGTAAAACAATTCACCTTTTTTTTCCCGATGTGAGATTGTAAAATAAAAGGTAAATGAACGCTAGTCAATGGAAATTAGAGAGACATAGTTTAGATTGGTGAATTTATCATACTCGATCATTTTGTAAAATCATATGCATATTAAAAAAAAAATCAAATTCATTCTAAAGTCATGTTCATGTGATTTCAATGTGTTAATCTTTAATAAAAATATATGATCTATTTATAAAAATATATATTATTTATTTTTAAAAATTAAATATAATAAAATTACGTGATTATAAATGATAGTCTCGCTCAAAGTAAATCAAACTTTAATTTGTTCAGAATGTTGGTAATAAAAACTAAAAACAAAATCGAAGTCAATCAATTGACCTTTTCTCCTCTGCAATATGTGCATTGTTACATTGTCATCCATATGGTCATAATCGTGGAATTAACTTGCATCATTGCATTTGGAGCAAAATATTATTTTACAAATATAATTAATTGTAGTCATGTAATCAAGATGGACCCAATTGGGGGAGATGGGTGACAGTCTCCAAATTTCAAAACCCCTTTATTATAATAATAATAATAACATTAATTATTAAAAAAAGCCTTTAAATTATATAAATTGGTCTTCTATTAGAGAGGCATATTTTCACCGTATAGTTTGGTGAATCATCTGTTGTTCAAATTGTGAAATTAAATAAATAGATTTATGAAGAAATCAAATTATATACCAAGAACATATGCTGATAATTATAATTAAATTTCAACAGAAATACACAAAATAATAAAAAGGTAAAGAGACGAAACCGAAGCCTGCACGGAAGCAGTTTCCTTAAAACAGATTTCGCCGCCTCACGGGTCGAGTACTTGAGGAATCCCGGCGTCTGTCTCCCAGGATACGACGGTCAAAACTAGCTACGACAGAAGCACTTTCTGTCTAGCTTAGCGAACATGAACAGTGGCAACACTCTCTCAATCTAGGAACTTTCTGGCAAACTGACTTGTAAAATGGAAGCAAAAAATTTCTATATTGAAACTTGATAGGAGGGTCTCAATTTATACATGTAAAGGGGAGAGAAGAAGAGCCTCCAGCCTTTAAGGCTGGTCATTAAAACACCAAGCATCCATAGCCCCTTTCCAAAAATATGAAAGTTTGGATGCCCAAAGGATTCACACCCTTTAGCCAAGAAAAAGGATTTAAATACTCTTTAAAATCCTATTCATGAAACTAATATTATGAGGCAATTTCGTGGCAATTTCTTATTCAAAACCCAATAGTTTTTGGCTCACTTGGACCTAACACAATAAAAGGTTGGGACTCACTTTTATATTTAATTAAAGTCACCACACTTTAATATTAAATTAAAGTCACCAAAAATCATTTTTTCCAACACCATCAACTTAAACTAAGATAAAAGCTTCTAACCTAAACAATTCACTCTATTCCAACCTAAATAATTCACTTTTTCTTTCTTTTTTCAATGTGGGATTTTCAAATAAAAGTTAGCCAATGGAGATTTTCTTAATTGTTTAAAATTAAGAAAATCAAGAAAATTTGTATGAGATATTGAAACTCTCACAAGGTGCTGGCTATATATTCTATACAGGCCAATCGCAGCTTAACACATGGCTCGTAAAGGGTAATGCGGGGAGATAATGCAAGTCTCCAATCAGCGACGAACACGTGGCAGCTCATATTGGTAATGGTGGGTCTGCGTCGCATGGAAGCAATTAAAAGGCGCGAGGTGATGTGGCCCAACGGTTATTCACAATTCAAATTTAAATTCAAGAGGGGAGCCCAGCTGCAATCAAGGCGTCATGGGAGCAGATTGTTCAGGGCCATAACCAATGATCGTGGAACGGCATTTCAACAGTTAGAAGTCCACTTCGACGGTTACCATTGGAGAGTATAAATAGAAGAGAAGGCCCTTGAATGAAAGACCTAGACTTAGATCCAGAAACCTATTTATTTACTTCATATTTCTTTCCAGATTTACATTTCCAGTTCTTTACATTTTCAGCACTTCAATTCCTGTACTGTACTTCATTTCCTAAGAGTAGTTTTAAGTAGTCGTTGCTGTAAACCTTTTCAAGGTTGGGTCATTTCATTATAAGTTTTTATTTACTTAATGGAATTTAGTTTCTGAATTGTTCTGTACTTGTTATTTCTTATCGATTTCTCCTAAAACAACCCACTAGTAAAAGTCCTCTTCATTAAGGTTGAAAGAACTTCAACACGATCATCTGATAATTGGTTGGCAATTAAAATTCTGTAAAGACTGATTGATCCTTACTGGCACGCTTAAATTTACACTATTAACCCTCGAAAACCAAAAAAGCCAACATATATTTTTTGGTATGCCCAGTGGGATAGAAATAAAAATGGCTAGACATAGAGTAAGAGGAGAAAATGAACACTTGGAAGAGCGTATGGAAAGAGATATAGAAGTACCTAACCTAGGGGAGAATGTGATATCACATCCTATGGATGCACTTATCCCATCAGATCCTCCACAAATGGTCGAATAGACCAGCACTTCAGAATATACAACACATGTCCAACATCCTGGACAGGGCCATGAAACTGGATCTTCAACTATCCCTTCAACCTAACCAATGAATCCATAGGGAGGTTTAGTAAATGCTGTGGGATTGCAATTAATGTATACAACGGAGAGATAGGCAACATCTTTTTTGGATCGGATGAATTCTCATCAACCAACTATCATAAGGCAGGCTAAGAAAATGTGAATGCTCTTCAGCATAGATTCGCTTGAGATAAACAACCTATGCAAAATAATGGAGAAACTAATGGTCAGACTAGTAATCAAAATCATGAGAGGTCATCCTTTGAGACCACTAGCAAACCAAAGCATACTATTGCCCATCAACGAAACCATACAAATTGGTAGATCTGGGCCAGCGCAAGGGAATGGTATAAGGACATTTTCAAGTCCTATGTTTAAAGCCATACCTGGCACGCGGGGTTTCACTAATCCTGTGTTTGAATTTACACCCGGGGGGTTAGAGGGATTTCCTGTGATTGGAAGAGAAATAACATCTGTTCCTCCTCTTGTAGCACTCTTCGCAGGGCATATCCCAAGGTAGGTTCTCAGAGCTTAGCCATCATTTAACAACAACCAGTATAACAAGGGCAACCAAACTCGAATATACCCATATATGGACCAGGAGGTCCTCAAGTACATGGTGTTCCTTCAAACCTTGTGTTTGTTCCTCCAGTAATGGTCCAACCAACACAAAACATGGCTCCTAGGGACTAAATTACTAATATTGTTAGAGAGATGTGTAGACCTATGGCTCAGGGGGTCTAGACTCTGGTGTATAGAAAACCTTACCCAAAATGGGTGGATAGGGTACATGAATATCCAAGGGGGTTTAGAATACTAGATTTTGCCATTTTCTATGGAAATGGAAACTAGTCAACAGTGGAACACATCACTAGGTTTACAGGCTAGTGTGGTGAGATCGCTAATAATGATTACATAAAACTGAGACTTTTTCCAAATTCTCTAACTGGGGCAGCCTTCGTATGGTATATAAACCTTGCGCCTGGCTCTATCCAAACTTGGCAACAAATGGAGGAAACATTTCATGCCCAATTTTTCCAAACAAAACCACAGGTTTCCTTAGAAGACTTGGCAAGATTGAGCCAGAGTCCTGATGAGAAGGCTGCTCAATTTATTGCTAGATTTAAAAGGGCACGAAACAAATGTAGAGTCATGCTGCCTGAGCCTGAATTTGTAAGATTGGCTCAAAATGGGTTGAAATTTAAGCTTCGAAAGAAGTTTGATGCAACTGAATTTCGAGACTCAGTAGAATTAACCTATAAAGTTTCCAGATAAGAAACCTTGCTGGAAGAAGAGTAGGATCGAAATAATGCATCCTATAAAACCTATTATAGGGATCCTAACTAGGAAATCGATGCAACAAAGATCATAGGAAAAGAACCTATGACCTGTGAAGCATTGATTCAACAAGACACTACAATAGACCAATAGTTTAAAAAGAAAGACATTCATAGGAAGTATTTTTTTGACTTAACAAAAGCAGATGACATTTTTGATCATTTGCTTGTAGCAAATTTCCTTAAGTTACCAAAGGGAGTTAAGATCCCTACTCTTGAAGAACTTAAAGGAAAATTATACTATAAGTGACACAATTCTTGGTCTCATTCAACTATAAACTGCATTGTTTTCCGAGACAGGATCCAAGAATAGATTTGAAAAGGGGAGGCTAAAGTTTCCAACCAAGACTGAGAAAGCCATGGGAATTGACACCAACCCATTTCTAGAGATTGGGGAAGCTACAGCCAATGTTGGCATGCCAGATTTTCAAAATCTATCCTTGAAGGAATTGAAGGAAGTCACTGTGCAGATGCATGTGGCTAGCCAGGTTGCCTTTAAGAAAGACACCAGAAGTTCACCAGCTAGTGGACAAAACTTTGCAAGGCAAAGGGATGGCTTTAGTAAGGAGATATTGGATTATGACTCCCTCGAAGCAGCTGTAGTGCAGAGGAGATGCCCTAGGTGCAGGATGTGCTATAAGTGGCTGAAAGGGCTCCCAGTTGATGGGAAGTAGTATTACAAAGAGGTGCAGAGAGATCGAATAGCCAGCACCTACAACAGAAGGCCATATCCAACTGGCCCTAGACAACATTCATCATTGGTTTCCCCACTAGACACCAGGATGCAATCAAAAGAAAAGAGGCCCTTGCATGAAACCAAGCCACCCAACTATTACAGGGTAGGCAATTAGCCTGAAGAGAAGCCTGAATTAGGCTCAAGACAGAGAACCAGGCCTAGTGGTTGGCCTCCAAGAGCTACTTTGAAGCTGGTTGTGACGACAAGAGTAGCAGGTTTAGTAACTAGAGTAGTGGGTTCATGGGTCCTTCGGGTTCTAGATTGGTTTGTCATGCAGACAAACTTAAAGTAATACCTGCCCAAAGCAGGGCTTTCGGGGACAAGGGAAGAATGATCAAACCCCCTCTGGTGGGTCCAAACAATTGGGTTCTGCTAAAAAACCCAAAAGTAAGGGAACCAGATATGGTTCCTGTAATTTCTAGGTCTCAAAAAAGGAAGATACAACGGAGATACAGCTAGTACCAGAGGAATATAAAAGAAAGTAGAGAAAGTACGTCTTTGGCATAGTCAAAAGGCCAAGTAGAAGGAGGGAAAGGTTCAAGGCCTGTTCCTAAGATTAAAGAGGGTGCCAATAGAGAAAAGTTGGCTAAAGTTTATGATAAACTGAAAGCCAAAGAAATATCCATCCTAGTAAGTCTTGAAAAGGCCTTGATGGACAGTGATAGTGAGACAGAAGGAGAGGTTGAACTAGGCTAAGAGAAGGAATTGGCTGAAGATGAAATGTTCGAGGCTTTCATGGCTGAACATACCTTCCTAATTGAGAAGCCATTAGAAGCATATCATAAACCAACTGCTTCAAAGGAACCCACTAGCACTGAGGTACCAAAGTGTAGTATAGAGGATGCCTTCCAAGCTTCAAAGTAGACCCATATGGAAGGAGAGCAATTGCAGCCAGTGGTAGAGTTTGGCTCATTCCTTCTAGTGCCAGTAAATATGATCTATGTGCTGGCACAGGAATTCCAAGCTGAGGAAGGAAACCAAGAAGGTCAAGAAGATGACCCATCCCAGTTTCTAGTGAAGATTCATAGGCCAGCATGGTTCAAGATGAGTTAGAAGTGGCCAAGCCAATGGAAACTAATGAACAAAGTGAGGAGGTGAGCATTAACCTCTCATACCCCTTCAAGTACCCTACAACATTTATGACCCATCACGTTAAGCCCCTATATATCAAGGCTTACTTCGATGGGATACAAATGAACAGGGTGTTAGTGGACAATGGGGAAGCAATGAACTTGCTTCCGAGGTCCTCTTTGAAGAAGTTGGGGAAAAGAAACCCTAGGTTGATCGCAACAAGTACAACCATTGCTAGTTTTGTTGGGAATAAGCAGATGGCTTAGGGTATTCTGCTTATCAACCTGAGTGTGGGAACCAGAGATTGCATGACAACATTCTTTGTTATAGACAGCAATGCCAAGTATAATGCTTTGCTTGGCAAGGATTGGATCCACACCAACAAATGTGTGCCTTCCTTCTACATCAGAAAATGATGATAGCACTGTGTAATGGGGAGACAGAGGAGATCGACGCAGACCTACAACCCTTTGTTACTTGTGTTGATTTTGCAGAGACCAAGTTATACACTGAATGAGTGACACCGCTCAGTGTGTTGAGGAAGTTTGATGGAACAACCAAAGTGACGACTGATGAGGAAATAGCACACTTGAAACATCTAGTGTCGGAGAGTGCTGATAACGAGTTCATCACCAAAGATAACAATGATGCATGGTTGTAGGCAAAAGGATCAAGACCAAGAAGCCAGACCCTTGGCTTTAATCAAATTTTTAGCGTTGGACGTAAAGTTAATAGTCTAGAAGGTGCAAAAGCAAGAGAGAGAAGCCATGGTGATGGGCTGTAATTAGAAGCAACCAAAGGGCAAGCTTTTGGCTCTTGGAAAATATTGTGCATTGGACATTGAAACAAAAGTCCAGCAAATACAGGAGGAAGAGACTTTGTGGATAGACTTTGTTTATGAAGAAGAAAGTAGGGATGTTGAACCAGAAAGGCTAGTAGTAGAACCAGGTGAGAGAGATACTTCGGAGATAAAAGAAGTCAAGGGGGAAGCATCAGTGAGTACCCAAGTGCAAGACCCCTTGGAAAAAGTCAACCAAGGTAAAGGTTCAACACAACAACCTATCTATATTAGTGCTTGGCTAGATCCTAATGACAAGGACCAATTATTGGTTGTCTTAAAAGAATGTAAGGATTGTTTTGTTTGGTCCTATAATGAACTGCCTGGGTTGGATAGATCATTAGTGAAACATAGTCTCCCAATGAAGCCTAATTTCAGGCCACACAAGCAAAAGCAAAAACGGATGAGTCCTGAAGTGGTTCAAAAGGTGAAAGAGGAGATTGTTAGGCTCCTTAAAGAAAGCTTCATTAGAGCAGCCAGGTATGTTGAATGGTTGTCTAATATTGTGCCTATAGTCAAGAAGAATGGAAAAAATGAGGGTGCGCATCGATTTTAAAAACCTAAATTTGGCAACTCTAAAAGATGAATATCTCATGCCTATAGTTGACTTGTTGGGGGATAGCTCAGCAGGACACAAGATTTTGACCATGATGGATGGACATTCTAATTATAACCAGATATGCATAGCGGAGGAGGATATCCACAAGACAGTTTTTAGGTGTCCTAGAAACATTGGCACATTCGAATGGGTCAAGATGCCATTTGGGGTTGAAGAATACTGGAGCAACGTATCAGAGGGCCATGAACACTATCTTCCATGATCTCATTGGAGGGTACTTAGAATGTTACATAGATGATATTGTTGTGAAATCTCAGTCCATGGAAGAGCACCTGGTTCATTTGACAGCGACTTTTGATAGAATGAGAGAGTTCAAGTTGAAACTCAACTCTCTTAAATGTGCTTTTGGTGTATCAACTAAAAACTTCTTGGGGTTTGTAGTGCACAAGAAGGGAATACCAATTGATCAGAATAAAACCATAGCCATCATTGAGGCCAAACCTCCATCAAGTAAGAAAGAATGACAAAGATTCCTTGGTCAGGTTAATTTCCTTCAAAAATTTATTTCTAACATTGCAGGGAAAACTAAAGTGTTTTCTTCTTTGTTAAAGCTAAAAAATAAAGAAGAGTTCGTGTGGAGAGCTGAGCATCAAGCTGCTTTCAAGGGAATTAAAACCTACTTGGCCAAGCCTCCAATGTTGATGCCACCAAGGAAAGATAAACCGTTGAAGCTATACATTGCTGCAACAAAAGATTCATTGGGAGTTTTTTTGGCTCAAGACAATGAAGAAGGTAAGGAACAAGCAGTTTATTACCTTAGTAAGTTTTTAAATTCTTGTGAATGTAAATACTCAGCTGTAGAAAAGTTGTGCCTAGCATTGCACTTTGTAGCAATGAAATTAAGATATTATCTTTTGCCTACTGTTGTCATGGCCCCAAACCCACCCCTATGCGTTAAGGACATAACCGGCCAGTAATCAAGGGATTACCTACGGCCTCAAACCAAACCAGACATAACTAATCAGAGTAAAGGGGCCAAACGAAAGCAAATTTAAAACTTTGTCCATAGAGCTATGCATATATGCACATCATAACATTTCACATAAGTATTCGTTAATAACTCACATCGAAGGAAAGTTAACATATAAACTGTACATACAGGATCATTCAAGTCTAAGTCAATCAAACCCAAAGTTTATATACAAAAGTAATCCAATGTTTTCGCCAACACAACAAAACTATAACAAAAGAACAAAAGAGGCGAAGACAAGTCTCGTGTGTGAAACGTTGGGCTGACTTTTCAAAACCTTGACTGTTTCTCACATATTTCATCGAGGCTAGGTTTGGACATCCCTTGGCTCACCTACATACATATGAATGAGCATGAGCGAAAGCCCAGTGAATAATATCAAATAAAGAAAGTACACGAATGAGATTCACATCTATAAAACGACCTTGAACCCATTTAGTATTCTACTTTGTGTATTATTCAGTACATTATGCAATTCGAGCCTGAACATATCAAACAGCCTCTGGCCACTTTGTTCTTAAACGAACGGCCTTGAGCCTAATTCATTCACGTATATCAAACAGCCTTTGGCCCAATCGTTCCTGTCCAACAGCCTCCGGCCCACTCATTGGCCTATTCATTCATATCCAACGACCTTTGGCCCATTCATTCATATCCAACGGCCTCTAGCCCATCATTTGCCCATTCATTCATATCTAACGGCCTCTGGCCCATTCATTGGCCCATTCATGTCAAACGGCCTTCGGCCCAATCAATTGTATTCGACGGCCTTTGGCCCAACCATATGGCATAACAAACATTTGTCCACAATTCAAATTAACAAACTTATAAGACTTATAATAAGCAATTGGACAATTAACATACTTCAAAATATCTTTACTAAGATATTACTCATAGTGATCTGCCGGTGGATTTGCCCTCGTACTTGACCCTACACATTTCATGAACATAATGGGTCACAAATGATTCATTCTGTTCTTAATTCATATATTTCTCTTAGGCTTCGTTCTTATCCTTTTAACTCATTTACAATACTTAATGCATGCCTAAGAGTGCTCAAAGATGGAAGAGAACAGAAAATGAAACTCAATTCAACTTTACAAAATTTCAGAAACAAGGTTCCCCACTCGAGCGCAAGTTTCCCCGCTCGAGCGGACCCTCTTTGGTTTGCAAAAGTACCGGTTGCCTCATTTTTACACTCGAGCGTGAATTCAGAAGCTCGAGCTGAAGGTCACACTACATTGCGTCCTGCTCGAGTGTGAATGTCCTCACTCGAGCGGACATCCATGTTTGCAAAAAAGTTATGGGAGCTCGTATTTCATGCTCGAGCGGCGCTTTCCCCGCTCGAGCAGACATGCCAGATTCTAGGTTTTCCAGCAACCATTTTGAGCTTCAAACTTGCATTCAAATCAACATATCTTGCATATTATGACTCAAACTTCACATATATACTAACATGATACAACACCAAATTCATCACATTATGAAGCTCAATTTCATGAATTAATTACATGCATGCCCCAAATTACACCGAACTTATTTCCAACATAACAATTTCATGTATTCAAAACTCATACTCTTCTGAATTGTACATGCATGTGAGCTATAGCTCTCATTCTCAATTTAAATGATGAAGAGATGATCAAAAGCATGAATTTCAATCAAAGAATCAACATGGATCATGTATTTCAAGCTCAAACATACAAATTCATGGCAATTTCCTACATGCATGTGTATATTGACTTCCAATTCAACAAAACTAACTCATTTTCATCATAATCAATTCAATTCATGTTCTTGATCACCATTCAACTTTGAATTCAGCAAGATACAAACTAAAATCCATGAATTTACTCACCTAGGAGCTTCAAACACCCAAATTCTAGTCAGTTCTTGAGTTAATCTTCAAGATTTCCAAGCTTCTTGCTCAAATCTTCAATTGCTTTCCCCCCCTCTCTCTCTCTAGCCAACCCTCTCTCTCTCTCCTTAGAGTAATCTTAGTCAAATTGAATAAAAAGAGAGGAGTTGAGTGTATAGTACCCCTTTTTATAGACTCTCACTTAATCAAATTGATTAAGGTTAATAATAGTGCTTAATTAATCGTTCTGAATCTAATTATTCTGACCCAAATCAATTTTCAATTAAATTTCACCATAGGCTCTAAAAATTATGCTAATCACAATGGCGTAGTCAATTTCGGTTTCTGTGGCCGATACGGCCTTCAATTTAAATTCTAAAGCACATAATCAAACAAATTTTCCTACGGTGAACAGATGGAAATTCAAAATTACATATATTCATATAAATGGCACTCAAAATCATATTAAACACATAATCACAATCACAATTAAGATTAATTAGCATAACATGGACCAGGGTTATCACAGTCTCCCCCCCTTTAGGAAGTTTGGTCCTCCAAACTTATTTTACCTTCATCAGGAAACAAATGTGGATAGCATAGTCGCATTTCATCTTCTTTTTCCCATGTAGCATTCGTCCCATAGTGTTCTTTCCATTCCACTTTCACCATTGGGATGGACTTGCTTCTCAATTGTTTCACTTGCCGGTCGATGATTCGTTCCGGTCATTCAGCGTATTCCATATTTTCATCAAAAGCTACCCGGTGATAATCAATCACATGAAATGGATCTCGAAGATAACCCCTCAACATTGATACATGAAACACATTATGGATTTGTTCGAATCCCGGTGGCAAAGCGACTCGATAAGCAATTGGATCAAGCCTTTCCAGAATTTGAAACGGCCCAATGTAATGGGGCGACAACTTACCCTTCTTTCCAAACCTGACTTGGCCTTTCATTGGAGTCACAGGGATAAACACATGGTCACCAACCTCATACTCGAGAGGTCTTCTTCGAACATCTGCATAATTCTTTTGTCGGTCCTGAGCTATTTTGAGCCTCTGTTGGATTATTTTGATCTTCTTGAAGTGTCTTGCACAATTTCAGGCCCAAGTAAAGCTCTATCCCTGACTTCTGTCCAACAAATTGGTGATCTACACCTTCTACCATACAAAGCCTCGTATGGTGACATACCGATGCTGGAGTGGAAGCTGTTATTGTATGCAAACTCTACTAGTGGCAAATAGTCTTCCCAACTCCCTTGAAAATCCAAAGCACACATTCTTAGCATATCTTCCAAAGTCTATATTGTCCGTTCTGATTGTCCGTCTGTCTGTGGGTAGAAAGCAGTACTAAATCTCAATTCTGTCCCCATAGCCCTTTGCAAACTTTTCCACAATCTAGACACAAATTTCGGATCTCTATCTGAGACAATAGTTACCGAAACTCTGTGTAAATGAATGATCTCATCAACATATATAATAGCCAATCTATAAGCATCAAATGTAGTTCTAACAGGTAGAAAGTGTGAAGATTTAGTTAGTCTATCAACTACAACCCAAATAGAATCCATACCTCGAGGAGTCCGAGGTAGGCCAACAACAAAATCCATAGTCACATGCTCCCACTTCCATTCAAGAATAGGGAGAGGTTGAAGTAGACCGCCCGGTTTCTGGTGTTTAGCTTTTACTTGCTGACATTGAAGACATTTGGACACATACTCTATAATTTCTTTCTTCATTTTAGGCCACCAATAGCTTTATTTCAAATCCCGATACATTTTGTTATTTCCCGGATGCATAGCAAACATTGATTCATGGGCTTCATCTAAAACCCTTTTCTTTAGTTCCGGAATATCTGGGATACACATTCGGTTTCGAAATCTCAACACTTCGCCTTCAATGCTGAACTCTGCTTTCGGACTTGTCTCAAATTCATCAATCACTTTCTTGAGGAATTCATGCTCTTTTTGTTTCTGTTTAATCTCATCAATGATTGCCAGTTCAGTTGAAATAGTGGCTATCAATCTGCCCTGTTCACACAATACCACTTCAATTTCAAACTTCTCAAAATCTTGCAAGATCTCTTTCTGTTCAGTAAGCAAACAAGCCATACTCCTCATCGACTTTCTGCTTAGGGTATCAGTAACTGTATTAGCTTTCCCGAGGTGATATTGGATTTCAAGATCATAATCCTTTATCAGTTCAAGCCATTTTCTCTGCCTCATATTTAGCTCTTTCTGTGTAAAGAAGTATTCCAGGCTCTTGTGATTTGTGTAGACTTCACATTGTGCCCCATACAAGTAATGCCGCCAGATTTTTAGGGCAAACACAACTGTGGCCAATTCTAAGTCATGTGTTGGGTAGTTCTTCTTATGTGGCCTTAACTACCGAGAGGCGTAGGCAATTACCCTTCCGTTCTGCATTAGTACACAACCCAAACCTTTATAAGATACATCACTAAAAATTACAAAATTTTCCGTACCTGTGGGAAATGTCAATACTGGTGTAGTGGTCAGTCTCATTTTCAGTTCATGAAAGGCAGATTCTCTTTCGTCGTTCCATTCAAATGGTTGCCCTTTGCGTGTCAATTGGGTAAGAGGTATAGCTATCCTTGAAAAGTCTTTCACAAACCTCTTGTAATACCCGGTTAAGCCCATGAAATTGCGGACCTCTGTTATATTTGTCGGTGTAGGCCAATTCACAATTGCCTTTATTTTCTGTGGGTCCACTGAAATCCCCTCTTTGTTGATAACATGCCCTAAGAAAATAACTTCATCCAACCAAAACTCACACTTCTTTAGTTTAGCAAATAATTTTTTTTTTTCTCTAAGTGTTTGCAGGGCAGTTCTCAAATGATGTTCATGTTCAAGTCTATCCTTGGAGTATATCAAAATGTCATCAATAAAAGCCACAACAAATTCGTCAAGGTAGGTTTTAAAAATTCGGTTCATTAAGTCCATAAACGCTGCCGAAACATTAGTTACCCCAAATGGCGTAACAAGAAATTCATAATGGCCATACCTTGTTCGAAACGCGGTTTCTCAACATCTTCTGCTTTCACTTTCAACTGATGATACCCGGACCTCAAATTAATTTTGGAAAACACTTGTGATCCCTGCAACTGGTCAAACAGGTCATCAATATGAGGTAGGGGATATTTATTCTTTATTGTTACCTTGTTCAGTTCTCGGTAGTCGATGCACAAACGCAAAGTTCCATCTTTCTTTTTCACAAATAACACTAGTGCACCCCATGATGAAGTACTAGGTCGGATAAACCCTTTATCAAGCAGGTCTTGCAACTGTTCTTTCAGTTCTTTCATTTCAGCAGTAGCCATTCTGTAGGGAGTTTTAGAAATAGGCTGGGTGCCTGGCATAATCTCAATTGTAAACTCTATCTCCCTATCCACCAATTCCCCTGGTAATTCATTTGGAAACATATCTGGAAATTCTCCAACAATAGGGATACTGTTCAAATCAACATTCACAGATTGTTCAGACAACACATAACACAAATAACCCTAGCACCCTTTCTTGATCAGTTTACATGCCTTCATTGCAGATATTAAATAAGGTGGAGGTACTTTCCCGTTACCCACAAACACAATTTCTTCTTGTTCTGGTGGTCTAAACACAACCCGTTTTATCACACAATCAATGGTGGCACAATATTTAGTTAGCCAATTCATGCCCAGAATTATATCAAAGTGCCTAAAGTTCAAGGGCAACAAATCCACATACAGAACAGCATTCCCAATTCGCATGTCACAAAAACAATATATAGATTCGCACAATACAGATTTCCTGAATGGAGCAGATACACATAGCAGATATGACAATAATTCTAGAGGCCTACTCAGTCTAGATGTAAATGCATATGTTACGAAAGAGTGTGTTGATCCAGAGTCAATTAACACAAAAGCATCCTGCTCAGTCTAGATGTAAATGCATATGTTACGAAAGAGTGTGTTGATCCGGAGTCAATTAACACAAAAGCATCCTGATTACATATAGAAATAATACCTGAGACAACTGCGTTAGCATTCCGTGTATCACTCAGAATAAGCGCGAAAACTCTCCCTTGCCTCACGGTATCTCCAGTGGTAGTAGATCTCATAGTATTTCCCGATTTTGGAATTGATGTCGTTGAGCTAGCAGCTAATTTTTCACTGTTCTGATTACAATCTCTGGCCATATGTCCTTGCTTACCATATTTAAAACAGGCTCCTGACACACGTTAACAAACCCCACGATGCCTTTTACTACAAATATTACACATTGGGGATGTATCTCAGGAAGAATTAGAAGTACTCGAGGAGCCCGTATTCTGCTACTTCAAAAATTTCTTCTTCGAAAAGAAGCCTTGTCTCTTACTACCTTTACAATCTGTTGTTGGTTTGGTCTGTCTAGCTATATTAGCTTCTGACATTATGGCCCGATCTAGCACCCTAATATAGGTTTCCAGCTTCAGGACATTTACCCTTTCTAGAATGTCACTTTGAAGCCCACCTTCAAAATGCCTTGCTTTCTTGTAGTCGATATCGATCACATGTGGTGCAAACCTGGCCAACTCAGTGAATTTGGCCTCATACTCAGCCATTGTCATGCTGTCTTGTTTAAGTTCCATGAACTCCGATACTTTCCTGTCACGGACACACTGAGAGAAGTACTTATCGTAGAAGACTTCTAGGAATTTCGCCCAGTTAACATCTTTATGATTTTCACGCATTAACATCCACCATCTTCTTGCTTCGTCTTCTAGCATAAAGGTGGTTAGAAGCACTTTATGTGGCTCCGAACAAGGGAACATTTCAAATAGCTTTTCGATGCCGAGAACCCATGCTTCAGCTTTCAATGGATCTAATCCACCATGGAACTGTGGTGGTTTCATCTTCTTAAACTCTTTGGTGAGAGCTATTATTTGGTCATCATTCTGTAAGCCTGGCACGGGTGTTGCCGGAGGTGGAGGTTGTGGTTGCTGCCACTGTTGTTGCCACTGTTGTTGTTGCGTCGATATCTCTACCATTTCGTGAATCAATCTTTCCATTCTATCCATTCTGGTAGTAGAGGACTCCTCTATTTTATCACCTCTTGTTCTCACCATCTGATTAGACTTGCATTATACTTTATACAAATGATTCACAGGTATGCATATACTAAAGAGCATACATATTCAAATAATTTGCAATGCAAGCAAATCACAAACTCATAACACATAATCGTTCACATTAAAACATTTAAGCGTATTCTCGATGCTTTCAAATTCATACTTACCACATGAATGCATTTTAGATCATTTCTAGACGCTTATTGCTCATTTGGACAAGTGTGTGAGTTATTAACTCGTGCTCTGATGCCACTCTGTCATGGCCCCAAACCCGCCCCTATGGGTTAAGGACATAACCAGCCAGTAATCAAGGGATTACCTACGGCCTCAAACCAAACCAGACATAACTCATCAGAGTAAAGGGGCCAAACATAAGCAAATTTAAAACTTTGTCCATAGAGTTGTGCTTATATGCACATCATAACATTTCACATAAGTATTCGTTAATAACTCAAATCGAAGGAAAGTTAACATATAAACTGTACATACAGGATTATTCAAGTCTAAGTCAGTCAAACCCAAAGTTTATATACAAAAGTAATCCAATGTTTTCGCCAACATAACAAAACTATAACAAAAGAACAAAAGAGGCGAAGACAAGTCTCGTGCGTGAGACATTAGGCTGACTCTTCAAAACCTTGACTGTTTCTCACATATTTCACCGAGGCTGGGTTTGGACATCCCTTGGCTCACCTACATACACATGAATGAGGGTGAGCGAAAACCTAGTGAATAATATCAAATAAAGAAAGTACACGAATGAGATTCACATATATCAAACAGCCTTGAACCCATTTAGTATTCTACTTTGTGTATTATTCAATACATTATGCGATTCGAGCCTGAACATATCAAACGGCCTCTGGCTACTTTGTTCTTAAATGAACGGCCTCGAGCACAACTCATTCATGTATATCAAACGGCCTTTGGCCCAATCGTTCGTGTCCAACGGCCTCCGGCCCACTCATTGGCCCATTCATTCATATCCAACGGCCTCTGGCCCATCATTGGCCCATTCATTCATATCCAACGGCCTCTAGCCCATTCATGTCAAACGGCCTTCGGCCCAATCAATTATATCCGACGGCCTCTGGCCCAACCATATGGCATAACAAACATTTGTCCACAATTCAAATTAACAAACTTATAATAAGCAATTGGAAAATTAACATACTTCAAAATATCTTTACTAAGATATTACTCACAGTGATCTGCCGGTGGATTTGCCCTCGTACTTGACCCTACACATTTCATGAATATAATGGGTCACAAACGATTCATTCTGTTCTTAATTCATATATTCCTCTTAGGCTTCGTTCTTATCCTTTTAACTCATTTACAATGCTTAATGCATGCCTAAAAGTGCTCAACGATGGAAGAGAACAGAAAATGAAACTCAATTCAACTTTACAAAATTTCAGAAACAGGGTTTCCCCCTCGAGCACAGGTTTCCCCCCTCTTTGGTCTGCAAAAGTACTGGTTGCCTCATTTTTACGCTCGAGCGTGAATTCGGACGCTCAAGCTGAAGGTCACACTACATGGCTCCCTGCTCGAGCGTGAATTTTCTCGCTCGAGCGGACATCCATGTCTGCAAAAAAGTTTTGGAAGCCCGTATTTCATGCTTGAGCGGCGCTTTCCCCGCTCGAGCGAACAAGCCAAATTTTGGGTTTTCCAGCAACCATTTTGAGCTTCAAACTTGCATTCAAATCAACATATCTTGCATATTATGACTCAAACTTCACATATATACTAACATGATACAACACCAAATTCATCACATTATGAAGCTCAATTTCATGAATTAATTACATGCATGCCCCAAATTACACCAAACTTATTTCCAACATAACAATTTCATGTATTCAAAACTCATACTCTTCTGAATTGTACATGCATGTGAGCTATAGCTCTCATTCTCAATTTAAATGATGAAGAGATGATCAAAAGCATGAACTTCAATCAAAGGATCAACATGGATCATGTATTTCAAGCTCAAACATACAAATTCATGGCAATTTCCTACATGCATGTGTATATTGACTTCCAATTCAACAAAACCAACTCATTTTCATCATAATCAATTCAATTCATGTTCTTGATCACCATTCAACTTTGAATTCAGCAAGATACAAACTAAAATCCATGAATTTACTCACCTAGGAGCTTCAAACACCCAAATTCTAGTCAGTTCTTGAGTTAATCTTCAAGATTTCCAAGCTTCTTGCTCAAATCTTCAATTGCTTTCCCCCTCTCTCTGTCTCTAGCCAACCCTCTCTCTCTCTCTCCTTAGAGTAATCTCAGTCAAATTGAATAAAAAAAAAGGAGTTGAGTGTATAGTGCCCCTTTTTATAGACTCTCACTTAATCAAATTGATTAAGGTTAATAATAGTGCTTAATTAATCATTTTGAATCTAATTATTCTGACCCAAATCAATTTTCAATTAAATTTCACCGTAGGCTCTAAAAATTACGCTAATCACAATGGCGTAGTCAATTTCAGTTTCTGTGGCCGATAAGGCCTTCAATTTAATTTCTAAAGCACATAATCAAACGGAGTTTCCTACGGTGAACAGATAGAAATTCAAAATCACATATATTCATATAAATGGCACTCAAAATCATATTAAACACATAATCACAATCATAATTGAGTTTAATTAGCATAATATGGACCAGGGTTATCACAACTGTTGTCTTGGTAATTACGACCACAAAGTGGGTTAAATACATATTATCTAGACCTATTCTAAGAGAAAGAATTGATAAATGGATATTAGCTCTATCAGAGTTTCATCTAGAATATGTTCCCAAAAAAGCAGTAAACGGACAGGTTTTCATGTCAAACGAAAAGCTAAGACATAATGGATCTTGGTATGGTCAATGTTGAACCAAGGCAGATGTGGTTCGATGGATCAAAAACCAATGGTCTAGTTAGAATTGGTGTTGTAATTAAGCCACCACAGGTGATAGAAACTACACATGGTTTCAAAGTTGATGAAGCTACTTGTTCCAATAACCAAGTTGAGTATGAAGCTTTGTTAATGGGACTTGAGATACTTATTGGATTACAGGCTCATGCAGTTGATATATTTGGGGATTCCCAATTGGTAATCAACCAAGTAAAAAGAATTTTCAAATGTCAAAGTGCAAGCATGTTACCATATTATGTTACTGCATGGCATTTGATTTCTCAGTTTCAGATAGCCAATGTGACTTATCTCCCAAGTTTCATGAATCAGAAGGCCAATGGCGTAGCTCAAAAGGCTTCGAATTTCAGAAGAAGGAGTGCCACCCAAGTGGACATAAGTCAAGCAACATACCAGAAGTTAATACCACCTTTGTCTAAAAAGGGTATCATAGTAGAAATTAACCAGAATAACTTAGAAGAGCATGATTGGAGATATCCAATCATCCAATATTTAACTGGTCCTTCTTCGAAGGCCAACAGAAAAATTAAATTGTAGTCAATGCAATTTATAGTATATGGAAATGCTCTCTACAAAAAGGGGGCAGATAGGTTGTTGTTGGAATGTTTAGGGCCTAAAAAGGCATTGACTGCTATAGTTGAGGTGTATGAAGGCATTTGTGACGCCTATCAGCCTAGTGTGAAGATGAGATGGTTGCTTCGAAGGCATTCCTATTATTGGCCAACCATCCTTAAAGATTACAAAGTATGCAAAAGGATGTTAGGTATGCCAAAAACATGACATGATAAGACGTGGCAATAACTGATTTGTGTGCAGTGGTGAAGCTATGACCATTTAAAGGATGGACGATGGATATGATAGGGAAAATATATCCACCATTTTTAAAGCATCATTGTTTTATTCTAGTGGCCATAGATTACTTCACTAAATGGGTTGACGCTAAGCCGTATAAGGCTGTTGATCAGACTGAGATTATTGGATTTATCAGAGAATTAATCCATAGGTTTGGCATCCCACAGACCATAACTATAGATAATGGGACTGTGTTTGATGGAAAGATGGTAAAATCTTTCATAGCAGAATTTGGAATTAGTCTTATTAATTCCACCCCTTATTATGCACAAGCGAATGATCAAGCTGAATCATCTAACAAATCCTTGAAAAAAGGAATACAAAGAGTTGTGGAAGACAATCATAGGGATTGACACAACTTGTTGTTAGATGTGTTATGGGCATACAGGACTTCTCCAAGGTCAAGCACAAGAATCACTCTTTATGCTTTAGTATATGGGCATGATATAGTGTAGCCTGTAAAAATTAACATAAAGTCCTTAAGGGTAAAATGCCAAAATCAGTTAACTACTGAGCAATACCATCAGAGCATGTTTTTGGAATTAGAGAATGTAAATGAAGCTAGAATTTTTGCATTAAATACTATCCTTTTTCCAAAATAAAAAGACAGCCAAGAGTTATAATAAAAAAGTCAAGCACGTTAGCCTTGATAAAGGTGACTTGGTATGGAAGACAATACTTCCAATGGGCACTTAGAGCCATAAATTTGGCAAACGGTCTCCTAATTGAGAAGGACCATATCAAGTTCACAAAGTCCTGTTTAGGGGAGCCTACCATCTAAGAAATCTAAATGGTTATGTGTATCCCAAGAAAATTAATGGCAGATACATGAAGCCTTATTATCTAACTGTGTGGGAAACACAAGGAGTGTAGAAATGCAAAATGAGAATGATAAAAAACATGAAACACTTAGATAGATAATAAAGGGTTTCATTTCATAAAGATTTGAGTACATGAAGCCATAATTGACCCAAAAATCAATACAATGTTTCAGTTATTCCCTTACAATTGATTCTCTCCTCCTAATGGATGGGAACAACTGAATGGCTGCAACCATGTCCTGCCTTCTGTCGGCTAGCCCTTGGTTAGTAATTTGCAGTTTTTTAGTATTTCGATCCAAGGCTAGGTTGATTGCTGCTAGCTCCTCTTCCAGTTAGGCCTTCTTCTCCAAGAGTTGGGTTCGAAATTGAGAGGCATAAGAATCTTGTCCCTTTAATTCAAACACCTCAGCATGTATATAGGAGACAAACTCCTTGTCCTTCAGCAGTTCCTCCTCTCCAGCCTTGGCCATGTGGTAGATATTGATATAGAAATCTATAGTGCCTACTGCCTGGGATAAGTGACTTGAGAAGGCCATGTTGGACTGCTCGAAGACTTTGCAGCACTTGAGGAAACCATTTTTGATGATAGGCTTTTGTAAGGCTTCAAATGGAATCCTTGAGAATGATTGCAGTAGGTCCAAGCAGGTGCCCAAGTCCACCCGAGGCAAGGAAGCTTCAGTAGTAGTAGAAAAGCTCTCAATAATTTCCAAAAGGGAGTCAACAAGGATTAGTGGCTCAGCCTCACTGCTTGGGGCTCGAATTGGTGAAGATAAGCCAAATAGGCTGGCCAATTGAGCCTAAAAAATGTCCATATCCTCCTTTGACATTGTCAATACAGAAGACTCACTAGTTAAGGAAAGAGATGGCAGTGTGGGGATAGGAGAAGGAGTTGATGAATCTGTAGCAGTGTCTATTGTCCTGGCTACTAGCAAGTCAAGAGAAGATGGACTGGAGCTGGATGGTGGAAAAGAAGTTAGTAAGCTGCTAGTGTCATCCTCGGAATGGCCAATTGCCATTAAAGGAGAAGTGATAGTTGGAGTGCTTTTAGTAGGTAGAGGGGCAGCTAGGACTAGGGATGAGTAAATTGAGATGAGACAAAGGATAGATGAGGCAGATATGGAGTTAGGCCTGAGCATAAGGAAAGTGGGATGCTTTGCCTCAAAAAAGGAAGTGAAGAAGGTGTGTGGAGTGTAGAGCTGGAAAGTGGAAGTATCATTTGGATCGGCTCCACACTCATTGGCACTTCGGTGTTAATCATTTTTTTTTTCCCTTTTGAGTCTACCTTTAAGGGCTCTTTATCCATAGGCAAAGTAGAGGAAGCTAGTGTCGAAGGAGAAGAAACTGGCCTGACTACTGCTATATGTTAGAAAACAAAGGGAAAGTGTAAATTTCATGCCGAACCCTGGAAAAGAAAATTATCAAAAGAGACTAAGGGAAAATTACCAGCTTCAAAGGTGGTAGTGGTGATGGTTGGAGAACTACGAAGGGAATAATGCTCAGCAGTTTGTTTCTTCCTAGTAGCCTCCTTTTGCAATGTAGCAGCAGCAGCAGCCTTATCCCTTAGTATTTGTTCCTGCCTTCTCTTTTCAGACCTTTGAAAGAAATAATCTCTTTAGAGTGCTCTTGCTCCACTGCTTTGGCAGTTGTCTCATGAGTGGAAGCCTCGGTAAAATCAGAAGGAGTGACTGCCATCTTCTTCTTCCTTTTTAGTGGTATTTCTTTTTCCTTTTCGGCCTCCTCATTTTCTATGTGAACTTCAGGTACCTCTTTTTCAGGGTCATGCAAAAGTTTTCTCCTCTTTTGTTGCTGTTGCTTGTCCCTAAGAATGGTCAAGGCTCGAGCCCTTTGAAGAGAGTCTTCTTGTGAAGTTCCTGCATCAAATAGAAGCCATAAGTAAATATGAAGGACATCATAAAAGAAAAGAGAAAGAGAAAGAGAAAATAGAAGTGCATACCTTTCTTCGAAGTAGCCCTGGTGATTCTAAGATGAGGAGATGAGGCAGTAGGAGTAGGCATTGAGACAGCAGGAGTAGAAGTTGGGATGACAGGGATAGTAGAGACAATAATAGTGGTCTTAGTCTCTTTGAACTTGGCTTGAGAGGGCACATCTTGCCCTACTAACAGGTCCCGGGGAGAAATAGTCAGGTGTACCTCGATATTGGTTGTCCACCAATTCTGGTACCTCCTCAATGGAGTGCCGTGTGAAATGAAAGGAATGAATTTGAATTCCACCAAGTCTTGTATCAACTTGGAGGTTGCCTCATCCAACCTGGTTTTTGGAACTTTTAGCTCTCTGGTTATAAGATTTGGGTTAGTTTGGCTGTAGAGAGGGACATGAGTTCCTTCAGTAAGCCCAAATTGCCTAACAAATTGGGCAGGATAGTAGGGTTCAACAATACACTTATGCCCGAGAATCCAAGATACCAATGAAAAGCTTCCTTGGAATAAGAATAGAGGCCCACATATCTTTGTGTAAGGGATTGGAGCAGGTTTTGTCAGCCAAGAAAGTCCTTAACCATGATGGCCCTGTGTTAGCTGCAAATAGATAGAAGAAGGTCAAAATAAGGGAAGCTGGGAGTTAATGAAAGAAAGAGAGGTAATAAACAAAGCTAGAAGGGTAGAAGGAAACTCTGGCGTACTTCATTCCATAAGTGGTGGGGTCTTGCATCAAGAATCTCAGGCACTTGGAATGTAAGTCAGTGAAGTAAGCAAAAAACCAGAGTTACAGTACCCAGAGTGGTCCTCCTTGGTGGCATCTAGAGATTTTTCGCAAAACTGGGAGCAAGCTCTATATACATGGCCCAAGACATAAGGAGCTAAGGTTATCTTCTTTGCCGAAGCCAGAGCTTTGACAAGAGGGGCAAATTCAGGCATAATTCTCTGTGAGGATGTGCAAAATAAAAATTTACAGAATACAAGAGAAAAGAAAAGAACTCTCGACCTATTACAGGGCCCTCTTTCCTATTTTCAAAACTCACAAAATCACTAAAGAAAGAGTTCAGATGGGGAATAGAGAAGGGAACATTAAGATCAGGATAATCAGGACCAAAGGGAGTACCAGCGGGTGATAACCCTAAAAGATGGCACATATCAAGGATGGTGGGGGCCATCATACCACACCTAAATTGGAAAAAAATTGAAAGCTGGATTCCAAAAACAAAGTGCAGTAGGTATAAGGAAAGGGTCTTCAGGAATGGGAAACCTGGCTAGTCGAAGGGTGTTAAGGATGCAGAGTTCTTGGATGTCCAACATCCTAGCGAGAACAACTCGATCATATCATTCCTCCCATTTTGGCCTCAATGTGGGCCAGCAGTGATGGGGATGGTTCATCCTCCAGCTCCCCTAATCAAGCACACCCTCGTACAGGAGGCAATGATCCTCTAAGTGCGGGTACAGAGCAGGGAGTTGGGCAGGAGCTTCCCTGAAAATGGGTCCAAGAACAAACTCCCCTTGAGCATGATGACGGGGAATGAAGATGCGTCCATCAATAGTACACCGTTCACTGGTTTTGTATTTGTCACATTCTTTGTTAATAATTCTCCTAAAAGCCACAGATGGGCTCACACACTCAACGATTAGTACTTTGGAAGAATAAGCCATTAGCGGGGTGTTGAAAGAAGAAAGTGAATGGAAAGGCAAGAAGGTGCAGTTGAGAACAATGGGAATAAGAGCAATTTCTTTGGACAAGTGAATAGGTAAAGCGCGAGAAGAAAGAGGTTTTAAACCTTTCTGTCCAAAATTACTCGCTTAATATAATGGGTGAAACAAACCCAAGTTCTAGTCCATGTGTGATTAAGGCTATTATCTTAAATCCTTGAAAACACAAGAGATAAAACTATATTCGAACTAGTAAGTGGATACCTTATGAAGGAAGGAAACATATTTCAAGTCTCAGGTTGGCTTCGAAGATGGTTAGTTGGCTTTGAAGCTAGTTTTCAAGAACTTAGCTTGGCTTTGAAAACAGGTAGTAGCTTCGAAGCTAGTCTTATACCTTAAATTCAAGCATAACTGAAATTTTCACTTTGAAAGTCTTGGAGGTATGATTTTAGGCTTTCCATCAAAGGAAATTTCCTTCGAAGGGGTCTTTGTAATGTTCTGTGATAAGGGTATGATTCTTGCCTGGTCCTTCAGCATAAATAAGCACTATGAAGCTAGTTCTTGGTTAGGTAATGTGGAAATTTCAAAGACCAAAAGGCTTACCCCTTTGAAGACAAATGTTGTCATTTTGTAAGGAAATTACATGCTTCGAAACACTTAAATCAAGCTTTGAAGTAAGATTGGTTAAATCTAAGTTGATTTTTGCACATATTAGATTGGCCATATAATTGGAAAATGTAACCTAGGACAAATGTTGTCTCAAGAAGAAACTCTATGCTTCAAAACCTTTAAAATCAGGCATCAAAGAGAAATTGGTTGCTTCGAAGCTGTTTTTTTAGATTACATAAACAAATTAGGAATACAGGCGATCATGCAATTAGAATACAAAACCAGATCATGCAAATGAGAGTTGAAGAACCCAGTTGTATTGGTATATAAAATATTTACATTGAGAGGGCCTATTTGGCTACAAATTCAATTTTGTAATAATAAGGGATAGAAAGAGTAACAAGTTCATTAAATTTAGCCCAACAATGTACTATGAACTTATGTTCTTTCTTTATTCCATCTTCAATTCTATCTACACTAGGTTGTTACAATTGATATGCCCTTATTTGGTAGAAAAGCTGCTCAGCTTTCACCTCGAACTCCGTCTCTTTCTAGCCCTGCTTTGTCTCGTTTATGTCTACATCATCCGAGTATGATGAGTCTTGTCCTTGAAGGCATTATATTCTTTAAGAAGGTTCTCCGCTTCATACTGAGTTTGAATTCGATTAGCAGCAATTTGGTCCAGTGAGTTATTGGTGGTCAAAGAGTTTTTATGCTAGTTGAGTAGAAGAGGGAGCTGGTCCAAGAAGGTATGGAGTTATATTTGGGCTATAGGGTTAAGAGCATAACCTCGAGACACAATGTCACAAGCCCATGAGAAGTTCTGGTAAGGAACGTCATCTCCGAGGACTTCGAAGGGCAGATGAGAGAAGGCAGCAAGCAAAAGTTGAGCTTCATACTGCTGAAATGCAGTTAGAGGAACTGGAGGTTGATAAGAGGAGAAATGCTGACCCTCGAAGAGAGTAAGCTTCAATTCTTCCACCCAGTTCGGATTTTGAGGAAGAGCGGGTGCAGAAGGGTACATCCCAAAAGAATGAGGAAATTGGGGGTCATTCACCATCTCAAGCCAGTCGGGAGAACAATGTTTGGCCTTCTTAGTAAAAAATGAAGGATTGAATCCCAATGCTTCGATTGGAAGATGAGTCATTTGCACTATTCTTGTTGGTAGAGAGGAAGTATACCACGTCGAAAGCAAGTTGTCCTCCAGACAGTTATGGCAATCAATGGGTACGTAGGGATATACTACTAAGCTTCGGGAGGAAGGAGGCACCAGAAAAGGATCATTGAATTCAACAATTCTGTGGTGAATTCGCTCTCTTATTTGAGGCTGAATTGGTGTTGACCAAGCATCCCAGCCAATATTTCCAGAAGAAGAAGATGGAGTAGCTTCATCTCATGCAGAGATTATTGGAGCAGATGAAGAGCCTCCAAGATCCATTTGTGCAAATGCTTAGTCCAGACAGAGGTTCGTATAGTGCAAAAGCTTCCATAACTTGTATAAATGGGGGTGGATAAGTATGACCACTAAATGCATGAAGGTTCTTTTGAGGATGGTTATCATTATCAAACACTTTCTCGTATGCTCAATCAATGTAGGAGAAGGCTTAATTGGCCATTAAAGATGTATCAACTCTGTCACGATCCAAACCCGCCCCTATAGATTTAGCGTCATAACCGACTAGTAATCTTTGGATTACCAAAGGCCTCTGAACAGAACAACTTATAATTAGGGATTGCGAAAGCAAATATAAAAACATACATAGTCCATTGAGCTATGGAGACATATATGGGACAGAAATTTTAAAACTTTAATAACATACATGTGACATCATTTGTATTTATGTTAGTCGAGCATCATTCTCATATAAAGATAAAACAAAAGGGAGGCTTAATCCAATGTACAAATGAACAGAACTTGTTTTATACTCAAAGGAAGACAAAGTCTTAAACATAAGCCATTTAGGTTTGACTCGCTCACAAAAGGGAACCTCCTCGGAGGCACAACAATTGGCTGACAAAACAGAGATGCCAGGTCCTCAAGTCTGAGCTTGGTCACGCGTCAGGTCACCTACATACATAATATAAATAGTGAGCGGGAACCCAGTAAATAATAACAAGGTAAAGGGTTTCAATGAATCATGTCTATCACAAAATTAGAAATCAGAGTTTATATCAAAAATAGATTCTTATCAGAAACAAAGTCATATATATATTCAAATTTCAAATCAGAAACAGGTTCATATTCACATACTTTTCAGAATCATCAGCAGGTATTTGTGGTGCATCCATTTAGCTATCATGACATATCAAATTTGCATAGTCGGTACCGACAACCATAATGGTCCATATCTTACACGCAAGTAGCCATGGTATTATTACCCCCAGGCGAGAGCCACGTGAATATACGCCTCAGTATTGTTACCCCCGGGCAAGGACCACGTGAATATAAGCCACGGTATTGTTACCCCCAGGCGAGGGCCACGTGCATATTGGCCACGGTATTGTTACCCTCGGGCGAGGGCCATGTGAATTAAGGATGCCACAAATACGTTTCAGAAAAATGGACATTTATTCATAATTCATAAAATAGCATTTCAGAAAACAGATCGTATCATATCAATCAGAAAATACTTATAATTAAACATAGCTTTGCAGAGTTATTACTCACAAGTGGCTCCAAGCAAACAGACAGAGTAGACAGAACAAGTAACTTGCGGCGCGTGACCTACACAAATACAGAACGAATACGTATAGAATTACACATCTAGAATCAATAATTTAGTTCTCTCTTATTTTGGTGTGTTCTACTTCTATTCCTTTGGCTTAATTAGGGCTTTAAAATGCCTAAGATGCAATGAGGATGCCAAAATGTGATTCAGAACACTTACTTAAATTTGCTGAAAATAGGGGTCTCGCTCGAGCGTACCTTTCTTCGCTCGAGCGGACATGCAAAATGTGAGTGGTTGCTTAAGCGCATCTTCTCTCACTTGAGTGGTCTGTAAAAGTACTGGTTGTGTGATTTTCACGCTCGACGGATGCTTAACGGTCGCTCGAGCATGAGACTCAGGTCCTTGCTCGAGCACAACTCTTGTAGCTCGAGCGGTCTGCAAAGCATGTGAACTTCTAGAAGCTTGCAATTTACGCTCGAGCCAACTATTGGTCGCTCGAGCGGAGGTGCAAAACACATAGTGGTCGCTCAAGTGCAGGATATGTCGCTCGAGCGGATAAGTAGAATCTAGAATTTCTAGATTGCACTATCCAGTGCAAAACTCAATTTCAAAGTTGCAAATCATGGTCTTTTGGGCCAAAAACTTGAGGAAACATATATAAACTTGGAAAACATGGTGAGTTAAAGATCATTTCACAAAATCAAGGCCCAAAAGCTTGCCAATTGTGCAAAACAATTCTTCATTTCTTTTGAAAACATAACATGCAAGCTTTATCTTGACTTCAAAGCTTCTAAACCATGATCATTTGCTATAAAATGGTATCAAACAAGATGGATTCTCAAAATAATGGTAAGATGAACACATACATGAGGGAATCTCTTGAAATCAAACTCAAATTATGCTCAAATGGGCATGCATGCATGATATGATCTTCCTACTAAATCAATAGCTTAATTCTAAATTAACTTAACTCTTTTGAATTCATGGCTTAGGCATCAAAAGTGTACATTCAAAGGGTAGAATTCTTACCTACACTTTCCAAGGTGAGAGCTAGAGGTTAAATTCTTGAGTCTCCAAGTCCAATCCTTCTTCTTCCTAGCAATTCCTTTAGCTTGAACTTAATCCCTCTCCAAAAATGGCTCTAAGCTCACTCTTCTCACTCTTCCTCACGTTTGGAGTTCAAGGAGGATGAAATGAAGGTGTAAAAATGATCTCAAGAAGTTAAATTAGCCCTATATAGGCTTAATTAGGGAGTTTAATTAACCTAATTAACTTAGGCTAGGCAAGGGTATCAATTAATCTAAATTGATTCGTTTCGAATCGAATTTCAATTGAACTTACCATAATGTTCTAAAAATTTCAAATAACACACATACGAAGTCAATTTCACATTCAGTTGTCGATAAGGCCTTCAAGTCATAAACCGAAACACAAACACAAACAAATATTTCTACATTAAATAGATATGAACACAAATAATGCAATGCACAAGTAATTAACTCAAGATTTTATCTTAATTACTTATTAGGCTTATTTAATCATGGATTAACATTAATCAGAGGTCAGGGTTGTTACAAACCCCTTCGGATACCCAGATAGTGGAGGAAATATTCAAGCATAAGGAAAAATTTAATGAAGTTCAGTTATTCATTTCTAAGAAGACAGTTACACTTCTAAGATATACGAAGTCCATGCACGTCCTAGGACGTGGATAGAGTGCACTAATCCACTAATATCACTAAGTATTGGATATATTAGTGCGGGGAGTAATATTGGCTATATATTTTGTACAGGCCAATCGCAGCTTAACACGTGGCTCGTAAAAGGTAATGCGGGGAGATAATGCAAGTGTCCAATCAGTGATGAACACGTGATACTTTATATTGGTAATGGTGGGTCTGCGTTGCATGGAAGCAGTTAAAAGGTGCGAGGTGACGTGGCCCAACGGTTACTCACAATTCAAATTCAAATTCAAGAGGGAAGCCCAATTGCAATCAGAGCGTCGTGGGAGCAAATTGTTTAGGGCCATAACCAATGATCGTGGAAGGGCATTTTAACGGTTAGAAGTCCACTTCGACGGTTGCCATTGGAGAGTATAAATAGAAGAGAAGGCCCTAGAATAAAAGACCCAAATCTAAAAACCAGTTTATTTACTTCATATTTCTTTCTAGGTTTACATTTTCAATTTTTTACATTTTTAGCACTTCAATTCCTGTACTGTACTTCATTTCCTAGGAGTAGTTTCAAGTAGTCGCTGCTATAAACCTTTTCAAGAGTGGGTCATTTCATTGTAAGTTTCTTTTTACTTAATGAAATTCAGTTTCTAAATTGTTCTGTACTTATTATTTCTTATCGATTTCTCCTAAAACAAGTCACCAGTAAAAGTTCTCTTTATTGAGATTGAAAGAATTTCAACACGATCGTCTGATAATTAGTTGGCAATTAATATTCTGTAAGGACTGATTGATCCTTACTAGTACGCTTAAATTTACACTATTAACCCTCAAAAGCCAACACAAGGCTCCTCACTAAATGGGATGAGAGTAAAAGATTATCTTTATATGAGTAAAATAATTCATTTTTCCCCTTCTTTTCCCAATGTGGGATTATCAAATAAAAGTAATTATTTAAAATTAAGAAAATCAAGAAAATTAGAATGAAAATTTGGAGCTCTTTGAAGGTTTCTCACTAAAAAATTCTTTTTCCTTATATATATAGATATATAATATTGTGAATTTTTAATAAATGTGAAAGTTGAAATCGTAAACATCACACTTTTTATAGTTCAAAAAAAATAAATATCATACTTTTAATAAATAAAATAACAAAAATGCTCCGTAGTCCGAAAAATTGAGGCTCGAATGGTACGAAAAATATTATTTTACCGGTAAGAGAATAAAAAAAATCTTAAAACGACGTCGTTTTGAGATTTCGAGCCATTTGAGCCTTTGATTTTTCGAGCTCCGTAGTGGTGTTGATAAAATAATATATATTTTTAGATCGAAAGCTGTCGCCCAACCCATGCTGACCCGTGCCACCACCCATAGTTTGAGAGTGTTGGCAGGTTACAAACTAATGTGTATGAGTTGAGCAACATACCGTTTAAAATCTTTAACTCCTTGGAAAAACCCACCCGACACGATAATTCAGATATTTTATAAATCAAACACTTTAACCATGAATAAATCTTTTCATTTTTTTAACTGTCATCACATGTTTGGATATTAGACCACTGTCAAAGTTTCCTAAACACATGTATATCATCAAACATAATTTATTTTACTTATATGATTTTAAAATGAGTTTATATAATATGTTAAAATTTACAACTCGTCAACTTGTCTAACTCATTCGTTCAAAATCACAAAAATACTCAAACTAACTCGCCCATTCATGATGTTGTATGGGTTGATGGTGGGTTAAGAAATTGTCTACCCACAAAAGCAATTTAGTTGAGATTATATTTCTCCTAAACCACCCGATTCGAACTTGCTCACACCCCTTCCCACTCCCTACTTTAGCCTACCCCATTTTAAACCCAAAATTTGGGGAGTACATAAATTGGAACAAAATATCATATCGGAAAATGTTTGAAACTTACAATGATATGGTATTATATGTGTCAACTTTTAATTTTTTATATATTTAATGACATAGAGTCCAACTCCCTCATCACATCAATGTATGTGAATTTGTGAATTTAAAAGTGTAGATTTAAAAGTATGAGTTTCTAACATTGCTCTTTCGGGTTGGGTTGGCTTGGTTGAAGGGACGGGGCCATTTGGGGGGAAGTTTGTTGCGGTTGCATGGCTTTGATGAGAGTCTCTCTGACTTGAGAAATGGAAGTGATATCCACGGAATTGAATTCCATTCTTCAATTACACTGTCTTCTTTTGTAATTTTAAACCGCTTTAGACACAATATATAAAGTCATAATAAACTTTCAAAGCTTTAAAAATTCAAAGGCTCAAAAAAGAAAATGGGAGAATTTTAAAAAAATGGTGTGTAGATAAAATAATTTCACAATGATAAAAGTACTAGTGATTCATGCATAAATTTATGTAACAAAGACTTGTACTATCAAAATTTTGAAATTATTTTTTCTATTCTCCATTTTATTAATATTCTCAAATGAACCAAATCAACAATGTTCTACTAACACTAAACGTCATTTTAAAAAAAAAAATGACACTAAACGCATTCCTACCTATCCAAATCCAATACCGCCAGGGAAAACAAAGTGAGTCGTGTACAAAACTTGGTAAAGTAATTTTTTTTAGCAACAAAAAACCCTCTGAACCCTAGCTTCCGCAAGACACACGATAAAATTCCAGATATATGTCATTATTCATAGTCTCACATATCGAGTGAGAGAAAAGGAGTTAATGGTGAAAAGTTTATATTTATGGGCCATGTGTTATTTGATCTAATGTTTAATCTTTTTTATGATAATGAAAATTGTTAGAAAAGCCGTTAGATAATTGGCCGGAAAAGTCACTGGAAAGTTACCGGTAGGCTGGTGACAGTAAGGTGAATAAATAGGTGAAATTGGACAAATATCGAAAAGATGGGTGACGGGTGTACAAATAGGTAACATTTGGATATACAGTTGTATAAATAGGTGACACAGATATGTGATATTTTGGATAGGTAGGTTACAGTTGAACAGATATAGATAGATATGTAAGTTTTTAGATAGATAGGTATCTTTTTGGATAGATAATTTCATTTTGGTTTCAAAAAAATAAATTAAGCTTAGGTCTATTGTTCTAATAATTTTTAAAGTGAATTTCTAACCCGAGTGCCAAAAAAAATGCAACAATGCTATGCACTCAAAAACATGTTTAGAATTCTGAAATTTGTAAATCAGATTCCTGTTTCAGTCCAAACAATGATACTGATCAAGAATTTGAAATTTATAAATTAGATTTATTGTGCTTTTGGATGTAACCCATACCATATTGAGTTTAAATTTACACAAAATATTTAAATTGTAAACACTTCTCTATTTTTTTATTTTTTTATGTTAAAGAGGCTATAACATTTTCGAGAAGTGTTTACAATTTAATCACACTTCTTCTTATTCTTCTTCGTAAGTTTTGTTAGGATTTTTTGAAAGAGAGTTTTTTTGGGAGATGGGGGTATACATTCAATGGGTGGAATATTTTCATAAAAATAACTTTGGTATTATTTGGTGGGAAAAAGAAATTTTAAGAATTTTAAAATTTATAAATGAGAGTTCAAAGAAATGAGGGATTTAAAATAATTCATGGAGTGCTAATAGCACCACTCAAAATTTATGCATTAAACTAAAATTTGGCCAAAACGGGTTGGGTTGACTTGGGTGATGCAACGGGGCTTGTTTGTTGGATTGCATCATCTGCTTGGCGAATTGAATTCCTTTCTTTTCGAAGACCTTTGAGAGTCGTATCGGCGGAAATTGAATTCCTTTCTTTTTTTTTAAGACTATCTCGTAATAACTTAACATGCATAATACGATCAAATCTATAGAAAATTCAAAGACTAAAAGAAAATTCAAACATTCAACAAGCTAATAGCATCTCCATCAAACACATCAATTTCCCCTCTTAGCTGTTTTACCAAAAAAAAATCATTAAACAAAAAATAGAGACAAAGTGATGTTATTTATATTAGAAAGATATGACCATTAAAAAAACATACATTGAAAAAGTGTCGGTGTAAAAATATATGATCGAAAGTTGAACTATTGAAAAGTGTTAGTCTAAAAAAATATGACTATTACAAAAAAAAAATAATAATAAAGAAATAATAACATAGAAATATTTAAATAGAATAGAAAAAGAATATTTAGTAAAATGAAAGCAATTATGGAGCTGAAATTGAATATTGTTAAATTACTATATTTTTGGGTCTATTTTTTTTTGGTCTCAAAAAGTAAATTTTTTTTGGTACCAAATTGTTCTGTCCCTAAAAATGTATTTCTAGTAATATTTTCAAAATTTTATCTTCAAAAGTCTTTCTTTTTGAAATTTTGGGATGACTTTTTAAAGACGACTTTTTCAACAACATAAATTAGTCCCCTAATGTTTTATTGCAAGCAAAATTTTCACTTTGCAAACAAGAAAGTTTAGTCTTCTAAACTATATTACATGTTGTAGTGAATTAATATTAGTATATATAAAAAGATTTATTGAAATATGTAAAATGAAAACAATTATGGTGTACATTCCGAAAAAGGGCACACCATAAGAAATGTGACGCCATTTTGTGGTGTTGACTATGGTACTTTGCGGTAAAAGTTACAATTGGGGGAATTCATAGTGCACATTTCTAAAGTAAAGATTATGAATAATTGTGATTATGTTATGAATGATGTGGTTTAAATGCAACAAATCATTTGTGGTGATAAATTTTACAACTATTTTGGTGAGAAAAGTCATTTAATCTTTGCGGCCAAAAGTTATGGTTATATTATGATAAAGTGCATATGGTATGATTTTTTGTAAGAATGTGTCCTGTAACAGTTTTAATGTACGAAATATATAAAATGTGCATTAAAATTTTAATTTTTTTGACATAATTTGTTATTTAACCAATGCTTAAAGGATAGTGATCAGCAAGACAATTAGGCCCGTTTGGGGTATTGATTTTTTTGACTAAAATAATTAAAAAGTCAAAACATTCAATCACACCACTTTCTACTTTTTTATATATTTTTTCGTAAAAAATAAAAATAAAAATAATCACTCCTCTTAGAGCATTGAATAATTTCTCCACTTCCCAAACATTCTTTTAATGTTAATATTAGTTAATAAAGAAAAAGTACAATCAATGGGTAAGAGGCATAGAGATATAACAAGTGAAATTACTTTTATTTTATTTTTTCACATGTCCGTTTAGCATGCTATCATCGTGTTGGTGAAGGTTGGTAGAAATGAAAGCTTTGGGATGAAAATAAAGTCCTAGTTACTTCATTTAGGACCCATTCAATTTCTAACCCAACTTTCTACAAGTCAACAGTCAATCTCTAACATCAAATCTAAAACATGAGAAATCTTCAAGTCATATATACCACTTGATGGCATAATGTTGCATATAAATATCCCGCCTATGCTGCATATAGTTGTACCAACTCATTGCTTGCCTAAAACAACAAGATGATGAGACCACTAAACATTGTCTTATTAGCCATTCTTGCATTGGTTTTTCTTCTAAGCATGATCAAACCTCATGAAGCTAGTAGAGTCTTAAATGAAAAAGAAGAAAATTTTCTATTACCGTCTCTGAGGGCTCCTATCCCCCCTTGGGGACCAAATCCCCCCACGTACATCCCAACACCTAGCATCAAAGCTAGTTCCATCAACCAGAAAAGTTTTGCAAGTCATGTTATGCCTCCTCCTAAAGCAGAAGTTCGGATAAAAAAAGAAAATAGTTTCCTATGCTCTATGAAGAGGGGTATGGTCCCTTCTAAGGGACCAAATCCCCCTACCTACAGCCCGCCACCTAGCATCAAAGCTAGTATCATCAACCAGAAAAGCTTTGCAGGTCATGTTATGTCTCCTCCTGAAGCAGAAGGTCGGATAAAAAAAGAAAATAGTTTCCTGCACTCTATGAAGAGGAGTCTGGTCCCTTCTACGAGACCAAATCCCCCTACCTACATCCCACCACCTAGCATCAAAGCTAGTACCATCAACCAGAAAAGCTTTGCATGCCATGTTATGCCTCCTCCTGAAGTAGAAGACCAGATAAAAAAAGAAAATAGTTTCCTACGCTCTATGAAGAGGAGTCTAGTCCCTTCTACAGGACCAAATCCCCCTACCTACATCCCACCACCTAGCATCAAAGCTAGTACCATTAGCCAGAAAAACTTTGCAGGTCATGTTATGCCTCCTCCTGAAACAGAAAAATGGATAAAAAAAGAAAATAATTTGTTACGCTCTATGAAAAGGAGTCCAGTCCCTTCTAAGGGACCATATCCCCCTACCTACATCTCCCCACCTAACATCAAAGCTAGTACCATCAGCCAGAAAATTTTTGTAGGTCATGTTATGCCTCCTCCTGAAGTTGAAGAGCGGATAAAAAAAGAAAATAATTTACTACGCTCCATGAAGAGGAGTCCAGTTCCTCCTTTCGGACCAAATCCCTTCACCTACATTCCAACACCTAGCATCAAAGCTCGTACCATCAGCCAAAAAAGTTTTGCAAGGTTATGGTAAGCCTCGTCTTGCCAACCCACAACTCATGTTTCCCTTTGGTGTGGCCAGAAATATATTTTAAATATTATTAACCGATCAGAACTCATTGATAATATCACAATATCTTTACATTAGAGACTAAAACTAAGTCAGACAAAAATAAGACTGGTGCAAACCAAATTGTAATATTTTTTCCAATTGTTTATTTGTTGTTGGGTTGGGTATATCATATGTGTACAACTGGAGCTATAGAATGTGGACAAGACAGAAAAATGCTTTTTGATTTGTATTTTTTATAGTGATTTGATTATAGTAGAAGAATAAAAAAAGCTAGTTTTTGCTTCTTGCTATATGCTATTGTTGTTGTTGTTGCTACTGGAGATCTTTTGCGTAGGTAATTTTTTGCAAAAGCACTCATTATTGAAGTAAAAAGTTAATTATTGTAAAGAATTTTACTTAGAATGATGAAGTATGGTTGAAATTCAATTGATATATTGTAAGATTTATACATAGAATGAATCTGAATTATACATTGATATTTTTAAATAAAAACTTTGACCATGCGATGTTCCGAAAATAAAAGTGACAACTTGTAAATGAAATTGTCATTTAAGGTATTTTTGAAATTGTAAGCACTCAAAAATGGTGTACTACTACAACATATAAGAGTATTAGAAACTTTTTTTTTTTTTTGTCTCTCTAAGTGAAAATTTTGTTATAAAAAATATTAAGAGTCGTCTCGAAAAGTAAAAAAAGAAAAAAAGAAAAACTGATCATGTATTTTGAAAATGTTGTTAATAAATGCACTTTTAGAAACAAAAAAAATGTGTTCCAAAAATATTTACTTTTTGAGTCACACAACTTTGTAGTACATTTGGAGGGGTGGAAAACAATTTTGAAGTCTAATACGGTTGATATAGCGATCCCGGTTTTCCCTTCATTGGTTATTGTATTTCGGACTCGGTTCCGTAGATGTCAGTTGTTGTATATGTTGTATTTTCACCCTTTAATTCCTTGTATTTGAGTTTCGGGATGTATTGGACAGGTTTGTAACAGATTGGGTGTGTTTTGAAACAAATGGTTGCTGCCCAGATTTTGGTGTCTTCGCTCGAGCGAGGCTTTTGTCGCTCGAACGAGCTCCGTGTTTTAGTTCCTTCGCTCGTTCCAGGGTTCCTTCGCTCGAGCGAGAGTTGAGTGGTGTGTCTGTTGGCTCGAGTGAGAAGTCTTGCGCTCAAGCTTGCGTCTGCGTCTAGTTTGGTCCTGAAGGTTGCATTTCTTGGCTCGAGCGAGCTTTTCTTTGCTCGAGCAAGCAAGCTGTATGTTTTGGATTTCTTTGCTCGAGCGAGCATTCTTGCGCTCGAGCGTGCTTCTAGGTTGCAGACCTAAAGCTTCGAATTGTTGGCTCAAGCGAGGCTTTGTGTGCTCGAGCGAGGTTTCTTTGTGTCTGGTCGCTCGAGCGACCATTCATTCGCTCAAGCGAGCCTCGAATATATCAGTTGGCAGTAGCGGGTTACACTTCACTTTTTTCATCATCTTCTTTACTCAAACCCTAGCCCCGGCTGTTTCTCTCTCTACACTTATAGTCTCTCTACAAATCCATCTAGTTCTAGTGGTCTCCTACCCTAGTTCTTTTGTATAAAGTGTAGAGCTTGGTGTGGGCTACGTTTTGATCCGAAAATCTTTGGATTTGGAGCATCTTGAGTTTTCTTCATCTTCTCCTTTGGGTCTCTTCTCTTGAGGCAGGGATACCCTACTCCATCTTATGAGTTTTGACATAAATTTTAGTCATTTTGATTAGATGGTATTATTTGGTAATTTTGGGAAAGTTAGGGTTTGATTTGAGGTTATAAAAAGGGGATTTTTAACTGTTAAACTCCATGTGTATGTGAGACCTTGGAAAATAGAATTATTGTTGTTAAATTGATGAAATTGAACCTTAGGGTTGATATTTGAAAATGGGGGATAATGCCCTAATTATGTTGAATAATTAATTCAAATAATTAATTTGGGGATTTGTGTAATTGAGTTGAAATTCATGAAATTGGGGAGTTGTGAGATTGAATGATGTAGTTTGATAAATTTATCACTCACCTATGAAAATGTTGGTATTTTATCTGTTTGATAAATTTATTATCTGTTTAGAGATAACTGCTTTGGGCTATCGGTGGAGGATAGTCTTGATTGTTGTAGACACTGTATGTTGACTAGGGAAAACTGAAACTAATCAAATTGAATATGTCATTAAATATGACGGTTGGAATAATACATCGAATATGTGTATTGATTGATCATTGTATATGATAAGTGTTTAAATATATTGTATATGTATATTGTTTGGGAGGAGATACGGGATGTACTCCATGGTTTGAGAGGAGATAGGGGATGTACTCTTAAATCTGTTCGGGAGGAGATAAGGGATGGACTCCATTGATAACTAAGTTGGCCGGAGTGTTCAGGGTGAAAGTCCCAAAATCTTGATTACGTTTGCATAACGTAAATAATTGAAGTATGGAAGTGTTTTAATATGAGTTGTAGTCTCATGTGAATTGCGAATAATGGAAGTGTCTTAATATGAGTTGTAGTCTCATTTAATTGTTTGGCTAGATATTGAGCTAGGTTTATGAATGTAAATTGGATAAGTAAAGGAAAATGGAATGAAACACAGATGTAATTGTCATGGAATCAGAATGTGTTGTAAGTTGATTTACAAATGTTAATCATTTATCAAATGCTAATGTTTTAGTTATTGCTCATAATTGGTTTAGTATATCTCTACTGGGCTTTGGCTCACCCTTTATGGGACATCATTTTCAGGTATTGATGGTATGCCACCTCCAAGGGCGTAACTTGGGAGGCTTAGAGCCTGAAAGACTCTTCCGTTGATTTCTTTTTGGTATTATATGTAAATCAAGCCAAGGGCTTATTTTGTATAAAGAGTTAGAACTTTTCTTTTGTTACACCCAAGTGTTGACTTGGAAAGTTGTAAGCCCATAGGGCATTTACTTTTGATGTCAACATGTAATGCTTTTGTTATGAATACTCTGATAAATGGAAATATGTTTTATTCTCTTATATCTATGGATGTCATGAATGTTGGTTTATATGTATTATTTTGAAGGCGTTACAGTTGAGATCCACATTTGTTTCCATACCATACCCCACTTAGGGGTATTTTGGGAATTACATATTTGGCCTTTTTTTCTTTTGGTTTATTTCAGAGTTATGCTAGGGATCCCAAATATTTTATCAAATATTCTACCAAACCTCTCACATGGGTGTGGGACCCACACACATGTGGATTTGTGTGAATCCCACCTCATGTGAAAGATTTGGTAGAATCTTTGGGATACATAACATTTCTCTTTTTTTCGTCTTTACATTGTCTTTACATTGTGTTTAGTGAATTTTTTTAAAAAAAATTCAAAAAGCTTTCGGTAGCATTTGGTTTAGTTTTAGATTTAAAATCATGATTTGAGAATAGAGTTATATTTTGAGTTTGTGAGTTATTGAAACATTATTTGAAAAGAGAAAATTTGTTTTGTTATGAGTTTTGAAAAGAGTTTTGAATTGAATTTTGAATTGAGTTTTGAATTTTTGAAATGAGTTTTGAAACGAGAAAAGTTGTTTAGTTATGAGTTTTGAAAAGATTTTTAAAACTTAATTCAAATATTTATAACTCATAACAAAACATACAACTTAGAACTCGATTGAAAATTCTATTCAAAACTTATAACCAAACTCTTTTTAAAATTTAATTCAAAAAAATAATTATTGAAAAAAATAATTTTTTATTTAAAAAACTTTTAAAATTCCGTACATATTTTTATATTTTAAATATTAAAAAAATATATATATATATTATTTTGTTAAAAAAAATATTCAACTAGTGCTTTAAAATTATTTTGATTGTAAATATAAGGATGAAATTATGATTTGAAACTTAAACCAAACAGAGCCTTAGGTTTTTAGTTTCAACTTGACAAGACGTATCAAAAAATTATAATTTTTTTTAAAAAAATCCAGAAAAGACAAAAATAAGTTAAAATAAATAATCTGTTTTGACTTATTTTCATATTTAAAATAATTTTTTTTTGAAATTTTTCACAAAAAAATATACTTTTTAGCTTCATTTCAACAAAACAGACTGGGAAAATAAAATTTTTTGACATAATTTTTTTAAAAAAATACTAAAGATAAAAAAAAAAATTGGAAAAAGAGGCGATATTTTTTTCCCCCTTACCAAAATGGGCCTTAGTCTGTGTCTCCAAAACCCTCGTACATGCTACAACAAATCAATCTGAACATACTTGGTAAGTTGGTAGGCCCTTCATCAAACATTTAGTTCAGGAATTTTGACCACCATTTATACTGTGTTTAGTTAGAGGGTTTAAGAAGAGACTTGGAAATAAAAATAAAAATAAAAAATGGTAGGTGAAATGCAAATAAAATATATTTATATTTTACCTAATTTCACACACACTTTTTCCTTTTCCTTTTCCCTTTCCCTTTCCCTTTATAAATTTCTCAACTAAACACAGCATTAGAGTGCCGCCCCAACTCAGCCTGCATCTTTCTCTACGTATGCTGCTTGCACAAATTAATAGGCTCAGAAGTTGGCTTCCGACTGCGGTGCTCATGGTTGATTATGGATTGTTTTGGAAAGTTTGTTAAAAGTTAGTTTTTTTTATTTTATTTTTATATTTTATAAAAAATGTATAAAAAAAATAAAGAGTGATGCTATTAGCACTTACCAAAATTCTTTGGACCCCCCATTTCTTTGGACCCCAACCCTAAACCCTAAATTTTAATAATTTTTTTTGGATACCCCACTTATTACCAAATCTACCCATATTCACAATGAAATGCACACCCACCTGAATCCATTCCAACATATGCACGCAATTCACACCCCCAACGACACCCACTCTCTGCCTCCCTCTCTTCTCTCTCTCTCTCTCTCTCCTCATCAGTGATGTCTGTTCTCTCTCTCTTTTCTCTCACTCTCTCAAAACCCCTTTTGTTCATATGAAAAAGTGAAGATTTTTCTCTCTATTCTCTCTCTCTCTTTCTCTCTCAAAACCCCTTCAAAACCCTAGCTTTTTCTCTCTCTTCTCTCTCCAACATTAACCATATCTAAAAAGTGGTTCCTGAAAACACAATGCATTTACTTGTGGGGTTGGTGTTCTTCTTCAATTAGGATTTTAACGACGTGGGTCTCTTTGGAATTTGCCATTGATTGGGAAATTCAGATGAGAAAGTGAAGATTGATGCGAATTGTAGGAATAGAAAATAATGTATATATATGGAAAACTAATCTCCATAATATTTTAAGAATAGAAAACTAATCTCCATATTTTCACAATGAAATGCACACCCACCCAATTTGTTCACCACTGTGTAACCGAAAAAATGCATTTTGTTCAGGACTGTTTTGTCGAACAATAATGATCCTGTCAGCACTGTATGTCCGAACAAAATTTGTTCATCACTGTGTAACTTGAATCCATTCTAATTCACAACTTAAAATAAAATGAATTAAATCCATTCAAAATACATAACTTAAATCCATTCCAATTCGCTCTTTTCCATTCTAAGTTAGTTTAACAAAGAAAATTACATAACCGACTATCTGCATTAATGTTCGGAATCTATGTATTGAACGAAAGGATTATGTTCAGTACTGTGTTACCGAACATAATTGTAACAGTCAGCAAACCAGTACCGAACAGCTCGAACGAAACAAGAACGACCGAAAACGACTGAAAATATTAATACAAGACAGATAAACGACCGAGAATGTTGTCCTCGTCCTCCATTGCTCTACACAGTGAAATAAGTGATGAAATATACGTTATACTTGAAGCAAAACTTTCAAGTTCAATAGCGTTGATGATGGTGATGAAGATGACAAATTCAGGATTTAAGATGATTATGAAAAATAATAGATTTAGGGTTTATGTTAATTAGTTATGCAAAGTAATAGGTTTAGGGTTTACAAACATAGAATACGTATAGTTAAAGTTGGAGGTGGGGGTGGGGGTGGGGGTGGGGGTGCGGGTGGGTGTCCAATATTATAGAGTATTAGTTATTATTGATAGATAGGTGTTCCATTTCATAATGTCTTTTAATGTAATTTTACTTTAGGGTATAATTGTAATAAAAAAATTATAAAATGGGGGGTCCAAAGAATTTTGGCAGGTGCTAATAGCAGCACTCAAAATAAAAAAAGTGATATGACCTAAAATAGGTTAAAAACTAGCTTTTGACTTTTAGCCAAATTTGAGCCTGTAGAAGCAGAGGGAGCAGAGAGAATTTATTTATCCCAAACCAGAGAGAATGATCTTTAAACAAGTCTTTTTATTTTTTGGGTTTTATATTTACTAGTATCATTTTCTTCAAATTTTGTTTAGTTAGATTTAAAAGTTTAAATTTTAAATTTTGGCGTTCATTCATCAAAAAGATGGAGAAGTTTAAGACATTTACACTGTGTTTGATTGAGAGATTTGAGAAAAGATTTGAAAAAAGAAAAAAAAATGCAAAACTAAGTAAAATGTAAATATATTTTATTTAATTTTATTTAAATTCATTCTCAAATTTTTCAATCAAATCTAACCTTAACGTCCATCCATTTATGTGAGGTTGTTGTTAGAAATGAATTCAGTTAACTGTTGGTTGCTGACTTGCCATGGCCCACTAACGTTAATGTCCATAAAAAATGTTAGAGATCTCAAAAGTTTTACGAAATGTCTCACATGAGTATGAGATCCACATGAGACTTACTTGGTGTGAGTCCTACACCCATGTGAGACTTTTGATAAAAATTTTAATAAAACTTTTGAGACTTCTAACATTATTCTATGAATAATTCTCGGCGTTGGGCGATGAGACGAGAGCATGTTTAATGCATTGGATGTTTTTCAGGTTCTGACTCGAGAATTGAAAGTCATATCTACGGAGTGAATTCCATTTTTCAATTACATTGTCGACTGTAAAGCACTCATGGGGTATAGACTTTCAAATTTAAATTTAAATCTAAGAGAATTCACGGATTTATAATTTTATTATTAGATCGTTTATTTTGTCAAAAAATTTATGTATATTTATTAAAAAAATATATTGATTTGATAATCGTAACATTTTTATTTTTTGTTTTATTGTATTGTTTTTAAAACAATAAATGATTTATTTTTAAAAATATATAGTTGTTATTTATTTTCTAAAGACAAATGTAATAAAATAAAATATTATAATTATTAAATTAATTTAATTTTTTTTTCATATGTAAATGATCTTAAAAAATGACCAATTCAGATTCATAACTAGTAATGGGCTTCACTAGCCTTCAATTTTTTTAGATTCAAATGAACTTAAAAAAAAAACCTCAACTTTTAATGGACTACATCTGCGACCAAAGCTTCAACCATTCAAAGACTCCCAAAAAATTGAAAATAAAATGAGAAAATCAACCGAGAAGACTTGTTTGGGAAGTGGGTTAGTTTTTTTGCTATTTTAGCCGGGGTTAAAAAGTTTATTTGGGTTGGCTTTTTTGACTTTTATGAGTGAAAAAGTGAAATGATTATGGTTTCGATATGACACTTTGACTTAATGACTTTTTAATCTATTTTATCTTTTTGTGACTAAAAAAAGCTACCAATCTCATTTTACCCCATTACCAAATGAGGACTTAGTAAGCGTAGTCTCACCTCTCATGTTACATAATTTTCAACTTCAATTTAAATAGTGTATAAAACAAATAAATTGCTTTCCCCTAACAAGTTAAATTTCATGTTGTTTTCTCTTGCTTCCATGGCAGGGGAGTAGGGGGCGATGACATCCACTCCCCCTCTCCTTTTCCTTTACTTTTGGTCTACGTGGGTGATTTATTTTTTTCTCAGATCTAGTATTTTGGCCTTCGATAAGAGGTTTTCTATCATTCAAGCTTTCACTGCCTCGATAGGATGCAGATCTAAGACCGATGTCAGAGTTGCTTACCAGTCTTGCGCTATAGGTTGTACGAATCTAATTTTTTTTGGTGTTTTTGTATTATGTTTTATTATTTTTTCCCTCTTTTGTTGAGTGTTTTTTGCCTCTTCGACGGAGGGTTGGGTTTGTTTTCGTTGTTGGTAGCCGCAGTGTGTTACAGGATATGGTTGTTAGTTGGTGGCCGTAGTATGTTGTGATTATGATTGTTGGTTGATAATTTCTTCTAGAGTTGGGGATAATCACTCTTGATGTATTTGTTTTTGTCTAAGACCGATGTCAGAGTTGCTTACCAGTCTTGCGCTATAGGTTGTGCGAATCTAATTTTTTTTTAGTCTTTTTGTACTTTGTTTTATTATTTTTTTCCTCTTTTATGGAGGGTTTTTTTCCTCTTCCACGGAGGGTTGGGTTTGTATTCGTTGTTGGTGGCCACAGGGTATGGTTGTTTGTTGGTGGCCGTAGTATGTTGTGGTAATGATTGTTGGTTCCTAGTTTCTTCTAGAGTTGGAGATAATCACTCTTGATGTATTTGTTTTTGTCTATCCATGAAATCTAACTTTGGCCAAAAAAAAAAAAAAAAAGTTAAATTTCATGTACTAATATCTACTAAATCAAATTATTCATATATATATTTTTTTAAATTCAATTCATTTATATTTTTCTATTTTCAAAGAAAATAAAATCTATTTATTAATATTATTTTTATTTACTAAATTGACTAAAAAATAGTAGATAAAAATATCAAATAATCTCAAATAGAAAACAAAACACTATATATTGATCCCCAAAATTCCATTTGACATATTTATATTCAAGTTTATGTGCTATTGATGTGAGATTTAATATATGAAAAATGCTATGAATATTAAATAATCTATCAAATTTTCTACCAAACGTCCCACAGCGTGTAGCATGTGTATAGGTCCTACACCCATGTGATAGGTTTGGTAGAAAATTTAGTAGATTATTTGGGGTCCGTAACATAACTCTTAATATATACATGACATTTCTTATTGCAAATAAAATTAAAATATGTAGCTAATAAACCATTAAATAAATTATTTATGTCAATTTTGATGGGGATTATCACTCTTGAGTTGGGGATAACCACTCTTGATGTATTTGTTTTTGTCTATCCATGAAATCTAACTTCCCCCCCCCCCCCCCGAGCAAGGATCCTCTAGAGTTTTTTTTTCCTAAAGTTTCCTAGAGTGGTGCATTGTGTGGTTGAGATTTACTGACAAGTCACATCAATTTTTTAGCATTAAATCTCAACCACACAATACACCACTTCAAGAAACTTTAGGAAAAAAACACTCTAGAGGATCCTTGGTCCCCCTCCCCCCCCAAAAAAAAAGTTTAATTTCATGTACTAATATCTACTAAATCAAATTATTCATAATTTTTTAAAATTCAATTCATTTATATTTTTCTATTTTCAAAAAAAAAAACTCTAATTTTTATTTTTTTATTTACTAAATTGACTAAAAATATCAAATAATCTGAAATAGAAAACAAAACTCTATATATTGATCCCCAAAATTCCATTTGACATATTTATTATATTCAAGTTTATGTGCTATTATTGATGCGAGATTTAATATATGAAAAATGTTATGGATCTTAAATAATCTATCAAACTTTCTACTAAACTTCTCACATGGGTGTAGCATGTGTGTAGGTTCTAGGGGTGAGCAGCGGATATACCGATCCGCCAAAACCGACCGAACCGAACCGATCCGCCGCATTTTGGACGGATGCGTGATGATGAGCGGACGGTTGCGGATTGATTTTCTCCAATCCGCCAATTTGGCGGACGGATGGTGGATTTGAGATTTTTTGGCCGCAACCGAACCGCCGAACCGCCAAACCGCCAAATCGCGAGCACCTGTAGTAATTTATAAGACTTCGTATTTTCAATTTGTTTAAATATTATGTTTGTGTTTTCAATTGAAAAAGAGTTTAAATATTCTATTGAAAAAAAGTTTTCAACTTGAATATATTTTTGAATTGAAAAAAATAAACGTATTATTCATCTATATTTTTTAGTTTTTAAATCTAACTCTAAAAATAATAAATAAAAAATATGATATATGCTGGTTGGTTTTTGTTTTCAAAAACATGTGTAGATGTAACAATATAGAGACATTCAATCTCTGCTACTGCTCTGTTTATGGTTTTAGCGGTTTGAATTGTTATTATATTTTAAGAATCACAGATTGTAATACTTTATAGGGATGAATCATGCTGTAATTGTAATATGTGGATGAAGCATGCAGTGATCGTGATATTCTAAAGTTTCAAACTTTCTTTCTTTGGATAAGGCATACAGTGATTGTAATCTTTTTTTAAGTCATTGACTATAATACTTTTTTTTTTTCTTTTTTTTTGAGGAAGTACACAAGTTGAATTATGTTGAAAATTTATAAAATTTTAAACCGCCAAACCGATTCGCATCCATCCGCCAAACCGCCAATCCGCTCAATCTACATCCGCCGGATTGGCGGACGGATGCGGATTGATTTTCTTCAATCCGCCAATCTGGCGGACGGATGGCGGATTGGAGGTTTCGTGGCCGCAACCGACCCGCGCCCACCCCTAGTAGGTTCCACACCCATATGACAGGTTTGGTAGAAAATTTAGTAGATTATTTGAAATCTATAACATAACTCTTAATATATACATGACATTTCTTATTGAAAATAAAATTAATATGTGTAGCTAATAAACTATTTAATAAATTATTTATGTCAATTTTGTATTTTACAAATTCTACATTAACTTTACATGTTTATTTATTATTTATCACATCGTGTTATATTCATGTTTTATTGAAATATGGCTAACACTAACCCGCTAACTACATATACCATTCACATTGTATTAACGAATCATGTTGAACATTTTAATCAAATTTAGGCACACAGAGAAATATATCAACTGAGATTGGTTTAATCCATCTCTCTTTAATTTAAAACAAATTAGGTATTCATAAAAAGTAATAGAAAAATGTGTAGAGCCACACTACCCATACTACGACAATCTACAATAAAACTATATATTTTACGTTTGGATTTTTTTTAAATGCGTAACATTATTATGAATGATTTGATTCCTATATTTTAAGCGTAGTTTTAATTTGGTCTTTTTGTCTCAATTGGAAGCTAAAATTTATATTTTAGAACACTTGTCAAATTTCTAAGTTTTCAATTTGGTTCTAAATTGGAGGTTAAAATTAATAATTTTGGAGCACTTGTCAATTTTCTAAGGTTACACATAGATAAACTTGACAAAAATTTAGACAAAATGACCAAATTAAAACTACATCTAAATGTTAGGACCAAATTGTTCAAATTGAAACTATAAAAATTAAAATGAAATTTGAATCAAACTATATGAATGTAAAATGTATTTAATACCCCCAAAAAATACATTAAATGGGATAATTATTGTCTAATAAATATAGAATTAAGTAAAAGCTCAACAACCACGGCAAGGAAGAGCCCACAATCGGAAGAAAATGAAATAAAATAAATCCCATAATGAGATAACTATTAAAAATAAAAAAAAAAATCATAATGAAAAACAAATATATATTTTTTTTTTGTACAGAGAAAAAGAAATATAACAAAAGTAGAATATCTTCAATTAATTATTTTGTGTTTGCTTTTATTCAAAATTTAAAAATAATGTATAGGCAAAATTAATAACTAAATTAAGAAAAAATTTATCTCTAACGACATTTTTTTACTTCTATATAAATACTTAAAAAAATAAATGTGAAAAATGTAGTCAATATAATATTATACATTAAGTAAAAAAATGTGATTAGCAATTATACTTACATAAATTTACTACAGTTTTAATTTCAAATTTAAAAATATATAAACATACCTGACGTTTTAATTAGAGGTATAACTAGACAAATCGCTATAGAATAAGAAGACAACATTTATTTTTCATCATAATAATTATGTAACTCAATATACAATTTTAATGTCTCTCAATCTTCCATGCGTCCAATTCTCTATCACTATTAAACTGAATGTATAAACCAAAAAAAAGAAACATTTGAGAAGATAAAGAAATGTGGTTTGAGACATTTCAATTGTTGAATTTTATTAATCAATAGTTATTAGGCTTCAATGGTCGGGTTTCTAATATTTGTTAGCCATTAAAACTGAGTTATTTGATTTTTATCTATATTCACTTGATAATCTGAGAGTGGACACGTGTTAAGTTTTTACACAAACACTCGGCACATTTTTTAGCATTATTAATGAAATGCACAGTGTAATTTTTTTCTCTTTTTTTTTTCTGCAATTGCACCTAGTTATTTTTTTAAAAAATTTATATTTGTTTTAGATTTTTTTTTAATATACAATTTTTTTTAAAGATTATTTTATAAAAATAATTTAACAATCTCATCACTAACCATAGTGTATGAGAGAAATTGAAAAAGGTGTGGCAGTAGATATGGGAGAAGTCAAAAAGGCTTGGAAAATTTAACCAAAACCCCTCCATTGGACCCTTGTTTAGTGAAAATGGCAGCTCAATTTATTTTGCTTCATAAACTCCCTAAGGAGAATATACATAATTAAGCATGGAGAAAATAAAATATCTTTTCTTTTTCGTGGACAATATTGATAGAGTAACATGTTACTGTGAACCAGAATAACATGTTACTGTCAGAGGTTATAATTTTTTTTTATAAAAAAACTTCATAGTCAATATGAATCTTATTTGATAGATCTTGACGAGAGAATTCTAAAAATATTAATTTTATTACAAACTGACATCTACATAAAAAATTATATTATATTAAAGTTTAATATTTTGATAATAATCATGTGTTGGAATTTTCAAAGAATTTTTTTATGCTTATCTTTAATGTATTAAAGTTTTATTATTATAGCGATCCCGGTTGTCCCTTTACTATTCTGTTGTATTCCGGACTCGGTTCCGTGGAGTTGGTAGTTGTATCTATGTTGTTGTCGTCCTTTAATTCCATTCATTTGAGTTTTAGGATGTGTTGGGCTTGTTTCGAGCAGGTGGGTTGAACCTTGGTCTAAAAATCTTATTGCCAAGTTTTTGGTCGTTCCGCTCGAGCGGGCCTTGTTGCGCTCGAGCGGAGATTGCACACTCCCAGTTTTTCGTGTCCCTGCAAAACTTCTGCAGGTGTGATTTTTGCGCTCGAGCGGGTTTCTTTACGCTCGAGCGGTAGCGCTCGAGCGGGTACTATGACGCTCGAGCGGGTAGTACTTTTTGGTGTAAGTTGTGGGAGGGGGAAATCTACGCTCGAGCGGACTGGTTTTCGCGCTCGAGCGGATGTACTTTATTCTTGTGTCTTGGTGCTTGAGCGGGCCTTCTTGCGCTCGAGCGTACCTAGTTTTTTATTCTTGACGCTTGAGCGTTGTGTTCTCCGCTCGAGCGGGAATGTCGTATATCAGTTGGTAGCTGGGCATTTTAAAATCACTTTTTACATTCTCTCTCTCTCTCTTACTTTCTAAAAAGCTATTTTGAGAGCTTCTCTCTCTAGAAACCCTCTTCTCTCTAGAGTTTGATCTAGTTAGAGTGTCTCTCTATCCTTCGGTCTTTATAAAAAGTGTGTTGATCGTCAAGGGTTTCGTTTTGATCCGAGAATCGTGGTGTTTGGAGCATTTTCACTTTCTCTTCCTTCTCCGTTTGAGCTCTAACTTCGAGGTAGGGATATCCTACTCCTTCTCATGAGTTTTGTCTTTAAATTTTAGCATTTTGATGAGTTGGGGGTTGTTGGGTAATTTTGAGAAAGTTTGGGCCCTTGTGTAATTTTACAAAAGTTGGGATTTTGTTTATATAAACATGTATGCATGTTAGCATAGAGAAATGAGATCAATATTGGTCTATTGGTAAAAAAATGGAACCTTAGGGTTGTGATGTTAATTATGGGAAATGCTCTAATTACATTGATGAATTAATTGGTATAATTAATTTGAAGAAAAGAGGAATTAAGTTGAGAATGTTGGAATTGGAGGTATATGGGATTAAAGGGTGTAGTTAGATTCATTTATCGCTCACCTAGTTTAAATGTTGATTATATATCCATTTGGTGCATTTATTTTCAGTATAGAAATAACTGCTTTGGGCTATCGGTGAAGGATAGTCTTGATTGTTGTAGACACTGCATGATGATTAGGCAAACTAAAACTAATCGATTGAGTATGCTATTGAATATAGCAAGTGGAATAATACATAAATTCTATGTATTGATTGATTGTATATGATCTATGTTTATATACATGTGTTGTGTGGGAGGAGATGGGGGATGTACTCCACGGTTTAGGGGAAGATAAGGGATGAACCTCTAAACCGGATTTTGTGTGACAGTGATACAGCACTACAATGTGTATCAGGCTGCGAATTAGAAGTGTTTTTGTTTCATTAATACAGCACTACAATGTGTATTATTTGAGACTTATGGAAGTGTCTGAATTGATTTGATATAGCACTAAAATGTATATCGTTATCAATTGTAAAGTATAAAAGTGAATCTATGTAATGTTGATACAGCATTAAAATGTGTATCCTTCATGAATTTTGAAAGTATTTTAAAGATGAGTCTAAATCTCATTAAGTTGTTTGGCTAGGTGTTAAGCCTTGTTTTCAAAATCAAAGTTGGAAAAGACATGGAAATGAAATGTAACATGGACTTAACGTCATGAAATCAAAATGTGATATAAGTGGATGTATCTGTGTTGACCATCTATCAACTGCTAATCTTTTTGTTATTGTTCATGGCTGGTTTAGTGTATTTCTGTTGGGCTGTGGCTCACCCTTTATGGGATATCATTTTTAGGTACCGGTAGCATGCCACCTCCAAGGACGTAGCTTGGGAGGCTAGAGGCAGACAGATTGCTTTGTTTACTTTCTTTTGATGTATTACATGTAAATTCAAGCCAAGGGCTTAATATGTATTGAGTTAGCACTCTTCTTTTTGTAACCAAGTGTTAACTTGGAAAGTTGTAAGCCCGTAGGGCATTTGCTTTTGTTGTTAACATGTAATACTTTTGTAAGGATCTACTCTAATGAATAGAAAAATGTTTATTTCTTATATCAATGCATGTCTAAATGGATGGGATTAATGCTATTATTTCGAGGGCGTTACAATTATGAACGAGTTTTGACTAAATCCCCCAGAAGGCTTGTACGTTGGGGGAATTTAATAAATGCTGAGGTCTTTTTTTTAAATCAAAAAATTAGAAAATTAAGATTAGGATATTGGAGCTTCCACAAGGCTTGTGGGTTAAAAATCCCCCCCTTTTTTTTTATATATAATACTAGTTTATCACCCGTGCTATGCACGGGATAATTATAGATATTTATATTTGTTTTAATTTTTTTTAATATATACATTATGTTTTTTAAGATTTTTTATAAAAATAATTTAACAATCTTATCACTAACCATAGTGTATAAGAGAAATTAAAAGGCTACTGCAGTAACTATGCACGCGCTGTATCTATAATTATTTGTATGAGAGAATTTTAAATGCTGATATGGGATTTTGACCAAATCAATAAATGCAGGCATGTGGACAGACATGTGGATTGAAAAAAATTAATAAATGTTGATCAGGAAATTTTGACCAAATCAATAAATGTTGAAATTTTTGTTTTTAAAATAAAAAATAAAAAAAAATTTAAGATTGGGAGATTGGAGCTCCCACAAGGCTTAGGGGTTAAAAACCCATTTTTCCTTAATATATACTAGTATATCACCCGTGCTATGCACGGTTGTGTTTCACCACTTTGTCTTTTTTTTTTTTTTTTTTATACTATATTAAAATTTAATATTTTGATACTAATCATATGTGTTGGACTTTTCAAGGAAATTATATGTGATGGACTTTTCAAGGAATTTTTGTCATGCTTGTTCTTAATGTATTAAAATGTTATTATGAGGGATAATAATCATATGTTGGATTTTTCAAGGAATTCATATGTAATTCACAATTATTTATATATATGTGAATTGTGATTTTTAAATGTCTTTTTTTTTTTAAATGGCTTCTTTTTTTATATTATATTGAAGTGTAATATTTTGATAATAATCATATGTGTTGGACTTTCAAGAAATTCATATGTGTTGGACTTTTCAAGGAATTTTTTTTTTTATGATTGTTCTTAATGTATTAAAGTGTTATTATGAGGGATAATAATCGTATGTGTTGGGACTTTTCAAAGAATTCATATGTGTTGGACTTTTCAAATAATTTTTTTTAAACTTAGAGGTTGGGAGAAGTTAATAAATGCTAAGTTTTTTTTTTAAATTAAAAATCAGGAAATTTAAATTGGGATATTGACGCTCCCACATGACTTGGGGGTTTAGAAACCCCATTTTTCTTAATATATACTAGCCTATCACCCGTGCTATGCACGGGATAATTATAGATATTTATATTTATTTTAGATTTTTTTGAATATATAAATTATGTTTTTTAAGATTTTTTATAAAAATAATTTAACAATCTTATCACTAGCCATAGTGTATGGGAGAAGTTGAAAATGATAGTGCAGTAACTATACACAGATTGTATCTATAATTATTTGTATAAATAGATTTTAAATGTTGATCAGAAAATTTTGACCAAATCAATAAATGCAGGCATGTAGAAAGACATGTGGATTGAAAAAAGTTAATAAATACTGATCAGGGGATTTTGACCAAATCAATAAATGCTGAGTTTTTTTTTTAAATAAAAAATAAAAAATATAGAAAATTTAGATTGGGATATTGAAGCTCCCACAGGCCTTGGAGTTAAAATATCCCATTTTGCTTAATATATAGTATAGATATAGATAGCCTATCACCCGTGCTATGCACGAGATAATTATAGATATTTATATTTGTTTAATTTTTTTTAATATATAAATTATGTTTTTTAAAATTTTTATAAAAATAATTTAACAATCTTATCACTAACCGTAGTGTACAGGAGAAATTAAAAAGGCTACTGCAATAACTATGTACGGGCTGTATCTATAATTATTTGTATAAGAGAATTTTAAATGCTAATCAAGAATTTTGACCAAATCAATAAATATAGGCATGTGAATTGGAATAAGTTAATAAATGATGAACATGAGATTTTAACCAAATCAATAAATGCTGAGGTTTTTTTTTAAATCAAAAAATTAGAAAATTAAGATTGAGAGATTGGAGCTCCCACAAGGCTTGGGGTTTAGAAACCCCCTTTTCCTTAATATATTTACAATTAACTATATATTAGCATATCACCCGTGTTATGCACGGGTTGTGTTTCACCACTTTGTCTTTTTATATTTTTATTTTTTTATACTATATTAAAATTTTATATTTTGATACTAATCATATGTGTTGGACCTTTCAATGAATTTTTTCATTCTTGTTCTTAATGCATTAAAATCTTATTATGAGGGACAATAATCATGTATTGGATTTTTCAAGGAATTCATATGTACTTCACAATTATTTTTATAGATGTGAATTGTGGTTTTTAAATGTCTTTTTTTTTATATATTATATTAAAGTGTAATATTTTGATAATAATCATATGTGTTGGACTTTCAAGAAATTCATATGCGTTGGACTTTTCAAGGAATTTTTTTTTTATGATTGTTCTTAATGTATTAAAATATTACTATGAGGGATAATAATCGTGTGTGTTGGGACTTTTCAAGGGATTCATATGTGTTGGACTTTTCAAATTTTTTTTTTTATATACTTGGGGGTTGGGAAAAATTAATAAATGCTAAGGTTTTTTTTTTTTAAAATAAAAAATCAGGAAATTTAGATTAGAATATTGGAGCTTCCACAAGACTTGGAGGGTTAGAAACCCTCTTTTTCTTAATATATATAGATAGATAGATAGATAGATATATCTTTTTATTTTTATTTTTATTTTTATGTGGTTTCTATTTGGGTTTTTTTTTTTCAATCTATTTAAGATGGAGTTGTGGGTATCTTTTTTTTTAAAAAATTTAATTTATCTGTGATTTTCATTTGTTTTTAATTATTATTATTTAGGTAAGTTTTTTAGTTTTTTTTGTTATGTTATAATATAATATATAAAATATAGGTAGATATCTACAAATTTAATAAAAAATATTATCTGATTTTTTGGGGAAGAGAAAAAGAATGCAAGTTTTAATATTTTTTTTTGAAAATTTGTGAGAGAGATTAGGAGGGAGAGATTATGAAATATTTTTGTTATTAAATAAATAAATCAGTCAATAGTTTTTTTTAATCTATTTTGTAAATTAAAAATCAATAATTTTAGAAAATTAATTAATTTTTCCCATTAAGTGATTTAAAATTTTGATAGATATACCAAAAAAAAAAAATACATAATTATATTATTAAATTATAATTCAAATTTAGATGTTATATCTTTTTGAGATTTATAGCTAAATTCTTATCTTTTTTTTTTGTGTGTGTAACCATAGTGTATGGGAGAAATTGAAAAGGGTGTTGCAATAATTATGAGAAAAGTCAGAAAGGATTGTGGGTTGGGAGAAGTCAATAAATGCTGAGGTTGGGTTAGGAGAAGTCAATAAATGCTAAGGTTTTTTTTTTTAAATCAAAAAATTAATTATTATTATTTAGGTAAGTTATGATGTGAGTTAGATATGTGATAGACATATGAGTTTTATTGATTTAAAGTTTATTTAAATAAACTTTTAAAAAAAAATTTACTTTTTTAGTTTTTTTTGTTATGTTATAATATAATATATAAAATATAGGTAAATATCTACAACTTTAATAAAAAATATTATTTGATTTTTTGGGGAAGAGAAAAAGAATGCAAGTATTAATATTTTTTTTTGAAAATTTGTGAGAGAGATTATGAGGGAGAGATTATGAAATATTTTTGTTATTAAATAATAAATCAATCAATAGTTTTTTTTAATCTATTTTGTAAATTAAAAATCAATAATTTTGGAAAATTGATTAATTTTTCCCATTAAGTGATTTAAAATTTTGATAGATATACATAAAAAAAATACATTGTTATATTATTAAATCATAATTCAAATTTAGATGTTATATCTTTTTGAGATTTATAGCTAAATTCTTATCTTTTTTTTTTATTATTTTTGTGTGTAACTATAGTGTATGAGAGAAATTGAAAATGGTGTTGCAATAATTATGAGAGAGGTCAAAAGAGATTGTGGGTTGGGAGAAGTCAATAAATGCTGAGGTTTTTTTTTAAATAAAAAAATTAAAAAATTAGGATTAGGAGATTGGAGCTCCCACAGGCTTTGGGGTTAAAAACCCCATTTTGCTTAATATATAGTATAGATGTGAATTGCGATTTTTAAATGTCTTTTTTTTTTAATTGTCTTTTTTTTTCCCTTTTTTATATTATATTAAAGTTTAATATTTTGATAATAATCATATGTATTGAACTTTTCAAGGAATTAAATGTCTTCTTTTTTTATTATATTATATTAAAATTTAATATTTTGATAATAATCATATGTGTTGGACTTTTTAAGAAATTTTTTTTATGCTTGTTTTTAATGCATTAATATTTTGATAATAATCATATGTGTTGAGACTTTTCAAGGAATTTATGTGTTGGATTTCAAAGAATTTTTTTTATGCTTGTTTTAAATGCATTAAAGTGTTATTATGAGAGTAAGACTTGGGAGTTGGGAGAAGTTAATAAATGCTAAGGTTTTTTTTTTTAAATCAAAAAATCAGGAAATTTAGATTGGGAGATTGGAGCTTCCACAAGGCTTGGGGTTAAAAAATCCCATTTTACTTAATATATAGTATAGATAGATAGATAGATAGATATCTTTTTATTTTATTTTTATTTTTGTGTGGTTTCTATTCGGGTAATTTTTTTTTTCAATTTATTTAAGATGGAGTTGTGGGTATCTTTTTTTTTTAAATTTAATTTATCTGTGATTTCCATTTGTTTTTGATTATTATTATTTAAGTAAGTTATGATGTGAGTTAGATATGTGATAGACATGTGAATTTTATTGATTTAAAATTTATTTAGATAAACTTTAAAGATTTTTTTTTTAGTTTTTTAGTTTTATTTGTTTTGTTATAATATAATATATAAAATATAGGTAGATATCTACAACTTTAATAGAAAATATTATCTGATTTTTTGGAGAAGAGAAAATGAATGCAAGTTTTAATATTGTTTTTTGAAAATTTGTGAGAGAGATTAGGAGGGAGAGATTATGAAATATTTTTGTTATTAAATAAATAAATCAGTCAATAGTTTTTTTAATCTATTTCGAAAATAATTTTGGAAAATTGATTAATTTGTCCCATTAAGTGATTTAAAATTTTGATAGATATACATAAAAAAATACATAATTATATTATTAAATCATAATTCAAATTTAGATGTTATATCTTTTTGAGATCTATAGCTAAATTCTTATCTTTTTATTTTTTATTTTTTGTGTGTAACCATAGTATATGGGAGAAATTGAAAATGGTGTTGCAGTAATTATGAGAGAAGTCAAAAGGGATTGTGGGTTGGGAGAAGTCAATAAATGCTGAGGTTGGTTTTTTTAAAAATCAAGAAATTAGAAAATTAGGATTAGGAGATTGGAGCTCCCACAAGCCTTGGGGTTAAAAACCCCCTTTTGCTTAATATATAGTATAGAAGATATATATATAGATAGATAGATATATCTTTTTATTTTTATTTTTATTTTTTTGTGGTTTCTATTCGGGTATTTTTTTTTTAAAATTTAATTTATCTGTGGTTTCCATTTGTTTTTAATTATTATTATTTAGGTAAGTTGTGATGTGAGTTAGATATGTGATAGACATGTGAGTTTTATTTAAAGATTTTTTTTTTAGTTTTTTAGTTTTTTTTGTTAAGTTATAATATAATATATAAAATATAGGTAGATATCTACAACTTTAATAAAAAATATTATCTGATTTTTTGGAAAAGAGAAAAGGAATGCAAGTTTTAATATTTTTTTTTTGAAAATTTGTGAGAGAGATTAGGAGGGAGAGATTATGAAATATTTTTGTTATTAAATAAATAAATCAGTCAATAGTTTTTTTAATCTATTTTGTAAATTAAAAATCAATAATTGTGAAAAATTAATTAATTTGTCCCATTAAGTGATTTAAAATTTTGATAGATATACGTAATAAAAAATACATAATTATATTATTAAATTATAATTCAAATTTAGATGTTATATCTTTTTGAGATCTATAGCTAAATTCTTATCTTTTTATTTTTATTTCTGTGTGTAACCATAGTGTACGAGAGAAATTGAAAAGGGTGTTGTAATAATTATGAGAGAAGTCAAAAGGGATTGTGGGTTGGGAGAAGTCAATAAATGCTGAGGTTTTTTTTTTTTTAAATCAAAAAATTAGAAAATTAGGATTAGGAGATTGGAGCTCCCACAATCCTTGGGGTTAAAAATCCCTTTTTGCTTAATATATAGTATAGACTAGCCTATCACTCGTGCTATGCACGAGATAATTATAGATATTTATATTTGTTTTAAATTTTTTTTAATATATAAATTATGTTTTTGAAGATTTTTTATAAAAATAATTTAACAATCTTATCACTAACCATAATATATAAGAGAAATTAAAAATGCTACTGCAGTAACTATGCACGACCTATATCTATAATTATTTGTATAGGGAGATTTTAAATATTGATTAGGGATTTTGCCAAAATCAATAAATGCAGGCATGTGGAAATACATATGGATTGAAAAAAGTTAATAAATGCTGATAATGGATTTTGACCAAATCAATAAATGCTGAGTTTTTTTTTAAATAAAAAATTTTGAAAATTCAGATTGGGATATTGAAGCTCTCACAGGCCTTGGGGGTTAAAAATCCTCTTTTGCCTAATGTATAGTATAGATACTAGTCTATCACTCGTGCTATGCACGAAGATAATTATAGATATTTATATTTTTTTAATTTTTTTTTTAATATATAAATTATGTTTTTTAAGATTTTTTATAAAAATAATTTAACAATCTTATCACTAATCATAGTGTATGTGAGAAGTTGAAAATGGTACTGCAGTAAGTATACACGGATTTTATCTATAATTATTTGTATGAGAGGATTTTAAATGTTGATTAGGAAATTTTGACCAAATCAAAAAATGCAGACATGTGGAAAAATATGTGAATTGAAAAAATTTAATAAATGTTGATCAAGGAATTTTGACCAAATCAATAAATACTGAGTTTTTTTTTTAAATAAAAAATAAAAAATTTAGAAAATTCAAATTGGGATATTGAAGGGTCTTGAGAGTTAAAAATCCTCTTTTACTTAATATATAGTATAGATGTAGATAGATAAATATATATATATATATATATAGATAATTAATATTTACCGTTAACCCGGATTGACGCCCTAACTTTCCAATAGAAGTGTACAATAGTTGGTATCCAATGTCAGGCACTCATTAAAATATTTAGAATCATTATGCTGTGCGTAACCCAAACAATGCTATGTATTAAATGCTATCCAAGAAAGAAAATATCCAAACATAGTTATTTAACAAAATTTTATAGGAAAGGGCCTGGATGTTTCCTCACTATTAACATAAAGCACATATTTGGAACATGAATTTGCTGGGGAAAATAAGAAAAAAATAAAATAAAATGAGGCCAAAAAAATCCATTCACAATTTTTCATAAAATGAATGTCTAATTCATTATCACAATTAAAATTTTGCTTTAGGAGATACATTTACCAAATAAAAAAGCCAACAACAGTTTTATCTTTGAGTCAAACAACAATCCATTTTTTCCATCTATAAAAAAAAAAAAAAAAATCCATTTTAAAGCCAATTCTTTATCAAAAGGAGCTTATACCAAGAATGCTGCATTCAAAAGCTTAGAGGAATATCAGATAAATCTTTTAGACATTTATTTATTTATTTATTTTTATCAAATTAATTTTTATTATGTATTTGGATGATGACCATGTAATGGGTGATTGTTTTTATTTTCATTAAATTAGTTTCTGTTTTTTCAAAAGTTAAATATGGCCACAATTTTGATATCATTATTAAATCAATCCATTAAATCAAAAAATCCAAAATTAAAAACATTTCATATATTAAATATATCGATTACACATTAAAAGCCTAACAACCACCCATTACATAATCATCATATAAACACATAATAAAAATTAATTTGGTAAAAATAAAAAATAAATGTCTAAAAGATTTATCATCTATACATTGACTTTTGTATCATTTTGGTTCCTGTAATTTTAATTGAATCGATTTTGACAATTATCTTTTATTTTGTCTCAAATTGATCCAATTGTTAGCATTTTTTATGGCATGTGTCATGCTTGTAAGAGCAAAATTATAAACTTGATCAATTTAGTGACTTAATCTCAATCAATGCTGTAAAACATTTCTATCAAAAACCCTAATGATGTAATCAATTGGACCAAATTGGTGTAAAATTTAAAATTAAGGGTCAAAATTAAACCAATTGAAACTATAAGGATTAAAATGACACAAATAAAATATAAGGACTATCGATGTAATTCGATAAAAAAAAAAAAAAAATTCATCACCAAATGTCTAGTTTTTTTTTTTTTTTGGAACTAAATGTCTAGTTTGGTCACTAAAAGAATAACAATGACATTTTTAAAAACTAAAATATTTTCTTTTTAAAAAAGTAATTTTATTTTAAAATTTTTATTACTAAAAATGTAACTAGTCTGCTTGTCTACTTGTCTTTGTACAATGCGTTCCGAATGATACCGAGGTACTACTTGGCATCCCCTATGTTAGCATTTTTTTATTTCAAATCTTTTTCAAATCGTACCACCTCTCTATTTTTTGCATATATTTTCATAAAAAGTCAAAAAATATATTTATTTAAATCATCTTAAAGCAAATTCTGGTGTCAAACTACGGTATTTATGGACCAAATTGTTTGAATTGAAACAATAGAAATTAAAGTAAAATTTGAATCAAAATATAAGAGTAGAAAATATATGGGACAATTATAAGAAAACCTTAAGATTTGATTCTTATATCAAAATAAACCTTAAGTTTCTAATTTTTTGATTTTAAAAAATCTAGAAATCCCCTAAATATTGATTTGTGATTATGTATCAATTTTAAACAGTTAATAACAATCCCAATCAAACAATCAAAGACAAATCGACACAATGATTTTACGTAGAAAAACTACAATTGGAGCGCCTTCAATTGTGATAAAAAAAATCACGGGTCAAAGTCACAAAACAATTCATTAAAAAGACAAAAGGAATTACACAAGCGTACTCTCAATTACCTAGCGAATCTATGCTCAAATTGAACTGACCCCTATGTGCCTCTTCCAACTCCGTCTTTACCTCAGAATTGTTTTGCCCAATATTGAATCGACAACGTCGATGTTAAATCCACGACGATGACTCCAGAATCCACCAAAACTTCAGGTTCAAATTCCATGGAATCCACCGAAGAACAACTCTCTCTTTTGTATTGAATGAAACAAACAATCCTTTGATATATACTTCTCAAACCATGAGTTAAACTCAAATAAACATCAAAGAAAACTAGTAAAAAGGCTCCAGATATAAACCCTAATATCCAAGAAGAAAATCTGGAAGTCGTACCCTAAAATCGGACTAAAACACATATTTATAGAAAACGGATCCGCGATTTCCGCTCAAGTGCAAGAATCACCGCTCGTGCGCAGGATGTTCCACTCGAGAGCAAAAACACAACTTCCAGTACTTTTGCAGACATTTCAAACTTCTAGAACAAAAGATTTTCTGCTCGAGCGCACAAATGACCACTTGAGCAGACAGCTCGATCCCCGATATAGTCAGCGAAGTGGCAAACATGATAGGATAAGATCATAAACTCCTCTGCATAGGCACAATTCGGGTTGGAATTGCATATGAAACTCATAGCCTCACTGAAATAAAAAGAATGAATAAAATTACAACTAAAAGGAGTTTTGTCAAACGGGATTGCCTAGAATAAAAACCTAACAGATTTGTTTTTAATATAAATCAATTGCCTATTTTTTTGCAACTCCTCTTCTTCGTTGCTGCAAATTTTAAAAGGTACAAGTGTAATATGTGTAGGGTGTAAGTGCAAATTGTATGGAGTATTCCAAATCTTTTATTATTTTTTTGTTTTTAATGAATATTTTGATTTGTTTAAAAAATATTTTACTTTTGCGAGGCATTCAGAATAAAAAAAAAAATTAAGAAAAATATGAAAATTAGAAAAACAAAATTGAGGATTTGAGCATTGTAACAAAATAAATATTAAATTTTATCAATTTAAATTCTAAACTTTTAATTTTTTTTCAATCTAAATGATTTGCCTAGATCTAAAAATGCATGCCTTTAGAATCGATAAACTTAACCTAAACTTGCAACCCCTTTGGTTAAAAGCACTTGAGAACAATGTCTCGACATTTTCCAACACAACTAAAAACCTTAAAAACAAGGAAAGTGATGTAAATTTTTTGAGTCAGTTTTTTTATATATGAATACTTAATCATGGTTATGCTACTTAAAATATTAATAAACATCTTAGTGTGAAACGATTGCATATTATTTAGGAGCATTATTTGGACTCAAAACAATACTTACGAAGGCAAAAACAGAGTCACTTAACCATTATTTAGAATTTTATCGGAATAAGTTTCTAAAAAGTTGAATTAAGGAGGGGTTACTTTTTTAAGTGTTATCTATTTGGCTTTTGCACCTTCCTTTCCTTTATAATTATTGTCTAACCAAAAAAGAGGAAGGAAAATTTCACCCGTCATTTCCCTTGGTTAATTATTATTATCTAACTAAATAAGAAGGGGGATACACCTTCCTCCAATCTCTTCTCATTCCTTTCCTTTCCCTCTTAATCTACACTTCCCTTCACTTTCCTCCTAATACTGCTTTGAGAAAAATTTTGCGACACTGTTATCCTCCATCACACTGTGGCACGACACATTCCATATTATATGCTATTTATTTTATTATTTTTTTGGTTGGTGGTCATTTCATTGATTTAGGTAAAGATATAGATGAAAGAACTTCTAGAAAGTAAGGGATATTCCATTTTTCCTATAATTGAGCACTTAAGATATTCTGTAATGTTCACCCATTTTTGACCAAAACCTTAAAACAACTTTACCTAATCAAACATGAAGGACGTTTGCGTTGGGAAAAACTACTCACATTACATAATTTCACATTGCATATCGCAAAATTATGAGATGAACAAAACAAACCTTTAATCCCAGGAAAAATAACATGCTGAATAAAATACAGATAAAATATAAAATGGTTAAAGGAAGCAAACCGAAGCCTGTGTAATACCACAGTCTCCTTAAAATAGATTCGCCGCCTCACCGTTAGGTGCTGGAGGTGCGCCGGCGTCTACTTCCCAGGATACGACGATTTTTACCAGCTACAACAGAAGCACCTTCTGATTAGCTTAGCGAACGGACAACGGCAGCACTCTCTCTCATGAAGAAAATTATAGGAGAAGTAGATTGACAATGTATGGATGTCAAGGAAAAATTCCATATCTCTTTTCAAGGAATAGGGCCTCCTTTTATACACCATGGGGGAGAGGGGAGGAGCCTCTAGCCATCAAGGCTGGCAACTAATGCTAGCAAAACTGCCCAATCAATTTTGTAAAACTGATGAGCCTTAAATGTGTGAGTTATATACACATTTATGAGGCAATTTCTTATTCAACCATTTTTCTCCAACAATCCCCCACATGAATAAAAATTGACCGAATACAGCAAACGCTCAACGTTTATCAACAAAGACTCGGAAAGAAAGAGAGCACATAGACTAACCCTGCATCAGAAAAGGTAGCTGTTGGCCTTGAACCTTTCGTAGTGAAAGCCTATCAGATTTACTGGCTGACCAGTGAACATGATGTCTTGAACTGTTCTGCCGTTTATGTAAACCGAGACAATAGACCTCACACAGGAGTTAGTCCAACCATTGTTCTTGTTCTCACTGGTGTGTCCGGTATGGCCCTGGAACACTAGCCTGGTTCTGTGAGTGTTTTTAAAGAATTCAGCCTTGGCAATTCTTAAAGAAACGGCCCACTTCGCACTCACATAGGTGACCTAGATACGGTATTTCATTATACCACATCACTAAGGTCATTAAAAGCATTAGCTTAACCTTCCACCCCCACAGGGCATCACTGTATAAAGGAATGGGTAAGAGGATTTACCTCTTTAGTGACTCACTCGTTACACGAAGTTAGGTTGTTCCTTTGAACCTAGATCTTGGGATCTTCAGTCAACTAGGTTGGGTTTTCCGTTCCGGTAACCTTTACTAAAGGCCTTAACCCCATTCCTCTTGACGACTTTTCTACTAACTCTCGAGTTAACCCTTTGGTTAGTGGATCCGCAATGTTGTCCTTAGACTTGACATAGTCTAGAGAGACAACTCCATTTGCGAGTAGTTGTCGTATGGAATTATGTCTACGACGGATATGTCTAGACTTTCCATTATACATATTACTCTGTGCCCGACCAATCGCTGCTTGGTTATCGCAATGAATACTGATAGCTGGCACAGGTTTCGGCCAACGTGGAATATCCTCAACAAACTGGCGAAGCCATTCAGCTTCTTCAGTTGCTTTATCTAAAGCAATAAACTCAGATTCCATCGTTGATCTCGAGATACACGTTTGCTTGGCAGATTTCCAAGACACGGCTGCCCCTCCGAGGGTAAACACATAACCACTAGTGGATTTGGAATCTTTTATATCATATATCCAATTTGCATCACTATACCCTTCTAGTACCGCTGGGTATCTGGTATAATGCAGCCCATAATCCAGGGTGTAACGGATATACCCCAACACCCGCATAATGCCCTTCCAATGAGTAGCATTAGGATAACTTGTGTATCTACTCAGCCTACTAACAGCGTAGGCGATATCTGGCCTTGTGCAACTCATCAGATACATCCAACTCCCAATGACCCGAGAATATTCTAGTTGAGAGACACTCTCACCATTATTCTTGGTCAAATATAGACTTAAGTCTACCGGTGTCCTAAACATACTTGTATCTGACTTTCCAAATTTCTCAAGTATCTTATTAATATAATGAGCTTGAGAAAGTACAATACCACCAGATGTTCTGGTGATCTTAACACCCAGAATGACATCTGCAAGGCCCATATCCTTCATGTCAAACTTAGAGTTTAACAATCTTTTGGTAGCTTTAATCATTTCATCATTGCTACCAACAATGAGTATGTCATCAACGTATAGACACAAAATGACATAATCTTTGTCAGTGTCTTTAACATATACGCACTTATCACACTCATTGATTCGAAACCCATTTGATAACATAGCATTGTCAAACTTCTCATGCCATTGTTTGGGAGCTTGCTTCAAACCATACAATGACTTGACAAGCTTACAGACTTTCTTACTTTTTCCTGGAGCTGAAAACCCCTTGGGTTGCTCCATGTAGATTTCTTCATCTAAATCTCTATTTAAGAAAGCTGTCTTTACATCCATCTGATGTATTTCTAACCCACATAAAGCTGCTATTGCAATCACCATGCGAATGGATGTAATCCTTGTCACAGGTGAATACGTATCAAAGTAATCCAGGCCTTCTCACTGTCTGTATCCTTTGATAACTAGCCGAGCTTTATATTTGTCAATTGACCCATCCGCTTTCATCTTTCTTCGAAAGATCCACTTACTCCCCAAGGCCTTACTGCCTGGGGGTAGATCAACCAACTCCCAAGTATGGTTCTGTAAGATGGAGTCAATCTCACTCTTAATTGCTTCTTTCCATAAAGGACTTTCAGGTGAAGTCACAGCTTCATGGAACGTTTGAGGTTCTCCCTCTAACATATAAGTCAAGAAGTCTGGACCAAAAGACTTTGTGGTTCTAGCCCTTTTACTCCTTGGCTCATCTACTTCATCAGCTTGATCATCTACTTGATCAGTTATTTGATCAGCTGTTTGATCATCCATGTGATCATCTATGTGATCGTCTTCGTGATCATCTATTTCTTTCATGGAACTCGGAACCCTGTCTTGGGGACGACACGGAAATACATCTTCAAAGAAAGATGCACTTCTAGATTCCATGATAATATTCTTGTGTATATCTGAAATATCAGACTTGTGCACAAGAAATCTATATGCACTACTATTTTGTGCATAACCAATGAAAATACAGCCCACGGTTTTTGGACCTATCCTAACCCGCTTGGGTGTAGGTACCGCCACTTTTGCAAGACACCCCCACATTTGTAGGTATTTATATGAAGGCTTGCGACCTTTCCACAACTCATATGGAGTCTTGTCCACTTTCTTCTGTAGTATTCTATTAAGAATATAATTCGCGGAGAGAATTGCTTCCCCCCATAAGTTTTGTGGCAACCCAGAACTTATCAACATTGCATTCATCATCTCTTTCAGCGTCCTATTCTTCCGCTCAGCAACACCATTTGACTGAGGCAAATAAGGCGCTGTGGTTTGGTGAATAATCCCAAATTGAGCATAAGTCTCGGCAAACGGGGATTCATACTCACCACCACGATCACTTCTCAATGCCTTGATTTTCCGGCTTAATTGATTCTCAACTTCATTCTTAAAAAGAATAAATTTATCAATAGCCTCGTCTTTGCTTTTAAGCAAATACACATACAGTATTTAGTGCAATCATCAACAAAAGTGATGAAGTACTTGTTGCCACCACGTGATTGTACAACGTTCAAGTCACACATATCACTATGCACTAAACCCAAAGGCTGGGTACTTCTTTCAATAGAATGAAAAGAAGACCTTGTCAATTTTGCTTCTACACAAGTTTCACACTTGTGTTGTGGATTAATCTTGAAAGATGGTTTGTGATCTAACTTGATTAATCTACGTAAAGAGTCAAAATTTACATGACCCAATCTACCATGCCATAAATTAGGGGACTCAAGCATATAAGCAGAAGAAGACGCTTTCTCATTAATCTTAGGGATAAGTGTCATTACATTCAATTTAAACATACCACCTGACATATATCCCTTCCCCACATAGACCCCGCCCTTGGTCAACACGACCTTGTTTGATTCAAACACCATGCGGAAGCCATGTTTGCTTAGGAGAGACCTCGAGACAAGGTTCTTACGAATGTCTGGCACAAAAAGGACATCATTCAAAGTCAGTTCTTTTTCTGAAGTCATCTTCAGGATCACCTTGCCTTTACCCTCAACAGCTGAGGTTGCAGAGTTTCCCATAAACAACTTCTCCCTGTTTGAAACCGGTTCGAAAGTTGTGAACATTCTCTTCTCTGCACAAATATGGCGAGTGGCCCCGGTGTCCACCCACCACTCCCTCGGGTTTGACCCCACCATGTTTACTTTTGACACGACGGCTAACAGATGCATGTCGTCCACATTGTGTGACAATTCCTCCATTTCAGCCCTATGTGCTCGGTTTTTGTGTTGGGGAGGGTTTTTCCTGTAGGGCTTCTTCTTCAGACAATCAACTGCCCGATGCCCGTCACTTCCACAGTTGAAGCATTTGCCATCAAACCTAAAAGTAGGCTCCTTTGGCTTGTAGGCTGGCCTTTTGGAGATTCCTCCTCTAGCCCCCAACTTTGAGCTTTTGCCTGTCGGTGGTTTTTTCCTCGCCCCCGAGGACTCGCCATGCTCAACCATGTTGGCTTTGACAGTGGAGGTACTCCCTCCTTTCTTCCTGTTGTCCTCTTCAATCCGGAGCCTGACAACGAGCTCTTCGACTGTCATCTCCTTTCGTTTGTGCTTCAAGTAGTTCTTAAAGTCTTTCTAGCCGTTAGGCAGCTTCTCAATCAAAGCAGCTGCCTGGAATGACTCACTTAGGACCATCCCTTCTGCATGTATCTTGTGCAGAATCACTTGGAACTCTTGGACTTGACTCAGGACAGTTTTAGAGTCCACCATCTTGAAGTCCTGGAACCGGCCGACGATAAATTTCTTTACCCCAGCATCCTCGGTCTTGTACTTTTTGTCCAAGGCATCCCACAACTCCTTAGTCGATTTCTTAGCATAGAACACGTTGAAAAGCGGATTCGCCAAGCCGTTCAGAATGTAATTCCGGCATAAGAAGTCTGCTTGTTTCCAAGCGTCCAGAGCCATGAGCTTTTGTTTATCTTGCTCATTCTCCTCTACGGCTGGTACATCTTCACTCAGAAACCTCGCAAGGCTTAGAGTAATCAAATAAAACAGCATCCTTTGCTGCCATCCCTTGAAATTCACTCCCGTGAACTTCTCCGGGCGCTCGTGATGATTGAGCGGTCCTCCCGGAACAGCCGGAGTAACAACATGAGGATTGACCACAGAGGTCACAGCAGGGGTTGGCAAGCCAGTCGCCTTGGGGTTCGGATCCCCCACCAACATTAGCAGCAGCAGTAGCAGCATTAGAGACAGTTGCCATTTCTGAAAAATTACAGCAGAATTTTCAATATTCTGTATTTCCAAAAATCAAACTTAACACTAGAAAATCCCACAATTGGAAATTTAATTCAAAACTAGTCTCACCACGCAACCTAGAATCGAACATGGTCAGGAAAGTTTCTAGGAAGACTGGAGGGGTCACACCGGTCCCACTTAAAACCCAGTTAACCTTAGACAAAACTTTCAAGAGCATATTGACTCCTAGTCCATGGGAAATAACGTTAAGAATTAAATTTTCCAAGGGATGAACTAGGTTCAACACACCAAGTTCCAAACTGTACAAGCAATTACAACAAAATTGCTACAATAATTACAAGCAAATAAAACGTGCTTTACATATTGGTGAATAACCACAAATGAACACTTAAGCAAACAATTGCTTCAAATATTTAGTCCAAATTAATCCTTTTTCCCATTTCCATAGGTATTCCTACAATAAAGAGTTAGCAGCAAAATACAACAAAACCTCCCTCAGCTTTTCTTTGCTTTTGGTAAAGTAGTGATTGAAGGGGAGGGTACTAGCAAACAAACTAATAAATAACTGTAAGTAAAGATTAAAACCAACCCTTAAGTTACACCATCTAGAATTTAAACTAAAAAAAACTGTAAAAAATTAATTACATAATAAACATGTAATTAACTATATAAGTTACAGACCTAAATTAAAGATAATTAAACCATATTTTAAATTGGTAAAGGTTACATATGAACTTATGGTACACTAAACATATAATTAATTGAGACAAGTTACAAACATTTTATAACTCCTAAATACTTAAATCACATTACTAGGCAAGAATTGCAAATGACATGATTAACATGCAAATAATTCTAGAGAAATTAACATGAATTTAAATATAGGCAAGTTATAAACTTTACAACTCCACACCTAAATTAAAGATTAATAGGTACAAGTTACAAGAAAATTTACTACCTAATAAACATGCTAGAAATGTCAATTACACTAAAAATTAAACTCGAATGAACATGTAATTTATATTGTAAACTAGAAGCATGTGAACTAGAAGCATGTAAATCTAGAAATACAAGGCATGAACCGGTACACCATAAATTAATAAATTAATTAGAAAATACAGTGAATTAACGTTGCACCAATGGAACTCTTCTTCCCTATTGATAACAGTGGCCTATTCCATGCCATGGGAAGACCAAACAGTAGCATACACAAAATGGCAAAATCAAAAGCTTAACCGTGTGTACATGCATCTAATAAACCAATTAACTTGCTAGTACTACCAGTGGCCAATTACATGCAAAATTATTACACACACCTATGAATCTATTAATCTAGTTCTATGATAAACATTGAGTCTATTTTAAGCTTGTTGGGAAAAACTACTCACATTACATAATTTCACATTGCATATCACAAAATTATGAGATGAACAAAACAAACCTTCAATCCCAGGAAAAATAACATGCTGAATAAAATACAGATAAAATATAAAATGGTTAAAGGAAGCAAACCGAAGCCTGTGTGATACCACAGTCTCCTTAAAATAGATTCGCCGCCTCACCGTTGGGTGCTGGAGGTACGCCGGCGTCTACTTCCCAGGATACGACAGTTTTTTCCAGCTACAACAGAAGCACCTTCTGATTAGCTTAGCGAATGGACAACGGCAGCACTCTCTCTCAGGAAGAAAATTATAGGAGAAGTAGACTGACAGTGTATGGATGTCAAGGAAAAATTCTATATCTCTTTTCAAGGAATAGGGCCTCCTTTTATACACCATGGGGGAGAGGGGAGGAGCCTCTAGCCATCAAAGCTGGCAACTAATGCTAGCAAAACTGCCCAATCAATTTTGTAAAACTGATGAGCCTTAAATGTGTGAGTTATATACACATTTATGAGGCAATTTCTTATTCAACCATTTTTCTCCAACAGTTTGTGGTTGACAATCAACTATTGCAGCCAGGTACATAAGGTTTTGCTGAAGCCTTGCTTGGTTCTTGTAGTGAAGGAAAAAGTTATAAAAACCCCCTTACGCAATTATGTAATGATTGTTGGGAGCATCTAGAAAGAAGAACATGAGAGGACAAAAAGGCAAGAAATTTGGAAGTAATGTCATTTCATGACAAAGTTAAGAATCTATTCCAAAGCAGAGTCATAGTCATTTAAATTTAAGATGGGATACATACTCTCCATTTTCACTCAGTTTTCCAGAATTCTGGTTCTCAAGAATCTTCAAAATCGATCATTTGTTCTCGTCCAAATACTGCACATGCAAATCCAGCATGTGACAAAAATGCAGAAGTTTGGTAGAGTTAATTAAGTAAAAGTAATATCCTATTTATGAATTTGATAAACAAAAAGATTAATACTATAATGAAAACGTCTAGCTAAACAGTTGATCGGCTAAAACCGTTAGATATTCTGTCTTGTGCACAATCATCACAAAGAATGTGAAGCTAATAATCACTAGCATACTTGCAAAATTTTTTGATAGTAAACTCAAAACATGAATGTGGGTTACGAGGAGAAGTTTTAGTGATTAAATCCCTGTTATAAAAGCAAATGTCCCAGAGCCACATTGTTGTTCGGACAATGTAGGTGCACAAGCACACTTGAGCCAAGCCAACATAAAATGAAACAGAAACAGAGACATATTTATTGAGTCTTGTGTCTTTTGCTTCTTCTGTTGATTTCTAGGAGACGTTTTTTTTTTTTTTTTGGGGGGGGGGGGGGTTTGGTACTTTTATATGCTTGTTGATTATGGGTTGTGTTTTGTTTGAGGCTCTTGTATACTATGTTCATAGGTTGTGGCATGTGGTGGTAATCCCATGACTCAGACATGGATGGGTTCCCTAGTGCAGACTCATGACCTTAAAAGGATACTTTTCTTTGAATGCCTTGAGATTCATTGAGTTTAAGCTCCAAATGGAATGTCTGGGAATTTGTAATGTGAGACGTTTAGCAGACAGGATTGCTACTAATCTTGCAAGCTGCACTAAATTTTGAAGCATTGGGCAGCAAAACTCTTCCAAAGGTACGACTTTCCCCCCCCCCCTTTTGAGTGTCCATATTGAATTTTAGCACTTATCATAATCTCATTTCTGTTGACAAGACCAATCCATCACTTAAACTGTTTGTGGTTCAACTGACCTTGGTGTTACTCAAGCCTTAGAATCTAATGGGTTTAACTTGTAAAATCAGAGTTACATATGCAATCTCATTAGGCTATTATGAGCAAAGGAATTAATTCAGACAAAAATAGTTGGATGGCCTTAAAAGAAATGTTTGCTCTATTTAGTTGCTTAGAATAAACTAGAAATAGCATCCAAATCTTAGATAAAACTTGGATCTTGAAAATTGTTTGATTGTTTGAGTTTAGAAAGCTAGATCAGTCACTGTTTGGAACCCAATCAAACAAGAATACGGTGCCTAACTCACCTATCGGCTCTACTGAGGTGAGGTTTTCATTTTTGGAAAATAAATCACCATGAAAATATGATCAGAAATACTATCCCTAAACTATTTAATATGATTGATATATATATATTCCCTCAATTTTTTTGGGCCAAATAACTAACTCTAGGTTAGGACATCCAAAAGGTAAAATAAGATTAAAGAGACAATCAAATATAACAAAAGCCGCACCTATCGACAGAGTAATATAGAAAATATGGGAAGTACCACAAACAGAGCCTTAGTGTCAAGTCCAAAGCGTTAAATAGAAGATAACCAAACACATCAACCCATGAATGAATAACAAGTAAGCATGGAGGACCTTTCCACATCAGAGACTAGTTATTAGTTGAACCAAAATCATAATAAATGGTTAACCAAAAGAAGAAATACTGAAGCTATATAAAAGCCCAGAGTTGAAGGGATATCAGTTACAAAATATAAATATGCAAATTAAAGCAAGAAGAAATGAAAATAACAATACCTATTACTGGAATCACAGTAATAGCACAGAGAGAGAGAGAGAGAGAGAGAGAGAGAGAGAGAGAGAGAAAGACCTGCTGGATGTGGTCAGTAGTCATGACCATGGGGTGCTGCTGCTGCTGCTGCATCTGCATCTGCATGAGTTGATGCTACATTCTTCTTTTTGATCAGTTGATCTTATTGTTCTATGATGTTTTCTCCTCCCCAAATGCTTTTGTTTTTGTTTTTGTTTTTGGTTTTAGTTTTGCTTTACTCCTTTGTCTGTGTTCCTATTTTGGAACAGAAAAAATCAACTAATTTTATGTGTGTGAGTGTGAGACAGATATGTAACTTGGAGGCTCCAGGTGATACCTATCTTGGGATTGTACTCACTTTTTTCGAGGTCCCAGCTGTCGCTCTGTCAGAGTAGTAAGTGATGAGTTGGGACCATTGTTTGTCATTTTAGTATTCCAAATCCGATTTTGTTTACACACCGATAATGTTTATAAGCAAAATGTATTCTGATTGTAGAAATGTTACAATGTCAACTTTAAAAAAAAGGGAAATTTAGTTATAAACTCCTTTTACCTTCCTTTCATTGTTAAAAGGACTAAGAAAAAAATTATACTTTCTAAACCCCCTCATAATTATAAAATCTTGCATAAAGGACAAAATTTATTATTTAAATATTTTATAGGACTATTATACCCTCAACTTCTGCATATATAATCAGCTTCGTCATCAACTGTATCATAATCACCATAGTTGCATCTTCCAAGCTTCAGCAGAAGGTCGTCGACAAGCCGCCGCCATAGTAGCGTCTTCCAAGTTTCAGCAGAAGGTCCTCTCTTCATCTTCATAATTGCTGGAAATTTGGTTATTATTGCCTTGATTTAGTCAATATTCTAGGATCTGTTTTTTCCTATGTAAATATGGAAAGTAAAGGCTGTATAGAATCAGGAAAAATACGAAAGTAGAAGCTGTCAAATATTAGCTTTAATTAGTTTCCTTTTCTGTTGTAATTGCTCTCTTTATAAGAGAGAATCATGTTCTCATTCTTTAAGTGATTAAAATTATATTCCTTCCTCATATTTTCTGAGTTGGTATCAGAGCAAAAAACACAGCAGCCCTAAAACCATCGTAGCCTCGGAAGTCATGTCCGAAACCACTTCAACCCCTGCCGCTACCATTCCGGTGAAAACGTCCAACTCTCACTCTGTCCAAATCACCACCATCTGCCTAAATGGTGATAATTTTCTCCGCTGGTCACAATCTGTCCGGATGTATATCTGTGGGCAAGGAAAGATCGGTTACATCACTAGTGACAAGAAGGCTCCTGCTGTTAATGATCCGCTGTTCGACAGTTGGGACGCTGAAAACTCCATGGTTATGACATGGTTGGTCAATTCCATGGAGGAGGATATAAGCTCTAATTACATGTGCTATACTACTGCACAAGAGTTGTGGGATAATGTTAGTCAGATGTATTCTGACCTAGGAAATCAATCTCAAGTTTTCGAATTGACTTTGAAGTTGGGAGACATTCGTCAAGGAGATGATTCCGTCACAAAATATTTCAATTCGTTGAAAAGGTTGTGGCAGGATCTTGACATCTTCAACACATACGAATAGAAATCGGTTGACGACTGCAACCACCACAAGAAAACTGTGGAAGACAGCCGTATTTACAAGTTTCTTGCCGGCCTCAACATTGAGTTCGATGAAGTGCGAGGAAGAATTATTGGCAGACCTCCTCTCCCATCCATTGGCGAAGTATTTGCCGAAGTCAGAAGGGAAGAGAGCCGAAGGAGCGTCATGCTTAAGAAAAAAGGTACTGGTGAGTCAATTGAAATTTCTGCTTTAATTAGCGATGCTGCGGCCAACAAGGCTGCAAATTACCAGCGCAGGTTTGATGATAAGCCACGGGTCTGGTGTGATTTTTGCAACAAGCCTCGCCCTACATGCGAAACGTGTTGGAAGATCCATGGCAAACCTGTCAACTGGAAAAGCAGCAAACAAGGAGAGAAGAATCGTGGCTTTCCTATTGCTAATGAAGCCGATTCAGGTCCCTTCAACAAAGAGCAGATTGATCAACTCTTAAAGCTGATAAAATCCAACTCCTCATCCAGCACTCCTAGTGTTTTTTTGGCACAAACAGGTAGAAATCCTAAAGCCTTCTCTTACCTAAAATTCTCTCTGTGGATCATAGATTCCGGTGCCTCCGATCACATGACTAGTTTTTCCCATTTATTTAGTACCTATTTTCCTTATTCTGGTCATGACAAAATCAGAATAGCCGATGGTAGTTTTTCACCTATTGCAGGAAAAGGATTTATTAAACTAACTGAGAAAATTAATCTCAATTCTGTTCTTCACGTCCCCAACTTAGCCTGTAACCTTTTGTCTGTCAGTAAACTATCTAAGGATTCTAATTGTCGTGTTACATTTTTTGAATCCCATTGTGAATTTCAGGACCAGAACTCGGGGATAATGATTGGGCGTGCTAGGATGCTTGAAGGTCTTTACTACTTTGATGAAGTACCTATTAGTAATAAAAAAGCTCAGAGCTTTAATAGTACTAGTTCAATCTTTGTTCGAGAAAAAATAATGCTATGGCACTATAGGCTAGGACATCCTAGTTTTCTTTATCTGAAACATTTATTTCCAGAACTATTAAAAGGGATTGATTGTTTTTCTTTTCATTGTGAAAGTTGTATTTTTGTAAAATTTCATCGCTCTACTTATTTGCCAAAACATTACCAGGCTTCCAAACCTTTTTATTTGATTCATAGTGATGTTTGGGGTCCTTCTAAAATCACTACTCTTTCTGGTAAAAGATGGTTTGTTACATTTATTGATGACTATACCCACTTATGTTGGATTTATTTGATGAATAAAAAATCTGACGTGAAAACTTTATTCACAAATTTTTACAATATGATTGAAAACCAATTTCAAACCAAAATTGGTATTTTACGTTCTGATAATGGAACAGAATATTTCAATGAGCAGTTGGGTGAGTTTTGGCAAAAAAGGGGATTTTTCATCAATCTACATGTCGGGATACCCCTCAACAAAATGGCATTGCAGAACGAAAAAATAAACATTTACTTGAAGTAGCACGTGCTATAATGTTTTACATGCATGTTCCTAAATATTTATGGGGTGAAGCAATTTTAACAGCCTCTTTTTGATAAACAGGATGCCTACAAAGGTGTTAACTTACAAAACACCTTTTGATTGTCTCAAAATTTTTTTCCCTGACACGAGGTTGTTTTCTGATCTACCCGCCAAAGTTTTTGGATATACTGCCTATGTTCATGTTCCCAGTCAATTTCGTTCAAAACTTGACCCCCGTGCTATAAAATGTGTTTTTTTGGGTTATTCCTCAAACCAAAAGGGGTATAAGTGTTTCGATCCTCAAACCAAGAAATTTCATGTGAGTATGGATGTTTCATTTGTGGAAACAAAATCCTACTTCCCTAACAATTCTCTTCAGGGGGAGACAAGTGGAGTAGAAGACAATTTTTGGGATATTTCTATCCCACTCCCTAATGTCATTTATCCTACACAAAAACCACATCTGTCTGATAATGATCACTTAGGAGAACCAAGTTCTTTGGTGCCTAGTCAAGAAGATTCTTGTTTAGGGGGAGAAGTACTACAAAATGATCGAAATTCTGAGCTTCAGGTTTATACTAGGAAGCGATTTCATCTGAGGAATAATGACCCGAATGTTCATCCTAATGATCCGAATGTCCACCCGAGTTCTGGCATCGAAATTTTAGGTAATCCTATTCCTTCTATTTCTGACCTTGATGTTCCTATAGCAATTAGGAAAGGTGTCCGAAATTGCATTAAGCATCCTATTGCAAATTACCTCTCCTATCAAAGACTGTCTAAAAACCATAGAGCTTTCACATCTAGGATTTCACACTTGTTTGTTCCAAGGAATATACAGGAAGCATTGGATGATCCGAATTGGAAATTAGCAGTCATGGAGGAGATGAATGCTTTAAGGAGAAGTGGTAATTGGGAGATAGTTGATCTACCCAAAGACAAGAAAACAGTTGGGTGTAAATGGGTGTTTACGATAAAATGTAACGCAGATGGAAGCGTTGAGAGATACAAGGCGAGACTGGTGGCTAAAGGTTTCACTCAAACTTATGGAATCGACTATCAGGAGACGTTTTCTCCTGTTGCTAAAATAAATTCCATCAGAGTACTGTTATCTCTGGCAGTAAATTCAGATTGGCCTCTACATCAACTTGACATTAAAAATGCATTTCTCAATGGTGATCTTGAAGAGGAGGTGTTCATGAGCCTACCGCCGGGATTTGAGCAGAGACTTGGTAGCGACAAAGTATGCAGATTGAACAAGTCATTATACGGACTCAAACAATCACCAAGAGCATGGTTTTAACGCTTTGGAAAGGCAGTTATCAGTTGTGGCTTCTCGCAGAGTCAAGTAGATCACACAATATTTTATAAACATTCAAAAGACAGTAAAATTGTAATTTTGATTGTTTATGTTGATGACATCATTTTAACTGGTGATGATGAAGCAGAGTTAGCAGCCCTCAAAGAGAAACTCGCAAAAGAATTTCAAATTAAGGATTTGGGTGCCCTCAAGTATTTCCTCGAAATGGAATTTGCAAGATCCAAGGAAGGTATATTCGTTAATTAGAGAAAATATGTTCTTGATCTCCTTGGAGAAACAGGTATGCTTGGTTGTAAGATGGTGGAGACTCCTATCGAGCCTAACTTGAAGATACAAGCTGCTAAGGCTGAAGAAGTCAAAGAGAGGGAACAATATCAGCGACTTGTAGGGAAATTGATTTACTTGTCTCATACGCGGCCTGATATTGCCTTTGCAGTCAGCATGGTAAGTCAGTTCATGAACTCACCAGGGACAGAGCACTTTGAGGCCGTTTATAAGATCTCAAGATATCTGAAAGGAACTCCAGGGAGAGGTTTACTGTTCAAGAAACATGGATATCTTCAAGTTGAAGTATACACAGATGCAGACTGGGCAGGAAGTGTTACAGACAGGAGATCAACATCCGGATACTGCTCTTTTGTAGGTGGGAACCTAGTTACATGGCGGAGTAAAAAACAGAATGTGGTAGCTAGAAGTAGTGCAGAAGCAGAGTTCAGAGCTGTTGCCCATGGAATCTGTGAAGTAATGTGGATTAAAAGAATTCTTGAAGAATTAAAGCTTTCTCACCCGACTCCTATGAAGGTCTATTGTGACAACAAAGCAGCTATATCTATAGCTCATAATCCAGTTCTACATGATCGCACAAAACATATAGAAGTGGATAAACATTTCATCAAGGAGAAAATCAATGCTGGCATAATATGTATGACCTACCTTCCAATAGGTGAACAATTAGCTGATGTGCTAACGAAGGGACTACACAAGAAGCAATTTGATAAGCTGACTAGCAAGCTGGCTATGGAAGATATCTTCAAACCAGCTTGAGGGGGAGTGCTGAAAATTTGGTTATTATTGCCTTGATTTAGTCAATATTCTAGGATCTGTTTTTTCCTATGTAAATATGGAAAGTAAAGGCTGTATAGAATCAGGAAAAATAGGAAAGTAGAAGCTGTCAAATATTAGCTTTAATTAGTTTCCTTTTCTGTTGTAATTGCTCTCTTTATAAGAGAGAATCATGTTCTCATTCTTTAAGTGATTAAAATTATATTCCTTCCTCATATTTTCTGAGTATAATCAGCAACGATGAGGCTTTGAGTATGTTGAAATTGAATAAGGATGTCGTTGGAGATTCGAAATCTAGGGTTTCGGAGCAGATGGAGATTCGTAGTGCGGTGGAGATGGCTCAATTGGAAGCGGAGAAGAAACATGATGAGGTTGTTGATGAGATGCTGGCGATGTTGAATGCGAAGGCTGAAGCTTCGAGATTGAAAGAAGTTGAACAGGAGGTTGGGAAGGATGTGGATGAGGAACAATAGAATATATGTATATATATATATATATATATATTTGTGTGTATGAGTGTTGTTGAACACATGTATTCTTTTTCATTGATATGTGTGATTTTTGATCGAGTTTTAGAAGTTTTTCGTTTCAATTAGATATGTGGATTTGCTGATTAATTTGTTTTGTTTTTGTTTATTTGTTTTTTTTTGAAGTTTTTTTTTCTCAATTAGATATGTTGATTTGTTGATTAATTTGTTTTGTTTTTGTTTGTTTGTTTGTTTGTTTTTGATTTATTTTTGTTGTTTTTTTATCTAATTTCATTTGACAGAACCAGAGTAAAATTTTACTCTGGTTCTATTGCTCTGTTTTTTTCATTTGACAGAACCAGAGTAAAATTTTACTTTTATACAGAGTAAAATTTTACTTTTGTGTAGAGTCTAACATTTTACTAATTTTTCAGAGTAAAATTTTACTTTTAGTTTCAGAGTGTAACATTTCACTCTTATTCAAGTTACAGAGTAAAATTTTACTTTTAGTTTCAGAATATAAAATTTTACTTTTATACAGAGTAAAATTTTGCTCTGAAATATATAGTGAAGATGGCTTAATAGGAGAGTTGATAGATATGATGGTAATATAGTAAAAAAAATAAGTTTTAAAATATTAGGAGATTTTGAAAGTACTTATATAATTCTTGTCCCTTTGAAAGACAAATTAGATAGTGAGGGGGCTATCACCAAATCCCCCTAAAAAAAAAAGGGATTGCATAAAAAAGTTTAAGAATTTTGTGGTGGAAGTTATGTTTGTGATAAAAGTTGTGAACGGGGAAGTTTTGGTATGCACACTCTAAAAGTTATAAATAGCAAAGTTATGTTTTTTGTAATAAAAATTATATTTTTTGTGATGTATAATTTTTTTTACTTTTTGTATAAACTGCATATCATATGTACCATTTTTTGGTGCACATGATAGCCCTTTCCTTTTGATTAATCCAAAATTGTTTAGTTGATAAGTTTAGGTAGGATAAAAGTACTTTTTGAATATGAAGTTTAGAGTTTTGAACCAATCAGCTACTGTGTATAGAGAGAGAAAAAAATTCACAAAAAATCTAATGTAATGTTAAAATTTAAAACCTTTCTAGTACTTTGAACCTATTAATTCAAGTTAATTTCTTGTAACTCATTTAGTCTTGCAACTATCCAAAAGATCAATAACTCCAATTTTAAATTTAACATAAAAAATGAAAACTAAATCTATATTTTAGAAGAAAAGTACACTAATTTAAATATTTATCCCATTTGGATTAGAATCTATATAAGGAGAAAATCATGGGGCAAACTACCAATTGGTCATAATAGTTGGACTTAATTCCCATCAAGTTCTATTGAAAATAAGTCTTGGTAAAATAATCGCTAAAAATAATTTTTTTGTGACAATTTTTATATATGTCGCTAAAAAATGACAATTAGTGACTTTTTTGTCATGATTTTTATAAGTTGTCGCTAAAACTTACAATTAGTGACTTTTTTTATGATAAATTTTTTCCATAGGACCTATTAGACATTAAGGCCATGTTTGTTTGGGCGGACTGGATTAGCATTCCCATGACTAATAGTCCTAGGATTACGAATCCGTTGGATTATGTATCCTATCTTAACTAATAGTCAAGTTTAAAATAATTAGTTCGTACTTCAATTGTTTAACCAAACATCGAATTAATAATTTTATTGAACTATTAGTCCAATCCCAAGCTCATGTCCACCCAAACAAACATGACCTAAGTCCACTTATTAGGACCTAAATGTAAGTACCCAAAAATCATGGAAGCTAAAGCCTAGTATAATTATACTATTTGAAATCCTGCTCTTCATATATATATATATATATATAATATTGTGAATTTTTAATAAATGTGAAAATTGAAAATGTAAACATCATACTTTTCATAGTTCAAAAAAATAAAAATAAATAAATAAATAAAAATTCGTACTTTTAATAAATGAAATAAGCTGTAGCCCAATCCATGCTGACCCGTGCTACCGCTCATAGTTTGAGAGTGTTGGCAGGTTACAAACTAAATTTGTATGAGTTGGGCTACATACAGGTTAAAATCTTCAACTCCATGGAAAAACCCACCTAACCCGCTAATTCATATATTTTATAAATCAAACACTTTAACCATGAATAAGTCTTTTCATTTTTTTGACTGTCATCACCTGTTTAGATATTAGACCACTGTCAAAGTTTACTAAACACATGTATATCATCAAACAAGTTTTATTTTACTTTTATTTTGTACCTTCATATTTATATTATAAGTTATATGATTTTAAAATGTGTTCATATAATATGTAAAAATTTACAACTCGTCAACTTGCCCAACTTATTCATTTAAAATCACAAAAATACTCGAACTAACTTGTTGATTTTGAGGTTGTATGTGTTGATGGTGGGTTAAGAAATTGTCTACCCGCAAAAGCGATTTGGTTGAGATTATTTTTCCTAAACCATTCAATTCGAACTTGCTCACACCCCTCCCCACTCCCCACTTTATTCTATCCCATTTTTAACCCAAAATTTGGGGAGTACATAAATTAGAACAAAATATCATATGGGAAAATGTTAGACCCACAAAAAATACCTACAATTATACCTATAAGGCCTCATTTGGCATGCAAGTATTTTAACCAAAAAATCTAAAAGTTATTCAAAAAATTAAAAAGTCTATAATTTATACTAAAAAGTCAAAGATTTTATTTTTTCTCTACTTTTTGCAAGTCTTTTCGTAAAAAATCAAAAAATCATTCTAAACATACCAGTTTTTTTACGTCATATTTTAGCCAAAAAGTTACTAAAATAACATGTTTCCAAATGAATATGTGTCAACTTTTAATTTGTTATACACTCAATGATACAGAGTCTAACTCCCTTGTCATATCATTATCGATGAATTTGTGGGTCTAAAAATGTGAATTTAAAAGTGTGAATTTATAGCATTGCTCTTTCGGGTTGGGTTTGGGGTCGGGTTGGTTTGGTTGAAGGGACGGCGTCATTTGGGGGGGATGTTTGTTGCGGTTGCATGGCTTTGATGAGAGTCTCTCTGACTTGAGAAATGGGAGTGGTAGCCACGGAATTGAATTCCATTCTTCAATTACACTTTGTCCTCTTTTGTATTGCTAAAACGCTTTAGCATGCAATATATAAAGTCATAATAAACTTTCAAAGCTTCAAATATTCAAAGGCTCAAAAAAGAAAATGGGAGAATTTTAAAAAAAATGGTGTGTAGATAAAATAATTTCACAATAATAAAAGTACAAGTGATTCATGCATAAATTTAAGTAAAAAAGACTCATATTGTCATCATTTTGAAATTATTTTTTTTAATCTACATTTTATTAATATTCTCTGAAAGAAAAATGAACCAAACCAACAATGTTCAACTCATACTAAACATCGTTTAAAAAAAAAAATTCACACTAAACTCATTCCTACCTATCCAAATCCAATGCCGCCAAGGAAAACAAAGTGACACGTGTACAAAACTTAAAGTAATTTTGTTTAGCAACAAAAATCCCTTTGAACCTAGCTTCCGCAAGACACGAGGTAAAATTCCGTATATATGTCATTATTCAGATCCTCACATATCGAGCAAAAGAAAATGAGTTAATGGTGAAAAGTTTATATTTATAGGGCCATGTGTTATTTGATTTAGTGTTTAATTTTTTTTTTGTGATAATGATATGCGTTGAAAAATTGTTAGAAAAGCCATCAGAAAATTGGCAAGAAAAGTCGCTGGAAAGTTTCCGGTATACTGATAACAATAAGGTGGACAAATAGGTGGCATTAGACACATATTGAATGTTGGAACAATCTTCTGTGTAAAATACATAACTTGAAATCAAATCAAACAAATAAAAATAAATTACTTACATAATTTATTTACCGAAACGAATAAGTATAAAATTGATTAAGTCGAGTGTGTGACACTCTATTCTTAAGACAGATTTGTCCCGATTCGGTGCTTACGGATAAATGGCGTCTATCTCCCAGGATACAATGATCTTTTCATAGATTGTAGTGGCACTCCAAACAATCTGTACGTCGAACTAGAACCTGTGTTCTATACTCTCAAATTTTTTTCTAAAAAATTAGTATGAAGAACATTTCAGAGAGAAAGAGAGAGAGCGCGAGCAAAAATGGGAAGAGAATTAATTTTCTAGATATAAATTTGCTGGAATGAGCTTGTATTATAGACAAACTAGTGACCCTTTGGAAGGGCTAAACAGGTAGGTTTTTAAACCGAATAGGTATGATTCAAACTTGAACAGATTTGCTGGAAAACCAGTTTGAATCTGTCCATAACTGCTGGGCAATTTTAAATCTGTTAAAAAACAGTTTGAACTTGCTGGAAAATGAAATTGGAAGAGGCATTGTTTGGACAGGAAATTTGAATTCAAATTTGGCGCAAAATTTGAATTAATTTCATTTAGAAAAGATAATTTTTTCGAAAGAATTTTTGGAAAAAATTCAAACAAATTTTGTCAAAAAAATTAACGTAAGGATCCAACCCACACCCAACCCAACTTGGCCGGTCGGACGGCGGTTGCGGCGCACGCACATATGTGGTGGTTTGAGCCAAAGCTCAGTTTGTCCATAACTCCTCCCTTCTACAAACTTGAGGTGCCCTTTGGGGCACAACCCAAGTTTGTCCACCTAGAGCTTATATACATACACAAGCTTTCCTAAAGTTTCAATGTAGGATAAACATTACAAGAAAATCCACATTTTATTTTTTAATTGTCCATTTCACGAACCTGAAAATGACGTCAACTTCCAATTCACTCATAAATGGTTTTGACGAACTGTCTTCACTGTGTAACTTGCCATGCGGCAAAGAACACGTCACCTTTTTGGACCCACCCTAAAAGACGTGTGGGACCACTCAAATTTGGGTTCAAAGTTAGCTCAAAATAAGCATATAAAATCATATTTTTCTAACATTGAATAGATAGGTGACTGGTGTACATAGGTGACATTTGGATATATAATTGTACAAATAAGTGACATAGATATGTGACATTTTGGATAGGTAGCTTACAGTTGAACAGATAGACAGATATGTAAGTTTTTAGACATATAGGTGTCTTTTTGGACAGATAATTAAGCTTAGGTCCATTGTTCTAATAATTTTTAAAGTGAATTTCTAACCGAAGTGCCAAAAAAAAAATGCAACAATGCCACGTACTCAAAAATATGTTTAGAATTCTGAAATTTGTAAATCAGATTCATTCTGTTTTAATCCAAACAATGCTACGGATTAAAAATGTGTCAAGAATTTGAAATTCATAAATTAGATTTATTGTGCTTTTGGATATAACCCATTCCACTGTGAGTTTAAATTTACACAAAATATTTAAATTGTAAGCACTTTTTTTTTTTTTTTTTTTTTGTGGGTGTAGAAGACATAGCATTTGAATTTGCTTAAAGGAATTCCTCCCTCCTGTTGTACTCTACAAGATTAACACAAACTCTGGGTCCAAAACAAGCATTCAAAGGCCAAAAAAGTGTGGGAAGAAAAAAAAAACCATTCAAGAAGGCTCAACACAAAGGTAGCATTTGACAACGTTTACGTTTTTTTTTATATTTAAGTTTACAAAAATTTTATAAACTGGTTTTTGTTTATTTTTAGAAAAACATAATAAAAACCATGTACGTTAAGGCCTAAAATATTTATATTTATTTTTTATTATTTATGACAACGAGATCAAAACATTAATCGAAATCTACTTTTCCCGATTAAAAAACATGTTCGTTTTCATCCTTGTCTCTTCCCGATCAAAACACCATCGCCGTCAATGGCTCATCCTCTTCTTTCGCTGCTGCAGATCGACCATCCCTCGCTGCAATCATCCAGTTCTCGCCAGCACACTTGTTATCTTTGCCGCCAATATCTTCTCCTCCACCATTTAGTGTTCAACTTGCATGGGCAGCTCCTTCTCTTCCATCTCCCTCGCTGCAAGTTTGGGGGTATAGCGGCGGTGTAACAGTGACGCATTGCAGGGGAAGTAAGGAGGCAATCATCTGCCATTACGCGTCGTCGATCTCACCATCTCCACTGCTGAGCTTCACCTCCACCACTGTCGAGCTTCGGCGGCTTGTGTTGCATACTCATCCTCAACAGAATAGAAGCCTCCAAAACAAAATCACCAATTTAAAACAAATGTAAATAAAGATATTTATGATTTTCAAATTTTTAAACAAACGTAAATAGGAAACGTAAACAGATTTTTTCGGTTTATGATTTCCAGCGTAATTTAAAAACTAAGACCTACAGTTTATAAACTAAAAATTTACCAAACAAGTTTATATTGTAGTTTTTAAATTTTTTGTAAACTATTTATAACATGTAAATCGAATGGTTACCAAACAAGGCCAAAAGTAAGCGAATTCCTACCATTCTTATGTCCACAAAGAAAGCAAAGTGAAATAAGTCAAAAGCCTAGGAAGCCTAGGTGAATTTACACTTGGTTTCCAGGTGAAAGATGTAAAGGATGGAACCATTTCCAGGTGAATTTACACTTGGTGTAGGCGACAGGATGGAACCATTTCGAAATTAAAATCTGGGCAAGCAAAAGGCTAGGTTGAAGGAATTTTAAGAAAATTTCCAAACCAAATTCGATAGGACAAACTCGAGAAAAAAATGAAAAAGAACAGATTTGATATCCAATCCACATTAAGATTTGGGCAGAGATTTAGAAAGAAAAACAAAAAATATAGGTGAAATGTAATTATATTTCATTCACATTTTACTTACTTTTTCACTTTTATTTTCCAAATTCTTAAATCTGCAATTCAAACGCAATCTTGATAGAATTGTAGTAGAAGAAAAGTGCTTGTTGATTTTTTGTGTCCCCCTAAGGGCATCTACAATGTTTAACCTTTTTTCCCCCCATCAAATTTAAGTAAAAATTTGAGTAGAAGCTTCATCTAATATCGCGCCTTCTAACGGAACATTATAGAATTTCATCAAAACACTGGTTGACCGGGAGGAAGACCGGGGGGATGTCCAGCCAGTTGACCGGCCAGTATAATTTTTTCACAGATTTTTGCAAGGAGCTGGTCGATTGGGAGGACAACCAGCCGGACATTCGGCCGGTCATTCGGTGATGATGTGTGCCTTGTATCTCCAACGGTTATGAATAGTAAATTGATAAAAGGCATAACCATCCTCAGTTTGATGAAAACTTTAAGATATTCTGGATTAGATATCAGTTTGAAGAAAAGGTTGGAGCAACAAAAGCTTACTTTTTCATCAAATTTAAATTTGATGAAAGAAAAGGTGCAACGTTGGAGACACTCTTCAATGTAACAATAAGTCGTAATATAAAAGAATAATCTTTATTGCATGCATATAAGGATTGTCCTTATATAATCTTGAAGTAAAAGAAATTTGGGTTCCTTTTATAATATAGCAATTGTGTTGAAAAATGATACTCCAATGGTTGAATATGGTAGCTGTCAAATTTGACAAATGCGAAAGCTTGTGTCAAAAGCTGCCATTTGTGCCAACTCAGCCAAAACCAATTGTTTCTATCCCTCTCTCCCAGCAAAACAAATATGATAGAAACTTGTTTCACCATTTTTTTTTATCAGAGTTCACCAAAAAAAATTTCAGTAATTTTTTTTTTAATTTAGCAAAGTTTGTTTGCTTGTTTGTTTTGTTTTTTTTTTTTTAACATAATTAGTCAACAACAATCAATAAATCTCAACAAAATCTCAAACAAATTCAACAAATCTTAGATCCAACAAAAAAAAAATTCAACAATTTCAATAAATCTCAACAGGTATTTCATAACTTCAAATCTCAAAATCTCAGAATATGAACAAAACTAAAAATAATAAACACCTGGATTTGCTATTTGTTGTTCACATTCCAACAGATTTCAGCAATCATCTTCTTCGTCTTCATTTTCTTTGTGACCATCTTCATTTTCTCCATCGTCTATGAGAGCTAGATACCACTACCATCTCTGCTTCGTCTTCTCCTTCGCATAGAGTTCGGAACTGAGAGAGAGAAAGAAATATGGCTATCAGTCACAGTGTAGCTCGACTTTCCACACTTCTTTTGGAAGGCGAATAGCCCTATAGTTCGGACTCTACTTGTGGTTCTGAATTTGATTTCACAAAGTGCAATGTGAAATAGTGAAAACACAAAAGAGTCCAAATCCGACAATTCTTTTTGGAAAATCGATGTTTGAATCAAATGCCAAAAATTGACTGCTTTGCCAGATTTCTGAGTTGCCACCTAAATATTTTTGGAAAATTTAGGAAACCTAAGACTCGTGCTAAAGGCCATTAGTCCGTCATCACCAAAGTGTCTCGGCTCTGGAACTTAGGTATGAGAGGGAAAGGTCATGAATTCAGCACCCCACTCGCCCAATCAAAGATTGGCCTCTACTAATTATGATGCAATTTTTATTTGCATTATACGCTCTTGTTTCGGTTTATTAGCTAATTTACTATGTGATGCGCACACAAGGTATAGACTAGTTTGCAAGAATTGGAACACTTGATCCCATGTTTTGTTTCGAAATTATTTTGTTAATTTGCCACTTGAAAAAAAGTGGGCTAAAATGAACATTTAATCAAACCATCCCAATTCAAGCAATTAGCCTTCATCCATAGGCATTCAAACAATTATATCATTTAAGCACTTAGTCTCATGGTATTCATGCTTTAACATGGCAACACAAATATTCGATGCAAGATGCTAAAACATAAATTACTCACCTAGTACTCCGAGCCAAAACAAAGAAAAATAATTAGAGGCATATTCCTAAGTAATGCAATATGACTAATGCAACGCACACACATTATATATTTTTACTAGCTCGGCTATGAGCATGGCATATGATTCCATTCAAGACATGCGAGAGAGCACATATTCATAATGAATTTTGAACATTTGATATCAGGTTAGCATGATAAGCCGAACCTTGGATGCATGTAAGACAAATGGATGCGAAACATGGAGTATGCTAAAAAATCATGATGTCCTATACTAACCATTATAAGCAAGTAAGTAAAAGGGAGAAAGACGCAGGGTTGGAAGACATACAACTTATTACAACATTACCCTTGTGCAAGAGGGTGTGAATCAAAGTTCAAAAGTTCGAATTAAACTACTTATTACAAAAACGAATGAAATCATTAAAGCATTAACTAGCTAACTATTCTATTACAACAAGGGTAACCATGATAAGTAAACTAGCTATTTAAGCTAATTAACTACAATAATTACGAATAAACAAGGTTAATTATAATAACAATAATTAATTACAACAATAATAACTAATAATGTAATCATCAAACAAGAATGCATAAGGCTGCACAATGTTTGCATGCACAACGTCTGAGAACAACACTGTTTGCCCAGACTATTTTGTTTCACCTTCAGCCACTGCTTTTTGTTTTCTGCAAAAATACACTGCTGACCAAACATTGGGGACCGGTCGGCCCTCAATGAGGCTCGGCCGGGACTAAAGAAGGCCGGTCATGCATCAAATTTATGCCAAATTCTGTTTTGTGCTCAAAAGTGAAAATAGTGCAGACAAAGTGTTTTTGACTCTGTTTGTCCCTCTCACACTTCTCTGTCATGGGAAAGCCTCGAGAGAAGGTTAGAATTGTTTCCAAAACCATCAATGAGAAAATTGATTGCTTGATGATTTCGATGCACAACTTGGACAAAAATCAATAAATGAAATGAACAACGACCACCCCTCCCTCCTATCATGGAGTGAACTCAAAGAGGGAGGTAGAGACGCTTCAAGATCCATCAAAACATCATGAATTGATGTAAGAAAACTCTTGACACAACGGATTTGGCATAATGTCCGGCCAAACCCCAAGCAATATAACTTATTTGCTTTATGTGAGTTGATTCATTTTAAGCCAAATTCATTAGTCCTTACCATCCTTTAATCCATTAAGTCCAAGGTGATTGTTATGTCCACTAAGTGAGAAATATGTCAATCGAGAGGTGATTCTCAAAGTGAAAGAGAGACTACACCGTTGGCAATGAACCTTTGTGGATATTAAGCCATTAAGCGTAAATCGCTAGTTCACATTTTGAATAACCGTCAACTCTTGAATGAAAGAGATGAATGGTAAGTTGATTACTAAAATGAGGTTCTTAAACATGGAAATGAGTTGAAGAAAAGCTTAGAACAATACACAACAAGCTATGTAGGCAAACTTATGAGACAACAAACAAACAAACTAATCAATGCATGAACTATTTAAATAACTTAGAATTGCCCTAAAACAACCTTTAAGTGATGAAAAATAGTGGCTAAAAATGCATGAAAAGAGCCTAAAAAACTAAACAACAAAGTGAGGAAACAAGGCTAGGAAACAAGAACAAGGAGATGTGGCTAACCCCTCCACTTTAGAAACCTCAAAGCATGGTTTTTAGCCTTTTTTAAACTCTGAAAATCAGTGTAGAGAGCAAAGAAAAATAGTGTAAAAGTAAGGGGTTTGAGTTATAAGTAAAGGTGTAGAAAGAGCAAACTTTCTCTACCCTTTTGGTAGCTCTTCAAACCCAAACTTAAACACCTAGAATAGGATCAAAACAATACAAAACAATAAGAACTAGGTAGCAAATGAAGGAAATGAAAGCAAGAGGGAAGATAACAAGCCTATACCTCTCAAGGGAGTAAGCTTTTTGTTTGTGATCAAACTAAGCTCCAACACACTCTCAACCTTGAATTATGGTGTTCAAGGCTCAATCAAGGTTCCTAGACCAAGGTATGAAAGTGTGTATGGTGTGTGAATATAGGTTCAAGGTGGTAGGTTATCTCAAAGTGTTGCTTGCACAAGAAGAAGGAGAAGAAGGAGCTCTCAAGGTGGTATATAGGCTTTCTTGAAATTCTTCAACCCTCAAAATAGAGATATATGGTTGTTTTTATAGAATTTGAGCCAGAAATATCATAAATATCTTCAAAAATGGACAGCTGGCGGCCTTCTGCCCAGAACAGTGTTTCTTACTACTGAAGACCAGCTGGCCCTCAATAGCCATAGCCAGCCTTAATGTGTTCCCCTATTTTTCTGTTTCAACCTCAAAATAGGGTGGCACAAGACTGGATTTCTTGGTATAATCAATGGGAATATGGGAGGTTTGGGATTGTTTCGAAGCTTAAAACATGGCCCCTTCGTTGAGACCTTGAACCATGCACAATACCACTTTTATCATCAGGTGTATCGGACAAAGCGCTCGAGCCTTGCAGGTAGCCAAAAATGGGGTGTCCACAGTTGTCCCTCTTTGACAGAGCTCGAAGTCATAAAGTGACATGAGTGAATGTTAAGCCCAGAGACGACCCATTTGAGAAGGCCGCAAGAATTGGGCAAGAAATCAAGGCATAAATGCAAAGGTTGAACTCGAGGGCAAAATGCAACATGAAATATAGAAAATAACTTATGATCATGCAATGAAGCTATGCAATGAAACATAATGTAAATGAAGCAAAAAACAATGCTACAATCTAGACAAGAATGCAACATTTGAATGACAATGCAAAACAAAGCAAAATAAACCTCGCCGTATTTCACACGGAACGAAGTGAATAATTAGGGACACCTCGTGTGAAAAGCACAAAGAAAGCACAAATCAACCTACGTCTCATGTAGAAGGATGTAAGAAAATGTAGACCTAACTACGCCTTGCATAGAAAGGGGAAAGGGCGATGTAACCATCGAGCGCACCCAAGGTCTCAACCGAGATCCTAACGCATCTCACGCGATAGGAGGAAGGGTGGTGTAAAAAAATAGGCACACTTGATGTTTTTAACTGGGGTACAATCCTAACGCGTTACACGCGAGAAGAGGAAAGGTGGTGTGAATGGCGGGTGTACCCGATGTTTTTAATTGAAGGTACAATCCTAACGCATCATACGCGAGAGGAGGAAAGGTGGTCTGAACAAATAGGTGCACTGATGTTTTTAGTCGGGGGTACAATCCTAACGCATCATACACGAGAGGAGGAAAGGTGGTCTGAACAAATAGGTGCATTGATGTTTTTAGTCGGGGGTACAATCCTAACGCATCACACGCGAGAGGAGGAAAGGTGATGTGAACAAACAGGCACACTGAAGTTTTTAGTCGGGGGTACAATACTAACGTATCACACGCGAGAGGAGGAAAGGTGGTGTGAACACTGGGTGTGACCGATGTTTTTAACCGAAGGTATAATCCTAACGCGTCACACGCGAGAGGAGAAAAAGTGGTGTGAACATTGGGTGCCCCTTATGTTTTTAACCGAAGGTACAATCCTAACGTGTCACACACGATAGGAGGAAAAGTGGAGTGAGCACACAGGTGCACCTGATGTTTTTAATTGAGGGTATAATTGTAACGCGTCACATGCAAGATGAGGAAAGATGGTGTGAATGAAGGGGCACACCTGCTATTTTTAACTGAAGGTACAATCCAAATGCGTCACACGCGAGAGGAGGAATGGTGGTGTGAACACCGGGTGCACCCGATGCTTTTAACCGAAGGTACAATCCTAATACGTCACACGCGAGAGGAGGAAAGGTGTTGTGAACACCGGGTGCCCCTGATGTGTGATAACCTTGGTCCGTATTATGCTAATTAATCTTTGTTATGAATATGATTATGTGTTTGATATGATTTTGAGTACCATTTCTATGAATATATGTGGTTTTGAATTTCTATTTGTTCACCGTAGGAAAACCTGTTTGACTTTCTGCTTTGGAATTTAAATTGAAGGCCCTATCGGCCACAGAAACTAGAATTGATTATGCCTTTGTGATTAGCGTAATTTTTAGAGCCTACGGTGAAATTTAATTGAAAATTGATTCAGATCAAATTAAATAGATTAAATTAATGAAATGTTGCTCAATTATTTAATATTAAAGAATGTGTTTGAGAAGGAGCTTATAAAGGGCCAATTTACACACTCATTCACTTACTTGAGCTCAAAAATCATATTTTACACCTTAGAGTGAGAGAGGGTCTGCTAGAGGGAGAAAGGGTAAAGGAAATTGAAGTTTTGATCTTGAAGCTTGAATAATTTGAAGACCAACTCAAGAATTAAGCATAAGTTTGGAAGATTAAAGCTCCTAGGTGACTAATCAACCCTTAACTCATGAGTTAGAGTTGTGATTTTGTGAATTGAAGATTAAATGGTGAGTTAGATCATGAGTTGAGTTGATTAAGTTGAAAATGAAGTCCATGTGTGCATGCATGTAGAGAATTCCTATGAAATTACATAATCTAGCATGTAATATGTGAATTATGAAAGATTGAGCATTGAAACATACATGCAAGCATGGTTTTGTTGAGTTTCATGGTTATAAGCATCATTGGTGCTATTTGAAATGGAATTGGGGTCAAAAACTAACATGCATGTTGAAATTGGTAGAGATATGAATTTGGTATGAAGTTTGAATGCATGGATTTTGATCATACAAAAGAAATGAGGATTAATTGTGAATGAGATGATGATTTTGAACAATTTGGTGTCATACTCTTATATTCTCTTGTAATGTAATGTGTTTCCCTATTTTTGGTGCCTTAATTTGAGCTTTAAAGCCTTTGAATGTTGAATTTGAGCCTCAAGAATAGTTCTGGAAAACCTAGAGTTTGACATGTCCGCTCGAGTGGAAATGCGAGCTCCCATAAGTTTTGCAGACATGGGTGTTCGCTCGAGCGGGGAGCCATGTAGTGAGGCTTTCAGCTCGAGCGTCTGAGTTCACGCTCGAGCGTAAATATGAGGCAACCAGTACTTTTGCAGACCTAACAGGTCTGCTCGAGCGGGGAAGTCCACGCTCGAGCGGGGACCCCTGTTTCAGAAACTTTGTAAAGATGTTCTATGTTTCGCTTTTCGTTCTCTTTCACTTTCAAGCGCTCTTAGGCATGCATTGAGCATTATGAACGAATTAAAAGAATCAGAAAGAAGCCTAAGAGGGATGTTTGAATTAAGAACAGATTGAATCGTTTATGACCCAAATGTGTTATGTAATGTGTAGGGTCGAGCTCAAGGGTGAATCCACCGGCAGAACACTGTGAGTTCTTAATAGAGATATCTGAAGTATGCTATTTGTCCAATTGCTTACTTTCATATAAGTCTTGTAAGTTTGTTACATTGAATTGGGGACAAATATTTGTTATGCCATGTGATTGGGCCAAAGGCCGTTGGATACAATTGACTGGGCCAAAGGCCGTCTGACATGAGCGATAGTCTGATGGAATTAGTGGACAGGGAGATAGAGTTTACTATTGAAATTGTGCCAGACACTCAGCCTATTTCTAAAACTCCCTACAGAATGGCTATGACTGAAATGAAAGAATTGAAAGAACAATTACCGGATCTGCTTAACAAAGGGTTTATCCGACCTAGTACTTTACCATGGGGTGCACCGGTGTTGTTTATGAAAAAGAAAGACGGAACCTTGCGCCTGTATATTGATTATCGAGAACTGAACAAGGTGACAATAAAGAATAAATACCCTTTACCTCATATTGATGACTTGTTTGACCAGTTGCAGGGATCACAGGTGTTTTCCAAAATTGATTTGAGATCCGGATACCACCAGTTGAAAGTAAAGGCAGAAGATGTTGAGAAAACAACATTTAGAATGAGGTATGGTCAGTACGAATTTTTTGTTATGCCATTTGGAGTGACTAATGCACCTGCGGCATTTATGGACTTAATGAACCAAATTTTTAAGACCTACCTTCATGAATTTGTTGTGGTTTTTATTGATGACATTTTGATATACTCCAAGAATAGACTTGAACATGAACATCATTTGAGGACTGTCCTGCAAACACTTAGAGAAAAGAAATTATTTTCCAAACTAAAGAAATGTGAATTTTGGTTGGATGAAGTTATCTTTTTAGGGCATGTGATCAACAAGGAAGGAATTTCAGTGGACCCACAGAAAATAAAGGCAATTGTGAATTGGCCTATACCGACAAATGTAACAGAGGTCCGCAGTTTCATGGGCCTAGCCGGGTATTACAGGAGGTTTGTGAAAGACTTTTCAAGGATAGCTGTACCTCTTACCCAACTGACACACAAAGGGCAACATTTGAATGGAATGACGAAAGAGAATCTACCTTTCATGAACTGAAAACGAGACTGACCACTGCACCAGTATTGACATTGCCCACAGGTACGGAAAATTTTATGATTTTCAGTGATGCATCTTATAAAGGTTTGGGTTGGGTTGTGTATTAATGCAGAATGGAAAGGTAATTGCCTATGCCTCCCGGCAGTTGAGGCCACATGAGAAGAACTACCCAACACATGATTTGGAATTGGCCGCAGTTGTTTTTGCTTTGAAAATCTGGCGGCATTATTTGTATGGGGCAAAGTGTGAAGTCTACACGGATCACAAAAGTCTGAAATACTTCTTTACACAGAAAGAGTTGAACATGCGGTAAAGGAGATGGCTTGAATTGATAAAGGATTATGATCTTGAAATTCAATATCACCCCGGGAAAGCTAATACAGTTGCTGAGGCCTTGAGCATAAAATCAATTGGGAGTATGGCCTGTTTGCTTACTGAATAGAAAGAAATCTTGCAAGATTTTGAGAAGTTTGAAATTGAAGTGGTATTGTGTGAACATGGCGGATTGATAGCTGCTATTTCAGTCGAACCGGCAATCATTGACGAGATTAAACAGAAACAAAAAGAGGATGAATTCCTCAAGAAAGTGATTAATGAATTTGAGACAAGTCCAAAAGTAGAGTTTAGTGTTGAAAATGAAGTGTTAAGGTTTCGAAACCGAATGTGTGTGCTAGATATTCCGAAGCTGAAAAAAAGAATTCTGGATGAAGCTCACAAGTCAGTATTTGCTATGCATCCGGGCAATAACAAAATGTATCTGGATTTGAAACAAAGCTATTGGTGGCCCAAAATGAAGAAAGAAATTACAGAATATGTGTCCAAGTGCCTTCAATGTCAGCAAATTAAAGCTGAACATCAGAAACTAGGCGGTCTACTTCAACTTCTCCCTATTCCTGAATGGAAGTGGGAGCACGTGACTATGGATTTTGTTGTTGGTCTACCTCGGACTCTTCGAGGTATGGACTCTATTTGGGTTATAGTTGATAGACTAACTAAGTTTTCACATTTTCTGCCTGTTAGAACTACATTTGATGCTTGTAGACTGGCTACCATATATGTTGATGAGATTGTTCGTTTACACGGACTTCCGGTATCTATTGTCTCGGATAGGGATCCGAAATTTGGGTCTAGATTGTGGAAAAGTTTGCAAAGGGCTATGGGGATGGAATTGAGGTTTAATACTGCATTCCACCCACAGACAGACGGACAATCAGAACGGACAATACAGACTTTGGAGGATATGCTAAGGATGTGTGCCTTGGATTTTCAGGGGAGTTGGGAAGATTATCTGCCACTAGCAGAGTTTGCATACAATAACAGCTTCCACTCCAGCATCGGTATGGCACCATACGAGGCTTTGTATGGTAGAAGGTGCATATCACCAATTTGTTGGACAGAGGTCAGGGATAGAGCTTTACTTGGGCCTGAAATTGTGCAAGACACTTTCGAGAAAATTAAAACTATTCAGCAAAGGCTCAAAACAGCTCAGGACCGACAAAAGAGTTATGCAGATGTTCGAAGAAGACCTCTTGAGTATGAGATTGGTGACCGTGTATTTATCCGTGTGACTCCGATGAAAGGCCAAGTCAGGTTTGGAAGGAATGGTAAGTTGTCGCCCCGTTACATTGGGCCGTTTCAGATTCTGGAAAAACTTAGTCCAGTTGCTTATAGAATCGCTTTGCTACCGGGATTTGAGCAAATCCATAATGTGTTTGATGTGTCAATGTTAAGAGGTTATCTTCAAGATCTGTTTCATGTGATTGATTATCACCGGGTAGCTCTTGATGAAAATATGGAGTATGCCCAATGGCCGGAACGTATCATTGACCGGCAAGTGAAACAATTGAGAAGTAAGTCCATCCCAATGGTGAATGTGGAATGGAAAGAACACTATGGAACAGATGCCACATGGGAAAAATAGGATGAAATGCGACTACGCTATCCACATTTGTTTCCCGACGAAGGTAAAATAAGTTTGGAGGACCAAACTTCCTAAAAGGGGGAAGACTGTGATAACCTTGGTCCGCATTATGCTAATTAATCTTTGTTATGAATATGATTTTGTGTTTGATATGATTTTGAGTACCATTTATATGAATATATGTGGTTTTGAATTTCTATCTGTTCACCGTAGGAAAATCTGTTTGACTTTCTGCTTTGGAATTTAAATTGAAGGCCCTATCGGCCATAGAAACCGGAATTGATTACGCCTTTGTGATTAGCGTAATTTTTAGAGCCTACGGTGAAATTTAATTGAAAATTAATTCGGATCAAATTAAATAGATTAAATTATTGAAATGTTGCTTAACTATTTAATATTAAAGAATGTGTTTGAGAAGGAGCTTATAAAGGGCCAATTTACACCCTCATTCACTTACTTGAGCTCAAAAATCAGATTTTACACCTTAGAGTGAGACAAGGTCGGCTAGAGAGAGAAAGGGTAAAGAAAATTGAAGTTTTGATCTTGAAGCTTGAATAATTTGAAGACCAACTCAAGAATTAAGCATAAGTTTGGAAGATTAAAGCTCCTAGGTGACTAATCAACCCTTAACTCATGAGTTAGAGTTGTGATTTTGTGAATTGAAGATTAAATGGTGAGTTAGATCATGAGTTGAGTTGATTAAGTTGAAAATGAAGTCCATGTGTGCATGCATGTAGAGAATTCCTATGAAATTAAATAATCTAGCATGCAATATGTGAATTATGAAAGATTGAGCATTGAAACATACATGCAAGCATGGTTTTGTTGAGTTTCATGGTTATAAGCATCATTGGTGCTATTTGAAATGGAATTGGGGTCAAAAACTAACATGCATGTTGAAATTGGTAGAGATATGAATTTGGTATGAAGTTTGAATGCATGGATTTTGATCATACAAAAGAAATAAGGATTAATATTGAATGAGATGATGATTTTGAACAATTTGGTGTCATACTTTATATTCTCATGTAATGTAATGTGTTTCCCTATTTTTGGTGCCTTAATTTGAGCTTTAAAGCCTTTGAATGTTGAATTTGAGCCTCAAGAACAGTTCTGGAAAACCCAGAATTTGGCATGTCCACTTGAGCGGGGAAAGCGCCGCTCGAGCGTGAACTGCGAGCTCCCAGAAGTTTTGCAAACATGGGTGTCCGCTCGAGCGGGGAGATTCACGCTCGAGCAGGGAGCCATGTAGTGAGGCTTTCAGCTCGAGCGTCCGAGTTCACGCTCGAGTGTAAATATAAGGCAACCAGTACTTTTGCAGACCTAACGGGTCCGCTCGAGCGGGGACCCCTGTTTCAGAAACTTTGTAAAAATGTTCTACGTTTCGTTTTCCGTTCTCTTTCACTTCTAAGTGCTCTTAGGCATGCATTGAGCATTATGAATGAATTAAAAGAATAAGAAAGAAGCCTAAGAGGGATGTTTGAATTAAGAACAGATTGAATCGTTTGTGACCCAAATGTGTTATGTAATGTGTAGGGTCGAGCTCAAGGGTGAATCCACCGGCAAAACACTGTGAGTAATATCTTAATAGAGATATCTGAAGTATGCTATTTGTCCAATTGCTTACTTTCATATAAGTCTTGTAAGTTTGTTACATTGAATTGGGGACAAATATTTGTTATGCCATGTGACTGGGCCAAAGGCCGTTGGATACAATTAACTGGGCCAAAAGTCGTCTGACATGGGTGATAGTCTGACATGAGTGATAGTCTGACACGAATGATAGTCTGACACGAATGATAGTCTGACATATGAATGAATGAGCTAGAGGCCGTATGACATGAATGAATGGGCCAGAGGCCGTATGACATATGAATGAATGGGCCAGAGGCCGTATGACATGAATGAATGGGCCAGAGGCCGTATGACAGGAATGAATGGGCCAGAGGCCGTATGACATGAATGAATGGGCCCGAGGTCGTATGACATGAATGAATGGGCCAAAGGCCGTTTGACACGAATGATTGGGCCAAAGGTCGTCGGGCAGGAACGGTTGGGCCAAAGGTCGTCGGATACGGATGAATTGGGCCCGTGGCCGGTTGATGTGTTTGGAACTGCAGTCACTTGACCTATATGTATATATATATATATTAGATAGAAATGTGAATTGGGCCCAAGGCCGTTTATTGTATATTGTTCTAGTGTATCTTCTTTGATCGATATTATTCACTAGGCTTTCGCTCACGCTCATTCATGTGTCTGTAGGTGAGCCAAGGGAGGTCCAAACCCAGCTTCAGTGAAGTTTGGTTGGAACGGTCAAGGTTTTGAAGAGTCAGCCCATACGTCTCACGCACGAGACTTGTCCTCGCCCTTTTGCTATTTTATTATATTTTGTCATATTGGCGAGAACTTTGGATTACAGTTGTATATAGTTTTGATTGGCTGACGTAGACTTGAATGATTCTATATGTACAGAACTTTGTGCCATTACATCTTGATGTGAGTTATTAACATGTATATGTATGGATTGTTATGACGTGCCATGTAAGCATAGCTCTATGGACAAAAGATTGAAATTGCTTCCGTTTGGCCCCCTTAACTCTGTTAAAACATGTCTGACTTGGTTTAAGGCCATAGGTAATCTCATGATTACTGGCCGGTTATGTCCTTAACCCATGTGGGGGGGTTCGGGTCATGACATGATGTTTTTAACCGAAGGTACAATCTTAAAGCGTCACACGCGAGAGGAGGAAAAGGTCGGATGGATAAAAGAACAAACAAATCACATAAGTAGGAATTTGAAATGAACATGGATTCTACATACGTATTAAATGGTGTAGTAAAATGGAAGCCAATTTACCCAAGTGTTAAAACAATGAACATAGCGCACCCTGTTTCAATTTGGTTGTAAAATGGACGATGATTTTACTGTGGCACGAATGATTTTATCTGGAACTTCTTTGAATGAACCGTATATACAATATCATTTGGTTACAACAGAACATAATAACAGAATGAACTATGATTCAGACAAAGCAAATTATAAACTACTCGGAATAGTTTAAACAAATTAAAAGTTTTGAACAAATGAGTTTAAACAAGCGAGCTTAAACTAATTAAATCAAGAATCAAACAAATGCATTCACACAATAAAAATAAAATGAACAAAAATCCTTTCTTTTCTTTTCCACTCTCTCTATATTTTTTTTTTGCTTGCTTTTTTTGCTTTCTTTTTTTTTCTTTTTGAACTCTCTACTTCTTTCTTTTCTGCTGTTTTTCTCTCTTTGTTTTTTTTATTTAATTCAATAAGAAATAAATAATAATAATAATAAAAAAAACTGAACTGGGTTTTCACTGAGAGCTGGCCCGGCCTCAATGAAGCACGGCCGGGAATCGAGACAGCCGGCCGAGCTTTGATAGCGGCAGGGGCAGTTTCAGCCTTTCCTCGTGATTTGTTTGTTTAAAACAAACTCAAACCCTATTTCTTTACACTCCCTCATTTGAAACACCCTCTCTTTCTCTCTCTTTCTCTCTCTCTCTCTCTCTCTAAATTCCCTTTCTCTCTAGATTTCCCTTTTTCCTTACAATACCCAACAACCCTCGCCATTTTTTCTTCGAAACCCTTCCCCCCCTCTATATTTTGAATCGATTGAATTTTGATTCGGTCAAGTTTTTGGGTTTCTCATTGTTTTTGCCTTGTTTCTCACAGGTTTTCTTTGTTTTTTGGGTACTCAACTCTCATGTTTTCACTTTTCTCTCTCATTTTCTCTGTCCTAGGGTTTAGCCCCTTACATTTTTCTTGCTTTCTATTCATTTCCTCCACTTTTCTCTATGGCTAGTGAGAAAGTTCCCATCGTGGACCCCGCCGTTGGTATTGGGGTTGCCCTAGGCACAGACATGGAGGCCGAGGATACTCCCGCGTTGCCTCCCCTCGTTGATAGGCCATTTGATGTAGCCACATACTGACCATGCACACATGCTTCACCCCAGGTGGTATTTTGAGATTCAGGGCCTTATCTCCCGGATAGACGAGGACATCTTGCTGCGAGAGCCCACGGAGCACTTGTCCACCGATGCCTCCACGGTAAGCAGCTTTCCTTTGTTTTGATGAATTGTCGAATCTCACAAATAGACCACTAGTTATATGCCATATATTTCCCATTTACAGGAGATAGTTAGGAGGATTGGTGGATATGGATCCATATCTAGTCCCCGGCGCTGGTATGAGAGACTACCCGCGGAGGTCCGCGCACTAGTTGATGCAGCCGGCTTTGGGTCTTTCTGTTCTGGGCTTATACAGATGAGAGCCGAGTCGTTGCTATACGGGGCCCTGGTCGAGAGATGGTGGGACACCACAGACTTATTCCACTTCTCATTGATCGGAGAGTTGACTCTGACCCCGTACGACTTTTCGATGCTTACCGGCTTGTGGGTTGGAGTTGGCGGCCTGATTCCATGTGATCCTGACATGAAGCAGGGAAGAGCCGCACAGCGTCAGCTTCTTAGGGCGATCCCGGACATCACCAGTCATGGGATGGTGAGATACAGCTGGTTTTACGATCATTTTTCCGTGTCCCAGTCCGCTACTCTTGATGAGGTCGCCCAGTACACTCGCGGCTTGCTCATGTTTCTTATCGGTACTACCCTGTTTGCGAACAGGGAAAATACTATGGGGTTATATCTTCTGGAGGCACTATTGCACCTCTCCCAAGTGATAGATTATGATTGGGGTGGCGCCGACCTGGCCACCTTATATTGCTACATGAGCTCCATCTCCTACCGAAAAGCGGATTCACTCGGCGGGTATTAGTGGGTTTGGGAGGTATACCTCACACTCATCTTTTCTGCGCATTCTGTTCCTTCTGCATTTTCTGCTCATTTGCATTTCATTTTCTACTTATGTACTTCATCTACCTTTTCCACTTTGCAGCTCTGGGTTTATACATACTTCACCTCTCTGGCTCTGATCTTAGTGAGACCAATTGAGTTGTCAGTACCCCACTCACGGTACTACAACTCCCGATTTGAGTGCCATCGCCACGTAAATTGAGATTTTCCTTACTTGCACTGCTTCTTTGACACGATCACTGCGGATCAAGTAACAAAATATCAACCTCATAAGCATACTGCACTATTTCCTACACTACACGGTCATTCTCATATTGTTGCTTCTGTACTGTACTGTACTGCCATTCTCATACTGCACTAATTTTTGACACTGCACTCATTTCATAGGTTGACTGGCATCCTTGGACGGGCATTCCTCAGGCATCGAGGACGACCTATGTCGCTACATGGCATGTCTCCACCATGTAGATTCTATTCAAGGGCCCCTTCAACCGGGCTTTCTACCTGGGGAAGAGGTTCATCTACCAAACGCGGGGCGTCGTTGACCCCGACATCCCACATCTTCCTCCTCCAGTTATGAGGGTAGTTGATGAGCTGTATGATGGTCCTCAGATCGACCTCTTGATGTTGTGCAAGGATGGCGATCGACATCACGAGCCTGGCGACTTCACCAACTTCTTACACACTTGGGTGATGACGCTTTTTACCTCGTGCGTGGTTCATGCTGTGCTGGAGGTGGCTGCTGTTGCTGCTGCGATTGATGATGCATCTGCTAGAGGTGCCCCTATTGTTGCTCCCATTTTTGGATTTCCTGTGATTCCCACTAAGATCATGTACATGCGTCCAGATGGAGTGATCAAGCAGATTCCGCTTGAGCGCATTGAGGAGAGGGACCGTAGGCTAGTGTTCACTCCTGGCATCAAGCAGGTACACATTCCTTTATGCTTCGACTCACTGCACTTTGTCTTGTTTTGTTTTCTACCATTTATGTTCATTGTTCTCTATTACTTCTGTCTACCTTTCTCAAATTCTATTCCTTTTGTAGATACCTCGAGCGTATGTTGATGACCTCTTCCAAACGATCGATCGACTGCTCCTTAAGGTACGGAGGAGGCAAACCACTTTAGTTACTCACGGGATTAAGGTACATTCTATCTATAGTTCAAGTTCACTATCTATTTTTACTCCTGTTAGTCCATACTGATACCTGTACTCTTTTCAGCTTGAGCCGGCGCCAGCAGTGCCTGCAAGACCTCATTCAGCTAGTAGACAGAGATAGGGTCCAGTGAGGGGCCAAGGGGGAGCTGATCGAGGAAGAGGCCGAGCGAGGTAGGGCTCACCTTCCGAGGAGTCTTTTGACAGGTCTACGACCCCCAAAGACGAGGGAGAGGAGGTTGACTTGTAGTCTAGTAACCATAGTGACGACAGTGATGCACCTCCCCTGCAGCCAAGGAAGAAGAGGGCGAGGATGGGTTATTGATGAGGATGGTGATTTTGTTTCTGTTTTTGTTTTGTTTTTGCTTTGTAGTTAAAGACTAGCTTCAGATAGACCCTTTTGTTTTGTTTTGAAGAAATTTCTTTTGTTTTGTTTCTTTGTAAAACAATGATCGGGGTTAAACCCACTAGTTATAAAAGACAAATTTTTGTTGAATGATTTCCTTGCACAATGTGATGAACGTCATTTGCATGTGATAAATGGCGTAACCTTTGCATGGTAACTTCACATAGGACTTAAAACAACGAATATCTGCTCTTGCATTCATTCTTGAATCAGATAATAACCCGCGACTGGATGAAATGTAAAATACAATTTGATAATAGGGAAACGAAATGAAAAAACTCAAAAATACTATTAAAAAAAACACTCGGTACAAACAAAACATGACTTAAAACAAAGCTGTGGTACGTCAAGGCAAAGGTCAGCTTTTCCTGCAACTGTACTGATTCTGAAACATTATTTAGACTCGGCTGGGTCTAAATAGGGATGCAACTTGGGTGGGCTCAACCTGAGCAACCAGAACCCAGCCCGAATTTTTTTAGGGCTTGGACAAGATATTTTCAAATTTGGTACGGGCTTGGGCAAAAATTCAGAAGCCTGAATTAAATTTGGACGGGCTTAGGCAAAGACATCAAACAACCCGAGCAACCCGAAACCCGAATTATACATATATAGATATGTAAAAATATTAAATATATATATATATATATATATAAATTATTAGTCATTACATGATATTAAAGTAATTTAGATTATTAAATCATATTGAATATATATTATATATACAAATAACATAAAATCTTACTTTTTTTTTTTTTATTTTCACTCATAAATTGTAAAGACCACTATAGCGGCATCTCTTTTATATTATATAAATTATTAGTTTTGATGGCATTTTCTATATATATATATATATATATATAAAATGTAAATAGAGTTAAATTTTAATAATTTAATAATGTAGCTGCAAAAAAAAAAAATACAATTTGGGTAATTCGGGTAACTCGGGTTTAACTCAGGTTGAGCTTGGGCATGCAACCTCGGGTTACAATTCGGGCCCGGACAGATCTTAGCACAACTTGGGCTGAGCTTGGACAGCCTTCTAACTCGACCGAACCCGCCCGAGTTGCACCCCTAGGTCTAAATATGCACGGCTGGGCTTCACTGAGGCACAACTGGGCCTCAGTGTGAGGTCAGTCAATGCTGCCCAGATGTCATGCATTGCTCCTTCTCATCCTCTATAAATAATGCTCCCATGCTGTTTTTCTGGTAGAATAGCAAGTATTTGATATTTTGCTCTCAAGATGGAGACATTATGCAACAATAGGCTCCGAGACTGGATAGCCACTTTGGACGGCTCGAAAAAGGTGAATTTTCGTGGTTTTGGTCTAAATGCCCTTTTTTCTTCTGAGTTGCACTTCCCTTTGTTTTTCATTCCTTCATGCCATTGTTCGATGTTGAATCCGATCACACATTTGTTTCAATTCGGATCACAAGAGGTGTGTTCGACACTCGAGGAATTTTAAGCTTTGATGGAGTCCCGGCGTGACGAAAAATCATACCGCAGCCCTGCTTTGGTCATGCCCAAGCTTTGGGACGGATGTGTGGGTTAACATTATATGAGGCTTGGTCTTGGCACATGATGGGGAGATAAACATCCTCAATTTAGTTCATTGATTTTTCATTATTGGAGATAGGAGTGACCTTCTTTGGCGAAGCCACCGGCACCCTTCTCACACAATTCCTCCTTGCCCCTAGTTTCGACGGAGCTAGGATCCGATTGATTGAAGTGGCTCAACATTTGAAAGAGGGTAAGAGTTGCATGGGTTTAGCACTGGCAAAAATCTTGATGGGTTTAGATGCTTTCTGCTGATGAGAGACCACCCGGCTGGCAGGGAGTCCGCTACTTCTCCAGGTATTATTTTCTACCTTTCTAATTTATGATTCTTACAACTCAACACTCATCCTCTGCTTTTCTCTTAAATCCCCTTTCCTTACTTTTCTCTTATCGTACACCTCTCTACTCTTTAATCTCTTTTATTTTTCATCTCTCCCCAAGTATGACCTATGGATAAATTGCAAGTAGCAGCTTCTTGCCCTGAGTATTCGGCCCGAGCTTACTTTTTTTGTCAACGGCTAGTGGATTTTCCCTCAGAAGGGTTATGGTGTGACTGGATGTGTAGTCGGTTCGCAGCTAACATAACTTGGCGTTGTCCCTGGCTCAATTTGGTTGAGATGAGCTATAGCATGTCCCGACAGTTAGGTGTAGAGTTGATTGGCCTCACACATTGCGTATTCTATTTTTTTTCCATTTCCGACGCCAGTTCGGGCATGATCAGATACGTCCAGATGAGGGAGTGGAATACACAGCTACATTTCCAGTTTGCGTTTCGCATCTGCTCCGGTATCTTGCAGCCTAGAGAACGAGAGAGATTCTGGCCCCTGCCATTAGTTTTAGTTACGCCCTATCTGAGGAGTGTTTGGCTTGGCTTAAAGAGGAGGCAGAGGTTGGACCGTCTTTGGCATAAAGCCACCTGACTTAGTTGTACCCTAGTTTTACTGCTTTGATCTTTTCTTTTCAAGTTTTAAGATGTAAAAGCAACTTTGATCTAAATCAAAGAGTTAAAGAATGTACTTGTGTTGAAATCAATAAAATTAAAGCTGCGAGTACTAAAAATTTTCCTTTCGGTCCCAAAAATGGTGCAAGTTGTAAAAGGGTAAAATTTTGAACAAAATCAACTTTTATTAAAAACTTTTCAAAACAATTTTCAGAAACAATCACCACTTGACATGCACAAAATCGATCCTCAAGATGTACAGTCCTGAATCAAAAGAAATCATAACTGCCGCTGGTTGCATATCATTGTGGTTCTGTACTGCAATCAGCTTTTCTTCTCTGAAATAAAGAGCTTAACCGAACTAATAGATAGTGAACAAAGATGACTTGATCAAGAAAACAGATAGGACAGTTGAACTGGAGATAGTTATGGCCGAATTTCAGGATGAAGTTGCCTACGTATCCCGAAAATGAGAATTAGGCCTTACGTAGTTCGGTTCAGGTTCACTCAAGTATTAACTTTCTCCTTTTGCGCTCTAACTTTTGCCAAAGTCGCCCTTTAGGGTTTTTAACCTTGCGAGCTCAGTTTTTCTTTATTTCTAATTTTTCATACTCTAACTTTGGCCTAGGTCTCCCTTTCGAGTTTTCGGCCTAGCGAGCTTCTCAGAGATATTATTTCTTCAACTTGTCCATGTTCATCAGTTGTGAAAACTCTAGGCCATCTAGATCCATAAGAATAACTGCCCCTCCTGACCAGATTGACTTGATGATGTAAGGACCAGTCCAGTTAGGTTTGAACTTGCCTCTAGGGTCATGAATGGGAGCTCGGTTGTCTTTCAGCACCATGTCTCCTTCTTGAAGCTGGACTTCACTTTTGTGTTAAAACCCTTAAAAATTCGGAGTTGGTAGCCCTGGACATGATACAATGCTCTTAGTCTTCTCTCATCAAACAATATTAACTCCTCAAATCTACTTTGCTACCAATCCGCCTCTGCTATCTGAAACTCAGCCATAACTCGTAGTGAGGGCATTTCAACTTCGATTAGCAAAACAGCCTCTATCCCATAAACGAGAGAATAGGGGGTCGTCCCCGTAGATGTTCGGATTGAGGTCCTACAGCCCCAGAGCGCAAATGACAATTTATGCGGCCAATCTTTATAGGTTTCCACCAGCTTCTGTAGAATTCTCTTAATATTTTTGTTTGCAGCCTCAACAGCCCCATTGGTTTGTGGCCCGTAGGTTGACGACTTATGGAAAGCCATGTTATATTTCTCAAGCAAGTCTATCACCTCTTTCTTGAAGTGTCTCCCATTGTCAGAGACAATCTCATTGAGCACCCCATACCGGCATATGATGTTGTTTTTGATGAACTTAGCCACATACGATGCTTTTAGCACTGATTAAGACTTGGCCTCCACCCATTTTGTGAAGTAATCGATTGCTACCAGAGTGAATTCATGCCTGTTTGACCCGTTTGGCGTGACTGCACTGATAACATCTATCCCCTAAATAGAGAATGGCCATGGTGAAGTCATGTTGTAGAGCTTCAATGACAGAATGTTCATGCAATTGGCATGAATCTAGCCCTTGTGACATCACCCAACCAAACCAATACAATCCTCTTCCATGGTTGACTAGTAATAGCCTTGCCTAAGGATTTTTGGGGCGAGCATCACACCATTCATGTGGGCCCTGCACTCTCCTCCATGAGTGGCCTCCACAAGGCGCTTTGATTCTTTTTCTTTAGCGCATAGTTTATGCATTCCCAAATTGCCTTTTTTGTACAACTTGCCTCCGCAGATGATAAATTGAACGGCTAGACGCCGTATTCCCCTTTTGTCCTTGGTAGTTGCTCCTGGTGGATACGCCTCATTTTCCTGGAAATTCCAGATATGATAATACTAGGGGTTCTTGTCTGAAGCCTCATCTATTGTGGCAATGGTTTCATAGGCTGGCATGTACTTTTGTTCAACAATGATCGGACGCATCCTGACTCTTAATAGAATGTCTACCGTAGAAGATAGAGTTGCTAGTGCATCAGTGAACCGGTTGTTCTCCCTTAGCAGATGGGTAAATGTTAGCTTTTCAAACCTCGGAATTAGCATATCTAAGACCTGATGGTAAACCTTCATTTTCTCTTCTTTTACTCACCAATCTCTGTTGGCTTGCGACACAACCAGATTCGAATCCCCAATAACATCCAACATTTTTGCCCCTAGTTCTAAGGCAGCTTCTAAACCAGCAATACACACCTCGTATTCTACTTCGTTGTTGGATACTTTGAACCGGAGTTTGAAGGCTAAGGGAATATGGGAGTCATCAGGTGCTATCATCAACACACCGATCCCATAACCGTACTGATTGACTGCTACGTCAAAGTACATCATCCACGTTTTCTCCTCTATTTACAGAATATCTTCATCTGGAACAAGTACTCCACCGCTTCAGCCCTCTCTACTGGATGATCTGCCAGGAATTCCGCTACAGATCTCCATTTAACTGACTTGCGTGTAGCATATGTAAGATCAAATTCGAAGAGAAAAAGTAACCAACGGGCTAGCCTACCCGTAAGCGCTAGTTTCTCAAGAGATATTTGATGGGATCTAATCTCGAAACCAAGATTACAGAGTGAGTTAACAAGTAGTGCCTCAACTTTCAGGTAGCCCACACTAAGGCTAGACAAGATTCCTCGAGGGGAAATTAACGGGTCTCGTAATCCAGCATTTTCTTGCTCAAGTAGTAAACGACTTTCTCCACCTTGGCCTCCGACTCCTGAGCTAACATACATTCCATGGTTGAGTTTATCACTGACAGGTACAAGATCAGCGATTTTTCCGATTCTGGCGGTGATAACACATGTGGATTCTGTAGGTACTGCTTGACTTGTTCAAAAGCGAACTGACAGCGATCGTCCCATTAGAACTTCTTTCCTTTCTTCAGGAGACCAAATAGTGGTTCACAAGTCAAAGTTAGTTTTGAAATAAACCGCCTTATGAATTGCACTTTCCCAGAAAGTCGCGCACCTTCTTTTCAGTCCTTGGTGATGGCATTTCTAAGATGGCCTTGATTTTAGAAGGATCTACCTCAATTCCTCTCTGTGTGATTAAGAATCCCAGTATTTTTTCTATTGTTATGCCGAAAGTGCATTTTTGTAAGTTCAACCTCAATATATACTCTCTGATCTGCTAAAAGAATTTCTCCAAGACAGTGTAGTGGCCCTCTCGATCTTTGGACTTGACAATCATATCGTCCACATACACCTTAACCTCTTTGTGGATCATGTCGTGTAGAATAGTAGTTGCAGCCCTCTGTTAAGTGGCCCCAGCATTCTTCAACCCAAACAGCATGACTCAATAGCAATAGGTGCCTTACGGAGTAGTGAAAGCGGTCTTCTCCCTATCCTCAGGTGCCATCAGAATCTGGTTATACCCGGAAAACCTAACCATGAACGAGAGCAATGCATGGCCCGGGGTAAAGTCTACCAACTCATCAATATGCGGCAGTGGAAAATCATCCTTCAGACTAGCCTTATTTAGATCCCTAAAGTCGACGTAGACTCTAATTCTGCCATCCTTTTTTGGGACTGGAACAATATTTGCCAACCACGTCGGATACTCAGACACAAGCAAGAACCCTGCCTCAATCTGTTTGGTAACTTCTTCCTTGAACTTCAAAGCCCAATCTGGGCGAACTTTGCATAACTTTTGCTTAATTGGCCGGGCCTCAAGGTCAAGAGGGATTCGATGCTGTACAATCTTAGGATCGATTCCAGGCATGTCTTCGTAGGACCACGCAAAAACATCTTTGAAATCTTTTAATAAAGCGATTAAATGCTCACGAGGATCTGATCTGGACCAAGCGAGGATCTTCCTCAATACCTACGTTAATTGATACGGTTTCATCTGTATAGGGCTTAACACGCCTCTCCTCCTCATGATCAACCAAAATTTTCAAAACTCGATGAATTTCTTCCTCTTTGTTTATGTCAAAATTTTGAAAATTAAGATCAGTACAACAAACCAAAGGCACAGAGAAGTAGGCAACATTCACAACATTCCTATTCAAAAAGTCTGGATCTTCGGTTACAGTGGACTCAAAAAAAAAGGTAAAAGACGACCTGGACAGGACTTTGGTATCTGGGTTACCACTTCCAGAAGTACCAGACTCAGAGGAACTTGAATTTGACTCCGACTCTATAGACTCAGTGGAATTAGATTTGGACCCATTATTCAATTCACAACTGTTGATGATGCCTTGCTCAAACTTCCAGACCAGGCGTGGAGCCTTAGATGCATCCATGATAAGATTGGAGAAATCCACTGCTGGGGTATCCCTGATCATTGAGATAGTAAAACTATCCCCCAAGTTAGTGGTCTCAGCTCCAGCAGTAGGACTTGTCAGTAAGTCAACCAGCGCTTTTCCCAATAACTCCTCCTCTTTGATGTCTAGATTTGTTGTCTTGCCTTGATTTGTACCAGTGCTTAGGTCTGCCTGCTCATTCTCCTCTTATGGTAACTGGTGTCTGAAAAAGATCTCGAACCCCGGATACCTTGTTTTTGTTTCCCAATAATACCAAGGCTCAGGGAATCCATAAAAGGGGAAGTCTTCCCCTTGGCGGACAAAACATCCATTCAAGGTTCCCTTGATTGGTTTGTGGACTAACTCGTACTGCCTCCCAGTCCTCTTTGATTTTAGCCTTTCTCTTAACTCTTGTCATTTCGTTTGCCAATCTGTAGTGGTAGGTTTGTATCCCAGCCTAAAGGCATGTGGATTATGACTCATCTTCCTAGCAACAGTACCTCAATGTCTGCCACTTCGGCCTAGTCTCAACTGAGGCATATGTCCTTGTTTGTTCATCATGTATTTGGATTGCGCACTCACATAACCTCCATTGTCCTCTGATATGATGGTTTGGACCAATTGGGCTTCTGCCAGAGAAAAGTCGGAAAGGAACACGTCTTCTTTCCTATGTATGATTTCCAATTATGGTGCAGTGGTTTCTTGGGGAGGATGGATCACAGAGTTATCGTACACAATGGCAATCCCGCATTTAAAGGGGTACTTTACTAACTGATGGACTGTTAATGATACAGCCTTTTTTTGATGTAGCCAGGGCCTTCCCAGTAGTAGGTTGAATGTGGCCAGAACATCCATCAGATGGAATTCCACCTCATGCTCGGATGGGCCGATTAGGATATAGCTCTTGAACGTTCCCATAACATCCCAACTTGTATTGTCGTAAGCTCGGACATCTTGGGTCATGGGTGCAAAGTCAATTGACCTCAAACTAATGGCATAGGTAGTTCTCACTAGACATACATTGATCGCCGATCCGGTATCTACTAACACCTCCAGAATCCACTTTTTTTGACTCTCCAAGGTTACATACAAGGGACGGTTGTGGTTGGCACCTTCGGGAGGAAATTCTTTATCTGTAAAGGATATTACTGGCATAATGTCTCCAGAGGTGACCAACGACACCAATTGGTCAACGGTGGTGTCAATGGGTAGTTTGGTTCAGTTCATTGCTTCGGGTAGGGCTTGTTTATGCTCCCGAGATGCCATTATCAGCCCCTAGATTGATATGTCGGCCTGAATCTTCTTGAGCTATTTTAAGACCATGTTTCCCTCAGCATCCTTTTCTTTTGCTCTCTTAGCCTTCTTTCCAGAGGTCTCTGGCTGGTCTACCGCTGCGGGTTTGAAGTACTGACCTCTCTAGGTCATATGATTGATCTCATCGGTATACCAAGTGTCATCTGGGGTATCAGCTCTTCAACCTTCGTCAATGTATGTGTATGACTTAGGTCGCTGTCTTCCCACCACTCTCCTGAAGTCATGACTGGACTAGAATCGGGTTATATCCAGAGCATATTAACATCACGCACCCCCATCATCATACCATTCTTCTTCCACCATAGCTCAGGTTTCAACATCCCGATACTTTCTGAGTTTTCTTAACATTCTCTTTCGATCACTGGGTTCCCACTTGATTTTTTTGGCATTTTGAACACCACCGGTTATGGACTCAGTTTTTTCTTTCTCTTTTTTCCTTTTTTGTTTCAGAGCTATCTTCGCTTGGATCTCCTCTATCTTTTCCCTTTGAAATTGCACTAGTGCCTGTTCTTTCTCAGTCAAAGGTTCAGCTTTAGCTTTGCCACTAATAGTAATTTCCTCTTCTGTCCCAATCTCTCCTGTCTGTTCCTTCACATCAGACTCTTCCTCACTCAACCATCCATTGCTTGTTTTCAGTTAGCTCGGGTTCCACAATCACATCTGCACACAACTTGTATCTTCTTCCTCGAAGAAGTAAAGATCCTCCAAATCTCCTTCTAATTTTGTCAGATCCTCTTTTAGGTTTGCTAAGTCATTCAGGCCTTGCTCAGGTGACTCATTTTGATTATGCGCCATTTGGTCTTCCCTATAGCATTGATGCTGAGAAAGTCTAGCAGTATGACCACTGGCTTCAGCTGATCAATGGCCACAATGTATAAACTGGGATCGTACTCCTCCGTGAGCGAGACCCCCTTCTCTATGACACGGGTATCAGATGACCCTGTCTTTAGTGCATTCTTTTCTTTTCCCGTTTCTACTGCCATAGGCTTGGATTGGGTTTGTAGTGTTAGATCCATCATGCACATGTCTGTGCCTTCTAGAATGACCACCTCCGGTTTTGGTAGGTGGGATGAGGTAATGTATGTGCTACGGTTGAAGGTGGATGGTAGTGCATGGATGTGGTTAATGTTTCTATGCAGGAGGACTTGGTTGTGTGCAAGAAGTGGATTGCTTGTTATGTTGGGTTTGGAAGGTGGGGCGATGACTTTGTTGTCAATAAGATCTTGGATCTCATGACGTAGATGGTAGCATATGTCTGTGAGATGGCCATGTCGTTGGTGGAAGATACAATACTAGGTAGGGTCATGTTTAGGTGGCAATGGGTCTGGAAGTGGACGAGGATCGAGAGGTTTGAGATGCCCCTTTTGCATTAATAGCTTGAGGGCGTGGGTTGGGCTCGTATGGAGGGGAGTAAAAACTCTCCGATTTCGAGGTGGACCGGTATTTTGTGAAGGTTGTGAGGTTCTGGTAGTAGCAAAGGGATCAGCTATCTTGGCTGTTAAAACAACAGTACTGACATCCACAGGTCGCGGAACAATGCTATTGCTAGCATTGGTATTCCGAGAGAATGGCCTTCTTGCGGGTTCACTTGTTCTGTGGATGACACCCCTTTTTGAATGCACTCTCAATCTGGACCCCTAACTCATGTAAGGAAGAAAATGTGGACAATGGTGCCACTATCATTCTCTGCAACATGTTTGGCTCAAGGTTTTGGACCACTAATTAGACTTGTTCTATTCGGCAAGCCTATTTGTCATTCGGCCTAACTTGGCTCTCCACCGGGCGACAAAATCAATGAAGGATTCTTTGGGGTTCTGGGTAGTAGCCTCCAGCTCACTAATGGTTACTTCTATCTGGGTGTTATATGAGTAATGATTGACAAATGCCTCAAATAGCTCCTCCCAATTCCGTTTTGTAGAGTCCTACCACTTAGCGTACCAAATGGCTGCCACATCAGACAGGGTTCTCCCAAACAACAAAAGCTTCTGTGCCCAAGACAAATCCATGGGCCTCAATACATTTAGAAGCAACTGGACATGCACGATTGGATGCCCACTTCTATCGAATCTGTCGATGTGGGGCATCTTAAATTTCTCTGATAATCTGACCGAAGCCTTAGTGTACCCATCTTTGATATCTGGAATGGAGTTGAAGCCCTGGTATTTCTTCAATGCTTTCTCCAATCTAGCAATATTGACCAAGGCCGAATCAATTTCATTAATATCGAAAGGAAAAATCCCTGCAGAAGGTTGAATCGGAGGCCGATAAGCTGAAACCGGGGGAAACATGTCCTGAAGATCTGGGACTGGTAGATTTTCAACTGGTGGGGGTAAATCTGGGTTTGGCTGAGCAGCCGGGATCTAATGCATGGTTGATGCTGATGCCCCAGATGTATGTCGTAGGTCAGCAATGACTTTATCTTGTGCAGCCATCTTCTGGTTTACAGTGTCCATAGTCCTTTGGAAGGCAGTCATCATGGCAGCGAATTCCTTTGCGTTCTGTGCTGTATTCTGTGCCATTGCTAGTATGGGTGAACTAGATGCTGGTGGACCGATTGAGTGAGAACGGGTAGGTGTTTGTGGAGTGCTTTGTACTGATGCTACTAACCGTCTGTTCCTTCTCCGTTGAGTGACTAGAAGAAGCGAGACTAACACGAGCTAACCACCAACAAGGTCTTGAGCTTTACACAGCCTACCAAAATGAATCCACGCAACTTGGGGAATGTCAGGTCTTTTTGAAGCTATGATGGTAAACTACCTAGCGAAAAGAAAGAAAGAAAAACAAAATCAAAATCGGACAGCACTTCGACCCCAATTCTCAACAGTCATTACACATAGCTGAACTGCAATCCCCACTAATCTCTATTTTCAAACTTTATACTGATATGAACCATCCTATACAGTCTCACTGTAAAAGCACATATCAAGTAAAAGAACCAAAACACGCCTATGAGGGGGTAGGGTTACCCTGTCTTAGATTGTTGGCATGATCTAGGCTGCACTATTTCAAACAACGAGTTTCACAACATCCTGCAAATAGGTGGCATCCTGTCCTAAGTTGGAATAATCACTATAGCTTCACTATATGCAACTAGGTCAAATGGTCAAAAGAGTACCTCAACAAGATCACCTAATATACCTCTCATACCTAACACCGAGAAGTGAAAGGTGGATCAAGCGGTACAACGGTAATCCAGATCCAAGGGTTATGTTTCCAACATGGCAGAGCCCATGACCGGTCAGCCTTTTGGCAAGCCTTTTGGCAAACCTTTTGGGCGAGCCTCTGGCAAACTGTCCAGGAATAGCAGATAGAAATCATAGTAACTTAAAGAAACCATGCAAATGTAATTCAAAGAACATATAAGTGTAAATAAAAATTCACATCATCAGTTTCAAGTCAAGGTCTCTAATCCCTAGCAGAGTCATTAGAAACTATAGCTCGACTTTTCGCGCTCCTTTCGGAAGGCAAAGAGCCCTATAGTTCGGACTCTACTTGTGGTTCTAAATCTGATTTCACAAAGTGCAATGTGAAATAGTGAAAACACAAAAGAGTCCAAATCTGACAATTCATTTTGAAAAATCGATGTTTGAATCAAATGCCAAAAATGGACTGCTATACTAAAAATGGACTATTTTGCCAAATTTTAGAGTCGCCACCTAAATATTTTTGAGAAATTTAGAAAACTCAAGACTCGTGCTAAAGGCCATTAGTCCGTCATCACCAAAGTGTCTCAGCTCAGGAACTTAGGTACGAGAGGGGAAGGTCATGAATTGAGAACCTCTCTTGCCTGATCAAAGATCGGCCTCTACTAATTATGATGCAATTTTTATTCACATTATATGCTCTTATTTCAGTTTATTAGCTAATTTACTATGTGATACGCACACAAGGTATAGACTAGTTTGCAAGAATTGGAACACTTGATCTCATTGTAGACACCCCATTTTTGACTGACCTTAAGACTCAGACGTCATTGATTGAGCACTTGGTGATTGTGCATGTTGTGCTCGTTTCGAGTTTCCGGAGTTTTTGGCTGAGTGCCTTGCCTCCGGGCCTCTAAACTCTTTGTGCTTTGGCTCGGTTTGAGAACCAAGCCTTGTTTCCCTTCCCTGGAGGGAGGGAGAGGTCTTGTAGACCATCCTTTTGTGGTTGTAGACCACTTTTTGTAGTCGTAGATCACTTTTCCTGCTTGGAGACTAGTTTCCGATTTTCAAAGCCTTCGGCCGCGCGCCTTGTCTCGGGACCGCTTAACGTTCTCCGTTTGGCTTGGTTTTTGAACCATGCCTTATTGCCTTGGCCTCGAGGGCCACTGTGGTCTGGGAGACCAGTTTTGTGGTCATATACCACTTTTGGTGTCGGTAGACTAGTTTTCAAGGCTTCCGGCTGCGCACCTTGCCTCCTGAACTTTCGTCTTGCATCCTTTTTGGTTTGTTTTTGGTACAAACCTTGTTTTCCTTGTTTAGAAGGTGGTATAAGGGTGGGAGACCAGTTCTTCCCCTTGGAGACCACTTTCCTCCCCGCCAGGCAGTTTTCTAGTCGGCTAACTGGTTTTCTTGGTCTTTGGGCCACCTTTTCTGGTCAGCCACCACACCACCACCTTGCTTTCAGTGTGTAGACCTCTCCTACCCCTGGCCGACTAGTTTTCTTTTTGGGAGACCACTTGTGGTGGTCGGTCGACCACTACAAGTGGTCGGCAGCTTTTCATCACCTTTTTGGAGATATTTTCTAGCCAGCTGTTACAGCTGGAGGGCACAGAAACCATCCTCCATACGTGTATGGAGGGATGACTTTGAGCCTTAAGCTTGTTCAACAAGCTTGGACCTTGGTTCTCTATAAGAGAGAGCCTCCCCCCTCTTGCTTTAGGTTCAGATTTTAGTACTTGAGCTATACATATACACCTTTGTCTCTATATTGCTCTTCTTTTTCTTTTTTGTGCTCAAAAGTGTGGTTTCTTCACACTTTAACACACAAACACACACTCAAACACCACCCTTTTGTTGCTGAGGTGCCTTGAGGTTGGTTTTGAAGTTTTTGGATTGGTTTTGATCCAAAAAAGCTGCTGGAGTTGTTGCTCTAGAGTTGTTCTACAAGGGTGAGCTTCTAGCCTCTTAAACCCTTATTTTTGCTTAAGCTTTTGGCCCTACTTGCATGTTGTTTTAGGCTTAACTTTAAACTGCAAAAAGTTCTGATTTTGCATGCTTGTAATGTTTGTTTAAGGTCTCTTTTGTGTTGGGGTTAGTCTACTCCCACTTAGGCCTTGTTTTGAGCCATCCCTTTAGGCTCTTGTTTTAGCCTTTGCATGACCTTTCTACCACTGAATTCCAGAGAAATTTCAGTGGTGGAAATGGTGTTTTGAGGTCCCAAATAGGGGAGGGTCATCCCCTCTCCTTGTTGCTTGGTTACTTGCTTCATTTGTCGCATGTTTGAGCATGTTTGTTAAGCTTGTGTTGGCCACATCTCAGCCTATTTTAAGCCTTATTTCAGCATGGCATACCACTGTTTTGACTTGATTTTGTCACCTCATGCATGCCTTATACACTTGTTGTGTATTTCTCACAAACTAGTCTTGTATGCTTCATGAAGTAGCATGTCTTTCTAGCATGTTTTGAGTCCATTTCAGCATGTTCTTGGTGTTGTTCTGCCATGATATACCTCTGTTAAGGTTTGGTTTGATAACCTCTTGCATGCTCCATACACTTGTATTGTAATTCCATGAACTAGCCTAATGTGCACCTTGCTTTTGGACCATCATCCTAGTATCTTTTGGCTCAACTTTAAGAAGCTTTTGTCCATGTTTTAGCATGCTTTAGCTCTGATTTGTGTTGTTTTGGTCATGCATGCCATGCTTTGTATAGCTATAGTGCATTCTAGCTTGTTAGCTTTGTGTATTGAGTCCACTAGCATGCATTGCTTGGCCTATTTGAATGATTTGGCATCATTTGAAATGTGATTTCAGTACATGTGGTGTGGCCATACACTCACATCTTTCACTTATTCCATGCTTTGAAGGGTTGGTCCTTTATGCCTTAAACACGGGTCATTGTGTATGCCTTCATGCCTAAGCTTGCGAGCTATCATTTCAATGTGTTTTTGGGGTTATTTTACCATGATATAACTCTGATTTTTGTTGGCGTAGCCATCTCATGCTTGGTCTTGGTAGGTGTAGTGTAACCCTCCCTTTTGGCCTTGCATATTCCATGCTTTATGCCGTTCACGCTAGCTTGTTTTGGCTTCCTTCCTTACATGATTTAGTATCATTGTGACATGTTCTAGGACTGTTTTGGGTTACATTAGCCATATGCTTCTTGTTTTGCATAGCTATAGTACAAGTGCCTATGCTAGTTTCAAGCTTTGAGCTTCACAGCATGCTTCATTTGTATCATGTACATGATTTGGCATCATTTCATATGTTATTTCAGAGCATATAGCATTGCCATGTTCCCACTTCTTTCACTCTTTACCTTTGAGTGTTATGCATTGTTGCCTTGTTTGTGGCCTAGCATGCATGCCATCTTGCCTAGGTCCTTGAGCTCCCGTCTCAGCATGTTTTGGTCCTTGTCTTGACCTATTTAAGCTCTGTCCATGGTTGCTTCATGCATTTGTGCCATGTATTGCATGTCTCTTGAGTAGTCCTCTTTGGTAGCTTTATACTTTAAGGACTCTTGCATGCCTTGCTTGTGTTGATTGAATGACTTGGCATCATTTCTTACTATATTTCAGTGCATATAGTGTTGTTACACTTCCACATTTGTCACTCCTTGAGCACTCTTTAGAGTTGTGCTCTTATGCTTAATTGGTGAGCCAATTGGCATGCATGCTTGTATATGCTTTTGGTGCCTTCATTTTAGCATTATGGCCACTGATTTGGGCATGGCTGAGGTCCGTCCACATTCGCTTTAAGTCCATTTAGCATGTTGTTCACTGCATTGTGCATGTTCATGTTATATTGCATTGTGTATGCCATGTTGTTCTTTGCATTGTATATGCCATGTTCTTTGCATTGTGTACGCTCAAGTTACATAGCATTGAGTATGCCATGTTGTTACATTACATTGTGTATGCTATGTTGTTATTTGCATTGTGTATGCCATGTTGTTGTTTGCATTGTGTATGCCATGTTTTTGTTTGCATTGTGTTATGCATGTTGTTGCTTGCATTGTGTTTGGATTAGGTGTTAGTCCAAACACGAGAAACGAGGGACGTTTCATACTTGAAGTGATGAAACGTGCCTTAATTCTCGGTCGCCGACACTTTTGATCAAGCATGATAGAGTTTAAGGCTTTATGTGTTATGTGTGCATTCATTTCACATTGATTCGTGCAATCTTTGCTTCTCGGCCATCATGCATCGAGATGCGTGATTGGTGGCCCGAGAGTCGAGAACCGCACTCCCATGAGCTCATGAAATGATAAGAAAGGTGGTTGTGCATACATATCTTGCAAATACATTGACATGCCCTTTGTTGCTCTCTGTTGCAGCAAATTGGAGAAGTGGAGCAAAAACTGGTCGGCCGACCAATAAAAGTGGCTAGCCGACCACTTTTTCTGGTCTACAACAAAGATCGGTGGTCGGCTGGTGGTCTACAGCATCAACAACTGGTCGGCCATGTTCCTACAGGTACCTATGGTGGAGTTGAAGCTATCTAAAGCTTGGTGCAGTGTTCTGAGAACAATTGCAAACAGAGGCAAGTTGGGGCATCGCGACGGATTTCCGAACGAGGCAACCGAGCATGCATGCACTCCTCATCCCGAGGACCTTTTTTTTTACTGCTTTCCTTAGCTAGTTTATGCTTTGGTTCTGTTAATGCATTTAGCTGCTTATTTGTGTTGTAATAACTAGTTAGTTAACTTGTTAGTTAATTGGCTTCTTAATTAGTTAGCTTGTTAGTTAATTAGTTTTGTGATATAATAATTAGTTTAATTAGCTTAGATTAGCTAGTTAGCTTCTTATTCGGACCCTCCCTCGAGAGGGCATAACTATTGTAATAAGTGTGCGTGTGTGATGCATGTCTTCCAACCTCCATTTCTTTCTCCCTTTTACTTAACCGCTTACGATGGTTACTTTTAGGGCATGTTTCAATTAGCATCCTTATGCTTCGCATACGTGCATCCATTCATCTATATTGCATGCACCGGGCTCGGCGCATCATACTAACTGCATTGTACTTCAATACATTTACTTGAATGCGTGTTCAATAGCATGTTATCAAGTTACATTTCACATGACATCTTAGAATAACCGAGCCTATTTTAGTTACATTTTGCATGTGTTGCATTAGCCATCTTAACATGAACTAGGATCATGCATGATTTCTAACTAGTTCTCTGTTTTGGCTCGGAGTACACTGTGAGTGTTTACGCTTTAGCATACTGTATGAGATGTGTATGTTGCCATGTTAGCATGCTTGCCATGAGGCTAACTGCTTAAGTGTTTAACTGCATGAATGCCTGTGGATGAAGGTCGGATTGCTTGAATTGGAACAATTCATCGAAATGCGAGTTTTAAGCCCACTTGAGGGTGGCAAAATCTATGACTTAGCTTACTTGCGAGTAGCAAACTTCAAATCATTTTCACAAACGAACACGTGTCAGGGCTTCCTAAATTTCCCCAAAATAAAATATTTAGGTGGCGACTCTGTATCTGGGAAAGCAGTCCATGTTTGGCACTTCTTTATTAAAATCAGTTTTTCAAAAGGATTTGCCAGATTTGGACTCTTTGGTGATTTATCGGTCTCACATTACACTTTGTGAGATTAGATTCAGAACCGTGACACGAGTCTGAACTTGTAGTAGCTAAGAACAAACGAATTCGCGCCCTCGTGCGTGGAGCCGGGAGTTCTCGGGGCGGTCTACACTCATGTTTTGTTTTGAGATTATTTTGTGAATTTGCCACTTGAAAAAAAGTGGGCTAAAATGAACATTTAATCAAACCATCCCAATTCAAGCAACTAGCCTTTATCCGCAGGCATTCAAACAATTATATCATTTAAGCACTTAGCCTCATGGTATTCATGCTTTAACATGGCAACACAAACATTCGATACAAGATGCTAAAACATAAAATTACTCACCTAGTACTCCGAGCCAAAACAAAGTAAAATAATTAGAAAAATATGCATGTGTAACATGCTCGGGGGAGTACCCATGCGCGTTAAATAGTTCGGACCCTCGATCTCTTTGATCTAGTCTCACTAGTGCAATGTGAAACATAGATGAGAGTTCATATTTGGCAACTTTATAGAAAATCCATTTTATTACAAAATTATTGCATATTTTGGGAAATTAGGAAACCCATGACTCGTGCCAAGGCCACTGTTCGTCATAACCAAAGTTGTCCTGGTTCGGAACCTTAGGTATGAGAGGGAAAGGTCATTAATTGAGCACCTCTGCTCACCCAATCAAAAGATCGGCCTTTACTAACCATGATATAAATTTTATTTTTTTTACATGTTCATGTTCTGATTATTTAATAAACCCCAAAATTTACTATGTCAAGCATACAAGTACAGACTATGTCACCCACTTTGGAACAACTTGATTTCATGTAGTTTTGAAAGAGTTTTGAAGACGTACAACCCAAATAAATTGAGTTTACAAACATGAAAATCAACATTATTTCAAATTAAGCGACACAAGCTCCCATCCACTGGCATTCATAGAATTATATCACATAAGCAAATAGCCTCATTGTAGAATGCTAAACATTATAAGAAAAAAACACACACAAACAGGACGCTAAAGCATAAAAACTTACATGTTTAACGTCCCACGAACAAGCTACAAAACAAAGTTAGTAAATCATGCATGATCTTATATACAAAATCCTAATACAATTCACTCATGAGATGCAACTAAAGATTCGGCTTCTAAGATATGGCATGTGAATCATCTCAAGAACATGAGGTAGCGCACATAATCACATATGAATTGATTAAATTCACAAATGCAAACTTAGCCGAATTAAGATGCATGAAACATGGATGCAAAGCATGGATATAATGAAAAATAAAATATGATGCATATTCACAAATAAACAAAGCAAGTAAAAGAACGGGATAGCACGAAGCAGGGAGAGGGATTATTACAACACTTTGAATAAATTATTACAGAACAAAAGAGAGAGAGAGGAGGGAATATTGCAATAAAATAAAATAAAACCTCACAAAACACTCAAAATAAAAATAAACAAAATAAAAGCTTCATTTTCCTTGGAATCGTTGGAAAAAATTGGTCAACATTGGGAGATTACGCCATCTTCTCCGAAAAAAGCTAACCGACCGGCCAAATAGGCTGGCCGGCCAACAAGGCAGAGCAAAACTGTCTTGTTGTGAAACCAAGAAAAGGAACAAATAAGAAATATGTAGGTGGCTTAACTAACCACTACCGGTTAGCTTAACAAGAGCAAGCAAATAGGTAAATAATAATAATAATAATAATTCTGAGCTAAACAAACCACTTGGATTACAACAACACACTATGAAATAAGAAGCAAGAAAATGAATATGAGATAGAAAATATAAGAAAATGAAAGACTAGAAATTCACCTTCCAAAGAAAGATTGAACTTCTTGATTTCCGAACTTCCTCTTGATCACCCTCAAGTTTAGGAAGTGTGTTCTCAATTCTCAATTCGAAACTAGAATTTGAGCATGAACAAGGGTATGATCACTCTTTTCTTGGCAAGAATACTCTCTCTTTGATTAAGGCTTTGAGTGGTTTTGATAAGGGGAGGTAAGATGTAAGAAGTCTTAAAAACAACTCTCTTGTTTTTAAGACTTCTTTTCTCTCAAATTCTAATACAATTTTAGCATTCTCTCCCTACACTTCTCTTCTTCAAAATTCTTCTCCAAATTCAAGACTAGAGCTCTCAATATATAGCCAATGCAAGTGGGCAATGGTGGAAGACAAAGTGGAAGACAAAGTGGAGCATTTTTAGGAAGATAATGGAGTTAATAAGGGACAATGTATAATGGAGGTGAATGATAAATGGTGATGGTGGTGTGTGATTTATAAAAATGGATGATGAGTTGAGATGGTGGGATATGATTATCAAAGATGGTGAGTAGAAATGGTGGGATGTGATTATGAAAATAGATGGTGAGTGGGAATAGTGAGGTGTAATTGTGAAAGTGGGTGGTGAGTGGTGATGGTGGGATGTAATTAGTGAGTGGGGATGGTGGGGTGTGATTATGAAAGTGGATGATGAGTGGAGACGGTGAGGTATGATTATGAAAGTGGATAGTGAGTGGAGATGGTGAGGTATGATTATGAAAGTGGATGATGAGTGGGAATTGGTGGAGTGTGATTTATAAAAATGGATGATGAGTGGGGATGGTGGGGTATGCTTATGAAAGTGGATAGTGAGTGGAGATGGTGGGGTATGATTATGAAAGTGGATGGTGAGTGGGAATTAGTGGGGTGTGATTATGAAAGTAGATAGTGAGTGGAGATGGTGGGGTGTGATTATGAAAGTGGATAGTGAGTGAAGATGGTGGGGTATGATTATAAAAGTGAATGATGAGTGGGGATTGATTTGTAAGAAATTTGGTAGTGGAGATTGGTGAATTTTAGATGAAAAATAATTTGGCCAAAAATGTGTGAATGTTGGGATTAAAGCTCAAATTTTATCTCTCTTATTGAGGATTCTGTGAGAAACACATTCTAATTGTCATCATCGGGTAATGAAAAGAAAGTGCCCAAATCTTGGGGCCGGTCAAAATGGGGGTGCCTACAGTTCCCTTTCTTTGACAGAGCTCAAAGTCATTTCATGACGTGAGTGAATGTCAAAGCCCGAAGACGGCCCTTTTGACAAGGCTGTAAGACTTGGGCAAACAAACAAGAAGCAAATACAATTGGTTGAACCCGAAGGTTGCCTACGTATCCCTTTGCAAGGAATCAAACCAGTGTAGTTCAGGGGCAGAATGCAAATGATATGCAATTGAAAATTGAACTCTTTTTTTTTTTTTTTGTCTTTTTTTTTTTTTGTTGAAAAAGTGCATCACTAATGTAATACGACAAGTAATATGAAGCATAACAAGGGATACAACTCGAATACATCCATGTAAGAGAATGAAATGTAACCAATGAATGGTCCCAAAACAAGGAAGGTATTAACCAAGGGATAGTCTTAACCTACAACCCAAGAAAATGGAGGTATTAACCAATAATGGTTTGGATTGCCAACCTGAGGAAGGGATAGTTTCGTCATCTTGAAAAAGAGCCAGTACAAACGAGTGGTTTTTACACCCCAAAAAGTGAGAGCCAACATAAACTATGTCAAATGGTGATGTGAATAGATTGTAGCCAAGTGATGCAACATGTAACTATGCAAATGATATGTTTGCTTTATTTATTTATTATTTTGGAAATGCATGATGTGTACAATGTAAGATATAATATATAGTGAGGCAAGTCTCATTCAAATGATATGAAATAAAGGAGGATGCATCACATACAAATGTGCATACTTCACAAATGCAAGAATGGGGTGCATTGCAAACAAATGTGCATACCGCACAAATACACGAACGGGGTGCATCGTATACAAATGTGCATATCGCACAAATGCAAGAAGGGGGTGCATCGCATACAAATGTGCATACCGTGCAAATGTAAGAGGGGAGTGCATCGCATACAAATGTGCATACTGCAAAGTGCATCACATACAAATGTGCATACCGCACAAATCCAAGAGGAAAGTGCATCGCATACAAATGTGCATACCGCACAAATGCAAGAAGGGGGTGCATCGTATACAAATGTGCATACCGTACAAATGCAAGAAGGGGGTGCATCGCATACAAATGTGCATACCGCACAAATGCAAGAGGGGGGTGCATTGCATACAAATGTGCATACTGCACAAATAAGAGAAGGGGGTGTTGTGTACAGACAAGTGCACCTGCTGTTTTTAACCGATTTATAATCCTAAGGCATTACACCCGAGCAGAGGAAGGGTGGTGTGAACAAACAGGCACACCTGCTGTTTTTAACCGATTTGCAATCCTAACGCGTCACACGCAAGAGGAAGAGGGGTGGTGTGAACACCAGGCACACCTGATGTTTTTAACCAAGTAAATCAACAACCTAACACGTCTCACATGAAAGGAGGAAAGACGGTGAACAAATCCAAATGCGTCTCACGCGAGAGGAGAAAAGATGAACTCGAAATCCAAACGCATTTCACGTGAGAGGAGAAAAGTGAACGTGAGATCCAAACGTGTGTCACGCGAGAGGGAAAAAGTGAACCAATCCAAATGCGTCTTAGGCGAGAGGAGAAAATGTGGCATAACCAACAGACATTCCTAACTGTATTTCATACGGAAGGGAAAAGATTTTAACCAGGTAAACGTCACATCCTAACACGTTTCACATGAAAGAAGCAAAGGTGGCATAACTAACAGGTGTACCTCACCATATCTCATACAGAAGGGGAAAGATTTTAACCGAGTAAATGTCACATCCTAACATGTTTCACGTAAAAAAAGCAAATGTAGTATAACCAACAGGCGTACCTCATCATATCTCATACGGAGAGGGGAAAAGATTTTAACCAAGTAAACGTCACATCCTAACACATTTCACGTGAAAGGAGCAAATGTGATATAACCAACAGTCGTACCTCACCGTATTTCATACGGAGAGGGGGAAGATTTTAACTAGGTAAACATCAAATCCTAACATGTTTCACGTGAAAGAAGCAAAGGTGGTGTAACCAATAGGAAAACCTAACCGTATCTCTTACGGAAAGGGGGAAGGTTTTAACCAAGTAAACGTCACATCCTAACACGTTTCATATGAAAGGAGCAAAGGTAAATTCTAAGTCCAAACGTGTCTCACGCGAGTAGAAGAAGGTATAATAGAATGATTTCTTCACTTTTGTGAGAAGAGGTCCTGAGAAAACCACTTAGGGTCGTGTTCCACGCGTTTTGAGAAAAATTCCAAACACGCTGAAATCGTGTAAGGAAGGCAGCACTCAAACCATGCATGAAATCGTGAAAGTAGAGCGGCGCTTTAGAAAACACCTCATAAGGCGAGTGGCAATGAACCGCTCTACTCTGATAGGCATCTCCCTCTTGTGTTCTTCGAACTCTTACCTTCAACTCACAGTTCAAAGGCCCTTAAATGTAGACAAGGGGTAACCTCTACATGTAGAAGCCACGGATGTCGCTTTCCTTCCTGATAATATTCACAACTTTCCCTATTCTCCAACGGGGTGACAAACTAGGTTGGTTCAGTATCCAGAATTGAGGCGCATACACACTACCTCAACCTATGGGCCTACCATACAGATTTCAAGCCGGGGATACACCCTTAGGTATTTAAACCAGACTTTAGTCTCGGAAATTCTAAACCATTGCGTTCTAGGCATCGCTATTCGAACTCTAGTTTCCACCGTCGCAATTGGTCTCCTAGGAACTCATTGCAAACACCACCAAGATTTATTGTTTTCTTCAAACTCTTACCTTCAACTCACAGTTCAAATGCTGAACTCTTACCTTCAACTCACAGTTCAAATGCCCTTAAACGCTGACAGGGGTAACATCTACATATAGAAGCCACGGATGCCGCTTTTCTTCTTGATCATATTAATAACTTTCCCTATTCTCCAACGGGGTGACAGGCCAGGTAGGTTCAGTATCCAGAATTGAGGCGCATACACGCTACCACAACCTATGGGGCTGCCATACAGATTTCAAGCTAGGGATACACCCCTGGATATTTAAACCAGACTTTAGTCTCAGAAATTCCAAACCTTTGCGTTCTAGGCATCGCCATTCAAACTCTAGTTTCCACCATCGCAGTTAGTCTTCTAAGAACTCATTGCAAACACAGCCAAGATATCTCTAACAAGAAATGGTGTTCAAATATGTATACAGGCACACACATGCAAGCTAAACCATATACGGAGACACACATGCATATATATTTACACACAGATATTTACATATGGTATACACATATGCATATACAGACAAAATACATACAAATATGTACATACGGTATACATATATACATATACAGACAAAATACACTTAGATATGTACATACGATATACATATATATATACAGACAAAATGCACACAGATATGTACATACAGTATACATATACAGATTTGGAAAATATTCCGTTTGCGACCGTCAACAGGAAGATGCCGTTACTAAGAAGGCGTATTTCATCTGCTGACGTCAGTGCGCATACGCAAAACACGCAAAAAGAAATGAAAAATACAAATGCATGGATACGGGGGTTTGAACCTCTAATCTCAGGCTTAGTCTCCCAGCCCTCAACCACTGAGCCAAACCACAGAACCAAGCCACTCTTGTGACAAAATCTTCACACAAATATATATATATTTATATACATAGGAATACAAGGCATATATACATAAAACCAAAACAAAACAAAAGAAACACTCGTTGTTATGGGGCTCGAACCTCTGACCTCAAGCTCAGCCTCTCAATCTTTAAACATGGAACCGAACAACTGAACCAAGCCACTCTTGTGACAAAATATTCAAACAAATATATATAATACATAGATATACAATACATATACACATATATATATATATATACACACACACAACTCTCCCGCCTCTCTCTTTTCCTTCAAATACGTGGACTTACTTTTTGTGTCAGCCGGCCGACAAAAGTAGACCTCCTCGATTTGTGATTGCCTCGGCTCTCTCTCCCTCTTTGCCTTCTTCTCTTTTGTCTTTTTCTTAATCACTCAGTTCTCCTTCTTCTTTCTCATTCTCTTCCATCTCCTTCTTCTTCTCTTCTTCCGTCTTCTTCTTCATCACTCTCTTCTGTCTCCTCTTTCTCTTCCGTCTTCTTTTTCATCGAGAGACAGAACAGAGAGACTAAGCACAGAAGAAAGGCTGCCGAAACTCAGTCCGCTCTCTGCTATTACTCTACAACTCCTTTCTTCTACACCTCTCTCCTCTAACACATGGCCTCGTCTCGTCCCCTCACTCTCTTGCAGGACCTTAATGATCCCATAAGCTCCATTGGACCGAGTGCCACTGCTCCTACTTTTACTTCTCTTAACTATCTTATGCTATCAGTCTAGCAAATAATGGCAGCTCAATCAGACATTGAAGCCAACCACCATACGCTGAAGTCTTGTATGGAGACAATGATTGCGGTCTCCAAGTTGTCTTACCAGCTGTAGAATAGGACAAGTGAGGTACACCAGTTAAACGCCCAACTCTCTCTGCTCCAGCGCATGTACAAGGATGCGCGAGCAGAGATTAGCGCACTGAAGGCGCAGAATAAAGACTTGAAATGGAAGGCCACCATCATGGTCCGATTTGGATTTCCGACGTACTTTGCTTTTGACGGTCAGCAGGGAGTCAACTCTCTCGGCGGTCCTGTAAGCACTGAGGCAGGGCCTTCAAGGGTCTCCCAAGACAAGAGGAAGAGATCGGTGGGAGAGCTGAGTAAGTGAGATTGGCGGGTGGCCATCATCAGAAAAAAAAAAAAGATCTCTCTTTATTTTTTTGTTTTTTTGTTTTTCTGGGTTTGTTGTTTTTCTTTTTCTAGGTTTGTTTTTTGTTTTGTTTTGTTTTGTTTTGTTTTTTGAGTGGGCAAGCTTCAACTCTTTTTTTTTTTTTTTTGTCTTTCTGTATTGTCTCTGTAATCGGGGATGTCATCTCCTGACTTCAATAAAAAAAAGTTTCATTTTTGCACATCAATGGCGTAACTGGCATATCACTTTGAACATGAAAACAATTTGTTTGATTGAATTCGAGAATGATTGAATTTTGAACTCTGAATTGGACATTGATTCCATACTGACTCGTACTGACCTGAATCAAAGAATGACTTAACGAAAGAAAAACGAAGCAAAACGATCCAAACACACTTATATACACTGACTAATATGAAAGGGACTTAAAAAACGTGACTCTGAAACACAACCATTGAGCCTAAACAATTCTGCAGTTTGTCATGATGGGTTGAAATTGAAACTGGTGGGCCGACCAAAAAGTTGGCCGACGAATCGATGAACTAGCCAAAGAGTTGTTGTGCTAGTTGAAAGATGAAGCAACACGCCTAGAATCAAACCCCACTGGATGAATAACAACTTCTGGTGGTGAATAGTTGACTCGAGTGGGGAGAAGACAGAATCTCTGACTCGACTATGCCCCTAGTTCATTGCCATGACTTTTTTTTCTCTTGATTTTTTTGTAAAAATGTTTTGATCAACATGAGAGTTAGATTAGCATACTTATTCCATTTTCTGTTTTGAAATCATATTAGTCAAGCTGTGAACACTGAAAAATTTTCCCTTTTTTAAGTCCAAAGAATGGTCTGGTTTTGCAAAAATGGAATAATTTTTGAGAAAAATTAGTCAGCTTCATTCAAAATAATCAAAACATATTTTTGCTAATGGCCACTACCCAACCAACATGGAATCAACCACTGGGGTGCATAACCCTAAGCCAGATAATCTCGAATTGGTTCTGTTGTAGCAATGGTGATAATCGAACCGAGCCGATTCAAACCGAATGAAGCCGAGCAAAAATGGATCGGACCGAACTGAACCGAACGGAACCAACCAACTGAACCGAGCAGAACGAAGATGAGCCAAGCAAACGTGGATAGGACAGTCAAGACGACTAAAGATACACCAATCAAACATGGAAGAGATGAATGAGTTGAAAAATGATGGGGCCGAACTTCAAGATGAAGCTGCCTACGTATCCCAAAGATAGGAATCAGGCCATACGTAGTTTCGGCTAAGGTTCACTTGGGTATTGACACTCTCCTTTTGTGCTCTAACTTTTGCCAAAACCGCCCTTTCGGATGTTCAACCTTGCGAGCCTTTCATTTTTCATTTTTTTTTGTTTGTTTGTTGTTGTTTTTTTTTTTCTCTTTTGTTTTCATTTTTTTTTTACTTTCTATTTTTTTTTTTTTTTTTTTTTTGCTCTTGCTATAACTTTTGCCACGGTCTTCAGCCCAACGAGCCTCTCAAGGATGGTACTTTCATTTTAGCTTGTCCATGTTGATTGGTTGTGAGATCTCTAGGCCATCTAAATCTATAAGAATGACTGCTACACTTGACCTGATATATATGATCATGTAGGGACTAGGCTAATTGGGTTTGAATTTGCCCCTAGTATCGTGGATAGAAACTCGATTGTCCTTCTTTTGCCAAATTCTGGGTTTTGACTTTCTGGGCGGTCTTCATTAGGAAACGATCCAGTTTTAAATCTTTGATCACATCTAACCTTATTGCCCCTAGTTCAAGGGCTGCTTCCAATCTAAATCGCATCTGACCTTATTACCCCTAGTTCAAGGGCAGTTTCTAATCTAAATCACATCCGACCTAATTGCCTCTAGTTCAAGGGTTGTCTCCCTTTCAGTTATGCAAGCCTCACACTTTGGTTAATCATTGAATATTTTGAATCACAGTTTGAAAGCTAAGGGGTCTATCTCCATTTCAGTTATGCAAGCCTCACACTTTGGTTGATCATTGAATATTTTGAATCACTGTTTGAAAGCTAAGGGGTCGGGCCTCAGGTCGAGAGGGATCCTATGCTATATAACCTCATGATCAATTCCAAGAATGTCTTCATAGGACCACGCAAAAATATTTTTTAAAATCTTTAACAAAGTGACTAATCACTTGTGCTCTTACGAAAACAATATGGAACCAATCTAGACCAAGCCAAGATCCTTCTTGGTACCCACATTAACAGAAATGATCTCATTCATCAAGGGCTTAGCACATCTCTCTTTCTCTCAGTTGATCAAAATTTACAAATATCTAGAAATTTCTCTCTTCATTTTTATAAGAGTTTTGGAAAAAAGTTTTGTAATTTTTTTGGTCAATGCAATGAATTAAAAGCATGGAGAAGTAGGCAGAATCTATGGCACTTTTATTGAAAAGAAACTATGACTAAGCGATGACAACAGACTCAAAAGAAAATGACAAAGAAGACCTAGACAGGACAGAAATGTCTAGGTTAGCACTCCCGAAATGAACAGACTCTAACTCATTAGAATGACTTGAGCCTAACCCTAACCCTACAAACTTGGTGGAATGAAACTTAGACTCAATACTCAATTCAAAACTCAGAATAAAACCATTCTCAAATTGTAAGTCAAAGTGTGGACCATCCACAACATTCAAAATAAAGCCCGTGTAATCAACAGGTAGTCACTCCCCAATTACAGAAATGGTCGGATATCCCACAAGTTCTATTTATTTACACTGATAGACTTTGTGGGATATCGAACTTTTCGGAAGTAATGGTGCTACAACAACTTAGCAAAAATAGAACTTCCAATCAGAACGACAACAGCGCTTCGACTCAAGGGTTTCAGTTATAGGTAAAGGTGTAGAAAGAGCAAACTCTCTCTACCCTTTTGGTAGCTTTTCAAACCCAAACTTAAACACCTAGAATAGGATCAAAACAATACAAAACAATAAGAACTAGGTAAAAAATGAAAGAAATGAAATCAAGATGGAAGATAGCAAGCTTATACCTCTCAAGGGAGTAAGCTTTTTGTTTGTGATCAAACTAAGCTCCAACACACTCTCAAGCTTGAATTATGGTGTTCAAGGCTCAATCAAGGTTCCTAGACTAAGGTATGAAGGTGTGTATGGTGTGTGAATATAGGTTCAATGTGGTAGGTTATCTCAAAGTGTTGTGTGCACAAGAAGAAGGAGAAGAAGGAGCTCTCAAGGTGGTATATAGGCTTTCTTGAAATTCTTTAAGCCTTAAAATAGAGATATGTGGTCGTTTTTATAGAATTTGAGCCAGAAATATCATAAATATCTTTAAAAATGGACAGCTGGCGGCCTTCCACCCAGAATAGTGTTTCTCTTTACTGAGGCACGGCCGGCCCTGAATGTGTTTCCCTGTTTTTCTGTTTCAGCCTCAAAATAGGGTGGCACAAGGTGTAAAAGTTGATTTCTTAGGTATAATCAATAGGAATATGGGAGGTTTGGGATTGTTCCGGAGCTTAAAACATGGTCTCTTCGTTGAGACCTCGAACCACGCACAATACCACTTTCACCATCGAGTGTATCGAACAAAGTGCTCGAGTCTTGTGGGCAACCAAAAATGGGGTGTCCACACATAGCGTCGAAGGAAGCTGTCACGCCCCAAACCCGCCCCTAGAAGTTTGGGCATGACCACTTCAAAAAAACGGACACTTAACCTGTTATATATAACATATGGGGCCTAAGTGGAAGTATAAATTTTATATAATAATATGCAAGGAAAGAGCTACATCCATTGAGCGACCACTATCATGCCAGGATCACAAATAGACAGATAATAATAGTTACATACACATATACAACCCCGCCCGTGTTTGGGCGTATAATAAAAAAAAACATTAGAAGTTACAACATATTATAGACAATCAGAATCTAAGCCAAAACTTCACCAGACGGGTAGGCTTCACCTAAATGCTTGGACACACAGAGGCTAACAAGGAAGACGAGCATGAAAAGTTGAGGCTGACCTCCAAACGCAGGACCTACGGAATCAGACAAAATACATAGTGAGATAACCTCAGTGAATAATAGTACGTGAATAACTCAATGTTCAACTTGAATTATAATGCAAATCAGAGTGTATATAATATAAAAGACAGGTAGTTAATCTGATTCCGTACTAACGTCAGAACGGTCTTGTTGGTTCACAAATTCACAGACTGGCCCTTGGCCTGGTGGGTTCACATATTCACAATTAGCCTTTGGCTTGATAGATTCATAATTGGGATTCATAACTTCACAACTTGGCCCTTGGCCCTTTGAATTCATAGTTTCACACGTTGGCCCTCGGCCTCATAGATTCACAAATTCACAAGTTGGCCCTCGACCTCATAAGTTCATAGATTCACAAGTCGGCCCTTTGCCTCATAAGTTCATAGATTTCACAAATATTCATAATTTCACAAGCTGGCCCTCAGCCTCATAAGTTCACAAATTCACAAGTTGGCCCTCGGCCTCATAAGTTCATAGATTCCACAAATATTCATAATTTCACAAGCTGGCCCTCGGCCTCATAAGTTCACAAATTCACAAGCTGGCCTCGGCCTCATAAGTTCATAGATTCACAAGTCGGCCCTTTGCCTCATAAGTTCATAGATTTCAAAATATTCATAATTTCACAAGCTGGCCCTCGGCCTCATAAGTTCACAAATTCACAAGTTGGCCCTCGGCCTCATAAGTTCACACAGAAGCACATAGATCCTTCTAATTATTCACATGAGGTAACATAGTTACGTTACGTTCAACAGAGTGCTAATAGCAACTATTACTAGATTGAATTTCATAATGCAGTCACATCCCATTTGTTTGTCATGAATTACTACCTCTAGTTCACAGATAACAGAATGTTAGTACATATTAAACGAGTCCAGAGATACGCAGATACCATAATCTCGTAATACACTTACATTCCCCTTGTTCGTTATAAATTCATACAACTGACTTACAGATAACAGTGTGCTAGTATCCATTATCAATAATAAACAGAACGTAGTACCCAGTAATGCTCTTAGATTTTCCCATGGTTTCTCATAAGGTGACATAATTGTCCCACAATAATAGAACAACACTATTAACAATAAACAGAAGGTAAATGCTCCATTACATTAATAAGAGTGGAGCCATTCACATCATAACGTGGGTCACATAATCGTGTTATTGACATTCAATTCTTTCTCCGGATTGAGTCATTCAGAGGTTCATCTGATATTTAACATAATTTCATAATGGTTATTAACGTACAAAACAACCTGTAGTCTTATCCAATTATTCGTTTTGGTGATCCACTCTAGGTAGATATCTGTATCATGTCAGTGTGTGCCAAATCCTTCAATGTTTACATAAGTTCACACTAATTCTCGTTCCACATACATGTTAACTTAATTGACCACAGGGAACAAGATGTTAATAAGAATCATTATTAACGGTAAATAATGTGCATTAGAGTACTATTACTCACAGTGCTATAACGGAGTGCTCGTCCTTCTCAGGTTATGCCCTACACGTGTACACAACTTATACAGTAAGGCATCAAACACAAATTCCAAAAATACCAGAGGGTTAAGCATGTAAAACAGAGCAAACAATATTTTGCAGCATGAAGTTTCAAACCTACTTCTCCAACTCAATATATATATATATATATATATATATATATAAGATTACTACTCTTACAAAACACATTATGGAATTTACACCCATTCATCTTCTACTCAAAGAAAGAAAGGATTTTTATGAACATTTCCATGTTCCCCAAAACTCCTTAAATTTCTAGTGTTTTCACCAAAAACCAAACATTTCCCCATCCCCATAAGAAATCCTATTAAATCATTCTCTTGGTTTAATAACTAAGCAAGCCCACAAATATTTAGTAAAATGATTTGGGATTAAACCCATTCTTGAAAACTTCACATTTTAGGTCACAAAAATTAATATCAACATAGTTAATACCATCCCACATAATCATCACAATTCAACATATCTCAAAAGGAATTCTTAAATTCCATTTCAACATTCCATAATCGAATTTATATCATCCACATTATCAATAAATCTTTTCCCCCAATTTCCCTTTTATTAAAACATAATTTACAATGCATTTAACAAAGTTCAATCGCAAAATTTAAACATAATTTTCAAACATAACCAAATTCCAATTAAACTTGAACACATCTAATTCAACCTACCACTTTCATGATTCAACTATCAATTTGGGCCAAATCATGGATTATCATCAAAAACCAACCTAGGGTTTCTAAGAAATCTACAAATTTCAAATAAAATTTTAAATCTTCTTAACCCATTACTTTTTATTCCAAATCTTCTCATTTATTAGGCACCCTAGGTCCATAACCCATAAACCATACTCTAAACCCCATAATAGAACCCCAACATACCTCAAAAATTTCGGAATTCCATTCGGTAGAAAGTGGTGATCTCCTCTTATTCTCTATCCTTGATGCAAGGTCCATGGTTGATTTGTTGAGAAAAGTGGAGGAAATCAAGGTTTTGGGAGCTAGGGTTTCGGACATGGAAGAGGGAAGAAGAAGAGAGGAAAAGAAAATCTAAGAAATGACTCAAAAATCACGTTTTTGAGCTGCTGCCCCGCACATCGCCGCACGTGCGCCGCATTTCCCGCACGTGCGGTCCTGCTTCCAACACAGATATGAAAACTTCAAACAGGCGTAACTCTCTCATCCGGACTCCGTTTTAGGTCATTCTTGTGCCCAAATTGAAGCCCGGAAAATAAGCTTTCCAATGGTTCTAACCTCACATCCAAATTCCAAGTGTGGAACAAGAAAAGGGCAAAAGAGTGGCGGTTGGTCGTAAACAAATTATTCAAATTAAAGTTTTTGATCCAATCTTACTTTACCATCATATTACCACCACAATCAATAGCCCAAAATAAAATAGGGAGGTTCCAAATACACTAATAAAAATGCCACAGATATAAATCACTTTTCACAGAAAGCAAGTAAATGTACAGAATAACAGATCGAAAATATACTAGAAACAGATATGAGGGTCGGGTTATTACATTCTCCCCCCCTTAAATAAGTTTGGTCCTCCAAACTTGTTTTGCCATATGATAAAGTAGAAATCTCAGTCTCACATTATTGTTCAATTCTTTCATAAATATTTACATACTTTGGTTCGAACAATTCATAGGGTAATCCCACACTTATTGCGATAAGGAAGATAAGATTACACGAGTCCATTGCAGAATATGTGAGACAGAAAATCCTCAGTAGGTAGGGTCTATCATTTCAATATTTCCCCATCAATAAGTTCCACAGTGTTAATGCCCAAACACAGAACATACAATTCTTAAATACAGAAGTATAGTAGATTTCGTTTTCCTAGACACAGAATTCATACATTCCACAGTATGCATTAATTTCAATCGCCATATGTTCTTTTCTATGTTCATATGCAAATCCCATTACTTGATAAGTCCCATATTATAAGTCACTTAGGGATAAGCTGGTAACCCAAACTGTCTATCATCGTCACAAAAATCAATTATGTAATTAGATTCATATCATATAATGCATCATGAAATTAAATACCAAAGCCATCCACAAGGTTCAGTCCATTTAACAAGGTATGCATCATTCCAACAAGCATAATAAGTTGCGTAAGCAGATAGTCACTAGCTTCACATTTGTTCTTAGTATTCTCTATTTCCGTAAACATATCAAATTCATAATGTTATATGGACTCAAAACCACACATACGAATTTGGGCAAAGTCAGAATAATGGAAAGAAATACCGTAACATAAGGAGAACCATAGTCCAAATCCAACAGTTACAATTAGATCATAACTTAGCATCATACACTTTTACAATTTCCTGTAAGTACGCCATGAGAGACACTTAATTAGAATATCCTAAGTTTGGATATGAGCAATAAAAACATATAAGGTAACTATCTTTTCAAGCGTAGGGAGCCATCCGAAAATAAAACCAGAATCAAATTCAAAATCACGGTCAGTTAATCAGTCATAACTTGAAGGCGTAATGTCTTCTCTTAGAAACATTCTTCTTAATTTGGCCTCTCCTTTAATCATTTCAATATTCCACATACGTAAGTCTGGTTAAGTCCATTTATAGAGTCATAATTCCAGTAAATATACCATAATCACATCTATTAGGGTTCCATAATATCTAGAAATTCAACAGTATATCGATAAAATGCTTTAATCATGTAGTGCGTATTGTACAAATTTGTATAACATGCAAGAGGAAGTGGATACCCCGTACGTATCGCTAGCCCTTCATCATTATGGATTATCCCCTCATAACTATTTGTTTCTGTCGAAATGCCCAGTGTCATACAAAATAATTTACATCATGGTCTTCCAATAGGCAATAAAGGATCAAATTGCAATATCCAACCTTTACATATCTTCACAGAAATATATTACAGAGATGATTTCTCAATCATTAATACCCATAGGGAGGGTTTTCGTTCTTGCAGCAAATTATCAGATCCCACTCATTTAATTTGGTTTCACGGTAGTCCTTAACTACCCCTTTATAAGTGTTATACACGCAAACCTATAAGATAAGTGGGGCTCTTCATGTTCTTCGGCCATTTCTTATAAGAAATCCCGATTACAGATTATAGACGTAACGTAAACAAAGCAGATTACAATTTCAGATTTCAGGTTTCAGATTACAAATTACAGAGGGCAGAGTACAGACAGAATTATGGTTACAGATTCCCATAATCAAATTCCAGTTACACACAAACACTACTCCTTCCTTAATTCACGAAATCATATTACTTACATACTCTTCCAAGATCATTAACTAACTCGTCAATATAACTTATTTATTTAAATCATTAGCAAGAAGCAAGGTCACAATTACTTGATCCTTTTTACAACTTTAGGGGGGGTCACTACATGCCTGACTTTTTCTTAGAATCGGTCGTACTTAACACAATTTCAATCCTTACACAAAACACATCTTATGAAAATATTCAAACACAATAAATTCTTAAAATCACGAATCTTGACAGGGTTATGGCAAGAAAAACATAACTAAGAGTATCGTACATATAGCATTTCCTTTGATCTTAGGAATATTCGGTACTTAGAATTTAATCAAGTCACTTAAGCAAATGCTAAAAACCCATTCATATTATCATTATTCCCATGATAGCTCACATTTCATCTAATCATTTGTATATACATTGTCTTACCGACTAGCTCGAATCCTCACCACGCTTCCGCTGCGCAACTTGCTTGATTTAATCCCATCTGCAGGTCTTACCAAGTTCTGCAGAGCAATCAATCACAATATATACAAGAAATGTATAACAGACATGAATAACAACCATTGCGGTTAGCGTCATTACATATACCAGTATCGTTGCTATCAATTCCTTTCATATGCACTAAGGAATGATGCCTAAGTCTTTTCTAGACATCCTAAAACTCAATGGATCCGTGTGTGAGATAGCAACTCATGCTCTGATACCACCTGTCACGCCCCAAACCCGCCCCTAGAAGTTTGGGCATGACCACTTCAAAAAAATGGACACTTAACCTGTTATATATAACATATGGGGCCTGAGTGGAAGCATAAATTTTATATAATAATATGCAAGGAAAGAGCTACATCCATTGAGTGACCACTATCATGCCAGGATCACAAATAGACAGATAATAATGGTTACATACACATATACAACCCCGCCCGTGTTTGGGCGTATAATAAAAAACAACATTAGAAGTTACAACATATTATAGACAATCAGAATCTAAGCCAAAACTTCACCAAACGGGTAGGCTTCACCCAAATGCTTGGACACACAGAGGCTAACAAGGAAGACGAGCATGAAAAGTTGAGGCTGACCTCCAAACGCAGGACCTACGGAATCAGACAAAATACATAGTGAGATAACCTCAGTGAATAATAGTACGTGAATAACTCAATGTTCAACTTGAATTATAATGCAAATCAGAGTGTATATAATATAAAAGACAGGTAGTTAATATGATTCCGTACTAACGTCAGAACGATCTTGTTGGTTCACAAATTCACAGACTGGCCCTTGGCCTGGTGGGTTCACATATTCACAATTAGCCTTTGGCTTGATAGATTCATAATTGGGATTCATAACTTCACAACTTGGCCCTTGGCCCTTTGAATTCATAGTTTCACACGTTGGCCCTCGGCCTCATAGATTCAAAAATTCACAAGTTGGCCCTCGGCCTCATAAGTTCATAGATTCACAAGTTGGCCCTTTGCCTCATAAGTTCATAGATTTCACAAATATTCATAATTTCACAAGCTGGCCCTCGGCCTCATAAGTTCACAAATTCACAAGTTGGCCCTCGGCCTCATAAGTTCATAGATTTCACAAATATTCATAATTTCACAAGCTGGCCCTCGACCTCATAAGTTCACAAATTCACAAGTTGGCCTCGGCCTCATAAGTTCATAGATACACAAGTCGGCCCTTTGCCTCATAAGTTCATAGATTTCACAAATATTTATAATTTCACAAGCTGGCCCTCGGCCTCATAAGTTCACACAGAAGCACATAGTTCCTTCTAATTATTCACATGAGGTAAGATAGTTACGTTACGTTCAACAGAGTGCTAATAGCAACTATTACTAGATTGAACTTCATAATGCAGTCACATCCCATTTGTTTGTCATGAATTACTACCTCTAGTTCACAGATAACAGAATGTTAGTACATATTAAACGAGTCTAGAGATACGCAGATACCATAATCTCGTAATACACTTACATTCCCCTTGTTCGTTATAAATTCATACAACTGACTTACAGATAACAGTGTGCTAGTATCCATTATCAATAATAAACAGAACATAGTACCCAGTAATGCTCTTAGATTTTCCCATGGTTTCTCATAAGGTGACATAATTGTCCCACAATAATAGAACAACACTATTAACAATAAACAGAAGGTAAATGCTCCATTACATTAATAAGAGTGGAGCCATTCACATCATAACGTGGGTCACATAATCGTGTTATTGACATTCAATTCTTTCTCCGGATTGAGTCATTCAGAGGTTCATCTGATATTTAACATAATTTCATAATGGTTATTAACGTACAAAACAACCTGTAGTCTTATCCAATTATTCGTTTTGGTGATCCACTCTAGGTAGATATCTGTATCATGTCAGTGTGTGCCAAATCCTTCAATGTTTACATAAGTTCACACTAATTCTCGTTCCACATACATGTTAACTTAATTGACCACGGGGAACAAGATGTTAATAAGAATCATTATTAACGGTAAATAATGTGCATTAGAGTACTATTACTCACAGTGCTATAACGGAGTGCTCGTCCTTCTCGGGTTATGCCCTACACGTGTACACAACTTATACAGTAAGGCATCAAACACAAATTCCAAAAATACCAGAGGGTTAAGCATGTAAAACAGAGCAAACAATATTTCGCAGCATGAAGTTTCAAACCTACTTCTCCAACTCAATATATATATATATATATATATATAAGATTACTACTCTTACAAAACACATTATGGAATTTACACCCATTCATCTTCTACTCAAAGAAAGAAAGGATTTTTATGAACATTTCCATGTTCCCCAAAACTCCTTAAATTTCTAGTGTTTTCACCAAAAACCAAACATTTCCCCATCCCCATAAGAAATCCTATTAAATCATTCTCTTGGTTTAATAACTAAGCAAGCCCACAAATATTTAGTAAAATGATTTGGGATTAAACCCATTCTTGAAAACTTCACATTTTAGGTCACAAAAATTAATATCAACATAGTTAATACCATCCCACATAATCATCACAATTCAACATATCTCAAAAGGAATTCTTAAATTCCATTTCAACATTCCATAATCGAATTTATATCATCCACATTATCAATAAATCTTTTCCCCCAATTTCCCTTTTATTAAAACATAATTTACAATGCATTTAACAAAGCTCAATCGCAAAATTTAAACATAATTTTCAAACATAACCAAATTCCAATTAAACTTGAACACATCTAATTCAACCTACCACTTTCATGATTCAACTATCAATTTGGGCCAAATCATGGATTATCATCAAAAACCAACCTAGGGTTTCTAAGAAATCTACAAATTTCAAATAAAATTTTAAATCTTCTTAACCCATTACTTTTTATTCCAAATCTTCTCATTTATTAGGCACCCTAGGTCCATAACCCATAAACCATACTCTAAACCCCATAATAGAACCCCAACATACCTCAAAAATTTCGGAATTCCATTCGGTAGAAAGTGGTGATCTCCTCTTATTCTCTATCCTTGATGCAAGGTCCATGGTTGATTTGTTGAGAAAAGTGGAGGAAATCAAGGTTTTGGGAGCTAGGGTTTCGGACATGGAAGAGGGAAGAAGAAGAGAGGAAAAGAAAATCTAAGAAATGACTCAAAAATCACGTTTTTGAGCTGCTGCCCCGCACATCGCCGCACGTGCGCCGCATTTCCCGCACGTGCGGTCCTGCTTCCAACACAGATATGAAAACTTCAAACAGGCGTAACTCTCTCATCCGGACTCCGTTTTAGGTCATTCTTGTGCCCAAATTGAAGCCCCGAAAATAAGATTTCCAATGGTTCTAACCTCACATCCAAATTCCAAGTGTGGAACAAGAAAAGGGCAAAAGAGTGACGGTTGGTCGTAAACGAATTATTCAAATTAAAGTTTTTGATCCAATCTTACTTTACCATCATATTACCACCACAATCAATAGCCCAAAATAAAATAGGGAGGTTCCAAATACACTAATAAAAATGCCACAGATATAAATCACTTTTCACAGAAAGCAAGTAAATGCACAGAATAACAGATCGAAAATATACTAGAAACAGATATGAGGGTCGGGTTATTACAGAAGCGATGAAGAGATCGCTGGTGGTGGGTGCAAATTTGGTTTTGGTAGTTCAAAGTACATTTGATGGTCCTTGGTTCGAAATTAGCGATCGTCTCTTCGATCTTGTCCAACGTCGCCGATCCATTCTAGGAATGAGAGAGAGAGAGAGAGAGAGAGAGAGAGAGAGAGAGAAGAGGCAGAGAAAGATAGAGGTGGGGAGTAAACGGCGGCGATTGGCAGTGACGGAGAGTAGAGAAAGAAGTTCTTACCGTGGGGAGAAGTTTGCACTGTTGTCGATCGAAGTGAGAGAGAAGAGTGATAGAGTTTGTAAAAGAAGTGATATATAGAGAGAAAATAGATAGAGTGATTGTTTGGAAATGAGAGGAAGATGACTCTAGAAGTTGATCTCAGCTGTTGGATTATATAAAGATCCAATGGTAAAGGTAGTGTCTTGGAATGTGTAACATGAGCCCAACGGCTCTATTTCAATCTGGAAGTAAAAAAGGGCTATTTTTCCAAACATACATGACACCAATGGCTATAAATTAAACGACTAAAAGAAGGGTCATGTTTTTGTAGTAGTATAAATACACACACCTTGTTTCACCAATTTGAGTTCACAACAAAAATATCTTCAATTATATTTTTATTTTTATTTTTCACACAATCAGTATGGAAGGTTCATCAAAAGTAAAGAGAGGAAAATCATTCACCACTCAAGAAGATGTGGCAATTTATAGAGCTTGGTGTCACATTACTGAAGATCCAATTATTGGGAATTCGCAATCTCATGCTCATTTTTGGGAAATTTTTTTTGAAAATTATTGCTCGGTGCAGAATGATCACTCAAGAACACAAGTAGCTATCTCATCTCAATGGGGTGTAATCATGAAATGTTGTAACAAATTTCGAGGGTGTTTAGTGCAAGTCGAAAATTTACACTCAAGTGGGATGTCTCAAGTTGATATAGTAAGATTTTATCTTCATTTATTATGTTACTTTTTTTTATTTTGTTTCATATAAAAATTAACTAATTAATTAATTAATATTTTATTGATACATATGCTTCAAGAAAAACTTTTTATACCATCAATATGAAAACAAACATTTTGGTTTTGAACATTGTTGGTCAATCTTGCAAAATAATATCAGGTGATAAGATGTAACTCCTACGAACATAGTGAAGTCAAGGATTACACCATTTTTCCCTAATTCAACCCCTGAATACCCTATGGATAACTGCATTTCTCTTGAAGACAACAACAGTCCAAGTGTTGGTAATAATCCAATCGGTGAGGGTAGTGTCTCTACAAGGGGTAAAAGGCCTATGGGTAGGAAATTTGCAAAAGAATTGCTTCAGAAATGTGAAGCTGTTCAAGCCGAAGTCAACAAATATAACAATTTGTTGGAGACATTTAACCAACATCTTGCTGAGAAGGAAATGAAAAAAGCTGAAAGAGAAGAAAACAAGATTCAAGCATTGCAGGAGATGAATAACTAGAGATAAAAATAAAAATAAAAACATTTGTAGGATATGAGAGAACTTGAGATCACAAAGGAAGAACGTTTGATAATGACTACAGGCATTTCTCATTTGGACCTTCAGACGAAAATGTATTACATAATGCACAAAAATTAGACTTTCACCAAGTGGTCGGCACTGTAGACGTCCCCGAACGCCCCGGGAGGATGAAGTCCCGTTCTGTTCATTTGGGGTCACTACAGCTCAGGACTCTAAAGTTGTCATGGTTCTTAGTCTGAACCAAAGAGTCCAAATCCGACAAATCGTTTTTAGAAAAATGATTTTTGAAAGAAGTGCCAAACATGGACTGCTTTGCCAGATACAGAGTCGCCACCTAAATATTTTATTTTGGGAAATTTAGGAAACCCTGACTCGGTGCCAAAAGGCCACGTGTCCGTCATCACCAAAGTTGCCTCGGCTCGGGAACTTGGGTACGATTGGGGAAGGTCACTTCGTGAGCACCCCCGCTCGCCCGGTCATAGACCGGCCTCTACTAACCATAATATCGATTTTTGAAAACATTGTGAGTTCTTATTCTGGTTTATTAGCCTAGATTACTATGTGATGCGCACAACACACAAATATAGACCGGGTCGCCTGAATTGGAACGAAACATTTTAGGTTTGTTTTTGAAAATGGTTTGCTACCCGCAGGTAGGTTTTAAAACATTTGATGATTTATTCCAATTTAAGTAACCCAACCTCCACCCACAGGCATTCAGGCAGTTATATCATATAAGCACATAGCCTCATGGTAAGCATGCTATTCATGGCAGCACTCACACGCATGCAAGGATGCTAAAGCATAAAGCTTACCGAGTACTCCAAGCCAAAATAGAAACTCATTAGAAATCATGCATGAATCCTAAGTATACAGAAATGCCTAATGCAATACATGCAAAAATGCAACTATAGTAGGCTCGGCTATTCTAAACATGGCATATGGAATGCTACAGCTAACATGTATTCAATTTGGAATTGAAAGTACGATCCAGTTAGTATGATGCGCCGAGCCTGGTGCATGCAATACAGATGAATGATGCAAACATGCTGTCATACTGTATGCTAATTTAAATATGCCCTAATCTAACCATCATAAGCGGATAAATAAAAGGGAAGAAAGACGTGGGGTTGGAGGACATACATCACACTCACGCACGCTTATTACAGTTATGCCCTCGCGCAGAGGGTCCGAATAAATAATACAGTCCAAATATTACAGTCCCGAATAAAAGAATATTACAGTCCAAAATATTACAAAATCCTAATTAATTAACAAATTAACTAAGAAAGCAAATAAAACTGGCGTGCAAGCCAGGGACTACCTTGCTTTTGATGGATGATGCATATCCGGGTTGTCTTGCGCGGAAATCCACCGGAATGCCCCAATTAGCCTCTGTTTACACCTGTTCTTGAAATGCGTGCCAAGCCTCAAAAAATTGTTGATTCTTTGTTTTGCTGCAACAGAGAGCAGGAAAGGGGCATAGCAATGTATTTGCACAGATATATGCATGTCTCGATCCTCGTGCCACCAATCACGCATACCGAGGCATGATGGCCGAGGAGTCGAAATGCACAACTCAATATAGGATGAATGCACATGAAACTACAGCTAAAACCTAACTCCATCATGGATAATCCGGAGTGTCGGTGACTGGGGAATTGAGATACATTCCGTCACTCGGAGTACGAAATGTACCTCGTTTCCCGTGCCCGGGCTAACTCCTATCCCGAACACGATGCAATATGCATGATATGCATGAAATGCAACTAAGATACAATCCTAACATACACAATGCTATGAAAATGATATGCCTCGAAATGCGTGCACACAGGCACGCAAATCGAGAAAATGACAGAATGCAATCTAAGATACAACCTAGTATGTACTATGCTGTGAAAATGATATGCCTCGAAATGCATGCACACGTGCACGCAAACCGAGGCGACGGTATACGCAATGCAAGTGTCTAAAATGGCATGGAAAAGGTAACATGGACTTACACTAACATGAGAGAGCCTCAGCCACACTCACATAAGAAGCTGGTTGATGAAAATGAAGTGCCTCGAAATGCGTGCACACGGGCACGCAAACCGAGGCGATGGCATACGCAACGCACATGACATGAAAACATGATATGGACTTATACCAACATGAGTGAGCCTCAGCCACACTCACATAGGATGCCGGTGAATAAAAAATGAAGTGCCTCGAAATGCGTGCACACGGGCACGCAAACCGAGGCGATGGCAGAATGCGATGTAATGACATGAAAACATGATATGGGCTTATACCATCATCAGTGAGCCTCAGCCACACTCACATAGGATGCCGGTGAATGAAAATGAGGTGCCTCGAAATGCGTGCACATGGGCACGCAAACCGAGGCAATGACGGAATGTGATGAAATGACATGGAAATGGCATGCAATCATTCTAATGGAATTTCAGCACTAAAATATGGGGGAAAACAGTCCCGAAATGAGGCAAAATGACATGAAATGCAAGGAATTGTCCCGAAATGCGAATTTAGGCACCCGAAATGGCCTATAGCTATGCCAAACATGCACAACATGGACATGCAATGCAAAGACAGAAGCTAGACAGTCCCAAAAAAGGCACTTTCATAGTTATAAACATGGCCAAACAGCAAGCATAGGTATGGCAAAAATGGCATGCAAGAATAGGGGCCAAAAGAGGGGTAATGAAGCAAGTGATATAAGCAAAACCCAAACTGAAAAATTTCCTTCTACAACATTGAAGAGGGACCGAAAATATGAATATTTACAGTATATGGCAGCCTCAAAATCAGTATACAAACATGATAGAAATGTGATGCAAAATGAGGCTCAAAAGTGGCTATAACATGAAGTATGCAAAATATTCACCAAATAGTCGAAGACCCTTAATAAAACATGTAGAATGGGCCAAAATAGGACTATTTCCAGAACTGTAAAATGGCCAAAAACAAAAGCATGGTAGGCTAACTAAACATGCAAGAATGGGGAATAAAAGAGAGATATAACATGAAGTGACCTATGGAGGTCCCAAACCATGAAAGGACCTAAATAAGACATGAAGTATGGACCAAAATAAGCACTTTTTCAGAACTGTAAAATGGCCAAAAACAAAAGCATGGTAGGCTGCCATTGCATGCAAGAATAGGGAAGAAAAGAGGAGTATAAAGGTAGGTATAACATGGAAGTCCCAAATGGTGTTGAGCCCTTCTTCAATGTTGAAGAGGGGCTCAAAATAAGCCTAATATCAGTTTACAACATGCTCAAAAACAGATTACTCATGGGCCAAAAATAGCATGCAAGATCATGACATATAAGAGGATCAATGAAGCAAGTGTATCATGGAGGGCTCAAACAGGGTTGAGCCCTTAATGAAAAGTGAAGATGAGCTCAAAAGAGGGCCCTTTTCAGTTAGGGCCGGAGCTTGAAACAAAAAGCAAGTGAGGCTTACAAATGGATCAAGAAAAGGGGTCAAAGAAGAGAAAGGTTACTCACCCTTGAAGACTAAGACTTTTGTTGCTTCTTGGATCAATTTGCAGCTTCTTTGGCCTTTGAGAAACCTTCCTTGTTGCTGGAAATGAGGTGGTGGTGGTAGAGCTTGGTGGTGTAGAAGAAATGGTGCTTAAGGACTTAAGGTTTTTCAAGGAAATGAGAGGTATAGAAATGGAGTTGTGTATGGAAGCTTGAAGATGAAGTTTTCTAACCTCAACAAAGGATATATCTTGCTTGCTATATAGGCCAACAAGGGGGTGTAAAGGTGGGGGAAAAGGAGACAAACTTTTCCCCACAAAATATCCCCCGGATAAAGATCTTTTCTGGGGGATAAAGCCTCACAGCTGTAAAGTGCACAGTGCAAGGAATACGGCCGGCCTGTTACTTTTGCTCCAGGTGGCCGGCCGGCCACACCCCCTAGCCGGCCGGCTAGGGGTCAAAAGGGTCAAGTAGATTTTCTGGCCGGCCACCAACTGATAGTGCCCTCCTATGTGTGTACATCACAACCATGTGGTTAAAAGTCCAAGAAAGTGGGTTCAAGGGGTTCAACATTAGCTCGGAAAGAGGGGGTCAAAAGGGTCAAGTAGAATTACTGGCCGGCCACCAACTTTTAGGGTCCTCTCATGTGTGTACATCACAAATATGTGGTTCAAAGTTCAAGAAAAAGGGTCCAAGGGGTTCAACATTAGCCCGGAAGGAGGGGGTCAAAAGGGTCAAGTAACATTACTGGCCGGCCACCACTTTTTAGGGTCCTCCCATGTGTGTACATTACAAATATGTGGTTCAAAGTTCAAGAAAAAGGGTCCAAGGGGTTCAACATTAGCCCGGAAGTGTGAAAAACGGGCGCTGGAGGGCGTCGGAGGATGTATAACTGGTTGCCGCAACAATTGCTGGCCTCCCACCCTTCAGTGACCTCCCCGGTGATAAAACAGAGGTACCTACCAAAAATGAACGAAAACCGTTGCAAAACGAATGTTCGGGGACCAAAACACGCAGTTCGAGGTCCCGAAAATGGGCTGTTAAGCACCGAAAGTGGCATTCGGCCACGAAGTGGGTTTCTCAGACCCCAGTGTCCCTCAAAAGGGAGTAGAAAGGAAGTATGCCAAAAATCAGAACAAACGGAGATGGTTAGGCGTTCCCGAACCGAGGCATACGGCCTGACGGCTCCGAAAACCGGGAACCGGACTCCGAAATGGGCAAAATGGCCTACGGCCACCAAATGTAGCCTACGGACATTGAGAGTTGGTCTTTGGGACCTCTCTCTTCCCTCAGGAAAAGAAACAAAGAAAATCGAGTTTGGTTCGCAAACCGAGACAAGGCACAGAAGAGGGTTCGGAAGTCCGGAGGCAGGGCTCACGGCCGCAACTCTGAAACTTCTGAACAAGCACATTATGCAGCATCATCAAGCGCTCAGTCGGTGACGTCTGAGTCTTAAGGTCGGTCAAAAATGGGGTGTCTACAGTTGCCCCTCTTTGACAGAACTCGGAAGTCATAAGTGACGGGAGTGAATGTCAAAGCCTAGAGACGACCCATTTTTGACAAGGCCAAAGACTTAGACAAACATACGGGATAAACAGAGATGTGCCCGCAGGCATGCCCGCAGGCAGGGGGCAAAATGCAAATGATAACGCAGGAAGATTTTGAAGATTGGACTTATACGCTACGCGAAGCCGGTTTTGAAAGTTGGACTTATACGCTACGCGAAGCCGGTCATCACTCATGATCATGCAAATGCAGCAAGCTGTAATGAAGCAAGTATTCGCAAATAGATGCAACAGTTTTAAGCAAGAATGCAAAGCAATAACTACATTTCATGCAGTTAAGAATGCGGAGGATTATTCAATCCCCGCCACGTCTCACACGGAGAAGATACGATACCTGCGCGATTCGTCTGGTCGCACCAGCCTCAATTGAACCGTACATACAATATCGTGCCTGCAAAAAGAGAGAGATTGCAACAAGTACAATATGCTACCAACATATATTTAATGTGATTCCGAAAGTTCGACACACGCAGTGCCGGTGAGTGTATGCATCGCAATGCAAGAGTGGAACATGCGTGACAACGCATGCTCAAACATAGAGGTATGCCAATATCAAGAAATGTGCACGTTAATGCAGGTATGCTCATGAGAATGCAAGTTATGTGCACGATAGTACAAAACGAGCATAAATCAGGGTGTTCATTTGTCGTGAAACAACGAGTACGGAAACGCGTGTTTCGGCGAAGGTAACTCGATCACGGCCTCCGATCCGCTTCCCTGAAAGGTTACAACTCATTCAAAAAGGATACACTTTGATTTTGATGAGTGATGATGAGACATATGTCAAAACTTGAAGCCGAAGTCCCGACGGAGCAATTTCGTGACCGGAAGTGTACTTTTCTTGAACTTTTTCAGGTCCCGGGAACTCCGATCTTCCTCAAAATTTGCAGGGAGCTAGGTGAGCATGTGGGGAACATGGCCGGCCGGTTATAGGGAAAGGGGGAGGTGGCCAACCGGTTTCCCATAAAGTAGATAGCTGGCCGGCCAGTTATCCAAAAAGCAGATAGCTGGCCGGCTAGAAAAAGGGGCCGGCCGGCCATATGCCAGATCCGAGGGCAGTTTGCTCTTTTTCACCCCCTTTTTGCATGCTTCTTCAACCAAGACCTTGAGCCTATAAAAGGCAGCCGAGGCCCCTTCCTTTCTTGCCTTCTACAACACTTTCCTCTCCAGATCTGAGTTTCACGCGCGTTTTCCAACGCCCCGTGCAAATTGTTTTCGCAAAAACATTCAGTTTCAAGCACTTTGAAGCGATTAAATTTCGGTTTCGGAGCTTCTTTTTGCATTTTCGCTACTTGCGGTAAGTTTATCTCAATATTTGGAATATTTTCTCGGGAGTTGACTTTTGTTGACTTTTCATTTCCCGAGAGTTGACTTTTGTTGACTTTTTCCAATTTTGGCTCATTTTGCTCATTTTTGCTCCCTTTTGCAGATCTTCTGAAAATGGCGGGCAATTCTCCCCACGGCGGAGGTTTTCCAGGTGCCGGAGATGATTTCGATCCCATGACTCTACCCCCGAGGACCCGACCTTTTATTCCCGGGAGGTACCGTCCGCCAGCACACGTCCTCCCTCGTGCTGTCTTCCGTCACTTTACTAGCTTTGACGAGCGAGCACCCGGGGATCTGCTTCTCCGAGAGCCGGAGCATCACCTCTCTCACGAGGCCCGAGAGGTATTTACCTCATTTTCTGTATTTTTTCTTACATTTCGCACCTTTGCCATGCTTGAACACGCACTTTAGCTTATGACATAGTACTTTGCTTGCATCCTGAACATGTAGTTTCAACACTCGAATTTCTGAACACTCGGCTCATTAATTAATTGTGAACGTACAGCCCACATTAGAACACACGGTTCAAACACTGATTTGTCGAACACACAGCCCGAATTCGAAAGTGAACACACAGCCCACACTAGTTGAAATTTGAACACGCAGCCCAAATTTTAAATTCTCTAAACTTTAAATTTTCTGAACACGCAGCCCAGATTAAATAGTGAACACGCGGCCCACAATTTAACTGAAAGTTGAACACGCAGCCCAAACTTCAAATTTTCTGAACACACAGCCCAGATAGATAGTGAACACGCAGCCCACAATTTAACTGAAAGTTGAACACGCAGCCCAAACTTCAAATTTTTTGAACACGCAGCCCAGATAGATAGTGAACACGCAGCCCACAATTTAACTGAAAGTTGAACACGCAGCCCAAACTTCAAATTTTCTGAACACGCAGCCCAGATTAGATAGTGAACACGCAGCCCACAATTTAACTGAAAGTTGAACACGCAGCCCAAACTTCAAATTTTCTGAACACGCAACCCAGATTAGATAGTGAACACGCAGCCCACAATTTAACTGAAAGTTGAACACGCAGCCCAAACTTCAATTTTTCTGAACACGCAGCCCAGATTAGATAGTGAACACGCAGCCCACAATTTAACTGAAAGTTGAACACGCAGCCCAAACTTCAAATTTTCTGAACACGCAGCCCAGATTAGATAGTGAACACGCAGCCCACAATTTAACTGAAAGTTGAACACGCAGCCCAAACTTCAAATTTTCTGAACACGCAGCCCAGATTAGATAGTGAACACGCAGCCCACAATTTAACTGAAAGTTGAACACGCAGCCCAAACTTCAAATTTTCTGAACACGCAGCCCAGATAGATAGTGAACACGCAGCCCACAATTTAACTGAAAGTTGAACACGCAGCCCAAACTTCAATTTTTCTGAACACGCAGCCCAGATTAGATAGTGAACACGCAGCCCACAATTTAACTGAAAGTTGAACACGCAGCCCAAACTTCAAATTTTCTGAACACGCAGCCCAGATTAGAATTTGCATGTAGCTTATTTCGCTTCATCGGCACACAGCCCATTTCATCTCATTGGCACACAGCCCAGTTCATCTCATTGGCACACAGCCCATTTCATCTCATTGGCACACAGCCCAGTTCATCTCATTGGCACACAGCCCATTTCATCTCATTGGCACATAACCCATTTCATCTCATTGGCACACAGCCCAGTTCATCTCATTGGCACACAGCCCATTTCATCTCATTGGCACACAGCCCATTTCATCTCATTGGCACACAGCCCATTTCATCTCATTGGCACACAGCCCAGATTATTTCATTATTGACATATGTATTCATTCTGAATGCAGGTTGGTTCCCGCAGTGTGCGGGGGTATGGTTCCACCATCGCGCGGGACTGGTACGCTGAGCTCCCGGAGGGCGTCCGAGACTTAGTGGATTTGGCAGGATTCGGGCCCTTCTGCGTCGGGTTGTCACGTTGTCCTGCCAGGAGGACACTGATGGCAGCCTTGGTAGAGAGATGGTGGGACACCACCAACTCCTTTCATTTCTCTGCTACCGGGGACATGACCATGACGCCCCTAGACTTCGCTGTGTTGACTGGCTTAGACATCGGAGGTTGGTCCATCCCCTACGATGAGGATATGGGCGAGTGGGAGGCCGCTTGGATGTATTTATTGGGGGCTCGCCCGCCTGTTGATAGGGTTTCAGGGAGAGTTCGATACACTTGGTTCTCTTCCCACTTCCGGCGGGCGGAGATGGTGCCCGAGACTCCCGAGGAGACAGAGCAGTATGCCTGTGGTTTCCTTATGTTCCTCTTCGGGACTACCCTGTTCGCCGACAGAGGGAACACAGTTGGGCTATACCTGCTGAGCGCTCTGGTTGACCTATCGCAGGTCCATCGATACGACTGGGGTGGCGCCGGCCTAGCTACCCTTTACTTTTATATGAGCGCGACCTCCCGCGGGCGGGGCGATTTACTTGGTGGCTACTGGAGAGCCTGGGAGGTACTTTTCTGTCCCCTTGATTTACATTTCTGCTCTTCATTACTTGTACATTGCACACACACAGCGCACTTTTGCAGTCTGTATTTTGCTCTTAGCATTTCGTACTTACATTCTACACTGCTTTTTCTCAGCTATGGGTCTATGTATACTTCCCATCATTAGCCCCAGATCTGGAGGTGGCAGGGATTCCCATGACCCCATACTCACTGGTGTTCGAGGGCCCGCACCGGCCGAGACCTCGAGAGACCCTCCTTTCTCTGCGACAGTACTTTGACACTGTGCGACATTCAGAGGTACTTCAGAACTTTCAGTTCTTTTCATTTTCATCTTTGATTTGCTCTGTATATTCTCGATTTCTGATTGGTTTATGCATTTATCATCCGCAGATCACATGGCAGCCTTGGGCGCCCCTGGGTGATGGTCTTCGACTTCAGTATACTGGAGCGTCAGACATCTCCCAGTATAGGGTCCTGCTCGAAGGGCCGGTTGGCAGGGTATGGTTCTTGGGGGAGCGCTTTCTGCGCCAGGTATGGGGGTATCTTTCTCAGGATCTTCCCACAGTACCCCCAGCCAGTATGCGGACTGCTGACAGGCTCTCTTACTCGGAGGTAGTCGGCGCCATGCTGGGTAGTGATGCTTTACTACATATTGAGGAGGGGGACTACGCCACTTACCGTCACATATATTTGATGCCTCCATTGACGGGAGCTCGTATCCCGATGATGAGGCCTGCCGGTATGTCATCCTCGGGCCAGGCTCGGGCTCGGGTCGCAGACGCCCCCTCTACTAGCAGGGCTGGTACATCTAGAGGTGGGAGTAGACCGGTTCCTCCGACTCCGTCGATTTATCCTCATCCTGGATGGCCAGATATGCCCACTAAGTTGATGGCGTGGCAGTACGGGGCTATCTCCCCGACCCCGATCCCACTAGAGCCTCCGATGCCCAGTGATCGATACGCCATTGATCCTGACTCACCGCTGGTATGCTCCATTGTTTTTCATTCATCATTCAGATGTTTAGATATTCTTTTGTTCACTGATGATTATGAGCTCATATTTTGCAGCCACATCGAGGGTATATGGAGGAGGTGGTTGGACTGGTGGCCACACTCGAGGGCATGGTCCTGCGTAGGGAGGCACAGTTGTCTGTCACGGGCATTCAGGTACCCTTCAATTTTCTGGCATTTATCATACTTCTGATAACATGCTGATTTCTACTGCATCGATAGACTACTTGTGTAGAGCACATCTGACACACACCCCAGTTGTACACTGTATTTACATGCACCCACTTCACGTAGCTTTTGCTTGTATCTGCATCTGATGTATATATTTGGACTGGTGTATTGGAATTGAACTCTTTGTTTTCAGATGCCTTCATGGTCTGGTCAGCCGCAGGCCAGGCCACCTGGGCCTCCTTGGGGAGCTGGGCCATCTGGGCCTTTTCAGGGAGTTGGGTCACCCGGGCCTTTTCAGGGGGCGGGGCCATCTCGGCCTTCCCGAGGAGCTGGGCCATCTAGGCCTTTTCGAGGAGCTCGAGGAGGGCCTGTCCACAGACGCAGGGCTCACGTTGTGGAGGTGGAGCCTGATGAGGAGGAGGAGGATGTTGAGGAGGAGGAGGAGGCTACCGATCGTCAGTCAGAGACATCTGCTGAGGAGGGGGGCTCCGGTTTTGGCTCGGGGAATAGAGGCGAGGCTGAGGGGGATCCTGAGGATGACAGCTCCGACTCAGATGATGATGATGGTGCGGAGATTGTTCCGCAGAAGAGGATGAGGCGTGCTTCTCGTTCCCGCTCCCGAGGACTTTGATGCTGTTGTTTCCTGCTTTATTTTTCTTTTTGCTAGTAGTTTGTAGCACTTTGCACATTGTTAGGCAGTTTTATTTTTTGTAAAACTTGTACCTTTGTTTGTTGTAAAGCATGATGAAATGAAATAGCTTTTGAAAAAGTGTTTATATTTTAAACTTTTAGCATCGTATCGCATCAATTTACTTCGCACAAAAATGAAATTGAATAGAAATGTGCATTGTGTAATCACCAAGTCAGGTAGTGAACCGACGCAACAAACCAAGCAACTCAACTTACTAAGATATAACAGAATCTTTAGCAAGTTTACAACTCGATAAGCAAAATGTAACAACGCAAATAAACAAGACTTTAACAAAAATTGCTTAAACAGAGAGCAATGACTCAAAAACACAAACACGTCCGCTCGACAAACAACTCGATAATCAAAACAACAACTCGATAAACAAAACGATAACAGAGTGTACTTTTGACGATCTGGGCATCGGAACGCATCCGAAATGAAGGCTTTTGACTCTCCCGTTTGCATGGAAATGTTTGAAACTTTCCTCAAAGGGTAAAACAGGGCCAAGGGGATACACTACAGCATTGCCAGCCACCTCTGGGAGCCGGCCGGCCATTTTTGTGGAGAGAGACAGCTGGCCGGCCAGTTTTGTAAAAAGTAAATGGCTGCTGGCCAGCCAGAAAAGGTGGCCGGCCGGCCACTCAGTCCTGCAGCCTCCAGATTTTTGACACGTGTCCCCGTGAATAGTGTTTTTCCTTCTATAAAAGCCTCAACTTCGGGAACATTCATTTCATCTTAGTTTTAGCCAAAGATGGAAGCGTTTCTCGCAGAAAATGTCACATCTTGGATCTCTTCTCTAGATGGCTCGGAAAAGCTGAGTTTCCGGGGTTTCGGCTTGAATGCACTATTCACGCTGAGCCGTACTCCGCTACAGCTTCCTTTTCTCCATGCCGCGGCAAGGTTCTGGAATCCAGTGACGCATGTTTTTAGCTTTGGTGGCCAAGAGATGTGCCCCACTTTCGAAGATTTTCAGGTTTTGATGGAGTCTGAATGTTCTGAAGTGATCTTGCCTCAGCTCCGTTTTGGTCACGCCCAGGCTTTAGGGCGGATGTGTGGGCTCACGGCGCATGACGCTCGATCCCTGATCTGCAGTGGGGAACTGGACATCCTCGGCTTGATCTATCGTTTTTCCGACGCCGGTGACCGCAGCAACCATTATTGGCAGGGTTTCCGGCAACACGCCCTCTGCTTATGTTTGTTGTCTCACTTTCTTCTTTCTTCGGGCTTCGGCGGGGCTAGCATTCGCCTGATTGAAGTCGCCCAAGGTTTGAGAGAAGGAAAGAGCTGTATTGCCATGACCTTGGCCGAGACACTGATGGGCTTAGATTCTGTCTATCGCCGGGAGGCGACTAGGTTTGCTGGGAGTCCACTGCTGTTGCAGGTAATGTTTCCCACCCGACCTCACATATATATTTGCTTACATCACTTGACCCTCAGGCTCGGTTTTTCTCACAAAACCCTTGTCTTACTTTTCTCTCATCGTACATCTCTCTGTTCTTTATTCTCTCATTTTGCATCCCTCCCCTAGGTATGGTTAATGGACAAGTTGCAGGTTGTGGACTCTTGCCCGGCCTATTCAGCTCGAGGCTACTTCTTTCAGCAGCGCCTAGTCAATGCTCTTGACGAAAGGTGGTGGTTCGATTGGATGTGCAATTTGTCCGCAGACGGCATTGCTTGGCGTTGTCCTTGGCTCAACCTCCCGGCAATGAGCTATAGTATGTCCCGGCTGATTGGGATCCAATTGATTGGTCTAACCCACTGCGTATTCTATTTTCCGTTCCGGTTCCTGCGTCAGTTTGGTCATGATCAGACCTGTCCACCGGAGGGGATTGAGTGCCCAGCCGCTTTCCCGGTCCGGGGTGCACAGCTTGCCCGATATGCCACAGCATGGAGGACGAGAGAGCTCCTGGCCCCTGCTTCTACTTTCAGTTGCACTTTGTCCGATGAGTGCTTGGATTGGCTCAATGAAGAGGCACAGGTTGGGCCTAGCTTGGCATCAGATGCTTCGTCCAGCTCTGGGAGGGGACGCAGAGATACTTGATTCAACTATGCCTCAAATTTATTGCTTATTTAGCATTTTCAGGTTTTCTTTATGAATGTACCAAAAAAAGCAACCTCGATTGTAATGCAAGAGCAGGAGAACTCTATTTTGAAATCAATGAAATTGAAAGTTGTGGTACTGAAAATTTTCCGCTTTTGGTCCAAAAATGGTCTTAGTCGTAAAAAGATTAATTTGAACAAAGTCAACTTTTATTAAAACTTTTCAAAACTATTTTCGATGTGGATCAGAATTGGACACGCCGAAAATCTGTCACTGAGATGCACAACCCCAGATCCCCGCAACTGGAAAGTTGCCCCTAGTCTGAAGAACAAAGCGGCACTTCATAGCAACGGAAAGTTGCCCCTAGTCTGAAGAACAAAGCGGCACTGCAAAGCAACGGAAAGTTGCCCCTAGTCTGAAGAACAAAGCGGCACTACAAAGCAACGGAAAGTTGCCCCTAGTTTGAACAGCACTATACCGGAAATCACGATAAATGCTGATGGATAAAGATGACTGAGATGATCAAGATGGACAAAGTTGATCGGGGAAAAGTTTATGGCTGAACTTCAAGATGAAGTTGCCTACGTATCCCAAAGATGGGAATCAAGCCTTACGTAGTTCAGGCTAAGGTTCACTCGAGTATTTTTACTCTCCTTTTGCGCTCTAACTTTTGCCAAGGCCGCCCTTTGCGGGTTTTCAACCTTGCGAGCTCAGTTTTTATATTTTCTAATTTTTTGTGCTCTGACTTTTGCCTAGGTCGCCCTTTCGGGTTTTCGGCCTAGCGAGCCTCTCAAGGATAGTATTTCTTCAACTTGTCCATATTGATCGGTTGTGAGAACTCCAAGCCATCTAGATCCATCAGAACCACAGCCCCACCTGACCAGATAGCTTTGATGATGTAAGGACCAGTCCAATTAGGTTTGAACTTGCCCCTTGGGTCGTGGATGGGAGCTCGGTTGTCTTTGAGCACCAAATCTCCTTCTTTCAGATTCCTGGACTTAACCTTCTTGTTGAAAGCCCGGGCAATTCTGCGTTGATAGCCTTGGATGTGGTACAGTGCTTTCAGTCTTCTTTCATCAAAGAGCATGAGTTCTTCGAATCTGCTTTGCTGCCAATCTGCTTCGGCTATCTGGCATTCAGCCAATACTCGTAAGGACGGAACTTCAATCTCAATGGGTAGAACAGCCTCCATTCCATAGACCAATGAATATGGAGTTGCTCCAGTAGAAGTCCTGATTGAAGTCCTGTAGCCCCACAGAGCAAATGGCAGCTTGTCTGGCCAATCCCGATAGGTTCCCACCATCTTCTGCAGTATATGCTTGATATTCTTGTTGGCGGCCTCAACCGCTCCGTTGGTCTGCGGCCGGTATGTAGATGACTTATGGAAAGCCACATTGTATTTTTCCAACAAGTCTATCACTTCTTTCTTGAAGTGGGAACCATTATCTGAAATTATCTCGTTTGGCACCCCGTAGCGACAGATGATGTTGTTCCTGATGAACTTTGCGACATGCGACGCCTTCAACACCGCGTATGATTGGGCCTCGACCCACTTTGTGAAATAATCTATCGCTACCAGGATAAACTCATGCCCGTTTGACCCCTTCGGGGTAACAGCTCCGATCACATCAATTCCCCAGACTGAAAAAGGCCACGGCGAAGTCATGTTGTACAGTTTTGACGGCGGGATGTTCATGCGATTTGCATGAATTTGACACTTGTGGCATCGCCGAACAAAACTAATGCAATCCTCCTCCATGGTTGACCAGTAGTAGCCCTGTCTGAGGATTTTTCTGGCCAGCATTACTCCATTCATGTGTGCACCGCACTCCCCCCCATGGATGGCTTCCATCAGGCGTTTTGACTCTCCAGCTTCTACACAGAGCTTATGCATTCCCAGATGGCCCCTTTTGTACAGCTTTCCCCCGCAGATAATGAACTGAGCAGCCATTCTTCTGACAGCCCTCTTATCCTTGGCATTTACCCCTAGTGGATACGTCTCCTTTTCCAAGAAGTTCCAGATGTCGTAATACCAGGGGTTGCCGTCTTGAGCCTCATCTATGGCGGAAATTGACTCGTATGCTGGCACGAACTTCTGATCAATAATGACTGGACGCATCCGGACTCCGGACGGGATGTCTATCATAGAAGATAGAGTTGCTAATGAATCTGCAAACCTGTTGTTCTCTCTTACGAGGTGGGTGAAATTTAGCTTCTCAAACCGAGGAATTAGCAGATCAAAGGTTTGGTGGTAAATTATCATCCTTTCCTCCTTGACTTTCCAATCTCCTTTCGTTTGAGACACAACAAGGTTCGAGTCCCCAATGACGTCCAACCGTCTTGCCCCTAGTTCCAGGGCTGCTTCCAGGCCAGCAATACATGCCTCATACTCTGCTTCATTGTTGGAAACTTTGAACCGGAGCTTGAATGCTAAAGGGATACGGGAATCATCAGGTGCTATCAGCAACACCCCTATCCCATACCCATACTGGTTTGACGCTCCGTCAAAGTACATCGTCCAAGTTTCATCTTCGACGTGCAGAATGGCTTCATCTGGGAATAGATACTCAACCGCTTCATCCCCCTCAACCGGGTGGTCGGCAAGGAACTCCGCTACCGCTCTCCCTTTTACTGACTTGCGCGTTACATACTTCAAATCAAATTCGGAGAGCAACAGCAGCCAGCGAGCCAGCCTACCCGTAAGTGCTGGTTTCTCGAAGAGATATTTAATGGGATCCAAACGCGAAACCAACATTACAGAGTGGGCTAACAGGTAGTGCCGCAGCTTCCTGGTTGCCCATACCAAGGCCAAACAAGCCTTCTCCAGCGGTGTATAGCGGGTCTCGTAATCCAGCATCTTTTTGCTCAGATAGTATATGGCCCTTTCCACTTTGTCTTCTGATTCCTGCGCGAGCATACAGCTCATGGTAGTCTCAGTTACCGAAAGGTACAATATCAACGGTCTCCCCGGCTCTGGTGGTGACAACACGGGTGGGCTCTGTAGATACTCTTTGATCTGCTCAAAAGCTGTTTGACATCGGCCGTCCCATTGGAATTTCTTTCCTTTCTTCAGGAGACCAAAAAGTGGTTCACAAGTCAAGGTTAATTTAGAAATAAACCGTCTTATGAATTGCACTTTACCTGGAAAGCCTCGCACCTCCTTTTCAGTCCTTGGTGGTGGCATTTCTAAGATGGCCTTGATTTTGGAAGGGTCGACCTCGATGCCCCTTTGTGTAATCAGAAACCCTAGCATCTTCCCTGCTGTAACACCAAACGTGCATTTCTGGGGATTCAGTCACAGCCGAAACTCTTTGATCCTTTGAAAGAATTTTTGTAAGGCGGTGTAGTGGCCATCTCTATCTTTGGACTTGACAATCATGTCGTCCACATACACCTCGACCTCTTTATGGATCATATCATGCAATATTGTAGTTGCTGCCCGTTGATACGTAGCTCCAGCATTTTTCAACCCGAATGGCATCACTCTATAACAATATGTACCCCACGGGGTAGTAAACGCAGTCTTCTCCCGATCTTCGGGTGCCATTACTATCTGATTATAGCCTGAGAAACCATCCATAAACGAAAGCAAGGCGTGTCCTACCGTGAAATCCACCAATTCGTCAATGTGTGGCAAGGGAAAGTCGTCCTTCGGACTGGCCCTGTTCAAATCTCTGAAGTCTACACAGACCCGAATTCTGTCATCCTTCTTTGGCACCGGAACAATGTTGGCCAACCAAGTTGGGTATTCAGATACCAGCAGGAACCCTGCGTCAATTTGCTTGGTGACCTCTTCCTTGATCTTGAGGGCCCAGTCCGGGCGAATCCTTCTGAGTTTCTGTTTGACAGGGCGGGCCTCGGGATCAAGAGGGATCCGGTGCTGTACAATCTCAGGATCGATTCCAGGCATGTCTTCGTAGGACCACGCGAAAACATCTTTGAAATCTTTTAATAAAGCGACTAAGCGCTCGCGCTCCTCCGAAGACAACGTGGACCCGATCTGGACCAGCCGCGGGTCCTTCTCAGTACCAACATTCACAGTAGTGATTTCATCCATTAAAGGTTTAACAAATCTTTCCTGCTCTTGATCAATTAATCGTTGCAAAACTGGGGGAATTTCTCCCTCATTGTTTTCATCAAAATTTTGAAAATCCTGATTTAAGCAATAAATCAAAGGCACAGAAAAATACTCGGAAACCACATCCACATCATTCTCATTAAATACTTCCAAGCCGTCAGATTCCTCTGTTACAACAGACTCAAAAGAAAATGAAAAAGACGACCTAGACAGGACTGTGGCATCCGGGTTATCACCCCCAGGGATACCGGACTCAGACTCAGTCGAGCTGGAATCTGATTCTGACGCACAAGATTCGGTAGAATCAGATTTCGGCTCACTACCTGACCCGGAACTGCTAGATAAAAAGCCTTCTTCATATTGCCAGATGAGAGAAGGTGCGATAGATGCATCCAAGATCGGCGCTGGAAAGCCCGCAGCTATTTCATCTCCAATCACAGAAACCGAAGAGTTATCCCCCAAGCACTCTTGGCCGATCGGAGGATCTGATAGTAGACTCGCCAGTGCTACCCCCATTTCAAGCTCTGTGCTCTCAGGATCCACTGCTTCACATTGCTCAACCTTAGTTGGTGGGTCTGTCTACGCTTCGGCAACGTCATCCCCAGATAATTGTATGTCGAAGAAGATTTCAAAACCAGGCACGCGCGTCCCCTCCGCGTTTAGCCATGGCTTCGGGAAGCCGCAGAATGGAAAATCTCCCCCCTCCCGGACGAAACGTCCGTTTAGGGTACCCCAGATGGGCCTGTGCATTAACTCAAATGGCTTCCCGGCCTTCTTTGCCCTGGCCCTTCCGGCCATTTCTTTTCCTTTCCTTACCCAATCCTCCTTGGTGGGTAGATAACCCAGTCCAAAGGCGTGAGGGTTGTGTGGCACTTCGGCCAACACTGAGACGCCCTTTCGGCCGCTTCTCCCTAATCCCATCCCGGGGACATGTTTTAGCTTGTTCATGAGGTAGATAGATTGAGCACTAACGTACATGCCCTCATTCACAGCCATGACATTCTGCACCACTTGAGCCTCGGCCAAAGTGAACCCCGACAAAAACACATCCTCCGTGCCGTGCTCGATCTCCAAGACAGGTGTGGACACTTCCAGCGGGGGATGGATTGATGAATTCCCAAAAACGATCGCTACCCCTTTCCCGTGGGGGTACTTTAGCATTTGATGTAGAGTGGAAGAGACTGCTTTGACCTGGTGCAACCACGGTCGCCCCAAAAGTAGGTTAAAGGTTGCGGGAACGTCCAAGATATGAAATTCGATACTGTGTTGTCCTGGACCAACCTTGGTTTGAATTTTAACAGTCCCCATCACTTCTCTGGTGGTATTGTCGTATGCTCTGATTACTTGGGTAGTTGGGACGAAGTCCACGGGTTTCAACCCGATTGCATATGCCGTTCTGGTTGGGCAGACATTAATCGCAGACCCGGTATCAACAAGTACCACCGGTATCCACTTATCTCTACATTCCACAGAAATATAGAGAGGTTTGTTATGACTTGTGCCCTCAGGCGGTAGTTCCTTGTCCGAAAAGGTTAATGCCGAGGAACCTCCTCCCGGAAAAACCAGCCCAACCAGCTGTTCAGGCGTGGTGTCTATGGAGAGTTTGGACTTGTCCATAGCAGATAGGAAAGCTTCTCTGTGCACTCGTGATGCCATTAGCAGTCCCCAGATGGAGATGTCTGCTTGTATCTTTTTTAACTGTTTCAGCACAACTTCATCTTCAATCTGCTTCTCCTTCTGTTTCTCCGCTTCTCTATCCTTCCCGGATGCCTCGGGTTGGTCTAGGTGTGGGGGCTTGAAGTACCGCCCACTTCTTGTCATATGGTCAACCTCATCGAGGTACCAAGTGTCATCCGGTTGATTATTCCCCCAGTCTTCATCCGTGTGGGCAAGACATAAGTCATTGTTTTCCCACCACATTCCATCGGCAGCTAACAGACACCTGTCTGGCTCCGGTTTAGTTGCACTCGCAGTATTCCCTGTCCATATGCTCGCAGCATTTTCTATCTTTGTGCACACAGCACTTTCAGTCCCCTCAGGGCCCTTTGCCTTCCTGGCTCTCTCAGTAGCCTCAAACTTTTCTTGTTCCAACTGCATCGGTACAGCTGGTTGTTTAACAATTCCTGTATCTACAATGCCCATGTCTTGAGCGGAATTCTTAACACCAGCGCTCTCCGGCGATACAACTTGACTTTCGGCCATTCCGGCCACAACTGATACTTCTGCCCCTGCCGGGCTCTGTTCTGGTTGGGCTTCCCCCACTGCATCTGGTTGATCCTCGAGCCATCCAGTGGCCTCCTCTGATCCCTCATAATCGTACCAATTGATTGACGCATCCCCCAGTTCCTGGTCATCGAGAAATTGCAAGTTAGCAAAGTCCTCCTCTACGGCTGTCAGCTCATCTGCCCATAGCCCAGATCCATCCCCCCGGATCATGCATAGCTCTCCTGTCTCTGGCAATTCTACACTTAGCCCAATTCGGCTCGTTGATAGGATGTACTTGCTTGGATCATAGGCTCCCTCAGCAAAACTCTGTCCAGTTCCAGATTCAACAATCTCATTCTCCCCCAAAATCTGCCCTGCCCTGTCTTCGACGGTCACCACCATCGGTTCTGGTTGGGTTTTGGAGATGTCCACCATGCACAAGAAATCAGTGCAATCGGGGAGGAGCACCTCCGGCTTGGGTAGGTGGGTGGGTGTAATATAGATGCTAGGATCGTAAGATGCGACCCCAGTCTGGATAAAATTAATTCTTTTGGGAGGGGGAGGTTGGTTATGTGGTGGGAGAGGGTTGGTTGTGACATTGGGTTTATCAGGAGGCGCGATCACCTGTTTGTCAATAAGATCTTGGATCTCATGACGCAATCTGTAACAACGGTCGGTGTCGTGACCGTGTTGTTGGTGATACGCGCAGTACTTTGACGGGTCGTAAGAGGGGGGGAGTGGATTCGGTAATGGCTTTGGTTCCAGGGGTTTTAAATGATTTTTTCTGATCAATATTCCCAGAACCTTGGTCAGAGGCATATATAGTGGAGTAAAGGTTCTTTGGCCTCGCGGTTGGAATCGGTTGTTTTGTGTGTTGCTTCCGGACGCGCCGGAGAATGGTGTGGCAGTCATGGGCCTTGGAGGGGGAGGGGGAGTGGTGGTGACCATACTAACTTCCGAGGCTCTCGTATTTGCAGCGCCACTCGGGCCCGCATTGTTGTTACGATTGAAGGTCCTCCTCGGTTGTTCTCTGTCGTGGTCAAACAGACCTTGTTTCATTGCATCTTCGATTTGCACCCCCATATCATGTAAATCTGCGAAAGTAGGGAAGGGGACTACAATCATTCTTTGCATCAACTTCGGGTGGAGATTGCGTACAATCATCCGGATTTGATCTTTGTCAGTAGGCCTTAAAGTCATTGTTGACGCCTTTGCCCTCCATCGGATCACAAAGTCCGAGAAAGATTCCTTGGGCTCTTGCCTTGTCGTTTCAAGATCACGGGTTGTGATCTCGATCTGAGTGTTGTACGAATATTGCGCGACAAAGGCCTCATCCATTTCATCCCAATTCTTTTTCACTTCATCTTGTAATCTTGCGTACCAATGGGAGGCCACACCCGACAAGGTTCGGCCAAATAGTGAGAGCTTCTGTGGTCGTGTTAGGCCCATTGGCCGCAAGACATCCGCAAACAGTCGGATATGGACCATGGGGTCGCCGGTCCCGTCAAAGCGGTCGATTTGTGGCATTTTGAACCTATCGGGGAGTGTTACGGCCTCCTCGGTATATCCATCTTCGATATCCGGCATAGCCTTGACTCCTTGGGATTTCTTGAATAGCTTCTCCAGTTTGCTCAATTTCAGAGCTGTATGATCAACCTCGACCTCAAATGGAGAGTCCGGGTGATTGGGTGTATGGACCTTGGATAGTTGTGGTGGAAGCGGGGGCGGAGCTGGCCCCGTTGGAAGATTTGTGTCTTCTTGCAGATTTTGGATAGTCGGCACAGTATTCTGGGTGTTTGGAGGAGCGTTCTGAACAGCAGGTGCCTGCTCAGGTAATGGGGCTCCTGCCGGAGGAGGAATTTGGTGTGAAGCAGATGTTGTACTCTGTTGTTGCAGTCTGGTAATCAGCTCAGCCTGCTGGGTCATAATTTCGGCCTACTGCTTAGCGAGTTCATCCCGGCGAACGGCATCCTGTTGCATGGCCCGCATGGTTTCCTGCATTTGGCGCATCATCTCCTCAACTCCTGTTGGTGCTGTCATACTGTCTTGATTTGTCTGAACTACTGGCAGATCTGTCTCAATGGGGATCTCAATCCAACTGTCCACTGATGGGGGAAACCACTGTTCTGGTGATCTCTGTTCAGATACACTACGCTTTTTCTGCTTCCTTCTAGTAACAGGGGGTAGAGAATGGAACACTGGCTGTCCGTCGATTAGATCCTCAGATCGATGGAGTCGACGACCTCGTGTCCAAAGTGCTTGGGAAATGCCTGCTGGGTTGGAAGCAATTGTGCTAAAAACTGACCTGGCAAAAGATAAATAAAGCGAAAAGGAAATAAATAAACAGATAAACGGGCAGCATAACAGCTTAAAATAAAATGCATGACACACAGTCAATAAGCTGAATAAACACTGTCCTCAAACACTGATTATTATCCCTGTATCACTGTCCCCTAAAACAGAATCTGATATCCGCAGATAACTAATTCTCAAATACTGGCTGATGCCCGCAGGCCTAATACCCATAATACCGAACTGATGCCCGCAGGCCTGATACCAACAATACTGAACTGATGCCCGCAGGCTTGATACTCAAACTCATATACTAATCTGATGCCCGCAGGCCTGATACTGACAATACTGAACTGATGCCCGCAGGCCTGATGCCCAAACTCATATACTAATACATGCATTCCTGTAGAGACGCACTCTAAAGCACATAACAGATAAGTGAGAGCCAAAACACCCCTATATTGGGGTAGGGTTTCCCTGTCCTATTTTGTCAGGAGCTAGGGTTTCACTACGCACGCAGCGGTTTCAAACAACCTATGAACGAGTAAGCAACCTGTCCTAATTTGGAATGGTCACTATGGATCCGAATATGCACTAGGTCGAATGGTCAAAGAGGGTGCCCCGGTAAAACCGGGGTTTGTGTTCCCATACTGGCAGAGCCCACAACCGGTCAGCCTTATGGTCATGCCTTGACAAGACAAGCCTCCGGCAAACCGTTCAGGAATAGCAGATGCCAAACATGGTATCCTAGGCGCACCAATGCAAATGCAATGCAAAGAATCACACAAGTGTAGTCAAAAACAGATATCATGAGTTCGAGTCAAGCTCTCTAAATCCCCAGCAGAGTCGCCAGAAACTGTAGACGTCCCCGAACGCCCCGGGAGGATGAAGTCCCGTTCTGTTCATTTGGGGTCACTACAGCTCAGGACTCTAAAGTTGTCATGGTTCTAAGTCTGAACCAAAGAGTCTAAATCCGGCAAATCGTTTTTAGAAAACTGATTTTTGAAAGAAGTGCCAAACATGGACTGCTTTGCCAGATACAGAGTCGCCACCTAAATATTTTATTTTGGGAAATTTAGGAAACCCTGACTCGGTGCCAAAAGGCCACGTGTCCGTCATCACCAAAGTTGCCTCGGCTCGGGAACTTGGGTACGATTGGGGAAGGTCACTTCGTGAGCACCCCCGCTCGCCCGGTCATAGACCGGCCTCTACTAACCATGATATCGATTTTTGAAAACAATGTGAGTTCTTATTCTGGTTTATTAGCCTAGATTACTATGTGATGCGCACAACACACAAATATAGACCGGGTCGCCTGAATTGGAACGAAACATTTTAGGTTTGTTTTTGAAAATGGTTTGCTACCCGCAGGTAGGCTTTAAAACATTTGATAATTTATTCCAATTTAAGTAACCCAACCTCCACCCACAGGCATTCAGGCAGTTATATCATATAAGCACATAGCCTCATGGTAAGCATGCTATTCATGGCAGCACTCACACGCATGCAAGGATGCTAAAGCATAAAGCTTACCGAGTACTCCAAGCCAAAATAGAAACTCATTAGAAATCATGCATGAATCCTAAGTATACAGAAATGCCTAATGCAATACATGCAAAAATGCAACTATAGTAGGCTCGGCTATTCTAAACATGGCATATGGAATGCTACAGCTAACATGTATTCAATTTGGAATTGAAAGCACGATGCAGTTAGTATGATGCGCCGAGCTTGGTGCATGCAATACAGATGAATGATGCAAACATGCTGTCATACTGTATGCTAATTTAAATATGCCCTAATCTAACCATCATAAGCGGATAAATAAAAGGGAAGAAAGACGTGGGGTTGGAGGACATACATCACACTCACGCACGCTTATTACAGTTATGCCCTCGCGCAGAGGGTCCGAATAAATAATACAGTCCAAATATTACAATCCCGAATAAAAGAATATTACAGTCCAAAATATTACAAAATCCTAATTAATTAACAAATTAACTAAGAAAGAAAATAAAACTGGCGTGCAAGCCAGGGACTGCCTTGCTTCTGATGGATGATGCATATCCGGGTTGTCTTGCGCGGAAATCCACCGGAATGCCCCAAATAGCCTCTGTTTACACCTGTTCTTGAAATGCGTGCCAAGCCCCAAAAAATTGTTGATTCTTTGTTTTGCTGCAACAGAGAGCAGGAAAGGGGCATAGCAATGTATTTGCACAGATATATGTATGTCTCGATCCTCGTGCCACCAATCACGCATACCGAGGCATGATGGCCGAGGAGTCGAAATGCACAACTCAATATAGGATGAATGCACATGAAACTACAGCTAAAACCTAACTCCATCATGGATAATCCGGAGTGTCGGTGACTGGGGAATTGAGATACATTTCGTCACTCGGAGTACGAAATGTACCTCGTTTCCCGTGCCCGGGCTAACTCCTATCCCGAACACGATGCAATATGCATGATATGCATGAAATGCAACTAAGATACAATCCTAACATACACAATGCTATGAAAATGATATGCCTCGAAATGCGTGCACACAAGCACGCAAACCGAGAAAATGACAGAATGCAATCTAAGATACAACCTAGTATGTACTATGCTGTGAAAATGATATGCCTCGAAATGCGTGCACACGTGCACGCAAATCGAGGTGACGGTATACGCAATGCAAGTGTCTAAAATGGCATGGAAAAGGTAACATGGACTTACACTAACATGAGAGAGCCTCAGCCACACTCACATAAGAAGTTGGTTGATGAAAATGAAGTGCCTCGAAATGCGTGCACACGGGCACGCAAACCGAGGCGATGGCATACGCAACGCACATGACATGAAAACATGATATGGACTTATACCAACATGAGTGAGCCTCAGCCACACTCACATAGGATATCGGTGAATAAAAAATGAAGTGCCTCGAAATGCGTGCACACGGGCACGCAAACCGAGGCGATGGCAGAATGCGATGTAATGACATGAAAACATGATATGGGCTTATACCATCATGAGTGAGCCTCAGCCACACTCACATAGGATGCCGGTGAATGAAAATGAGGTGCCTCGAAATGCGTGCACATGGGCACGCAAACCGAGGCAATGACGGAATGTGATGAAATGACATGGAAATGGCATGCAATCATTCTAATGGAATTTCAGCACTAAAATATGGGGGAAAACAGTCCCGAAATGAGGCGAAATGACATGAAATGCAAGGAATTGTCCCGAAATGCGAATTTAGGCACCCGAAATGGCCTATAGCTATGCCAAACATGCACAACATGGACATGCAATGCAAAGACAGAAGCTAGACAGTCCCAAAAAAGGCACTTTCATAGTTATAAACATGGCCAAACAGCAAGCATAGGTATGGCAAAAATGGCATGCAAGAATAGGGGCCAAAAGAGGGGTAATGAAGCAAGTGATATAAGAAAAACCCAAACTGAAAAATTTCCTTCTACAACATTGAAGAGGGACCGAAAATATGAATATTTACAGTATATGGAAGCCTCAAAATCAGTATACAAACATGATAGAAATGTGATGCAAAATGAGGCTCAAAAGTGGCTATAACATGAACTATGCAAAATATTCACCAAATAGTCGAAGACCCTTAATAAAACATGTAGAATGGGCCAAAATAGGACTATTTCCAGAACTGTAAAATGGCCAAAAACAAAAGCATGGTAGGCTAACTAAACATGCAAGAATGGGGAATAAAAGAGAGATATAACATGAAGTGACCTATGGAGGTCCCAAACCATGAAAGGACCTAAATGAAACATGAAGTATGGACCAAAATAAGCACTTTTTCAGAACTGTAAAATGGCCAAAAACAAAAGCATGGTAGGCTGCCATTGCATGCAAGAATAGGGAAGAAAAGAGGAGTATAAAGGTAGGTATAACATGGAAGTCCCAAATGGTGTTGAGCCCTTCTTCAATGTTGAAGAGGGGCTCAAAATAAGCCTAATATCAGTTTAAAATATGCTCAAAAAAAGATTACTCATGGGCCAAAAATAGCATGCAAGATCATGACATATAAGAGGATCAATGAAGCAAATGTATCATGGAGGGCTCAAACAGGGTTGAGCCCTTAATGAAAAGTGAAGATGAGCTCAAAAGAGGGCCCTTTTCAGTTAGGGCCGGAGCTTGAAACAAAAAGCAAGTGAGGCTTACAAATGGATCAAGAAAAGGGGTCAAAGAAGAGAAAGGTTACTCACCCTTGAAGACTAAGACTTTTGTTGCTTCTTGGATCAATTTGCAGCTTCTTTAACCTTTGAGAAACCTTCCTTGTTGCTGGAAATGAGGTGGTGGTGGTAGAGCTTGGTGGTGTAGAAGAAATGGTGCTTAAGGACTTAAGGTTTTTCAAGGAAATGAGAGGTATAGAAATGGAGTTGTGTATGGAAGCTTGAAGATGAAGTTTTCTAACCTCAACAAAGGATATATCTTGCTTGCTATATAGGCCAACAAGGGGGTGTAAAGGTGGGGGAAAAGGAGACAAACTTTCCCCCACAAAATATCCCCCGGATAAAGATCTTTTCTGGGGGATAAAGCCTCACAGCTGTAAAGTGCACAGTGCAAGGAATACGGCCGGCCTGTTACTTTTGCTCCAGGTGGCCGGCCGGCCACACCCCCTAGCCGGCCGGCTAGGGGTCAAAAGGGTCAAGTAGATTTTCTGGCCGGCCACCAACTGATGGTGCCCTCCTATGTGTGTACATCACAACCATGTGGTTAAAAGTCCAAGAAAGTGGGTTCAAGGGGTTCAACATTAGCTCGGAAAGAGGGGGTCAAAAGGGTCAAGTAGAATTACTGGCCGGCCACCAACTTTTAGGGTCCTCTCATGTGTGTACATCACAAATATGTGGTTCAAAGTTCAAGAAAAAGGGTCCAAGGGGTTCAACATTAGCCCGGAAGGAGGGGGTCAAAAGGGTCAAGTAACATTACTGGCCGGCCACCACTTTTTAGGGTCCTCCCATGTGTGTACATTACAAATATGTGGTTCAAAGTTCAAGAAAAAGGGTCCAAGGGGTTCAACATTAGCCCGGAAGTGTGAAAAACGGGCGTCGGAGGGCGTCGGAGGATGTATAACTGGTTTCCGCAACAATTGCTGGCCTCCCACCCTTCAGTGACCTCCCCGGTGATAAAACAGAGGTACCTGCCAAAAATGAACGAAAACCGTTGCAAAACGAATGTTCGGGGACCAAAACACGTAGTTCGAGGTCCCGAAAATGGGCTGTTAAGCACCGAAAGTGGCATTCGGCCACGAAGTGGGTTTCTCAGACCCCAGTGTCCCTCAAAAGGGAGTAGAAAGGAAGTATGCCAAAAATCAGAACAAACGGAGATGGTTAGGCGGTCCCGAACCGAGGCACACGGCCTGACGGCTCCGAAAACCGGGAACCGGACTCCGAAATGGGCAAAATGGCCTACGGCCACCAAATGTAGCCTACGGACATTGAGAGTTGGTCTTTGGGACCTCTCTCTTCCCTCAGGAAAAGAAACAAAGAAAACCGAGTCTGGTTCGCAAACCGAGACAAGGCACAGAAGAGGGTTCGGAAGTCCGGAGGCAGGGCTCACGGCCGCAACTCTGAAACTTCTGAACAAGCACATTATGCAGCATCACCAAGCGCTCAGTCGGTGACGTCTGAGTCTTAAGGTCGGTCAAAAATGGGGTGTCTACAGGCACATACCAGCAACCCAAATTACTATTTTTCCCTGTCTCCTGATGAATAATTACGAGAGAATGTATTTTTTAATTTTGCAATGTGATTTATTTTTCAATGTAATTTTGAGTATTTCATATTTAAATTTACGGGTGCATTATATTTAAATATTTTTTGGAAATTTTACAAATTTTTTTTTCATTTTTTATATTTGTCTAGTCAGGTATAATGTAAATATATAATTTTTTTTTTTTTTAACAAACAGTTGAAAAAAGGTCACAAAAGACAAAAAATAAACAAAAAAATTATTAAAAAAAACTTATATCCAAACAATACCTACAAACTTGGAGGGAAAGTTGGTTGAGATTAGTTAAAATAGTAATGACCATTGGTGCACAATTACTATAATTTGGCAAAATAGCACTATTCATTGCCAAATTATAGCAATGGCAATGCTATTTTGACAAACACCATTGGAGATGCTCTTAAGTGTGTAGACTTTGGAGTTTCTTCTCCATAGATTGGACCAATATTACTGTGCGTTCATGAGCTCCCTTTATATGGGTAGATTCTTGTAGAGCATTAATGTTGGTAGACTTGCACGGTAGTTCACACATGAAGGGAAAATTGTTAGAACATATATCATGATACAGACATAAAAAATACATGTAATGTGTACATATCATATTTATGATAAATTTTTAAAGAGTATTTTCATCATAAATATGATACGTACACATTACATGCACATTTTTTCGTGCACATTTTTTCGTTTGTTTTGTTAACAAAATAAAGATATAGAGGTTAGATTGAAAACTTTTAGAAGATAAAGAGGATACATTGTATCAATATTTAGTTTGAGGGAATAAAGCGAAAAACGATTATAGTTGAAGGGGGTAATTTTCCTAAATTAAAAAGCATCTATTGAAAAAAAAAATGCTTAAAAGTTATTTTATCAGTTAAATAAAATTTTGTCATGTTTAGTGAATTGTTTCAATTTTTCATAAATAATCGAAGAACAATTCAAAATATATATATATATTAAACACCAAATATTTTTTAAAAAATTACTTGGAAACAATAGGAAATGTTTATTGTGACAAAAATTGGATAAATTATACTTTGCTTCTTTTAAATATATATATATATATATATATATATATATATGATCACTTTCTCACTTTGACTCTTTAAATTTATTTTTTTTTACTTTAACCCTTCATGTTTTAAATTTTTTTCACTTTACTCCTAGATGTTAAAAATTAAATAGAAAATGCCATAATAACTGTCACATAACATAAAAAAATTATTATATTAGAGTTTAAATTTATGTTAAAGGTGTACGTTATAAGTAATAAAATATTTTTATACCATGTAATTTTTAATGTGTCATTTTTTGTTTAATTTTTAACAAAAATTAATTTTAAGGATGAAGTGGCCAAACACGAAAGGAGCAAAGTGTAATTTACTGCCAAAAATTTATGCATTAAACTATTGGGCCAAAACGGGTCGGGTTGATTTTGGTGATGCAACAGGGCTTGTTTGTTGGATTGCATCGTCTGCTTTGCGAATTGAATTCATTTCTTTTCCAAGACTTTTGAGAGTCGTATCCGCGGAAATTGAATTTCTTCTTTTTTTAAGACTATCGCGTACTAACTTGACACGCATAATACGACCAAATCTATAGACAATTGCAAAGGCTAAAAAAATAAAATTCAAACATTCAACAAGTTAATGGCATCTCCATCAAACACATCAAATTCTCCTCTTAACTATTTAAGTAATGTTAGGAATCATAAAAAATATCATGAAAATAATTATGAAAGATTCTCTACTTTTAAATTATATATACAATAAAACATCACACATTAATCAATGGATAAAAAATCTTCACGATACATTTTATGATATTTTTTTCAGAATTCCTAATATTATTCTAGCTATTTTACCAAAAAAATTCATTAAACAAATACTCCATCAAGCTAGCCTTTCCAGTTGCCAAATCTGTTGAGCCTCAAATCCTCGCCACAAGTAGCTAGTCATTAGGCCTCAACAAATATATTTAAATAATAAAATATTAGACAAGCATTACACGACAATTTTTTTGAAATTTAATTTTGTTCACATATTTGATAAGTGTATAAACCAACCAATTTTTTTTATTACTTGAATTAATGGGGTATTTTAAATGATCATGTGTAAGAACAAAATAGTTTTTCTCGTACAAAATTGTAATCATACTGTAAAACAAAGAATGAATTGAAAAAGAAAATCAAATTGAAGTGGATAAGAAATAGAGATGAAGTGATATAATTTATATTAGAAAGATATGACCGTTAAAAAAAAACGCACGTTGGAAAAGTGTCTGTTTAAAAATATCTTATCGAAAGTTGAATTATTGAAAAGTGTTAGTTTAAAAATATATGATTTTTAGAAAAAAAAAATTTAAAGAAATAATAAAATAAAAATATTTAAATAGAATAGAAAATTTGTTAGAGGATGCATTTAAAAAAGTGATTAGCTAAAATAAAAGGTAAATTTTAAGTTAAAATTTGACTAAAACTTTGACTATTTTGATAAAGATGCTCTAATAGGGCATGAAACCATGTTAAAATTAAAAAAATTCATGCAACAAATATCATTTGTATATGTAAAACTCATTATATTAAAAAAAAAAATTAATTAATCACTACAATAATGAATGTTTGGGGGGCAAAATTTAGGAACAAGGTCACTTTTTAAAGATAAAATATTTCCGTTAGTAAAAGTGTCATTTTTGTATTTCTAGAGATGAAATTGAACAGTTACTGATAAATTACTATATTTTTGGATCTTTTTTTTTTTTTTTTTTTGCTCTCAAAAAGTAAATTTTTTTTGGTACCAAATTGTTCTGTACCTAAAAATGTATTTTGTAGTAAATTTTGTCTTTCGAAGTCTTTCTTTTTGAAATTTTGGAATGACTTTTTAAAGACAACCCTCTTAACAATATTAATTGGTTCCCAAATATTTTTTGGAGGCAAAATTTTCACTTTGCAGACAAGAAAGTTTAGTCTTCTAAACTATTATATGTTGTAGTAAATTAATGTTAGTATATATAAAAAGATTTATTAAAATATGTAAACGAAACAAAATTATGGTGTACATTCCCAAAAAAGGCACACCCTTAGAAATGTGACGCCATTTTGTGGTATCGACTATGGTACTATGTGATAAAAGTTACAATTGGGCGAATTCATAGTGCACATTTCTGAAGTAAAGGTCATGAATAATTGTGATTATGTTATGAGTGATATGGTTTGAATGCAACAAATCATTTATGGTGATAAATGTTACAATTATTTTGCTGAGAAAAGTCCTTTAATCTTTGCTGCCAAAAGTTATGGTTATATTATGATAACGTGCATACGGTATGATCTTTTGTAAGAATATGCACTGTAGCAGCTCTAATGTAAAAAATATATAAAATGTGCATTAATTTTTTAATTTTTTTGACATAATTTGTTATTTAACCAATGCTTAAAGGACAGTAATTAGAAAGACACTTAGGCCCTGTTTGGGGTGTTGATTTTTTGGCTAAAATAACTCAAAAATCCAAATATTCAATCACATCACTTTGTATTTTTTTACAAGTCTTTTCATTAAAAAATAAATAAATAAATCAACTAAAATAATCACTCCTCTTAGAGCATTGAACAATTTCTCCACTTCCCAAACATTCTTTGAATGTTAATTAAAGAAAAAGGAAAATCAATGGGTAAGAGGCATATATAGAGATATCAAGTGAAATTACTTTTATTTTATTTTATTTTTTCACCTGCCCATTTTGCATGCTATCGTCATGTTGGTGAATGTTGATAAAAATGAAACCTTTGGGATGAAAATAAAGACCTAGTTACTTCATTGACGACCAATTCAATTTCTAACCCATCTCTCTACAAGTCAATAGTCAAAATCTATAATATCAAAGGTAAGACATGAAAAATCTTCAAGTCATATATACCACTTGATGGCATAATGTTGCATATAAATATCCCACAGATGCTGCATATAGTTCTACCAACTCATTGCTTGCCTAAAACAACAAGATGATGAGACCTCTAAACATTGTCTTCTTAGCCATTCTTGCATTGGTTTTTCTTCTAAGCATGATCAAACCTCATGAAGCTAGTAGAGTCTTAAATGAAAAAAAAGAAAATCTTGTGTTACCGTCTCTGCGGGTTCCGGTCCCCCCTTGGGGACCAAATCCCCCCACCTACGTCCCAACACCTAGCACCAAAGCTAGTACCATCAACCAGAAAAGCTTTGCAGGTCATGTTATGCCTCCTCCTGAAGCAGAAGACTGGATAAAAAATGAAAATAATTTCCTACGCTCGATGAAAAGGAGTCCAGCCCCTTCTACGGGATCAAATCCCCCTACCTACATCCCAACACCCAGCATCAAAGCTAGTACCATCAACCAGAAAAACTTTGGAGGTCATGTTTTGCCTTTTCCTAAAGCAAAAAAGTGGATAAAAAAAGAAAATAGCTTGCTACGCTCTATGAAGAGGAGTCCGGTCCCTTCTAAGGGACCAAATACCCCTACCTACATCCCAACACTTGGCATCAAAGCTAGTATCATCAGTCAAAAAAACTTTGCAGGTCATGTTATGATGACTCCTCCTGAAGCAGAAGAGTGGATAAAAAAAGAAAATAGTTTGCTACGCTCTATGAAGAGGAGTCCGGTCCCTTCTAAGGGACCAAATCCCCCGACCTACATCCCAACACCTCATATCAAAGCCAGTACCATCAGTCAAAAAAATTTTGTAAGTCATGCTATGCCTCCTCCTGAAGTTGAAAAGCTGATAAAAAAGAAAAATAATTTACTACGCTCTATGAAGAGGAGTCTGGTTCCTCCTTTGGAACCAAATCCCCCCACCTACATTCCAACACCTAACATCAAAGTTAGTACCATCAGTCAAAAAAGTTTTGCAAGGTCATGCTAAGCCTCGTTCTGCCAACCCACAACTCATGGTTCCCTTAGGTGTGGCCACAAATTAATTCTAAATATTATTAACTGATCAGAACTCATTGACAATATCACTATACCTTTACCTTAGTGTCTAAAAATAAGTCAGACAAAACTGACTAGAATAATAAGACTGGTGCAAACCAAATTGTAATATTTTTTCCAATTCTTTATTTGTTGTTGGGTTGGGTGTATCATATGTACTAATGGTGCTATAGAAAACGGACAAGACAAAAGAATGCATTTTGGTTTGTATTTTTTGTAGTGATTTGATCATGGTAGAAGAATAAAAAAAAGCTATCTTTTGCTTCTTGCTATATGCTATTATTGTTGCTGCTGCTAAAGATCTTTTGTGTAGGTAATTTTCTACAAAATGCACTCATTATTGAAGTAAAAAGTTAAACATTGTCAAGAATTTTACTTAGAATGATGAAGTATGGTTGAAATTTAATTGATATATTATAAGATTTATACATAAAAGTGAATCTGGATTATATATTGATATTTTTAAGTAAAAATTTTAATCATACGGTGTTGCTCTTACTAAAATAAAAATGACAACTTGTAAATCAAATTGTCATTTACGGTATTTTTGAAATTGTAAGCACTAAAAAATGGTGTACTACTACAATTAGGGGTGTGTGCAGTGCAGCTCAAGAGGTTTAAGAGTAAAACTACAAATCGATTATCAGATTGTCGGATTAGCGGATTGACAAATTGCGGTTTGGACAGTTTTTGGCGGATTGACGGATTGAAGAATATTTTGACTTTTTATCATACATTTGCATAATATATAACACTAATTTGTATAATATATTTATATATATATATATATATATATATAACACAAAGTAATTTTGCATAATATGTTTCATATATATAACTACTAATTTATAATAAATTTCATATCTTAAATTTCTCTCATACTTATTTTTACTTTGATATTTCATTGGATGTTAAAAATATATATGTATTTACTATAGCGGAGCAGAGCGGTTTGGAAGGCAGATTATAAATTTTAAAGTTTAAACCACGGTTAATGGTTAGAGCGGTGCCGATTGATGCGGGACGGTGGTGTTTAAGTAGATTGGATAATGTTTTACACAGCCCTAACAACAACATATAATGGTATTAGGGACAAGATTTTTTTGTCTCTCTAAGTGACAATTTTGTTATAAAAAATATTAAGAGTCCTCTCGAAAAGTAAAAAAAAAAAAAAAAAAAACTGATTATGTATTTGAAAACATTGCTAATAAATGCATTTTTAGAAACGGAAAAAAAAAATACACATGCCAAAAATATTTACTTTTTGAGATGAAAATTTTGGTTAAAAAAGAAAAAAAGACAAACAAAAAATTGCACTTCAGTGCAAGTTTCTAAAAGAATTTACAAATCAATAGAAAAGTTTATCAATTTTAATAATCAAAATTATAAGTGTTTTTCAAGAATTTGTATATATTTGGTAGAAAAACCATTGATTTGTAATTTCTCATAAAAAATGGGTAAATTACACTGCTAGTCTCTATACTTTGATTCGTGTCATTTTGGTTCCTATAATTTTAATTGAATCGATTTTGACAATAAATTTTGTATTTTGTCTAAAATTGATCCAATTGTTAGCATTTTCTATGGCAAATATCCACATAAATGACAAGTGTCATGCTTGTAAAAGCAAAATTATAAATTTGATCAATTTAGTGAATTAATTTCAACAAATTTCGTAAAACATTTCTGTCAAAAACCCTAATGACGTAATCAATTGGACCAAATTGATGTAAAATCTAAAATTAAGGGTCAAAATTAAACCAATTGAAACTATAAGGATTAAAATGACACAAATAAAACATAAGGACTATCAATGTAATTTGCTCACAAAAAAAGAAAAAGAAAAAGAAAGTAATTCATCACTAAATGTAGTTTTTGTTTTTTTTGGTTTTTTTGAACTACACTGACGTCTAGTTTGGTCACTAAAAATAAAACAATGACATTTTTAAAAACTAAAATATTTTCCTTTTCAAAAAGTAATTTTATTTTAAAATTTTTATTACTAAAATCTTAATGTAACTAGTCTGCTAGTCTGCTTGTCTTTGTACAATGTGTTCCAAATCACCCCCAAGGCATTATTTGGCATATCCTATATTAGCACATTTTTTTTAATTATTATTTTATCTTTTTTAGGTCACATTAACTCTCTATTTTTTCACACAAATTTTGGTAAAAATTCAAAAAAATATACTTATTTAGATAATCTTAAACACCCTCTTGAAAGGTTTAGCAAATTCTAGCGTCAAACTATAGTATTTATGGGCCAAATTGTTTGAAAACAATAGAAATTAAAGTAAAATTTGGATCAAAATATAAGAGTGAAAAATATAAGGGACAATTACAAGAAAACCTTAAGATTGGATTTTTGTAACAAAATAAACTTTAAAGTTCCTAATCTTTCCCCTTTTCCCCCCACCCCCTTTGACCCCCTCTCTCTCTCTCATTGGTTATATTTTCTTTTTCTTTTTCTTTTTTTTCCTGCTCCTCCAATCACCACCCGCCACGTGGCAAAGGGGGTGAGGGAGTTGTAACGCCCTCAAAATAAACCCATAATAACCATAACATTAACATGCATTTATAAAAGAAACTGAATCATTTGAGTTATTCATCAGAGTATTCTTATTGAAAGACATCACATGTAACATCCTGCAACATCAAAATAAATGCCCTAAGGGCTTACATCTTTCCAAGCTAACACTTGGACACAAAAAGGATGAGTACTAACTCATTTACAAGTTAAGCCCTAGGCTTGAATGTTTACATGAAATCTCAAAAATAACAAAATAAAACATATAACTAAAGACAAGTCTTCAAAATCCCAAACACCAAATCCTTCCAGGCTAAGTCCGTGGAGGTAGCTTATCACCTGAACCTGAAAATGATGTTCCCATAAAGGGTGAGCCACAGCCCAGTAGAAAAATACTAAACCAAATATAAGCATTGATTAAAGCTATAGCATTCAATAGATGGTTAACTAAGATAACCAATTTTACCATTATACAGTCTCATGACACTAATGTCTAAGACACATTTCACTTTCCATTATTACCAACATGGCTCAGAACCTGGCCAAACTTACAACAGTGAAATATATATCATATTCACATTACTTCCAATATCAACAAAACAAATGAGACTCATGCTCATATCAAAACACTTCATACTTCCCATTTGATACACATTTTAGTGCTGTATCAATAATCATGTAAAAACACTTCAATATAATAAGCACACATAAAAATGGTGCTAATGGAGTCCATCCCCTATCTCCTCCGAAACAAAAATCCGGTTTAGAGGTCCATCCCCTATCTTCCCCTAAACCGTGGAGTACATCCCCTATCTCCTCCCACACAAAACAATGTATGCAAATGCAATGCTCAAACAATACACGTATTTTCTGTATTAATGCAATAGTCAAAATTAATGACTTAACCAATGTGATTAGTTTCAGTTATTCCTAATCCACATGCAATGTCTACAACAATCACGACTATCCTCCACCGATAGCCCAAAACAGTTATTTCTAGACTGGAAATAAATATATCAACAATTTAATAGGTGAGTGATTTAAATCATCCAACTACACCATTTAATCTATGAATTCATCAATTTCATGAATTTAACCAAATTCCCCAATTCCCTTAAATTAATTTTACAAATTAATTAATTTACACAACTAGGGTTTTTCCCAAAATTATCTAAGTGACCTCAACATCTTAAAATACCAAAACTTAGAACAAAGCTTATAGAATAGAGTAGGAAATCCCTACCTTGAAGATCACAACTAAAATAGAGAAGATGGAGATGATGACCCAAAATCCAAAGTGCTCCAAATCCTCTCTTTTTCAGATTAAAAGAAAGATCTCGTGAAGCTCTACCTTTCTTCCAAAGGAACTAGGGTAGAAGACCACCGGAAATAGATCAAATCTTGGAGAGAAGGTAAGAGTAGAGAGAGACTCTCAAGGGGCGGTTTTTAAAAGTTAAGAGATGAAAAGGTAGGTCAAAAAGTGATCAGAAAAATGAAATCACGGACTGATGTAGTCGACTCTACGCTCGAGCGTAGAAAGACCCGCTCGAGCGTAAGACACAGAATCATGCTCGAGCGTGAAGAAAGCCGCTCGAGCGTCGATTGCACCCTTTCAGAAGTTTTGCAGGCGCTGCACCCGCTCGAGCGTCAAACTCCCAGCTCGAGCGGAGGAGCAAAAACAAGGGATCACGCTCGAGCGTAAAAACTACCGCTCGAGCGGAAGAACTGCAGAGCAAAATACTGGGAGATGGAAAATCCCGCTCGAGCGTCAAAACTCCCGCTCGAGCGGAGAAGCAACAACGAAGGGCCCGCTCGAGCGTTAAAACTCCCGCTCGAGCGGAGAAGCAACAACAAAGGGCCCGCTCGAGCGTTAAAACCTCCGCTCGAGCGTGAAGGCCAAAATCTGGGCATCACCTATTGGCATCAACAATCAACCAACCTGTAACAGACCCGCCCAACACAACCTATAATTCAAATACTAAGAGATTAAAGGACAACAACAACCAATAAGTAATGACAGGATCCACGGAACCTAAGTCCGGATACAATAATCTAAAGAGAAAAGACCGGGGTCGCTATAACCTCCCCCCCTTAAAAGAATTTCGTCCCCGAAATTAAGCACAAGGTTTTAAAAAAAAACAAGTTTTCTCAAATTCCAACAATATGTTAACTCAATAATAAACAACTTGACCCAACACCGGCCATTCCATCTCTCAACTAAGAGGCATGCCACAATATGCAAAACAAACATATATTTCAACCTGCATTAACACTATGCAATTTTCTTTCAATTTCAACAATTTTCAATATATTAAATATATACAATGTTCCATTAAACTTCCATTTCGAGGTAAGTTCCAAAATATTTCCATTAACCAAAACATTCTAAATGTTTTACAGCTTAAGACATATATAGAAAGCTTTAAGGTTTGACAATATTACAAAATCCAACTACAAGATTACAAATCATTAAACATGTCCGGATATTTCTCACGGACTTCCAACTCACGTTCCCATGTGGCTTCCTCCACCCCGTGATGTTTCCATAAAACTTTCACCAAAGGAATGGTCTTGCCTCGCAAGACTTGATCCCGCTTATCCAAGACCCTAACCGGTCTCTCTTCATACGAAACATCCTCATCAACTACTAAATCGGTCCAATCCAATACATGTGATGGATCCGGCTCATACTTCCGAAGCATACTCACATGAAACACGTCATGTACTCCGGATAACTGCGGCGGCAAAGCTAAACGATAAGCAGTCTCACCAATCCTCTCAAGGATCTCAAAAGGACCAATGAATCGAGGGGACAACTTCCCGCTCTTCCCAAACCTCATCAATCCCCGTCTTGGTGATATCTTCAAAAAGACGTGATCACTCACCTCAAACACCAAAGGTCTTCTCCTACGGTCGGCGTAAGATTTCTGACGACTCTGGGCTGTAACAAGCCTCTTACGGATAAGCTCAACCTTCTCCGTCGTTTCCCTCACTAACTCCGGACCCAACAGAGGTGCATCACCCACCTCGGCCCAACAAACAGGAGACCTACACGGTCGGCCGTATAAGGCCTCAAACGGTGCCATACCGATACTAGACTGGAAGCTGTTGTTGTAGGCAAACTCCACCAAAGGCAAGTGCCTCTCCCACGACCCACCAAAGTCAAGAACACAACCCCGAAGCATATCCTCAAGGATCTGAATAGTACGCTCGGACTGCCCGTCAGTCTGAGGATGATAAGCTGTGCTAAAGGTCAACTTAGTGCCTAAGGCACTCTGCAAGCTCTGCCACAACCTGGCAGTAAAACGAGGATCTCTATCTGAAACGATCGTCACGGGAACCCCGTGTAACCTCACTATGTCCCGAATATATAAATCGGCCAGATGATCAACTGAATCTTTAACACGCATAGGAATAAAATGCGCCGACTTAGTCAACCGGTCCACAACTACCCAAATAGCATCACTACCCCGTTGAGTCCTCGGAAGACCCACAACGAAGTCCATAGTGACATGTTCCCACTTCCACTCGGCAATAGGCAAGGGTTGCAACAAACCCGCTGGCCTCTGATGTTCGGCCTTCACTTGCTGACAAGTAAGGCACTTAGATACGAAAGCTGCCACATCTCTCTTCATACCCCGCCACCAAAACTGGCGACCCAAATCCCGATACATCTTAGTACCTCCCGGATGCACCGCAAGGCGTGAATGATGAAACTCTCGGAGTACCTCCTCTCGATGAGACTCCGGCACAAATAGACGGTCTCGGTATCTCACACTCAGGTCGGGATACACCGTCAAACCTTTCTCAACCTTCCCACCAGAAATCTTCTCACGGAGGGATTCTATCTCAAGGTCGCCCCTCTGAGCCTCTAACACTCGAGTCACAAGTGTAGGTTGCGCAACAACAGAAAACAAGGCCGCAGCCTCAACGGATTCGCCCAGAAACAAATCAAACTCTCCAAGTGCACCTAACATCTCCCACTCTCGGATGGCTATACTAGCTATGTCACCAACAGGTTTCCTGCTAAGGGCGTCGGCCACCACATTGGCCTTTCCCGGATGATAATGCAATTCAAAGTCATAATCCTCAATAAATTCCATCCACCTCCTCTGCCTCAAGTTCAAGTCTTTCTGTGTAAACAAATATTTCAGACTCTTATGATCCGAGAATACCTCAAATCTCTCACCATAAAGATAATGCCTCCAAACCTTCAAGGCAAATATCACAGCTGCTAACTCTAGATCATGCGTAGGGTAATTCTGCTCGTGAATTTTCAACTGACGTGAACCATAGGCAACTACTTTCCCTTCTTGCATTAATACACAACCCAGACCCTCTCGTGAGGCGTCACAATAGACTGCATAACCCAACCCTCTCTCTGGAATAATCAATACTGGAGCGGTAGTCAGTCTAACTTTCAACTCCTGAAACGACTTTTCACAAGTCTCACTCCATACAAATTTAACTCCCTTCCGAGTCAGTCTAGTCAACGGTGATGCTAACCTGGAGAAGTCTTTCACAAACCGACGGTAATACCCAGCTAACCCCAGGAAACTGCGGATCTCAAACACACTCTTAGGCTGTGCCCAATCTTGCACTGCCTCTACCTTGGATGTATCAACAGACACTCCTTCACCGGATACCACATGGCCTAAGAATTTGACTTCTCTCAGCCAGAACTCACACTTCCCAAACTTGGCATACAGCCTATGGGCTCTAAGTAACTCAAGCACCACCCTCAAGTGTGCCTCGTGCTCCTCCTCAGAAGGCGAATAGATAAGGATGTCGTCCACAAAAAACGACTACAAACTGATCCAAGAATTCCCGGAAGATCCGGTTCATCAAGTCCATAAAGACTGCCGGTGCATTGGTGAGCCCGAATGGCATTACCAAAAACTCATAATGGCCATACCGCGTACGGAATGCCGTCTTCGGAATATCCTCTTCCCTGACCCTCAACTGGTGGTAACCCGATCTCAAGTCTATCTTTGAGAAACAACGGGAACCCTTCAACTGGTCAAACAGGTCATCGATACGAGGCATAGGGTACTTATTCTTAACCGTAGCCCGATTCAATTTCCGATAATCTATGCAAAGTCTCAAAGCACCACCTTTCTTTTTAACAAAGAGGGCCGGTGCTCCCCAAGGCGAAACACTAGGACGTATAAAGCCTTTATCTAGCAACTCCTGGAGTTGGATCTTCAACTCAACTAACTCAGCTGGGGCAAAACGATAAGGTGACATAGAAATCGGCGCCGTGCCGGGCATTAGGTCAATAGAGAATTCAATCTCTCGATGCGGTGGCAAACCAACAAGATCCTCAGGAAAGACGTCCGAGTACTCACAAACCACCCTTGGCAACACAACCTGGGTCTCATCATCCTCACTAATCAAAAGGTTAGCAAGTAGCCCACTAAGCTCACTCCTTCCTCGTCGAACATACCCCGGTGGCAACACATCACCAACCCGGTCCCCCAGAAAATGAAAATACTCTCCGCTCACGGTACAACAAGTGACCCTCTGGCGGTAGCAATCAATAACTGCCCGGTATGACGATAACCAGTCCATACCCAAAATAACATCGAAACCTCTCATAGGCATAACTACAAAAGAAAATGGGATTCTATGGTAATCAACCTCTATATCACAACCCCTAACACCGTGTTTCAAAATCAATTCACCCCCAAGAGGCGACACTACACAAATAGGAGATGCCAACTGTACTAACTCCAACTCCAAAACAGATGCAAATGCAGCAGACACAAAGGAATGAGATGCACCCGTATCAATCAAAACATTAGCAACCGAGTTGCAAAACAAGAAAGTACCTCTCACAACAGATGGAGCCGGTACAGGATCCTGCGCGGTAACAGCATACACGCGCCCAGATGACCTCTGATCAACCTGCTCACCCCTTGGAGCATAAGATTGCTGCACCGACTGAGACGATGAAGCCCCCTGATTAGCCCTCGAGGCCTGACCCGACTGAGCTGGCTGTTGACCCTGAATCTGCCTCAAACCAGATGCACCAGGTGTGCCACCCAACTGCGGGCAATACCTCTTCATATGCCCTGGCTGACCACACTGATAACACGAGAGTGGCTGGCCTCTACCCTGACTCTGGCTCTGAGATCGAGCCGAAGATGATGCTGCTCTCTGCACTCCTCCCCTCTGAGGACAAACTGGAGACTTGTGGCCCAGCTGGCCACACTTGAAGCAGGTAATGCCTCCTTGACTGCCTTTCCCCGAACTAGCACTCGGCACAGGAAAAGTCGATCTAGAAAAGCTACTCTGAGACTGTTGGGGATTAAAACCCTTCTGTCTCCTACCATCACTCTGACCATCCTGACTCCTCTTGGAGCCCTTCTGTCCTTCCTCCTCCTCCTGCATCATGATCTCCATATGGGCTGCAGCATCAACCATACGCCCATAATCCCGAATCATAGTTCCCCCAACTCTCAGCTTGAGGCCACGCCTCAACTTCTTCTCAAACTCAATACAGCGGCGTTCCTCAGACGCCACCAATTCAGGTGCAAACCTGGATAAACTAGTAAATGCAGCCTCAAACTCGGCCACAGAAGAACTCGACTGCTTAAGCTGACAAAACTGGTCTCTCAGCTTCTCCCTAACTGCTGGAGATAAGAACTTCTCCTGGAAAGCATTCACAAAAGCCTCCCATGTACCTCCTATACGCCCCTTAGTGAACTTCCACCACTGACCCGCATCCCCCTTCAACTGAAATGATGCCAAGGTCACCTTCAACCCCTCGTCTTCGATGCCAAGCATCTCAAACGTCTTCGTTGTCTGTTCGAGCCATTCGTCTGCCTTAAGCGGCTCTTTAGGATCACCCACAAATTCATCCGGATTAGACCGGAAGAACTCCCTCTTCAGAAAGGAAGGTCCTGCATCCGCAACAACAACCTGGGCTTGATTCTCAGCCCTAAGAATGCCTACTGACTCCCTGAATGCCCCTGCTATCTCTCGGGCTAAAGCGCCCAAAGCCTGCTGGCCTACTGGCTCGGCCACATTGGCCTGGCCAATTCCCTCCTGAACTATCGGAATCTCCTCTGGCACAGGCACCTCCTGCCTACCCGGCCTACCACGCCTACCGCGTCCTCGTCCTCGTCCTGACATCCTAATAAAGGAAACAAAGACATTAGCACATTAATAAATGTGCCAAAGCTAAACACTCGCGTCCTAATACAATGGACAACAACAATTCATTCCACGTAAGCACATAATCACATAAGCACCTACGAATTTCATTCCCGGATAATGATAGTCCCAATGCGTTACTATAGTTCCGGTTGGAAGCAGCAGTGATCAAGTGCCTTTCCAACAAGACTACTAGAAACTCAAGGGTCAAATCACCATCCTAGAAACTACATTCCATACCCACATAGTCACATAAACATGTTATCACGTAAGCATATAACATTACACTAAGTCTCTATCAAACGAGACGAACCCATTGTGATACTAATCACTTCCCACGTACCCAAAGTATTCAAACCCGGTACGCTCTGATACCAAGTTGTAACGCCCTCAAAATAAACCCATAATAACCATAACATTAACATGCATTTATAAAAGAAACTGAATCATTTGAGTTATTCATCAGAGTATTCTTATTGAAAGACATCACATGTAACATCCTGCAACATCAAAATAAATGCCCTAAGGGCTTACATCTTTCCAAGCTAACACTTGGACACAAAAAGGATGAGTACTAACTCATTTACAAGTTAAGACCTAGGCTTGAATGTTTACATGAAATCTCAAAAATAACAAAATAAAACATATAACTAAAGACAAGTCTTCAAAATCCCAAACACCAAATCCTTCCAGGCTAAGTCCGTGGAGGTAGCTTATCACCTGAACCTGAAAATGATGTTCCCATAAAGGGTGAGCCACAGCCCAGTAGAAAAATACTAAACCAAATATAAGCATTGATTAAAGCTATAGCATTCAATAGATGGTTAACTAAGATAACCAATTTTACCATTATACAGTCTCATGACACTAATGTCTAAGACACATTTCACTTTCCATTATTACCAACATGGCTCAGAACCTGGCCAAACTTACAACAGTGAAATATATATCATATTCACATTACTTCCAATATCAACAAAACAAATGAGACTCATGCTCATATCAAAACACTTCATACTTCCCATTTGATACACATTTTAGTGCTGTATCAATAATCATGTAAAAACACTTCAATATAATAAGCACACATAAAAATGGTGCTAATGGAGTCCATCCCCTATCTCCTCCCAAACAAAAATCCGGTTTAGAGGTCCATCCCCTATCTTCCCCTAAACCGTGGAGTACATCCCCTATCTCCTCCCACACAAAACAATGTATGCAAATGCAATGCTCAAACAATACACGTATTTTCTGTATTAATGCAATAGTCAAAATTAATGACTTAACCAATGTGATTAGTTTCAGTTATTCCTAATCCACATGCAATGTCTACAACAATCACGACTATCCGCCACCGATAGCCCAAAACAGTTATTTCTAGACTGGAAATAAATATATCAACAATTTAATAGGTGAGTGATTTAAATCATCCAACTACACCATTTAATCTATGAATTCATCAATTTCATGAATTTAACCAAATTCCCCAATTCCCTTAAATTAATTTTACAAATTAATTAATTTATACAACTAGGGTTTTTCCCAAAATTATCTAAGTGACATCAACATCTTAAAATACCAAAACTTAGAACAAAGCTTATAGAATAGAGTAGGAAATCCCTACCTTGAAGATCACAACTAAAATAGAGAAGATGGAGATGATGACCCAAAATCCAAAGTGCTCCAAATCCTCTTTTTTTCAGATTAAAAGAAAGATCTCGTGAAGCTCTACCTTTCTTCCAAAGGAACTAGGGTAGAAGACCACCGGAAATAGATCAAATCTTGGAGAGAAGGTAAGAGTAGAGAGAGACTCTCAAGGGGCGGTTTTTAAAAGTTAAGAGATGAAAAGGTAGGTCAAAAAGTGATCAGAAAAGTGAAATCACGGACTGATGTAGTTGACTCTACGCTCGAGCGTAGAAAGACCCGCTCGAGCGTAAGACACAGAATCATGCTCGAGCGTGAAGAAAGCCGCTCGAGCGTCGATTGCACCCTTTCAGAAGTTTTGCAGGCGCTGCACCCGCTCGAGCGTCAAACTCCCAGCTCGAGCGGAGGAGCAAAAACAAGGGATCACGCTCGAGCGTAAAAACTACCGCTCGAGCGGAAGAACTGCAGAGCAAAATACTGGGAGATGGAAAATCCCGCTCGAGCGTCAAAACTCCCGCTCGAGCGGAGAAGCAACAACGAAGGGCCCGCTCGAGCGTTAAAACTCCCGCTTGAGCGGAGAAGCAACAACGAAGGGCCCGCTCGAGCGTTAAAACCTCCGCTCGAGCGTGAAGGCCAAAATCTGGGCATCACCTATTGGCATCAACAATCAACCAACCTGTAACAGACCCGCCCAACACAACCTATAATTCAAATACTAAGAGATTAAAGGACAACAACAACCAATAAGTAATGACAGGATCCACGGAACCTAAGTCCGGATACAATAATCTAAAGAGAAAAGACCGGGGTCGCTATAGGAGTGACCCCCAAAAGGGGATCCCAAGCATTATTCTTAAATCAATTACCTATTTTCAGCAACTCGTCTTCTTTGTTGCTGCAAATTTTAAAAGGTGCAAGTGTAATATGTGTAAGGTATATAAGTGCAAATTGTATGGAGTACTCCAAATCTTTTATTATTTTTTATTTTTAGCGAATATTTTGAATTTTAAAAAAATATATTTTATTTTTATGAGACATTAGAATGTAAAAAAAATAATAATAATTATAATAATAAGGAAAATATGAAAATTAAAAAAAAAATTGAGCATTATAACAAAATAAATCTTGAATTTTTAATTTTGTCAATTTGAATTCGAAACTTTTAATTTTTTTCAGTCTAAACGATTTGCCTAATTTTTTAAAGTAAAATCAAAGAAAAAATAGATATTTAATTATTAAACTCAATAAAAATAATATTTTAGACATTTTATATATACACATGAAGTTTAATGACTTAAATACTATTTTTTCTTATTAAGTTTTACTTAAAAAAAAATAGACGAATGATTTAAATTGAAAACAAATCAAAAAATTAAGATTTTTAAATTAAAAAAAATTAAAAGCTCAGGTTTATTTTGTTTAAAGACTCAAATCATGAGGGTTTTTTTTTTTTTTTACTAATAATTGTCTCAAAAATTTACTAAAAACAAAAATATATATATGTATATATTTCAGAAACAACTATGAGAAACTAAACAAAACAAAACAAGTTAATTACAAGATTGTCCTGTGTGCACTTTTTATCCCCCATTTCAACCCAAAGTTTGGACAGCACAAATATGAGCAAAACATCGGATCGGGTTGAGAAATTATTCATTGCCTCAAAGGCGCCACGTCACATGTGACAGTTGGGGCCTCACACCAATTACAATGTGCCAGCTAAGTCACTTGTCAGTGGGCCATGGCAAGTCAACAACCAGCATAGCAGTTAACTCAAATTAAATCCATTCCAAACGGCAACCTCACAGAAATGGATGGATGTTTGGAATAATGCTAGGATAATCAAAAAAAAAAATATCATAAATAAAAAAAAATTTCATCCTTTAATTACTATGTAATATTTTATTATGTGTAATTTAAGAGTGAAGAATCTTTTATGATCGTGATATTTTTTTCATGATTCCTAACATTACTCGGGCATTAAATGCGTTATTTAAAATTCAATACTTTTAAATCTAACTAACAAATTTGAAGAAAATGATACTAGTAAATATAAAACCCAACAAATAAAAAGACTTGTTTGAAGATCATTCTCTCTGGTTTGGGATAAATATATTCTCTCTGTTCCCTCAGCTTCTACAATCGGCCATGAGCACCACTGTTGGAAGCCAACTTCTCAGCAGTTAGTCATGATCAGCTCCACGACATTTGCACACTCTGCTCTACGACTGTGTTCTTTTCCCTTGCCACCACATCTCTCATAAGAAAAAAGCCTCTCTTTTTTTTTTCTTATTAAAAACGTGCAAAAAAAGTAGAGAGATAATGTGACCAAAATAAGCTGTTAATTTATATATTAGATTTAGATATATACTTATCTCCTTGCATTGTAGATATAGTCCATCTCTCTCTATCTCTGTCTCCTTCTATACATATCTAAGTTTATGTTCAGCCTATAAATACAGGCTCTCTTATTGTATTCAATTCAATTCAATATATATAAAATACACAGTTTTTTCTCACTTTCTCTCAACCATTGTAACATGGTATTACAGCGCAGGTCTTAAATCCTAGCTCCTCTTTTCTCGTGCTTATTGCCCATAAACAATGGCATTATCAAAGCACAAAGCACAGGGTTCCAGATTACACCATTATTTGTTCAACAACATTATTTCGTCATCGTTGTTGACCAAACTTTTACAAATTTTTCATCCTTGTGCTCGGAATTCTCTCCCGGTTCCAGCGCCACCAGGCCCGTCGCCAAACACCACCAGACACACCCTCACGCGCCGTTTTTATTGTCGGCGTGTCAAGTCTTCCGCCGCCACTGTTACACGCGCCCTTACGTGACTTTCAGTTGCCGCTCACATCAGCCTAACGTCAGCCCTTCATGTGCTCTCCATGCACCGTCCTGCTACTGTGAGCCACGCGCTGTCTCTGCTATCTTACACTGCGTCTCCGTTCTGCTAACATGCGCCGCGCTTTTTGTTGACGTCATCCATGCCCTGCTGACATCATCTCTGGCCCTTCCCTTTATTTTGCCTATTTTTTTGGTGATTTCACCCCGTTTTCGGCTATTTTCGACATTCTGGATTCACTGGTGTACTCTGTTTAATCCAGTTTTACTACGCCATCACTGGTTCTCCTTTGTGAGTCATTATTTAATCACCTCATGGCTTGTTCAGACAGTTATCCTCTGCACGGTCACTATTCTAGACCCTCCACAATATAGAGCCGAGATCAGTCTTCAGTACATTTTGCGTCTACTACAGTTGTCTCTGGTTCCTCATTCGTTGTTGCCCCGTCACCACCCTATATTCTTCAAGACATTAAAGCTATTTTCAAAAAGGTTATTTTTACCTTTGGTACACCCTCTGCTGTCCTCTCAGTTACTCCAAGTACTTCTTCTTGGTATTTTGATTTCGCTTGTTGCAACCATATGACCTCTGACCCTACATTGTTTTCTTTATTTCTACCTCTAATGTCTCTCTCCCTCACACTTATCTGATCTCTAATCTTACCCTTAATCTTATCTCTATTGGTCAACTCTGTGATCTTGGCCTCACTGTTCTATTTTCTCCAACTGGTTGTGTTGTGCAGGATTCGAAGACAGGAGAAACCCTTGGGATAGGTCGTTGACATGGACGTCTATACGAGCTCATCCATTTTCACATTCCCTCCTCAAGTCCTTCCAATGTTGAGACTGCTTCTTCTGTTACTATTAGCTCTCCTCTTGCTTTATGGCATTCAATTAGGTGATGTTCCAAATGATAAAGTAGACTGTCTATCTTGTCAACTTGCAAAATAGCCTACCTTACCATTTACTACTAGTACCTTTATGTCTCATGCACCTTTTGATCTCATACACTCTGATGTTTGGGGGCCTTCATCTAATACCACTATGGGGGGATCTAAATACTTTGTTATCTTTGTCAATGATTTCACTCATTTTACCTGGTTATTTCTTATAAAATTTCGCTCTGAGTTACACCAAACATACTATGATTTTTCTCACATGGTCAAAACTCAGTTTTCTTCTATTATCAAATTTTTTCGTGCTGATAATGCTCAAGAATACAAAGAAACTCATTTTTTACAATTTCTTTGTCAAAATGATACACTTTCTCATTATTCTTGTCCTGGTACCTCCTAACAAAATGGTCGTGCTGAGCGCCAACATCGCCGTATCCTCGACACTGTTCATGCTCTTTTAATGTTTTCTTCTTGTCCTAAATGTTTTTGGGGAGAAGCTGCTTTCACAGCAATCTATACAATCAACTGTGTTCCTTCCCCTACCATCAACAATCAAACCCTATATGATCGTATGTATGGCACACCTTATGCCCATACTGGTCTTCGTGTGTTTAGATGTGTTTGTTTTGTTCTTCTTCAACTACATGAATGTACCAAATTAGAATCTCACGCCCGTTTGTTTGCTTCTTGGGGTATGTGATTGAACATAAAGGTTATCATTACTGGGATCCTCTTTCTCATCGTCTTCATGTCTCTCATCATGTAGTAATTTGGGATCACAAAATGTTCTCCTCTATATCTAAGTTTCATTTATCCACTCATCTCATTACACCATTCTTTACAAATCCCTCTCTTCTGTTTGATGAGCTTGATACAGACACTATTTCTAACATGATGACTTTGGCCCATCCTGAGGATTGTGCTCCGTCTCCTAGTCCTACTGCTCCACTCCTTGATCCTGAGCCGGCTTTTGTACCTGCTCCTACTCCTGCTCCACCTCTTAGTAAGCCTCATACATCCCTTGATTCCACTACATCATCTTCTGCACCAGAGGTACCTCTTCGCCATTCTACTCGGGTAACACAACCTTCTGTATTTCTTCGTGATTTCATTGTTGATTCCACTATTTTTTCTTCTCATGAACCTACTTCTTATCAAGAGGTTTGGTCCGACCCTCTTTGGCAGCAAGCAATGAGTAATGAACTGCAGGCTTTAGATAAAGCTCATACCTAGGATGTAGTTGACCTTCCACCTGCCAAGAGTGTTGTTAGTTGTAAATGGGTTTACAAGATCAAAACCCACTCTGATGGTTCCACTAAGCGTTACAAAGCTCATCTCGTTGCTCGGGGGTTTACTCAAGAATATGGGATTGATTATGATGAAACATTTGCTCATGTTGCCCGTCTTACCTCAGTTCGTAGCCTACTTGCCATTGTTGTTGCTCGCCATTGGAGTCTTTGTCAAATGGATGTCAAGAACACCTTTCTCAATGGTGATCTCACTGAGGAAGTTTATATGCAGCCTCCTCCTGGTTCCTTAGTTCCGTCTGTAAACTTCGTCATGCTTTGTATGGTTTGAAACAAGCTCCCCGTGCCTGGTTTGCCATGTTTAGTTCTACCATTAATGACTTTGGATTATCTTCCAGTGCCTATGATTCTGTTCTGTTTATACGCAAGACAAAACATGGTGTTATTCTTCTTCTTCTCTATGTTGATGATATGATCATCACCAGGGATGACACAGTGGGTATCTCTATTCTCAAACAATTCCTCAATCGCCAGTTTGAGATGAAAGATTTAGGTTTGCTTAGTTACTTCCCCAGTTTGGAAATTTCTCATGATTCTTGTAGTTACTTTCTCACCCAGGCTAAGTATAACTCTGATCTCTTGGCTCGTGCTGGTCTTACCTATTGCAAGACAGCTCCTACCCCATTTGATCCTCGAACTCGTCTCATACCTCTTGACGATTACCTGTTGTCTGATGCTACCTTATATCGTCAGCTAGTTGGCAGTCTTGTTTATCTCACAGTTACTTGTCCCGACATTGCTTATGCTATTCATATTGTCAGTCAGTTCATGGTTGCTTCTCGCTCTCCGCACTATGATGCTTTGATTCGCATTTTGCGCTATCTCAAAGGAACTATGTTTCATGGTCTTCACTACTCCACATACCATCTCTACAATTACACGTATTTTCTAATGTAGATTGGGCAGGGGATCCTATTGATCGTCGTTCTACTATAGGATTCGGTTTCTTCTTGGGTAACTCTTTTATTGCCTAGCATAGCAAGAAGCAAACTCTTATTGCTCGTTCTAGTACCGAGGCCGAGTATCGTGCTCTTGCTGACACTACTCAAGAACTTTTATGGTTTCATTGGCTCCTTGCTGATATGGGTGTTTCTTCCCCTGGTGCCAGCTCTCTCTATTGTGACAATCAGAGTGCCATTCAGATTGCTCACAATGATGTCTTCCATGATCGCACCAAACATACTGAGATTGATTGTCATTTTATTCAACAGCATGTTACACGTGGCACTGTTCATCTTCTTCCTATTCCTTTTGCTGATCAACCTGCTGATATTTTCACCAAGGCTCATCCCCATAGTCATTTCGGTGATCTAGTTTCCAAACTCAAGTTGGTTGATGCTTACCCTACCTTGAGTTTGAAGGGGGCTGTTAATATATACTTGTATTGTAGATATAGCATATAGATTTATACTTATCTCCTTGTATTGTAGATATAGTCTATCTCTCTCTATCTTTATCTCCTTCTATACTTATCTAAGTTTATGTCTTTTTCTCACTTTCAACCATTATAACATAAGCTAATAAGCTGACTTTTTTTTTTCTAGTGGTGAAAACATCTACAACCTCTTCCACTATGAATCACCATAGTCGACCGTCAAGAAAATATTTGAAAAATACCAATTCGTATTTGGAGGAAACATAGCTTGCACCACTACGATTTTACCTTCTTTTTACTTTGGTCTTGGCCACAAATAAAAAGCGCTAATTTTTTTTCGAAATCTTTGTGACACAATGTGCATCAAATGTTGATAGTAATTCCAAAGTGAGTGTAGTTTTTTTTTTTTTTTGATTAGTTTGAGAAACACAATTTCTCATAATTGTTATTCTTTTTGGTTAACCATTTTTTCCCGGTGTTGTAATTCATTAAGCTCTTGAGAAACATGGCATGGGTGTGCAACAATTCTACCTTCGATGAGTTCTTAGATGATGAGATTCTTGGTAGAATTTGTAATGAGATGGTAGTAGTGGAAAGTAGGGTTGGGCATAGGGTTATCCAACCCGCATAACCCGCCCTACCCGACGCTACCCGCACATGTATGGACGGTTTCACAAATACAATAGGGTAGGGTGTGGTTTGAAATATTTCAATTTTTCGAGTTGCGGGTGGGTTGCGGGTTTGACCCGTACCCACCAAAACCGCCCGCAGTTTCCATTTTTTTTTTTTTTAAGAAAAAAGCTGAACCGTTCATCTATTTTATTCCCATCCGTAGATGATATTTTTTGCCCTAACCCAAACAAAACCAATTGAGATCAAAACCCTAATCTCAACTCATTCTCTTATCTCGACTCACTGAGACTGAGAGAGAGCTCTCTTCATCTTCTCATCTCTCTCCCATTTTTCATCTACGCAAATCGCACGCGACGATCGACATTCAATCTGTGATTTGTATCTCTGAGGTAAGGCTCTCTCTGTCTCACTTTCTCTCATCGATTTGTGATTTGATTTGTATCTCTGTCTCTATCTCGCTCTCTCTCTCTCCGATTTGCTTTTTTTTTTAGGTAATAAGATCTGTCTCACCCTCTCTCATTTTTTATCTCCACAGCTCGCATCGATCGACCTTCATCTTCTCATCTCTCTCTCTCTCATTTTTCATCTACGCAGCTCGTACGTGATGATCAATCTTCGCAATCGACTCTCTCTCTCTCTCTTCGGCAACTCTGGGGTAAGGCTCTCTCTGTCTCGCTCACTCTCCCTGATCTGTGATTCGTATCTCTATATCTCTGTCTGTCTGTCTGTCTGTCTCTCTCTCTCTCTCTCTCTCTCTCTCTCTCTCCCTCCCTCTCAGATCTGTCTCTCTCTTTTGTTTGAAATTGTTTGAATTTTTTGAAATTAAATCTGTTTAGATTTATCTGTGTTTTGTATTTTGTTTAATTTTTTGGGGGAGTTCGATCTTTGTAATCTGAATCGGTTAGGTGGGTTAATCTGATCTGATCTTTGTAATATGATCTTTATAATTTTATCTTTGTAATCTGATCTTTGTAATGTGAATCTGTTTAGATTTGGCTCACTCTCTCATTTTCGTTTAATTTACTTACTCTGTTACTTTTGAATTTGTTTAATTTGAATCTTTGTAATCTGTTTAATTTTGAATCTAAATCTGTTTAATTTGAATCTGAATTGAATTTCGAATCTGTTTAATTTTGAATATGAATTTGAATCTGAATTGAATTTGGAATCTGTTTACTTTTGAATCTATTTAATCTGAGTCTGAATTGAATTTGAATCTATGAATTGAATCTGAATTGAAATTGATATTGAATTTGGGTGGGTGATATTAAATCTGAATTTTTTTTGAATCTGAATCTGAGTTAAAATTGAATCTGAATTTTTTTTTTTAAATTGAATTTGAATTTTTTTTCTAATCTGAATTGAATCTGAATGAAATTGAATCTGAATTGTTAATGTTGGAGCATTTTGGAAAATTATAAGAAAATGATCCAAAAATAAATATTTACAAAATGGAAAAAAAAAAACTCAAAAATTAATTTTTAAAGGAAAAAACTAAAACCGCAAACCGCCCGCAACCGTCTGCACATCCGTAAACCCTATCCGCACAAATCGCACTGCGGGCAGTTGCGGTTTGGCTTTTTCCCAAACCTCATACATGTGGGCGGGTCAAAACCGAACCGCAAATCGCACAAAACCGATCCGCAAACACCCCTAGTGGAAAGCACGTCTCTTGGGCTGATTTATTGAAACTGTTTTAGTTGTGGAAATTGTTAATTACTGGACTAGTAGTGATATCATTCCAATAAAAATGAAGCACAAATCTAAATGCTATCCAAGAAAGAAAATATCCAAACATAGCTATTTAACAAAATTTTATAGGAAAGGGCCTGGATGTTTCCTCACTATTAACATAAAGCACATATTTGGAACTTGAATTTGCTAGGGAAAATAAGCAAAAAATAAAATAAAATGAGACTAAAAAAAATCCATTCACAATTTTTCATAAAATGAATGTCTAATTCATTATCACAATTAAAATTTTTCTTTAGGAGTTACATTTACCAAATAAAAAAGCCAACTACAGTTTTATTTTTAAGTCAAAAAACAATCCATTTTAAAGCCAATTCTTTATCAAAAGGGGCTTATACCAAGAATGCTGCATTCAAAAGCTTAGAGGATATTTCAGATAATTCACCAATAGAGTTCTATTATATTTAGAAAACTACAACATATGAACAATGGCAAGGGTTACAACAGGTTACAAGAGACAAATTTTTAAATCCTATATACAGGCAAACACAACTTTGCAGTACATTTGGAGGGATGAAAAATTATTTGAAAGCTAATACAATTGAGATCCACATTTGTTTTCATACCATACTATAGCGATCCTGGTTTTCCCCATTATGTATTATATTTCGGACTCGAGTCTAGTGGTTGTGGTTGTTGTCTTATTCTTGTTTCCATCCTTTTATACTTTGCATTTGAATTTTGGGATGTGTTGGGTAAGATTGGAACAGGTTGGTTGGGTGTTGGAACATATGATTGCTGTCCAGGTCTTTGTTCCTTCGCTCGAGCGAGACTTTTGTCGCTCGAGCGAGCCTTGGTTTTGTGTCTCTTCACTTGAGCGAGATCTCTTGCGCTCAAGCGTGCGTCTGCGTCCAGTTTGGGCCTGAAGGTTGTCATTCTTGGCTTGAGCGAGCTTTCCTTCGCTCGAGCGAGCGAGCGAGCCCTATGTTTTGAGTTTCTTCGCTCGAGCGAGCGGTCCTTCGCTCAAGCGTGCTTCTGGGTTGCAAACCTGAAGCTTCATGTTGTTCGCTCAAGCGAGGCTTTGTGCGCTCGAGCGAGGTTTGTCTGTGTCTGGTCGCTTGAGCAACCACTCCTTCGCTTGAGCGAGCCTCGAGTATATCAGTTGCAGCAGCGTGTTTCTCCTACACTTTTTCATCTCTTTTCACTTCCAAACCCTAGATCCGACTCTCTCTCTCTCTACACTCCCCTTCTCTCTACAAATACTCTTGATCTATAGCTCTTCTATCCTAGTCCCTTTGTAAGAAAGTTGAAGCTTGGCTTGGGCTATCTTTTGATTCCAAAAATCTCGCGTTTGGAGCATCTTGGGTTTTTCTCTTCATCTCTTTTGAGCTCCTAACTTTGAGGTAGGGATGATCTACTCCTTTTTATGCGTTTTCACATAAATATTAATCATTTAGTATAGATGTTGGAATTTGGTGATTTGGAAAGCCAGGGTTTGAGGTTTGTGTTATATTAAAGAGGGGTTTTACGTTTTCAGCTCCATAAGTGTATGAGGTCTTAAAATGAGGTTTTGTGGGTTTTGATAGGTGAGATTTGGTCTTAGGATCGATGTTTGAGAAAAGAGAGAAAATGCCCAAATTGAATTTAAATAATTAATTTGTGTAATTAATTTGGTAATTGTGAGGAACATGAGATTGTTTTGAACATCATGAAATTGGATAGAATTGGGACTGATTGGTGTAGTTGGTTTGATAAATCACCTACCTATGGAAAATGTAATCATTTATCTGTTTAGTAAATTCATTTATCTATTTAGAAATAACTGCTTGGGCTATCGGTGGAGGATAGTCTTGATTATTGTAGAATTGCATGATGATTAGGCAAACTGAAACTAATCACTTGAAATATGTCATTGATTATTATAGTGGGAAGAACACATTGAATATGTGCCTTAATTGACCATGGTATAAGATGATGAGTTTAATACATTGTATATGTATTCTTGTTTGGGAGGAGATAGGAGATGTACTCTAGATGTGCTTATTTGCTTTAATACATTGTATATGTATCCTATTTGGGAGGAGATAGGGGATGTACTCCGTACTTGATTATATGTTTAAATACATTGTATATGTGTTCTTTGTTTGGGAGGAGATAAGGAATGTACTCCATGTGTGGTTATATGCTTAAATACATTATATATGTATTCTTTGTTTGGAAGGAGATAGGTGATGTACTCCGTATTTGGTTATATGTTTAAATACATTGTATATGTATTCTTTGTTTGGGAGGAGATGGGGAATGTACTCCACATGTGCTTATATGTATTTTGTTTGGGAGGAGATAAGGGATGTACTCCATAGGTGATTGCATGTTTAAATACATTGTATATGCATCTTTATTTAGGAGGAGATGGGGGATGTACTCCATAGAAAACAAAGTTGATCGGAGTGTCTGGGGTGAAAATCCTGAAACCTTATAAATTGAAGTGCATGAATGAAGTTGACTTTTGAAGTGTTAATTACATGAGTTACAGTCTCATTTTGAGTTGTGGATAACGGAAGTATTAATAAGTCGAGTTGCAGTCTCGTTTAAATTGTTTGGTTAGATAATGAACCATACTTAGTAATTTAATTGGATAAATAAGGGAAGTGGATTGAAACCTGGTTGTAATTGTTGTTGGGGTATGAGAAGGGTGTGAGTTGGTCCACACGTGTTAGTCTTTTATCAAGTGATAATGTTTTAGTTATTTCTCATATTGGGTTTAGTTTATCTCTACTGGGCTTTGGCTCACCTTACTAGGGACAACATTTTCAGGTACAGAAGACGTGCCAAGTTCAAGATTTTTGCTTGGGAGGTTTTAGGTGTTGAAGGCTCTGCTTGTTATTTGTTTGGTTGATTACATGTAAATGCAAGCCGAGGGCTTTATTTGTAAAATAGTTAAAACTCTTTTTTTGTGTAACTAAGTAGCAACTTGGAAAGATGTAAGCCCACAGTGCATTCTATTATCTTTGTAAACATTAGTAACTTATATGAAATACTCTTTTGTAACATTAACTCTGATGTATGTATGGAAATGTGACTCCTCTATCAGGTATATAGAACTGCTGGGTGTTGGGATTATGTATTATTTTGAGGGCGTTGCAACTTGGTATCAGAGCGTACCGAGTTTGAAAACTTTAGGTACGTGGGAAGTGGTTAGTACCATAGTAGGTTTGTCTCGCTTATTAGAGACTTATGTATGATGTTATATGCTTATGTGATAACATGTTTATGTGACTATATGGGTATGGAACTTAGTTTCTAGGATGTTGATTGGATCCTTGGGTTTCTGGGAGTCCTGTTGGAAAGGCACTTGATCATTGCCGTTTCTGATTGGAACTCTAGCAACACCACGAGACGGTCATTATCCGGAGATGAAAGTCGTAAATGCTTAAGTGTTTATGTGTTTACGTGGAATGAATTACTGTTGTCCATTGTGTTAGGACGCGAGTGAAATAGCTTCGGCACCTTTGATAATGTGCTAATACCTTTGTTACTTTTACTAGGATGCCTAGACGAGGAAGTAGTGATTTCCCTCCTTCCACACGGGAAGAGTTGCGGAAACAGTTTGTGGAGTTACGCCAAGGTACTACACCTTTGGTATAGTTTGAAGCATGGTTTGCTAACCTGTCGAGATTTGCCCCAGAATTAGTGGAGACGGAGGAATTGCGTTGTTTAGAGTTTGAGAGTAGGCTGTGTGATGACATCCGAGAAAGGATTGCTGGGTCTTGGCATAGGAGCTATAGTGTGCTTGTTAAGGCGGTAGCTCATGTAGAGGCGGCGGTACTAGCTATGGGGCAAAATAGGGAGGAGGCCATGGTTATGAGTGTTGGTCGGGTTAAGGAGGAGGCCATCTCGGTAACTCCTACGGTTCATAAGCACTCTAGGCTCAGCAAGAGGTGGAGACGAGCGCATGCTCAGTCCCAGGCTAAATCCTTTTCTTCATCAGGGGTTTTAGACTCTTCAGTTGGGAGGTCCAGAGAGGTTCAGGTTTCAGGCCAGTCTCAAAGTAGGGGGTCTGCTGGTTGTTTCAAATGTTGTCAGCTAGGCCATAAGTCTTCGGCTTGCCCACAGAGGAAGAGGGTAGGGTTAGCAGTTCGACCAGTAGTTGCACCACCAGAATCATCTAGCTGACCAGGTTTTGGATCGATCGAATACTCATTGGGGAAGCAGTCGTTGGGGTCTCCATCAGTTTAGATTTTGAACCAGTCTTGTACTTAGGAGCCACTTACTTGTTGGGTGTGTAACCAGCCAGGTCATATCAAACGTTTCTGTACCCAACCAAGGGCTTCTTTGGGAGTTTTGCAACCTAGTCGGGTTCAGCTTTATTCGACTGGGCAGGGGCAATACCGTTATGTGGAACAAACAGGCTAGATTTCGAGGGCCTCGGGAGAGTCGAGTTCCCAAGCCCCAATTGGGGAAATATGCAGTTGTCCCAGGTGTGGCCAGTTGGGGCATGTCAATAGTTCTTGTCCGTGGCCTGTAAGCTCGTAGAATATCTTGGGTTTGAGAATGACCAACTTTGGCGGTCTAACAGGGGACGGTAACAATGGTAATACCGATGGAATGGGTTTGTTTTGACTAATCTGTTTTGTAACCGGTGAATTATCGTTTTGTAATCATTGGGTTCTGTTGTGTAACCAATGTGTTTTGGGAATGTTGAAACATCAAAACTGCTTGTTTATATATATATATATATATATATATGTCTGTGTTTGTTTATTTCCATGGGTTGGGCAGATTGGAGCATGTTGTGACTCTAAAGTTTATTTAATGTAATAAGTTGTTGTGAAACCATAAAATTTTTGTAATAATGCATTTGTATGCGTGTGATTTGGTTTAGAAAAATGAGGGTTGGTGAGTCCTGTTTTGAAATTAGGAAGAATTATTGAGGGATGCATATCCTGGTTAGGATTACTATGGGGCAAGAATAGTTATACTTGCCGGGTGTACAGAATTTCAAGGGTGTTACCTATTTGATGTTATGTGCGTGATAGAAATTTTGGTCTACTGTCGTGAGAACTCCTCGAGAGGATGTGAAGTGTGCGATTAACACTAGATTTTGTATATTTAACGTGATGTTTTACGGAGGCATATCACATAATTTCGTTAGGAATAGACTTGTACCTTCATGGTGGGTAATGTTGTCGAATCTGTATACGTACTGATTGGTTGTTTTATTTGAGGGAGTGTTAGTCCCTTATTAAGATTATGGTTGTTGGCATCGGGGAGTGGTGTGTTGTGAGCAGCTAGTGTTATATCTCGGGCAGTAGTATAATGGATTTTTCCTAAGTTTCAGGACTTTTTTATTATGTTTGAATGCGATAGGTATGTACCTTAACACTGGTTAGGTCAGGAGATGCAATCGGAAGGGTTGATTGGGTGTATAGCTCGTGGTTAGGGTGTGACCCATGAGTAGAGTCACTGTGGTATGGTGTTCGCGGATGGAGGTTTGGTATAATAGCGAGGAGGGTGAGGACTTTTACTCTTTTGGAGAGTTAGGATGGTGAATCTTTGAAAGCCTTGTTGGCGACATGCGATTGTGCCAGAGTTTGGTTCCTAGTGGTTGTTCAGTAGTGACGATGGATAGTGGTTTGACATGGAGGCTTAATATTTTGATTGTACTCTCGGGACGAGTGACAAATAGAATGTGGAATAAAGAGTTGACCTTGTAGGTCATTGAGGGATGATGGTGCTATGTTGGCATGTGTTCGGTTCGAGCGGTCGTGTAGTAACAAGAGATGTTGTGGCATAGTTAGCCTTGCTAGTCAACGTGGGTGTGAGTATTTTTTTTTAGAACGAGGAGGTGTGTGCCGTGTAGGCATACATGTGAGGGGTGAATGGGAAAATCAAAGTGTCTTGATGTGGAGCGTGACTTCCACATGGGCAGTTAGAAGGTTATGTTAAGCTATAGTAGTCGGTTTTGAATTTTGGTTGAGGACTTCGACCTTGTAAGCGCTTACGTTATTTCGTGATTAGGGGGCGTGCAATTTCCTCCCTGGTATTGTTGTGTGGTAAGCATTTCAAAATTTAGAGGGATCCTCACCACGGAAATTTTGTTTTGGGTGTTGTGTCATCACCGTGAGTGTGATGGGTTTTGTGGAATAACTTTGTTGATGAAAATTTGGAGGAAGACCACAAATTGGGTACTCTTCATAAACTAAAGTGGTTTTGGACCAGAACGTAAATTACGACCATTATTTTCGGGAAAATAATTTGAAAATCTTTTGGTTCGGCGGTGGCCAGTTGTTAATGTGGTGTTTACATTATGGCGGTGTAAGTCTGAACACCTTATTATTAAAATAAAAAAAAATAAATAAATTAAAAAAAATCGAGTTCTTTCAAACAAATGAAATAATTAAAGCAATTTCATTAACCTAAACGGAGTATCTCATGAGGAATTAGATTTGACCTAGCATAAGTGGCTGGTTACTTGTGGTGTGTCTTTGGCAAGGATTAGGAATTGATTATCCGCGCTTTATTTTACGTACTCATTTTGTGAAGGTTTGCCGAAAGCCTTGTGTACGAGTAATTTCGTGTTTCCTATGTTGGAGTATTAGGTACACAACACTGGGTTGGTATTGTCAGTAGTCAAGACGTGGTGAAGGTTTCAGAACGTTGTACTGGTTATGGTTGTCGTACTGTTATTATTGTTATCAAGTCTTGTGAAACAGGACACTTCCATTAATTAAAGTGTTGTGGAAACATCACGATGTTGAGAAAGAAACTTGGGAGCGTGAATAGAGGTCCAAGACAAAAATACCCGGACTTGTCTGTTAATGTTTGACCATGTATTGGACTATGGGAAACGTTGTAATTGTTGAATACAATACGGGAATGAGGGTTTACTTTAACATAGTATATGTTGAATATGTTTTAGAGGTGCAAATGTGGTTATGAACATTGTATATGTTATAGATACTTCAGGAACTTGATTTCAGTTGAACACTATGTATGACTTGAGAATATGGAATATTGTAAGCGTTGTATCAAATGTAGAAACATTGTATATGTTTGAAATTTTGAAGCATGGTATATGTTGAATGTATTTCGGAAATGTAAGTATGTTATAAGCATTGAAAGTGTTTTGGAACACATGAATTATATATGTTGAAATTGGTTGAAATTCAAAAGAATGCATGTTTATAATGCCTATTGAGCTATGTTTGTGAAGTTGTTCTCTTGAAAAGAGATGGAATGATTAGTAGAGGATCATGTTGATAACTGTTGTATTATAATCATGTGAGTATTGAAAAGATTACAATTTTGAAACTTGTATAGCTAATTTCGGGGATGAAATTCTTTAAGGGGGGGAGGTTATAGCGATCACGGTTTTCCCCATTATGTATTATATTTCGGACTCGAGTCTAGTGGTTGTGGTTGTTGTCTTATTCTTGTTTCCATCCTTTTATACTTTGCATTTGAGTTTTGGGATGTGTTGGGTAAGATTGGAATAGGTTGGTTGGGTGTTGGAATATATGGTTGCTATCCAGGTCTTTGTTCCTTCGTTTGAGCGAGAGTTTTGTCGCTCGAACGAGCCTTGGTTTTGTGTCTCTTCGCTCGAGCAAGATCTCTTACGCTCGAGCGTGCGTCTACGTCCAATTTGGACCTGAAGGTTGTCATTCTTGGTTCGAGTGAGCTTTTCTTCGCTCAAGCGAGCGATCCCTATGTTTTGAGTTTCTTCGCTCAAGCGAGCAGTCCTTCGCTCAAGCGTGCTTCTGGGTTGCACACCTGAAGCTTCGTGTTGTTCGCTCGAGTGAGGCTTTGTGCGCTCGAGCGAGGTTTGTCTGTGTCTGGTCGCTCGAGTGACCACTCCTTCGCTCGAGCGAGCCTAGAGTATATCAGTTGCAGTACCGTGTTTCTCCCTCACTTTTTCATCTCTTTTCACTTCCAAACCCTAGATCCGACTCTCTCTCTCTCTACACTCCCTTTCTCTCTACAAATAATCTTGATCTATAGCTCTTCTATCCTAGTCCCTTTGTAAGAAAGTTGGAGCTTGGCTTGGGCTATCTTTTGATTCGAAAAATCTCGTGTTTGAAGCATCTTGGGTTTTTCTCTTCATCTCTTTTGAGCTCCTAACTTTGAAGTAGGGATGATCTACTCCTTTTTATGCGTTTTAACATAAATATTAATCATTTAGTATAGATGTTGGAATTTCGTGATTTGGGAAGCCAAGGTTTGAGGTTTGTGTTATATTAAAGAGGGGTTTTGCGTTTTCAGCTCCATAAGTATATGACGTCTTAAAATGACGTTTTATGGGTTTTGATAGGTGAGATTTGGTCTTAGGATCGATGTTTGAGAAAAGAGAGAAAATGCCCAAATTGAATTTAAATAATTAATTTGTGTAATTAATTTGGTAATTGTGAGGAATATGAGATTGTTTTGAACATCATGAAATTGGATAGAATTGGGACTGATTGGTGTAGTTGGTTTGATAAATCACTCACCTATGGAAAATGTGATCATTTATCTGTTTGGTAAATTTATTTATCTGTTTAGAAATAACTGCTTGGGCTATCGGTGGAGGATAGTCTTGATTGTTGTAGAATTGCATGATGATTAGGCAAACTGAAACTAATCACTTGAAATATGTCATTGATTATTATAGTGGGAAGAACACATTGAATATGTGCCTTAATTGACCATGGTATAAGATGATGAGTTTAATACATTGTATATGTATTCTTGTTTGGGAGGAGATAGGAGATGTACTCTAGATGTGCTTATTTGCTTTAATACATTGTATATGTATCCTATTTGGGAGGAGATAGGGGATGTACTCCGTACTTGATTATATGTTTAAATACATTGTATATGTGTTCTTTGTTTGGGAGGAGATACGGAATGTACTCCATGTGTGGTTATATGCTTAAATACATTATATATGTATTCTTTGTTTGGAAGGAGATAGGTGATGTACTCCGTATTTGGTTATATGTTTAAATACATTGTATATGTATTCTTTGTTTGGGAGGAGATGGGGAATGTACTCCACATGTGCTTATATGTATTTTGTTTGGGAGGAGATAAGGGATGTACTCCATAGGTGATTGCATGTTTAAATACATTGTATATGCATCTTTATTTAGGAGGAGATGGGGGATGTACTCCATAGAAAACAAAGTTGATCGGAGTGTCTGGGGTGAAAATCCTGAAACCTTATAAATTGAAGTGCATGAATGAAGTTGACTTTTGAAGTGTTAATTACATGAGTTACAGTCTCATTTTGAGTTGTGGATAACGGAAGTATTAATAAGTCGAGTTGCAGTCTCGTTTAAATTGTTTGGTTAGATAATGAACCATACTTAGTAATTTAATTGGATAAATAAGGGAAGTGGATTGAAACCTGGTTGTAATTGTTGTTGGGGTATGAGAAGGGTGTGAGTTGGTCCACACGTGTTAGTCTTTTATCAAGTGATAATGTTTTAGTTATTTCTCATATTGGGTTTAGTTTATCTCTACTGGGCTTTGGCTCACCTTACTAGGGACAACATTTTCAGGTACAGAAGACGTGCCAAGTTCAAGATTTTTGCTTGGGAGGTTTTAGGAATTGAAGGCTCTGCTTGTTATTTGTTTGGTTGATTACATGTAAATGCAAGCCGAGGGCTTTATTTGTAAAATAGTTAAAACTCTTTTTTTGTGTAACTAAGTAGCAACTTGGAAAGATGTAAGCCCACAGGGCATTCTATTATCTTTGTAAACATTAGTAACTTATATGAAATACTCTTTTGTAACATTAACTCTGATGTATGTATGGAAATGTGACTTATCTATCAGGTATATAGAATTGTTGGATGTTGGGATTATGTATTATTTTGAGGGCATTACAATACTCCACTTACGATGTGTTTGGTTGGAAAATTTGAGAAAGAATTTGAAAAAAAAAATGAAAAAGTTAGGTGAAATGTGAATAAAATAAACCTACATTTCACGGACTTTTTTTCTTTTCTCTTTCAAAATCCCTCTCTAAAACTCCCGACCAAACACTGTTTTGAGAATTGCATTTCTGGCTTTTTTTTTTGGTTTATTTTTGTCTTTAGTGAATTTTTTTTTAAAAGAAATTCAAAAAGCTTTAGGTTTTTTGTTTCAACTTGATAAGACGAATCAAAAAATTATAATTTTTTAAAAAAAATCAAAAAATGTAGAAAAGACAAAAAAAAATCAAAATAAACAATCTTTTTTGACTTATTTTCATCTTTTATATAATTTTTTTCTGAAAACTTTTACAAAAAAATATACTTTTTAGATTCGTCCCAACAAGACAGGCTGAAAAAAAAAAAAAAATTGACATAATTTTAAAAAAAATACTAAAGATAAAAAAAAATTAGAAAAAGAGGGTATTTTTTGTTTTGTTTTTTTGTTTTTTTTTTGCCAAAATGGGCCTTAGTCTGTGTCTTCAAAACTCTTGCACAAGCTATAAAATAACAAATCAATTCATCAAAGTACCGCCCCAACTCGGCCTGCATCTTTCTCTACGTGTGCTGCGTGCACGAATTAATAGGCGGAGAAGTTGGCTTTTGACGGCAGTGCTCATGGCCGATTGTGGGTTGTTTTGGAAAGTTAGTTAAAAATTAATTTTTTTGATTCTTTTTAGTTTTTTTTAAAAAAATGTGTAAAAAAGTAAAAAATTGATGTGATTTAAAATATAGATTAAAAGCTAATTTTTGAATTTTGGCCTGTAGAAGTTGAGGGAGCAGAGAGAATTTATTTATCCCAAAAATTTATTTATCTCAAACCAAAGAGAATGATCTTCAAATAAGTCCTTTTTTTTTGTTGGATTTTATATTTACTAGTATCATTTTCTTCAAATTTTGTTTAGTTCAATTCAAAAGTTTAAAATTTTAAATTTTGGAGCTCATTCATGATAAAGATGGAGAAGTTTAAGGTATTTATGTTGTGTTTGATTAGAAGATTTGAGAAAAAAATGAAAAAGTGTAAAATTATATGAAATATAAGTACATTTTATTCATATTTTATCTATTTTTTTTTTATCTTTTTAAAATTTTTTCTCAAATCTTTTAATCAAATACAGCGTTAAGGTCCATCCATTTATGTGAGGTTTTTTTAAATGAATTTGAGCTAATTGTTGGTTGCTGACTTGCCACAGTCCATTGACATCTAACTTAGCAGGCACATTTTAATTAATGTGAGGAACCACCTGTCACATACATGTGATGCCCACAACTAATTAAAATTTTTTCTTTAAGCAACGAATAATTCTCTGCCTTGGACGATGGGATAAGAGCATGTTTATGCATCGGATGTTTTCCATCTTCTGACTCGAGAATTGAAAGTCATATCCACGGAATTGAATTCCATTCTTCAATTACATTGTCTACTGTAAAGCACTCATGGGGTATAGACTTCCAAGTTTAAATTTGAATCTGGAAGAATTAATGGATTTATGATTTTATTATTAGTCTTATTTTAATAATTTAAATCATTTATTTTTGTAAAAATACTCATGTATATTTTTTTTTAAAAAAATATGTCGATTTGATAATTGTAATTTTTATTTTATTTTATTGTATTTGTCTTTAAAACAATAATTGATTTATTTTTAAAAATATATAGTTTGTAACACTCTCAAAATAAACCCATAAATCATACATTCAAGACATCCATAAACTTAGGAGAATAAAACATAATTCTATTTATCAGAGTATTCATTACAAAAGTATTACATGTTGACATCAAAAGTTAATGCCCTGCGGGCTTATAACTTTCCAAACCAACACTTGGTTACAAAAAGAGAGTACTAACTCAAAACACAAAATAAGCCCTAGGCTTGATTTACATGTAATACACAAAATAATCACAAAAAGGAAGCCTTCAGCTTTTACAACCTCCCAAGCTACATCCTTGGAGGCGGCATATCACCTGTACCTGAAAATGATGTCCCATATAGGGTGAGCCAACGCCCAGTAGAGATATGCTAAACATAATATGAGCAATAACTAAAACATTAGCATTTGATAAATGTTACCACTTATAAATCAACTTACAACATTACCCAGTTCCATGACAAATATGTCCATGTTTCATTCCACTTTCCTTTACTTAACCAATTTTCAATTTATGAACATGACTCAGAACCTGACCAAACAATTTAATGAGACTTTAACTCATATCAAAACACTTACTTTTCAAATGAGTTAACAACTCATATCAACAATACTTCAATTTCAAATAAGATAATAACTCATAATAAAACACTTCCATACTTCACAAATGATACAGAAATTTGCTGTATCAATGGAGTCCATCCCCTATCTCCTCCCAAACCGTGGAGTACATCCCCTATCTCCTTCCACAAATTACAATGTATATAAACACTTATCATATACAAGATCAATCAATACATATACTCGATGTATTACTCCAACCGTCACATTCAATGACATATTCAACGTGATTAGTTTTAGTTTACCTAATCATCATGCAGTGTCTACAACAATCAAGACTATCCTCCATCGATAGCCCAAAGCAATTATTTATAAACAGATAGTAAATGCATCAACAGATAAAGTAACAACATTTTCAAAAGTGAGTAATTAATCAATCCAATTCCACCATTCTTTCTCATAACTTCTCAATTTCACTATTTCCAAGCCAATTTCATTATTTCACAATGAAAGTCATTAATTACACTAATGACCCAATAAAACCCAAATATGGCATTTTTCTCATTTTCCCAATATTGACCCAAAGGTCCAAATATCATTAATAAACGTTCAAAACCTCATTTTAAGACCCACATACACATATATAGTTCAAAAGGAACAAAACCCCTCTTTTCAATATTTCAAACCTCAAACCCTAACTTCACAAATCAAACCATTTATACAAAATGCCCAACATCTATGTTAAAGATCATAAAAATGAGTAATTATCCCTATCTCAAATGGAGAGACCCAAAGGTGATGATGAAGAAATTCAAAATGCTCCAAAACCCAAAAATTTCGGATTGAAATGTAGCCCGAGCCAAGCTCTACACATTTTGCAAAGGAACTAAGGGACAAGATCACTCAAGCTAGATGATTTCTTAGAGAGAAGTTGAAGTCTAGAGTAAGAGGCTCTCAAGTTTGGGTTTTGAAAAGTAAGAGAGAGAGAGAGAGAGAGAAAGTCAAAAAAGTGATCCAAAAAGTGATTTCACGGACTGCTATACAAACAAGTACGCTCGAGCATGGAAAGCCCCGCTCGAGCGTCAGACACAAACTTGCGCTCGAGCGTCAAAAGTGCCGCTCGAGCGCTGAATACATACTTCCAGAAGTTTTGCAGTCGATGGTCTCCGCTCGAGCGTGAAAGTAGACGCTCGAGCGTCCGATGACCTGCAGAACAAAATACTCGAGCGTGAGCCCGCTCGAGCGGAGAAGAAAAAACAAAGGGCCCGCTCGAGCGTCAAAAGCCCCGCTCGAGAGTGAAGGCCAAAATCTGGGTTCAACTTTTTGTTTCTAAACACAACCAACCTGTTCCCAACCTGCCCAACACAACCCAAGACTCAAACACAAAGAGTAACGGATAAAAATGAGAATAAGACAACGACCAACATCCACGGAACCGAGTCCGAAATACAATTAAACAATGAAGGAAAAATCGGGATCGCTATAACCTCCCCCCTTAAAAAATTTCGTCCCCGAAATTAGATACAAGTTTCAAAAAAACAAGAATTTTCAATTCTCAACAACATTACAATTCCATATTCAACATCTTGACCCATTACCGGTCATCCCATCTCTTTTTCAGAGGCAAATTACAACAAATGTTACAACATGCATTATCAACATGCATTTTGCTGAAATCTAACAATTTCCAATATCATAATCTACAATTCCAAAATATATGCAACGTTAATAACATACTTGCATTTCTACAACGTATTTAACATACACAATGTTAAAATAAATTTCCATTCTCAAGGCATACTCAACCTTCACAATATTTTCATAAACCAAAACATATACAATGTTTTACAACTTAAGACATATTCTGTAACAACCCTCACCCTACTCTTGTCATACTGCATACATTCACACATGATCTTGCCTTGCTATGTTGTTTTGAAGGTTTTTGCCTTGCCTTGTTTTGTCTAAGTATTGCTTGCGTGATCTTGTTCTTTGCTCGGCGTATAGCCGAGGTCATCTTGAGATTTGACCAACCCTGAGCCTTGTACTTAGAACTGTTTTGAGACCTTGGTCGATCCCCATCTTCATCTCGGGCTTATTGCCGAGATGTCTTGCACTTAGTGAACCTTGTCCGCAGGCAGGTATGGCCTAGGCCGAGATGTGGCACACCCTGGCTAAGGTGTGGCACAGCTTAGTCAAGTGTCGTCCTCCCCAGCCGATGTCTTTGTTATTCTGTTGCCGGATCCTTGATTTGAGCCGATGTCATTACTTGCCGATGTGTCTTACCCAGCTTGCTGCATACGCTTTGTCAGAGACTTGTCTTATCTATCAATCACCTTTTTGAGTTGAACCAACCCGATAGCGCCACGTGTCCGAGCCGATTGTTAAGACAGCCGGCAGGCCTAGAAACAAATCATTTCTTTGTCTCAAATCCTTGCCTTGAGAGAGAGAAGCTCTAGAGAGAAGGAAGAGAAGTTCTTGAGTGAGAGTAAGTCTTCCAAGCTTGATCTTCGTGGTTTGATCCGTTGGATCCGAGTTTTGAGGTAAGAACCTTGATCTACTTTGATTGTTGTTATTGATCATCTAGCTGCATTGCATGATCGGGTCTGTTTTGCATGTCATGCATCGATTTGAAGTTGGTTTTGGAAAGAGGAAATGGTTTTCATGTGTTCTTGCAGAAAATCTCGTTTTGATCTGAAAGTTTGGAATAAGGATCATGTTTTTATGTTTGTTCTTGCATGACCATCTTGTATGGGTACCCAGGTCCATGTTTTGAACTCTTGGCATGAAACCTCAGATTTTGTAACAAGTTTTGATCTTGCATTTATCCTTCTCTTGATCGTGCTTATCATGTTCTTCATGTTCTTCGAAGGGAACCCTGGTTTTCCCAACTTTGCTTTTGCATGAGGCCAACGGGACCACACCTCGGCAAGAAGTGTGGGACCTCGGCATAGACCTGGTTGGTACCCAGTTTGTTTTCATGAGGCGGGAGCAGTGTTTAAACACCCAGCATGTTTTGCTTTGTTATTGACTTGGATCTGGTAAGAATACCGAGATCCTCCGCATGTGTATATGAAGCTTGTTTTGCGAATGTGATTTGCCATGTGATTGTAGGACCTTGATCCTTGCTGTGAGCCTACACCTGAAGAACTAGGTGAGTGGTGCTTTTAATAAAGCTATGTTACACTGTTTTGATAAGTCTTGCTTTGCTTGTTTTGATGAAAGTATTTGCTAAGCATGAATGAATAGCCCTGTTTTGATGTATCAAGTATAAGCCTTGTTTTGATGTCACCCTTGAAAAGTCCCTTGTACTGGAGGACTCTAAACTTTCGCAGTACCAAGTACAAAAGTCCCTTGTACTGGAGGACTCTAAACTTTCGCAGTACCAAGTGCAAAAGTCCCTCGTGCTGGAGGACTCTAAACTTTCGCAGCACTAAGTATAAAAGGATACGGTCCTTTCTTGGGAGCACTAGAATGTTAAATCGGGCTACGGGCCTAAGTAACGAGTGCCATAATGTTAAATCGGGCTACAGGCCTAAGTAACAAGTGCCAAAATGTTAAATCGGGCTACGGGCCTAAGTAACACCAGATCATCGTGTTAAAAGGAGCTACGGGCTTAAGTAACACAAGTCCCTTGTGCTGGAGGACTATAAACTTTCGCAGTACCTTTGACTCAACGATTACGGATCGTACAGTCCTTGTCTTGCCGATGTAAGTAAGCATCCCTTGAGACTTGTGAGATTTGATTGATGAATACGGTTCATCCCTTGTCTTGCCAATGTAAGTATGCATCCCTTAAGACTTGTGAGATTTGATTGATGAATACGGTTCATCCCTTGTTTTGCCGATGTAAGTAAGCATCCCTTGAGACTTGTGAGATTTGATTGATGAATACGGTTCATCCCTTGTTTTGATAGAGTTTGATGTGTTTTGCTTTGAAGGAATCTCGGCTAATATCGGTATAGTTTTGGCGTGTTTGTTTTGAAAGAATTCGGCTATATTCATGCAAAAACCTTTATTACTAGTACCATTCACTGAGTATCCAAGCTCACCCTCTCTATATATATGTAGGTGATGAGCAGGACGTCGGCGACGCCTAGAATGTGTTTTTGAAAGCTTGTTTGGATCCATGATTATGTCGGTGTTATTTTGCATTCACGTCGGCACTTCTTGAAATTTATGCTTCTTGGCTTGTACTCACTGTATTTTGTATATGTCGGCTCGAGAAGCCTTTTGATCAAGATGTAACACATATTTTGCTTTTGTTGTATTCAAGTTTGTAAAGATGTATGCCATTACATTGGATCTATGCACTGCTCTTATGGACCACTTGTCTTTTGATTTATTGCTTCCGCATTGGAGAGCCCCGTTTATTATACTCTGATTGTGTTAAGTTTTTGAAAGTTGGCCTTCGGTAATTCCGGATTACTGGCCATCATGGCACCAAACTACTAGGGGCGGTTTGGGGTCGTGACAGAATGGTATCAGAGCACAAGTTCCTCGGTATACGTTATTCACACACTTTGAGTCCTAAAGAGCATAGGATTTCCCTTAGAAAGATGTCAGGATTGCATCATGGTGTTTGCTATTTGAACGAGGTGTGCATTGTCTTGATATACTTATTTGTTGCTTGCCTACGTGGTTATTTGCTTACTTGTTTTAAAGTCATACTTTGCACGCTCATAGCATCATGAGGAGAGGTAGACCTCCAATTGGCCGGGATCAGCCCGAAGACAGAATGGATAGACTGGAAAGATTAGTTGAGGGTTTGGCCCGCGAGTTGAGGCAAACAAGACAGCAGTTCGTCAGTGCCGCTTCGACTCAGGCCGAACAGACCAACGGCCGAAATGTAGTTCCGCCTCCACCTCCTCCAGTGCCGCAAGTTCCCCTGCGGCCAGCCTTATATGGGGATGGCACGATAGCTTTGATTCGGGAGTTCAAGAAAATGAAACCACCGAGATTCTCTGGGGGTATAGAGCCGATGAGGGCTGAGGCATGGGTTTTAGAAATGGAAAAATTGTTCGAGGTCTTCCCCAGCACCGACGCTCAGAAAGTGACGTTGGCAGCATTCACATTAGATGATGACGCTCGCAGGTGGTGGATGATGGTGAGAGAGAGTAATCCAGATCTGACATGGACTCGATTCTTAGAGTTATTCTACAACAAACATTTCCCCCTAAGTGTTCGAAATCGGAAGGCTACCGAATTTCATACTTTGACGCAAGACAACCGAACAGTGGCGGAATATGACCGCGCTTTTACTGAACTGGTGAGGTTTGTGCCTCACATGGCCAACGATGAATACATGAAGGCCAGGAAGTTCGAGTGTGGGCTTCGTGGACTGATTCAAGACCGAGTAAATTTACACAATATGCCGACTTATGCCGAAGTATTGGACAAAGCCATTCAGGCCGAAGCTAACCTAAATCGATACCAGAGCTCGGGAGAGAGCCACCGAAAGAGACAGAACTATGACAACCGCCGAGGACAGCTGGCCACCAAGAAGAAGGCGAACATGGGTAGTACTAGTAACCTTAAGCAGGAAGGTAATGCTAAACCGACGTGCTCGGACTGTGGGAGACAAAATTTCGGGGTCTGCCGTCGGACGTCAGGAGCTTGTTATGAGTGTGGCGAAGTGGGTCACTATGTGAAAGATTGTCCTAAGACAAAGGCAGATAACAACAAGAAAGGTGAGAATACCTCGGGTTCCGTCCAGAAGGGTAATGTTGGAAAATGGCAGATGAGATAGGGCAGAATATTTGCACTAGTACCAGGGGACACTCAGAATGCTGAGACAGTGGTGTCAGGTATGCTTCTAATTTGCTCCCAAAATGCCTATGTGTTGATTGATTCGGGTTCTACGCATTCATTTATATCTACTAAGTTTGCCGAGAAAATTGATAGAGAACTAGAGCCCCTTGACTACATGTTATCTGTGTCTACTCCATCTGGGAGATCTATGATTGTTGCATCCATCTATAAAGCATGTGTTGTTGTGATTGAGAATGTGGAATTATTAGTAGATTTAATGCCTCTAGACATAGCCCATTTTGATGTTATACTGGGAATGGATTGGTTGGTCGCAAATCATGCATCTATTAACTGTGTTTCGAAAAGTGTCACATTGAGACCCCCAAACCTAGCCGAGGTTATTTTCCAGGGTAAAGGGATAGTGCCCCCACCTTACTTGATTTCGTCCATTAAGGCCTATAAGTTAATTCAGAAAGGATGTCGAGGCTACTTGTGCAGTATACTGAGTGATCGGAATGGAAATATTAATTTAGCCGACATCCTAGTTGTTAATGAATTTTCCGACGTCTTCCCAAACGAATTGCCTGGTCACTTAACCGATAGAGAAATAGAGTTTACTATTGACATCATGTCGGGAACACAGCCGATCTCCAAAACATCTTATAGGATGGCCCCAGCTGAACTTAGGGAATTGAAACTGCAGTTACAAGAATTGTTGGATAAGGGATTTATTAGGCCGAGCACTTCACCATGGGGAGCACCTGTTTTATTTGTTAAGAAAAAGGATGGCACACTCTGCCTTTGCATCGATTATAGAGAACTTAATAAAGTCACTATCAAGAACAAGTACCCGTTACCTAGGATTGATGATCTGCTTGACCAATTACAAGGAGCCCAAGTCTTTTCTAAGATTGACCTTAGGTCTGGTTACCATCAGCTTAAAGTTAAAGTCGAAGATGTTGAGAAGACCGCTTTTCGGACAAGATATGGCCACTACGAGTTTTTAGTAATGCCTTTTGGGGTGACCAATGCCCCTGCTGCATTTATGGATTTAATGAATAGAGTCTTCAAGCCATATTTGGATGAGTTTGTAGTTGTCTTCATTGATGATATATTCATCTATTCCAAGAGCGAAACTGAACACGAAAATCATTTGAGACTTGCCTTGCAGATTTTGAGAGACCGGAAATTGTATGCTAAGTTTAACAAGTGTGAATTTTGGCTTTCTACTATTTCATTTTTGGGTCATGTGATTAGTAAGGAGGGTATCTCGGTTGATCCTAGCAAAATTGAAGCCGTAGTAAATTGGCCAAGGCCGACTAATGTGTCCGAGATTCGTAGTTTTCTGGGTTTTGCAGGTTATTACAGGAAGTTTGTAAAAGATTTCTCAAAGACTGCAATTCCATTGACGCAATTGACTAAGAAGGGAACACTGTATGAATGGACTGAAGATCGGGAGTCAGCTTTCCAAGAACTGAAGACGAGGTTAGTCACAGCACCTGTACTCGCACTTCCATCAGGTAATGAAGAATTTCATATCTATAGTGATGCATCGCATAAGGGTTTGGGTTGTGTGTTAATGCAAGGGGGTAAGGTCATAGCTTATGCATCCCGCCAGTTGAAACCCCATGAGAAAAACTATCCTACCCATGATCTAGAATTAGCGGTCGTGGTATTTGCTTTGAAGATTTGGCGTCATTATTTGTATGGAGCTTCTTGTCAGATTTTTACAGATCATAAGAGTTTAAAGTACCTATTCACGCAGAAGGAATTGAATTTGAGACAGAGAAGGTGGCTTGAGTTGTTGAAGGACTATGATATGCAAATTCAATATCACCCGGGTAAAGCTAACAGTGTGGCCGATGCTTTGAGCAGAAAGTCAGATGGAAATTTGGCGTGTTTGACCATGACGACAGTGGAGCCGACTATCGTCGATGAGGTAAAGACAAGACAGATGGAGGATAACTTCTTCAAGAAAATAGCCGAGGAAATTGACACAAAGCCGAGATCAGGGTATACTATCGAAAAGCAAGTACTCAAGTTTGAGGGAAAGTTATGTGTGGCCGACATTCCAGAGTTGAAAAGGAAGATTTTGCAGGAAGCTCACGGTTCTAAGTTTGCTGTTCATCCAGGGAACACCAAAATGTATCAAGATATGAAGCAGACCTTCTGGTGGCCAAACATGAAAAAAGAGATAGCCGAATTCGTGTCCCAGTGTTTACATTGTCAACAAGTGAAAGCAGAACATCAAAGACCGGCAGGACTTCTTCAACCTTTGCCGATTCCTGAGTGGAAATGGGAACACATCTCTATGGATTTTGTGATTGGTTTGCCGAAGACACCGAAAGGTATGGATTCGATTTGGGTTGTTGTTGATAGGTTAACTAAATCAGCACACTTTTTACCTGTTAAGACTACCTTAAACGCCGATCAACTTGCCTTGCTATATGTGAACGAGATTGTTAGACTTCATGGAGTACCGATGTCAATTGTGTCAGACCGAGATCCTAAGTTGTTTCTAGATTTTGGCAGAGTCTACAGAGGGCTTTCGGAGCCGAGCTGAGATTTAGTACAGCTTTTCATCCCCAGACGGATAGGCAGACAGAGAGGACAATCCAGACACTTGAAGATATGCTTAGACTTTGTGCATTGGACTTCCTAGGAAGTTGGGGAACACATTTGCCCTTAGTAGAATTCACTTACAACAACAGTTATCAAGCTAGCATTGGCATGGTGCCATATGAAGCCTTGTACGGAAGAAAATGTAGGTTGCCGATATGTTGGACCGAAGTCAGAGACAGAGCTCTGCTTGGTCCCGAATTGATCCAAGTGACAACAGAGAAGATTAAACTTATCCAACAGAGGATTAAAACTGCCCAGAGCTGACAAAGGAGCTACGCCGACCAGAGAAGGAATGAGTTAGAATTTGAAGTTGGGAATCATGTATTCCTGAAGGTTTCACCAATGAAAGGAGTATCCAGATTTGGAAAGAGAGGTAAATTAGCACCTCGGTATATTGGACCATTTGAAATTCTTGAGAGAATTAACCATGTTGCCTACAGACTTGCTTTGCCGCCAGATTTGAGCCAAGTCCACAATGTGTTTCATGTTTCGATGTTGAGGAAGTACATCCGAGATCCGCTGCATGTAATTGATCATTCCGAGATTACGGTTAATGAGGATTTGGGCTACGAGGAGAAGCCAATGAGGATTATTGACAGACAAGTGAGGCAGTTGAGAAACAAATCGATACCGATGGTAAAGGTCGAATGGAAGGAGCATTATGGCACAGAAGCCACGTGGGAAAAGGAAGAGGATGTGAGAATCCGTTATCCGGAGTTGTTCATAGAGCAAGGTAATTTAAGTTTGGGGACCAAACTTCTTTAAGGGAGGTAGGATGTAACAACCCTCACCCTACTCTTGTCATACTGCATACATTCACACATGATCTTGCCTTGCTATGTTGTTTTGAAGGTTTTTGCCTTGCCTTGTTTTGTCTAAGTATTGCTTGCGTGATCTTGTTCTTTGCTCGGCGTATAGCCGAGGTCATCTTGAGATTTGACCAACCCTGAGCCTTGTACTTAGAACTATTTTGAGACCTTGGTCGATCCCCATCTTCACCTCGGGCTTATTGCCGAGATGTCTTGCACTTAGTGAACCTTGTCCGCAGGCAGGTATGGCCTAGGCCGAGATGTGGCACACCCCAGCCAAGGTGTGGCACAGCTTAGTCAAGTGTCGTCCTCCCCAGCCGATGTCTTTGTTATTCTGTTGCCGGATCCTTGATTTGAGCCGATGTCATTACTTGCCGATGTGTCTTACCCAGCTTGCTGCATACGCTTTGTCAGAGACTTGTCTTATCTATCAATCACCTTTTTGAGTTGAACCAACCCGATAGCGCCACGTGTCCGAGCCGATTGTTAAGACAGCCGGCAGGCCTAGAAACAAATCATTTCTTTGTCTCAAATCCTTGCCTTGAGAGAGAGAAGCTCTAGAGAGAAGGAAGAGAAGTTCTTGAGTGAGAGTAAGTCTTCAAAGCTTGATCTTCGTGGTTTGATCCGTTGGATCCGAGTTTTGAGGTAAGAACCTTGATCTACTTTGATTGTTGTTATTGATCATCTAGCTGCATTGCATGATCGGGTCTGTTTTGCATGTCATGCATCGATTTGAAGTTGGTTTTGGAAAGAGGAAATGGTTTTCATGTGTTCTTGCAGAAAATCTCGTTTTGATCTGAAAGTTTGGAATAAGGATCATGTTTTTATGTTTGTTCTTGCATGACCATCTTGTATGGGTACCCAGGTCCATGTTTTGAACTCTTGGCATGAAACCTCAGATTTTGTAACAAGTTTTGATCTTGCATTTATCCTTCTCTTGATCGTGCTTATCATGTTCTTCATGTTCTTCGAAGGGAACCCTGGTTTTCCCAACTTTGCTTTTGCATGAGGCCAACGGGACCACACCTCGGCAAGAAGTGTGGGACCTCGGCATAGACCTGGTTGGTACCCAGTTTGTTTTCATGAGGCGGGAGCAGTGTTTAAACACCCAGCATGTTTTGCTTTGTTATTGACTTGGATCTGGTAAGAATACCGAGATCCTCCGCATGTGTATATGAAGCTTGTTTTGCGAATGTGATTTGCCATGTGATTGTAGGACCTTGATCCTTGCTGTGAGCCTACACCTAAAGAACTAGGTGAGTGGTGCTTTTAATAAAGCTATGTTACACTGTTTTGATAAGTCTTGCTTTGCTTGTTTTGATGAAAGTATTTGCTAAGCATGAATGAATAGCCCTGTTTTGATGTATCAAGTATAAGCCTTGTTTTGCTGTCACCCTTGAAAAGTCCCTTGTACAAGAGGACTCTAAACTTTCGCAGTACCAAGTACAAAAGTCCCTTGTACTGGAGGACTCTAAACTTTCGCAGTACCAAGTGCAAAAGTCCTTCGTGCTGGAGGACTCTAAACTTTCGCAGCACTAAGTATAAAAGGATACGGTCCTTTCTTGGGAGCACTAGAATGTTAAATCGGGCTACGGGCCTAAGTAACGAGTGCCATAATGTTAAATCGGGCTACGGGCCTAAGTAACAAGTGCCAAAATGTTAAATCGGGCTACGGGCCTAAGTAACACCAGATCATCGTGTTAAAAGGAGCTACGGGCTTAAGTAACACAAGTCCCTTGTGCTGGAGGACTATAAACTTTCGCAGTACCTTTGACTCAACGATTACGGATCGTACAGTCCTTGTCTTGCCGATGTAAGTAAGCATCCCTTGAGACTTGTGAGATTTGATTGATGAATACGGTTCATCCCTTGTCTTGCCGATATAAGTAAGCATCCCTTGAGACTTGTGAGATTTGATTGATGAATACGGTTCATCCCTTGTTTTGCCGATGTAAGTAAGCATCCCTTGAGACTTGTGAGATTTGATTGATGAATACGGTTCATCCCTTGTTTTGATAGAGTTTGATGTGTTTTTCTTTGAAGGAATCTCGGCTAATATCGGTATAGTTTTGGCGTGTTTGTTTTGATAAGAATTCGGCTATATTCATGCAAAAACCTTTATTACTAGTACCATTCACTGAGTATCCAAGCTCACCCTCTCTATATATATGTAGGTGAAGAGCAGGACGTCGGCGACGCCTAGAATGTGTTTTTGAAAGCTTGTTTGGATCCATGATTATGTCGGCGTTATTTTGCATTCACGTCGGCACTTTTTGAAATTTATGCTTCTTGGCTTGTACTCAATGTATTTTGTATATGTCAGCTCGAGAAGACTTTTGATCAAGATATAACACATATTTTGCTTTTGTTGTATTCAAGTTTGTAAAGATGTATGCCATTACATTGGATCTATGCACTGCTCTTATGGACCACTTGTCTTTTGATTTATTGCTTCCGCATTGGAGAGCCCCGTTTATTATACTCTGATTGTGTTAAGTTTTTGAAAGTTGGCCTTCGGTAATTCCGGATTACTGGCCATCACGGCACCAAACTACTAGGGGCGGTTTGGGGTCGTGACATATTCAATATTCTTAAAGTTTATCAATACAACAAAATTTCCAATACATGGTTAAACATTAACAAACAAGTCCGGATATTTCTCACAGACATCCAACTCACGTTCCCAAGTGGCTTCCTCAACCTCGTGATGTTTCCACAAAACTTTTACCAAGGGTATCGTCTTGCCTCGCAAGACTTGATCTCGCCTATCCAAAACCCTCACCAGTCTCTCCTCATACGAGATATCCTCATCAACCTCTAAGTCGGTCCAATCCCATACATAAGATGGATCTAGCTCATACTTCCGAAGCACTAACATGAAACATGTCATGCACTCCGGACAATTGCGGTGGCAAAGCTAAACGGTAGGCAACCTCACCAATCCTCTCAAGGATCTCGAAAGGGCCGATAAACCGAGGGGACAACTTCCCACTCTTCCCAAATCTCATCAAACCCCGCCTAGGTGATATTTTCAAAAAGACGTGATCACCCACTGTAGACGTCCTCGAACGTCCCGGGGGAAATCCCCCCGTTTTGTTCATTTCGGGCTCACTACAGTTCAGGACTCAAAAGTCACGGTCCTGTATCTAATCTCACAGAGTGCAATGCAAGACCGATGAATCATCAAAGAGTCCAAATCCGGCAAATTGTTTTTGAAAACAAATTTTTTGAAAGAAGTGCCAAACATATATTGCTTTGCCAGATACAGAGTCACCACCTAAATATTTTATTTTGGGAAATTTAGGAAACCCTGACTCGTTGCCTAAGGCCACGTGCCCATCATCACCAAAGTTGCCTCAGCTCGGGAACTTGGGTACGATTGGGGAAGGTCACTTCGTGAGCACCCCCGCTCGCCCGATCAAAGATCGGCATCTACTAACCATGATATCGAGTTTTGAAAACATATGCGTTCTTATTCCGGTTATTAGCCTAGATTTACTACGTGATGCGCACAGCATACAAGTATAGACCGGATCGCCTGAATTGGAATAAAACATTTCATGTTTATTTTTTAAAGCGGTTTGCTACTCGCAAGTAGGCTTAAAATGCAGATTTTGCCACCCTCGAGTGGGCTTAGAAAACATGGTTTTGCCACTATCTAGTGGGCTTAAAACTCACAGTCAATGCATTATTTCAATTCAGATAATCCAACCTTCACCCACAGGCATTCAGGCAGATATATCACATAAGCAATTAGCCTCATGGTAAGCATGCTATCATGGCAGTCACTCACACACATGGAAGGATGCTAAAGCATAAATACTTACCGAGTACTCCAAACCAAAACAGAAGCTATGTTAGAAATCTATGCATGATCCTAACTGTACAGAAATGCCTAATGTAACACATGAAAAAATGCAACTACAGTAGGCTCAGCTATTCTAAACATGGCATATGAAATGCAACGAATAACATGTATTCAACTCGGAATTGAAATACAAATGCAGTTAGTATAATGCGCCGAGCCCGGTGCGTGCAAGACAGATGAATGATGCAAACATGCAAGCATAAGTATGCTAATTGAAACATGCCATAATCTAACCATCATAAGCTGGTAAATAAAAGGAAGAAAGACGTGGGGTTGGAAGACATACATCACACACACGCACACTTATTACAATTGTGCCCACGCTCGGAGGGTCCGAATAAATAATACAGTCCGAATAAATAATTACAGTCCGAATGAATAATTAAATATTACAAAACCCTAATTAATTAACAAATTAACTAGGAAAACAATAAACTAGTATCCAAATTCATGGACCGCCTCAGCTCTGTTCCGAATGATGAAAGATGCATGCTCGAGTTGCCTTGCGCGGAAATCCATTGCGATGCCCCAATTTGCCTCTGTTTGCAATTGATCCCGGAATGCTGTGCAAGGCTTTAGGAAGTTGCTGATTTCTGATTTGCTGCAACAGAGAGCAAGAAAGGGGCATGGCAAAGTATTTTCACATATGTATGCACACCTCGATCCATGTGCTACCAATCACGCATCTCGATGCACGATGGCCGAGGAGTCGAATTGCACGACTCAATGTGAAATGAATGCACATATAAACACAACAAGGCCTAGACTCCATCATGGTTAATCCGGAGTGTCGACAACCGGGAATTGAGACACGTTTCGTCACTTTGAGTATGAAACGTCCCTCGTTTTCCGTGCTTGGGCTAACTCCTATCCCAAACACAATCCAAATGAGATGGCATACACAATGCGACTAACATGTAACCTAGCATATGCAATGCTATGGACTAAAAATGGCATACACAATGCACGTGATGTGACATGGCATATACAATGCTCTAACATGCAACCTAGCATACGCAATGCTATAGACTGAAATGGCATACACAATGCACGATGGACTTACACCAACATGAGTGGACCTCAGCCACACTCACATCAGTGGCCATATGATGGAAATGAGACAATCGAAACACATGCAAACATGCACGATGCAAGGGATCGATCCTAAGGCATCAAATGCCACTCTACCAAAGCATGGAAAAGGATGCAATATGGCATACAAGCACAGAAATTCCAGCTCTGAAACATGATACAAAATGGTCCCGAAACATGCAAACATGGTACACAATGCAAGCTAAGGGGCCCGGGTACCGAAACTATTGAAGTGCGTTACTCTAGAGCTACCCAAAACAATGCACTAATGGAAAAATCAACCCCAAACAGACCCTAGGCAGGTCTGAAACAGTGGGGAAATGGCCTAAAATGATGGCTCGGAATGCAACGAAATGGAGCTCATTCAATGGTCGGTAAATGAGGCATACAAGTCCGACTCTCAAACGCATTTAAAGAGTATAAAACATGACAATATGGCATTCAAACAAGCTCTGAAATATGATGTATAATGGGCCCAAAACAAGAAAATACCTCAGTATATGCATGTAATGGACCCTGAAACTCAAAGCTAAGCAAGTGTATTGAACCACAAGCATGCAAAACAAACACCATTCGACCATGAGACCTAAAAACAGAGCTAGGGTAGTCCAAAATATGCACAAAATCAGTTTAAGGCAAGGCCAAAAAGTGCTAAAATCAAGGGTCAACAAAGCATGCAAAGAAAGCTAGTGAACCATGATTTACATTACAAGTATGTGAAGCACATGAGGGCTCACTGAACCAGCCAAAAATAGAAGTATGCCATGCTAAAATATGCCCGAATAACCACTGAAACTCTGTCAATGCATACAAAAATGATGAGCTCCTTTGGAAGGCCATGCAAGGGGTTGTTCTTCACATATATGATGGACACGCAAAATGGCAAAACAACCTCTGGACAGAGGTTCTGAGGGCCCTCAAACTCATCAAAAATGGCCCAAAATGAAGCTAGGAAGCATGCAAGTAAAAGCCCCTTTGAAAGGCCTTGAATAGGATTGCCCTACACATGCATAATAGACACTTTATATGGAAAAATGGGCTCAGGATAGGGTTCATGCAGACCTTAAAACTCACCAAATAGGGCCTGAAACATGACTTCAAAGCATGTAAAATGGAGCTCCTTTGTAAGGCCAACAAAGCTAGTAAACAAAGCATGGAGAGAGGGGGTCACCCCCCTCTGATTTTGGCTCTCAAAATAGTATGCTAGCCATTGAGAATCCACTTGATTTCAGTGGCTAGAAGGCCAAACAAAGAATGAAACAAAGGCCAAGATGCAAGGCTCAAAACAAGATGCAAACAAGCATACAAGGGGGTAGATGACCCCCAACAGAAAAATACCCTTAAAAAATCTTCAAGAGGAACTCAAAATAAGACGTTTTTTAGTTTATGTCAAGGCTTGAAAATACTTTCAAGTAAGGCTAAGATATGAAGTAAAATAAGCCTTAAAAGAGGGATGGAGCATACAAGGGGGTAGATGACCTCTAACAGAAAAATGTCCTTAAACAAACTTCATGAGGGACTCAAAATAAGACTTTTTTTCAGTTTATAACAAAGCCTAAATATGCTTGCAAGTATAGCTAAAAGATGGATCAAAATAATGCTCAAAAAGGGAAAAAAATGTTTACCCTTGAAGACCAGCAGAAACCAGCAGCCTCTGGACCCAAAACCCATCCTTGAACCTCTGAAAATACCCTCCAAGGACCTTAGGTTGATGATGGAAGTGTTAAGCTGTGAGGGGTGGTGCAAAGGAACCAAGAACCAAGCAATTTAGAGCTCAAAAGAGAGAGATATAAAGAGAGATATATTGCTTAGCCCTAGCAATTTTCTGAACCAGCACAAAGGAGGGAGAGGCCCTCCTATATAGACAAAGAGGTCTAAAGCTTCTCTTGGAAGCTAAAAACAACTTTGAAGATCCTCCATACACGTGTATGGAGGATGCTGCAAATGGCTCCCAGCTGGCACAGCTGGAACACACTCAGAGAGACAAAACAGAGGGTAGCCAGTCGACCAGTTCAAGTGGTCGGCCGACCACTTGACCTGGTCGTCCGACCAGGTCAAAAGGTTCAAGCTGGTTGGCCACCCCCTAGGATGAAGCCCCAGAAGTGAGCTTTCCAATGGCACAAACCTTGCAGTAAAATTCCTCCTGTGCAAAACGTTATGCCTGTTTTGGTGAAGCCGCGCAGATTCGGTCCAACCAGATTGATGCCCTACTTCAACCAACCATATCTCCCCCACCCGGACTTGGCTTTAGGAGATTCTTGAGTGAAAAATGAAGCCCCGGAAGTAATCTTTCCAATGGTGGTGGCCTAATATCTTAAATCCAAGTATGAAAATGAATATGCCCGATTTAGCGAGGACCGCTAGACTTTTTCTCTTCTTCCTGGATTCATGCCGAACCACTTTTGACCACCTAAGTGGTCAGCCATCTGATTTTCTGGTCTTCCATGTGGTCATATTGAAGCCCCTGAAGTTATCTTTCCAATGGCGCCAACCTTGCATCAAAATTCCTCCTGTGCAAAGAGTTATGCCCGTTTCGGTGAAGCCGCGCAGTTTCAGTCCTACCCGGATTCATGCCAAACTTCTCCCAAACTAGTTTTCCTCTCTCTTCTCTTCTTTTCTTCAACTCCAAACCCCTAGACAAGGTGTTTTAAAAGATTTTTCAAAAATTTCATCTCTCTTTCATTCATTTCCACTTTGTTCTTGCTCGGTTTATCAAAAAACGCAACATTTGACAAAATGCGAGCCTCGAAACATCGTAAAAACTTTATTTCAAAAACGTTTTGAAAGAGAGGGTTTTAAGGTCTAAATTCTTTTGATCAAGATTATTTTGGTCCAAAAAGGGGTATGAAGTTGAGATTTGACACTCTCCTTGCCAAAGAAACTGAACCTTTTCCCTGCACACCTTTCTCCACCATGTAAACCATCAGTCGCGTCCAAGTCTTAAGGGCAGTCAAAAATGGGGTGTCTACAGTTGCCCCTCTTTGACAGAACTCAAAAATCAAGAAGTGACGAGAGTGAATGTCAAAGTCTAGAGACGACCCATTTTTGACAAGGCCAAAGACTTGGACAAACAAAGTATAGACAAATAAATGGTTGCGCCGGTAGGCTGCCTACGTATCCCTCTGCAAGGAATCAAACCAACGTAGTTCAGGGGCAGGATGCAAAATGATATGCAGAAAGATATTGATAATTGGACTTATACGCTACGCGAAGCCGGTTTGAAAATTGGAGTTATATGCTATGCAAAGCCGATTTGATAATTGGACTTATATACTACACAAAGCCGGTCTGATAATTGGACTTATACACTATGTGAAGCCAGTTTGAAAATTGGACTTATACACTACGCGAAGCCGGTTTTGAAAATTAGACTTATACACTACACGAAGCTGGTTTGAAAATTCAGGATTTATGTAAAATGTACTGTAATGACTAAAATGCAATGTGATAGCTAGGAAAAGGGAGGTACCTTACAGGGGCAATTGGCAATGACTTACCTCGGCAATGTCCTACCTCATGTTGATGTGGGAATCTTCCTCTTCTTCTCAGTTGAACCACAGGTACTACTTTTCTACTCGACTATGGTTGCAGCTTTTCCTATTCTCCAACAGGGTGACAGCCTAGGTTGATTTGGTATCCAGAATTGAGGCGCATACATATGCAATCTCAATCTATGGGGCTGCCATACAGATTTCAAGCCGAGGATATACCCCTGGGTATTTAAACCAGACTTTAGTCTCAGAAATCCCGAACCTTTGCATTCTAGGTAAGAGCCATTCGAACTCTAGTTTCCACCGTCTCAGTTGGTCTCCTAGGAACTCACCGCAAACACAGGCAAGTGGCTATACCAGACCACCGGAAGTCGTTCGGGCACGACAAACACCAAAGGAATTGCACCTTTAGAGGATTTAAGGTCTCCTAGACCAGAGAGTGCACAAGACAGTGCGAATAAAGATGCAGGATTTAAAGTCTCCTAGACCATATGATTTAAGGTCTCCCAGACCAGGTGAGTGCACAAGACAGTGTGAGCTAAAGGTGCATAAAACAGTGCGAGTAGGGTGAATGCACAAAACAGTGCGATGCAGATAAGGTGCGTAAGATAGCGCGATGTAATGCACTAACAAGTGCAAGTAAGGTACGCAAGATAGCGCGATAAAATGCATGCACAATGAAAGTAAGGTGCATAAAATAGTGCGATGCGCAAAATAGCACGAATGAAATGTAATGCACTAACAAGTGCAGGTGGGATGCGCAAGATAGCGCGAATGATACAATGTAATGCAGAAAACAGTGCGATGCGCAAGAAAGCGTGAAAGTAAATTGCACAAAACAGTGTGATACGCTAAATAGCGCGAGTGTAAACTGCACAAAACAGTGTGATGCGCAAGAAAGCGCGAGTGATTACAAATGTGGAAGTGCACAAGACAGTGCGATGCGCAAAATAACGCGAACATGAACCTGCACAAAACAGCGCGATGCGCAAAACAGCGCGAACGATTTGAAATGCACTAAACAGTACGATACGCTAAACAACGCGATTGATTTGAAATGCACTAAACAGTGCGATACGCTAAACAGCGCGATTGATTTGAAATGCACAAAACAGTGAGATACGCTAAACAGCGTGATTGATATGCGATGCACAAAATAGTGCGAGTGAGATACAACCACAAGATGCACAAGACAGTGCTAGTGAGATACAAAGTGTAAGTGCACAAGACAGTGCGAGTGAGATAAAATACACAAGAAAGTGCGATAAAATGCATCTTCTATGCAAGTATGGGGGCATTTTCTATGCAAAAGATACGAGCATTTTCTATGCAAGTAAGGAAGCACATTCTATGCATGAGACAAGCAAAGTATATTCTATGCAGAATCGAAAGCAAGCATGTTCTATGCATGAATCATAACGATGCGCGGCACGCATGCAACAACAGTGTATATGAAAGTTCATATTCTATGCAATAGAGGAGCATCAAACATGTACTCTGGTGCCTCTGATTTGCCTCTTAGAGGACTTCGCAACACACTCAGCTCAAAAAGGGCACACCTTGTTCATATTGGCGAGAGATAACATCTGCATGTGAAACCCTCGGGTGCTGCTTGGACTGCCATTCTGACTTGAAGCAGGCTTACACTTGGGGTTGAGATACACTCATACTCCAGAGAAATGGCGAGGCCTGAGAAGGTGCACCTGGAATGCAGTCTCGGATTTTGCTAAAGTTGAAACATGCTAAGATGCTCCAAATTTTCCCTCTTTTCTTTTGCTTTGCAGTCCGGAGCCTAAATAGCTTCAGATAGGTCCTTGTTCTACTGTTCACACTAATCGAGGGTGGACCCTACAGTTTTATGAAAAAACAAATCATGTTTTGCACAAATATGGAGAATGATACAGCACTTTGAGCACAAAACGATTCCTTTTTGAAATTGAAATGAGAAAAGGGTTCTCAACCGGGTATTAAGCCTACAACTGACCACAACCAAAACGACTCAACAACGGAAAACAAAGGTAGAACAACCTAAACACAACTCAACAAAGGAAAAACAAGGTAAAACAACCTAAACACATCTATTGATACTCAAACGACTCAAAACAAGAATCGAGACAAACAAAATACATAGACACAACACTCAGCTGTGTTACAAAGGCAAGATACCTCTTGGTGCATGAGGAGCTAGTTTCTCTGGGTAATGTTTCCCACCCTTTCTTATTTGTGATTCTCACATCACTCGGCCCTCAAGCTCGGCTTTTCTCACAAAACCCTTTTCCTTACTTTTTCTCTTAGCGCACATCTCTCTATTCTTTAATCTCTCATTTTTTTATCCATCCCCTGGGTGGTTGATGGATAAACAAGAAGTTGCGGGCTCTTGTCCCTAGCATTCTGCTAGATTCTCTTTCTTCTGTGCACAGCTAGTGAATTCCTCCCACAGAGGAGTTGCGCTACAATTGAGTGTGTAGCAAATCTGCAGCTGACATCGGTTGACGATGCTCTGCTGGGGAGTTTGGACGTGATCAAATCTGTCCAAATGAGGGAGTGGAATATCTTGCCCCATTCCAGCTCGTGCTTCGCACTTGGCTTGATACCTCGTTGCTTGGAAGATGTGAGAGCTTTCTGCCCTTTTGTGGTCAGCTTCAGTGGTGCCCCTTTCTAGCAGGTAGAATGCCCTTTCTGGCAGGTGGAGTGCCCTTTTTGGCAGGTATGTTGACCATGGGGAAAAGACAGAATACCTGACTCAACTGTGCCCCTAGTTCATCATTTTGACCATTTTTTGTTTTTGGCTTTCTGTTAAAACAATTTTGACCAAAATGAGAGTTAGATTAACATGCTTGTTCAATTTTCTGATTTAAAATCATGCAAGTCAGGCTATGAGCACTGACAATTTTCCTTTTTTGGGTCCAAGAAATGGTCCAGTTTTAGAAGAATGGAATAATTTTCGAGAGAATTAGTCAACCTCATTAAAAATTTTCAAAAACTATTTTTGCAAATGGTCACTACTCAACGAGCACAGAACCTACTCTTGAGATACACAACCTTAGATATGAAGGAAAATTACCCCTCGCTCAAGGAAAGTTACGTGGTAACGGAAAGTTGCCCCTTGTTTGAATAACGCCACAGCGCGTTGCATGGCAACGGAAAGTTACCCCTTGTCTGAATGGCACTGCAGCGCATTGCAATCAATCCTCAGGGTGATGATCACAACCGAACTCCCGGATACAGAAAAGACAAAGATGAACAGAACCATCACATGGACACGGTTGAATTTGAAGTGTTTTACAGCTGGACTTCAGAATAAAGTTGCCTACGTATCCCAAAGATGGGAATAAAGCCTTACGTAGTTCGGGGTAAGGTACACTCGAGTATTGTCCTCTCCTTTTGTGCTCTCACTTTTGCCAAGGTTACCCTTCTGGGTTTTCGGCCTTGCGAGCTTTTTTCTTTTCATTTCTTTTCTTCTTTTTTCTTTTTCATCTTTTCTTTTCATTTTCTTCATTTTTCTTTTTTGCATTCTTTTCTTTTCTTTTTTTTTTTTGTTCTTTTTCTTACTCTAACTTTTGCCTGGGTCACCCTTCCGGGTTTTCGACCCAGCGAGCCTCTCAAGGGTAAAAGTGTAGCTTTGTCCATGTCAAATGGTTTTGAGATCCTAAAGTCATCTGAATCCAAGAGAATGGCTATTGTTCGCTGACGATGCAGGAGTCCATCCAATGGGGTCTGAATTGCCCCCAGTGTTGAGGATAAGGACTCAGTTGTCCTTCAGCAATACTTTCTTCTTTCCTCCCTTCTGGGATTTGGTATTCTTGCCGATCTTCATCTTTGACTCTTCGAGCACACTTGAAATTCTTTTGCCCCTAGTTCAAAGGGGTGCTTTTGATCTAGCTTCGCAAGCTTCTTTTGACCTTCTGATCTTCTTGATCCTACTTTCCTGGCCTCTTGTTTGAGGGCTGCTTCAAATCTGGCCACACAGGCCTTACATGGTGGTTAACCGTTGAACACTCTGAATCCAAGTTCAAGGTTTGAAAGCAAGGGGGTCGAGTCTCGAGGCTGAGAGCGATCCTGAGCTACACAATCTCAAGAGCGATTCCACACCGATCTTCGCAGGACTACACAAAACATTTTTTTTGAAATCTTTTAAGAAAGCGACAAATCCCTCGCACTAAAGACAGTGTAGAACCAATCTGGATCAAGCTAGGATCCTTCTCAGTACTCATATTATCAAACATGATTTCATTCATTAAGGGCTTAGCATGCCTCTCTTTCTCTCAATTGATCAGATTTTGCAAATCCCGAGGAATTCGCTTCCTCTTCGTTTTCACCACGATATTCAAAAAGTTTTGGAAAACTTAGGTTAATACAATGATTTAAAGGTGCAGAAGAGCAAAGTTTTTAGTCAAATACTGCCACCTCATTCTGAACTTCTAGCACAACTGGCACACATCAGAAGCAAACACAAGAGTGTGAAAAACCACTGTTGTTCCATTCAAATTTGTTGGTGTAACTGGCTCCAAGCAGAAATAGACTCAAAAGAAAACGAAAAAACAAACGCAAAACAAAATGGTGATGCCCGAGATAACACCCCCGGAATCACCCGACCTCTGTACAACAGGACTGACTCGATACAACAAGACAGACCCTCAATAAAAAAGGCTGACTCGAGGCAATGAGACAGACTCAAAACAAAACTTACAGAACTGACTCAACACCCAAGTCAGAAAGTACAAATTAACAACATTTGCAAATGTGCTCAAAACAGTGCATGCCATCCACCATATTTGGAGTAAACTGAGTGCCATCCGCAGGCGGTTCATCCCCCGATCACATGGTCACATTATCCCCCCAATTTCACCGATCCAGTGCTGATAGACTTTGCAGGACCTGACGCGAAGATGACCTTTTCATCAATCAGATCTTGTATTTCATGGTGAAGACGAAGACACATGTCAGTGTCATGGCCAGCTTGTTGATGAAAGACACAGTACTTCGCCGGGTTGTGGGAGAAAGGAAGTTTATTCAGTAATGGTCGCGGCTCCAGGGGCATCGGATGCCCATTTTCGATCACGACCCTCAGGGCCATTGACAGAGACATGTCCAGTAGGGTGAACACCCTCTGGCCCCGAGGTGGGTATTTGGCAGGTTGTGAGCTGGTTGTGTTGGATGTACAGGCGAAAAGGTCGGTAGGTGCTGACTTTTGATGATTTCTTCCGAGTGTAGGATTAGAACTGAAAGGGGTGTTTCTGGTACAATATCTCTTGTCTCGGCTTGCCCCTTGATTCAGACTGCCCCCGACTTGAGCGGCAAAAGTATCACCCACAATTTTTGCAACCACTGCAAGCACTTGTTGTTTGTTTAGTCCTTCAGCTTTCAAAGCCTCAACAGCCCGTTGAAGGTGTTCATGGGGACCAATGCTTGCCCCTACCTTATTCTTATCGCCTGCTTCCCCTTTGCCAAGGGTTTGGCTTTCTTCAAATGCAGCCAGTCCCAAGATTGGGGAGCCTTTTGTCATGAAATTCCCGGTATGTGATATGGTCGATGAGGGAGCCAATGTCTCGGAGGCCAGATTTGTCACAGTTCTCTGAAGATCTTCGATCATTCTCTTCAGCTCAGAAGTAGTGGGCTCACAGGTTTGAGATGATTGGGGTCCAGGTGCATCCATCATGCATAAGTCTATGCTTTCTGGAATGAACACCTCAGGCTTGGGTAGATGGGCCAGGGTGATGTATATGCTGGGGTCAAAGGTGGATGGTAGTATATGGATGAGATTGAGGTGGGCAGGAGATGTTTGGTCATTGCTGTCTGAAGGTAGAGCTATCGTCCGGTTGTCGATGAGATTTTGGACCTCATGACGAAGGCGGTAGCAACGGTCGGTGCCATGACCGCGCTGCTGATGGTACACACAGTACTTGGAAGGGTTATGTCTGGCTGGGAGTGGGTCAGGCAGAGGTTGAGGATCGAGGGGTTTGAGATACCCTCTTTCCATCAAGACTTTTAGTGCGCTAGTCAGGCTCATATAGAGGGGGGTGAAAGTTCTTCCCTAAGCTCGAGCGGGGTCGACTAGTTGTAGGGTTGGTTTGGCAAAAGGGTTAGCTGTGGTGACTGTATTGATTTCGGTGGGTTTGGGAATAACGCTACTACCAGCATTGGTACTCCCTGCAAAAACCCTCCTTGTCGGTTCGCTTGTTCTGCTTATGATCCCACTGTTGAACTCATTCTCGATCTGAACCCCCAGTTCATGCAAACTTTTGAAAGTGAATAGCGGAGCGACTATCAACTTTTGCAACATATCATGCTCGAGGTTTCGCACCATCATCTGCACGTGATCCTTCTCAGAAGGGCGGCGATCTGTCATCTGTGCTGCCTTTGTTCTCCACCTCGCAACAAACTCCACAAAAGGCTCTGTTGGGTTTTGGCAGGTTGCTTCAAGCTCTTGGATGGTCATTTCAACTTGGGTATTGTAAGAATACTGATCAACAAAGGCCTCAGCCAATTCTTTCTAGTTTTACTTCACTATATTCTCCAACTTGGCGTACCAAGCGGCTGCCACACCCGACAGGGTTCTTCCATACAGAGAGAGTTTCTGTGGCTTAGTCAGACCCATTGGCTTCAGGATATCTAAGAAAAGCCAGATATGTACCATAGGATCTCCAGACCCGTCAAAACGGTCAATATGTGGCATTTTGAATCTGTCTGAGAGCCGTACGGAAGCCTCGGTGTACCTATCCTCAATGTCGGGAATGGAGTTAAGGCCCTGTACCTTTTTGAATTGCTTCTCAAGGTTCATAATTTTCACCGCGGTCGGATCGAGGTCATTAGCATCAAGGGGATAAAGCCTCTCATTAGGCTGCACCACGGGTCTGAAAACTCAGGCTTGAGCCAACCCTTCTCGAGGATCTGGACCTTGCAAATCTTCAGCTGGCGGAAGTGGATCAAAGTTCGGTTGGGGTCCCAAAGCTGGATGTGAGGCAGATGCCCTAGATGGGCGTTGCGTTTCAATACTGGTCTCAGCCTGCATGGTAGTTCCCTGATTTACCGCTGCTATCACAGCCACAAATTCTTCCGAACCCTGTGCCATCACAGTTTGCTGAGTCTGAACAAAGGTGATGTGACTGGCGACTGACGGATCAGATGAACTGGTGAGCCCTGACTGGCCTTTCTTTGCCTTGCCTCAGCAAAAGAATACTGGTTGCCCTTGAATTGAGTCTCTGACCTAACAAAGTCTATCAGCACTAGTCCAATGTACCCGGGAGATATCGGAGCCTTCTGAGGCTATGGTTCTAGGACTACCCTAGCAAAAGAGAAAACATAGAGCATCTCAGCCTGATTTCACCAAAACAGATATGAGCATAGCAGAATGACTGTGCCCTCTACTGAATTCTCTCCCAAAATTCTGCTTGCAAGCTAATACCCTCAGGTAAAACTGATTGCCCCAAAATACTGATGCTGGTGCCCGCAGGCCTGATACCCAAATTTGCAAACTGATGCATGCATTCCTGTAGAGGCATACTCTAAAAGCACATAGCAAGCAAATGAGAGCCAAAACACCCCTATGGAGAGGTAGGGTTTCCCTGTCCTATTTTGTCAGGAGCTAGGGTTTTACTACGCACACAGTGGTTTCAAACAACCTATGATCGGGTAAGCAACCTATCCTAGCTTGGAATGGTCACTATGCATTCCGAATATGCACTAGGTCGAATGGTCAAAAAGGGTGCCCCGGTAAAACCGAGGTTTGTGTTCCCTTCGTGGCAGAGCCCGCAACCGGTCAGCCTTAAGGCACGCTTCTTGAAGCGAGCCTCCGGCAAACCGTTCAGGAATAGCATACGGTAAACACGGTGTCCTATGCGCACCAATGCAAATGCAATGCAAAGAAACACATAAGTGTAGTCAACACCAGATATCACGAGTTCGAGTCAAGTTCTCTAACTCCCCAGCAGAGTCGCCAGAAACTGTAGACGTCCCCGAACGTCCCGGGGGAAATCCCCCCGTTTTGTTCATTTGGGGCTCACTACAGTTCAGGACTCAAAAGTCACGGTCCTGTATCTAATCTCACAGAGTGCAATGCAAGACCGATGAATCATCAAAGAGTCCAAATCGAGCAAATCGTTTTTGAAAATAGATTTTTGAAAGAAGTGCCAAACATGGACTGCTTTACCAGATACAGAGTCGCCACCGAAATATTTTATTTTGGGAAATTTAGGAAACCTTGACTCGTTGCCTAAGGCCACATGTCCATCATCACCAAAGTTGCCTCGGCTCGGGAACTTGGGTACGATTGGGGAAGGTCACTTCGTGAGCACCCCCGCTCGCCCGATCAAAGATTGACCTCTACTAACCATGATATCGAGTTTTGAAAACATATGCGTTCTTATTCCGGTTATTAGCCTAGATTTACTACGTGATGCGCACAGCATACAAGTATAGACCGGATCGCCTGAATTGGAATAAAACATTTCATGTTTATTTTTTAAAGCGGTTTGCTACTCGCAAGTAGGCTTAAAATGTAGATTTTGCCACCCTCGGGTGGGCTTAGAAAGCATGGTTTTGCCACTATCTAGTGGGCTTAAAACTCATAATCAATGCATTATTCCAATTCAGGTAATCCAACCTTCACCCACAGGCATTCAGGCAGATATATCACATAAGCAATTAGCCTCATGGTAAGCATGCTATCATGGCAGTCACTTACACACATGCAAGGATGCTAAAGCATAAATACTTACCGAGTACTCCAAGCCAAAACAGAAGCTATGTTAGAAATCCATGCATGATTCTAACTATACAGAAATGCCTAATGCAACACATGCAAAAATGCAACTACAGTGGGCTCGGCTATTCTAAACATGGCATATGAAATGCAACGGATAACATGTATTTAACTCGGAATTGAAATACAAATGCAGCTAGTATGATGCACCAAGCCCAGTGCATGTAAGACAGATGAATGATGCAAACATGCAAGCATAAGTATGCTAATTGAAACAAGCCCTAATCTAACCATCATAAGCTGGTAAATAAAATGGAGAAAGATGTGGGGTTGGAAGACATACATCACACACACGCACACTTATTACAATTGTGCCCACGCTCGGAGGGTCCGAATAAATAATACAGTCCGAATAAATAATTACAGTCTGAATGAATAATTAAATATTACAAAACCCTAATTAATTAACAAATTAACTAGGAAAGCAATAAACTAGTATGCAAATTCATGGACCGCCTCAACTCTATTCCGAATGATGAAAGATGCATGCTCGAGTTGCCTTGCGCGAAAATCCATTGTGATGCCCCGATTCGCCTCTGTTTGCAATTGATCCCGGAATGCTGTGCAAGGCTTTAGGAAGTTGCTGATTTCTGATTTGCTGCAACAAAGAGCAAGAAAAGGGCATGGCAAAGTATTTTCACATATGTATGCACACCTCGATCATCGTGCCACCAATCACGCATCTCGATGCACGATGGCCGAGGAGTCGAATTGCACGACTCAATGTGAAATGAAAGCACATATAAACACAACAAGGCCTAGACTCCATCAGGGTTAATCCGGAGTGTCGGCGACCGGGAATTGAGGCGCGTTTCGTCACTTTGAGTACGAAACGTCCCTCGTTTCCCGTGCTTGGGCTAACTCCTATCCCAAACACAATGCAAATGAGATGGCATACACAATGCGACTAACATGTAACCTAGCATACGCAATACTATGGACTAAAAATGGCATACACAATGCACGTGATGTAACATGGCATACACAATGCTCTAACATGCAACCTAGCATACACAATGCTATAGACTGAAATGGCATGCACAATGCATGATGGACTTACACCAACATGAGTGGACCTCAGCTACACTCACATCAGTGACCATATGATGGAAATGAGACAACCGAAACACATGCAAACATGCACGATGCAAGTGATCGATCCTAAGGCATCAAATGCCACTCTACCAAAGCATGGAAAAGGATGCAATATGGCATACAAACACACAAATTCCAGCTCTGAAACATGATACAAAATGGTCCCGAAACATGCAAACATGGCACACAATGCAAGCTAGGGGGCCCAGGTACCGAAACTAGTGAAGTGCGTTACTCTAGAGCTACCCAAAACAATGCACTAATGGAAAAATCAACCCCAAACAGACCCTAGGCAGGTCTGAAACAGTGGGGAAATGGCCTAAAATGATGGCTCGGAATGCAACGAAATGGAGCTCATTCAATGGTCGGTAAATGAGGCATACAAGCTCGACTCTCAAACGCATTTAAAGAGTATAAAACATGACAATATGGCATTCAAACAAGCTCTGAAATATGATGTATAATGGGCCCAAAACAAGAAAATACCTCAGTATATGCATGTAATGGACCCCGAAACTCAAAGCTAAGCAAGTGTATTGAACCACAAGCATGCAAAACAAACACCATTCGACCATGAGACCTAAAAATAGAGCTAGGGTAGTCCAAAATATGCACAAAATCAGTTTAAGGCAAGGCCAAAAAGTGCTAAAATCAAGGGTCAACAAAGCATGCAAAGAAAGCTAGTGAACCATGATTTACATTACAAGTATGTGAAGCACATGAGGGCTCACCGAACCAGCAAAAAAACAGAAGTATGCTATGCTAAAATATGCCCGAATAACCACTGAAACTCTATAAATGCATGCAAAAATGATGAGCTCCTTTGGAAGGCCATGCAAGGGGTTGTTCTTCACATATATGATGGACACACAAAATGGTAAAACAACCTCTGGACAGAGGTTCTGAGGGCCCTCAAACTCATCAAAAATGGCCCAAAATGAAGCTAGGAAGCATGCAAGTAAAAGCCCCTTTGAAAGGCCTTGAATAGGATTGCTCTACACATGCATAATAGACACTTTATATGGCAAAATGGGCTCAGGATAGGGTTCATGCAGACCTTAAAACTCACCAAATAGGGCTTGAAACATGACTTCAAAGCATGTAAAATGGAGCTCCTTTGTAAGGCCAACAAAGCTAGTAAACAAAGCAAGGAGAGAGGGGGTCACCCCCCTCTGATTTTGGCTCTCAAAAATAGTATGCTAGCCATTGAGAATCCACTTGATTTCAGTGGCTAGAAGGCCAAACAAAGCATGAAACAAAGGCCTAGATGCAAGGCTCAAAAGAAGATGCAAACAAGCATAGAAGGGGGTAGATGACCACCAACAGAAAAATGCCCTTAAACAATCTTCAAGAAGAGCTCAAAATAAGAATTTTTTCAGTTTATGTCAAGGCTCGAAAATGCTTGCAAGTAAGGCTAAGATATGAAGTAAAATAAGCCTTAAAAGAGAGATGGAGCATACAAAGGGGTAGATGACCTCTAACAGAAAAATGTCCTTAAACAAACTTCATGAGCGACTCAAAATAAGACTTTTTTCAGTTTATAACAAAGCCTAAATATGCTTGAAAGTATAGCTGAAAGATGGATCAAAATAATGCTCAAAAGGGGAAAAAATGGTTACCCTTGAAAACTAGCAGAAACCAACAGCCTCTGGACCCAAAAACCCAACCTTGAACCTCTGAAAATACCCTCCAAGGACCTTAGGTTGATGATGGAAGTGTTGGGCTATGAGAGGTGGTGCAAAGGGGCCAAGAACCAAGCAATTTAGAGCTCAAAAGAGAGAGAGATATAAAGAGAGATATATTGTTTAGCCCTAGCAATTTTCTAAACCAGCACAAAGGAGGGAGAGGCCCTCCTATATAGACAAAGAGGTCTAAAGCTTCTCCTGGAAGCTAAAAAAAACTTTGAAGATCCTCCATACACGTGTATGGAGGATCCTGCAAATGGTTCCCAGCTGGCACAGCTGGAACACACTCAGAGAGACAAAACAAAAGGTAGCCGGCCGACCAGTTCAAGTGGTCGCCCGACCACTTGACCTGGTCGGCTGACCAGGTCAAAAGGGTCAAGCTGGTCGGCCACCCTTTAGGATGAAGCCCCAGAAGTTAGCTTTCCAATGGCGCAAACCTTGCACTAAAATTCCTCCTGTGCAACAAGTTATGCTTGTTTTGGTGAAGCCGCGCAGATTCGGTCCAACCGGATTGATGCCCTACTTCAACCAACCATATCTCCCCCACCCGGACTTGGCTTTAGGAGATTCGTGAGTGAAAAATGAAGCCCCAAACGTAAAATTTCCAACGTTGGTGGCCTCATATCTTAAATCCAAGTATGAAAATGAATAAGCCCGATTTAGCGAGGACCGCTCGACTTTTTCTCTCCTTCCAGATTCATGATGAACCACTTTTGACCACCTAAGTGGTCGGCCATCTGATTTTATGGTCTTCCATGTGGCCACATTGAATCCCCAGGAGTTAGCTTTCCAATGGCGCCAACGTTGCATCAAAATTCCTCCTGTGCAAAGAGTTATGCCCGTTTCGGTGAAGCCGCGCAATTTCAGTCCTACCCGGATTCATGCCGAACTTCTCCCAAACTAGTTTTCCTCTCTCTTCTCCTCTTTTCTTCAACTCCAAACCCCTAGACAAGGTGTTTTGAAAGATTTTTCAAATATTTCATCTCTCTTTCATTCATTTCCACTTTGTCCTTGCTCGGTTTACCGAAAAGCGCAACATTTGACAAAATGCGAGCCTCGGAATATCATAAAAACTTTATTTCAAAAACGTTTTGAAAGAGAGTGTTTTAAGGTCTAAAATCTTTTGATCAAGATTGTTTTGGTCCAAAAAGGGGTATGAAGTTGAGATTTGACTCTCTCCTTCCCGAAGAAACTGAACCTTTCCCCTGCACACATTTCTCCACCATGTAAACCATCAGTCGCGTCCAAGTCTTAAGGGCGGTCAAAAATGGGGCCCAACAAGGGTGCATCACCCACCTCGGCCCAACAAACTGGAGACCTACATGGTCGACCATACAAGGCCTCAAACGGTGCCATACCAATACTCGATTGGAAACTGTTGTTGTAGGCAAACTCCACCAAGGGCAAGTGCCTCTCCCACGACCCACTAAAGTCAAGGACACAACCTCGAAGCATATCCTCAAGGATCTGTATAGTACGCTCAGACTGCCCGTCAGTCTGAGGATGATAAGCCGTGCTAAAAGTCAATCTAGTACCCAAGGCACTCTACAAACTCTGCCACAACCTAGCAGTAAAACGTGGATCTTTATCTGAGACAATCGACACTGGGACCCCGTGCAGTCTCACTATATCCTGAATATACAAGTCGGCAAGATGATCTACCAAATCTCTCACGTGCATAGGGATGAAGTGTGCTGACTTAGTCAACCGGTCTACAACCACCCAAATAGCATCACTACCCCCCTGAGTCCTCGGAAGACCTACAACGAAGTCCATAGTGATATGCTCCCACTTCCACTCGGCAATAGGCAAGGGTTGCAACAAACCCGCTGGCCTCTGATGCTCGGCCTTCACTTGCTGACAAGTAAGGCATTTAGACACAAAAACTGCCACACCCTTCTTCATACCCCGCCACCAAAACTGGCGACCCAAATCACGATACATCTTTGTGCCTCCCAGATGCACCGCAAGGCGTGAATGGTGAAACTCTCAGAGTACCTCCTCTCGGCAAGACTCCGGCACAAACAAACGGTCTTGGTATCTCACACTCAGGTCGGGATACACAGTCAAACCCTTCTCAGCCTTCCCACTGGAGATCTTCTCCCGGAGGGATTCTACCTCAAGGTCACCTCTCTGTGCCTCTAACACTCAATTGACAAGTGTAAGCTGCGCAACTACTAAAAACAAAGCCGCAGACTCAATAGATTCGCCCAGAAGCAAATCAAACTCGCCAAGTGCACCCAACATCTCCCACTCCCGGATGGCTATACAAGCTACATCACTAATGAATTTCTTGTTAAGGACATCGGCCACAACATTGGCCTTCCCCGAATGATAATGCAACTCGAAGTCGTAATCTTCAATAAATTCCATCCACCTTCTCTGCCTCAAGTTCAAGTCTTTCTGTGCAAATAGATACTTCAAACTCTTATGATCCGAGAATACCTCGAACCTCTCCCCATACAGATAGTGCCTCCAAATCTTCAAGGCAAAAATCGCAGCTGCTAACTCTAAGTCGTGTGTAGGGTAATTCTTCTCGTGTATTTGCAACTGCCACGAGCCATAAGCTACTACTTTCCCCTCTTGCATTAGCACACAACCCAAACCCTCTCGTGAGGCATCACAATAAATCGTATAACCCAAACCCCTCTCTGGAATAATCAAAACCGGAGTGGTGGTAAGTCTAACCTTAAGTTCTTGGAACGACTTTTCACAAGTCTCACTCCATACAAACTTGACCCCTTTTCGCGTCAATCTAGTTAACGGCGAAGCGAGCTTGGAGAAATCTTTCACAAATCGGCAGTAATAGCTAGCTAATCTCAAAAAACTGCGGATCTCAAAAACACCCTTAGGCTATGCCCAATCTTGCACTGCCTCTATCTTGGATGTATCAACAGACACCCCTTCCCTGGAGACTACACGGCCTAAGAATTTAACCTCTCTTAGCCAGAACTCACACTTCCCAAACTTGGGATATAGCTTATGGGTCCTAAGCAACTCAAGCACCACTCTCAAGTGTTCCCCGTGCTCCTCCTCAGAAGGTGAGTAAATCAGAATGTCGTCCACGAAAACGACTACAAAACGATCTAAGAATTCCCGGAATATCCGGTTCATCAAATCCATAAACACTGCCGGTGCGTTGGTGAGCCCAAAAGGCATCACTAGAAACTCATAGTGGCCATACCGCGTACGGAATGCCGTCTTTGGGATATCCTCCTCCCTGACCCTCAACGGATGGTAGCCCGATCTAAAGTCTATCTTAGAGAAACAACGGGACCATTTCAACTAGTCAAACAAATCATCAATACGAGGCATAGGGTACTTATTCTTAACCGTAGCCCGATTCAATTTTCGGTAATCGATACAAAGTCTCAAAGCCCCATCTTTCTTTTTAGCAAAAAGGGCTGGTGCTCCCTATGGCGAAGTACTAGGGCGGACAAAGCCCTTATCTAGCAACTCTTGGAGTTACGTCTTCAACTCACTCAAGTCGGTTAGAACAGAACGATAAGGTGCCATAGAAATCGGCGTTGTGCCGGGCACTAAATCAATAGAAAACTCCACCTCTCGGTGTGGTGGCAAACTAACAAGGTCCTCGGGAAAGACGTCCGAGTACTCACAAACCACTCTGGGCCACTCAATCTGGATCTCATCACACTCACTACTCATAAAGCTAGCGAGAAGACCACTAAGCTCACTCCGCCCTCGCGGATCATACACTAGTGGTAAAACACTACCAACCTGATTCCCTAAGAAATGGAAACAATCCCCGCTCAGGGTACATACAGTGACCCTCTGGCGGTAGCAATCAATAACAGCCCGGTATGACGATAACCAGTGCATACCCAAAATCACATCAAAACCCGACATAGCCATAACCACAAAAGAAAATGGAAGCCGACGAACAACGACCTCTATATCACAGCCCCGACACCCTTGTTTCAAAATCAACTCACCCCCAATAGGTGACACAACACAAATAGGAGATACTAACTGTGCCAACTCCAACCCCAAAACAGATGCAAATGCAGCAGATATAAAGGAATGGGATGCACCCGTATCAATCAACACATTGGCAACCAAGTTGCAAAACAAAAAGATACCTCTCACAACAGATGGAGCAGGTACAAGATCCTGCGCAGTAACAGCATACACACGCCCTGAAGGTCTCTGGTCTACCTGCTCATCTCTCGGAGCAAAAGACTGCTGCACAGACTGAGACGATGAAGCCCCCTGATTGGCCCTCGAGGCCTGAACTGACTGTGCTGGCTGAAAACTCTGCGTCTGCCTCAAACCAGATGCACCAGATATGCCACTCAACTGCGGGCAATACCTCTTCAGGTGCCCCGCTTGACCACACTGGTAACAAGAGAGCGGCTGGCCTCTGCCCTGACTCTGGCTTTAAGGTCGAGCCGAAGATGAAGCTGCTCTCTACCCTCCTCCCCTCTGCGGGCAAGCCAGAGACTTGTGGCCCAGCTGACCACATTTGTAGCAGGAAATGACTCCCTGACTACCTCTCCTAGAGCCTGAACTCGGCACTGAAAAGGTAGATCTCGCAAAAGCACCCTGGGACTGCTGAGGGTTAGAACCCCTCTGCCTCCGACCATCCCCCTGGCCATCTTGACTCCTCTTGGAGCCCCTTAACCTCTCATCCTCCTCGTGTATAATAGTCTCCATCTGGGCCGCAGCATCCACAAGGCATCCATTCTTCCGAGTCATGGGCCCAGCAACCCTAACCTTGAGTCCGTGCCTCAACTTCCTTTCGAACTCTAGACAACGACATTCCTCAGACGCCACTAGCTCAGGTGCAAACCTAGATAAATTGGTAAATGCGGCCTCAAACTCGGCCACTGATGAACTTAGCTGCTTGACCTGACAGAACTGATCTCTCAACTTCTCCCTGATAGCGGGAGACAAAAACTTCTCTTGGAAAGCGTTTACAAAGGCCTCCCAAGTCCCATCAATTCGGCCTCGCACGAACTTCCACCACTGACCCGCATTTCCTTTCAACTGGAAAGACGCTAAGGTCACCTTCAATGCCCCGTCTTCGATGCCAAGCATCGCAAACGTCTTCGTCATTTGCTCAAGCCACTCATCAGCCTTCAGTGGCTCTTTTGGATCCTCTAGAAACTCATCCGAATTAGACCGGAAAAACTCCCTCTTCAGAAAGGAAGGCCCTGCTTCAGCTACATGGGCCTGGGCATGATTCTCAGCCTTGAGAATGCCCATGGATTCCCTCAACGCTCCTGTCATCTCGCGGGCTAAGGCGCCCATGGCTTGCTGACCTACTGGCACGGCCACATTGGCCTGACCAACACCCTCTTGTTGCACCAGGATCTCATCTGGTATAGGCATCTTCTGCCTCCTAGGCCTATCTCGCCTACCACCACGTCCTCGTCCTGACATCCTAATAAAGGTAACGAAAAACGTTAGCACATTCACAAATGTACCAAAGCTATAACACTCGCGTCCTAATGCGTTGGACAATAGTAATTCATTCCACGTAAACACATAATCACATAAGCACTTACGCATTTCATTTCCGGATAATGACAGTCCCGAGGCGTTGCTAGAGTTCCAGTTAGAAACAGCATTGATCAGGTGTTTTTCCAACAGGACTCCCAGAAATCCAAGGATCCAATCAACATCCTAGAAACTAAATCCCATACCCATGTAGTCACATAAACATGTTATCAAATAGACATATAACATCATGCATAAATCTCTAATAAGCGAAACAAACCCATTGTGATATTAATTACTTCCCATGTACCCAAAGTATTCAAACCCGGTACGCTCTAATGCCAAGTTGTAACGCCCTCAAAATAAACCCATAAATCATACATTCAAGACATCCATAAACTTAGGAGAATAAAGCATAATTCTATTTATCAGAGTATTCATTACAAAAGTATTACATGTTGACATCAAAAGTAAATGCCCTACGGGCTTACATCTTTCCAAGCCAACACTTGGTTACAAAAAGAGAGTACTAACTTAAAACACAAAATAAGCCCTAGGCTTGATTTACATGTAATACACAATCACAAAAAGGAAGCCTTCAGCTTCTACAACCTCCCAAGCTACATCCTTGGAGGCGGCATATCACCTGTACTTGAAAATGATGTCCCATATAGGGTGAGCCAACGCCTAGTAGAGATATGCTAAACATAATATGAGCAATAACTAAAACATTAGCATTTGATAAATGTTACCACTTATAAATCAACTTACAACATTACCCAGTTCCATGACAAATATCTCCATGTTTCATTCCACTTTCCTTTACTTAACCAATTTTCAATTTATGAACATGGCTCAGAACCTGGCCAAACAATTTAATGAGACTTCAACTCATATCAAAACACTTCCTTTCAAATGAGTTAACAACTCATATCAACAATACTTCAATTTCAAATGAGATAATAACTCATAATAAAACACTTCCATACTTCACAAATGCTGTATCAATGGAGTCCACCCCCTATCTCCTCCCAAATAACATCCGGTTTAGGAGTCCATCCCCTATCTCCTCCCAAACCGTGGAGTACATCCTCTATCTCCTCCCACAGATTACAATGTATATAAACACTTATCATATACAAGATCAATCAATACATATACTCGATGTATTACTCCAACCGTTACATTCAATGACATATTCAACGTGATTAGTTTCAGTTTACCTAATCATCATGCAGTGTCTACAACAATCAAGACTATCCTCCACCGATAGCCCAAAGCAATTATTTCTAAACAGATAATAAATGCATCAACAGATAAAGTAACAACATTTTCAAAAGTGAGCAATTAATCAATCCAACTCCACCATTCTTTCTCATAACTTCTCAATTTCACTATTTCCAAGCTAATTTCATTATTTCACAATGAAAGTTATTAATTACACTAATGACCCAATAAAACCCAAATATGGCATTTTTCCCATTTTTCCAATATTGACCCAAAGGTCCAACTATCATTAATAAACGTTCAAAACCTCATTTTAAGACCCACATACACATATATAGTTCAAAAGGAACAAAACCCCTCTTTTCAATATTTCAAACCTCAAACCCTAACTTCACAAATCAAACCATTTATACAAAATGCCCAACATCTATGTTAAAGATCATAAAAATGAGTGGTTATCCCTATCTCAAATGGAGAGACCCAAAGGTGATGATGAAGAAATTCGAAATGCTCCAAAACCCAAAAATTTCGGATTGAAATGTAGCCCAAGCCAAGCTCTACACTTTTTGCAAAGGTACTAAGGGAGAAGATCACTCAAGCTAGATGATTTCTTAGAGAGAAGTTGAAGTCTAGAGTGAGAGGCTCTCAAGTTTGGGTTTTGAAAAGTAAGAGAGAGAGAGAGAGAGAAAGTCAAAAAAGTGATCCAAAAAGTGATTTCACAGACTGATATACAAACAGGTACGCTCGAGCGTGGAAAGCCCCGCTTGAGCGTCAGACACAAACTTACGCTCGAGCGTCAAAAGCGCTGCTCAAGCGCCGGATGCATACTTCCAGAAGTTTTGCAGTCGATGGTCCCTGCTCGAGCGTGAAAGTGGACGCTCGAGCGTCCGATGACCTACAAAACAAAATACTGGGAGGTGAATAATCACGCTCGAGCGTCAAAATGCCCGCTCGAGCGGAGAAGAAAAAACAAAGGGCCCGCTCGAGCGTCAAAAGCCCCGCTCGAGTGTAAAGACTAAAATCTGGGCATCAACTTTTTGTTTCTAAACACAACCAACCTATTCCCAACCTGCCCAACACAACCCAAGACTCAAACACAAAGAGTAACGGACAAAAACGAGAATAAGACAACGACCAACATCCACGGAACTGAGTCTGGAATACAATTAAACAATGATGGGAAAACCGGGATCGCTATATAGTTGTTATCTATTTTTTTAAAATAAACGTAATAAAACAAAAATATCATAATTATTAAATTAATTTAATTTTTTTCATATGTAAATAATCTTAAAAAATGACCTCAGATTCATAACTAGTAATGGGCTTCACTAGCCTCCATTTTTTTTAGATTTAAATGAACTTAAAAAAAAAACCCTCAACTTTTGATGGACTATGATCTGCGACCAAAGCTTCAAACATTCAAAGTCTCTCGAAAAAATTGAAGATAAAATGAGAAAATCAACTGAGAAGACTCGCTTGGGAAGTAGGTTGGCTTTTTTACTATTTTAGTCTATAGCGATCTCGGTTGTCCCTTTATTATTCTGTTGTGTTCCGAACTCGGTTCCGTGGAATTGATAGTAGTATCTATCTTGTTGCTATCCTTTAAATCCATTGTCTGAGTTTTAGGATGTTTTTGGGGTTGTGTTGAACAGGGGTTAAGCCTTGGTCTATATCCTTGTTGCCCAGGTTTTTGGTGTTACGCTCGAGCGGGTCATTCTGCGCTCGAGCGGAGTTTGGTTTCTAGTTTAGCGCTCGAGCGGGTGTTCTGGCGCTCGAGCGGGATTGCATACCTCCAGCATTTTCGTGTTCCTGCAAAACTTCTGTAGATGTGATTTCTACGCTCGAACGGGTTTCTCTACGCTCAAGCGGTGGCGCTCGAGCGGATTTGTTGGCGCTCGAGCGGATAGTATCTTTTCGGTGTGAGTTCTGGGAGGAGGAAATCTACGCTCGAGCGGACTAGTTTTCGCGCTCGAGCGGATGTGCTTTATTCTTGTGTCTTGGCGCTCGAGCAGGCCTTATTAAGCTCGAGCGTGTCCAGATTTTTGTTCTTGACGCTCGAGCGTTGTGTTTTCCACTCGAGCGGGAGTGTCGTATAACAGAGGGCAGCTAGGCATTTTTGAATCACTTTCTACACTTCCTCTCTCTCTCTCTTACTTTCTAAAAAGATATTTTGAGAGCCTCTCTCTCTAGAAACTCCCTTCTCTCTAGGGTTTGATCTAGTTAGAGTACTTTCCTTCCCTTTGCCCTTTGTAAAGGTTGTGTTGATCGTCGAGGGCTTCGTTTTGATCCGTGAATCTTGGAGTTTGGAGCATTTTAGTTTTCTACATCTTCTCCTCTTGAGCTCCGAATTTGAGGTAGGGATAACCTACTCCTTACTATGAGCTTTGTCTTTAAATTTTAGTATTTTGAGATGTTGGGGTTGATTTGGTAATTTTGTGAAAGTTTGGGGCTTTTGTGTAATTTTATAAAAAGTTGGGTTTTTATTTATATAAAACCAAAATGGATGTTTGGCATGGAAAAGTGGAATTAATGTTGAAACATTAATGAAATTGAACCTGAGGGTTGTGATGTTAATTATGGAAAATGCCCTAATTACATTGGTTAATTAATTTGTATGATTGATTGTTGGAAATGAGGGATTGGCTTGAAAGTGTGGAAATTGAAAAGGGAAGGGGTTAAAGGGTATAGTTGGATTATTTATTGCTCACCTGGTTGAAATGTTGATTTTATATCCATTGTCGCATTTATTTACTGTATAGAAATAACTGCTTTGGGCTATCGGTGGAGGATAGTCGTGATTGTTGTAGACAATGCATGATGATTAGGCAAACTGAAACTAATCACTGGAATATGTCATTGAGTATGACGGTTGAAAGAATACATTAAATTTATGTATTGTGTGGTGATGTGTATAATTATTGTTTATATGCATTGTGTGTGTGTGGGAGGAGATAGGGGATGTACTCCACGGTTTAGGGGAAGATAGGGGATGGACCTCTAAACCGGATGTTGTTGGGAGGAGAAAGGGATGGACTCCATAGATAGAGCTCATATGCTTATCTAATAATGTGTTGACAGAGCTCATATGCTTGTCATTGGAAGTGTGATAGTGCTTGTATGCATATCTGTGGAAGTGATGATATAGCTTGTATGCTTATCTGTTGATGTGTGTGATATAGCTAGTATGCTTATCTATGATGAAATGGGAAAGTGTAATATGAGTTACTGTCTCATATGAGTTGTTTGGCCAGGTTCTGAGCCATGATTATAAATTGAGAATTTGAAAGAAATTGGAAAAATGAATGGTGATATGGACTTGTATGTCATGAAAATATAAAGTGTAATAAGGAAAAGTATCAGTTTTGTCCATCTATCAACTGCTAATCTTTTAGTCATTATTCATATTTGGTCTAGTATATTTCTACTGGGCTGTGGCTCACCCTATATGGGAACATCATTTTCAGGTATAGGAAGCATGCCACCTCCAAGGACGTAGCTTGGGAGGCTAGAGGCAGGCGGACTTTTGTTGCTTTATTTCTTTGATGTATTACATGTATATTCAAGCCAAGGGCTTAATGTGTAAATAAGTTAGTACTCTTTGTTGTAACCAAGTGTTAACTTGGAAAGCTGTAAGCCTATAGGGCATTTGCTTTTGTCGTTAACATGTAATACTTTTGGTAATGAAACTCTGATGAATAGAAGAAAGTGGAGCTTTTACATATCAATGCATGTCTCTGTTGATGGGTTTAATGTTATTATTTTGAGGGCGTTACATAGTCTGAGGCTAAAAAGTTCGTTTGGATTAGTTTTTTTATTTTTGTGAGAGAAAAAATAAAATAATTATAATTTAGATGTAACATTTTGACTTTTTAACTTTTTAACATATTTTGTCTTTTTGTGATTAAAAAATCCACCAACCTCATTTTAGTCCATTAGGGTGGCATCCAATCGCTCTCTTCTTTCCCTTTCCTTTCGGTCTACGTGGGTGATTTGTTTTTTTCTCAAATCTAGTCTTTTGGCCTTTGATAAGAGGTTTTCTACCATTCAGACTTCCACCGCCTCCATAGGCTTTAGATCTAAGACCGATGTCAGAGTTGCTTGCCAGTCTTGCGCTATGGGTTATGCGAATCTAATTTTTTTGTGTTTTTGTATTTTGTTTTATTATTTTCCCCCTCTTTTGTGGAGTTTTTTTTTCCCCCTCTTCCATGGAGGGTTGGGTTTGTCTTCATTGTTGGTGACTGCAGTATGTTTCAGGTATGGTTGTTGGTTGGTGGCCATAGTATGTTGTGGTTATGATTGTTGGTTGATAATTCCTTCTAGAGTTGGGCTAATCGCTTTGATGTATTTGTTTTTGTCTATCCATGAAATCTTACTTTGGCCAAAAAAAAAAAAAAAAAAAAAAACAAGAATTAAATCTAATATCTACTAAATCAAATTATTCATATATATATATATATATATATTAAATTCAATTCATTTATATTTTTCTATTTTAAAAAAAATCCATTTTATTTTATTTTATTTAATAAATTGACTAAAAAATAGTAAATAAAAATATCAAATAATCTCAAATAGAAAACAAAACACTATATATTGATCCCCAAATTTCCATTTGATATATTTATATTCAAGTTTATGTGCTATTGATGTGAGATTTAATATATTTGGTAGAAAATTTAGTAAATTATTTGGCATCCCTAACATAACTCTTAATATATACATAACATCTCTTATTGAAATAAAATTAAAATGTATAGCTAATCAACCAGTAAATAAGTTATTTATGTCAATTTCGTGTTTTACAAATTCAACATTAACTATACATGTTTATTTATTATTTATCACATCGTGTTATAATCATGTTTTATCGAAATATACCATTCACGTTGAATTAAAAGGTCGTGTTGAACATTTCAATCTAATTTAGGCACACGGAGAAATATATCAATTGAGATTAATTTAATTTATCTCTCTCTTTAATTTAAAACGAATTAGGTATTCATAAAAAGTACTAGAAAAATGTGTAGAGCCATACGACCCATACTACCAAAATCTACAATAAAACTAAATATTTTACGTTTGGATTTTTATTAAATGCGCAACATTGTTATGAATAATTTGATTCCTATATTTTAAGTATAGTTTTAATTTGGTTCTTCTGTCTCAATTAGAAGTTAAAATTTATATTTTAGAACACTTGTTTCTAAATTTTCAATTTGGTTCTAAATTGGAAGGTAAAATTAATAATTTTGGAACACTTGCTAATTTTTGAAAGTGACACGTAGAAATTAACAAAAATTTAGATAGAATGACCAAATTAAAAGTAGATCTAAAGTGTCAGGACCAAATTATTCAAATTAAAACTATAAGAATTAAAATGAAATTTGAATCAAATTATATGAATGTAAAATGTAATTAATACCCCCCAAAAAATACATCAACCGTGATAATTATAGTCTAATAAATCTATCTATCTATCTATCTATATATATATACTAGCGTATGCCCGTGCCTGAAGGCACGATGTAAATAATGTTAGGATTATAATATAATTGTAATTGCAACACTATTTAAATTTAAGATTAAAATGCAATTATAAAAATATATTTAATAGACTACACTCTACAATTTCAAAAAATATATTTAATAGACTACACTCTACTAATTGACAATAAAAGTTTTCATTCTTGCATGTGCTTTCATGTTTATACAAATGCTGTACACAGAGGTAGAGACTTTGCTTATTTATTTCAATGTCTAGGTGGGAAGATGATGTTTGCATGTTCTGGGACTATAATAGAATGCGAGGATGTAATGGAACATTCATCAGTACCATTTTAACTTCTGCAACTCTCCTAAGATCACCTATTGATACAAATGCTATACCAGATGACATTAAGGTGGTTGTTGTTGTTTTATTGTTTTTTTTTTTTTAAATTATAAAATACTTGGCATAGTACAACACTATTCAATGTTTTTTATTATTATTTTTTTGGGTGGGTATGACTTACTATTATTGCAGGTTGAGGTTGGTGTTTATGTGATGAATGATAACCATTTAACGGTCATGTGATTGCTTACGATTTTCACTTCAACATTGCTACCATTAGTATTGAAACAGATGTAGCATTGCCAACTGCAATCATTAGACCCTTGTATGATTCAATCTCAATCATCATCAATCTTACAAATCAAGCTACTGCGAAATGTGGAAAATTTGGAAAACGAAGTATTAGAAGTTTATATGTTCGCAATTAGAATTTAACCTGAAAGAATTTAACCTGAAAATTAACCGTAATGCTTTGCAGAAACTCTGTTTTCTGGTATCTCCGCAAGCCTTTCAAGAAAAAAATGGTCGACTTGGTGATTTTCAGATAATCAGAAAATCTAAAAGCAAGAACCGAAGCAAGAATTAATCAGAACTATCAACTGAAATATGCTATTATTCTTGTTTTGAACAATGAATTTGACTCCCATTATTAAGTTGTAACACATACTAAAGCAGTCATTTTCTCACTGCTATGCATGCTATATTCTCCTTTCAAACCCAGGCCAAAACTTGAGGTGCAGCAATATATAAGATATTGTTATATTAATTGACTGTAATTTTATTAAATTATGGATTCTTTATTTTCTGGTGGAAGCTGACTGTGAGATGTTGTAATATCCAGATTTAGGGCTGGAAGGCATTATCAAAAGTGAGAAAACAATTTGTTTGTTCTTTGATTAGCAATTGCAGCACACAGAGTCATGCTGGTTATTTAACAGCATAGTTGCTTCATTAAAATACTCACCTACATGCACACATGTACTGAGTTTTACCGCTGATGGTTTCTTCAACCTTCAGAATAAGATGTCCTTATGGAAAGAAATAGAGGGCAAGGTCTACACCACGTCAATTGTACCAATAACAGACAGACTAAGAAATATATGATATAGCGATCCCGATTTTACCTTCATTGTTTAATTGTAATATATGACAACTTTTCAAAGATTTTGCATGATTATACTAGATTCATCTCATTAGTAAGATACATGTACATCAATTAGATGGTGACTAATCATTAATACCTATTTATACAATGTATAGAAGACTAATGCTAATACATTGAATGTGATGGATTTATTATGAATGAATCTTAGAGATGCATTATGTTTCTATTATGAATATGTAGGATACATTAATCTATCTAATGAATTTATTAATATAGAAGATGCATTATGTATTATGAATGTATGAGATACATTAATCAATTTAATAAAGTTCATTGAATGAATAACTTGAGAGTTTCTCTCTTTAGACTACATCTTCTCTCTATAAATACATCTAGTTCTAGTGATCTTCTACCCTAGTTCCTTTGTATTGAGTGTGGAGCTTCCCTTGATCTTCTTTTTAATCTGAAAGTTTGGCGATTTGGAGCACTTTGGTTTTTGGCCTTCATCTTCTCCATTTGAGGTAGGGATTTCTTTGTTCTTTTTCAATACTCCGTCTATAGATAGACATGTGGTAATTTTGTATTGCATGAAAATCATATCCGTTTTGGATTTGTTTTAAAATCATGAGGGGAACCTAGGGTTGGTTGTTTGAGAATGGTTTTGTTATCATTGACTGTGGTTTGGACTAATTAGAGAATAAAATTAGCATGTTATTATTGAAAGAAGAGAAAGCCCTAAATTATATTTTGATTTGGTAAAATAAAAAGGGTTTATGGTTGAACAATGTTGGTAAATTTCTATTGTTAATATGAGTTGTGTAGAAGGTGTTAACAGTTAAAGGATTAATTATGGTATTGGAGTTATTTTGAAATGAACGTATTGAATCAAGTTGGGTTATGGCTTATTATCCATGGAATTGATTTTGTAAAATGAAAAGAATGAAATTGGTTTTGTAAAAAGGGAAAAGTGTTTTTGGAATAAGTGATGGAACATGTTGACTTGAAAAATTATGAAAGTTGATCTTGACAATGGTAAATGAAATGTTAACTCAATGTGAGTCTCAGAAAATAAATTTGAGAATTAAACTATTGTATCATGAGTGTTGAATACACACATTTGGGGGTTTTATCTTTACCTATCGTACTAGTGTCGTTGTTGGGTTTAAGGATTGCTTGAGAATTGAGTCTCTTTTATTAGGTGTACTGAATACATGCATCTAGAGGTTTTGTCCTTGGTCATCGGTGGAGGATGACATTGCTGTGTTGAATTGTGATGTATGCGTTACACTTGTGTTGGTTAAACATTATTGAATAGTTTATGTGTATGTATTACACTTGTTATTGATGCTTTGTTGTATTGAGGAATTTGTATATGATAATTGTTTATATACATTGTGTTGTGTGGGAGGAGATAGGGGATGTACTCCACGGTTTAGGGGAAGATAGGGGATGGACCTCTAAACCGGAAACTGTTTGATATTGATACAACACTAAAATGTGTATCATTTGTGAAGTATAGAAGTGTTTTGGTTACTCAACGGTTTAGGGGAAGATAGGGGATGGACCTCTAAACCGGATTTTGTTTGGGAGGAGATAGGGGATGGACTCCATTAGCACCACTATATGTGTGCTTATTGTTATTGGAAGTGTTTTTACATGTTATTGATACAACACTAAAATGTGTATCATTTGTGAAGTATGGAAGTGTTTTTATCTGAGATTGATACAGTACTAAAATGTGTATCTATTATGAGGTATGAAATGTTTAAAATGAGTTATTATCTCGCTTATCGCTTGGCGTATCCTTAGCTTACTGTGCATATAGCCGGTAGAGCAGAGTTTTAATTGTTATCGTCAATGTATCTAAGTATGTTATGGGTTGCGATGGTTACAGTTTTGAAAGGCCGAGCTGCCTCATTTGTGGATTATATACATGTTGATGATTTGTTATTTCCCTTTTATTTAAGACATGCATGTATTGATATGAATGTATTGGGAACAAACCAAAATGCCATTTTGAGATTTTGGAAAGTGTGAAGGAAAATGGGGTATTTGTGAACATGTTTTCAAAAAGGTCATTTTGTTGTAAGTACGGAAAATGGGGGAAGAGTAATGGGCTTGGTAAAATTGTTGTTATCTAAAACTGTTATAGTCATGAAAGTTTGGAAAAATGGGTAATAAAAAGGAAAAAAAAAGGTGAACCGCTTATAGCGTCGAATGAAATGGCTGTTTTCGAAAAGTTCATACTTATGTATATTTTGTATAAACTGCCACATTACTATTCTAGTAAGAGAATGAACATTCATGATCATAGCTATCTGTAAGTTGTTATTGTTGGAGATCATGTTGAGATCCCTACTGGACTATATGTTCATCCCACGTTGTTGAATCTTTTTCAGGTGATAGCCAGGATGTTCTACAAGGTTGGATCTTTTTATTTGTTGGCCACGGGGCCTCTTTTGTGTTGGCGGAATGCCATTTATGTAAAAAGGGTTATACCCTTCTTCTTGACTTTTTAATGATGTAAGCCCAAGGGCAATTTATTTAGTGTTCTCATGTTGTATTTACTTGCATACGAATGAGAGCAATGTTATTCACTTCTACAAGTTGAATATAAGAGTTTATTTCCGCATGTTATCTCTGAAATGGAATTAAGTAAATGAAATTGGTAATACTTTGAGTAATAAAAAGTGGGGCGTGACATATGAGCTCTCTTGTTATTTGTCCAAAACCCTATTTAACATAGTATCCTGTGTAATTTGGGTTGGCTAAACAAATCTTTATGAATTGCAACTTTACAACCAAACCCACAAAAAAAAATGGTCGACTTGGTGATTTTCAGATAATCAGAAAATCTGAAAGCAAGAACCGAAGCAAGAATTAATCAGAACTATCAACTGAATTTTGCTTAGAAACCTTATTGGCAGGTGATTTCAAAAATCCCAAACATTTTGAAGGATGAGTAATGATTACAGATACAAAATTAAAGAAAAATCCAGCAAGAATTGTATTGGGATGGGTACAGAATTCAACTGATTACAGATAAAAAATATCCAAATTCAAAACTCAGTGAAAAATCAACCCAACCAAACAAAACCCACAAAAAATTCAGATTTAAGCAAAAGAATATTATGAATTGCAACTTTACAACCAAACCCACCAAAAATTCAGATTCAAGCAAAAAATAAGCAATAAATGAACCCATATCCATTCAGTTAAAAAATGGAACACCCTCTCAGACCCATTCAAACAAACACTTAATGGGTGTGAAGCCCTGGACTGAAATGGGTTGGGGATTAACCTCTGAAATTTCAAATGATGAAAATAAAAAGATTCAGAACTATGAAATCGCAACCTCTAAAATCGCAACCTCAGAACTATGAAATCGCAACCTCTGAACTATGATCAGAACCATGAACAATGTTCATATAAAAAGAGTAACAGTTGTGATAGAGATTGCCATACCTGAGCGATGAAATCGCAACCTCTGAAATCGTAACCTCAGAAATCTGAAATGATGAAAATAAAAAGATTCAGAACTATTGTGATTCTGATTCTAAAGGGTGAGAAGAACAGTTGTGATAGAGATTGCCATACCTGAGCGGTTGAAGCACAGCTAGACGGAACCGAATATAGGGATGGAGACGAAACCGAATCTGTGGTTGAAGGAGAGCAGTTTCGGGAAGAAGAAGAACAGGGAGAGAGAGAGAGAGATAAAGAGGGATGGAGGGGAGACGTGATTTGGCTGGAGATCAGAGAGATAAAGATAGAAGGGTGGGGGAGACGTGGGTAAGGAGGAGGCATAATGTTTGGGCGGTAATGTATATATTTAGGATTGATATAAAATTAAGGGGGTTATCTGAGCCATCCATGTGAATACACAAATGAATCCTGACCTTTGAAATGTCCTAGTGGGACAATTGTGTCTAACACATTTTCAAAATCTTTTCTGCTTTATTATATAGATATATATCTATATATATCTATACTATATATTAAGAAAAATGGGTTTTTTAACCCCCAAGGCCTGTGGGAGTTTCAATATGTCAATCCTAATTTTCTAATTTTTTGTTTTTTTAAAAAAAAAATTAACCTTAACATTTATTAACTTCTCTCAACCCACAAGACTTTTTAACTTCTCTTATAATAACTGCAGTACCTTTTCCAAAACAAATAATTTGCATATTAAAAAAAAATTAAAACAAATATAAATATCTATATCTGTATCTATCTATTTAGACCTTTTGACTTCTCTCATAATTACTGCATTACCTTTTCCAAAAACAAATAATTTGTATATTAAGAAAATTTAAAACAAATATAAATATTTATATCTATATCTATCTATTTATTTATATCTATCTCTAACCTACAAGTTTTGTGGGAGTTCCAATATCTGAACCTTAATTTCTTAATTTCTTTATTTTTTTTAAAAAAAAAATTAGCACCTATTAAATTCTTCCAAGTCTTTTTAACTTCTCCAATACACACACTCTTTTTAACTTTTCACATACCTACTGCAAATAGTAAGTCTCCTTTTTATTTTCTCATTTTTTACTTTTCACTTCAACACTTTCAACTTCAGTGACCACGTATGCAAATAGTAAGTATTTTTTTTGTTTTCTCCTTCTTGACTTTTCCTTTTGTTTACTGTTTTAATATTATAGTTAGATAGCGCATAAAAATATTTGTAATTTGTCTAGCGAATAAAAAATTAAAATTTAATTTTTTAATATGATTGAAGTTAGATAAATATAAACCCTCACAAAGAGAAAAATATGATTATAATTAGTTGAATGATTCTTTTTTTTAATGTGATTGTAGTTAGTTTAATAGTTCTTTTTTTTCATTTATTTATTTTATTATGTGAAAAATGTGATGTGATTGTACTTTGTTCAATGATTCTTTTTTTTAATATGATTGTTGTAGTTACTTCAATGGTTTTTTTTAATGTTATTTAAAACAAATATAAATATTTATATCTATATCTATCTATTTATTTATATCTATCTCTCACACACAAGTTTTGTGGGAGTTCCAATATCTTAATCTTAATTTCTTTGAATTTTTTTTTTTTAAAAAAAAACTTAGCACTTATTAAATTCTTCCAAGTCTTTTTAAGTTCTCCAATACACACACTCTTTTTAACCTTTCACATACCTACTGCAAACAGTAAGTCTCCTTTTTATTTTCTCATTCTTGACTTCTCACTTTTACACTTTCAACTTCAGTGACCACGTATGCAAACAACAAATCTTTTTTTTGTTTTCTCCTTCTTGACTTTTCCTTTCGTTTACTGTTTTAATATTGTAGTTAGATTGCGCATAAAAATATTTGTGATTTGTCTAGCGAATAAAAAATTATAATTTGATTTTTAATATGATTGAAGTTAGATAAATATAAGGAGTTTTCTTAAGTGTGCAAGTGCACACCATGTGCCACTTACACAAAAAGTGTAAGTGTAAAGTGTAAGTATAAGTATAAGGTGTAAGTGTAAGGTGTAAGTGTAAGGTGTAAGGTGTAAGTGGGTTGCACATGGTGTGCAACCTCAAAAAAGGTGTAAGTGTAAGGTTTAATTTTTTACAAAAGGTGTAAGTGTAAGGTGTAAGTGTAAGGTATAAGGTGTAAGGTGTAAGTTGCACACCATAACCAAACCCTAAATATAAACCCTCACAAAGAGAAAAATGTGATTATAATTAGTTGAATGATTCTTTTTTTTAATGTGATTGTAGTTAGTTTAATAGTTCTTTTTTTTCATTTAATTATTTTATTATGTGAAAAATGTGATGTGATTGTAATTTGTTCAATGGCTTTTTTTTTTTAATATGATTGTTGTAATTGGTTCAATGGTTTTTTTTAATGTTATTTAATCTTTTTATTTACTATTTTAATTTTATTTTTGATTTTTTTAATATGATTGAAATTAGATAAATATAAACCCTCACAAAAAGAAAAATGTGATTATAATTAGTTGAATAATTCTTTTTTTTTTAATGTGACTATAGTTAGTTTAATAGTTATTTTTTTGGGAAAGGGGTGCCTGCTGTACAGCAGGTACTGTTGTGCGGTAAAACGGCACAATTTTGTGCGTTTTTTTTTTTTTTTTTCAACATAATATTTCTTTCTTTTGTTTTTTTGTTGGTGTGTACTGCTATTGGTTACTTTCTGATTTGAGCATACCTGTCAATATTACATTACTTTAAGAAAAATTAACAAAAATTATAAGGGAAAATTATAAAAATAAAAAATAAAAAAATCTCAAAATTTGGTCTTTGTAACAAAAGAAATAATGAGTTTTTAATTTTATTAATTTAAACTTCAATTTTTTATTTGTTTTTAATTTAAACTATTGACCTATTTTCGTTAGGTAAATTGATAAAAAATATATATTTTAGACATTTTATGTATATTTATATTGAGTTTAATGACTAAAAAAAAATTGTGAGTTTTACCTAACAAAAATAGATGAATTGTTGAGATTAAAAAGAAATCAAAATTTTAAAGTTTAAATTGATAAAATTAAAAATTCGTAATTTATTTCATTACAATGATCACTAACTGAATTTTATTTTTATTTTTTTATAATTTCTTCAAATAATAATAATAATAACAACAACAACAACAACAACATTGTACTCATTCAGACAAATCAATAAAAAAAAAATCATAAAATCCTTAAAAAATTACTGTTAAATTTACTGGCAACGATGTGTATTATTACATATTATTTATTGATTTGTTGAAAAATCAACCAATATACTCTGATAAATATCAATGTCAAATAAAATATAACTAGTCTCATTTAATTTTTAAAAACATTAAAAATGTAATACTCAATAAATAATAAATTTCAATTCATGTGAATTTTCAAAAATAAAATAAAAAATATGCAAGTAGATATTTCTTCTTATTACAATAAATGTCTATAAAGTTTTGTAAAATTTTATTTTGTTTCGTTTTAAACCAAAAAAATAAAAAAATGGAAGAAGAAGAAGTCGTGTCGTTTGGCACGCACAGCACACCCTGCTGTGCTCTAAGCACAGCAGGTACCCCTTGTCCTATTTTTTTTCATTTATTTATTTTATTATGGGAAAAATGTGATGTGACTGTAATTTATTCAATGACTCTTTTTTTTTAATATAATTGTCGTAGTTAATTCAATGTTTTTTTTAATGTTATTTAATCTTTTTAATTTTATTTTTAATATGATTGATGTTAGATAAATATAAACATTCACAAAGAAAGAAAATGTGATTATAGTTAGTTCAATGGTTCTTTTTCTCATTTATTTATTTTTTTATTATGGAAAAAATGTGATGTGATTGTACTTTGTTCAATGATTCTTTTTTTTTTAATGTGATTTAATATTTTATTTACTGTTTTAATAGTTTTTCTTTACAATTATTTATGAAAAAAATATGATTGTAGTTAGATAGCATAAAAATATTTGTGATTTGATTTGATTTTTTTTTGTGATTTGATTTTTAAAGTAACAATTATTGATAATGATTAGATTGTATTTTGAAAAAAAAAAAATTGTAATTGATTTTTTTAACTCACCGTGTTTTTTGAAAAAAAATTATTGTGTTTTTTTAATTATCAATTCACTTAATTTATGATTTGATTTTTAACTCATTGTGTTTTTTGAAAAACAAAATGGATTGTACTCATTAGGGTCACATAATATCCCAATTATTGATGATGATTATCTCCTTCTTGACTTCTCACTTCTGCACTTCCAATTTCAGTGACCACGTATACAAACAATAAGTCTTCTTTTTATTTTCTCCTTCTTAACTTTTTCTTTTGTTTACTGTTTTAATATTATAGTTAGATAGCGCATAAAAATATTTGTGATTTGTTTAGCGAATAAAAAATTATAATTAGATTTTTTAATATGATTGAAGTTAGATAAATATAAACAGAAAAATATGATTATAATTAGTTGAATGATTTTTTTTTTTAATGTGATTGTAGTTAGTTTAATAGTTTTTTTTTTAATTTATTTATTTTATTATGTGAAAAATGTGATGTGATTGTAATTTGTTCAATGGCACTTTTTTTAATATGATTATTATGGGTAGTTCAATGGGGTTTTTTTTTAATGTTATTTAATCTTTTTATTTAATATTTTAATTTTATTTTTGATTTTTTAATATGATTGAAATTAGATAAATATAAACCATCACAAAGAGAAAAATGTGATTACAATTAGTTGAATGATTTTTTTTTAATGTGATTGTAGTTAGTTTAATAGTTCTTTTTTTTCATTTATTTATTTTATTATGGGAAAAATGTGATGTGATTGTAATTTGTTCAATGGCTCTTTTTTTTAATATGATTATTGTAGTTAGTTCAATGTTTTTTTTTTAATGTTATTTAATCTTTTTATTTATTATTTTAATTTTATTTTTAATATTATTAAAGTTAGATAAACATAAACACTCACAAAGACAAAAATGTGATTGTACTTAGTTCAATGGTTCTTTTTTTTTAATATGATTGTAGTTAGTTAATGGTTCTTTTTTTCATTTATTTATTTTTTTTATTATGGAAAAAATGTGATGTGATTGTAATTTATTGAATGGTTCTTTTTTTTAATGTGATTTAATCTTTTATTTACTGTCTTAATGGTTTTTCTTTACAATTATTTATGAAAAAAATATGATTGTAATTAGATAGCATAAAAATATTTGTGATTTGATTTTTAAAGTACCAATTATTGATAATGATTAGATTGTATTTTGAAAAAAAAATTGTAATGTGATTGTATTTGTGATTTGATTTGATTTAATAGTTCTTTTTTTTCATTTATTTATTTTATTATGTGAAAAATGTGATGTGATTGTACTTTATTCAATGGCTCTTTTTTTTAATATAATTGTTGTAGTTAGTTCAATAGTTTTTTTTAATGTTATTTAATCTTTTTATTTACTATTTTAATTTTATTTTTGATTTTTTTAATATGATTGAAGTTAGATAAATATAAACTCTCACAAAGAGAAAAATGTGATTATAATTAGTTGAATAATTTTTTTTTTTAATGTGATTGTAATTAGTTTAATAGTTATTTTTTTTCATTTATTTATTTTATTATGGAAAAAATGTGATGTGACTGTAGTTTGTTCAATGGCTCTTTTTTTTTTTAATATAATTGTCGTAGTTAGTTCAATGTTTTTTTTAATGTTGTTTAATCTTTGTAATTTTATTTTTAATATGATTGATGTTAGATAAATATGAACATTCACAAAGAAAGAAAATGTGATTATAGTTAGTTCAATGGTTCTTTTTTTCATTTATTTATTTTTTTATTATGGAAAAAATGTGATGTGATTGTAGTTTATTCAATAGTTCTTTTTTTAATGTGATTTAATATTTTATTTACTGTTTTAATGGTTTTTCTTTACAATTATTTATGAAAAAAATATGATTGTAGTTAGATAGCATAAAAATATTTGTGATTTGATTTGATTTTTTTTGTGATTTGATTTTTAAAGTAACAATTATTGATAATGATTAGATTGTATTTTGAAAAAAAAAATTGTAATTGATTTTTTTAACTCACCGTGTTTTTTGAAAAAAAATTATTGTGTTTTTTTAATTATCAATTCACTTAATTTATGATTTGATTTTTAACTCATTGTGTTTTTTGAAAAACAAAATGGATTGTACCCATTAGGGTCACATAATATCCCAATTATTGATGATGATTATCTCCTTCTTGACTTCTCACTTCTGCACTTCCAATTTCAGTGACCACGTATACAAACAATAAGTCTTCTTTTTATTTTCTCCTTCTTAACTTTTTCTTTTGTTTACTGTTTTAATATTATAGTTAGATAGCGCATAAAAATATTTGTGATTTGTTTAGCGAATAAAAAATTATAATTTGATTTTTTAATATGATTGAAGTTAGATAAATATAAACGGAAAAATATGATTATAATTAGTTGAATGATTTTTTTTTTAATGTGATTGTAGTTAGTTTAATAGTTTTTTTTTAATTTATTTATTTTATTATGTGAAAAATGTGATGTGATTGTAATTTGCTCAATGGCACTTTTTTTAATATGATTATTATGGGTAGTTCAATGGGGTTTTTTTTAATGTTATTTAATCTTTTTATTTAATATTTTAATTTTATTTTTGATTTTTTAATATGATTGAAATTAGATAAATATAAACCATCACAAAGAGAAAAATGTGATTACAATTAGTTGAATGATTTTTTTTTAATGTGATTGTAGTTAGTTTAATAGTTCTTTTTTTTCATTTATTTATTTTATTATGGGAAAAATGTGATGTGATTGTAATTTGTTCAATGGCTCTTTTTTTTAATATGATTATTGTAGTTAGTTCAATGTTTTTTTTTTAATGTTATTTAATCTTTTTATTTATTATTTTAATTTTATTTTTAATATTATTAAAGTTAGATAAACATAAACACTCACAAAGACAAAAATGTGATTGTACTTAGTTCAATGGTTCTTTTTTTTTAATATGATTGTAGTTAGTTAATGGTTCTTTTTTTCATTTATTTATTTTTTTTATTATGGAAAAAATGTGATGTGATTGTAATTTATTCAATGGTTCTTTTTTTTAATGTGATTTAATCTTTTATTTACTGTCTTAATGGTCTTTCTTTACAATTATTTATGAAAAAAATATGATTGTAATTAGATAGCATAAAAATATTTGTGATTTGATTTTTAAAGTACCAATTATTGATAATGATTAGATTGTATTTTGAAAAAAAAATTGTAATGTGATTGTATTTGTGATTTGATTTGATTTAATAGTTCTTTTTTTTCATTTATTTATTTTATTATGTGAAAAATGTGATGTGATTGTACTTTATTCAATGGCTCTTTTTTTTAATATAATTGTTGTAGTTAGTTCAATGGTTTTTTTTTAATGTTATTTAATCTTTTTATTTACTATTTTAATTTTATTTTTGATTTTTTTAATATGATTGAAGTTAGATAAATATAAACTCTCACAAAGAGAAAAATGTGATTATAATTAGTTGAATAATTTTTTTTTAATGTGATTGTAATTAGTTTAATAGTTATTTTTTTTCATTTATTTATTTTATTATGGAAAAAATGTGATGTGACTGTAGTTTGTTCAATGGCTCTTTTTTTTTTAATATAATTGTCGTAGTTAGTTCAATGTTTTTTTTAATGTTATTTAATCTTTGTAATTTTATTTTTAATATGATTGATGTTAGATAAATATAAACATTCACAAAGAAAGAAAATGTGATTATAGTTAGTTCCATGGTTCTTTTTTTCATTTATTTATTTTTTTATTATGGAAAAAATGTGATGTGATTGTAGTTTATTCAATAGTTCTTTTTTTAATGTGATTTAATATTTTATTTACTGTTTTAATGGTTTTTCTTTACAATTATTTATGAAAAAAATATGATTGTAGTTAGATAGCATAAAAATATTTGTGATTTGATTTGATTTTTTTTGTGATTTGATTTTTAAAGTAACAATTATTGATAATGATTAGATTGTATTTTGAAAAAAAAAAAATTGTAATTGATTTTTTTAACTCACCGTGTTTTTTGAAAAAAAATTATTGTGTTTTTTTAATTATCAATTCACTTAATTTATGATTTGATTTTTAACTCATTGTGTTTTTTGAAAAACAAAATGGATTGTACTCATTAGGGTCACATAATATCCCAATTATTGATGATGATTATCTCCTTCTTGACTTCTCACTTCTGCACTTCCAATTTCAGTGACCACGTATACAAACAATAAGTCTTCTTTTTATTTTCTCCTTCTTAACTTTTTCTTTTGTTTACTGTTTTAATATTATAGTTAGATAGCGCATAAAAATATTTGTGATTTGTTTAGCGAATAAAAAATTATAATTTGATTTTTTAATATGATTGAAGTTAGATAAATATAAACGGAAAAATATGATTATAATTAGTTGAATGATTTTTTTTTTAATGTGATTGTAGTTAGTTTAATAGTTTTTTTTTAATTTATTTATTTTATTATGTGAAAAATGTGATGTGATTGTAATTTGTTCAATGGCACTTTTTTTAATATGATTATTATGGGTAGTTCAATGGGGTTTTTTTTAATGTTATTTAATCTTTTTATTTAATATTTTAATTTTATTTTTGATTTTTTAATATGATTGAAATTAGATAAATATAAACCATCACAAAGAGAAAAATGTGATTACAATTAGTTGAATGATTTTTTTTTAATGTGATTGTAGTTAGTTTAATAGTTCTTTTTTTTCATTTATTTATTTTATTATGGGAAAAATGTGATGTGATTGTAATTTGTTCAATGGCTCTTTTTTTTAATATGATTATTGTAGTTAGTTCAATGTTTTTTTTTAATGTTATTTAATCTTTTTATTTATTATTTTAATTTTATTTTTAATATTATTAAAGTTAGATAAACATAAACACTCACAAAGACAAAAATGTGATTGTACTTAGTTCAATGGTTCTTTTTTTTTAATATGATTGTAGTTAGTTAATGGTTCTTTTTTTCATTTATTTATTTTTTTTATTATGGAAAAAATGTGATGTGATTGTAATTTATTCAATGGTTCTTTTTTTTAATGTGATTTAATCTTTTATTTACTGTCTTAATGGTTTTTCTTTACAATTATTTATGAAAAAAATATGATTGTAATTAGATAGCATAAAAATATTTGTGATTTGATTTTTAAAGTACCAATTATTGATAATGATTAGATTGTATTTTGAAAAAAAAATTGTAATGTGATTGTATTTGTGATTTGATTTGATTTAATAGTTCTTTTTTTTCATTTATTTATTTTATTATGTGAAAAATGTGATGTGATTGTACTTTATTCAATGGCTCTTTTTTTTAATATAATTGTTGTAGTTAGTTCAATGGTTTTTTTTTTAATGTTATTTAATCTTTTTATTTACTATTTTAATTTTATTTTTGATTTTTTTAATATGATTGAAGTTAGATAAATATAAACTCTCACAAAGAGAAAAATGTGATTATAATTAGTTGAATAATTTTTTTTTAATGTGATTGTAATTAGTTTAATAGTTATTTTTTTTCATTTATTTATTTTATTATGGAAAAAATGTGATGTGACTGTAGTTTGTTCAATGTCTCTTTTTTTTTTAATATAATTGTCGTAGTTAGTTCAATGTTTTTTTTAATGTTATTTAATCTTTGTAATTTTATTTTTAATATGATTGATGTTAGATAAATATAAACATTCACAAAGAAAGAAAATGTGATTATAGTTAGTTCCATGGTTCTTTTTTTCATTTATTTATTTTTTTATTATGGAAAAAATGTGATGTGATTGTAGTTTATTCAATAGTTCTTTTTTTAATGTGATTTAATATTTTATTTACTGTTTTAATGGTTTTTCTTTACAATTATTTATGAAAAAAATATGATTGTAGTTAGATAGCATAAAAATATTTGTGATTTGATTTGATTTTTTTTGTGATTTGATTTTTAAAGTAACAATTATTGATAATGATTAGATTGTATTTTGAAAAAAAAAAATTGTAATTGATTTTTTTAACTCACCGTGTTTTTTGAAAAAAAATTATTGTGTTTTTTTAATTATCAATTCACTTAATTTATGATTTGATTTTTAACTCACTGTGTTTTTTGAAAAACAAAATGGATTGTACTCATTAGGGTCACATAATATCCCAATTATTGATGATGATTATCTCCTTTTGACTTCTCACTTCTGCACTTCCAATTTCAGTGACCACGTATACAAACAATAAGTCTTCTTTTTATTTTCTCCTTCTTGACTTTTTCTTTTGTTTACTGTTTTAATATTATAGTTAGATAGCGCATAAAAATATTTGTGATTTGTTTAGCGAATAAAAAATTATAATTTGATTTTTTAATATGATTGAAGTTAGATAAATATAAACGGAAAAATATGATTATAATTAGTTGAATGATTTTTTTTTTAATGTGATTGTAGTTAGTTTAATAGTTTTTTTTTAATTTATTTATTTTATTATGTGAAAAATGTGATGTGATTGTAATTTGTTCAATGGCACTTTTTTTAATATGATTATTATGGGTAGTTCAATGGGGTTTTTTTTAATGTTATTTAATCTTTTTATTTAATATTTTAATTTTATTTTTGATTTTTTAATATGATTGAAATTAGATAAATATAAACCATCACAAAGAGAAAAATGTGATTACAATTAGTTGAATGATTTTTTTTTAATGTGATTGTAGTTAGTTTAATAGTTCTTTTTTTTCATTTATTTATTTTATTATGGGAAAAATGTGATGTGATTGTAATTTGTTCAATGGCTCTTTTTTTTAATATGATTATTGTAGTTAGTTCAATGTTTTTTTTTAATGTTATTTAATCTTTTTATTTATTATTTTAATTTTATTTTTAATATTATTAAAGTTAGATAAACATAAACACTCACAAAGACAAAAATGTGATTGTACTTAGTTCAATGGTTCTTTTTTTTTAATATGATTGTAGTTAGTTAATGGTTCTTTTTTTCATTTATTTATTTTTTTTATTATGGAAAAAATGTGATGTGATTGTAATTTATTCAATGGTTCTTTTTTTTAATGTGATTTAATCTTTTATTTACTGTCTTAATGGTTTTTCTTTACAATTATTTATGAAAAAAATATGATTGTAATTAGATAGCATAAAAATATTTGTGATTTGATTTTTAAAGTACCAATTATTGATAATGATTAGATTGTATTTTGAAAAAAAAATTGTAATGTGATTGTATTTGTGATTTGATTTGATTTAATAGTTCTTTTTTTTCATTTATTTATTTTATTATGTGAAAAATGTGATGTGATTGTACTTTATTCAATGGCTCTTTTTTTTAATATAATTGTTGTAGTTAGTTCAATGGTTTTTTTTTTAATGTTATTTAATCTTTTTATTTACTATTTTAATTTTATTTTTGATTTTTTTAATATGATTGAAGTTAGATAAATATAAACTCTCACAAAGAGAAAAATGTGATTATAATTAGTTGAATAATTTTTTTTTAATGTGATTGTAATTAGTTTAATAGTTATTTTTTTTCATTTATTTATTTTATTATGGAAAAAATGTGATGTGACTGTAGTTTGTTCAATGTCTCTTTTTTTTTTAATATAATTGTCGTAGTTAGTTCAATGTTTTTTTTAATGTTATTTAATCTTTGTAATTTTATTTTTAATATGATTGATGTTAGATAAATATAAACATTCACAAAGAAAGAAAATGTGATTATAGTTAGTTCCATGGTTCTTTTTTTCATTTATTTATTTTTTTATTATGGAAAAAATGTGATGTGATTGTAGTTTATTCAATAGTTCTTTTTTTAATGTGATTTAATATTTTATTTACTGTTTTAATGGTTTTTCTTTACAATTATTTATGAAAAAAATATGATTGTAGTTAGATAGCATAAAAATATTTGTGATTTGATTTGATTTTTTTTGTGATTTGATTTTTAAAGTAACAATTATTGATAATGATTAGATTGTATTTTGAAAAAAAAAAATTGTAATTGATTTTTTTAACTCACCGTGTTTTTTGAAAAAAAATTATTGTGTTTTTTTAATTATCAATTCACTTAATTTATGATTTGATTTTTAACTCACTGTGTTTTTTGAAAAACAAAATGGATTGTACTCATTAGGGTCACATAATATCCCAATTATTGATGATGATTATCTCCTTTTGACTTCTCACTTCTGCACTTCCAATTTCAGTGACAACGTATACAAACAATAAGTCTTCTTTTTATTTTCTCCTTCTTGACTTTTTCTTTTGTTTACTATTTTAATATTGTAGTTAGATAGCGCATAAAAATATTTGTGATTTATTTAGCGAATAAAAAATTATAATTTGATTTTTTAATATGATTGAAGTTAGATAAATATAAACAGAAAAATGTGATTATAATTAGTTGAATGATTCTTTTTTTTAATGTGATTGTAGTTAGTTTAATAGTTTTTTTTTTTTCATTTCTTTATTTTATTATGTGAAAAATGTGATATGATTGTAGTTTGTTCAATGGCTCTTTTTTTTAATATGATTGTTGTAGGTAGTTCAATGGGGGGTTTTTTTTTAATGTTATTTAACCTTTTTATTTAATATTTTAATTTTTTTTTGATTTTTTAATATGATTGAAGTTAGATAAATATAAACCATCACAAAGAGACAAATGTGATTATAATTAGTTGAATGATTTTTTTTTAATGTGATTGTAGTTAGTTTAATAGTTCTTTTTTTTTCATTTATTTATTTTATTATGGGAAAAATGTGATGTGATTGTAATTTGTTCAATGGCTCTTTTTTTTAATATGATTGTTGTAGTTAGTTCAATGTTTTTTTTAATGTTATTTAATCTTTTTATTTACTATTTTAATTTTATTTTTAATATGATTGAAGTTATATAAACATAAATACTCACAAAGAAAAAAATGTGATTGTACTTAGTTCAATGGTTCGTTTTTTTTAATATGATTTTAATTAGTTAATGGTTTTTTTTTCATTTATTTATTTTTTTTATGATGGAAAAAATGTGATGTGATTGTAGTTTATTCAATGGTTTTTCTTTTAATGTGATTTAATCTTTTATTTGCTGTTTTAATGGTTTTTCTTTACAAGTATTTATGAAAAAAATATGATTGTAGTTAGATAGCATAAAAATATTTGTGATTTGATTTGATTTTTTTTGTGATTTGATTTTTAAAGTACTAATTATTGATTATGATTAGGTTGTATTTTGAAAAAAAAATTTAATTGATATTTTTAACTCACTGTGTTTTTTGAAAAAAAAAATTATTGTGTTTTTTTAACTATCAATTCACTTAATTTGTGATTTGATTTTTGACTCACTGTATTTTTTGAAAAAAAAAATGGATTGTACTCATTAGGGTCACATAATGTACCAATTATTGATGGTGATTAGATTGTATTTTGACCCCCCAAAAAATTGTAATTGATCTTTTTAACTCACTATGTTTTTTGAAAAATAAATTATTGTGTTTTTTAATTATCAATTGACTTAATTTGAGATTGATTTTTTTTAATTATTGATGATGATTAGATAGCATTAAAAAAAATTTGATTTGTATGATTGGAGTTATCTCCTTTTGTTTATAATTTTATTTTTTAATATGATTGAAGTTAGATAAACATAAACAGTTACAAAAAGAAAAATGTGATTGTAGTTTGTTCAATGGTTTTAAATAATCTTTTTTATTTACTATTTTAATGGTTATTTTTTTAATTATGAGAAAAATGTCATTGTAGTTAGATAACAATAAAAAAAAAATTAATGAAAAAAAAATTCCTTAAAAAATCCAACACATATGAATTCCTTGAAAAGTCCCAGCACATATGATTATTATCCCTCATAATAACACTCACATATGATTTTTATCAAAATATTAAACTTCAATATAATATAAAAAAAAAGAAAAAGAAGACACTTAAAAAAAAAGATATTTAAAAATCACAATTCACATATACAAATAATTATAAAAACAACCCGTGCATAGCATGGGTGATATGCTAGTATCTATACTATATATTAAGCAAAAGAGGGTTTTTAACCTCAAGCCTTGTGGGAGCTCCAATCTCCCAATCTAATTTTTTTGATTTTTTGATTTTTTTTTTTTAAAAACCTTAGCATTTATTAACTTATCCCAACTCCTAAGTCCTACCCTCATAATAACACTTTAATGTATTAAAAACAAGCATAAAAAAAATTCTTTGAAATCCAATACATATGAATTTCTTGAAAAATCCCAACACATGTGATTATTAGCCCTCATAATAACACTTTAATACATTAAGAACAAGCATAAAAAATAAGTAATGCTAGAGACCCCAAATATTCTACCAAAAGTTTTACGAAATGTCTCACATGGGTGTGGTCCCATGTGGGTCCCACACCCATGTGAGACATTTGGTAAACTTTTGATAGAATTTTTGGGGCCTCTAGCATTTTTGTAAAATTTTTTTTTGAAAAGTCCAACACATATAATTATTATCAAAATATTAAACTTTAATATAATATAATAAAAAAATACATTTAATTTCTTGAAAAGTCTAACACATATGATTATTATTAAAATATTAAACTGTAATATAATATAAAAAAGGAGAAAAAGAAGGCATTTTAAAAAAAAAAGACATTTAAAAATCGTAATTCACATATATAAAAAAAAATTGAAAAGTCCAACACATACGATTATTATCAAAATATTAAACTTTAATATAATATAATAATAATAAGACATTTAATTCCTTGAAAAGTCTAACACATATGATTATTATCTAAATATTAAACTTTAATATAATATAAAAAAGGAAAAAAAGAAGGCATTTAAAAAAAAAAAGACATTTAAAAATCATAATTCACATATATAGATAATTGTAAACACAATCCGTGCATAGCACGAGTGATATGTTAGTACTATATATTAAGCAAAAGGGGGTTTTTAAACCCCAAGGCCTGTGGGAGTTTCAATATCCCAATCTGAATTTTTTAAATTTTTTATTTAAAAAAAAAACTCAACATTTGCTAATTTGGTCAAAATTCTCTGATCAGCATTTATTAACTTTTTTTAATCCACATGTCTTTCCGCATGCCTGTATTTATTGATTTGGTCAAAAAATGCCGATCAACATTTAAAATCACATCATACAAATAATTTTAGATACAATCTGTGTGTAATTACTACAGTACCTTTTTCAACTTCTTCTATACACTATGGTTAGTGATAAGATTGTTAAATTATTTTTATAAAAAGCCTGAAAAAACATAATTTATATATTAAAAAAAATCTGAAACAAATCTAAATATCTAAAATTATCCCGTGCATAGCACGGGTGATAAGCTAGTTATATATTAAGCAAAATGGGGTTTTTAACCCGCAGGGCCTGTGGGAGCTTTAATATGTCAATTCTAATTTTCTAATTTTTCGTTTTTTATTTTAAAAAAAAATTAACCTCAATATTTATTAACTTCTCTCAACCCACAAGACTTTTTGACTTCTCTCATAATTATTGCAGTACCTTTTCCAAAACAAATAATTTGTATATTAAAAAAATTTAAAACAAATATAAATATCTATATCTATATCTATCTATTTATTTATATGTATCTCTAACACACAAGGTTTGTGGGAGTTCCAATATCTAAACCTTAATTTCTTAATTTTTTTGATTTTTTTGAAAAAAAAAAAACTTAGCACTTATCTATCTATCCTATATATTAAGCAAAATGGGGTTTTTAACCCCCAAGGCCTGTGGGAGCTTTAATGTGTCAATCCTAATTTTCTAATTTTTTGTTTTTTTTTAAAAAAAAATTAACCTCAGCATTTATTAAATTCTCTCAACACACAAGACTTTTTGACTTTTCTCATAATTACTGTAGTACTTTTTCCAAAACAAATAATTTGTATATTTAAAAAAATTTAAAACAAATATAAATATCTATATCTATATCTATCTATTTATTTATATCTATCTCTGACCCACAAGTCTTGTGGGAGTTCCAATATCTGAACCTTAATTTCTTGATTTTTTTGATTTTTTTGAAAAAAAAAACTTAGCACTTATTTATACTATCTATACTATATATTAAGCAAAATGGAGTTTTTAACCCCAAGGCCTGTGGGAGCTTTAATATGTCAATCCTAATGTTCTAATTTTTTGTTTTTTACAAAAAAAAAAAAAAAAAAAAAATTAACCTCAACATTTATTAATTTCTCTCAACCCACAAGACTTATTGACTTCTCTCATAATTACTGCAGTACCTTTTCCAAAACAAATAATTTGTATGTTAAAAAAAATTTAAAACAAATGTAAATATCTATATCTATATCTATATCTATATCTATATATTTATTTATATCTATCTCTAACCCACAAGTTTTGTGGGAGTTCCAATATCTGAACCTTAATTTCTTAATTTTATTGATATTTTTCGAAAAAAAAAGACTTAACACTTATTAAATTCTTCTAAATCTTTTTAACTTCTCCAATATACACACTCTTTTTAACTTTTCACATACCTATTGCAAACAGTGAGTCTCCTTTTTGTTTTCTCCTTCTTGACTTCTCACTTCTACACTTTCAACTTCAGTGACCACGTATGCAAACAGTAAGTCTTCTTTTTGTTTTCTCTTTCTTGACTTTTTCTTTTGTTTACTGTTTTAATATTGTAGTTAGATAACGCATAAAAGTATTTGTGATTTGTCTAGCGAATAAAAAATTATAATTTGATTTTTTTAATATGATTGAAGTTAGATAATATAAACCCTCACAAAGAGAAAAGTGTGATTATAATTAGTTGAATGATTCTTTTTTTTTTTAATGTGATTGTAGTTAGATTAATAGTTTTTTTTTATTTATTTATTTTATTATGGGAAAAATGTGATGTGATTGTAGTTTGTTCAATGGCTCTTTTTTTTTTTTTAATATGATTGTTGTAGTTAGTTCAATAATTTTTTTTAATGTTATTTAATCTTTTTATTTACTATTTTAATTTTATTTTTGATTTTTTAATATGATTGAAGTTAGATAAATATAAACCCTCACAAAGAGAAAAATGTGATTATAATTAGTTGAATGATTCTTTTTTTTTTTAATGTAATTGTAGTTAGTTTAATAATATTTTTTTTAATAGTTCCTTTTTTTTTCATTTAAAATTATGTGATGTGATTGTAGTTTGTTCAATGGCTCTTTTTTTTAATATGATTGTTGTAGTTAGTTCAATAGTTTTTTTTAATGTTATTTATTCTTTTTATTTACTATTTTAATTTTATTTTTAATATGATTGAAATTAGATAAACATAAACACTCACAAAGAAATGTGATCGTAGTTAGTTCAATGATTCTTTTTTTTTTTAATGTGATTGTAGTTAGTCAATGGTTCTTTTTTTCATTTATTTATTTATTTTTATTATGGGAAAAATGTGATGTGATTGTAGTTTGTTCAATGATTATTTTTTTAATGTGATTTAATCTTTTATTTACTATTTTAATAGTTTTTCTTTACAATTATTTATGAAAAAAATATGATTGTAGTTAGATAGTATAAAAATATTTGTGAATTGATTTGATTTTTTTTTCTGATTTGATTTTTAAAGTACCAATTATTGATGATGATTAGATTGTATTTTGAAAAAAAAATTGTAATTGATTTTTTTAACTCACTGTGTTTTTTGAAAAAAAATATTGTGTTTTTTTAACTATCAACTCACTTAATTTGTGATTTGATTTTTAACTTATTGTGTTTTTTGAAAAACAAAATAGATTGTACTCATTAGGATCACATAATGTACCAATTATTGATGATGATTAGATTGTGTTTTGACCAAAAAAAATTGTAATTGATCTTTTTAACTCACTATGTTTTTTGAAAAATAAATTATTGTGTTTTTTAATTATCAATTGACTTAATTTGTGATTGATTTTTTTAATTATTGATGATGATTAGATAGCATTAAAAAAATTGTGATTTGTATGATTGAAGTTATCTCCTTTTGTTTATAATTTTATTTTTTAATATGATTGAAGTTAGATATGTGTTGTTAATTAATTATAATACTAACTATCATGTTGAAAATGCAGGAAGGTTGATGGAAGGCTCACAACAATTTAGATTTTAGTTATTTTTTGTTTTACTTATTCAGTGAATTTCGAACAAATGTAATAAATTCTTATTTTTATTACTTTAATTATGCAATGTCAATATTTTCTTTTAAAATTAAATATATTTTATGCTAACAATTTAAAAATATGTTTGACATAACTATGAATGATTTTTTTTTTTTTAAATTTAATCCCGTGCATATGGTGATATGCTAGTATCTATACTATATATTAAGCAAAAGAGGGTTTTTAACCCCAAGTCTTGTGGGAGCTCCAATCTCCCAACCTAAATTTCTTGATTTTTTGATTTAAAAAACAAAAAAACCTTAGCATTTATAAACTTCTCCCAACCCCCAAGTTTTACCCTCGTAATAACACTTTAATGCATTAAGAACAAGTATAAAAAATTCTTTGAAACCCAACACATATGAATTTCTTAAAAAGTCCCAACACATATGATTATTATCCCTCATAATAACACTTTAATGCATTAAGAACAAGTATAAAAAAAATTTCTTGAAAAATTCAACACATGTGATTATTATCAAAATATTAAACTTTAATATAATATAATAAATAAAAAAGGCATTTAATTTCTTAAGAAGTCTAACACATATGATTATTATCAAAATAATAAACTTTAATATAATATAAAAAAGGAAAAAAAAGAAGACATTTAAAAAAAAAAGGACATTTAAAAATCACAATTCACATATATAGATAATTGTAAACACAATCCGTGCATAGCACGGGTGATATGCTAGTATATATTAAGGAAAAAAGGGGTTTCTAACCCCCAAGTCTTGTGGGAGCTCTAATATCCCAATCTAAATTTCTTGATTTTTTGATTTAAAAAAAAAAAACCTTAGCATTTATTAACTTCTCTCAATCCCCAAGCCCTACCCTCATAATAACAATTTAATGCATTAAGAACAAGCCTAAGAAAACTTTCTTGAAAAGTCCAACACATGAATTCCTTGAAAAGTCCCAACACATATGATTATTATCCATCATAATAACACTTTAATGCATTAAAAACAAGCATAAAAAAAATTCCTTGAAAAAGCCAACACATACGATTATTATCAAAATATTAAACTTTAATATATATATATATATATATATATATAAAGAAGACATTTAATTCCTTGAAAAGTCCAACATATATGATTATTATCAAAATATTAAACTTTAATATAATATAAAAAAAAGAAGAAAAAAAAAAGACATTTAAAAATCGTAATTCACATATATATATAATTGTAAACACAACCCGTACATTGAACGGGTGATATGCTAGTATTATATAAGGAAAGTGGGTTTTTAACCCACAAGCCTTGTAGGAGCTCCAATATCCCAACCCTAATTTTTTAATTTTTTGATTTAAAAAAAAAAACTTCAACATTTATTAATTTCTCCCAACCCCCCCCTTTTGGGAGATTTGGTCAAAATCCTCGCATAATTAAACTTTAATGCATTAAAGACTAGCATAAACAAAATTCCTTAAAAATTCCAACACATATAATTGTTATCAAAATATTAAATTCTAATATAATATAACTTTTTATGTAGATGTCAATTTGTAATAAAATTAGTATTTTTAGAATTCTCTCATCAAGATCTATCAACTAAGATCTATGTTAACTATGAAATTCTTTATAAAAGAAAATTTATTACCGTTGAAATTGATGTAAACAGTAATAGTAATATATTACTCTGTTTGATAGTTACTCTATTTGACAATAACATGTTATTATGTCTCACAGTAACATGTTACTTTGTCTGATAGTAACATGTTACTCTAGTTTACAGTAACATGTTACTCTGACAATATTGTCTTAGAAAAAAAATATATTTTTTACTTTATCCTTGCTCAATTATGTGTTTTTCTCCTCAGGAGTTTATGAAGTAAAATAAATTGGGATGTCATTTTCACTAAACAATGGTTCAATGAAAGGGTCTTGGCTAAATTTCTCAAGCATTTTTTACTTCTCCCATACTTACTGCTGCACCCTTTTCAACTTCTCCCATATGCTATGTTTAGTGATGAGATTATTAAATTATTTTTATAAAAAAATAATTTGTATATTAAAAAATATCTAAAACAAATATAAATTCTTATTAAAAAATAACAGGTTGCAATTGCGAAAAAAATAGAAAAAAAATTACACTGCGCATTTCATTAATCATGCTCAAAAAATGTGCCAAGTGTTTGTGTAAAAGCTTGACACGTGTCCACTCTCAAATTATCAAGTGAATATAAATGAAATCAAATAACTCAACTTTAATGGATAATAAATATTAGAAGTCCGACCATTGAAGCCTAATAACTATTAATTAATAGAATTCAGCAATTGAAAAATCTCAAATCATATCTCTGTCTTCGCAAATGTTTTTTTTTTTTTTTTTTGGTCTATGCATTCATTTTAATATTGATAGAGAATTGGATGTGTGGAAGAGTGAGTGACATTAAAATAATATATTGAGATATTTAATTGTTGTGATGAAAAATAAAGATTGTTTTCCTTTTCTATGGCGATTTATCTGGTTATACCTCTAATTAAAACGTTAGGTGTGCTTTTACATTATCATTGGACGTTGCTTTTATTTTTTTTAGATATTTTATCTCACAATTGTTTGTGTTTTGTGTTATGAAATTTATTATATCTGTGTTTGCTAAAGCTATTAGATGGACCTAATGCAACAAGTGTAGACTATTTCAATGTCATTCTCGGGATTAAAAATACAAAAAAATATACACAAAAAGTATACGAATAGACAAGATTTTACAAAATTTATTTGTGAGTCTCACTTCTTGAAAATCCTATAATTCATTTATTTTTTGTATTATATTTTATGTTTGGTTTATGTACTTTTTTTTATATAGATTTCTTTGTTCTCTGTAAAAGTTTATTTTTAAAAATTAATAAATAAATAAGTAAATCATTTTCTAATTCAAACAATTTCATTTTTGTTTATATTTTTTATTTTTTCTTAAAGTAGTTTTAGTTTTGGGCAATTACTTACTTTTTTTTTTTCTATATATTGCAATTTTTTGCATTTTAAGCGTATGATATTTTCACTAATACACTCAGAGATGCACTATGAAAAGAAGTATCATGCGAAAATCAAGTAAGAAGAAGAAAAATAAATAAAACAATACGATAAATGTGGAGTAAAGATCTAAGATCAAAACTCCCAAAGTAAGCAAATAAACAAACAAACAAGTAGAATATAATATTTAACAATAGACATTCAAAAATTTGCAACAAAATTGTATAACTTTTCTTTTTGCTAAGAAAATTCTATTTAGTACTAGCCAAATAAAATGCTTTTAAAATAATTTTTTTTAAAAAAAAATTGAAATTAAAACTATAGTAAATTTATGTAAGCATAATTGCTAATCACATTTTTTTACTTAATGTATAATATTATATTGACTACCTCTTTCATGTTTATTTTTTAAAATATTTATATAGAAGTAAAAAAATGTTGTTAGGAATAATTTTTTCCTTAATTTAGTTATAAATCTTGCCCATACATTATTTCTTAAATTTTGATTAAAAGCAAACATGAAATAATTGATTGAAGATATGTTACATTTGTTATATTTCTTTTTTCTGTGTGCAAAAAAAAAAAAAAGATATTTAAAAATCGTAATTTACATATATACAAATAATTATAAATACAACCCGTGCATAGCACGGGTGAAACACTAGTATCTATACTATATATTAAGCAAAAGGGGGTTTTTAACCCCAAGCCTTGTGGGAGCTCCAATCTACCAATCTAAATTTCTTGATTTTTTGATTTAAAAAAAAAAATCATAACATTTATGAACTTCTCCCAACTCTCAAGTCTTACCCTTATAATAACACTTTAATACATTAAGAACAAGTATAAAAAAAAAAATCTTAGAAATTCAACACATATGATTATTATCCCTCATAATAACACTTTAATATATTAAGAACAAGCATAAAAAAAATTTCTTAAAAAGTCCAACGCATATGATTATTATCAAAATATTAAACTTTAATATAATATAATTAAAAAAAAGACATTTAATTCCTTGAAAAATCCAACACATATGATTATTATCAAAATATTAAATTTTAATATAATATAAAAGAGGAAAAAAAGAAGACATTTTAAAAAAAATATTTAAAAATCATAATTCACTTATATAGATAATTGTAAACACAATCCGTGCATAGCACGGGTAATATGCTAGTACTATATATTAAGCAAAAGGGGGTTTTTAACCCACAAGTCTTGTGGCAGCTTCAATATCTCAATCTTAATTTTCTAATTTTTTTTATTTAAAAAAATAAATTAAATCAGCATTTATTAATTTCTCCCAATCTCCATGCCTTTTGGAAGATTAGGTGAAAACCCCCTCATAATTATTTAATCGTTTTATTTACTATTTTAATGGCTCTTCTTTACAATTATTTTTTTTATTATGAAAAAAATATGATTGTAATTAGATAACATAAAAATATTTGTGATTTGTATGATTGAAGTTATCTCCTTTTTTGATGTATTTGGTCTAGCCAAAAAAAAAAAAAAATTATAATTTGTATTTGGTTTAGCAATTTCTTCGTTTGTATACTATTTTAATGGTTCTTTTGATTGAAGTTTATCTCATTTTGTGATTTGTAAAAAAAAAAATTATAATTTGATTTTTTAATATGATTGAAATTAGATAAATATAAACACTCACACAGAGAAAAATGTGATTGTAATTAGTTCAACAGTTTTTTTTTTTAATGTGATTGTAGTTAGTTCAATGATTTTTTTTTAATGAGATTGTATTGTAATTAGTTTAATGGCTCTTTTTTTTCATTTTTTTTTTATTATGAGAAAAATGTGATGTGATTGTAGTTTGTTGAATGGTTCTATTTTTTAATGTGATTGTATTATAGTTAGTTCAATGGTTCTTTTTTTTTCATTTCCTTTTTTTATTATGAGAAAAATGTGATGTGATTGTAGTTTGTTCAATGGTTTTTTTTTTAATGTGATTTAATTGTTTTATTTATTGTTTTAATGGTTCTTCTTTACAATTATTTTTTTTTATTATGAAAAAAATATGATTGTGGTTAGATAGCATAAAAATACTTGTGATTTGTATGATTAAAGTTATCTCATTTTTTGATTTGTATTTGGTCTAGCTAAAAAAAATTATAATTTAATTTTTTAATATGATTGAAGTTAGATAAATATAAACACTCACAAAGAAAAAAAATGTGATTGTAGTTAGTTCAACGGTTCTTTTTTTTAATGTGATTATAGTTAGTTCAATGGTTTTTTTTTTTTTTAAATGTGATTGTATTGCAATTAGTTTAATGATTCTTTTTTTTTTCATTTATTTTTTTATTATGGGAAGTATGTGATATGATTGTAATTTGTTCAATGGTTCTTTTTTTAATTTATTTTTTTTTTATTTTGAGAAAAATGTGATGTGATTGTAGTTTGTTAAATGATTTTTTTTAATGTGAGTTAATCGTTTTATTTACTGCTTTAATGGTTCTTCTTTATAATTATTTTTTTATTATGAAAAAATATGATTGTAGTTAGATAGCATAAAAATATTTGTGATTTGTATGATTGAAGTTATCTCCTTTTTTGATGTATTTGGTCTAGCCAAAAAAAAAAATTTATAATTTGTATTTGGTTTAGCAATTTCTTCATTTGTGTACTATTTTAATGGTTCTTTTGATTGAAGTTATCTCATTTTGTGATTTGTAAAAAAAAAAAATTTATAATTTGATTTTTTCATATGATTGAAGTTAGATAAATATAAATACTCACACAGAGAAAAATGTGATTGTAATTAGTTCAACAGTTTTTTTTTTTTAATGTGAATGTAGTTAGTTCAATGATTTTTTTTAATGAGATTGTATTGTAATTAGTTTAATGGCTCTTTTTTTTCATTTTTTTATTATGAGAAAAATGCGATGTGATTGTAGTTTGTTCAATGATTCTATTTTTGAATGTGATTGTATTATAGTTAGTTCAATGGTTCTTTTTTTTTTCATTTACTTTTTTTTATTATGAGAAAAATGTGATGTGATTGTAGTTTGTTCAATGGTTTTTTTTTAATGTGATTTAATTGTTTTATTTACTGTTTTAATGGTTCTTCTTTACAATTATTTTTTTTATTATGAAAAAAATATGATTGTGGTTAGATAGCATAAAAATATTTGTGATTTGTATGATTGAAGTTATCTCATTTTTTGATTTGTATTTGGTCTAGCTAAAAAAAATTATAATTTAATTTTTTAATATGATTGAAGTTAGATAAATATAAACACTCACAAAGAAAAAAATGTGATTGTAGTTAGTTCAGCGGTTCTTTTTTTTTTTAATGTGATTATAGTTAGTTCAATGGTTCTTTTTTTTTTTAATGTGATTGTATTGTAATTAGTTTAATGATTCTTTTTTTTTTCATTTATTTTTTTATTATGGGAAATATGTGATATGATTGTAGTTTGTTCAATGGTTCTTTTTTTCATTTATTTTTTTTATTATGAGAAAAATGTGATGTGATTGTAGTTTGTTAAATGATTTTTTTTAATGTGAGTTAATCGTTTTATTTACTGCTTTAATGGTTCTTCTTTATAATTATTTTTTTTATTATGAAAAAAATATGATTGCAGTTAGATAGCATAAAAATATTTGTGATTTGTATGATTGAAGTTATTTCATTTTTTTATTTGTATTTGGTCTAGCCAAAAAGATATTACAATTTGATTTTTTAATATGATTGAAGTTAGATAAATATAAACACTTACAAAGAGAAAAATGTGATTGTTGTTAGTTCAACGGTTATTTTTTTTAAATGTAGATTGGTCAGAAGAATGTCTATACATTTCAGAAGGTTAAAAAAAAATGTAAGTATAACATTTTATAAATACATAATATATGTATTGTTCATTAATTATAATACTAAGCCTTCGTTTGGTAATGACTTTTTTAGTTGACTTTTTGGTTTTTTTGACTTTTTTAACCTAAGACTTTTTTGTTCGCTTGGTATTCTTGATTGGCTTTTTTGGCTTTTTAACTTTGAAATAGTGGATTTTTTTTGGTCTTTTTTGTGATTTTTGGCTTTTTGTGATTTTTTGATTTTTTTTTGTCTTTTTGTGATTATTTAGCCAAATATGATAACCAAACACCACCTAACTATCATGTTGGCAATGCAGGAATACTGATGGAATGCCCACAACAATTTAGATTTTAGTTATTTTTTTGTTTTACTTATTCAGTGAATTTCGAACAAATGCAATAAATTCTTATTTTTATTACTTTAATTATGCAATGTCAACATTTTCTTTTAAAATTACATATATTTTATGTTAACAATATATAAATATGTTTGACATAATATAAATAGTTTTTTTTTAAAAAAATTTAATCTCGTGCATAGCACGGGTGATATGCTAGTATTATATAAGGAAAAATGGATTTCTAACCCACAAGTCTTATGGGAGCTCCAATATCTCAATCTTAATTTTTTAATTTTTTTTATTTAAAAAAAAAACTCAGCAGTTATTGATTTCTCCCAACCCACAAGCCTTTTTGACTTCTCTTATAGTTATTGCAACACCATTTTCAACTTCTTCTATATACTATGGTTAATGATGAGATTGTTAAATTATTTTTATAAAAAATCTAAAAAAAATTTGTATATTAAAAAAATATCTAAAACAATTATAAATATCTATATATTATATAAGAAAAAGGAATTTCTAATGAGAAGCCTCCTAAGAGCTCCAAACTTTAATTTAAAATTATTGATTTTTTAATTTATAAAATAGATTAAAAAAACTTATCGACTGATTTATTTATTTAATTATTTTAAAAATAATAATTATCCCTTAATTTATGAATTTCAAATGAAAAAATAACAAAAATATTTCATAATCTCTCCATCATAATCTCTCTCATCAATTTTCAAAAAAATATTAAAACTTGCATTCCTTTTCTCTCCTCCAAAAAATTGTATAATATTTTTCTTGAAAGTTGTGGATATCTATCTATATCTTATACATTATATTATAACAAAAAAGATTAAAAAAATTAGATATACAAATAGATAAAATTAATAAATTTGATATTTATTTATTCTATTAAAATATTTTTTTTGCCTCTCAATATCCAATTTTAAAATTTAAAAGTCTATTTAAACAAATCTGATTTGAAAATATCTCCCACTATCTATAAAGGCTAAATTACAAATACAATCCCTAAGATTTGATTAAAAGACGAATCGTCCCCTACTGTTCTGAAAATTACATTCCACCCCCATAGATTTCTAATTTCATAACAAATCGTCTATTTTATTAATAAATCATCAAGTCAATTAACATTTTTTAATGATGTTAGAATTATATTCCAATTAATATTTCGGTAATTTTATTTATGTATAGGAGAGCAATTATGAATTTTATTTTTTTAAATAATTCTGTTAAATAAAATATTCTAACAATGGGATATTTGTAATTTTTCAAACCACGTGAGGCAATTTGTAATTTAAGCAAACCTCCAGAAATGTATTTGTAATTTACCCAAAAAAACAAATAGAAACTACACAAAAATAAAGAAGATAAGAATTTAGATATAGATCTCAAAAGGAGATAACGATATCGAAATTTGAATTATGATTTAGTAATAAACAGATAAAATTAATAAATTTGATATTTATTTATTTAGTTAAAATATTTCTTTTACCTCTCAATATCCATTTTAAAAAAATAAAATTCTATAAAGTCTATCTAAACAAATCTGATTTGAAAATATCTCCCACTAGCATACTTTAAATCAATAAAACTCACATATCTACCACATATTTAACTCGTATCATAACTTACCTAAATAATAATAATTAAAAACAAATAGAAACCATATATAAATTAAATTTTAAAAAAAATAGAAACCCACAACTCCATCTAAAATAAATAACAAAAAAAAAAAGAGAAAGAAACCACACAAAAATAAAGAAGATAAGAATTTAGATATAGATATTGAAATGATTTAGTATTATAATTATCTGCTTTTTTTGATGTATATATATCAAAATTTTAAATCATTTAATGGGACAAATTAATCAATTTTCTAAAATTATTGATTTTTCAATTTATAAAATAGATTAAAAAAACTATTAACTGATTTATTTATTTAATTATTTTAGAAATAATAATTATCCATTAATTTATGGATTTCAAATGAAAAGATAACAAAAATATTTCATAACTCTCCATCCTAATGTCTCTCATCGATTTCAAAAAAATAAAAATAAATAAAACTTCTCTTTCTTCTCTTTTTCCCAAAAATTAGATAATATTTTTCATAAAAGTTGTGAATATCTATCTATATCACTACAAGAAAACAGGGCAAAAACACGGAGCTTTTTGCGACGGTGTAGGTGCTGTTGCCAAAAATGATCTTTTGCGACGATGTGTACGTGTCGTCGCCAAAAAAAGTCTTTTGCGACGATGTGTATCTGCCGTCGCCAAAAATGACCTTTTGTGACGGTAGTGACCCCGTCGCTAATGAATGCACAAGAAAAATACAAGAACAATAGTGACGCCTGGTTTACCGTCGCAAAAAAAAAAAAAAAAAAAAAATTTTGAGACGGGAAAAAGTTACTGTCGCAAATAGTGGACAATTTCGCAAGCTAAGTCTTGTTAAAACGGCGCCGTTTTATTTGTTAATGTTTATCATTTGTGACGGTTTAATATATGCCGTTGCAAAAACTAAAAATTTTCTATCCCGCTCATTTGTTTCCCATTCACGGTCAAGTTCTCCCAAAATCCCTAAAAACCTTTCTGAAAGCAAAATCCAAAATCCCTAAAAGCTTCTGAAACCAAAATCCCCCAAATCCCTAAAAGTTTGCTGAAACCAAAATCCCCAAAATCCCTAAAAGCTTTCTCCGGTTCCAGCATTCAGCATTGCCATACATTGAAGAGGGTGAACGATGATGAGGGTGAACAGCGAGTGACAAGGGTGAACGACGACAATGATTAGCAGCAGCGAGTGACGGCTAGCAGTGAACAACGGCCTTTGCAAACCCTTCCACTCTCAACTCCCTCCTCCTTCTATCTCTTCCTCCAGATCGCACTCCCGCCGGAGTTTCCTTCTCAGAGCTGTAAGTGCTCTATGTTTATTTATTTACAAAATCTCATTTTTTGATTAATTGGCTAGTGTTTACTTTTAGTAGTTTTTTTTATTTATTTACAAAATCTCCTTTTTGATTGATTTTGACTCCCATCTCTTATCATGCACATCCATTAAAATTAGAGTACATCATAATACACCAACAAAAAATAAAAATTAATTACGAGATAAAAGAAAGAGCAGAAGCTCTAAAAGCAATAAACAGACACATAAAGTTTGACTAAGCAAATTTCTAGCTCTAGAATTACTTTGACTATGTTTTCTTGTAGGATCATATGGGGCGATCATTGCAGGTTGATTAGAATTTGAAGATGGGTATGATGATGGAGATGGAGATGGTGGCAATGGAAAAAATGGAATTGTGATGCCATTTGATGGAGGAGAAGAAAAAGGTGACACAGAGGCATGACTCTTATTGCCTGCATGAATCAACTTAATCATCACCATGAGGAGTACCAAATGCAGCTGTAGACATCCCCGAACGTCCCGGGAGGGAATCCCGTTTTGTTCTTTGGGGCTTACTACAGTTCGGACTCAAAGTCACGGTCCTGTATCTAATCTCGCAGAGTGTAATGCAAGACCGATAAATCACCAAAGAGTCCAAATCCGGCAAATCATTTTGGAAAATAGATTTTTAAGAAAGAAGTGCCAAACATGGACTACTTTGACACATACAGAGTCGCCACCTAAATATTTATTTTGGGGAAATTTAGGAAACCCTGACTCATGCCTAAGGCCACGTGTCCGTCATCACCAAAGTTGACTCTGCTCGGGAACTTGGGTACGATTGGGAAAGGTCACTTCGTGAGCACCCCCGCTCGCCTGATCAAAGATCGGCCTCTACTAACCATGATATCGAGTTTTGAAAACATTATGCGTTCTTATTTTGGTTATTAACCTAGAATTACTATGTGATGCGCACAGCATACAAGTATAGACTAGATTGCCTAATTTGGAACAAAACATCGCATATCCGTTCGTTTTGAAAATGGATTGAAGTTTGCTACTCGTAAGTAGGCTAAAACACGGGTTTCAACGAATTATTCCAACTCAAGCAACCCAACCTTCACCCACAGGCATTCAAGCAGTTATATCACATAAGCAAATAGCCTCATGGTAAGCATGCTATCATGGCAGTCACTCACACGCATGCAAGGATGCTAAAGCATAAATACTTACCGAGTACTCCAAGCCAAAGAAAGAAGCTAATTAGAAATCATGCATGAATCCTAACTATGCTGGAATACCTAATGCAACACATGCAAAAGTGCAACTAAGATAGGCTCGGCTATTCTAAAATGGTATATGAAATGCAACAACCGATACATGTATTCAACTTGGAATTGAAATACAATGCAATTAGCATGATGAGCCGAGCCTGGTGCATGCAAAACAGATAAATGGATGCAAAACATACGAGCATAAGGATGCTAATTTAAACGTGTCCTAAAACTAACCATCATAAGCTGGTAAATAAAAGGGAGAAAGACGTGGGGTTGGAAGACATACATCACACACACGCACACTTATTACAACATTGCCCTCCTCGGAGGGTCCGAATAAATAATACACAACCGAATGAATAACGAATTACAGCTAATTATTACACAACCCTAATTAATTAAAAAATTAACTAAAATAAATAAGTTAGCATGCAAAATAATTGAAATGGACTGCCTCAGGTCGGTCTTGAATGACAAGGAATGCATGCATGCTCGAGTCGCCTTGTCGGAAAATCCGTCGTAATGCCCCGATTCGCCTCTGTTTGCAACTGGTCACAGAACATTGTACAAAGCTCCAGAAGGCTGGTGACTAGTTTTTGCTGCTGGTTTTTGGTTTGCTGCAACAGAGAGCAAGAAAGGGGCATGACAAAGTATTGTCAACATATGTGTGCACAACCACTCTCCCCGTCATTGCACAAGCTCCAGAGAGTGTAGTCCTCGATCCTCGTGCCACCAATCACGCATCTCGATGCATGATGACCGAGGAGTCGGATTGCACGACTCGATGTAAAATGAATGCACATATAAACACAACAAGGCCTAAACTCCATCATGGGTAATCCGGAGTGTCGGTGACCGAGAATCGAGGCACGTTTCGTCACTTGGAGTATGAAACGTCCCTTGTTTCCCGTGTTTGGACTAAACCCTACTCCAAACACAATGCAATACACATGACATGCGTGAATGCAACTCTAACATGCAACCTAAACATAATGCCACTAAATGATGCAAACATGCAAATGATGATATGCAAACATGCTACTAGCATACACAATGCTATGAAATAATCAATGGCATACTCAATTCACATGGAAACTATATGGCATACGCAATGCACACATGGAGACTAACAATGAAATGATCAAGGCATAAACAATGCAATGGTCAAACATGCAACAACCTTGACTAAATGGCATATAAAATGCAAGATGGACTTAAACTAAAATGAATGAGCCTCAGCCGCACTCAAATCAGTGGCCAAACATGATGAAATTAGGCAACGAAAACACATGCGAATATGCACAAATGCAAGGGACCAAACCTAAGGCACCAAATGCAACTTTATCAAAGCATGGCAAAGGATGAAATATGGCATACAAACACACATTTTCCAGCTCTAAAATGACATGCAAGATGGTCCCGAATCATGCAACCACGTCACACAATGCATGCTAGATGGCCCGAATATCGAAACTAGTGAAACGCATTACACTAGAGGTACATAAAGCAATGCACAAATGGTGAAACCAACCCCAAATAGACCCTAGGCAGGTCCAAGATAGTGGGAAGATGGTCTAAAATGATGGTTCGAAAGGCACTGAAATGAAGCTCATGCAAAGGTCCAAAAATAAGGCATACAAGCACAACTCTCAAACGCATTTAAAGAGTGGAAAACATGGGAATATGGCATACATGTAAGCTCTGAAATATGATGCACAATGGCCCTAAAACATGGAAACACTTCAACATAAGGATGCAATAGGCTCCAAAACTCAAAGCTAGGCAAGGGTATTGAACTACAACCATGCATAGCAAGCATCATTCGACCATGAGGCATAAAAATAGAGCTAAGGCAGTCCAAAACATGCACAAAATCAGTTTAAAGCATAGCCAAAAAGTGCTAGAATAAAAGGCCAAAATAGCATGCAATGTAAGCTAGTAAAGGGGATTTGCATTACAAGCATGTGAGGCAATCAAGAGGCCATCAAACCAGCAAAATTCAGAGGTATGATATGCCAAATGAAGCCCAAAAACCTACTGAAACATGGTCTATGCATGCAAGAATGATAGGCTCCTTTGATAGGCTATAAAGATGGTTGTTCTACACATGCAAGATGGACACCCAAAATGGAAAAATAGGCTCTGGACAGAGCCTATGCAGGTCCTAAAACCCACCAAAAATGGCCTGAAACATGGCTTGGAAGCATATAAATAAGGGCTCCTTTGTTAGGCCAAATATGCTAGTAAACAAGACAAGGGGTGAGAGGGTCACCCCTCTCTGATTTTGGTGCTCAAAATAGCATGCTAGCCACTGAAAATCCACTGGATTTCAGTGGCAAAGAGATGAAGCAAAAGTCAATGCAAAGGCCCTAAGGCATGGCTCAAAATAAGATGGAATGAAGCATGCAAAGGGGGTAGACGACCCCTAACAGAAAAATGGTCTTAAACAAACATGTTAAGGACCTAAAAATAAAACTTTTTTCAGTTTATGACAAAGCCCAAATATGTCTGCAAGTATAGCTAAAAGATGAATCAAAACAAAGAGCAAAAGAGGGAATAGGGTGTTACCCTTGTAGCTCAGGAAGGCCAGCAACCTCTATACCAAAAACCCAGCCTTTAACCTCTGCAAATGACCTCCAACAAGCGTAGGTTGGTGTTGGAGGTGTTAGGCTAAGGGTTGATATGCAATGGTGTAAGAACAAGGCCCCTTTTGATCTTGAATGTAGAGATATAGAGAGAGAGGTATATATGCCTGAGACCAAAATTTCTGAACCTTTGCTAATGAGGGAGAGGGTCTCTCTTATAGCCAAAGAGGTCCAAAGCTTCTTCAAGAAGCCAAAAACCAAGTTTGAAGATCCTCCATACACGTGTATGGAGGATCAATTCTGTGCCTTCCAGCTGGCACAGTTGGCAACAACTCACAGGGACAAGACAGGAGGAGGCAGGCCGACCAGTTTAGGGGATCGGCCAACGACTTCCCCTGGTCGACCGACCAGTTCAAAAGGTTCAAGTGAGTGAATGGTGGTCAGCCATCTCCTAGGGTGGTCTCCTCACTCAATGCAAGCTAGTGGTGTGGTGGGAGACCAGCAATTATGGCTCAAAAGTCAGGGAGACCAGCTACCTGACAAGAAAAACCGGCCGGCGGGGAAAAGTGGTCTCCAAGAAGGAAAGGTGGTCTCCCATCCTTGTACCACCTTCCAAACAATAAAAATAGGGTCATGCCAAAAATGAACCAAGATGGATGCAAAATAAGGGTTCGGGAGCCAAATGCGTAGCCGGGTGCCTCGAAAACTGACTGTTAAGCATCGAAAGTGGCGTGCGACCACGAAGGTGGTCTCCCGGGCCATAGTGTCCCTCTAGAGAGAGGAAACAAGGTGTGTGCCAAAAACCGGAGCAAACGGAGAAACTTAAGCGGTCCTGAACCGAGGCGTACGGCCGACAGCTCCGAAAATCGAAAACTGGTCTCCAAACGGGAACAGTGGTCTACGACCATGAAAAGTAGCCTACGGCTACTGAGAGATGGTCTACGAGACCTCTCCCTCCCTTCGGGAAGAGAAAATAGAACCTGGTTCGCAAACCGAGGCAAAATACAAAAGAGTCCTGAAGTCCGGAGGCAAGGCTCTCAGCCGAGACTCCGTAACCTCAGAACAAGCACAACATGCGCAATCACCGAGCGCTCAATCGATGAGGTCTGAGTCTTAAGGTCAGTCAAAAATGGGGTGTCTACAGTTGCCCCTCTTTGACAGAACTCGAAAGTCATAAGTGACGGGAGTGAATGTCAAAGCCTAGAGACGACCCATTTTTGACAAGGCCGAAGACTTAGACAAACAGGTGAGATAAACAAGAGATAGGCCCGCAGGTGGGCAGGGGGGCAAAATGCAAAATGACATGCACAAAGCCGAACGTAACTTACGATGATGTAAAGCAGCAAGCTGTAATGAAACAAATATTCACAATAAATGCAATAGTTTTAAGTAAGAATGCAAAGCAAAACTACATTTCATGTAGTAAGAATGTAAGAGAATTACAACTCTTGCTACATCTCACACGGAGAAGATACAATGCCTGTCCGATTCGTCTGGTCGCACCAGCTTCAAATGAACCGTCCATACAATATCATGCCTGCAAAAGAGAGAAACCTAACAGGCACAACATAGTTAGCAACATATGTTCAACGTTATATCGAACGCAGACAAACATGGTGCCGATGAAAAAGTACAGCTCAATGCAAGAAGAAACGTGCGTGACAACGCAAGTTAAGCATGGAGGGCATGACAATGCCAATGAAACGTGCATAATAATGCAAGTGACGTGCATAGCAATGCCAGTGACGTGCATAACAATGCAAGATAAGCGCAACTTCAAAAGCATGTTTGAAACAAAACATCGAGCGAAGAAAAACAAGCCTCGATGAGGGCAACTCAAACGCGACCTCCGATTTACCTCTCGGAGGGGTCGCAACGTACTCAAAAAGGATACACCTTGCTCTTGGTGAGTAACGATGAACCATGCGGCGAATATTGGGTTTGAAGTTCCTGCAGAGGGATTTCACACCGAAGAGTGCACTTTGTTTGTACTTTCTTGTGTGCTGGGGACTCCAATCACCACCAAAATTTGCAGGGAGCTCAAAGAGACATTGGAGATCACCTAGGAAGGATGGCCGACCACCTAGGGAGGCCGCCGGCCAGTGGTTGTTCAATGGGTGGTCAGCCTGCTAGGAAATGTGGTCGGCCGACCATTTGGCTAAATCCGGGACAGTTTTGTCTTTTTACACTTGTTTCTTTAAATCCACATGTCCCAATCACTGTTGCTCACAACCTCAAGGCCAAAATCAGCTCCTTTTCCCTCCTATTCCATTTTCTCTCTCAGATCTGCTCTTTATACGCGCTTTCCAACGTCCCACGCAAAGTTGTTTCGCGAAATCTTTCAGTTTTCTTCACTTTGGACCGATTAACATTTGATTTCAGAGCCTCTTTCTCCATTTTCACCACTTGAGGTAAGTTTGTCTCGACATTTGGAACATTTTCTCAGGAGTTGACTTTTGTTGACTTTTTCATTTCCCGAGAGTTGACTTTTGTTGACTTTTTTCCAATTTTGGCTCATTTTGCTCATTTTTGCTCCTTTTTGTAGATTTCTTCAAATGGCGGGTCATTTTCCTCATGGTGGAGGTCCTCCAGGTGCCGAGGGTGAGCCGGACATCATGTCCTTGCCCCCGAGAGTTCGGCCATTTGATCCCGAGAGGTATCATCCTCAGGAGCACGTCCTTCCTCAGGCCACTTTCTACCATTTCACTGACTTTAATGACCGAGCGCTTGCGGATCTGTTGCTGCGGGAGCTAGAGACTCATCTCTCTCATCAGGCACGAGAGGTACGCACTTCACTTTTACATTCTCTGCAATGTATTCTGCATTTCATGCATATTTCATACTTTCGCTATGCATGCTTATTTTAGCACATATCTCACAGCACGAAATTCTGTTGAGTGGGCACACAGCTTGTTCTGAACACTTAGTCTATAACATAGCATTCTGTTTACATTTTGAACACACAGCTCAATCACTCGAATTTCTGAACACGCAGCTCATACTTTTTATCGTGAACACACAGCCCACATTTTTGAAAGTTGAACACACAGCCCAAACTCTTGATGGTGAACACACAACCCACTTTTTTGAAAGTTGAACACGCAGCCCAAACCTTTGAGGTGAACACACAGCCCACAGTTTTTGAAATTTGAACGCGCAGCTCAAACTCTTGAGGTGAACACATAGCCCACAGTTTTCTAAAATCAGAACACGCAGCCCAAACGCATGATGGTGAACACACAACCCATAGTTTTTGAAATCTAAACACGCAGCTCAAACTACTAAGGTAAACACATAGCCCACAGTTTTTGAAATCTGAACATGCGGCCCAAACTCTTAAGGTGAACACACAACCCACAGTTTTTGAAATCTGAACACGCAGCTCAAACACTTGAGGTGAACACACATCCCACAGTTTTTGAAATCCGAACACGCAGCCTAAACTCTTGAGGTGAACACACAGCCCACAGTTTTTGAAATCTGAACACGCAGCCCAAACTCTTGAGGTGAACATACAGCCCACAGTTTTTGAAATCTGAACACGCAGCTCAAACACTTGAGGTGAACACACAGCCCACAGTTTTTGAAATCTGAACACGCAGCCCAAACACTTGAGATGAACACACAGCCCACAGTTTTTGAAATCTGAACACGCAGCCCAAACTCTTAAGGTGAACACACAGCCCATAGTTTTTGAAATCTGAACACGCAGCCCAAACTCTTGAGGTGAACACACAACCCACAGTTTTTGAAATCTGAACACGCAGCTCAAACACTTGAGGTGAACACACAACCCACAGTTTTTGAAATCTGAACACGCAGCCCAAACTCTTGAGGTGAACACACAGCCCACAATTTTCATTTGCACTCAGTGCATATTGAACACACAGTTCTTACATTTCACTTTTGAACTCACAGCTCATTCATTGCATTTGCACATAGCTTATACATTTCATTTTGAAACTGAATACATCTGTTCATTTTGAATGCAGGTACCCTCTTGTTCTACGCGAGGTTACGGATCGATTATCGCTAGGGAGTGGTATGGGGAGCTCCCAGAGACCGTTCTTCACATGGTGGACGGGGTAGGATTTGGGCCCTTCTGCACGGGGCTATCTCGCTACCCTGCGAGCAGGATATTGATGGGGGCACTCGTGGTGAGATAGTGGGACACCACCAACTCTTTCCACTTCTCAGCCACTGGGGATATGACGATGACCCCGTTCGACTTTGCTATACTGACTGGCCTTGACGTGGCCGGTCGACTAGTCCCCTACGACGAGGATATGGGCCAGCGGGAGGCTGCCTGGATCTATCTGTTGGGAGCTCGCCCACTGATTGACCGATCTTCGGGCAAAGTCAGGTACACTTGGTTCCCCGTGCAGTATAGGGGGTGTATGCCCGAGACTTTTGAGGGGATAGAGCAGTACGCTCGAGGTTTTTTGATGTTCCTCCTTGGGACCACTTTGTTCTCCAACAAGGGGAACATAGTTGGACTGTATCTGCTCAGTGCTTTGGTGGACCTATCACAGGTTAGCCAGTATGACTGGGGTGGCACCGGCCTCGCTACCCTCTACTGCTATATGAGTGCGACCTCTCGCGGACGGGGGAACATAGTTGGCAGCTACTGGAGAGCCTGGGAGGTACCTTCTGCCCTCTTGATTTACATTTCTGCTTTTCATTATCTGTACACTGCACATGGCACACTTTACATTCTGTATTCTACATTCTGCACTCAGCACTCTGTATTTTCTGTATATTTTGTATTCTGATGGCCACTGCCCTGTTTTCCACAGCTATGGGTTTACGTGTACTTTTCGACACTAGCCCCAGAGTTCGAGGTGGAGGTGTCTCTTACGATCCCTTACTCTCACGTATTTGAGGGTCGATGCTGGGCGAGGGCTCGAGAGACTCTGCCCTTCTTGCGACAGTTTTTTGACACGGTGCGGGCAACCGAGGTACTTCAGAACTCTCAGTTCTTCATATTTTCAGCTTTGATTCATCTCGCATATTTATGACATCTGATTGGCTCATGCACTTGTTATCCTCAGATCGCTTGGCGGCCCTGGGCATCCTTGGGAGGAAATATCCGTTTCCAATTCCCGGGGGCATGGGCTTCTTCTAAGTATAGGACTTTGTTTGAGGGGCCAGTTGGCAAGGCCTGGTTTTTGGGAGATCTCTTCATGGGCCAGACGATGGGCGTCCCTGAGCAGAGTGTCCCTTCAGCACCTCCAGATGACATGTGGTCTGCTGGGGGACTCACTCCGGAGGAGGTCGATGTTGCTATGTTGGGTACCGATGCAGTTCTGCACATGGAGGAAGGGGAGTATGCGACTTACCGCCATACGTACTTGATGCCCCCACTGATGGGTGTCCGTACTCCTACTAGGAGGGCTGCTGGTGAATCATCATCAGCTCGAGCCCGGGCTACAGACATTCCTTCGTCTAGCAGGGCCGGCACCTCGAGGAGTGGGGCTAGACAACTTCCCTAGATTCCCCCGACTTATCAGCATGCCAGGTGGCCAAATCTTCCGACCGAGTTGACTAGACGGCGATACGGGTCATCTTACCCGATTCCAATAGAGCCTCATATGCCCGATCACCGATATGTCAGTGATCCTGACTCACCATCGGTATGTCCCACTGCTTTTCATTTGTCACTAAGATACTTAGGCATTCATTTATTCATTGATGACTTGAGCTTGTATCTGCAGCCTCCCAGGGAGTATTATGATGATTTGCTCGGATTGGTGGCCTCACTTTAGGGCATGGTCTTGCGGAGGGAGACACAGTTGTTCATCGCTGGTGTTACGGTATTTTTTAATTTTCTCGTATTTATCATATTTATGATGGCGTGCTGTATTTAATCATTTCACTGCATTGCTTGACTGTATGCGTAGAGCACATCTGACACACACCATATTCATACATTGTATCTGCATACACCCACTCTATGTGGCATTCTTGTCTCTATATCTAATATACATGTTGGCTAATGTACCAAAATTGTGCTTTTCAGATGCCACCACTACAGGCTGGGCCATCCAGGCCTTTTCGAGGAGCCGGGAGAGGGGACTCGTCTCGCAGACGAGGCACGCGCAGAGCACCTGTCATAGATGATGAGGAGTCCGGTGAGGAGGAGGAGTCGGCGCATCCTCAGTTGGAGACATTTGCAGGTAGGGAGGAGGACTCTGGCTCCGGTTCTGAGAGTGGAGATGATGCTGAGGAGGGTTCTGAAGACGGCAGCTCCGATTCGGATGATGGTGCTGATGCAGAGGTTGTTCAGCCGAAGAGGACGAAAAGGGCCTCTTATTCTTGCGCTTGATAGCATTGTTGCAGATGTTCCTGCTTTATTTTCCCTTTTTACTAGCAGTTGTAGCACATTAGCTTTAGGCAGTTTTATTTTCTGTAAAACTTGTACCCTTGTTGTAAAATGTTGTAACAAAGGAAGCATGATTGAATGAAACAGCTTTTTTGTAAAAGTGTTGTATTTTATGTTCTTAGCATCCCATCGCATCATTTTGCACAAAAATGAGGTTGAATGAAAATTGAACAACGAATATTGCCAAGTCAGGTAGTGAACCGACGCAACGAATTAAAACAACTTAACTTACTAAGAAACAACAAAACCTTAGCAAGTTTACAACTCGATAAGCAAATCCTGACAATGTTGATCAAACAAAGAGTAACAATTCGATATACAAAACTTGACGACTCGATAAGCAAAACCAAACAACAACTCGATAAACAAAGAACAACAACTCGATAAGCAAATGCATCTCGGACAATTGGAGTGAAGGAACGCATCCGAAACAGAGGTAAACTCGGACCTTCAACACTCCTAACGCATGGAAAAGCTAGGATCTCTCTTCTAGGGACTAGGAACAGACCAAAGACCAACTTTTTTCCATGGCCAACCACCAGGAGGAGCTAGCCGACCAGCTATTTTCCTTGGAGACAAAAGGAGTGGTCGGCTTACCAGAAAAAGTGGTCGGCCGACCACTTGGTTTGGCAACCACCAGATTTTTGACACGTGTCCCCAAATAGTGCCTTATCCTCTATAAGAGTTCCAGCTTCGTGGTACTTTCATTTTATCTCAGTTTTGCATCAAGATGGAGGCAATCCTCATCGAAAAACTCGCAGCTTGGATTGCTACTTTAGACGGCTCGGAAAAGTTAAAGTTCCTGGGCTTCGGCTTGAATGCACTATTCACGTTGAGCCGCACTCCGCTGCATCTTCCCTTTCTCCATGCCGCGGCGAGGTTTTGGAATCTGGTAACATATGTCTTTAGCTTCGGCGGGCAAGAGATGTGTCCTACCTTCTAAGATTTCCAAGCTTTGACGGAGTCCAAGCGCAATGAGGAGATCTTGCCCCAACTCCGCTTCGGCCATGCTCAAGCCTTAGGATGGATGTGTGGGCTCACTATGCACGACGCTCGGTCTCTGATTTGCAATGGAGAATTGGACATCCTCAGCTTGATTTAATATTTTCTAATCCCGGTGACCGCGGTGACCATCATTGGCAGGGCTTTCAGCGACATGCCCTTTGTTTGTGCATGCTATCTCATTTCTTGTTTACCTTAGGCTCCGGAGGATCCAGCGTCCGGTTGATCGAGGTTTGCCTAGGGCTTACGGGAGGGCAAAAGTTGCATTGCCATGTCATTGGCCGAGACATTTATGGGCTTGGATGCTTTTCATCGCCGAGAGACGACCGGATTTGCGGGGAGTCCATTACTACTGCAGGTAATGTTTCCCACCCCATCTCACATATATATTGCTCACATCACTCGGCCCTCAGGCTCGGCTTTTCTCTCAAAACCCTTTCTCACTTTTCTCTCAATGTACACCTCTCTATTCTTTAATCTCTCATTTTTCATCCCTCCCCAGGTGTGGTTAATGGACAAGTTACAGGTTGTGGACTCTTGCCTAGCATACTCGGCTCGTGGCTACTTCTTCTGACGATGCCTAGTCAATGCCCTTGATGAGGGATGGTGGTTCGACTGGATGTGCCATTTGTCCGCAGACCGCATTGCTTGGCGTTGTCCTTGGCTCAATCTACCGGCAATGAGCTACAGTATGTCCCGGCAGACTGGGATTCAGTTGATTGGTCTGACGCACTGCGTGTTTTACTTTCCTTTCCGGTTCCAGTGCCAGTTCGGCCATAATCAGACTTGCCCGCCAGAGGGGATAGAGTACCCTGCTGCATTCCTGGTCCAAGGCGCATAGCTTGCTCGGTATGCCTCAGCATGGAGGACGAGAGAACTCCTGGTCCCCGCTCCCACTTTCAGTTGCACTTTGTCTGATGAGTGCATAGATTGGCTCAATGAAGAGGCACAGATTGGGCCCAGCTTGGCGTCAGAAGCTTCGACCAGCTCTGAGAGGGGGCGCAGGAACACCTGACTTAGCTATGCCCCGGATTTATTGCTTTATTAGTACTTTCAAGTTTTCTTTATGAATGTAACCAAAAGTAACTTCAATATGTATGCAAGAGCAGGAGAACTCTGTATTGAAATCAACAAAATTGAAGGTTGTGGGTACTGAAATTTTTTCGCTTTGGTCCAAAAATGGTCTAAGTTGTAAAAATATTAATTTAAGCAAAATCAGCTTTTATTAAAGCTTTTCAAAACCATTTTCGATATGGATCAGAACTGGACACGCCTGAGATCTGTCACTGAGATGCACAACCCCGGATCCCAGCAACTGAAAAGTTGCCCCTAGTCTGAATAGCACTGCACCGGAGATCTCAACTGAGCTTTTGAATGCTGAATAGACAAAGATGACCGAGATGATCAAATGGACAAAGTTGATCAGGGAAAAGTTTATGGCTGAACTTCAGGATGAAGTTGCCTACGTATCCCAAAGATGGAAATCAAGCCTTATGTAGTTTAGGCTTGGGTTCACTCGTGTATTAACCTTCACCTTTTATGCTCTGACTTTTGCCAAGGCCGCCCTTTGCGGGTTTTCAACCTTGCGAGCTCAGTTTTTGTAATTTCAAATTTTTCATGCTCTAACTTTTGCCTAGGTCGCCCTTCCGGGTTTTCGGCCTAGCGAGCCTCTCAGGGGTAATATTTCTTCAACTTGTCCATGTTTATCGGTCGTGAGAACTCTAGGCCATTTAGGTCCATCAGAACAACAGCTCCACCCGACCAAATAGACTTAATGATGTAGGGACCAGTCCAATTGGGTCTGAACTTGACCCTAGGGTCATGGATGGGGGGCTCGATTGTCTTTGAGCACCAAATCTCCTTCATTCAAATTTCTGGAATTAACCTTCTTGTTGAAAGCCCTAGCGATTCTTCGTTGATAACCTTGAACGTGGTACAGTGCTTTCAGTCTTCTTTCATCAAAGAGCATGAGTTCCTCAAATCTGCTCTGCTGCCAATCTGCCTCGGCTATCTGACACTCAGCCAGCACTCTCAATAACGAAACCTCAATTTCAATAGGTAGAACGACCTTCATCCCATAAACCAATGAATACGGAGTTGCTCCAGTAGAAGTTCTAATTGAAGTCCGGTAGCCCCACAGAGCAAATGGCAACTTATCTGGCCAGTCCCGATAGGTTTCCACCATCTTTTGTAAAATACGCTTGATGTTCTTGTTGGCAGCCTCAACCGCTCTGTTGGTCTGCGGCCGATAGGTAGACGACTTGTGAAAAACCATGTTGTATTTCTCCAACAAGTCAATCACTTCTTTCTTGAAGTGGGAACCATTATCTGAAATGATCTCGTTCGGGACCCCATAGCAACAGATGATGTTGTTTCTGATGAACTTTGCAACGTGCGATGCTTTCAACACCGCATAAGATTGGGCGTCAACCCACTTTGTGAAATAATCTATTGCGACCAGAATGAACTCATGCCCATTAGACCCCTTTGGAGTGACAGCCCCGATCACATTGATTCCCCGATCACATTGATTCCCCAAACTGAAAATGGCCATGGCAAAGTCATATTGTACAGCTTCGATGGCGGGATATTCATGCGGTTTGCATGGATCTGACATTTGTGGCATCGCCGAACAAAGCCGATACAATCCTCCTCCATGGTGGACCAGTAGTAACCCTGTCTGAGGATCTTCCGAGCTAACATTACCCCTTTCATATGCGCTCCGCATTCTCCTCCGTGGATGGCCTCCATTAAGCGGTTCGATTCTTCGGCATCAACACACTGTTTATGCATTCCCAAATGACCTCTTTTATACAGTTTTCCTCCGCAGATGATGAACTGAGCGGCCATTCTTCGGATTACCCTCTTGTCTTTGGCATTTGCCCCTGGTGGATACGCTTCTTTCTCCAAGAAGTTCCAAACATCGTAATACCAGGGGTTCTCATCTTGAACCTCTTCTATGGCGGCAATTGACTTGTAGGCCGGAGAAAACTTCTGGTCGATAATGATCGGATGCATCCGGACTCCAAAAGGGATGTCTATCATGGAAGATAGAGTTGCTAGTGAATCTGCGAACCTGTTGTTTTCTCTTAGTAGATGAGCGGAGTTTAGCTTCTCAAATCGAGGAATCAGCAGGTCTAAGGTTTGGTGGTATATTATCATCTTTTCCTCTTGGACTTTCCAATCTCCCTTAGCTTGGGATACAACAAGGTTCGAGTCCCCAATGACGTCCAACCGTTTTGTCCCTAGTTCCAGGGCTGCTTCTAAACCAGCAATGCACGCTTCGTACTCTGGTTCATTGTTCGAGACTTTGAATCAGAGTTTAAATGCTAGAGGGATACGGGAATTGTTGGGTGCTATCAGCAACACCCCTATCCCATACCCGTATTGGTTTGACGTTCTGTCAAAGTACATCGTCCACGTTTCGTCTTCGAAATGCAAAATGGCCTCATCTGGGAATAAGTACTCAACTGCTTCACCTTTTTCCACTGGATGATTGGCTAAGAACTCCGCTACCGCTCTTCCCTTAACTGACTTGCGCGTCACATATTTCAGATCGAATTCGGAAAGCAACAGCAACCAATGAGCTAGCCTACCCGTAAGTGCTGGTTTCTCGAAGAGATATTTGATGGGATCTAATCTTGAAACCAACATTACAGAGTGAGCTAACAGGTAGTGTCGCAGCTTCCTGGTAGCTCATACTAAGGCTAAGCAAGCCTTTTCCAACGGTGTGTAGCCGGTTTCATACTCCAGCATCTTCTTGCTCAGATAATAGATAACTTTCTCTACTTTATCCTCTGATTCCTGCACAAGCATGCAGCCCATTGTAGTCTTAGTTACTGAAAGATACAAAATCAAAGGTTTCCCCGGCTCAGGTCGTGACAACACGGCGGGTTCTGTAAGTATTCCTTGATCTATTCAAAAGCAGCTTGGCATCGGCCGTCCCATTGGAACTTCTTTCCTTTCTTCAGGAGACCGAAAAGTGGTTCACAAGTTAAGGTTAATTTTGAGATAAACCGTCTTATGAATTGCACTTTACCCAGAAAGCCTCGCACCTCCTTTTCAGTCCTTGGTGGTGGCACTTCTGAGATGGCCTTGATTTTGGAAGGGTCGACTTCGATACCTCTCTGTGTAATCAGAAACCCTAGCATTTTCCCTACTGTAACACCGAACGTACACTTCTGAGGATTCAGCCGCAACCGAAATTCTCTGATCCTTTGGAAGAACTTTTGTAAGGTGGTGTAGTGGCCCTCTCTTTCTTTGGACTTGACAATCATGTCGTCCACATACACCTCAACCTCTTTGTGGATCATGTCATGCAATATTGTGGTCGCGGCCCGTTGATATGTAGCTTCAGCGTTCTTCAACCCAAACGGCATCACCCTATAACAGTAAGTCCCCCACGGGGTGGTGAAAGAAGTCTTCTCCCGGTCTTCAGGTGCCATCACTATCTGATTATAGCCTGAGAATCCATCCATGAACGAAAGCAAAGCCTGTGAAGTCCACTAACTCATCAATATGAGGCAAGGGAAAGTCGTCCTTCGGACTGGCTCTGTTCAAATCCCTGAAATCCACGCATACTCGGATCCTGCCATCCTTCTTCGGCACTGGAACAATGTTGGCCGACCAAGTTGGGTATTCGGAAACCAGCAGGAACCCTGCGTCAATTTGCTTGGTGACCTCTTCTTTAATCTTGAGGGCCCAGTCCGGACAGATCCTTCTGAGTTTCTATTTAACAGGTCGGGCCTCTGGGTCAAGAGGGATCCGGTGTTGTACAATCTCAGGATCGATTCCAGGCATGTCTTCGTAGGACCACGCGAAAACATCTTTGAAATCTTTTAATAAAGTGACTAAGCGCTCGCGTTCTTCCAAAGACAATGTGGACCTGATCTGGACCAGCCGCGGGTCCTCCTCGGTACGAACATTAACAGTAGTGATTTCATTAACTAAAGGTTTAACAAATCTTTCCTACTCTTGATCAATTAAGCGTTGCAAAATCGGAGGAATTTCTTCCCCGTCGTTTTCGTCAAAATTTTGAAAGTCTTGATTAATACAATAAATCAAGGGCACAAAAAAGTACTCAGAAACCACATCCATTCCATTCTCATTAAGCATTTCTAAATCGTCCGATTCTTCTATTACAACAGACTCAAAAGAGAAAGAAAAAGATGACCTAGACAGGACTATGGCATCCGGGTTATCACCCCTAGGAATACCGGACTCAGACTCAGACGAGCTGGAACCTAATTCTGACTCACAAGACTCGGTGGAATCAGATTTCGGCTCACTACCTGACCTGGTGCTTCTTGACAAAAATCCCTCATCGTACTGCCAGATGAGAGAGGGTGCGATGGATGCATCCAAAATACTTGCAGGTAAGCTCGCAGCCATTTCATTCCCAATCATGGACACTGAGAAGTTATCCCCCAAGCACTTCTGTACGATCGGAGGATCTGAAAGTAGACAAGCCAGTGCTACACCCATTTCAATTTCAGCGCTCTCGGAATCCACATTTTTACACTGCTCAACCTTAGCTGATGGGCCTATCTACTCCTCAGCAACATCATCCCCGGATAACTGTAGGTCGAAGAAGATCTCAAAACCTGGCATGCGCTTCCTCTCTGCATTCAACCATGGCTCTAGGAAGCCGCAGAATGGAAAATCCTCCCCTTCCCGGACGAAGCGTCTGTTTAGGGTACCCTGAATGGGTCGGTTCATTAACTCATATGGCTTCCCTGCCTTTTTCGCTCTGGCCCTCCCAGCCATCTCATTATCTTTCCTCACCCAATCCTCTTTGGTGGGCAGATAACCCAAGCCAAAGGTATGTGGGTTGTGCGGCACTTCAGCCGATACTGCGATGCCTTTCCGGCCACTCTTTCCCAATCCCATCCCGGGGACGTGTTGAAGCTTGTTCATGAGGTCTATTGATTGTGCACTGACATACACCCCCTCATCAACAGCCAAGATGTTTTGCACGACCCGAGCCTCAGTCAGAGTAAACCCCGATAAGAACACATCCTCCGTGTCGTGCTCGATTTCCAAGACTGGTGTAGACACCTCCGGCGGCGGATGGATTGATGAATTTCCAAAAACTATAGCTACCTCCTTCCCATGAGTGAGGGTATTTCAACATCTGGTGCAAGGTGGAAGAAATTGTTTTTACCTGGTGCAACCACGGTCGCCCCAAAAGTAGGTTAAAGGTTGCGGGAACGTCCAAGACATGGAAATCGATTTCGTGTTGTCCTGGACCAACCTGGGTCTGAATTTTGATAGTCCCCATCACCTCCCTGCTTGTGTTATCATACGCCCGAATCACCTGGGCATTTGGCACGAAGTCCACGGGCTTCAACCCGATTGCATATGCCGTCCTCAACGGGCACATATTAATGGCGGATCCAGTGTCGACAAGAACCATCGGTACCCACTTGCCTCTACATTCCATAGAGATGTAGAGAGGTTTGTTGTGATTTGCGCCCTCAGGCGGTAGTTCTTTGTTAGAAAAGGTCAACGTTGGGGAACCTCCTCCCGGAAAAACCAATCCAACTAGCTGCTCTGGTGTGGTGTCTATCGAGAGTTTGGCCTTGTCCATGGCTGAATGGACGGCCTGTCTATGTACTCGAGAAGCCATAAGCAATCCCCAGATGAAGATGTCTGCTTGTATCTTTTTCAACTGTTTCAGTACGGCCTCATCTTCGAGTTATTTCTCTTTCTGTTTCTCTGCCTCCTTGTCCTTCCCAGACGCTTCTAGTTGATCTAGATGCGGGGGCTTGAAATACCGCCCGCTCCTGGTCATATGATCGACTTTGCCGATGTACCAGGTATCATCAGGCTGATTGCTCCCCCAATCCTCATCCGTGTGGGCAAGACATAGATCATCGTCTTCCCACCACATTCCATTGGCAGCCGACAGACACCTGTCCGCCTCCATTACAAAAATCCTTGTACTCGCAGTACCTTCCGTCTATGTGCTCACAGCACGCTATATCTCTGTGCACACAGCAGGTTCGATCCCCACAGAGGCCTTGGCTTTTCTAGCTCTCTCAGAGTCCTCGATTCCTTCCGGTTCTAACTGCGTCAATGCAGCTTGCTATTCAAAATTTTATGTATTCAAAATGCCCAAGTCCCGGGCGAAATTCTTTGCACCGGCGCTCTCCGGCGATGTATTCTGATTCCCGGCCCTTCCGGCCACAGCTAATGTCCTTGTCCCTAACAGGCCTTGTTCTGACTGAGCTTCTTCCATAACATCGGGTTGGTCGTCAAGCCACCCTGTAACCTCTACTGACTCATCAAAATCAGACCAGTTGACTGTCATGTCTCCTGAGTCTTGTTCATTGAAAAATAGAAGATCAGCAAAGTCCTCTTCCAAAGCTGCTAAATTGTCTACCCTCTGATCAAGTCCGTCCCCCCGTAGTACACAAATTTTTGCCTCCACCTGCAATTCCACATTTGGCCTAGCTTGGCCTACTGATGCGATATAGCCATTCGGATTGTATGCCTCCTCAGCAAAGCTCACAACTTCCTCAGACTCTGACTCAACAATCCCATTCTCCCCCGAAGTCATCCCTGTTCTGTCTTTGACAGTCACCACTATTGGTTCAGGTTGGGTTCGGGAGATGTCCAACATGCACAAGTCAGCGCTGTCGGGAATGAACACCTCCAGCTTGGGTAGGTGAGATGGGGTGATATATAGGCTGGGGTCCTACGACATGACACCGGTCTAGATAAAGTTTATACGTTTGGGAGGTGGAGCTTGGTTGTGTGGAGGGAGAGGGTTGGTTGTGACATTGGGTTTCTCTGGAGGTACGATCACCCTGTTGTCGACGAGATCCTGAATCTTGTGATGCAATCTAAAACAATGGTCGGTGTCGTGACCATGTTATGGGAGGGGAAAAGTGTTTCTGGCAATGGCTGCGGCTCCAGGGGCTTCAAGTGCCCTTTCCTGATTAATACCCCCAGAGCTTTGGACAGGGGCATATATTATGGAGTGAAGGTTCTTTGGCCTCGAGGTTGGAATTTGGTTGTTTGTGTGTTGCTTCCGGACGCACCGGAGAATGGCATAGCTGTCATGGTTCTTGGAGGGGGGGTGGTGGTGACTACGCTCACTTTTGAGGCTCTTGTAGTTGCAGCGCCGCTCGGGCCTGCATTGGTGTTGCGGTTGAAGGTTCTCCTGGGTTGCTCTCTGTCATTACCAATCAGGCCCTGCTTCAAGGCATCCTCGATGTGTACTCCCATCTCATACAGATCTGAAAAGGTAGGGAAGGGGAGCATGATCATTTTCTGCATCAGTTTGGGTTGGAGGTTGCGCACAACCATCCGTATTTGATCCTTATCCGTCGGCATATGGTCATCATTGAGGCCTTGGTCCTCTAGCGGGTTACGAATTCAGAGAAACTCTCCTTAGGCTCCTGCCTTGTTGTCTCGAGATCACGGGTTGTAATCTCGATTTGCGTGTTATAGGAGTACTGTGCAATGAAAGCCTCGGCCATCTCATCCCAGTTTCGCTTGACATCGTCTTCCAATTTTGTGTACCAGATGGCCGCCACACCCGACAAGGTCCAGCCAAACAATAAAAGCTTCTGTAGTCTGGTGAGGCCCATCGGCCTTAGTATGTCCGAAAACAAACGTAGATGCACCATGGGATCCCCAGACCCATCAAAGTGGTCAATTTGTGGCATCTTGAACCGATCTGGCAGCGTCACAGCTGCGTCGGTATACCCGTCCTCAATGTCTGGGATGGACTTTACCCTTTGGGATTTCTTGAACAACTTTTCAAGCTTGCTTAACTTTAACACTATAGGGTCCACCTCGATCTCAAAGGGAGAGTCCGGTTGATTAATAGACGTAGGTGCCTTGGATAATTGAGGTAGAATCGGGGGCGGAGCCGGCCCTGTTGGGATGTCTGTATCCTCCTGGATATTCTGGACATTTGGTGTCTCCCCGAGTATCGGAACTCTTGGTGGGGGAGGAGCTTGGTGTGAAACTGATGCTCTGGCTTGCTGCTATAGCCGGGTAATTAGCTCTGCCTGTCGGGCCATGACAACGGCCTGGTGTTTGGCAAATTCTGCTTGTCGAACAGCGTCCTCCTGCATGGCTTTCATACTCTCCTAGAGCTGACGCACCATTTCTTCCATTCCTGCCATACTGCCTTGATCTATCTGAACTACCGGTATGTCTATCTCTATTGTAGACTCGGAAATCTCAACCTGACTGTCCACTGACGGGGTAGACCACTATTCTGGCAACCTCTGCTCGGATACATTGTGTCTTCTCGACCTTCGTCTGATAGCCGGGGGTAGGAATAAAACACTAGTTGTCCGTCGACTAGATCCTCAGATCGATTGAGTCGGCGACCTCTAATCTAGACTGCTTGGGGAATATCTGCTTGGTCTGAAGCAATTGTGCTAAACTACCTAGCAAAACGATAAATAAAGCAATAATAAGGAAATAAACAACCAGACAAACGGACAGCATAACAGCGTAAATAAACACACAACACGCAGTTGGGCATCACAACACACAGTTGATAAGCTGTATAGACTGTTCTCAAACATTGATCATTGTTCCCAAATCACTGCCCCCAAAACTGAATCTGATACCCACAGATAACTGATTCCCAAAGTACTGAACTAGTGCCCGCAGGCCTGATACCCAAACTTGTAAACTGATACATGCATTCCTGTAGAGACACGCTCTAAAAGCACATAGCAAACAAGTGAGAGCCCAAAACACCCCTATGTTGGGGTAAGGTTTTCCTGTCCTATTTTGTTAGGAGCTAGGGTTTCACTACGCACGTGGCGGTTTCAAACAACCTATAATCGGGTAAGTAACCTGTCCTAGCTTGGAATTCTGAACATGCACTAGGTCGAATGGTCAAAAAGGGTGCCCTGATAAAAACCGGGGTTTGTGTTCCTATCGTGGCAGAGCTCGTAACCGGTTAACCTTATGGCACGCTTCTCAAAGCGAGCCTCCGACAAATTGTTCAGGAATAGCAGACGACAAACATTGTGCCCTAGGCACACCAATGCAAATGTAAGTGCAAAGAAACACAAAGTGTAGTCAAAACAAGATATCATGAGTTCAAGTTAAGTTCTCTGAACTCCCCAGCAGAGTCGCCAGAAACTGTAGACGTCCCCGAACGTCCCTGAAGGGAATCCTGTTTCGTTCATTGGGGCTTACTACAGTTCGGACTCAAAGTCACGGTCCTGTGTCTAATCTCGTAGAGTGCAATGCAAGACCGATAAATCACCAAAGAGTCCAAATTCGACAAATCGTTTTGGAAAATAGATTTTTAAGAAAGAAGTGCCAAACATGGACTACTTTGCCAGATACAGAGTCGCCACCTAAATATTTATTTTGGGGGAATTTAGGAAACCCTGACTCGTGCCTAAGGCCACGTGTTCGTCATCACCAAAGTTGCTCGGCTCGGGAACTTAGGTACGATTGGGGAAGGTCACTTCGCGAGCAACTCCGCTCGCCCGATCAAAGATCGGACTCTACTAGCCATGATATCGAGTTTTGAAAACATTATGCGTTCTTATTCCGGTTATTAACCTAGAATTACTATGTGATGCACACAGCATACAAGTATAGACTAGATTGCCTAATTTGGAACAAAGCATCGCATATCCGTTTGTTTTGAAAATGGATTGAAGTTTGCTACTCGTAAGTAGGCTAAAACACGGGTTTCGACGAATTATTCCAACTTAAGCAACCCAACCTTCACTCACAGGCATTCAAGCAGTTATATCACATAAGCAAATAGCCTCATGGTAGGCATGCTATCATGGCAGTCACTCACACGCATGCAAGGAAGCTAAAATATAAATACTTACCGAGTACTCCAAGCCAAAGAAAGAAGCTAATTAGAAATCATGCATGAATCCTAACTATGCTGGAATGCCTAATACAACATATGCAAAAATGCAACTAAGATAGGCTCGGCTATTTTAAAATGGCATATGAAATGCAACAACCGATACATGTATTCAACTTGGAATTGAAATACAATGCAATTAGCATGATGAGCCGAGCCTGGTGCATACAAAACAGATGAATGGATGCAAAACATATGAGCATAAGGATGCTAATTTAAACGTGTCCTAAAACTAACCATCATAAGTTGGTAAATAAAAGGGAGAAAGACGTGGGGTTGGAAGACATACATCACACACACGCACACTTATTACAACATTGCCCTCCTCGGAGGGTCCGAATAAATAATACACAGTTGAATGAATAACGAATTGCAGCTAATTATTACACAACCCTAATTAATTAACAAATTAACTAAAATAAATATGCTAGCATGCAAAATAATTGAAATGGACTGCCTCGGCTTGGTCTTGAATGACAAGGAATGCATGCATGCTCGAGTCGCCTTGCCAAAAAATTCGTCGTAATGCCCCGATTCGCCTCTGTTTGCAACTGGTCCCAGAACATTGTACAAAGCTCCAGAAGGTTGGTGACTAGTTTTTGCTGCTGGTTTCTGGTTTGCTGCAACAGAGAGCCAGAAAGGGGCATGGCAAAGTATTTTCAACATATGTGTGCACGACCACTCTTCCCGTCATTGCACAAGCTCCAGGGAGTGTAGTCCTCGATCCTCGTGCCACCAATCACGCATCTCGATGCATGATGGCCGAGGAGTCGGATTGCACGACTCGATGTAAAATGAATGCACATATAAACACAACAAGACCTAAACTCCATCATGGGTAATCCGGAGTGTTGGCGACCGAGAATCGAGGCACGTTTCGTCACTTGGAGTACGAAATGTCCCTCGTTTCCCGTGTTTGGACTAAACCCTACTCCAAACACAATGCAATACACATGGCATGCGTGAATGCAACTCTAACATGCAACCTAAACATAATGCCACCAAATGATGCAAACATGCAAATGATGATATGCAAACATGCTACTAGCATACACAATGCTATGAAATAATCAATTGCATACTCAATGCACATGGAAACTATATGGCATACGCAATGCACACATGGAGACTAACAATGAAATGATCAAGGCATACACAATGCAATGGTCAAACATGCAACAACCTGGACTAAATGACATATACAATGCAAGATGGACTTAAACTAAAATGAATGAGCCTCAGCCGCACTCAAATCAGTGGCCAAACATGATGAAATTAGGCAACGAAAACACATGTGAATATGCACAAATGCAAGGGACCAAACCTAAGGCACCAAATGCAACTTTATCAAAGCATGGCAAAGGATGAAATATGGCATACAAACACACATTTTTCAGCTCTAAAATGACATGCAAGATGGTCCCGAATCATTCAACCACGTCACACAATGCATGCTAGATGGCCCGAATACCGAAACTAGTGAAGCGCATTACACAAGAGGTACATAAAGCAATGCACAAATGGCGAAACCAACCCCAAATAGACCCTAGGCAGGTCCAAGACAGTGGGAAGATGGTCTAAAATGATGGTTCGAAAGGCACTGAAATGAAGCTCATGCAATGGTCCAAAAATGAAGCATACAAGCACAACTCTCAAACGTATTTAAAGAGTGGAAAACATGGGAATATGGCATACATGTAAGCTCTGAAATATGATGCACAATGGCTCCAAAACATGGAAACACTTCAACATAAGCATGCAATAGGCTCCAAAACTCAAAGCTAGGCAAGGGTATTGAACTAAAACCATGCATAGCAAGCATCATTCGACCATGAGGCATAAAAACAAAGCTAAGGCAGTCCAAAACATGCACAAAATCAGTTTAAAGCATGGCCAAAAAGTGCTAGAATCAAAGGCCAAAATAGCATGCAATGTAAGCTAGTAAAGGGGATTTGCACTACAAGCATGTGAGGCAATCAAGAGGCCATCAAACCAGCAAAATTCAGAGGTATGATATGCCAAATTAAGCCCAAAAACCTACTGAAACATGGTCTATGAATGCAGGAATGATAGGCTCCTTTGATAGGCTATAAAGAGGGCTGTTCTCCACATGCAAGATGGACACCCAAAATGGAAAAATGGGCTCTAGAAAGAGTCTATGAAGGTCCTAAAACCCACCAAAAATGGCCTGAAACATGGCTTGGAAGCATGCAAATAAGGGCTCCTTTGTTAGGCCAAATATACTAGTAAACAAGACAAGGGGTGAGAGGGTCACCCCTCTCTGATTTTGGTGCTCAAAATAGAATTCTTGCCATTGAAAATCCACTGGATTTCAGTGGCTAAGAGACCAAACAAAATTCAATGCAAAGGCCCTAAGGCATGGCTCAAAATAAGATGGAATGAAGCATGCAAAGGGGGTAGACAACCCCTAACAAAAAAATGGTCTTAAACAAACATGTTAAGGACCTAAAAATAAGAATTTTTTCAGTTTATGGAAAAGCCCAAATATGTCTGCAAGTATAGCTAAAAGATGAAGCAAAATAAAGAGCAAAAGAGGGAATAGGGTGTTACCCTTGTAGCTCAGGAAGGCCAGCAACCTCTATACCAAAAACCCAGCCTTTAACCTCTGCAAATGACCTCCAAGAAGCGTAGGTTGGTGTTCGAGGTGTTAGGCTAAGGGTTGATATGCAATGGTGTAAGAACAAGGCCCCTTTTGATCTTGAATGTAGAGATATAGAGAGAGAGGTATATATGCCTTAGACCAAAAATTCTGAACCTTTGCTAATGAGGGAGAGGGTCTCTCTTATAGCCAAAGAGGTCCAAAGCTTCTTTAAGAAGCCAAAAACCAAGTTTGAATTATGGAGGATCAATTCTATGCCTTCCAGCTGGCAACAACTCACAGGGACAGGACAGGAGGAGGCAGCCGACCAGTTCAGGGGGTCGGTCGACCACTTCCCCTGGTCGACCGACCAGTTCAAAAGGTTCAAGTGAGTGAACGGTGGTCGACCATCTCCTAGGGTGGTCTCCTCACTCAATGCAAGCTAGTGGTGTGGTGGGAGACCAGCAATTGTGGTTCAAAAGTCAGGGAGACCAGCTACCTGACAAGAAAAATCGGCCGGCGGGGAAAAGTGGTCTCCAAGAAGGAAAGGTGGTCTCCCACCCTTGTACCACCTTTCAAACAATGAAAATAGGGTCCATGCCAAAAGTGAACCAAGACGGATGCAAAACAAGGGTTCGGGGGCCAAAACGCGCAGCCGGGTGCCCCGAAAACTGACTGTTAAGCATCGAAAGTGGTGTGTGACCACGAAGGTGGTCTCCTGGGCCACAGTGTCCATCTAGAGAGAGGAAACAAGTTGTGTGCCAAAAACTGGAGCAAACGGAGAAACTTAAGCGGTCCCGAACCGAGGCGCACGGCCGACGGCTCCGAAAATCGAAAACTGGTCTCCAAATGGGAACAGTGGTCTACGACCACGAAAAGTAGCCTACGGCCACTGAAAGATGGTCTACGAGACCTCTCCCTCCCTTCAGGAAGAGAAAACAGAGCCTGATTCGCAAACCGAGGCAAAGCACAAAAGAGTCCCGAAGTCTGGAGGCAAGGCTCTCAGCCGAGACTCCGTAACCTCAGAACGAGCACAGCATGCGCAATCACTGAGCGCTTAATCGATGACGTCTGAGTCTTAAGGTCGATCAAAAATGGGTTGTCTACAGCAGCTCTCCTGGACCCAAGACCCCCACAGTAACCCCCCCTGTCATCAATATCTCAACTGGGTTCTCTTTTTTTTGATCAATCATTTCCTTATTGAAGTTGGGTTTGTTCTGCAGTGTAGACTTTCATAGTCTTGGATAAAGAATTGGTTGTTGGAGACTTCATCCATGGAGATGCCCATGTTGAAGGTCAGTTGGACTTGCACACCCCCTCTTTTATTTACTGAATGATTTTTAATTTTTTATTTTATTACTATTCTTTGATACTCTTGTTGTTTGCAATTGCAATTGAATTTTGGTTGTCATGTATAGTCGGTGTGGAGTATTGTTGATAACTTGATATTAATGAAATTTCTTTGTTGTATTGATAATTTCATACACATATGTGCTTATAATTGTGCTTGTATCAATTTTGTGAAGGTTAACCACTATTGAAAAAGGTCTCTCTAGAGATTTTTTTTTATGGCTTTTCACAGCTATGGAAAAGGGGCTGTTGTAGACGTCCCCCGAACGCCCTGGGAGGGTTAGTCCCGTTCTGTTCATTTGGGGTTACTACAGTTCGGACTCGACTTGTGTCACGGTTCTTAATCTGAACCAAAGAGTCCAAACCTGGCAAATCGTTTTGAGAAACAGTTTTTTGAAAAGTAGTGCCAAACATGGACTGCTTTGCCAGATACAGAGTCGCCACCTAAATATTTTTTATGGGAGAATTTAGGAAACCCTGACTCGGTGCCGAAGGCCACATGTCCGTCATCACCGGAGTTGTCTCGGCTCGGGAGCTTGGGTACGATCGGGGAAGGTCAGCTATGAGCACCCCCTTTCGCCCGGTCCGAAGACCGGCCTCTACTAACCGTGATATCCATTTTTGAAAACTTTATATGTTCTTAAACCGATTGTTAGCCTAGAATTACTATGTTATGCGCGCAGCAAACAAGTATAGACCAAATCGCCCAAATTGGAATAAAACATTTCATGTTTATTTTGAAAATGGTTTGCTACTCGCAAGTAGGCTAAAATACAGATTTTGCCACCCTCAAGTGGGCTTTTGGAAAAGATGGTTTTGCTACTATCTAGTGGGCTTAAAAATCGCAGTTTTAACGCATTATCCCAATTTAAGCAATTTGACCTCCACCCACAGGCATTCAAGCAGTTTATCTCATGTAAACACTTAGCCGCATGGCAAGCATACTATTATGGCAACATTCACACGTATGCTGGATGCTAAAGCATAACTACTTACATTGTACTCCGTGCCAAAACAATAAACTAGTTAGCAAATATGCATGTCCTAGTTCATGTTATTTTGCCTAATGCAACACATACAAGATGCAATTTTAGTTAGGCTCGGTTATCCTAAAAATGGCATACGATATGCAACCAACTGATTCATGTATTCAATTTTGGAATTTGAAAATACGAATGCGGTTAGTATGATGTACCGAGCCTGGTGCATGTCAACAAATGCATGAATGCACGCATGCATATCATAAGGTATGCTAATTTCAAAAATGCCCTAATCTACCATCATAAGCAGATAAATAAAAGGGAAGAAAGAAATGGGGATTGGAAGACATACACACACTCACCCACACTTATTACATGTTTACCCTCACTCAGAGGGTCCGAATGAATATTACAGTCCCAAATAATAAACAAATAAAATTATTACAAAAATTTCTAATTTAATTTAAAAGAAAAGGTGGCAAAGGAAAGAAGAGGGTAGTCGCAGCCTCTGCCTCGGGATGCGCGAAGGATGCATGCTCGAATCCGTCTCGCCCGGAAAACCCGTATTGTACTCCTGCTGCCTCTGTTTGTACTGCCTTGTCTTTCTGAAAATTTCCAAAGTCCTGGAGCAGGTCCCTTACACACTGCAGAGCACCACCGGCCAGGCAGAATTCTTACCGGCACTCCAGAATTTTCATCGGCATTTTATTGGATTCATCGGCACTCCAGAGATTGCCGGTCGGCACCAAATTCTGCCGGTCGGCAGAAACTTCCTGCAGAAGACAATTCGACAGCAAACAGAGAACAGGCAGTGCATGACATGGAGTTTTCAGGTACATGTGGGCATGGTTGTGCTTCTTATCATGTTTTGAACTCAAAGAAGCATGACCTTCGATCTTTGAGCCATCAATGGTGCATGATGACTCAAGGGATCAAATTTGCCACTTAATGTAAGGATGTATGCAACAAACACAATGAACTCCGAAACCTTATCATGGCGAAGTCAAAGGCCTCGGGGACCGAAAGTTAAGGCGCGTTACATCACTTGTGGTATGAACGCCCCTCAACTCTCACACTTGGTTTGACACCCCAAACCAAGTAATGCAATGCATGTTATGCAAAACATGGCTCAAAATGCAACATGATATCAATGTGCAAGGTATGCCAAGGATCATGCAACTAGTATGGCAAGCATGCAATATTAGACATACAAGACACAAATGTGATATAAACATGGACGCTTTGAGCAATAGAATCATCATGCTACAACAACATGTGAAGCAACCATGCATCAATCATGAAGCAATCATGCAAAGATGGCTTAAAATGGCAAAGGGGCAGACCCTCACCCTCCTCAAAACAGTGGCCAAAAGTGTCCGATAGATGGACCAATGTTCATGCCAACATGCAAGCCAAAAGTCCTATGGTTAAGGCACAAAAGGGAAACATTTCACTCTCATCAACATGACCACTCATGGCATGATTAAAACAAGTAAAAACAGAATTTTACATGCAAAATGGGACCCCAAAACCTCCTAATATGACAGCTAAAGTACCTCCCATGAAACAAATGCACTAAGGCTCACTCTTAGGCATAAGAGGATACACCCTCAAGGCATGAAAGAAGTCATGCATGCACACATACAAACATGAGTCTTGGGCTAAAATGTGGTCCTTGGTGATGTTAAAATCATGAGGGTAATCACAAACATGCATGCTAGAAGTCAACATGCTCAAAGCTTTCAAGCCAAAATACAAAGCAACCCTAACAAACATGTCAAGCATGATCAAATGGATAACCAACAAACTTTAAGCATGGAAAAACAATACTAAAAGCTTCATGGAACTAAGCCAACATACACAAGAATCATGGCCTAATCATGAGATGTACTTCTAAGCAAAATGGAGCAATACAAAGCAAGTATTACAAGCATACAAGGAGGCACAAATCCGGCCAAAAACAGAGGTTGCATATGACCTAAAATACCTAAAAAAAATCTGAAATGAGGCCAAGGATCATCAAGCACACATGCTACCCTTTTGAGCCCAAAAAGCATGGAAACAAACCATGAAGGGAGAGGGGTGTCCCTCCCCTATGCAAGACTTCAAACCATCTCTTTTTGACACTAAAATACACTGATTTTCAGTGGTCAAAGGACCAAAACAATGAAGTGAACAAAACCTTATGAAAGAGGCACCAAAATGGATCAAACAAGGCTTAGAAGGGGGAGTTTGCACTCAAACCACAAAATGACCTTAATGAAAGTGCTAGAGCAGGAAAATACAAGCCCTTTTTATGTTATACACAAGAGCTAAAACAGCAAGCTAGATAGGTAAAAAACTATTGCAAGTTTGGGGAATATAAATCAAGATGCTCACCCTTGAAGAACCTTTGAAGAACAAATGGTCTAGCCTCCTTCTTTGGATCAAAACCAGTCCAAAAACTCAAGAAACAACCCCCCAAGTCCCTCAATCTCGGAGTAAGGTGTAATGGTGTGTGTAATGGTGCAAAAGTAAGGTAAAAACCACCTTTTGAGCTAAGAAACACACACAAAGGAGGAGAGAGAGGGAGGTATAGAGATAATATGTATCTATATCTCCAAGGTCTAGTTTTTGGTTGCAAGAGTCTAACCTAGATCAAAGAGGAAGGCCCTCCTCTTATAAGACTCCCTCTTGCAAAGCTTATTCAACAAGCTTGCTTAGAGGGAGATCCCTCCATACACGTGTATGGAGGGGGGAAGAGTTGGTGCCAGCTATCACAGCTGGCACAAAATATCTCCATAAAGTGGATGAACAGTGGTCGGCTGCCCAAAAAAGTCATTTCGGCAAAAAACAGTGCCGACCGGCAACATATTATGCCGACCGGCAATAAAGTGTGCCGACCGGCAAACAAAAGTGCCGATGGCAGAAAAAGACCATCCGGTGGCCTCCAGCCACTGCCGGTGGTGTGTGGGGATGCCTCATAAGGCATTCCCTGCCCTTCCAAGGCAAAACACAAGTGTTCGGTGCAAAACCAGACACTAAACGGTCAAGTTCGGAGATCTTGAGGCAGGGCGCGCGAGCCGAGACCTCCGGGAACTCCGAACGAACACGATCACGGATGATCACCGAGTGTTCAAACGGTGACGTCCAAGTCTTGAGGACGGTCAAAAATGGGGTGTCTACAGCTGTTATACAATCCCATCTTCCCGCCTGAGAACCCTGATGCCTCCCCCTAGGCTACACTATTTTATTTTTATTTATTTATTTATTTTTTGCGGGGAGATTTGTGTTTTTGAGATTTCTCCTCTATGCTATAGAGTCTAATCTCTTTATAGCGATCCCGGTTTTCCCTCTCATGTTTACTGTATTCCAGACTCGGTTCCGTTGATTGTCGTTGTTGTCTATATTTCATCTCCGTCCTCTAACACTTTGTATCTGAGTTTAGAATTGTCTTGGGCGTGTTTTGAATAGGTTGGTTGAGCTTTGTCTCAACTCTTGTTGCCTAGAATTTTGGTGATCTGCTCGAGCGGGTCTTCTTGCGCTCGAGCAGAGTTTGCATACCTTAAGTAGTTTGTTCGTCTGCAAAAATACTGCAGATGTGTTTTTCACGCTCGAGCAGATTTCCTTACGCTCGAGCGGGTCGCGCTCGAGCAGGTACCCTTGCGCTCGAGCGGGTGTTCGATGTCTGTAAAAATACTGGAAGAGTGTAATCTACGCTCGAGCGGGTTTTCCTTTGTGCTCGAGCGGGTGGAGTTTTGCAGTTGTGTCTTGGCGCTCGAGCTGGTATTCTTGTGCTCGAGCGGGTCCAGTTTTTGTGTTCTCCGCTCGAGCGCGTCATACGTATATCAGTTGGCAGCTGGATCATTTTATATCACTTTTTCAACTCTCACTCTCTCTTTTACTTTTCAAAAACCTATTTTGAGAGCTTCTCTCACTACATCTCAACTTCTCTCTAAGGTTTGATCTAGTTTGAGTGATCTTCTACCTTAGTTCCTTTGCAAAGAGTGTAGAGCTTGGCTTGGGCTACCTATCAATCCGAAAATCTTGGGATTTGGAGCACTTTCGATTTTCTTCACCTTCTCTTTCGGGCTCCGAATTTGAGGTAGGGATAACTACTCATATTTATAATCTTTGACATAAACTTGTTGTCATTTTGATGTAATGTTGAAGTTGGGTAATTGTGGGTGTTAGGGTTTCAAATATGAAAAGAGGGGTTTTGTTATTTTGACCAATACACGTGTTTTGGGTCTTAAAAGAGGGTAGTGATACTATTTGTTAATATTGGGACCTTTGGGGTCAATGTTGAGAAAAATGGGAAGAGCCCTAATCTATTATTAAGAATTAATTTGTATAATTAATTTGGGAAAGTTATGGGAATGTGAAATTGAGTTGGAGATAATGAAAATGGCTCATTATGAGGTAGAATGGTGGAGTTGGATTTATTAATCACCCACCTTGGAATTGTTGATAATTTATCTGTTGGATGTAATTATTGTCTGTTTAGAAATAACAGCTTTGGGCTATCGGTGGAGGATAGTCTTGATTGTTGTAGACACTGCATGATGATTAGGTGAATTGAAACTAATCTGTTGAATATGTCATTGAATATGGCGGTTAGAATAATACATCGAATCTGTGTATTGATTGATCGTGTATATGATAATTGTTTATATACATTGTTTTGTGTGAGAGGAGATAGGGGATGTACTCCACGGTTTAGGGGAAGATAGGGGATGGACTCCTAAACCGGATGTTATTTGGGAGGAGATAGGGGATGGACTCCATTGATATAGCGAATCTGTGTATCATTTATGAAGTATGGAAGTGTTTGAATATGGCATTGATACAACAAATATGGGTATCTATTGTGAATTATGGAAGTGTTTTGTTATGAGTTATAATCTCACTTAAATTGTTGATATTGGAGAAGTTTTTAACATGAGCCGTAGTCTCATGGGAATTGTTTGGCCAAGTTCTGAGCCATGTTTATAAGTCAAAATTTGTTAAGTAAAGGAAAATGGAATGAAGCATGAACATATGTGTCATGGAACTGAAATGTGTTATGAGTTGATTTGTATGAGTTAAACATTTATCGAATGCTTATGTTTTAGTCATTGTTCATATTATGTTTAGCATATCTCTACTGGGCGTTGGCTCACCCTATATGGGACATCGTTTTCAGGTGGAGGTGATATGCCGCCTCCAAGGACTTAGCTTGGGAGGTTTTAAGAGCTGAAGGCTTACTTTTGTAATTATTTTGTGTATTACATGTAATTCAAGCCAAGGGCTTATTTTGTATTTTGAGTCAGTACTCTCATTTTTGTAACCAAGTGTTGGCTTGGAAAGTTGTAAGTCCGTAGGGCATTTACTTTTGCTGTCAACATGTAATACCTTTGGATTAAATACTCTGATGAATGAAAATATGTTTATTTCTCCTATCTTTATGGATGTCACGAATGTATGGTTTATGGGTTTATTTTGAGGGCGTTACAACTAGTATCAGAGCGTACCGGGTTCGAATAGTTTGGGTACGCGGGAAGTGGTTAGTGCCACAATGGGTTTGTCTTGCTTGTTAGAGACTTTGATGTAATGTTATGTGCTTATGTGATAACATGTTTATGTGACTACCTGGGTATGGGATTTAGTTTCTAGGATGTTGATTGGATCCTTGGGTTTCTGGGAGTCCTATTGGAAAAGCACTTGATCAATGCTGTTTCTAACTGGAACTCTAGTAACGCCTCGGGACTATCATTATCCAGAAATGAAATTCGTAAGTGCTTATGCGATTATGTGCTTACATGGAATGAATTACAGTTGTCCATTGCATTAGGATGTGAGTGTTATAGCTTCAGCACATTTATGAATGTGCTAATGTTCTTCGTTACCTTTATTAGGATGTCAGGACGAGGACGTGGTGGTAGGCGAGGTAGGCCTAGGAGGCAGGAGATGCCTATACCGGATGAGATTCCGGCGCAGCATGAGGGTGTTGGTCAGGCCAATGTGGCCGAGCCAGCAGGACAGCAGACCATGGATGCCTTAGCTCACGAGATAGCAGGAGCTTTGAGGGAATCTATGGGCATTCTTAAGGCTGAGAATCAAGCCCAGGCCTGTGCAGTTGAGGCAGGGCCTTCCTTTCTGAAGAGGGAGTTCTTCCGGTCTAATCCGAACGAGTTTGTGGGCGATCTGAAAGAGCCACTTAAGGCTGATGAGTGGCTTGAGCAGATGACGAAGACATTTGAGATGCTTGGTATCGAAGACGGGGCTTTGAAGGTGACCTTGGCGTCCTTCCAATTGAAGGGAGATGCGGGTCAGTGGTGGAGGTTCATGAGGGGTCATGTTGGTGATACATGGGAGGCCTTTGTAGATGCTTTCCAGGAGAAGTTTTTGTCTCCAGCTGTTGGGGAGAGGTTGAGGGACCAGTTCTGTCAGCTCAAGCAGATGAGTATGCCAGTGGCCGAGTTTGAGGCCGCATTTACCAATTTATCTAGGTTCGCACCTGAGCTAGTGGCATCTGAGGAACACTGTTGCATTGAGTTTAAGAGGAAGTTGAGGCATGGGCTCAAGACCAGAGTTGGGAGATCCATGACCCGGGAGTATGGGCGCCTTGTGGATGCCGCGGCCCATATGGAGATTATGATGTAGGAGGAGGAGGAGAGGATGAGGGGCTCCAAAAGGAGTCAAGATGGCCTGGGAGATGGTCGGAGGCAGAGGGGTTCTAACCCTTAGCAGTCCCAGGGGCTTTTGCGAGATCTACCTTTCCAGTGCCGAGTGTAGGCCCTGGGAGAGGCAGTCAGGGAGACGTTACTTGTTACAAATGTGGTCAGCTGGGCCACAAGTCTCCAGCTTGCCCGCAGAGGGGAGGAGGTTAGAGAGCAGCTTCATCTTCGGCTCGACCTCAGAGCCAGAGTCAGGCAGAGGCTAGCCGCTCTCTTGCTACCAGTGTGGTTAGGCGGGGCACCTTAAGAGGTATTGCCCGCAGTTGAGTGGCACATCTGGTGCGTCTGGTTCGAGACAGACGCAGAGTTTTCAGCCAGCACTGTCAGTTCAGGTATCGAGGGCCAATCAGGGGGCTTCATCATCTCAGTCTATGCAGTAGTCTTTTGCTCCAAGAGGTGAGCAGGTAGACCAGAGACTTTTAGGGCGCATGTATGCTGTTACCGCACATGATCTTGTACCGGCTCCATCGGTTGTGAGAGGTACCTTTTTGTTTTGCAACTGGTTACCAATGTGTTGATTGATATGGGTGCATCCCATTCCTTTATATCTGCTGCATTTGCATCTATTTTGGGGTTAGAGTTGGCGCAGTTAGCATCTCTTATTTGTGTTGTATCACCTATTGGGGGTGAGTTAATTTTGAAACAAGGATGTCGGGGCTGTGATATAGAGGTCGCCGACCGCCGGCTTCCATTTTCTTTTGTTGTTATGGCTATGTCGGGTTTTGATGTGATTTTGGATATGGACTGGCTATCGTCATACCGGGTTGTTATTGATTGTTACCGCCAGAGGGTCACTGTATGTACCTTGAGCGGGGATTGTTTCCATTTCTTGGGGGATCGGGTTGGTAGTGTTTTGCCACCGGTGTATATCCGCGAGGGCGGAGTGAGCTTAGTTGTCTTCTCGCTAGCTGTATGAGTAGTGAGTGTAATGAGACCCAGACTGCATTGCCGAGAGTGGTTTGTGAGTACTCGGACGTCTTTCCCGAGGATCTTGTTAGTTTGCCACCACATCGAGAGGTGGAGTTTTCCATTGATTTAGTGCCCGGCACGGCACCGATTTCCATGGCACCTTATCGTTTTGCCCCAGCCGAGTTGAGTGAGTTGAAGATTCAACTCCAGGAGTTGCTAGGTAAGGGCTTTATTCGCCCTAGTACTTCGCCGTGGGGAGCACCGACCCTCTTTGCTAAAAAGAAAGATGGTGCCTTGAGACTTTGCATCGATTACCGGAAATTAAATTGGGCTACGGTTAAGAATAGGTACCCTATGCCCCGTATAAATGATCTGTTTAACCATTTGAAGGGGTCCCGTTGTTTCTCTAAGATAGATTTGAGATTGGCTTACCACCAGTTGAGGGTCAAAGAGGAGGATATTCCAAAGACGGCGTTCCATACGTGGCATGGCCACTTTGAGTTTCTGATGATGCCTTTTAGGCTCACCAATGCACCAACAGTGTTTATGGATTTGATGAACCGGATATTTCGGGAATTCTTAGATCGTTTTGTAGTCATTTTTGTGGACGACATCCTGATTTATTCACCTTCTGAGGAGGAGCACGAGGAACACTTGAGAGTGGTGCTTGAGTTGCTTAGGGCCCATAAGCTATATGCCAAATTTGGGAAGTGTGAGTTCTAGCTAAGAGAGGTTAAATTCTTAGGCCATGTGGTCTCCGCGGAAGGGGTGTCTGTTGATACATCTAAGAGAGAGGCAGTGCAGGATTGGGCACAGCCTACGAGTGTTTTTGAGATCTGCAGTTTTCTGGGATTAGCTGGGTACTACCGCCGGTTTGTGAGGCATTTCTCCAGGCTAGCTTCGCCGTTGACTAGATTGACACGGAAAGGGGTCAAGTTTGTATGGAGTGAGACTTGTGAAAAGTCGCTCTAAGAGTTAAAAGTTAGACTTACCACCGCCCCAGTTTTGATTATTCCGGAGAGAGGTTTGGGTTATGCAGTTTATTGTGACGCCTCACGAGAGGGTTTGGGTTGTGTGTTGATGCAAGTGGGGAAAGTGGTAGCCTATGGCTCACGCCAGTTGAAAATACACGAGAGAAATTACCCTATGCATGACCTAGAACTAGCAGCAGTAATTTTTGCCTTGAAGATATGGAGGCACTACCTTTAAGGTGAGAGGTTCGAGGTGTTCTCGAATCATAAGAGTTTGAATTATCTGTTTACACAGAGAGACTTGAATTTGAGGCAGAGAAGATGGATGGAGTTCATTGAGGATTACGACTTTGAGTTGCACTATCACTCGGGAAAGGCCAATGTTGTGGCCGATGCCCTTAGCAGGAAATCCATTAGTGATGTAGCTTGTATAGCCATCCACGAGTGGGAGATGTTGGGTGCACTTGGCGAGTTTGATTTGCTTCTGGGCGAATCTGTTGAGACTGCGACCTTGTTTTCTGTTGTTGCACAGCCTACACTTGTGACTCGAGTGTTAGAGGCACAGAGAGGTGACCTTGAGGTAGAATCCCTCTGAGAGAAGATTTCAAGTGGGAAGGTTGAGAAGGGTTTGACTGTGGATCCCGACCTGAGTGTGAGATACCGAGACCGTTTGTTTGTGCCGGAGTCTTGTCGAGAGGAGGTACTCTGAGAGTTTCACCATTCACGTCTTGCGATGCATCCGGGAGGCACTAAGATGTATCGTGATTTGGGTCGCTAGTTGTGATGGCGGGGTATGAAGAAAGATGTGGCAGTGTTTGTGTCTAAGTGCCTTACTTGTCAGCAAGTGAAGGCCGAGCATCAGAGCCCAACGGGTTTGTTACAACCCGTGCCTATTTCCGAGTGGAAGTGGGAGCATGTCACTATGGACTTCGTTGTAGGTCTTCCGAGGACTCAGTGGGGTAGTGATGCCATTTGGGTGGTTGTAGACCGATTGACTAAGTTAGCGCACTTCATCCCTATGCGCGTGAGAGATTCGGTAGATCATCTTGCCGACTTGTATATTCGGGACATAGTGAGGTTGCACGGGGTCCCAGTGTCGATCGTCTCAGATAGAGATCCACGTTTTACTGCTAGGTTGTGGCAGAGTTTGTAGAGTGCCTTGGGTACTAAGTTGACCTTTAGCACGGCTTATCATCCTCCGACTGACGGGCAGTCCGAGCGTACTATTCCGATCCTTGAGGATATGCTTCGAGGTTGTGTCCTTGACTTTATTGGGACGTGGGAGAGGCACTTGCCCTTGGTGGAGTTTTCCTACAACAACAGTTTCCAATCCAGTATTGGTATGGCACCCGTTTGAGGCCTTGTATGGCCGACCTTGTAGGTCTCTAGTGTGTTGGGCTGAGGTGGGTGATGCACCTTTGTTGGGCCCGAAGTTGGTTCGGGAAACGACGGAGAAAGTTGAGCTTATTCGTAGGAGGCTTGTTACAGCCTAGAGTCGCCAAAAGAGTTATGCCGATGTAGACACCCCATTTTTGACCGTCCTCAAGACTTGGACGTCACTGTTTGAACACCCGGTGATCATCCATGTTTGTGTTCGTTTGGAGTTCCCGGAGGTCTCGGCTACGCGTCTTGCCTCAGGATCTCCGAACTCGACTGTTTAGTGTCTGGTTTTGCACCAAACACTTGTGTTTTGCCTTGGAGGGGCAGGGAATGCCTTGTGAGGCATCCCCACACATCACCGGCCATGGCCAGAGGCCACCGGCTGGTGTTTTGTTTCCATCGGCAATGTATATTGCCGGTCGGCATTCTTTGTTGCCGGTCGGCAGTCCATTTTGTCAAAATGGAAATTTTGAGCAGCCGACTACTGTTCATCTGCTTTTGCAGATATTTTAATACAGCTGGCTTGCATTTTGTTCCCCTCCATACACGTGTATGGAGGGATGGCTTCCTTGTTAGCTTCTTGAGTAAGCTTTACAAGATTGGCTTCTCTATAAGAGGAGCCCTCCTCTCTTGGCTTTAGGGTTAGACAAAAAAGGGTTAGAAAAGTTGTGAGAGAAGCTCTGGTTCTAGGTTTAGGGTTTTGTATCTATCCTATATCTATATCTCTCATTCTCTTGTGTTGTGTGTGTTTAGGCTTACTATTGCACACAAACACATAGTGTAACACCTTTTCTTGGTTCTTGAAGGGCCAGAGGTTTGTTCTTGAAGTTTTGGAGCTGTTTTGAGCTCAAGGAAGGGGCTGGTCCACCATTTGTGAAGAAGGTCAACAAGGGTAACAATCTTACCCCTTTTTACCCCATTCTTGCATACTATTTTTGCCTATCTTAGAACTGTTTTTGAGCTTAGTGTATAATATAAAAAAGTTCTATTTTTGGGCTTTCTAAATAGTTTGTTTAGAGTGTTTTGTGGTTTGGAGGTGTTTGCCCCCTCTTAAGCCTTGAGGGGCTCCATTTTGTGCTATTTTGAGTGAGCTCCGGGACTTTGGTGTTTGGGCCTCCTCACCACTAAAATCTTGAGGGATTTCAATGGTAAGGATGGTGCCTTGAAGTCCCAATAAGGGGAGGGCCACCCCCTCTCCTTATTGTTCTTGAAAAGGGCCATTTTTGCCTCTTTAATGAGCACCTAGCTAAGCCTCATGTTGACCATGCCTTGGCTGTTATTTATGCTTATTTTTCCATGAAATAGCATTGTTGTATGTTGGTTTTGGTACACCATGCTTGCTTAGCATACATGCCTTGTAATGCCACTTTATTGCCTTAACATGCCTTAGGTTATAAACCATTATTCTAGCATGTTTTAGGCTTGGCTTTGTGAAGCTTTTGTGCTTATTTTGCTATGTTTGAGGTCTGTCCTTAGTTGTTTGGGTCGACTTTGGCATGCTTAGTATAGCCCCTTTGCATTTTTGGCTTGTTGGCCTTAAGTGTGTGAATGTATAGCATGCATCCTTGTCTTAATTTAGTGGGTTGGGACCATTTGCCATGTTATTTCAGTCCCTTTAAGATGCTTGTATGCTTGCCTTGGATGCCTCTTTGAAGCTTTGAAAGCTTGTCTTGCATGCTCCATGTTTTGGTCATTGTGCATGCTTTTGAATTTGAGCCACATAGATGCCATCTAGGTGTCCCTTGGGTGTTGTTTAGGTTCGCATTAGACCTATTTTAAGTCCTCTTAGCCTTGTGAGGCTTGGTTGACTTAGTCTTGGTTTAAGCCTCTTGGCTTGTCTTGGGTTTTTGGCTTTGTTTGCATGTCTTGTTTATCTTGTTTAATTAGCTTAGCACCTTTTGTAACATGATTTTCAATGCTTACCTTGCATGCCATTAGTCCATGTTATGCCTCTTTCAAGTGTTCTTGAGAGTTGCCCTTTTGTGCTTGAGTATTAGCCCCTTAACATGTGCATGTGTGTATGTGCGTTTAGTCCTCATTTCATAGCACTTATGGCCACTGTTTTGGGCCTAATTAGAGCTGCCTAAATCATTCTTAAGTCCATCCTTTGCTTGCTTGCATGTTTGTTTGCATGCTTGCATGTACATTTTGCATTCCCATGTTGCATCCTTAGCTTGCATGCCTAGGTTGCATTGCATCTAGCATGCATGTCTTGTTCCTTGATCTAGTGATAGGAATTGGGCTTTGGTTTGTTGGTTTGCATTGCATTTCACATCAAAATGTGCACACTTGGTCCCTTGGGCCATCACGCATGGAAATGCGCGATTGATGGTCTGAGAACCAAGGAGCATGTCCCTTTGACTCACTCACATGATAAGGGACATGATTGGTGCACATATGGCTTGAATTGCATTGCCATGCAAAGTTCTGTCCTCTGCTGCTGTCAAACAGGTTCTGCAGGAACTTCCTGCCGATCGACTGCATAGAGTGCCGACCGGCAATAAATCGGTGGCCGATGGATTCATTGTGTGCCGATGGACACCAAATCACAGCCGGTGATGATTCCCTCCAGCCGGTGGCACTCGTTAACATCCAATAAGCACATCCTGAGACTTTGGCAGTCTTCAGAGGAGTATAGCAGGGAAAACAGAGGCAGCTTGCGCATGGCAGTGTACTTCCGATCAGGACCGAGCATGTATTGCATTGGGCTCTCTTCCCGAGGCAGTTTATCTGTTTTCCCTAGATTAGTTAATTTCCTTAGCTAATTAGATGGTCTGTAATATTTAATTAGCTTGTAGGTTAATCATCTGTAATATTTATTTGGTTCCTCCGGGCGAGGGCGAATCTGTAATAAGTGTGGGTGCGTGTGTGTGCATGTTTTCCAATCCCCACCTCTTTCTTCCCTTTTATTTACCTGCTTATGAAGGTAGATTAGGGCATGTTTAAATTAGCATACCTTATGCTATGCATGCGTGCATCCATACATTTGTCTTGCATGCACCGGGCTTGGAACACCACGCTAATTGCATTTGTACTTCAATTCCAAATTGAATACGTGCATCAATTGATTGCATTTCACATGCCATGTTTAGATTAGCCGAGCTTGTCTAGATTGCATCTTTGCATGCGATTGCATTAGCCATTTTAAACATGAACTAGGATCGTGCATGTGATTACTAACTAGTTTCTGTTTTGGCTTGGAGTACTAGGTAAGTTTTTATGCTTTAGCATCCTTGCATGCGTATGAGTGTTGCCATGATAGCATGATTACCATGAGGCTAGCTGCTTATGTGATATAACTGCTTGAATGCCTGTGGGTGAAGGTTGGATTGTCTGTGTTGGAAAAACTCGTTGAAATCCGTATTTTAGCCTACTTGCGAGTAGCAAATTCCAAAGTGTTTTTCCAAAACAAACGGATATGCAATGCTTATTCCCAAATTAGGCAATCTAGTCTATACTTTTGTGCTGTGCGCATAACATAGTAATTCTAGGCTAATAACCGGATTAAGAACACATAACGTTTTCAAAAACGGATATCATGGTTAGTGGAGGCCGATATTCAGATCGGGCGAGAGGGGGTGCTCATAGCTGACCTTCCCCAATCGTACCCAAGTTCCCAAGCTGAGGCAACTTTGGTGATGACGGACACGTGGCCTTTGGCACCGAGTTAGGGTTTCCTAAATTCCCCAAAATAAAATATTTAGGTGGCGACTCTGTATCTGGCAAAGCAGTCCATGTTTGGCACTTCTTTTCAAAAATCTGTTTCTCAAAACGATTTGCCGAATTTGGACTCTTTGGTTCAGATTAAGAACCGTGACGCAAATCGAGTCCGAACTGTAGCGCGGGGTCCCTCGCGGGCGCGTGTCTACAGCCGACCGTAGGAGGAGGCCTTTGGCATTTGAGGTGGGTGATCACATCTTCTTGAAAATGTCACCCAGGCGGGGTTTGATGAGGTTTAGGAAGAGTGGGAAGTTATCCCCTCGGTTTATGGGTCCCTTTGAGATCCTTGGGAGGATTGGGGAGGTTGCTTACTGTTTAGCTTTACCGCCACAATTGTCCGGAGTGCATGACGTGTTTCATGTTAGTATGTTTCGGAAGTACGAGTCGAATCCGTCGCATGTGTTGGATTGGACCGACTTAGAAGTAGACGAGGATGCCACGTATGAGGAGAGACCGGTTCATGTCTTGGATAAGTGGGATCAAGTCTTGCGAGGCAAGACCATTCCCTTGGTGAAAGTTTTGTGGAAACATCACGGAGTGGAAGAAGCCACTTGGGAACGTGAATTGGAGGTCTGAGAGAAGTATCCGGATCTATTTATGGATGTTTGAGCATATGTTGTATATTTTGCTGTATTGATAAACTTTAAGAGCATTGAATATGTCTTAAGTTGTAAAACATTGTAAACGTTTCGGTTTATGGAAGTATTATGGCACTTGCCTTAAAATGGAAGTTTATTTTAACATTGCATATGTTAATTCTATTTTAGAAATGCAAATATATTGATTGGCATTGAATATGAAATTGAATGATAGAATATGTGTTGAAATTGGTAAATTTCAAGGGAAAGCATGTTGATAATGCATATTGAGTAATATATTATGGTTTGCCTCTTGAAAAGAGATGAGATGACCGGTAATGGGTCAGGTTGTTGAATATTGAGTTGTAATATTGTTAAGAATTGAGAAAAACATGTTCTTGAAACTTGTATCTAATTTCGGGGACGGAAATCTTTAAGGAGGGGAGGTAATAGCGATCCGAATTTTCCCTCTCATGTTTACTATATTCTGGACTTAGTTCCGTTGATTGTTGTTGTTGTTTGTATTTCATTTCCGTCCTCCAACTCTTTGTATCTGAGTTTAGAATTGTCGTGGGTGTGTTTCGAACAGGTTGGTTGAGCTTTGTCCCAACTCTTGTTGCCCAGAATTTTGGTGATCTGCTCGAGCAGGTCTTCCTGTGCTCGAGCGGAGTTTGCACACCTTCAGTAGTTTGTTCGTCTGCAAAAATACTGCAGATGTGTTTTTCATGCTCGAGCAGGTCGCGCTCGAGCGGGTACCTTTGCGCTCGAGCGGGTGTTCGATGTCTGTAAAAATACTGGAAGAGTGTAATCTATGCTCGAGCGGGTTTTCCTTTGCGCTCGAGCGGGTGGAGTTTTGCAGTTGTGTCTTGGCGCTCGAACTGGTATTCTTGCGTTCGAGCGGGTCCAGTTTTTGTGTTTGACGCTCGAGCGTCCTATTCTCCGCTCGAGCGCGACATACGTATATCAGTTGGCAGCTGGGTCATTTTATATCACTTTTTCAACTCTCACTCTCTCTCTTACTTTTCAAAAACCTATTTTGAGAGCTTCTCTCACTACATCTCAACTTCTCTCTAAGGTTTGATCGAGTTTGAGTGATCTTCTACCTTAGTTCCTTTGCAAAGAGTGTAGAGCTTGGCTTGGGCTACCTATCAATCCGAAAATCTTGGGATTTGGAGCACTTTCGATTTTCTTCACCTTCTCTTTTGGGCTCCGAATTTAAGGTAGGGATAACTACTCATATTTATGATCTTTGACATAAACTTGTAGTCATTTTGATGTAATGTTGAAGTTGGGTAATTGTGGGTGTTAGGGTTTCAAATATGAAAAGAGGGTTTTTGTTATTTTGACCAATACACATGTGTTTTGGGTCTTAAAAGAGGGTATTGATGTTATTTGCTAATATTGGGACCTTTAGGGTCAATGTTGAGAAAAATGGGAAGAGCCCTAATCTATTATTAAGAATTAATTTGTATAATTAATTTGGGAAAGTTATGGGAATGTGAAATTAAGTTAGAGATAATGAAATTGGCTCATTATGAGGTAGAATGGTGGAGTTGGATTTATTAATCACTGTAGACGTCCCCGAACGTCACGGGGGAAATCCCCCAAGTTTGTTCGTTGGGCTCACTACAGTTCGGACTCAAAAGTCACGGTTCTGTATCTAATCTCGCAGAGTGCAATGCAAGACCGATGAATCATCAAAAAGTCCAAATCTGACAAATCGTTTTGGAAAATAGATTTTTAGAAAGAAGTGCCAAACATGGACTGATTTACCAGATACAGAGTCGCCACCTAAATATTTTATTTTGGAGAATTTAGGAAACCCTGACTCGTCCCAAAGGCCACGTGTCCGTCATCACCAAAGTTGCCTCGGCTCGGGAACTTGGGTACGATTGGGGAAGGTCACTTCGTGAGCACCCTCGCTCGCCCGATCAAAGATCGGCCTCTACTAACCATGATATCGGGTTTTGAAAACATTATGCATTCTTATTTCGGTTATTAGCCTAGATTTATTATGTGATGAGCACAGCATACAAGTATAGACTGGATTGCCTAAGTTGGAACAAAGCATCGCGCATCCGGTTTTTTTGAAAATGGATCGAAGTTTGCTACTCGCAAGTAGGCTAAAGCACGGGTTTCGACGAATTATCCCAACTCACGCAGCCCAACCTTCACCCACAGGCATTCAGGCAGGTATATCACATAAGCACATAGCCTCATGGTAAGCATGCTATCATGGCAGTCACTCACACATATGCAAGGATGCTAAAGCATAAACACTTACCGAGTACTCCGAGCCAAAGAAAGAAGCTAATTAGAAATCATGCATGAATCCAAACTATGTTAAAAATGCCTAATGTAACACATGCAAAAATACAACTACAATAGGCTCGGCTATTCTAAGATGGCATATGAGATGCAATAATCGATACATGTATTCAACTTGGAATTGAAATACAATGCAGTTAGCATGATGCGCCGAGCCCGGCGCATGCAATACAGATGAATGAATGCAAACATGCGAACATATAGATGCTAATTGAAACATGCCCTAATCTAACCATCATAAGTTGGTAAATAAAAAGGAGAAAGATGTGGGGTTGGAAGACATACATCACACACACACACTTATTACAATTGGGCCCTCGCTCGGAGGGTTCGAATGAATAGTACAAACCATCTAACTAATCTAAGCTAAATAACAAATTACAGCTAATTATTACACAACATTAATTAATCAACAAATTAACTAAGTAAGCAATAAACTAGCATGCAAACTAAATACAATGGACTGCCTCAGCTCTGTTTCGGATGGCGAAGGGTGTATGCATGCTCGAGTCGCCTTGTCGGTAAATTCCATCGCGATGCCTCGCCTCACCCTTGTTTGCAATTGATCTCAGAAACTTGCACAAAGCTCCAGAAGGCTGAAACTCCACCTTGGGAAGGCCACCGACCGGTTATTAGCATGGGAGACCACCTGCCGACCACCCTTTATGGTGGAGACCAAAGAGGGTGGTCGGCCTGCCAGAAAATCTGGTCGGCCGACCAGTTTCCACCTCTGGTTTCTGGTTTTTCTGCAACAAAGGAAAAAGAGAAAAAAGGCAATGTATTTTCAACAAATGTGTGCATGACCACTCTCCCCGTCCTTGTACAAGCTCAAGGGAGTGTAGTCCTCGATCCTCGTGCCACCAATCACACATCTCGATGCGTGATGGCTGAGAAGTCGAATTGCACGACTCAATATGACGTGAATGCACATATAAGCAACTAAAGCCAACGACTCTATCATGGATAGTCAAGAGTGTCGGCGATCGAGAATCGAGGCATGTTTCGTCACATGGAGTACGAAACGTCCCTCGTTTCCCATGTTCGGACTAAACCCTACTACAAACACAAAGCAATGAGGTGGCATACACAATGCGACTAACATGCAACCTAACAAACGCAATGCTATGGGCTAAAATGGCATACACAATGCACGTGACATAACATGGCATACACAATGCACTTACGAAGACTATCATGCGCACATGAACTAAATGGCATACACAAATGCAAGATGGACTTACACCAATATGAGTGGACCTCAGCCACACTCACATCAGTGGCCATATAATGAAAATGAGAGTACCGAAATACATGCAAGCATGCACGAATGCAATGGACCGATCCTAAGGCACAACATGCAACTCTAACTAAGCATGGCAAAATGAAATATGGCATACAAGCATACATTTTCCAGCTCTGAAACATGATGTACAATGGTCCCGAATCATGCAAATATGTTACCCAATGCATGCTAGATGGCCCGAATACCGAAACTAGTGAAGTCCGTTACATTATAGGTACACAAAGCAATGCACGAATGGCAAAACCAACCCCAAACAGACCCTAAGCAGGTATGAAATAGTGGGAAAATGGCCCAAAATGATGGTTCAAAGTGCATGGAAATGAAGCTCATTCAATGGTCCGAAAACAAGGCATTCATGCACAACTCTCAAGCACACTTAAAGAGGAGAAAACATGAGGATATGGCATTCACATAGGCTCTGAAATATGATGCAAAATGACCCAAAAGCATGAAAACACCTCAGTATATGCATGCAATAGACCTTAAATCTCAAAGGTAGGCAAGTTATTGAACTACAAGCATGCAAAACAAGCATCATTCGACTGTGAGACCCAAAAACAGAGCTAGGGCAGTCCAAAATATGCATAAAATCAGTTTAAGGCAAGGCCAAAAAGTGCTAAAATCAAGGGTCAACAAAGCATGCAAAATAAGCTAGTGAACCATGATTTGCACTACAACTATATGAAGCACATGAGAGCTCACCAAACCAGCCAAAAACAGAAGTATGCCATGCCAAAAAATGCCCAAAAACCCACTGAAACTCAGTCAATGCATGCAAGAATGATGTGTCCCTTTGAAAGGCCAATAAGAGGGTTGTTCTACACATGCAAGATAGACATACAAAATGAAAAACCCACCTCTGAAAGAGGTTATGATGGCCCTAAACCTCACTGAAAAGGGACTGAAATTAGTCTAGGAAACATACAAGTGAAGGCCCCTTTGAAAGGCCTTGAAGAAGATTACTCTACACATGCATAATAGACATCTAATATGGCAAAACCACCTCTGGACAGAGGTCATACAGGTCACCAAACTCATCAAAAATGGCTTGGAGCATGGCTTTGAAAACATGCAAATAGGGGCTCCTTTGGAAGGCCAAGAAAGCTAGTAAAGAGAACAAAGGGTGAGAGGGTCACCCCTCTTTGATTTTGAGGCTCAAAGACACATGTTAGCCACTGAAAATCCACTAAATTTCAGTGGCTAAAAGGCCAAACCAAGGCCGACACAAATGCTCTAAAGCATAGCTCAAAACATGAGGAAATGAAGCATGCAAGGGGGTAGATGACCCCAAACAGAAAAATGGTCTTAAACAAACATGTTTAGAATATCAAAACAAGACCTTTTTCAGTTTATGACAAAGCCTAAATATGCTTTCAAATAGAGCCAAACTATGAAGCAAAACAATGTCAAAAAGAGGGAAATGAAGTGTTACCCTTGTAGCCAAAGGAACCAGCAACTTCTGGACCAAGATAGCAAGTCTTCAACCTCTGAAAATGAGCTCCAAGGTGCTTGGATGGATGATGGAGAGGTTAGGCTAAGAGGTGTAGTGCAATGGTGCAGGAACAAGGGACCTTTAGAGCTAAAATGGAGAGAAATGGGGAGGGAAGTGTATGTATGCCTTGAAGCAAAATTCTGAACCAAGGCCAAGGAAGGGAGGCCCTTCCTTTATAGAGGAAAAGGTTTAAAGCTTCTCCAAGAAGCTTAAAAGCTAGGCCAAACATCCTCCATATACGTCTATGGAGCAAGCACCAAATGCCTCCCAGCTGGCACAGCTGGAACACACTCAGAGAGAGGAAAAAACAGATGGCTGGCCGACCAGGTTCAAAAGGGTCAAGCTCAAAAGGTGGTCGGCCAGCCCATATTGGTGGTCTCCCAGGTGAATGCAACTCAAGGGTGGTATGGGAGACCAGAAAATGTGGCTCAAAAGTGAGGGAGACCACCTACCTGTCAAGAAAATTGGCCGACCGGGAAAAGGTGGTCTCCAAGAAGAAAAGGTGGTCTCCCACCCTACTACCACCTTCCTAACAATGAAACTAGGGTCCATGCCAAAAATGAACCCACACCGATGCGAAACGAAGGTTCGGGGGCCAAAACGCGCAGCCAGGGGCCCCGAAAACTGACTATTAAGCATCGAAAGTGGCGTGCGACCACAAAGGTGGTCTCCCGGGCCACAGTGTCCCTCTAAGGAGAGGAAACAAGGTGTGTGCCAAAAACTGGAACAAACGGAGGTAGTTAAGCAGTCCCAAACCGAGGCACACGGCCGACAGCTTCGAAAACAGGAAACTGGTCTCCAAACGGGAAAAATGGCCTACGACCGCGAAACGTAGCCTATGGCCACTAAGAGATGGTTTACGAGACCTCTCCCTCCCTCCAGAAAGAGAAAACAGAGAAAATAGGACTTGGTTCGCAAACTGAGGCAAGGCACAAAAAGGTTCCGAAGCCCGGAGACAAGGCTCTCAGCCGAGACTTTGCAACCTCAGAACGAGCACAATATGCAACATCACCGAGCGCTCAGTTAGTGATGTCTGAGTCTTAATGTCGGTCAAAAATGGGGTGTCTACAGTTGCCCCTCTTTGACAAAACTAGAAAGTCATAAGTGACGGGAGTGAATGTCAAAGCCCAGAGACGACCCATTTTTGACAAGGCCGAAGACTTAGACAAACAGGCAAGATAAACAAAGATGTGCCCGCAGGCATGCCCACAGGCAGAGGGCAAAATGCAAAATGATATGCAAGAAGATTTTGACAATTGGACTTATACGCTACGCGAAGCCGATTTGAAAATTGGACTTATACACTACGTGAAGCCGGTTTGAAAATTCAGAATATATGCAATGCAATGTAATGAAACAATGTAAATGATATGCAATGCATTTGAGATGATCAAATCACAAGAAGTATAAAACCACACAAATATCATAAAGATGATGGAGATGCAAAATCTGTCTACAACCACACAAATATCATAAACATGATGGAGATGCAAAATCCGTCTACCATAGAAAAGATGCCGACACCCTCAAACCACAATCCCATCAGTGGAATAGGCTTGTACACATGCAGAACTATGACGGAACACAAGATACAAGTAATTGGGTGGCATGATATAAGTGAGGAATGATCTGCTGAGGAAAGATCATGATCCTAAATGCTGGATGCAACACACTACACTACAATGCAATGAATGCAACGGATAAGGCGCGTGGCCAAACCGTATCTTGGCTAGGAAAGACATGGACACAAACAAACCACATCTAACACGGCAATGGTGTCGTCACCCTCAAACCACAATCCCATTAGTGGAATAGGTGCGTATACAAAATCTCATAACCATGCTTCGACGTGAAAAGTATGGGCACATACTAGACCAAGCTCAACATGGAAAGATGCAAGCCATAGATGGATAATGCAGTAAATGCATGCAAACTATAATGCAATGTATTCTATATGCAATGCAATGGACATACTAGACGATGTAGTAGTTAGGAAGCGAAGGTACCTTACAGGGGCATTTGGCAATGACCTACCTCAGCAATGTCCTACCTTATGCTGATGTGGGAATCTTTCCCTTTTTCTCAGTTGAACCGCAGGTACTACTTTTCTCCCTGACTATGGTCGCAGCTTTCCCTATTCTCCAACAGGGTGACAGACTAGGTTGATTCGGTATCCAGAATTGAGGCGCATACAGATGCTATCTCAATCTATGGGGCTGCCATATAGATTTCAAGCCGAGGATAGACCCCTGGGTATTTAAACCAGACTTTAGTCTTGGAAATCCCAAACCTTTGCGTTCTAGATATGAGCCATTCCAACTCTAGTTTCCACCGTCTCAGTTGGTCTCTTAGGAACTCACCGCAAACACAGACAGGTGGCTATACTAGACCACCGGAAGTCGTTCGGGCATGACAAACACCAAAGGAATTGCACCTTTAGAGGATTTAAGGTCTCCTAGACCAGAAGGTGCACAAGACAGTGCGAATAAAGATGCAGAATTTAAGGTCTCCTAGACCAAAGGATTTAAGGTCTTCCGGGCCAGAGAGTGCACAAGACAGTGCGAGCTAAAGGTGTACAAAACAGTGCGATACAGGTAAGGTGCGTAAGATAGCGTGATGCAATGCACTAACAAGTGCAGGTAAGGTGCGCAAGATAGCGTGATAAAATGCATGCACAATGCAAGTAAAGTGCACAAAATAGTGCGATGCACAAAATAGCGCGATAAAATGCATGTACAATGCAAGACTTGGCACACAGCTTACGACATAACACTTTGTTCATTTGGCATGCATATCGAAACACAGCACTCTGTTTATCTGGGCATACAGCTCTTTTGGGCACACATCACATTTCTTTGGGGGGGACACGCAGCTCATTTCAGGCACACAGCTCACTTTTCGGGCACACAGCTTCTTCTTCGGGCACACAGCTCTTTTTCCGGGCACACAACTCGTTTTCGGGCACACAACTCGTTCTGCGGGCACACAGCTCGTTTTCTGGGCACACATCTCGTTTTCGGGCACACAGCTCGTTTTCCGGGCACACAGCTCCTTTCCGGGCACAGAGCTCATTTTCAGGCACACAGCTCCTTTTTCAGGCACACAGCTCATTTTCGGGCACATAACTCGTTTTCGGGCACACAACTCCTTCTTCAGGCACACAGCTCATTTTCTGGGCACACAGCTCGTTTTCGGACACACAGCTCATTTTCCAGGCACACAACTCAATTTTTGAACACACAGCTCATTTGGGGGCACACAGCTCAATTTTTGAACACACAGCTTATCTTGGGCACACAACATATTTTGGGCATGCAGCTCATTTCCGGGCACACAGCTCAATTTTTGAACACACAGCTCATCTTGGGCACACAGCATTCTCTGAACACACAGTTCATTTTGGGTACGCAGCTCATATTTTAGGCACACAGCACATAACACTGCTCAATCTGAACACGCAGTCCATGACACAACATTCGGTTTAGTTGGCATTCGGTTTAGTCGGCGCTCAGCAAATTATACTGCTCAATCTGAACACACAGTCCGTAACACAATGTTCTGTTCGCGTTTTTGAACACACGACTCAAGCACTTGAATTGAACACGCAGCTCATGCTTTTGGTTGTGAACACGCAGCCCACATTTTTGAAACCTGAACACGCAGCTCAAACTTTTGTCGTGAACACGCAGCCCACATTTCTGAAATCTAAATACACAGCTCAAACTTTTTGTCATGAACACGCAGCCCACAGTTTTTGAAAGTTGAACACGCAGCCCAAACTCTTGATGGTGAACACACAGCCCACAGTTTTTGAAAGTTGAACACACAGCCTAAACTCTTGTAATCTAAACACACAGCTCAAACTTTTCACTTCTGAATACGTAGCTCATACTTTTCAACTTTTGAACACGCAGCTCAAATTTTTCAAATTTCTGAACAGGCAGCTCAGTCTCTTCAACTTTTGAACACACAGCTCAATTTTTTAAATTTTTGAACACGCAGCTCAGTTCCTTCAATTTTTGGACACGCAGCTCAAAAATTTCAAATTTCTGAACACGCAGCTCAGTCTCATCAACTTTTGAACACGCAGCTCAAAATTTTCAAATTTCTGAACACGCAGCTCAGTCTCATCAACTCTTGAACACGCAGCTTAAAATTTTCAAATTTCTGAACACGCGGCTCAGTCTTTTCAACTTTTGAGCACGTAGCTCTTTAACTGTTGAACACGCAGCTCAAATTTTTCAAATTTTTGAACACGCAGCTCAGTCTCTTCAACTCTTGAACACGCAGCTCAAATTTTTCAAATTTCTGAACACGCAGCTTAGTCTCATCAATTTTTGAACACGCAGCTCAAATTTTTCAAATTTCTAAACACGCAGCTCACATTTGATTCTGAACACGCAGCTCATGACACAGTACTCCATTCATTTTGAACACACGGGATACAAAGTCGAAATTCGTAGAAGTTGAAACAAACTCAGATGCTCCAAATTTTCCCTACTTTCTTTTGCTTTGCAGTCCAGAACCCAAACAGCTTCAGATAGGTCCTGGTTGGACTATTTTCATATGACTTGGGTTGAACCCCCCGATTTTATGAAAGAACTAATCTTGTTTTGCACAAATGTGGAGAACAGCACAGCACTCTGAGCACAAAACGATTCATTTTCGAAATCAAAATTGAGAAATGAGTTCTCGACCGGGTATTAAGCCTACGACTGAACACAGCGCACCACGACTCGACAACGAAAAACAAAAGGTAAACAACCTAAACACATCGAGACACATTCGAAACGACTGAAAACGAGAATCGAGACAAACAATACAAAAGACACGACACTCAAACGCGTTCCAATGGCAAGAGACCTCTCAGTTCGCGAGGAGCTAGCTTCTTCGGGTATTGTTTCCTACCCTTTCTCATTTGTGATTCTCACATCACTCGTCCCTCAGGCTCTTCTTTTGCCGAAAAAGCCCTTTTCCTCACTTTTTCTCTCAGTGCACATCTCTCTATTCTTTAATCTCTCATTTTTTATCCCTCCCCTGGGTGGTTGATGGATGAACAGGAAGTTGCGGGCTCACGCCTAACATAATCAGCTCGCGACTATTTCCTCCGGTGACATCTGTCGATGCGTCGGATGAGGGAATGGAGTGTCTTGATCCATTCCAATCTTGTGCTTCGCACTTGGCTTGATATCTCGCTGCTTAGAGGATGAGAGGGCTTTTAGCCCTTTTGCTGTTAACTTCAGTTGTGCCTTTTTCTAGCAGGTAGAGTGCCCTTCTTGGCAAGTATGGTGCCCTTTCTGGCAAGTGCATTGATAAAGGGGAAAAGATAGAAAACCTGACTCAACTGTGCCCCTAGTTCATCATTTTGACCATTTTTTGTTTTTTTGCTTTTGCTAAAACCATTTTAACCAAAATGAGAGTTAGATTAGCACGCTTGTTCAATTTTCTGATTTGAAATCATGCAAGTCAATTCATGAGCACTGAAAATTTTCCTTTTTTGGGTCCAATAAATGGTCCAGTTTTGAAAAACAGAATACTTTTCGAGAAAATTTGTCAACCTCAGTAAAAATTCTCAAAAACTGTCTTTGCAAATGGCCACTGCTCAACGAGCATGGAACCTTACCCTTGAGATGCAGAACCTCAGATCTGAAGGAAAATTGCCCTTGTCTGAACGGCACCGTATGGCAATGGAAAATTGCCCCTTGTTTGAACAGCACCGCAACACACTGTATGGCAACAAAAGTTGCCCCTTGTTTGAATAGTGCCGTAGCGCACTGTATGGCAACAGAAAGTTGCCCCTTGCTTGAATGGTGCCGTAGCGCATTGTAATCAGTCCTCAGAGTGACGATCACAATCAAACTCTCGGATACAGAGAAGGCAAAGATGATCAAAACCACTACATGGACACAGTTGAATTTGAAGTGTTTTACGGCTGGACTTCAGAATGAAGTTGCCTATGTATCCCAAAGATGGGAATCAAGCCTTAAGTAGTTCGGGGTTAAGGTAACTCGGGTATTAACCTCTCCTTTTGCGCTCTAACTTTTGCCAAGGCCGCCCTTTCTGGGTTTTCAACCTTGCGAGCTTTGTTCTTCTTTTCTTTTCAATTCTTTTTATTTCTTCTTTTCTTTGTTCATTCTTTTTCAGAATTTTTCATTCCTTTTTCTTCATTTCCTTTTTTGTTCTTTGCATCTTTTTTCTTTGTTCTTTTTCTTCTTTTTCTTGCTCTAACTTTTGCCTGGGTCGACCTTCCAGGTTTTCGGCCCAGCGAGCCTCTCAAGGGGTAAAAGTGTAGCTTTGCCCATGCCAAATGGTTTTGAGATCTTGAAGTCATCTGAATCCAAGAGAATGGCTGTTGTTCGCTAACGATGTAGAAGTCTATCCAATGGGGGGCTGAATTTGCCTCTGGTGTTGTGGATAGGAACTCGGTTATCCTTCAGCAATACTTTCTTCTTTTCTCCCTTCTGGGATTTGGCATTCTTGCTGATCTTTGTTAGCTTGAGAAACATCCCAATTTTTTGACTCTTCGAGCACCTTTGACATTTTTGCCCCTAGTTCGAGGGGTGCTTCTGATCTAGCTTTGCAAGCTTCTTTTGGTGACATCTGATCTTCTTGATCTGACTTCCCTGTCCCTAGTTCGAGGGCTGCTTCAAATCTGACCACACAGGCCTCACTTTGTGGTTGACCGTTGAACATTCTGAATCCAAGTTCAAGGTTTGAAAGCAAAAGGGTTGAGTTTGGAGGCCGAGAGCGATCCTAAGCTGTATAATCTCAAGAGCGATTCCACACAGGTCTTCGCAGGACGACGCAAAACATTTTTTAAAATCTTTTAAGAAGCGACTAATCGCTCGCGCTGAAGACAGTGTAGAACCAATCTGGATCGAGCCAGGATCCTTCTCAGTACTCACATTAACAAGCATGATCTCATTCATTAAGGGCTTAGTATGCCTCTCTTTCTCTTAATTGATCAAAAAATTTTTTTTGCAAATCCCGAGGAATTCCTTCCTCTTTATTTTCATCACAATGTTCAAAAAGTTTTGAAAAACTTAGGTCCACGCAATGAGTTTGAGGCACAGAAAAGTAGGCAAAAAGTACTGCCATTTCATTCAATTTTTTTGGCACAACTGGCGCAAGGCAGAAGCAAACACAAGAGTGTGAAAATTACTGCTGTTCCATTCAAATTTGTTGGTGTAACTGGCTCCAGGCAGAAACAGACTCAAAACAAAATGAAAAGACAAACGTAAAACAAAATGGTGAAGTCTGAGGTAACACCCCCGGAATCACCCGACCTTTGTACAGCAGGACTGACTCGATACAACAAGACAGACCCTTAATCAAAAAGACTGACTCAAGACAATGAGACAAACTCAAAACAAAACTACAGAACTGACTCAACACCCAAGTCAGAAACTACAAAACTAGCATTCGTAAATGCTCAAAATAGTGCGTGCCATACGCCACATCCGAGGTAAACCGTGCGCCGCGCGCAAGTGGTCCAACCCCTGATCACATACTTGTATTATCCTTGAAATCCACAAACCCGGTGGTGACAGACTTTGCCGAGCTTGGCGGGAGGATGACTTCATTGTCAATCAAATCTTGCACTTCGTGGGGAAGACAGAAGCAGTTGTCAGTGCTGTGACCAGTTTGTTGATGGTATGCACAGTATTGGGTACCATCATGCTTAATTTGAAGGGGACTCGACAGAGGTCGAGGCTCGAGGGGTTTGAGATGCCCTTTTTCGACGAGGATTTGAAGGGCCTTAGACAAAGGCATGTAGAGGGCATGGAAGACCCTGCGACCTCGGGGCGGATACTTCGAGGTTTGCTGACTTTTGCTGGACGCACTCGAAAAAGGATCGGCAGGTGCTGCCTTGGCTCTCTGATCTTTTCCAGGTGCGGGGTTAGGATTGGAAGGAACTGTTCTGGTACGACGGTCCCCATCTCAATTTTCCCTCTAGCTTAAACTGCTCTCGGCCTGAGTAGGGAAGATGTCATCCACAATCTTAGCCACAACTGCGAGTACTTGTTGCTTATCCAACCCCTCGGCTTTTAGAGCCTCAACAGCTTGCTGAAGTCGTTCATAGGGATCAGTGTCCACCTTTATCTTGTTCTTTCTGTTAGCCTCAGCTTGGTGGAAGGTTTGGGTTGCTTGACCAGTGCGAAGTCCGGCTACTGTTGACATATCATTGCCAGAGCTCGAGATAGCTTTAGGTTGGCTGAGCTCAATTACAATTCGCCCAAGTAGCGGGGGCTCCTCTGGCATGAAGTTCCCGGCATACGATGTGATTGGTGGCGGGGCCGACATTCCATAGGCCAGATTAGCCACAGACCTTTGAAGGTCGCCAATCATTCCCATCAACTCAAAGGTGGTGGGCTCACGAGCTTGAAATAATTGGGGTTCCTAGATCGGACACGCGGCAGGTGACTTGGGTGGACGTTGCATTTCAACATCAGCCTCACCCTGCATGGTGATTCCCTAGCCCTGGCTCAATGCTGCTGTCATGACCACAATTTCTTCTGGACTTTGCGTCATCACGAATCTGTTGAACTGAACAGAGGTGATGTGACTGGTGACTGACGGACCATATGGACTGGACTGGTGACTGACGGATCTGATGGACTGGTGAGCCTCGACTGGCCTCTTTCTGCCTGCCTCAGCGAAGGAGAACACTAGTTGCTCTGAACTGAATCTCTGATCCCCCCCTAAAGAGAAAACAGGCAGCATCCCTGGCCAATTTTACTAGAACAGATGTAAGCATAGCTGAATAACTGTATTCGACCACTGATCACTATTCTCAAATCACTGCCCCAAAACTGAATCTCATACCCGTAGATATAATTGATTCGCAAAACACAGATGCCCTCAGGTCTGATGCCCAAACTTGTAAACTTGATACATGCATTCTTGTAGAGACACACTCTAAAAGCACATAGAAAATAAGTGAGAGCCAAAACACCCCTATGGAAGGGTAGGATTTCCCTATCCTATTTTGAAAGGAGCTAGGGTTTCACTACGCACGCAGTGGGTTCAAACAACCTATGATCGGGTAAGCAACCTGTCCTAGCTTGGAATGGTCACTACGGATTTCGATATGCACTAGGTCGAATGGTCAAAAAAGGGTGCCCCGGTAAAATCGAGGTTTGTGTTCTCGTCGTTGCAGAGCCCGCAACCGGTCAGCCTTATGGCACGCTTCGCAAAGTGAGCCTCTGGCAAACCGTTCAGGAATAGCATACGGCAAACACAGTGTCCTAGGCGCACCAATGCAAATGCAATGCAAAGAAACACATAAGTGTAGTCAAAATAAGATATCATGAGTTCGAGTCAAGTTCTCTAAATCCCCATCAGAGTCACCAGAAACTGTAGACGTCCCCGAACGTCCCGGGAGAAATCCCCCCGTTTTGTTTGTTGGGCTCACTACAGTTCGGACTCAAAAGTCACGGTTCTGTATCTAATCTCGCAGAGTGCAATGCAAGATCGATGAATCATCAAAGAGTCCAAATCTAGCAAATCATTTTGGAAAATAGATTTTTAGAAAGAAGTGCCAAACATGGACTACTTTTCCAGATACAGAGTCGCCACCTAAATATTTTATTTTGGGGAATTTAGGAAACCCTGACTTGTGCCAAAAGTCACGTGTCCGTCATCACCAAAGTTGCCTCGGCTCGGGAACTTGGGTACGATTAGGGAAGGTCACTTCGTGAGCACCCCCACTCGCCCGATCAAAGATCGGCCTCTACTAACCATGATATCGGGTTTTGAAAACATTATGCATTCTTATTCTGGTTATTAGCCTAGATTTACTATGTGATGCGCACAGCATACAAGTATAGACTGGATTGCCTAAGTTGGAACAAAGCATCGCATATCCGATTGTTTTGAAAATGGATCGAAGTTTGCTACTCGCAAGTAGGCTAAAACACGGGTTTCGACAAATTATCCCAACTCAAGCAACCCAACCTTCATCCACAGGCATTCAGGCAGGTATATCACATAAGCACATAGCCTCATGGTAAGTATGCTATCATGGCAGTCACTCACACACATGCAAGGATGCTAAAGCATAAACACTTACCGAGTACTCCGAGCCAAAGAAAGAAGCTAATTAGAAATCATGCATGAATCCTAATTATGTTAAGAATGCCTAATGCAACACATGTAAAAATGCAACTACAATAGGCTCGACTATTCTAAGATGGCATATGGGATGCAACAATCAATACATGTATTCAACTTGAAATTGAAATACAATGCAGTTAGCATGATGCGCCGTGCCCGGTGCATGCAATACAGATGAATGAATGCAAACATATAGATGCTAATTGAAACATGCCCTAATCTAACCATCATAAGCTGGTAAATAAAAGGGAGAAAGACGTGGGGTTGGAAGACATACATCACACACACACATACTTATTACAATTGTACCCTCGCTCGGAGGGTCCGAATGAATAGTACAAACCATCTAGCTAATCTAAGCTAAATAACAAATTACAGCTAATTATTACACAACATTAATTAATCAACAAATTAACTAAGTAAGCAATAAACTAGCATGCAAACTAAATACAATGGACTACCTCAGCTCTGTTTCGGATGGCGAAGGGTGTATGCATGCTCGAGTCGCCCTGTCGGTAAATTCCATCACGATGCCTCGCCTCGCCCTTGTTTGCAATTGATCTCAGAAACTTGCACAAAGCTCCAGAAGGCTGAAACCCCACATTAGGAAGGCCACCGACCAGTTATTACTATGGGAGACCACCTGCCGACCACCCTTTATGGTGGAGACCAAAGAGGGTGGTCGGCCTGCCAGAAAATCTGGTCGGCCGACCAGTTTCCACCTCTAGTTCTGGTTTTTTACAACAAAGGCAAGAGAGAAAAAAGACAATGTATTTTCAACAAATGTGTGCATGACCACCCTCCCCGTCCTTGCACAAGCTCAAGGGAGTGTAGTCCTCGATCCTCGTATCACCAATCACGCATCTCGATGCATGATCGCCGAGAAGTCGAATTGCATGACTCAATATGACGTGAATGCACATATAAGCAACTAAAGCCTACGACTCTATCATGGATAGTCAAGAGTGTCGGTGATTGAGAATCGAGGCACGTTTCGTCACTTGGAGTACGAAACATCCCTCATTTTCCGTGTTCGGACTAAACCCTACTCCAAACACAAAGCAATGAGGTGGCATACACAATGCGACTAACATGCAACCCATCATACGCAATGCTATGGGCTAAAATGGCATACACAATGCACGTGACATAACATGGCATACACAATGCACTTACGAAGACTATCATGCGCACATGAACTAAATGGCATATACAAATGCAAGATGGACTTACACCAATATGAGTGGACCTCAGCCACACTCATATCAGTGGCCATATGATGAAAATGAGACAACCAAAATACATGCAAGCATGCACGAATGCAATGGACCGATCCTAAGGCACAACATGCAACTCTAACTAAGCATGGCAAAGGATGAAATATGGCATACAAGCATACATTTTTCAGCTATAAATCATGATGTACAATGGTCCCAAATCATGCAAATATGTTACCCAATGCATGCTAGATGGCCTGAATACCGAAACTAGTGAAGTGCGTTACACTATAGGTACACAAAGCAATGCATGAATGGCAAAACCAACCCCAAACAGACCCTAAGCAGGTCTGAAACAGTGGGAAAATGGCCCAAAATGATGGTTCAAAGTGCATGGAAATGAAGCTCATTCAATGGTCCGAAAACAAGGCATTCATGCACAACTCTCAAGCACACTTAAAGAGGAGAAAACATGAGGATATGGCTTTCACATAGGCTCTGAAATATGATGCAAAATGACTCCAAAGCATGAAAGCACCTCAGTATATGCATGCAATAGACCTCAAATCTCAAAGCTAGGCAAGTGTATTGAACTACAAGCATGCAAAACAAGCATCATTCGACCATGAGACCCAAAAATAGAGCTAGGGCAGTCCAAAATATGCACAAAATCAGTTTAAGGCAAGGCCAAAAAGTGCTAAAATCAATTGTCAACAAAGCATGCAAAATAAGCTAGTGAACCATGATTTGCACTACAACTATATGAAGCACATGAGAGCTCACCAAACCAGCCAAAAATAGAAGCATGTCATGCCAAAAAATGCCCAAAAACCCACTGAAACTCAGTCAATGCATGCAAGAATGATGTGTCCCTTTGAAAGGCCAATAAGAGGGTTGTTCTACACATGCAAGATAGACATACAAAATGAAAAAACCACCTCTGGAAAGAGGTTATGATGGCCCTAAACCTCACTGAAAAGGGCCTGAAATTAGTCTAGGAAGCATGCAAGTGAAGGCCCCTTTGAAAGGCCTTGAAGAAGATTACTCTACACATGCATAATAGACATCTAATATGGCAAAACCACCTCTGGACAGAGGTCATGCAGGTCACCAAACTCATCAAAAATAGATTGGAGCATGGCTTTGAAATATGCAAAAATGGGCTCCTTTGGAAGGCCAAGAAAGCTAGTAAAGAGAACAAAGGGTGAGAGGGTCACCCCTCTCTGATTTTGAGGGTCAAAGAAACATGTTAGCCACCAAAAATCCACTAGATTTCAGTGGCTAAAAGGCCAAACCAAGGCCGACACAAATGCTCTAAAGCATAGCTCAAAACATGAGGAAATGAAGCATGCAAGGGGGTAGATGACCCCCAACAGAAAAATGGTCTTAAACAAACATGTTTATAAGATCAAAAAAAGACCTTTTTTAGTTTATGACAAAGCCTAAATATGCTTTCAAATAGAGCTAAACTATGAAGCAAAACAATGTCAAAAAGAGGGAAATGAAGTGTTACACTAGTAGCCAAAGGAACTAGCAACTTCTGGACCAAGATAGCAAGTCTTCAACCTCTGAAAATGAGCTCCAAGGTACTTGGATGGATGATGGAGAGGTTAGGCTAAGAGGTGTAGTGCAATGGTGCAAGAACAAGGGACCATTGGAGCTAAAATGGAGAGAAATAAGGAGGGAAGTGTATGTATGCCTTGAAACAAAATTCTAAACCAAGGCCAAGGAGGGGAGGCCCTTCCTTTATAGAGGAGAAGGTCAAAAGCTTCTCCAAGAAGCTCAAAAGCTAGGTCAAACATCCTCCATACTATGGAGGATGCACCAAATGCCTCCCAGCTGGCACAACTAGAACACACTCATAGAGAGGAGAAAGCAGATGGCTGGCCGACCAGTTCAGGTGGTCGGCCGACCATGCCCCTTGGTCGGCCGACTAGGTTCAAAAGGGCCAAGCTCAAAAGGTGGTCGGCCAGCCCATATTGGTGGTCTCCCAGGTGAATGCAACTCAGTGGTGGTATGGGAGACCAGAAAATGTGGCTCAAAAGTGAAGGAGATCACCTACCTATCAAGAAAACTGGCCGACCGGGAAAAGGTGGTCTCCAAGAAGAAAAGGTGGCCTCCCACCCTACTACCACCTTCCTAACAATGAAACTAGGGTCCATGCCAAAAATGAACCCACACCGATGCGAAACGAAGGTTCGGGGGCCAAAACGCGCAGTCGGGGGCCCTGAAAACTGACTATTAAGCATCGAAACTGGCGTGTAACCACGAAGGTGGTCTCTCAGGCCACAGTGTCCCTCTAAGGAGAGGAAACAAGGTGTGTGCCAAAAACCAGAGCAAACGGAGGTAGTTAAGCGATCCCAAACTGAGGCACACGGTCGACGGCTCCGAAAACCAAAAACTGGTCTCCAAACGGGAAAAATGGCCTACGACCACGAAACGTAGCCTATGGCCACTAAGAGATGGTCTACGAGACCTCTCCCTCCCTCCCTCCAGGAAGAGAAAACAGAGAAAACAAGACTTTGTTCATAAATCGAGGCAAGGCACGAAAAGGTTTCGAAGCCTGAAGGCAAGGCTCTCAGCCGAGACTTTACAACCTCAGAACGAGCACAATATGCAACGTCAATGAGCGCTCAGTTGGTGACGTCTGAGTCTTAAGGTCGGTCAAAAATGGGGTGTCTACAATCACCCATCTTGGAATTATTGATAATTTATCTGTTGGATGTAATTATTATCTGTTTAGAAATAATTGCTTTGGGCTATCAGTGGAGGATAGTCTTGATTGTTGTAGACACTGCATGATGATTAGATGAATTGAAACTAATCCGTTGAATATGTCATTGTATATGGCGGTTGGAATAATACATCGAATCTGTGTATTGATTGATCGTGTATATGATAATTGTTTATATACATTGTTTTGTGTGGGAGGAGATAGGGGATGTACTCCACGGTTTAGGGAAAGATAGGGGATGGACTCCTCAACTGGATGTTATTTGGGAGGAGATAGGGGATGGACTCTATTGATACAGCGAATCTGTGTATCATTTATGAAGTATGGAAGTGTTTGAATATGGCATTGATACAGTAAATATATGTATCTATTGTGAATTATGGAAGTGCTTTGTTATGAGTTATAATCTCACCTAAATTGTTGGTATTGGAGAAGTTTTTAACATGAGCCGTAGTCTCATGGGAATTGTTTGGCCAGGTTCTGAGCCATGTTTATAAGTCGAAATTTGTTAAGTAAAGGAAAATAGAATGAAGCAAGAACATATGTGTCATGGAACTGAAATGTGTTATGAGTTGATTTGTATGAGTTAAACATTTATCGAATGCTCATGTTTTAGTCATTGTTCATATTATGTTTAGCATATCTCTACTGGGCGTTGGCTCACCCTATATGTGACATCATTTTCAGGTGTAGGTGATATGCCGCCTCCAAGTACTTAGCTTGTGAGGTTTTAGGAGCTGAAGGCTTACTTTTGTAGTTATTTTGTGTATTACATGTAATTCAAGCCAAGGGCTTATTTTGTGTTTTGAGTTAGTACTCTCATTTTTGTAACCAAGTGTTGGCTTGGAAAGTTGTAAGCCCGTAGGGCGTTTACTTTTGTTGTCAACATGTAATACCTTTGGATTAAATACTCTGATGAATGGAAATATGTTTATTTCTCCTATCTTTATAGATGTCACGAATGTATGGTTTATGGGTTTATTTTGAGGGCGTTACACTCTTGGGTTTTCCCTTCTCTTGCTTCAAGAGTTTGCTTCTACATGGTGGATGGGGTGTTTTCTGGTGTTCTCCATTTTTTGTGTGCTAGCTTTCATGGTGAGAACTAAGAACCCACTTTGGTTATCCAGATTTGCTATGAAATTTTTCCTTTTCTTTCTAGATTCTTGTTTGTGTATGCAAGATCTTGTGGTGGTTCTTGTTGATGGGTAAATTTCTGTGTGCTCTTTGATTTGCCATTAAGAGTGATATCAAAAAGGCTTGAGTTTGTGGGATCCCATGAAATTTTTATATTTGTTGGAGATGGTATTTTGTTCCAACACAGCTGGAGTTTTGGCTGAACGACCTCCATGTGTCCCTGCTGTTATTGTTGCTGAGTTGTTGAGGAGCTGCTGCAGTGTTTGCTGCTGGTTTGTTCAAATCCATGCTGGGTTTGTTTCAAAACCATTGGACTGAACTTTATTTAAAATTTATTTGTCTAATGTGTTGTATTACTTTAGCCTTGCTTTGAGCTTATTTAAATCTATTTAGTAGATTATATTGTGTGTTAGTAGCTAGGAGTGTCAAAAATTTAGCTTATGTTTTTTCATTTTCTCCCTTCACTTTTCCTTTCTCTGTAGAAATCTTTGAATTAGAAATAACCTACGATGATGGTAATTTGTAGTTGCTTTTCAGTAGGGACATCTCTTGAATGGTTAAGATTATAATTGATCACACATGCATGGATTTTATGAATACGTAAAATTGCCAAAGAGAATTTAATTCTCCACTATTTCTATTCCTGTACTATTTTTGAGGGGTAGTAAATTTTTAATTGGGTTTATTAACCCTTTAAAATATTAAATATATAATTCAGTGATGAAAACTTCTACATGTGTGGTGGCTGATGTATGCATATAAACTTTAAATTTCTATTATTTCCACGTTCATCATTTGATTACTGCCTACCATTTACAAGTTTCCCAATGTTATTCTCAATATATGAAATACCTTGTCCACTAGTTGATTTCATTAAAAAGCACTAACCCTACTTTGAGAAGGAAGAAGTCAAAATTGAATCATAATTGAGGGAAATTAATTTTTATCTGCGTATGGATTTTTCATTAATTTTTATATGCGTATGAAATACCCCACTTGACTTCTTTATGTTGCTTATCTGTATGTGATAAATTCATGTTTATAAACGATATGCCCTTTTTTCCAGCCATGGTTGGTGATGTAAATATATACATGAATGACTTGGAAGATTCCCAAATGGAAGAGATTGAAATAATGATAGCTGAGCCCAAAAGGTACATGCCTTTCATTTTCTTCTTATGATAGTGCCAATGATGACTGGGAGTCGCAGATTATTTCATTATCATTGATTGCTCATCTCTTCTTATTTTCATTTATAATTAAGTCCATAGTATATGTGTCCATGTACATCCATATTTTCCTTCGGACCATTATGTTTCTTTTGTTTTGGTTACTGTTTTACTTTGCTCTAAAGTTGTTAAAGATGTGGATGCTACAACAATGTTTTTTTTTCCCCTGGTTGATGATTTTTTTTAAAAGCAACAAATGAAGTATTAAACTCTCTGTCTATATATATATATATATATATGTTTTATATGTATATTAACATTGATACTAATTATATTACATGATTTTACTTCAACAAGTGAAGCATAGTATATGACAGACATAGTTTAAGCATATTTTACTTGTTTGTCTTATTCAATGCAGGATGACTTTAATCGTCAACTCTTCATGCTACCTGAGGATTGCCGGACTTTAGAGGCTAGGAATGCCATTTTCCATGAGTTGATAGGTCATGACAGACATGGATATTGTCACACTTATAGGAGAACTATGCCTTGGAACGCGGTGTATAAAGATGGTGCTAGGCCATCACGGTCAACACCCCAGCCATTGACTATTGTTCAGATCACCCAACTGGTTCGTACGGAGCTAAAGGATGAGTTGAGGGAGGAGCTGAAGGGGGAGATGCGAGCGGAGTTCTCTACACATTTACATCAAATGAGAGCTGAGATGGTGGTCTTTGTGTCACAAGGGGCAAGTGTGGATCCCAACAGACAGGTTCGATATAAATTAAATTGTTTGATAGTTAAATTTTCACACAACATATATATACATATATATAATAAAATTTGAATATGATTAACACATTATGTATGCACTGTCATAGGTTCTTGATGCATCGAGTGGCCAACGGATATTTAGGGAATCTGTAGGAGATGAGACTCCATATACACCACCGCCGGAAGATCATGTATAAAATGTATCTTTGCATTCTAAGCTAAGAATAAACATACATCAACTGTACACAACCCAAAATGATAGAGGCTAATTCCATAACTAGAAAGAAAGATAAAGGATTTTCCATTGTTAGCACGAAACATAACACACACGACTGCCTAGGCATGAGAGACTTGTGGGAGAAGACGGGACTCGAATCAGGTTCCCTTTTTGAGAATTAGAGCCAGATTTTGGTCGAGGCAAACTAGTTCTTTAAAAAACTTAAAATTCGAGGTGTTAACACCCAAAATCACCAAACGGCGTCGGATTGTCACGAAACTTGATGCACACAACCTCCTAGGCACGAGAGACTTGTGGGAGAAGACACGACTCGAATCGGGTTCCCGATTTAGGAGTTAGAGTTGGATTTCGGTCAAGGCAAATTAGTTCTTTAAAAAACTTAGAATTCGAGGTGTTAACACCGCAAAATCACCAAACGGCATCGGATTCACACGAAACTTGGCACACACGACCGCCTAGGCACGAGAGACTTGTGGGAGAAGATAGGACTAGAATCAGGTTACCGGTTTGGGAGTTGGAGCCAGATTTTTGTCTAGGCAAACTAGTTCTTCAAAAAACTTAGAATTCGAGGTGTTAACACCCCAAAATCACCAAACGACGTCGGATTAGCATGAAACTTGGCACACACGACCACCTAGTCAAGAGAGACTTGTGAGAGAAGACGAGACTCAAATCAGGTTTCCGGTTTGGGAGTTAGAGCCGGATTTCGGTCTAAGCAAAGTAGTTCTTTAAAAAACTTAGAATTCGAGCTATTAACGCCCCAAAATCACCAAACGACATCGGATTAGCACAAAACTTGGCACACATGACCACCTTGACATGAGAGACTTATGGGAGAAGACGAGACCCGAATTGGGTTCCCAGTTTTGGAGTTAGAGCCGAATTTCACTTTAGGCAAACTAGTTTTTTAAGAAACTTAGAATTCAAGGTGTTAACGCCCCAAAATCACCAAACGGCGTCGGATTAACACGAAACTTGGCATACATGACCACCTTGGCACAAGAGACTTGTGGGAGAAGACAGGACTCGAATCGAGTTCCCGGTTTGGGAGTTGGAGCTAGATTTCGGACTAGACAAACTAGTTTTTTAAAAAAATTAGAATTTGAGATGTTAACGCCCCAAAATCATCAAACGGTGTCAGATTAGCCCGAAACTTGGCACACACAGCCTCCATGGCACGAGAGACTTGTGAGAGAAGACGGGACTCGAATCGGGTTCCCGGTTTGGGAGTTAGAGCCGGATTTCGGTCTAGGCAAACTAGTTCTTTAAAAAACTTTGAATTCGAGGCGTTTACGCCCCGAAATCATCAAACGGCATCGAATTGGCATGAAAATTTGCACACACGACCACCTAGTCACGAGAGACTTGTGAGAGAAGACGGGACTCGAATCGGGTTCTCGGTTTGGGAGTTGGAGCCAGATTTCGGTCTAGGCAAACTAGTTCTTTAAAAACTTAGAATTCGAGGTGTTAACGCCCCAAAATCACCAAACGGCGTCGGATTAGCATGAAACTTGGCACACACGACTGTCTAGGCACGAGAGACTTGTGGGAGAATACGGGACTTGAACCGGGTTCCTAGTTTGGGAGCTGGAGCCAAATTTCGATCTAGGCAAATTAGTTCTTTAAAAAACTTAGAATTCGAGGTGTTAACGCCACAAAATCACCAAATGGTGTCAGATTAGCGTGAAACTTGGCACACACGGCCTTCTTGGCATGAGAGACTTGTGGGAGGACACGGGACTCGAATTGGGTTCCCGGTTTGGGAGTTAGAATCGGATTTTACTCTAGGCAAACTAATTTTTTAAGAAACTTAGAATTCGAGGTGTTAACGCCCCAAAATCACCAAACGGTGTCGGATTAGCACAAAACTTGGCATACACGGCCACCTTGGCACGAGAGACTTGTGGGAGAAGACAGGACTCGAATCGGATTCCCGGTTTGGAAGTTAGAGCCATATTTCACTCTAGACAAATTAGTTTCTTAAGAAACTTAGAATTCAAGGTGTTAACACCCCAAAATCACCAAACGGCGCCGGTTTAGCACGAAATTTGGCACAAATGACCGCCTTGGCACGAGAAACTTTTGGGAGAAGACAGGACTCGAATCAGGTTCCTGGTTTAGGAGTTGGAGTCGGATTTCACTCTAGGCAAATTAGTTTTTGAAGAAACTTAGAATTCGAGGTGTTAACGCCCCAAAATCACCAAACGACGTCGGTTTAGCATGAAACTTGGCACATACGACTGCCTTGGCATGAGAGACTTGTGAGAGAAGACGAGACTCGAGTCGGGTTCCCAATTTGGGAGTTAAAGCCAGATTTCACTCTAGGCAAACTAGTTTTTTAAGAAACTTAGAATTCAAGGTGTTAACGCCCCAAAATCACCAAACGGCGTCGGATTAACACAAAACGTGGCACACACGATTGCCTAGGCATGGGAGACTTGTGGGAGAAGACATGACTCAAATCGGGTTCCCAGTTTGGGAGTTAGAGCCGAATTTTGATGTAGGCAAAATTATTTACTTAATTATCTTTGTAATTGTATAGCAGTTAAATTTTTATGTTTTTTTTTGTAATTAACATATTAAAACATAATTATATTGTCATTAATTATTTTTATTTTTTTTTCCAGATATTTCCAGAGTTGGAGTTTGCTTTTTGTGGATTTCATGCCTTTGAAGAATGCCACTAATTTTTCTTTTTGTATCACGGAGAATGATGAGGAAAACTTTTAATTTTGGTTATGTTATTTTGAATTATGAACAACATTATGTATTTAAACATTATATTTGTATTATGGAACATTATGTAGTGGCATAATTTTATTGATGTGTAGTAATGAATGCAAGAATATTTTTATTATGGAGAAATTGTTATTTCTATACAGGAATTTTTATATTATTATTCAATTATTGGTTTCTTTTTCAATTGTTTTTCATTTAATACAGGTAATTTTAATATTTTTAATAATTTTTTTACCGTTTTTTTTTTTTTTTTTTTTTTTGCGACGGCACCACCCCGTTGCAAAAAAATGTAATTTTATTTTTTTTTAATAATTTTTTTTGCGACGACACCAAACCGTCGCAAATAACAGGTAACTTTTTTTTTTTATTTTCAATAATTATTACATGGTTTTTTTTTTTTGCGACAGTACCACACTGTCGCAAAAAATCAAAACATTTTTTTGGTGACATATTCAATGTCGTTGCAAAAAAAAATTACGACAGAAATTTTTATCGTCTCAAATAAAACTTTTAGCGATTGTAAAACAGTATCGTCAGAAAATGTCTCTATTTTTTACACACTATAGGCGACAGTAAAATGCTGTCGCAAAAAGCAACATTTGCCATCGCAAAAAAAAGGCGACGACATCATGCCGTCGCTAAAAACGTTTTTGCAACGCCCTCTATCGTGACCCCCCGTTTGCCGTTGCTAAAAGTTTTTTGAGACGGCATGATGAGTATTTGCGGCGGCATTTTGTCGTCGCAAAAAACTGAAATCTTTTCTAGTGTATCTTATATATTATATTATAACATAACCAAAAAAAAAAAACTAAAAATCAAATATGCAAACAGATAAAATTAATAAATTTGATTTTTATTTATTCAGCCAAATTCTAGGCAACAATGGTTTGGCAAAACAAGCAACCAACCTATTCCAAACACACCACCTCAACCCGGTAACCAAAATAAAGGGAAGCCTAGGGAAACAAGTTATGAACAACCATTCAAACCATACCAACCCGAGTCCAAAACACCACAAAAGATGGGTCAAAAATGGGGATCGCTATAACCTCTTCCCCTTAAAGAATTTCGTCCCCAAAACTACAATTTATGTTCAAAATCAACATTATACCACTCATAAAAATGCTATCCTTATAAGTTCATCACCATGACCCACCCTCCGGTCATCCATTCTCATCGACTTGATACACAAGTCCCAATGAAAAATGAAATTTACAATTTCCCAAAACATTTACCATGTTTAAGTCAAGTCCGAGTTTTCAAAAATTTTACACAACATATACAATGATTCCAAAAGCGATACAACACCCATAATATTTCATATTCTCAAAACATATGCAATGTTTATATTGAATCCATGTTTTTTCCAAAACAACTATAACATGTACAATGTTCTTATAAGTTAAAACATATACAATGCTTATACTTTTCATTAACATAACCAAATTCTCGATACATATTCATGCATCAACAAACAAGTTCGGATATTTTTCTCAGACTCCCAATTCACATTCCCAAGTCACTTCCTCGACCCCGTGATGTTTCCACAATACCTTTACCAAGGGAATTGTCTTGCCTCGCAATACTTGGTCCCGTCTATCCAAGACTCTCACCGGTCTCTCCTTATACGAGGCATCCTCATCTACCTCTAAGTCGGTCCAATCCAACGCGTGCAATGGATCTGGGTCATACTTCTAAAGCATACTAATATGAAACACGTCATGAACCCTGAAAAATTATGGCGGTAATGCCAAACGATAAGCAACGTCCCCAATCAGCTCAAGGATTTCAAAAGGGCCAATAAATCGAGAGGACAACTTCCCACTCTTCCCAAATCTTATCAAACCTCGTCTAAGTGATATTTTCAAAAAGACATGATTTTGCACCTCAAAAGACAAAGGTCTCCTCCTACGGTTGGCATAACTTTTCTGGCGACTTTGAGCCATAGTTAACCTCTTACGGATAAGTGCCACTTTCTCCGTTGTTTCTCGCACCAAGTCTAAGCCCAATAAAGGTGCATCACCCACCTCGGCTCAACACATAGGGGATCTACACGGTCGACCATACGAGGCCTCAAATGGTGCCCTGTCAATACTCGATTGGAAACTATTGTTATAGCAAACTCCACTAAGGGCAAGTGCCTCTGCCACGAACCCTTAAAGTCAAGGACACAGCCTCGAAGCATATCCTCAAGTTTTTGAATAGTATGCTCGGACTACCCGTCAGTCTGAGGATGATACGCAGTATTAAAGGTCAGTCTAGTGCCCAAGGCACTCTACAAACTTTGCCACAACCGAGTAGTGAAACACAGATCTTTATCTGAAAAAATCATCACAGGGACTCCGTGCAACCTCACTATGTCCCTAATGTAAAGGTCGGCAAAATAATCTACCAAGTCACTTACGTGCATAGGAATAAAATGTGTTAGTGAGCCGGTCAACAACCACCCAAATGACATCACTACTCCGTTTGAGTCTTCAGAAGGCCCACAACAAAATCCATCGTGACATGTTCCTACTTCCACTCAGCTATAGATAAGGGTTGCAACAAACTTGCTGGCCTCTAATGCTCGGTCTTCACTTGTTGACAAGTAAGGCATTTCAATACAAACACAGTTACATCCTTTTTCATACCTCTCCACCAAAACTGGCGACTAAGATCATGATACATCTTTGTGCCTCCAGGATGCACCGCAAGGTGCGAATGGTGAAACTATTAGAGTACTTCCTCTCGGCAAGCCTCTAGCACAAACAAATGGTCACGGTATCTCACAATTTGGTCGGGATACATAGTCAAACCTCTTTCTACCTTCCCATTATAAATCTGCTCTTAGAAGAATTCTATCTCAAGGTCACCCCTCTGCGCTTCTAATACTCGGTTCACGAGTGTAGGATGTGCAACTACTGAAAACAAAGCTGCAAACTCAACAGACTCGTCCAGTTGCAAGTCAAACTCACTAAGAGTACCCAACATTTCCCATTCTCGGATGGCGATAGAAGTTGCACTGCTAACTAACTTCCTACTCAAAGCATCGACCACAACGTTGGCCTTCCACGGATGATAATGTAACTCGAAATCATAATTCTCTATGAATTCCATCCACCTTCTTTGTCTCAAATTTAAGTCTTTCTGTGTAAACAGATACTTCAGACTCTTTTGATCAGAAAACACCTCAAATTTCTCACCATACAGATACTGCCTCCAATTTTTCAAGGCAAATATCACTGCTGCTAATTCTAAGTCATGGGTAAAATAATTCCTCTCATGTATTTTTCACTACCGTGAGCCATAGGCTACCACTTTACCCTTTTGCATCAATATATAACCCAAACCTTCCCGTAAAACATCACAATATACGGCATAATTCAGACCCCTCTCCGGTATAATCAATACTAGAGCAGTGGTGAGTCTAATTTTACGCTCTTGTAACGACTTTTCACAAGTCTCACTCCACACAAATTTGATTTCTTTCCTCATTAACTTAGTCAAAGATGAAGTTAGTTTAGAGAAATCCTTCACAAATCGATGGTAATACCCAGCCAATCCCAAGAAACTACGAATCTCGAAAGCATTCTTAGGTTGTGCCCAATCTTGCACTGCCTCTATCTTGGATGAATCTACAAGCACTCCTCCTACGGTCGGCATAACTCTTTTGGCGACTAAAGATAAGAAAATCTATCATATCCCTCTATTGTGTATGAAATTTATGGTTTCCACTGGTGAAAATCCAATCACCTCAATTTAAGATGAGAAAAAATTCCCCATTGGTATCAAATGGTTATCTATTAAGCGGGGAAAATCCTATTTAAAAAAATAGAAAGATTAGACTCTCACTCTTGCAAGAACGGACTAACAGGGTCAGCTACCCAGCTAACCTTCCTAATTAAATACCGTTACTGTCTAGGTAGATCTCGTTGTGAAAGACCTATTACTGGATAATTCATGGGTAGAGCCAAAGAGTGTGAACTGTACAAGTTACCAATAAGGTTGATTAAATGAAGTAAGAGGCTCCGGTGTATACTCTGGGCTGTAACAAGCCTCTTACAGATAAGCTCAACTTTTTCCATTGTTTCCCATACCAACTCCGGGCCCAACAAAGATGCATCACCCACTTTGGCCCAACACACTGAAGACCTACACGGTCGGCCATACAAGGCCTCAAATGGTACCATGCTAATGCTCGGTTGGAAACTGTTGTTATAGGCAAACTCCACTAAGGGCAAGTGCCTCTCCCACAACCCACTAAAGTCAAGGACACAGCCTCGAAGCATATCCTCAAGGATCTGAATGGTACGCTCGAACTGCCTATCAGTCTGAGGATGATAAGCCGTGCTAAAGGTCAATCTAGTGCCCAAGGCACTCTACAAACTCTGCCACAACCTAGCAGTGAAATGCGGATCTCTATCTGAGATGATCGATACTGGGACCCCGTGCAACCTCACTATGTCCTGAATATACAAGTCGGCAAGATGATCTACCGAATCTCTCACGCGCATAAGAATAAAGTGCGCCGACTTAGTCAACCGGTCTACGACCACCCAAATAGCATCACTACCCCGTTGAGTCCTCGGAAGACCTATAACGAAGTCCATCGTGACATGCTCCCATTTCTACTCGGCTATAGGCAAGGGTTGTAACAAACCCGCTAGCCTCTGATGCTCGGCCTTCACTTGCTGACAAGGCACTTAGATACAAAAACTGCCACATCTTTCTTCATACCCCGCCACCAAAACTGGCGACCCAAATCACGATACATCTTAGTGCCTCCCGGATGCACTGCAAGACGTGAATGGTGAAACTCTCGGAGTACTTCCTCTCGACAATACTCTGGTACAAACAAGCGGTCTCGGTACCTCACACTCAGGTTGGGATACACAGTCAAATCCTTCTCAACCTTCCCACTGGAGATCTTCTCCCCGAGGGATTCTATCTCAAGGTCACTCCCCTTTGCCTCTAGCACCCGACTCACAAGTGTAGGCTGCGCAACTACAGAAAACAAGGCTGTAGACTCAACAGATTCGCCCAGAAGCAAATCAAACTCGCCAATTGCACCCAACATTTCCCACTCTCGGATGGCTATAAAAGCTACATCACTAATGGATTTCCTACTAAGGGCATCGGCCACAACATTGACCTTGCCCGGATGGTAATGCATCTCGAAGTCGTAATCCTCAATAAACTCCATCCACCTTCTCTGCTTCGAGTTTAAATCTTTCTGTATAAACAGATATTTCAAATTCCTATGATCTAAGAAAACCTTGAACCTCTCACCATAAAGATAGTGCCTCCAAATCTTCAAGGCAAAAATCACAACTGTTAACTCTAGGTCATGTGTAGGGTAATTCCTCTCGTGTGTTTTCAACTGCTGCGAGCCATAGGCTACCACTTTCCCCTCTTGCATCAACACACAACCCAAACCCTCTCATGAAGCATCATAATAAACCGCATAATCCAAACCTCTCTCCGAAATAATCAAAATTGGAGTGGTGGTAAGTCTAACTTTAAGTTCTTGGAACAACCTTTCACAAGTCTCACTCCACACAAACTTGACCCCTTTTCGCGTCAATCTAGTCAACGGCGAAGCTAGCCTGGAAAAATCTTTCACAAACTGAAGGTAATAACCGGCCAATCCCAGAAAACTGCAGATCTCAAAAACACTCTTAGGCTGTGACCAATCTTGCACTGCCTCTATCTTGGACGTATCAACAGACACTCCTTCCTCAGAGACTACATAGCCTAAGAACTTAACCTCTCTTAGCCAGAATTCACAGTCCCCAAACTTAGCATACAGCTTATGGGCTCTAAGCAACTCAAGCACCACTCTCAAGTGTTCCTCGTGCTCCTCCTCAGAAGGTGAATAAATCAGAATGTCGTCCACAAAGACGACCACAAAGCGATCTAAGAATTCCTAGAAGATCCGGTTCATCAAATCCATAAACACTGCCGGTGCATAGATGAGCCCAAAAGGCATCACCAGAGACTCATAATGGCCATACCGCGTACGGAATGCCGTCTTCGGGATATCCTCCTCCCTGACCGTCAACTGATGGTAATCCAACCTCAAGTCTATCTTGGAGAAACAACGGGACCCTTTCAACTGGTCAAACAAATCATCTATACGGGGCATAGGGTACTTGTTCTTAACCGTAGCCCGATTCAACTTGCGGTAACCAATATAATGTCTTAAAGCCCCATCTTTCTTTTTAGCAAAGAGGGCCGATGCTCCCCACGGTGAAGTACTAGGGCAGATAAAGCCCTTATCTAGCAATTTCTGGAGCTGAATCTTCAACTCCCTTAACTCGGCTGGGGCAAAATGGTACGGTGCGAGTACGGTGCCATAGAAATCGGTGCCGTGCTAGGCATTAGGTCAATAGAGAACTCGATCACACGATGAGGTGGTAGACTAACAAGATCCTCGGGAAAGACATCTGAATACTCACAAACCACTCTTGGCAATACAACCTGGGTCTCATCACACTCACTACTCATACAGCTAGGGACAAGACAACTTAGCTCACTCCGCCCTCGCGGATCATACACTGGTGGCAAAACTCTACCAACCCGATCTCCCAAGAACTAAAAACAATCCCCACTCAAGGTACATACAGTGACCCTCTGGCGGTAGCAATCAATAACAGCCTGGTATGACGATAACTAGTCCATACCCAAAATCACATCAAAACCCGACATAGCCATAACTACAAAAGAAAATGGAAGCTGGTGGTCGGCGACCTTAATATCACACCCTCTACATCCTTGCTTCAAAATCAATTCACCCCCAGCAGGTGATACAACACAAATAGGAGATGCTAACTGCGCCAACTCCAACCCCAAAACAGATGCAAATGTAGCAGATATAGAGGAATGAGATGCACCTGTATCAATCAACACATTAGCAGCCGAGTTGAAAAACAAAAAGGTACCTCTCACAACAGATGGAGCCGGTACAAGATCCTACACGGTAACAGCATACACAAGCTCGGAAGGTCTCTGATCTACCTGCTCACCTCTCGGAGCATAAGGCTGTTGCATAGACTGCGCTGAAGAGGCTCCCTGACTGGCCCTCGAGACCTGAACTGACTGAGCTGGCTGATAACTCTGCCTCGACCCAGATACACCAGATGTGCCACTCAACTGCGGGCAAAACCACTTTAGGTGCCCCGCATGACCACACTGGTAACAAGAGAGCGGCTGGCCTATGCACTGACTCTGGCTCTGAGGACGAGCCGAAGATGAAGCTGCTCTCTATCATCCTCCCCTTTGCGGGCAAGCTGGAAACTTGTGGCCCAATTGACCACCCTTGTAACAAGTAAAGTCTCCTTGACTGCCTCTCTCAAAACCTGAACTCAGCACTGGAAAGGTAGATCTTGCAAATGCACCCTGGGACTGCTAAGGGTTAGAACCCCTCTGCCTCCTACCATCCCCCTAGCCATCCTGACTCCTCTTGGAGGCCCTCATCCTATCCTTCTCCGCCTGCATGATAGTCTCAACATGGGCTGCAGCCTACACAAGGCGCCCATACTCCCTCGTCACGGAACTGGCCACTCGAAACTGGAGTCCGGTCCTCAATTTCTTCTCAAACTCAAGACAGCGGCGTTTCTCAGACGCCACCAACTCCGGTGCAAACCTCGATAAACTGGTAAATGCGGACTCAAACTCGGCCACTGGTGTATTCAGCTGCTTGAGCTGACAGAACTGATCCCTCAACTTCTCCCTGACAGTGGGAGGCAAAAACTTCTCTTGGAAGGCATCAACGAAAGCCTTCCAAGTTCCACCAATACGACACCGAACAAACTTCCACCACTGACCCGCGTCCCCCTTCAGCTGGAAGGACGCCAAGGTCACCTGCAAACCTCCGTCTTCGATGCCTAGCATCTCAAACGTCTTCATCATCTGCTCAAGCCATTCATCAGCCTTAAGTGGCTCTTTAGGATCCCTCAGAAACTCATCCATATTAGACCGGAAAAACTCCCTCTTCAGAAAAGAAGGCCCTGCCTCAACCACAGGGGCTTGGACTTGATTCTCAGCTCTGAGAATGTCCACGGATTCCCTCAATGCTCCTGCCATCTTGTGGGCTAAGGCGTCCATGGCCTGCTGACCTACTGGCTCGGCCACATTGGCCTGACCAACCCCCTCTTGCTGCGCCGGAATCTCATCCGGTATAGGCATCTCCTGCCTCCTAGGCCTACCATGCCTACTACCACGTCCACTACCACGTCCTCGTCCTGACATCCTAATAAAGGTAACGAAGAACATTAGCACATTCACAAATGTGCCGAAGCTATTTCACTCGCGTCCTAATACATTGGACAATAGTAATTCACTCCACGTTAGCACATAATCACATAAGCACTTACGAATTTCATTTCTGGATAATGACAGTCACGAGGCGTTGCTAGAGTTCCGGTTAGAAACAGTATTGATCAAGTGCTTTTCCAACAGGACTCCCAGAAACCCAAGGATCCAATCAACATCCTAGAAATTAAATTCCATACCCATATAGCCACATAAACATGTTATCAAATAAATACATAACATCATACATAAGTCTCTAACAAGCGGGACGAACCCATTGTGGTACTAACACTTCCCATGTACCCAAAGTATTCAAACCCAGTATGCTCTGATACCAAGTTGTAACGCCCTCAAAATAAACCCATAAATCATACATTCATGATACAAGAAAGAGATATCATATTCCATACATCACAGTATTAGGTACAAAAGTATTACATGTTGACAACAAAAGTAAATGCCCTAGGGCTTGCAACTTTCCAAGTCAACACGTGGGTTCAACAAAAGAAGAGTTCTAACTCTTTATACAAAATAAGCCCTTGGCTTGATTTACATGTAATACAAAAGAGATAACAACAAAAAGATCTTTCAGCCTCTAGGCCTCCCAAGCTACGTCTTTGGAGGTGGCATATCACCTGCACCTGAAAATGATGTCCCATAAAGGGTGAGCCAATGCCCAGTGGAGATATACTAAACCAAATATAAGAAATAACTAAAACATTAGCATTCGATAAATGGTTAACACTTGTAAACCAATTTACATCACTTCCCAATTCCATGACAAATACATCTGTGATTTCATTCCACTTGCCTTTACTTAGCCAATTCAATTTCATAAACATGGCTCATTATCTAGCCAAACAATTTGATGAGACTACAACTCATATTAAAACACTTTTATTTTCCACCATTCGAATGAGACTACAACTCATATTAAAAACATTTCAATACTTCAACTATCCACGTTATGCAAACGTAATTAGGGTTTCAAGACTTTCACCTTGGACGCTCCGGCCAACTTAGTAATCAATGGAGTCCATCCCCTATCTCCTCCCAAACAGGTTTGAGAGTACATCCTCTATCTCCTCCCAAACAAGATACATATGCAATGTATTTAAACAGTTCATCATATACAATGATCAATCCAGGCACATATTCAATGTGTTAATTCAACCGTCATATTCAATGACTTAACCATTTGATTAGTTTCAGTTTTCCCTAATCAACATACAGTGTCTACAACAATCAAGGCTATCCTCCACCAATAGCCCAAAGCAGTTATTTCTAAACAGATAATAAATTCATCAAACAGATAAATTATCAATATTTTCATAGGTGAGTGATTATCAATCCAACTACACCATCCAATCTCTTAATTTCCCAATTTCATGATTTTTAACTCAATTTCACATTCTCATACTTTCTCAAATTAATTATATAAATTAATTAGTCACATTAAGTTAGGGCTTTTCCCCGTTTTCCCCAACTTTAGCCCTTAGGCTCATTTTCATCAATTCGACAACAATAATTCCATTTTCCCTAGTCTCACATACACATGGAGTTTAACAATTGAAAACCCCCCCTTTATATAACTTCAAAACAAACCCTAACTTTCCCAAAATTACCATAATCCACTATTTATACAAAATGACTAAAATCTATGTCAAAACTCATAAGAATGAGCAGTGTATCCCTACCTCAAATGAAGAGACTCAATAGAGGAGATGAAGAGAACTCAAGACACTCCAAACCCAATGTTTTTCGGATCAAAATGTAGCCCATACCAAGTTTCACACTTTTTACAAAGGGACTAGGGTAGACACACCCAAGAACCAAGGGTATTTGTAGAGAGAAGGTGTATTGTAGAGAGAGAGAGATAGCTGATCTAGGGTTTGAGAAGAAAAGGAAATCAAAAAGTGAGAGAGAAGACTACTGCTGCGATCTGATATAATCGAGGCTCGCTCGAGCGAAGGAGTGGTTGCTCGAGCGACCAGACACAAAGAAACCTCGCTCGAGTGCAGAAAGCCTCGCTCGAGCCAACAACACGAAGCTTCAGGTCTGTAACCCAGAAGCACGCTCGAGCAAAGGAAAGCTCGCTCGAGCGAAGAAACCCAAAAAATAGTCCTCCCTCGCTCGAGCGAAGGAAAGCTCGCTCGAGCCATGAAACACAACCTTCAGGTCCAAAATTAGACGCAGACGCACACTCGAGCGCGAGAATGCTTGTTCTAGCCAACATGCACACCACTCAAATCTGCCTCGAGCGAAGAAACCCTGGCTCGAGCGAAGAAACTAAAACATAGAGCTCGCTCGAGCGACAAAAGCCTCGCTCGAGCGAAGACACCAGAAACTGGGCAACAACCATTTGTTTCAAAGCACACCGAACTTGTTACAAACCTGCCCAACACATCCTAAAACTCAAATACAAAGAATTAAAGGACGGAGACGCAACATATACAACAACAGACATCCACGGAACCGAGTCCGGAATACAATAACCAATGGAGGGAAAACCGAGATCGCTATATATAATATCATAATATATAGCGATAATCTCTAAATATAATTTCTATTTTTTTTATGTGATTAAAATAGTCCATCTTAAATAGTATATTGAAGGGTTAGATGGCTTCTTTTATCTCTAAAAAATCCAATCTATTTTTTTTTTTTTTACTTTTTGATTTTTTAAATTGAAACATCAATTGTTTATGTCCATAAAATAAAACTAATAAACACATATCCAAAAGTTACACATTTTTTATTTTTCTTTTTTTAATATGTAGGATATTTACAAATGAAAAATGTTTGACACCTCAAATTTTTTTCCATAATCCGACTTATAATGGTGTAGTCATAAGTGTCAATTTTTATATAAATATGAGAAGAGAATTAATTAAATTATACATTTCAATCAATCACATACTCAAACTTTGACTATTTCCAGATGTTATTTTACTATAATTCAAATTAAGAGAATCTTCAACCCTTAATATATTTTTTTTATCAAATTATAATTTGATAAAAATTTAAAAAGATGAAACATGAAAAATTATTGTTTTTTCCACCAAATTGGTGAAAACAAAAAAAAAAAAAAAATTGGGATAAGAATAAAAGTTCTTTTAAAAATTGATAAAAATTTAATGAAAAAGTTAATCTAAATTTTTATTCAAATTTAAAATTAAATTAGACAAAAAAAATGATGAAAGTTTGAAAATATTTTGAAACCTTCTTATTCTGAGAGATTATAAATGTGTGTGTGTATTATATTCATATTGTATTTTTAATTATGAAATTGAAATCAAAAGAAATGTAACTTAAATTATTGGATTAATAATAGAAATATCATATTAATTATTGTTAAATATCATTTCACTTCACATTTAATAATAAAATTGTATATTTGTCTTAATTATAACTTTTAAATTTTTATATTTTCATAACAAGAAGAGATATGTCACAACTCATTTAATCTCATTTAATCCAGTTCAACTTTTTGTAATACAAATTATAAAATTGCACTAAATACATATATATATATATATATATATATATATATTTTGTGAGAACCTAAATTTTTAGACAACTAATTAGTTTGATTAATAATAATATTAAGTTAGTTAATAGTGATTATTAAATTATCGAATTATAATGTTAATAGCATCATGATTAATACCAATATTAGATTCCTTTAAATAAAATTATTTATCCTCCTATGAAAAAATAAAATAAATAAATAAATAAATAAAATTATGTAGCTAATGCAGTTGTGAAAACTAAATGGATTAAATTAATAGTAAATAAGCAAGTTAGAGTTTAGTAAGAAGAAAACCATCCAATTAATAATAATAATAATAATAATAATAATAATAATAATAATAATAATAATAATAAAAGGTTATATATATATAATATTGTATTGGCGTCAATTTCAATTCAATTCAAAAAAAAAAAAAAAGGGTCCAATTGCAAGAAAGGTGGCTGACTGCCACTTTTGAGGCATGCTTGTTTTCCCAATTTCACACTCAATATCCCTAGAGAAGTAAGCATGGCATAGGATGGCAATTCCAAGCAAATAGAAATTTTTTTTTTGGCTAAAGAAAGGAAATAATAAAATAAAACAAAAAGTTTCTCTCATATTCCCTACATAAGGAACCTCACCATCAGCCATAATACATACACACGGTTGTGAAAGAAAAGAAAGAATGCAGAGAAAGATGGAGAGAAAGCAAGAGGGAAATGAGAGAAGAGAGGGGAAGAAAGGCTCAACACTTGGGATATTTTTTTTACTTCATTGAGGTAAGAATACTCAATCTCAATCCTCCCTTAGATATTTTTTCTTTAACTGAATCTATATATTAAAAATATGCAAAAGTGTGCATTGTTAATACACACATAGAAAGAATAACTCGATGCATGTTTATATTTTGATAGAATGGCAATCTTATGATTATATGATTTCTATTCTTCTTGCAAACATGGATTAGATGGTTTAGCTACTGATTTTATCTTCTTATGTGCTTAAATATTCTCTATTGTTTGAAATAATTTTGCATGGGGGTAAAATAAGATAGGGTTGGTTCGTTTTTACTCAAAACTTATATTTTCTTCACTGTTTCAGATTTTATCGGAGGAAAAATGCTTTAATAAATTGAAAATAACTTGTGTCAAAAATCTCTAGGTACTGGGAGTATATATAGGTGTTCTATACACGTGTAAATTTTTATAAAATCATTGGACACCATTTTCTTACTGAAATAAATATTTGTCCTAAGTGTTGTTCATAACACAGCAGAAACAGTGACTTCAAACCGGTCCCATTTTCTTTGAAAATGGTGTTTTTCTACACGACCACTTGGGATAGTTAGATATAAGAGTTATCTTTCATTTTTCGTTGATTTCACAAAAAAACGGATAAGTCTAAAAGGAGAAATTGTAGTTTTACTAAAATGCAACAGAATCTGTCCAGTTTTCTTAGAAAAAAATTATTTGACCATCTTACATTGGTTTTTAGTCTTCAAACTCTTCTGGAAAAATGTTCTAAACTCGAATATCTAGCAATCTATTTTGAATATACCTCTTTTTGACACCGTTTGTGGCCCCTTTTTATTTTTCAAACACAGATTACCTGTGCTGGAAGTTATGTAACTCACTGTCCCAGAAAAACCAGTTTTCTTCCAAATTTCATTTCTCCATTTTAAAATCGTTTTTAGCCCTAGTATTCTCTTGAAATATTTTCCTAACTTGATGAACTAGCACCAGTTAAAATATTGTAATGGTTGAACTTCATTTGCTATGGGTTACATATTTTTTTGTCTGACCATACAGTGCTGAAAGAAGAAGTGTGTGAATTCCTAAGAAACTTTGTGATGAGTCCTAAGACATTCTATCACATTTATTTTGGTTGCCATATATGATTGTGTTGTGCTATATAAACCTTATTTCACTTTGGTTCTCAAACTGAAACTCACACATGCATAAAAATGTGAATTCAACGAAGTAAAGAAACACAAAATTGAACCGATGATACATATAAAATTTAAGAGTGATGGGGTGAGCCCGGTTTAGAATCTTGCGCAAGTGAGTTGCGAACCCTAACATGGCACGGGAAGGTATTTCGACTCTTATCGGTGTAGGCGATATAAGGTTGGTGGTGCGGGTGTCACAACATAGACCGTTCCCTTAGGGCAGACCGTGATGTCACGACTCAGGTACGTAACCCTAGTGTGTAGGCATCATTGGTAGTTACAACAAGTAATATTTGAATATTTGACCAAGGGGGAGTCAAAATTGCCCGTGGCCATTGCTTAGCGAGTTACTTAAATTTATCTGATAAACTAAATCTATGTGAATTTAAAAAGAAAAGTGTGCATTTTCCTTATGATGAATCACTATTTCCGTTTGCCATTTTATTTATTTATTTATTTATCTATTGTTATTATTTTAACTATTGGCATTCCTGTTATGCTTATTAAACGCTACATGTTATTCTGTTACTACGCATTATTCATTAATTGTGAGTATTATTATCGGGGTGGGTATTTTCGGGTTGTAGTATATTATTGAGCTCGTCGCTCATTGGCATTCTCGTTGCCCTGGCATTTTATGCCAGATACCGAAGAAAACGAAGGAAACACCGAGGCCTTGCAAGATGACATTCAGCCTTGGTTAGCTTGAAGGGTCCCCAAATTCCACGAACCATTCCTATGTTTCCTAGTTTTCTCTAGTTTTCTTTCATAGTTGTTTTATTTTCTTTTTGTGTACTGAGACTAAGTTTTAAGTTTTATTAGAATTGTAATTTGAAAACTTTAAATTTTGGGTTGTTAATTAATGGATGTTAGTGATGTTTGGTGGCAACATTGATTTTAAGTTCTAAATCTTATTATGATGTCCTTAAAATTTGGGGCATCACATATTTTAATTTTTTTAAACTAATAATTTAAAAAGTTATAAACATAAAAGTTAATTTATAAATTTCATATATATCACAAAAAAAATATTAAATTACTTTAAGATAATTATAATGATTTTTTTTTAATTTATAAAATCATGTGCATAGCACGAGTTACTACTAGTATATTATATAAGGAAAATGGAGTTTTTAGCCCACATGCCTTGTGGGAGTTCTAATATCCCAATCTTAATTTTCTAAATTTTTGATTTAAAAAAAAAAATCTCAGCATTTATTAACTTCTCCTAACCCACAAGCCTTTTTGACTTCTCCCATACTTACTCTTACACCTTTTTCAACTTCTCCCATACACTATTGTTAATGATTGGATTGTTAAATTATTTTTATAAAAAATATTTAAAAAAATAATTTGTGTAACGCCCTCAAAATATTATATAAGTCAACCATTCATAAGATCTACAGACATGATAGAAATGTTATATTTTCATTCATCAGAGTTAATATTACAAAAGATATTACATGCATTATACTTTCATAAATGTTCATCCCGAAAGCATGTAACTCTAAATGTTAACAACAGAATAAGTGGCATACGGGCTTACATCTTTCCAAGACTTCGCTTGGTTACAACAAAACAAGAGTCCTAGCTCGACACATATAAACCCCTCGGCTTAAATAAACATTCAAACCAAAAACAAAATCACAAAAGTGGAGCCATCAGCCCCTAAGCCTCCCAAGCTATGTCCTTGGAGATGGCATGTCACCTGTACTTGAAAATGGTTTCCCAAGTAGGGTGAGTCAAAGCCCAGTAGAGATATGCTAAACAATAAATGAGAATTAACTAAAATATGAGCATTAGATAAATGTGCAACATTCTTAACCAATACATATTCTTTTCAAGGTCATTCAATATAGATAACCAATATCTCAATTCATTTCCATCCTTCCATTTCAGGTAAATCAATTAACCCAAGTTCATTATTATCATGCAACCAATATGAGACTACAACTCAATGGTCCACAATTCAATACATTCATCAAATCCAACACTTCTATTTCTTGTCATCTTACAGAACAACGTTCGAGGGAACGGGGCACCCATAAATATATAAGATTTCGGGACTTTCACCCTGGACACTCTGGCCAACTTAATTATCAATGGAGTCCATCCCCTATCTCCTCCCAAACAATGATATATATACAATGTATTTAACACATTGTCATATACAATCACTAATCAAATCACATATTCAATGGTTTAATCAAATTGTCATATTCAATGACATAATTCAATTGATTAGTTTCAACTTAGCTAATCCACATGCAATTTCTACAACAATCATAGCTATCCTCTACCGATAGCCTAAAACAGATATTTCTAAATAGATATACAATCTATCAAACAAATAATTTATCAAATTTTCATAGGTGAGTGATTTAACAAATCCAACTACACCATTCAATCATACACCCTTCCAATTTCATATTTCCCTACCTCAAGCTTAGATAAGAGAGAAAAGGGAAAGCTCAAAAGTCGGTGGTGACAAAATCACGTTTTGCTTCGATCAAAATGAAGCCATTGACAAACTCTACACTTAATCTCAAAGGAGCAAGGTGAAAAGATCACTCTAGGTGAGTAGATCTAAAGATTTAAGTGAAAAAGTTTGAGTTTTAGAGAGAGAAGAGAGAAATCATGGTTTAAGAGGAAAAAGGGAAGGAAACTCATGAGAGAAAAATAGTTTGGGCCTATTTATAGTAGTAAGGAATAGTCCTAAGGTCAAATAAAATAATAGACCCAAAAACCCACTTAGATTGGGCCCATTTGAACCTCAAAAATTTGGAAAAAAAAAACACGCAGGGTTCGACCCATCGGGTATGGGGGTCGACCCTTTAGGTAGAAAAGACAATCTGCACAAGTAAGGGGGGTTGACCCTTAGACAGGAGGGGGTTGACCCTATTTTCCAGCAACTAACACACAGACAGAAGAGGGTCGACCCTCCCCAATCTGGTGTCTACCCTATTTTCCAGCAACACTTCCAGAAACTTCACCAACAGGTAAGGGTCAACCCTTATGAAGGCTAGTGTCGACCCTAGAATAAAATTTCTAAGTCTCCAAGGAACTTTTGACAAGAATAAGTGCGAACAACCAAACCCAACAAGTTTAAATCGGGTTGTATTCCTCCAAAACCAACCAATAACAACACCAAAGATTTCCAAAATAAAAATAAAGGATTTGGATACACCTTCCCATAAGCTTTGAAGGATACACGTGCTACAATTTGTATATTAGAAAAATATCTAAAACAAATATAAATCTATATATCTATCTATATATTATATAAGGAAAATGGGATTTTTAACCCACAAGCCTTGTGGGAGCTCCAATATCCCAATCTTAAATTTCTAAATTGTTTATTTTTTTAAAAAAAATCTCGGTATTTATTACTTCTCTCAACCCACAAGCCTTTTTGACTTCTCTCATACCTACTTCTACACCCTTTTCAGCTTCTTCCATACATTGTGGTTAGTGATGAGATTGTTAAATTATTTTTATAAAAAAATCTTTAAAAAAATAATTTGTATATTAAAAAAATATCTAAAACAAATATAAATTCTTATTAAATCTATCTATCTATCTATCTATCTATCTATCTATATCTATATATTATATAAGTAAAATGGGTTTCTAACCACAAGTCTTATTGGAGCTTCAATATCTCAAATTAAAATTTTTAATTTTTTGATTTTAAATAATTAAAAAAATCCTTTATAGCTCCCATTCAAGCAAAAAAATAAATAATAATTAATTGATTAATTAATTAATTAATATCTCTTGATATATAACTTTCAAATGGAAAAGTGTATCAAATATATAAAATAAAAAATAGAAAGTATGCCAATTCATTTCAAAATTCAAATTTGAGGGGCACTAAATATGGAAAACATTCTATTAATTTAAATTTAAAATTATGATGATTTATCCCATAATATATAAGTTTTAAATAATGATATATTCCATGATTTATCTATATATCTATATATTATTATAGTTGCAAAATATTGTTATTTCGTTAAGGTTGAAAGTTGTAATTCTTTTTTCTCATTTTTTTTTTATTTCGTTTAATTTTTTGTCAATACATGTTACAATATGATTGGTTTATAAATTAATTTTATATTCTTAAAAGAAAATTTCAAATTTGGATTCTTACTTAAATTATGTTACTATAATTGGAATGAGATCAATATTCATTCCTTAAATTTTGCATCCTTTGTTAAGTTATAAAATAAAATTTCAAATTTAAATTCTTCTTCAAAATATATTATTACAAATAGAATGAGACCAATATTCACATGTGTCATAATAATGTATCATAATATTAATAGTATAAATATAATTTGTTTTAAATACATGTGTTCAAATTATTAATCGCTATTAATTTTTTTTTTCTTTTTTTTGTTTTAAATTTTATAAAAAAAAGTTTATATACTTTTAAACTATAAGGACTTGAACAATAATATTTTTTAATATAATTTTTTTTTTTAACAAAAGAACAAAACATAATTTTTTTAGGACTTACCAAACATGGTGGATTTTATTAGATTTTTTTTTTAATTTCAATTGTCAATTAAAGAAATTAAAATAAAAAATAAAGATATCTTTGGCTCAAATTGTTAAAAAGTTAGTTTTACTAAAATAAATTAGAAAGAAACATTGATTATTTATTTTTTTATTAAAAGTAATAGTTCGTTAAACTTTTTTATTTAAAAAAAAAAGAAAAAAGAAGAGGGTTATAGGTGATAATTTATTATTCATCTAGAATTATTTTCCGATTAAATGAAAATACCATATTTAAATTTTGAATTTCTTACTTTTTTTTATTCAAATACTTTTACTTTTTAAGAATTTTTTTTATTCTATTTAATAGTTTATTGTAATTTTTAAATTAAAAATAATTTCAAAAAAAATCAAATTTAAATTATTTATGCCATTATAAAAAGTAATTTTTTTTAATATCAACTTAGTGGTAGTTTGGGAAGTGCCAAATAAATATACTTTTTTACTTTTTACAAAAGTACGTAAAGAAAAATAGAGATCTAATGTGACCCCAAAAAGATAATTAAGTATATTTTTTACTTTTTACGAAAAAATGTGTAAAAAAGTAGAGATGTGATGTGACCCAAAAAAGACAAAGATTAAAAAAAAAAACGAAAAAAGGTGAGCTAATATGGCACTTCCCAAACAACCCTTTATTTGATGACTCTGCAGGCACCCCATTTTTAAAGGCCCTTAAGACTTGGGTGCCACTAATTTGATCACTCAATGATGAATGTGTACACTTTTCAAATGCTTCATTTCCTCAGCAGGAAACCTCAGTTTTGAACCTACAAACCTTGTGTCTTGTTTGGGAGCAAAACAGTAGTTTTTCAAGCCTGACTATCTGGGTGGTTACAGACCCACTAGTGACTCCAGCCGCCCACTACTAGTGGCCGGTCACCTCTTTTAGTGGCCTGCAAACCCACTTGTGACTCTTACCGCCCACTAGTGTGGTCTGCCGCCCACTATTAGTGGCCTGCCAGTCACTTGTGTAAAATTTCAAATCTTTTTGCCAACTATCTCCATAGGTGCATGCAAGATACCAGCTATGATTGTATAGATATTTTTGAGGTGGTCTCATATATTTCTATATACCCCTCTTGTTTTTTTAGGGTTAGAAAATTTTGGAGAGCAAAGGTTTTGGAAAATATTTCTCTCTCTACATTTCGTTCTCTCTCTTTCAACTTCTATACCCTTTTCCTAGACATTCTAAACCAAACCTTGAGAGATCTTTGCTGAGGTGCTTAAGCTTGCATTTTAGCACTTGAGAGTGTGAAATTAGTGATTTGGGAATTCTAGGGATCATTCCTCTTCAAGAGGTACACATTCTAGTTCTTTTGTACCATCTCTTTTTCATATTTTCTTACTATTTTTAAGTTGTTTATCACCTGTATTTTTGGGCTGAAACTTGTGGTTTAAAGCCATTAAAGGTAGAGGGGTGGATCACCCTTCTTTGAACCTTGTTTCATAGGCTTTTACCCTTGTGTTTACCACCTTTTTATCAAATTTTTCTGAGCTTTTTACCACTAATTTTTAGAGGTTTTCAGAGGTTAAAAAAGTGGTTTTTATGTCCAAAAAATAAAGGGGTTAGCCACCCTTCTTTTGGCTTGTTTACTAGCTTAAATTCTCTATGTTTTTAGTTTACTCTTTTAGCTATTTTTACTTTAATTCCAACACTGTTTTGAGCTAATTTAGGACTGTTTTTATGTGTTAGTTTCGTTTATGCTTTGTGTTGCATGCTTGTAGTGTAATGGTCCTCATAGGCTTGGTGGTTTAGGCCTTAGCCACCAACTTATTTGAGTAGATAGCATGTATTTCTTGTTTTCCATACTTGTGTTTACCTCTAAGCATCTCTGCGATCTCCCTTCTTTCTTGGCGTTTTCTTTTTGTTTTGAGAGTTGCTCTAAAAGAAGTGTTGTTTAAACTTGAAGGGTGATGTTGTGCTTAATGGTTTAATCCCTTTGGGGTTTCATTACCAACGGCATGATCTCCTTCTCATGCCTAAAACAACATTTGGTTTGGCACTTCTCTCTAATAGCGGACTTAAAGCTCATTATTGGACTTAATCGACTAATGAATGGAAGGTAATTAAAATGGAGTAATAAAATTGGGGTTAAAATGAAGCAAGGTAATAAAATGGTTTGGGTTTAATCGGACGTTAATTGAACCCATTAAGTCTTGAGTCATTTCATACTTGTTAGTGATGAAAATGGCTCAAGAGTCAATGCCAACCCCTTCCTTTGATCAATCCATGATAAGGAGGAGGTTTTGTTGGTCTTTCCTTACCATTTATTGAAATTGTATCCCTTGGTTCATAAGTTTTCACGCAATGACATTGCGGCAATTGATGGCTTGCGAATCAAGCCTACCCTTCCTTTGAGTTTATGGGGAAGGTAGTTTGGAAATACTCTTTTGATCCACTAAGGCGCTCGAGATCCTTAGCTAACAACCTGAAAAGGAATAAACACTCCGGTCGGGGTGCCGGAATTAGCACTCCGACGGACAAGTTAGTCTCTACTCTCTAGATTACTTGTATTTTAAGTGAAGCATACTAATTCTCACATACCTCTTTCTGTCTGATGTTCCTCTATTTATATCTTTTCTTTCTTGGGCCTCGGGGCTGGGCCCACTTTCGATTCGCCGTATAACTATTTACTCAGCTCCTTTTGCTGCAAACTGCTTTCCACTCGGTCCTTTACTTAACCGGATGAATGTGTAAGACGGGGCCGAATGCGATGTATATATTTCGACTTTCCAGGTCCAATTATTCGGCCTCTTTACATCTCCCAATATTTGGCCCCCACAATTGCCCCTCAAGCACTCCACTAACGACAGTTAGCTAGAGTGTTTGGTTTTGAACTCGAAAAGTTAGAGCCGAAATTCGGTGGCTAACCTCATTCCAATGCAGATGTCAGAGCACACGCATCTCGGTTATCATTTCAACTTCCTGCCCCTTCGTATGCTTCCATTTATTATGATTTAAAAGCTTGTCGTCTTTTCAAACACACATTTTTGGATGCTAGTTTTTGGACTGCCTTCCGACTCACCTCTGCAACTTCCATTCATCCTTCACTATCCTCTTCGTCTCTTGTAAGTTCTCTTCCTCTCTGCTTTGAATCCCTTTTCCTGGTTTGCCTTTAGTTTAGTACACTTCTATAGGCTAACCGAAATGGCAAAGCATCTGAAAGACCTCCTCTCCGCAGACCGAATCTCTGGCTTTCGACGCCATTTTTCTATCCCTGATGACGTCCGTCTGTCGCTTGTGATAGACGGTACCCTCGATATGGAGAGGGTAGATGAAAGCACAATCGTCTTCCCTCTCTTATCAATTGCTGAGGGCGGAATCCGTTTCCCGCTTCACCCATTTCTTAGGGTTGTCCTTCGCCATTGGGGTCTAATCCCCTCCCAACCCAATGTCGACATTTTTAAGATCGTGATGGGGATTATAGAGCTAAATCGTCACCTTAGGATTAACCTCGGTATACCTGCTATTTGGCATTGTTATGCCTTGGCCAAGTCTTCTAGTCGGCATGGACGTTATTTCCTTAGGGCCAAGGACACCGACCATCAATTACTGACTATGCTTTCCAGTTCCAAGAAGCGAGTCGATGATGTTATGGTCGTTGTCTGAGGTAACTAGGAATTCGGCGAAGGCAACGATTGCCTTGATCCTATTCCTAGATAGAGGGGTGAACCAGGTGGCCGTATAGCTTCTTGCGTTTATTTCTCTTATACTTATAAAGCTTCCCTTTTGAGATCTCATGGTTTTTCTTGTGCAGGGAATGATTTGAAGAAAGTCTTGACTTCAACCGACGACGTCATTCTTTCATAAATTAAAGTTGCGCTCAAATATTTCGGATGTCTGAGTCTTTAGAAACAAGGGAGGGCAGCCCACATTCTCCTTCGGTATGAGCCGACATACATGACGTTCTCGGTAGTAGAAAACATCCCGATTCCGAGGAGTGAAGAGTTTCTTATGGCTTTTATTTTAACCAACTTCAAAAACTTGCACCAAATTGGTTTCGACGGATCCGACTCGGAGCGTGCGAAAGTCGCTGAGGTCGCTGAAGAATCAGGCGAGTCCGAGGGCGACGTAGACAAGGCTTTAAGGGTAGCCTTTGAGGAAACTGGCCTCAATTCAGCCAACCCTCCGTCCACCTCGGGCCGATGGGACGTTTACGATGACGTCTTTATTGGATTAGAAGACCTTCCTAGCGCGTACCCTGAAGACATGGCCGGGTTGTCACTTACACAACTCACCAAAAAGAAAAACACCGAACGAATGGCCGCGTGGCAGAGAGTAGAGGCCGTTCGATCCGAAGTGCCACTTGTCGCCGAAGCTCAGCCCTCCCTTCCTGTTATAGAGGAGGAAACGGCTCAAACCCGAAGTGCCGAGTATGAGGCGGTTGTACAGGCCAATCAAGAGGCTGAGCAAAGGGCAGAGAAGCATCCTGCCGAGGTCGAGGCCGGCTCAGAAGAAAATCGTGCTGAGAAACGGTCGCGTTTAGAGGAGTCGGATGTGATTGTGCCTTTTGTCATTCAACTGAAGATAAAAAACACGCCGACCTCCTCTAACGCGTCGGCTATTAAGGATCCAGCCGTCTCGTTGAGCATGGCTACATCCGTCTCATTGCCGGCTGACAAGGCGGCTTTTCAGGCGGAGCCGGATCTGCTGGCAATAGCATTAGCTGCTCAATCGACACTTTTGGTATATACATTGACCTTGTCTTTCCCTTTTATGCAAATATTGTGTTGGTTTTAATTTTTTGTTTTGTAGACGGTTGGGAGAATAGCTGAGATAGGCCGTCGCCAGCATGATACCGTCGAACGACTTGGCCGTTTACAATCGAAAGTAGAGGGCCAGAGGAGTAGGGTTGGTTTCGAAGTGGCGAGGGCGAAGATGGAAGGCGCAAGGGCTTAGGCCGAGATGGAGAGGGCTAGAAATACAGACCAGCTGAGATTGGTCACCGAGAAGAGGGTAGACGCAAGCGAAGATGAGCTCCAGTTAGCCCAAGAGGCGATTGCCAAACTGGAGGTTGAATTGGAAGAAATGAAGAAGGCGAAGGAAGCAGCCGACTCCGAGGTTTCCAAAGCGTACGAGGCCGGAAAAAGCGCTGCTCTCGTAAATTATGTGGAAGAAGTCCCCAAATTTGAAAATCGGGGATTCAAACACGGCTGACTCAAAGCCCTTGCTGCTGCTGATGTGACATTGGCTATGCTGATTCCATACGAGCAAGTGGATGTTGAGCCGCTGGAGTCTGACTCCGAGGATTAATTAGGGCAACACTTTAGTTATTTTTGTTTAAGGATTTGGAATTTTCCGTTTAGTAGTTTTTATTTACGTGTAAAATGACTACAGTTTTTAGGTTTTTGCTAAACTCCTTCATGCAAACTCGTAGCTTTTTGTTTGGTGGTTTTCATATGTAAAATGGCTACAGACTGCCCAATTGACTAATGAAAATCTCCTTTATACTTTGCTATTGATGAATGGTATTGTTTTTCGCTACTTTGGATAAAACATTCATGTACACTTGCCGATTAGATAACTAGGCAATTCAACAATTTATCCTCGTCGAATAGCCGATCAGATTAATAAATCTGCCCTTGCCCCAGCCAATGCATGAACTCCAAAAAGCCGAATATTATTAGTTCATGGACTAGTTAGGGCTCATGTCGATCGACATCGGGCTTAGATATTTGGTCGATCAGATTAATAAATTTTCCCTTGCTCCAGCTAATGCATGAACTCCAAAAAGCTTAATATTATTAGTTCATGGAGTGGCTGTGGCACAGATCGATTGGCATCGGGCTTAGATATTTGGCCGGTCAAATTAACAAATCTGCCCTTCCCCCAGCCAATGTATGGACTCCAAAAAGCCGAATATTATTAGTTCATGGACTGGTTGGGGCTCACGTCGATCGGCATCGGGCTTAGATATTTGGCTGATCAGATTAATAAATCTGCCCTTGCCCCAGCCAATGCATGAACTCCAAAAAGCCGAATACTATTAGTTCATGGAGTGGCTGTGGCACAGATCGATCGGCATCAGGCTTAGATATTTGGCCGATCGGATTAATAAATCTGCCTTGCTCCAGCCAATGCATGAACTCCAAAAAGCCGAATACTATTAGTTTATGGAGTGGCTGTGGCACAGATCGATCGGCATCGAGCTTAGATATTTGGCCGATCAGATTAATAAATCTGCCCTTGCCCCAGCCAATGCATGAACTCCAAAAAGCTGAATATTATTAGTTCATGGATTGGTTGTGGTGCACGTTGATCGGCATCGAGCTTTTGGAGTTTAGCGTTAATGAAATTGCCTCGGGGGCGCTGCATGTATTAGGAATAAATGGTGTCATGACTCGAACCCGCCCCCGTGGGTTAAGGACATAACCGGCTAGTAATCAAGAGATTACCTACGGCCTTGAACCGAACCAAACATATTTTAACAGAGTTAATGGGGGCGAAACAGATGCAATTTAAAACTTTGTCCATAGAGCTGTGCTTACATGGCACATTATAATAAACCATACATATGCATATTAATAACTCACAACAAAAATATTTACTACATAAGGTTCTGTACATACAGGATCACATAAGTCTAAGTCAACATCACGACTATATACAACAGATGCAAAGTCTTCGCCAGCATGACAGAATATAAATACATAACAAAAGGGCGCAGAAAGGTCTCGTGTGTGAGACCCAAGGGCTGACTCTTCCAAAACCTTTGTTGTTCCACATAGACTTCACTGGGGCTGGGTTTGGACTTCTCTTGGCTCACCTACAAACACATGAATGAGCGTGAGCAAAAGCCTAGTGAATAATATCAATTAAAGAAGCCATACAGACGATATGTAGAACAACATGCTTCAAATGGCCTTAGGCCCAATTCATAATTCTATTTAACATATATACACAATTTAGGTTAAGTGACTGTGGTTCCAAACAAACTGGCCTTTGGCCCATTCGAACTTTCATTTGTGTCAAAACGGCCTTTGGCCCATTCAGATGACAAAATGGCCTTTGGCCCATTCATTCGTTCATGTTGAAACGACCTCTGGCCCATTCATTCATGTTGAAACGGCCTCCGGCCCATTCATTCATGTCAAAACGGCCTCTGGCCCATCCATTCATGTCAAAACGGCCTCTGGCCCATCCATTCATGTCAAAACGGCCTCTGGCCCATTCATTCTATTATTCAGATCAGACTGGCCTCTAGCCCACTCATTTGGTATAGCAAACATTGTCCACCAATCGAATCAATGAACTTCTAAAACTTACATAGAAGTAAGCAATTGGACAACAACATATTTCAGATATCTCTATTAAGATATTACTCACAGTGATCGGTTGGTTGGTTTGCCCTGGAGCTCGACCCTACACATTCCATGAACACAAAAGGGTCACAAACAATTCGATCCGTTCTAAATTCACATTTTCCTCTTTAGGCTTCATTCTTATCTCTTTAACTCAATTACAATGCTCAATGCATGCCTAAAAGTACTTGAAAGTGAAAGAAAACAGAAAATGAAACACAGAATGTCTTTTCAAAATTTCAGAAAACAGGATCCCCGCTCGAGCGGACCCCTGAGGCCTGCAAAAGGACTAGATATGTCAAATTTACGCTCGATCGGGAACTCTAGCGCTCGAGCGAAAGGCCTCTCTACATGGCTCCCCGCTCGAGCGTGAACTTCCCTCGCTCGAGCGGACACCATGTCGGCAGAAAATACTGGGAACACGAATTTCACGCTCGAGCGGCGGTTTCCCCCGCTCGAGCGGACATCAAAATTCTGGAAAATCCAGAACATGTTCTTGAGCTTCAAGTTGATGTTCAAAGGTTCCAAATGCATGATTTTGGCTCAAACTTCACATATACATATTCTAACATGGTATAAACATCAAATTACAATACAAGGAAGCTCAATTTCACAATTTAATCACATGCATGTCTCAAATTAACTCAAACTCATCACCAACTCACTAGATTCAAACATACAAAACTCAAACTCCCATGATTTGCACTTGCATGTGAAATATACACAATATCCTCAACTTAATTGGTGAAGAGATGATCAAATACATGGTCATTAATCAAAACTCAACATAGATTACATACTTTATGCTCAAACATGGAAATTTATGGCAATTTCTTATATGCATGTGTTCTAAGACTTCAAATTCAACAAAACCAACTCAATTTCATCACAATCAATCTAACTCATGTTCTTGACCATTAATCAAACTTGAATTCACAATTTACAACATTAAACTCATGAATTCCCTTACCTAGAAGCTCAATCTCCGAAACTATAGCAATTTCTTGAGTTTAATCTTCAAATTCCCCAAACCTTGAGCCAAGATTACACAATTCTCTCCCTCTCTCTCTCTATAGCCGGCTCTCTCTCTATCTCCTTGAGTTGAAAAATCAGCCAAATGAACCTAAAGAGAGAATTGAGGGTGTAGTGCTCTATTACAACCAATTCCACTAATTCCAATATAATAATAATAAAGTAATTGGGCACTAATTCTTCAATTTAATCAATTTATTCTGATCCGAACCAATTTCCAATTAAATTTCACCGTAGGCTCTAAAAATTACGCTAATCACAACGGCGTAATCAATTTTGGTTTCGGTGGCTGATAGGGCCTTTAATTTAATTCCCAAAGCAGATAATCAAACAGATATTCCTACGGTGAACAGATAGAAATTCAAAACCACATATTTTCACATAATGACAGACAAAATCATATTAAACACATAACCATACTCATATTAAGGACCAATTAACATATTGCAGAACAAGGATATCACAAATGGGGTGGGCTCTTCGCACCAGTGATTCCACTTATTGTGTTCAGACTCAATTTAAACCAGTTTGTTGCGTAAGGTTAGATAAGTGCGAATGTCAAATAGACTATTCTTCAACAGTAGAGGAGAAGGGCGAACATTGGCTGAGCTTGACACTGAAATGAATCGCAGCAGCGAGCCCACACATACGGAAGGTAGGACGTCCAAGGAACGAAAAAAACGTCAGCCCCCAAGTCGACGAAGCAAATCACCCCGAAAGGAAAAACAGCAACGGGGAAGCTTCCCACGACCGCGACCGAGGAATGAGGCCGACGCGACGCCGCGACCGTTAAGTTTTGCAGTTTTTATGGGGAATAAACCGATGACGGAGGCGGATTCTATTGTCAACGACCCAGGTGTAGCAGTCGAGTTCGCTCGACAGATTTTCCAGCAGAAGTCCAGCAGTCGATGGTTGGTCGACAGAATTTCGAAATATTTTGAGAGGGCATCTACGGAGCAATTAGAGAGCTGTACACTACCTATGAAGTTGGCATGCGTCTATGCGCTGCGCGGCGGGAAATAGAGAAGAAGGACGAACAAATTCGAAACTTGGAAGCTCGTCCGGAGAAGGCCGAGGGCGAGCTAAGGAAGGCCCAAACCGCTGAGTCGTGTGCGGCCGGACAATCCAACCTGGTCGTGGATGAAAGAGTGACTCAACGGATGTTAAGCCATGCGATTGCCGATTGGGATACGGCAAGTATGTTCACAATAGAGAATGCGAAGGTCGCGGCCTATGAATGAGGCTTCCACAAAGGCCGAAAAGTCAGGATAGAGAAGACCATGGAGAAACTCACAGAGGAGGTGTGCCGATGCAAGAATCAGGACTTTAGGCATGGGTGGATTAAGGCTCTGCAAGCTGCAGAGGCACTCCAAGGAGCTGGAGTTAAATCGGCGTCGCCATTATATCAACGTCATCATTTTCCTTTTGGCGCTTTCGAAATTAAGAAGAACGATGACGAAGGTGATGCCGAATAGAATTGAATATATTGTAAATGCTCTAACACAAATTGGGCGTCAGCTATGTATCTATTGGTTATCTTAATAAAATATTTCGCTTTAAATGTTTGCGTTTCATTTTGAATATTTGAATATTTAAGTCTCCGAATTCTTGTAGGGCATTCCGAATTCGGAGTCTTATTCGGCCGAAACGTGCTATGCATGGTTGTGGCTCCAAGTGTTATTGTGTTATCTACGAGGGGCGCTCCGAATCCGGAGTATTTATTCGGCCCAAACGTGATCTGGATGGATAGGGCTCCAAATTCGGAGACTTAAATATTGGCCTATCGTGACATCCACGAAGGGAGCTCTGAATCTGGAGTTTTTAATCGGCCCAAAGGTGTCATGCACCGATGGGGCTCCGAATCCGGAGACTTGTATTGGCCAATCGCGATATCCACGAAGGGCGCTCCGAATCTGGAGGCTTAATCGGCCCAAAGGTGTGATGCACTGATGGGGCTCCGAATCCGGAGACTTGTATTGGCCAATCATGATATCCACGAAGGGCACTCCGAATTTGGAGGCTTAATCGGTCCAAAAGTGTCATGCACATTGGGCTCCAAATTCGGAGACTTAAATATTGTCCAATCGTGATATCCACGAAGGGCACTCCGAATCCGGAGGCTTAATCGGCCGAAAGGTGTCATGCACTAATGGGGCTCTGAATCTGGAGACTTGTATTGGCCAATCGTGATATCCACGAAGGGCGCTTCGAATCCGGAGACTTAATCGGCCCAAAGGTGTCATGCACTGATGGGGCTCCGAATCTGAAGGCTTAATCGGCCCAAAGGTGTCATGCACCGATGGGGCTCCGAATCCGGAGACTTTTGAACTGAATTGCGCGATGAGGAAACGAGAAACTTTGCATTGCAAAAGTGAAATATGTACAAGTATCAAGCCCCACAAGTCAGGTCAATGATAGAATTTATGTAAATGCGTTGAATTCCAAGGCTGTGGCAGACTCTTCCCAGACATGTCTTTGAGCTGATATGCCCTTACTCCCGTGACTAAGTCAATCTGATAAGGGCCGTCCCAGTTAGGTCCCAATTTTCCGTCGGCCGGATTCTTAGCAGCTGGAAGCACTCTCTTTAAGACCAACTCTCCTGGTGTGTTGCGGCGCAGTTGAACACGCTGATTATATGACTAAGCCAGCTGCTGCTGGTACCGTGCCATGGATGCAAGGGCGCGGTCTCTCCGCTCTTCAATTAGAATCAAGTCCAAAGCCAACATCATGTCGTTTCGGCCCAAATAAAAAACTGTTGATTTCAAAGTTGGGAAACCGATCTCCAAGGGGATGATTGCCTATGTTCCGATGCACAAAGCGAACGGCGTTTCCCTGGTTGGCCGTCTCGGTATTGTGCGATGAACCCATAATACACTCTGCAGTTCTTCAACCCATCACCCTTTCGCCTTCTCCAGCCTCTTTTTGATGCCGTCTAAAATGGTTTTATTGGAGGCTTCAGCTTGACCATTACTTTGTGGATAAGTCGGGGTGGAGAAGTAGGGCCGAATACCATACTTGCTGCAAAGTTCTCGATAGACTCCGCAATCAAACTGGGTGCCGTTGTCTGATATAAGTGCTTTGGGAATGCCGAACCGCATTATGATATTTCTCCATACAAAACGCTTTACGTCGATATATTGGATATGCGTTAGTGCCTCCGCCTCTACTCATTTCATGAAATAATCAGTCGCGACGATCATAAATCGCTTGTTACCCGGGGCACGAGGCAGAGGTCCGACGATGTCAAGTCCCCATTGAGCGAACGACCAAGGGCTGGTTATGGAGCTTAACTCTTCAGCAGGCAAGTGAGTCAGAGGAGAAAACTTTTGGCACTATTCGCACTTTTTCACGTAACACTCAGCATCGACTCTCATTATCGGCTAGTAATACCCTTGTGTCACGACTCGATAAGCCAAAGAGCGCCTGCCAGAATGTGTGCCACAACTGCCGTCATGTATTTCAGTTAGAAGCACTTCGACTTTGTCCGGATGCACGTATTCCAGATATGGACCATAAAGGAATTTTTTATAAAGTTTTCCTTGTGGATCCAAGTAGTATTGCAGGGCTTTGTTTCGCAACTTGTGCGCTTCTTTCTTGTCTGCTGGGAGCTGTTCGGAAGATAGGAATACAGTAATGGGGTCCATCAAACTCAGTCCTGACTCTATGACATTGACCTGGACTTCCTCCGAAGGGCCAATGCTCGGCTCTGGGATGAAGCCTACTTCGATGGCCCGTTTAATCTTTGAGTTAATGGCGGAGGCTAGGCAAGCCAGGGCATCTGCATATGTGTTCTGATCACGTGTTATTTGATTCAATTCATGATGGTCAAATTTTGCCAACAAGGAGTTAGCCATTTTCATGTAAGCCGCCATACGGTCATTTTTGGCCACGTACTCTCCTTTTAGTTGGTTGATCACCAGTTTTGAATCGCAAAATACAAGCAAACGCCGAGCACCCAGAAGATGTGCATTCTGTAAACCGGTTAGAAGGGCTTCATATTCAGCCTCGTTATTTGATGCTTTGAAGCCGAGTTTGACGGCCTGCTCAATTATTGTGCCGTCGGGAGCCATGATTACTTCTCTGGCTCCACTACCCATTGATTGGATGACCCGTCATAATACAGCTGCCAAATGTCCCCCACATAAATTCTCCAATTCGGCTTGGGTTGAGTTTGGTCGGTCTTGAAGTCGGCAACATCCCCCGTGAATTCGGCTACAAAATCAGCAAGCACTTGCCCCTTGATTGAGGTTCTAGGTAGAAATTAAATATCGTACTGACTGAGTTCGAGGGCCCGTTTCGAAATGCGCCCTGATGCTTCTACACTACATAGTACTGATCGGAGGGGGTAATCTGTTAGCACCCCGATGTTATGTCCCTGGAAGTAATGCATCAGTTTTCTTGCCACCATGACTAGGGCTAGGATGAGTTTTTCTAGTGGAAGGTAGCGGGTTTTGGCGTCAACCATTGCCTTGCTCACATAATACACTAGCCGCTGCTCTCCAAGCTCTTCCTTCAACAAAGCGGCACTGACAGCCCGGTCGACCAGATATAAAATGAGTGGGTCACCTGCTTATGGCGTCGTCAAAAGTGGAACAAATCGGAGATAAGCCTTCAAATCGTTAAAAGCGGCTTCGCACTTAGAGGTCCATTCAAAAGCTTTACCCTGCCATTGTGTTTGAAAGAATTGTCGGCAGCGGTCCGTGGAATGATTGGTGAACATGTTAAGTGAGTGGCCATCCCCATCAAGTTCTGAACCTCCTTGACCAATTGAGGTGAGCCGAGTTCCAGGATTGCGGTGATTTTCCTTGGATTGGCTTCAATTCCTCGGTGGTTGACAATGTAACCCAAGAATTTGCTAGAGCAGATCCCAAAGGCACATTTGGAAGCGTTCAGCTTCATTCTGTATTTGCGTAGAATGCCAAATGTCTTTTCCAGATCGGCTAGATGAGTTTTCTCTTCTTTGGACTTTACCACCATATCGTCAACGTAAACTTCCATAGTGTGGCCGAGTTGCTCCTTGAACATGGTAGTGGCTAAGCTTTGGTAAGTTACCCCTACATTCTTCAGCCCAAAAGGCATAACCTTATAGCAATAGGTTCCTCTTGGGGTGAGGAGTGCAATTTTGTCTTGGTCCTCCGGATGCATGGTAATTTGATGGTAGCCTCTGTAGGCATCAAGGAAGTTCATACGCTGATGACGTGCCATAGTATCTACAGGTTGGACTATTCTGGGTAGGGAAAAGCAATCCTTGGGGCAAGCTTTGTTTAGGTTGGTGAAATCAACGCAGATACGCCAAGTCCCATTCTTTTTCTTCACAACCACAGTATTCGAAAGCCATGTGGGGTAGGTCACTTCCCTGATAGCTCCGGCGTCAAGCAACCGGTCAACCTTATCAACAACGGCGGCGGTGTGCTCTGTAGCTGACCACCGGTTTTTCTGAATAATCGGCTTGCATTTAGGGTCAACATTTAAATGGTGCTGCGAAACTGACGGATCTACACCCGGCATCTCATATGGAGTCCACGCAAATACATCAAGGTTGCCAAGCAGGATGGAAATTAGCTGTTGCCTGTCGGCTTGATTCAGGGAGGCGCCGACCATGAAGAACCTGTCTGGGTTGCCGTCAATCTCAACTCGATCTAGGGCTTTCGTGGCCTTTTCACTTGGGAGCCGCCCAACATCGTCGAGGCTCTCTCAATCAGGCACCTCAATAGAATTCACTTGCAACTCTTTTGGCATCTTTCCAGCAATGAGATAACATGCTTGTGCCGATTTATGGGAGCCACGGATTTGTTCAATGCCACGTTCTATCGGGAAGCGTAGCAGCTGATGATAGGTACTTGGCATGGCCTGCATAGTATGCAACCAAGTTCGCCCCATGATAAGATTGTACGGCGATGGTAGCTTGACGACCAAGAATTCCACATCCACTGTTCGGGAGCCCGCTCGAACGAGTAGTGTGATCTTCCCCAACGGGTATTCTGGATTCACGTTGAAGCTGAATAATGGGTAAGGAGCTGGAGAAAGATTCGATTCGGAGAAACTGAGTTTGGTGAATGTCATGTAATACATAACTTCCAATGTGCTCCCCGGGTCAATGAGTACGCGCTCAACGGTGAATCGATTTACGCGTAACTCGATTACCAAAGGATCGAAGTATGGAAGTGTCACTCCGGTCAAATCTGAATCATCGAAAGCAATGCTCACAGCTTCATGGGGCCGTTTAGCGGGAGTGAGTTGATTTTGAGGGTCAGGATTCGACTGAATCGTATGCACTGTGGATGACATTGGCAGGCTGTAAATCATGTGGATCACGCCGAGTGGAGGTGAATCCTATCGTAAGGCTATTGCTTTGGTTGAGTTGCCTTTTCGGATGTACTGTTGTAGCCGACCATCTTGTACCAATTCCTCCAGGTGATCCTTCAATGCATAACAGCTCTCAGTGTCATGGCCGTGATCCTTGTGATACTCGCACCACCTAACTCGTCTTCTCATTTCAAGAGGTCCCACCATTTTGGACGGCCATTTGAAGAAAAGAAGGTGTTGGATTTTGAACATAACCGCGCTGATCGGCTGTGACAACTCCGTGTATTTCTTGTCTGCGCGCTTTGTGCGCCTACCATCGACTTGCAGTTGTTCATTTACTCGGTGGGGGCATTAGTCGCTTGATCGGCGAGAATCCCGTTTCGTGTCTCGTTTATCCCGATGCCGTGGTTCGGGGCTCTGAGGTGGTATAGAATTCAACAGCTGAGCAATTTCAGAAGGGGTTGTCTTGTTGGCCACGTTTTCGGCTTTAACCCACAAGGCGTCATCTTCCACTTTGTAGTATTCCTCAACTTTCTTCATCAACGCCCAGACTGTTTTAGGGGGTCTTCTAGTCAAAGAGCTGCGGAGAGCACTGTCAGGATGTAAACCCATTTTAAAGGCGGTGATGACCATGGAGTCATTGCAAGCGTCATCAACAATATTAAAGCACTCCCAATAGCACGCCGAATACGCTCTTAATGTTTCTCCTGGCTGGATCTGCATTGCCCAAAGAGAGTCGACTTGTTTCGGCTAGACCTCATTGGTGATGAATCTTGCCCTGAAGGATTTTTGTAGTTGATGGAAACTCTTAATCGACGTCGGCTCCAACTTATAATACCATCTGACTGCCAACGGTCCCAAACTGCTCAGAAATATTCTGCACATGAGGGCTTCGTCGTCTGCATGCAATGTCATGGCTTGCTTATAGTGACGGATATGCTCCGTGGGATCCGATTTCCTGTCGTACAAGGTGAACGATGATGGGGCTTTGAACTTCTTGGGTAGTATGGCCTTTGCGATTCGTTGCACAAAGGGATCGTGCTGGTCCTCTTCGTCTGAACCATTTCTTCTTCACTTACGCTTTATACGTGGACTCTCTTCAGAGGAACTGGTAGTTTCGGGTCGTCCCTTATTCTTAGGCTCCGGGGATAATGAGTCAGAGTTGCTGTCAGTGTCTTGTTGTCGGGCTTGAGGTCGTTGACCACCTGCCCTCAGAGGTCGTTCCGGATCTTGGCGTACAGCTTGTTTGGACTTCGCCACTTCCAAGGCCAAATCCTGACGGAGACGTTCATTCTCAGCGATTATGTTAACCTCTGTTCGTTTTGCTTTGCTTGTTCCATGATCGCTTGCATTGTCTCATGCGCTGAAGTCGAGGGTGAGTCGAAGTTCAAGGCGCGTCTTGCGGCGATAGTCTCTAGTCCCAGCTTGTTTGTTGGGGTGAGAACATCTCTCAGTGTAATTTCATCAGCAATTATCGGAGGATCTTCCGTTGCGCCCGCCATGGATGTGGTTGAGTATTCCCACAAACGGCACCAATTGTGGGGAAGGTAGTTTGGAAATACTCTTTTGATCCACTGAGGCGCTCGAGATCCTCAGCTAACAACCTGAAAGGAATAAACACTCTGGTCGGGGGTGCCGGAATTAGCATTCTGACAGACAAGTTAGTCTCTACTCTCTAGATTACTTGTATTTTAAGTTAAGCGTACTGATTCTCACATACCACTTTCTGACTGATGTTCCTCTATTTATATCTTTTCATTCTTGGGCCTCGGGGCTGGCCCCACTTTCGATTCGCCGTATAACTATTTACTCGGCTCTTTTTGCTGCAAACCGCTTTTCACTCGGCCCCTTACTTAACCGGCTGAATGTGTAAGACGGGCCGAATGCGATGTATATATTTCGACTTTCCAGGTCCAATTATTTGGCCTCTTTACGTCTCCCAATATTCGGCCCCCACAGAGTTGTTTGATGATAAAGAGAGGCAAGGTGGACAAACATCCCTTGAGAATGCTCTGTTTGTGCTCTGTCTATTTTTTATTGCAGCAGGAGAAATCCAACATTAGTGGCCGACAGGCCACCTTTACTGGGCAGCAGGCCACTATTAGTGGCCAGTCGACCACTACTTCTGGCCTTTCAGCCACTTTTTTCAACAAGGTAGTGTATTGTTTCCTACAGAACAGAGCAGAAATTGAGGTGAAAAATTAGTTCAATCTCCTAACTGTGCAACAGGAGCATTCTGGTAGCAAAACAGAGAGCATTTTCGGATGGAAATCCATATCCATACATGAACCATCTCTCGATTCGCGAAATCCGTAATGTTGTAATAGTAGTATGTTGTACTTAAGGTAGTGGACTTGTAACTAATTAGTTAGTTTAGCTGGAATAGGTAGTTAGTTTTGTGTTGTACTTAATTAATTAGCTAAAGCAGTTAGTTAATTTGTGGTGTTATAATAATTAGATAGCATAGTTAATTTATGATATTTGGTTTGTAATAGTTAGTTAATTTGTAGTAATTAGCTAGTCCATTCATTCGGACCCTCCTGTGCGAGGGCAAAAATGTAATAATATGTATGTCTTCCAACCCCACGTCTTACTCCATTTTATTTACTTGCTTATAATAGGTAGTTTAGAACATCATGTTTCTTTTAGCATTTCTCATGATTTGCATCCATTGTCTTGCATGAATCGAGGCTCTGTTCATCATTTTAACAAGTATTGTTGTTTATTAGTTCGTTGAATACGTATTTAAAATGCATGCTCTCAAATTGATTCACATTTTATATTAGTAGTCGAGCCTACGAATTGCATCTTGCATGTGTTGCATTAGTCATATTGCATTAATTAGGAGCATGCATATTTTCTAATTATTTTGCTTGTTTTGGCTCGCCTCGGAGTACTAGGTGAGCATTTTATTGCTTTAGCATATTTGCATGTGAAAAATCTAGAAATCCTCTAGATATTGATTTGTGATTATGTACCAATTTTAAGTAGTAAATAACAATCCCAATCAAACAATCAAGACAAATCGATACAATGATTTTAACGTGGAAAAACCACAATTGGAGTACCTCCAATTATGATAAAAAAAATCATGGGCAAAAGCCACAAAACAATCCACGAAGAAGACAAAAGGAATTACACAAGTGCACTCTCAATTACCTAGCGAATCCATGCCCGAATTGAACCGAACCCTATATGCCTCTTCCACCACGGTCGTCACCCCGGAATCGTCTTGCTCAACATTGAATCCACAATGTCGATGTCGAATCCACGACGATGAGCCACTCCAGAATCCACCAAAGCTTCAGGCCCAAATTCCGCGGAATCCACCAAGGAACGACTCTCTTTTTTGTATAGAATAAACAAACAATCCTTTGATGTATACTTCTTAAACTATGAGTTAAATACTCAATTAAATATCAAAGAAAACTAGTAAAATAGCCCAAGAGGAAAACCCTAGAACCCTAAAAGAAGATTTGGAAGCCGTACCCTAAAATCTGACTGAAACACATATTTATAGAAAACTGAATCGCGTTCTCCGCTCGAGCGTAGGAATGGCCACTCGAACGGACCTCGCTCAAGCACAGGAAAGTTCGTTCGAGCGTAAAATACAAACTTCTAGTACTTTTGCAGACAGATCAAACTTCTAGAACCAAACATTCTCCGCTCGAGCACACAAACCGCTCGAATGGACAAGCAACTTCGAATGTATTTTTGCATTTTCCTTCAGGGGCGCTGCCCATCGACCTCGCCTGGACGCTACCCTAGACCTGCTAAGGGGCGCTGCCCCCTGGACCCCCACAAGCTGACCGAGCAGCTCGATCCCTAACATAGTCAGCGAAGTGGCAAACATGAAAGAATTAACTTCTGAAACATCTCTGCAAGGCACAATTCGGGTTGGATTCACATCTAAAAACTCATAGCCTCACTGAAATAAAAGTTGAACAAAATTACAACTGAAAGGAGTTTTGTCAAACGGAATTGCCAAGAGCAAAACCCTAATAGCATGAGTGTGATTGTTGCCATGTCTAACATGCTTGCCATGAGGCTAATTGCTTGAATTGGAATAATTTAAGTAATGTACATATGAGATCACTTTTTCAAGTGGTGCATATTTTAAATATATTTTGAAAACAAACATGAAATCAAATGTTCCAACTTTTGCAAATTGGTCTATACTTGTGTGCAACACATAGTAAATTAGCCTAATAATCAGAACAAGAGCATATAATGTAGATAAGAATCACATCATGATTAGTAGAGGCTGATCTTTGAGTGGGCAAGTAGGGTGCTCAATTCATGACCTTCCCCTCTGGTACCTAAGTTTCCGAGCCGAGACAACTTTGGTGATGACAGATAAGTGGTCTTTGGCACGAGTCCCGGGTTTCTTAAATTTTTCAAAAACATTTAGGTGGCGACTCTGTAATCTGGCAACACAATCCATTTTTGATATTTTGATTCAAAATCGAATTTCCAAAAGATTTGCCAGATTTGGACTCTTTTCTGTTTATCTATTTCACATTGCACTTGTGGAATCAGATTCAAAACCACAAGAGTCCGAACTATAGGGCTAGTCGTATCCGAAAGGAGCATGAAAAGTTAAGCTATCGATCCCTTTCTAAAAGGTGTATTTTTTAAATATTTTCAAGAAAAATTCTATTGGAAATCTTAGGTATATTGCTTTTTCTTTTGTTCATTAATATCAAATTTTTAATTAATTATATTTATTATTTTAAAAAAAATTAGCAAATAATTTATATATTTATATATATAACTTTGTTTTGGTTGCTCAGGTTATTATTTGGTGTTTCTGCCCAAGTCCTGTCATCACCCGATCCCGCCGCTAAGGATTAAGGTCATAACCGGCCAATAATCATGAGATTATCTACGACCTCAAACAAAATAAGACACATTAAAGGGGCCAAAACAAAAGCAGATTTAAAAATTTCGTCCAATGAGCTGTGCTTACATGGCAAAGCAAAACATTCCAAAGGTGGTCCATAATAACTCACACTTAAAAAAATAATAGAGTCAACATCTTATTTACGTCTAGGAACTTTCAGATATGCAGTCAGCCAAACAAAAACTTATGTACATAGGTGATCCAACATATTCACCAAGATAAAAAGAGTAAACAAAATAACAAAAACAACGTCTCATACGTGAGACATTCAGGCTGACTCCACAAAGCTGACTCCCTCATATTCTTCACTGAAGCTGGGTTTGGACATCTCTTTGCTCACCTACATACATATGAATGAGAGTGAGCGAATGCCCAGTGAATAATATCAAAATAAAGAAGTTATATGAATGAAATTCATAACAGACATATCAAATAGCCTTAGGCTCATTCATGTTTCTATCTGATACATCAAACGGCCTTAGGCCCAATCATATCAAACGACCACGAGCCCAATTCATTCTTATCAAATGGCCTCGGGCCCAATTTATTCATGTCAAACGGCCTTTGGCCCAATCATCCATATCAAACGGCCTTTGGCCCAGTCATTCATATCAAACGACCTTTAACCCAATCCATTCTTATCAAATGGCCTTTGGCCCAATCATTTATATCGAACGGCCTTTGGCCCAATTCATTCTTATCAAATGGCCTTTGGCCCAATCATTTATGTTTATGTGCATTTCATACTTGAGATCGTGAGCATGTCATAATGATAATCATATTTCAACGGCCTTATTCAATCATTGGCATTACGAATATCCAATTTAATTTACCAAATCTGTAGAACTCATACATAAGTAAGCATTTGGAAAGTAGCATATATCAATACATTCTTATTAAGATATTACTCACAGTGTTCTGCCGATGGATTTGTTCTTGCACTTAACCCTACACATTACATAACATATTGGGTCACAAACGGTTCAATTCATTCTTAACTTCATCTACTTCTCTTAGGCCTCTTTCTTTTTCTTTTAGGTCATTTACAATGCTCAATGCATGCCTAAGAGTGTTTAGAAGTGGAAGAGAATATAAAACAAAACATAAAACGCCTTTTCAAAATTTTTGAAACAGGGCTCTCCGCTCGAGCGCAACTTCGGCCACTCGAGCGGACCCCTTTGGTCTGCAAAAGTACTGGTTTCTTGCAATTTATGCTCAAGCGAGACTTTTGGCACTCGAGCGAGGAGCCTTGCAAAACTAGGTACGCTCGAGCGTAGATTCGGCCGCCCGAGCTGCCGTGTAAACTCTACAAAACTTTTGGGAGCTTGATTTCTACGCTCGAGCGGCACTTTCCCCACTCGAGCGGACAAGTCAAATTCTGAGTTTTACAGAACTCTGTTTGTTGAAGTTCAAAAACACATTTCAAAGGTTCCAAAGTTTGCAAATCAATGCCAATTCATAGAAAAACATTGTGCATCATAAGAACTTACCAAATGTCCAAAATCATGGTTCATTTCTAAAATCATTCCAAAGTCTCCTTATCAATTTCAAGAGTCATGCATTCAACCTCATACAAACTTCATATCTTCATCAAACATGCATGCATGTTAAGTTTTGACTCTAATTCCATTCAAATGGTACAAATGGTACTTATAATCATGAAGTTCATGAAAATTATGCATGCATGTATGATTTGATGCCATATTCTTCGTGTTTAACATGCTACATGCTTGATTATGAAAATTCATGGCAATTCTCTACATGCATGATTATATTGACTTCAAATTCATTATAATCAACTCAATTCTTGTTCTTGGTCACATACCATGCTAGAATTCATGCAATTATGAACTTAAACTCATGAATTTGAGTTCAATTACTCACATAGGAGCTTCAATTCTTCCAAATATAGTCAATTCTTGAGTTAATTCCCTTAGTTCTCCAATTCCCTAGCAAAATCTTCAATGTTGACTCCCTTCTCTCTTTAAAACCGTGCACTCCCTCTCTCTAGAGCGTATATTCAAAATTTGGAGCTCAAGAGAATGATTATAAGGGTAATTAGGCCTTTATATATGCTTGCCTTAATCAATTTGATTAAGGCTAGGTAATTGTCTTCAATTAATCAGTTCAATCTAATTATTTTAATCCAAATCAATTTCTAATTAAATTTCATCATAGGCTCTAAAAATCACGCTTATTGCAAAAATGTAGTCAATTTTGCTTTCTGACGCCTCTGCGGCCTTCAATTTGGATTATGTAGTAGAAAATCAAACAGATTTTCCTACGATGAACAGATAGAATTTCAAACACACACATAATCATATAAATGGCACTCAAAATCATATTAAGAACATATCCACAATCATAAATAAGATTAATTAACATAGCATAGGTCAGGGTTATCACAATCATCCCCCCTTTAGGAAGTTTGGTCCTCCAAACTTATTTTACCTCCGTCCGGGAGCAAATGTAGATAGTGCAGTTGCATCTCATCCTCATTTTCCCATGTGGCATCCTTCCCATTGTGTTCTTTCTATTTTACTTTCACCATTGGGATGGACTTGTTTCTCAACTGTTTCAGTTGCCAGTCAATGATTCGTTCTTGCCATTCTTCATATTCCATATTTTCATCCAGAGCTATCCGGTGGTAATCAATCGCATGAAATGGATCTCAAAGATATCCCCACAATATTGATACATGGAACACATTGTGCATTTGCTCGAATCCTAATGGCAAGGCAATTCTGTAAGCAACTGGACCAAGTCTTTCTAGAATTTAAAACAGTTCAATGTAACAAGGTGAAAATTTACCTTTCTTACCAAATCTCAGCTGGCCTTTTATCGGAATCACACGAATAAATACAAGGTTGCCAACCTCATACTTAAGAGGTCTCCTCCGAACATTCGCATAATTCTTTGGCTACTCTGTGCCGTTTTAAGCCTTTGTTGGATGATCTTGATCTTTTCAAACATATCTTGCACAATTTTGGGCCTAAGTAAAGCCCTATCCCCGACTTCCGTCCAACAAATCGGTGATCTACACTTTTTGCCGTACAAGGCTTCGTATGGTGCCATACCAATGCTGGAGTGGAAACTGTTATTGTATGTAAATTCTGCTAGTGGCAAATAGTCTTTCCAACTCCCTTGAAAATCCAAGGCACACATCCTGAGCTTGTCCTCTAAGGTCTGTATGGTCCGTTTTGATTGACCATCTATTTGTGGATGAAATGTGATACTAAATCTCAGTTCTATACCCATAGCTCTTTGCAAACTTTTCTACAATCTAGATACAAATTTCGGATCTCTATCCAAGACAATGGATACCGGAACCCCATGTAAACAAACAATTTCATCAACATATATAGTGGCCAATCTATAAGTATCAAAAGTAGTCTTCATAGGTAGAAAATGGGCAGATTTAGTCAGTCTATCAACTATGACCCAAATAGAATCCATACCTCTAGGGGTTCGAGGTAGGCCAAAAACAAAATCCATAGTCACATGTTCCCACTTCTATTTCGGAATAGGGAGAAGTTGAAGTAGACCGCCTAGTTTCTGATGTTCAGCTTTAACTTGCTGACATTGAAGGCACTTGGACATATACTCTGCGATTTCCTTCTTCATTTTGGGCCACCAATAGCTTTACTTTAAATCCCGATGCATTTTGTTATTGCCTGGATGCATGGCAAACACCGGCTTGTGAGCTTTATCTAGGATCCTTTTTTTCAATTCAGGAATGTTTGGGACAAATATTCTCTTTCAAACCTCAATATTTCACCATCAATGCCGAATTCTGGTTTCGGTTTAGCTTCAAATTCATCAATTATTGTCTTAAGGGTCTCATCTTCTCTTTGTCTTTGCTTAACTTCAGTAATTATTGCAGGTTCAACAGAAATGACAGCTATCAACCCAACTTGTTCATGTAGCACGACTTCGATCTCGACTTTCTCAAAATCTTGCAAAATTTCCTTCTGTTCAGTGAGTAGACAAGCTAAGTTCCCCGTTGATTTTTTGCTCAATGCATCGGCAACGGTATTGGCTTTTCCGGGGTGATATTGAATTTGAAGATTATAATCTTTTATTAGTTCAAGCCATCTTCTTTGTCGCATATTCATCTCCTTTTGAGTAAAGAAGTATTTTAGGCTTTTGTGATCCGTGTAAACTTCACATCTTGCTCCATACAGGTAATGCCACCAAATTTCAAAGCAAACACAACTGCGGCTAGTTTCAAGTCATGCGCTGGGTAGTTCTTTTTATGCAGGCTCAATTGTCGAGAGGCGTAGGCAATCACCGTTCTATTTTGCATTAATACACAACCCAAACCTTTATAAGAAGCATCACTATATATCACAAAGTTTTCCATACCTGAGGGCAATGTCAAAATCGGTGCAGTGGTTGGTCTTGTCTTTAATCCCGAAAGGCAGACTCTCTTTCATCAGTCCACTCAAATGGTTGTCCTTTGCATGTGAGTTGTGCAAGTGGTACAACTATTTTCGAAAAATCCTTTACGAACCGTTTATAATACTCGGCGAGGCCCATGAAATTGCAGACTTCTGTTACATTCGTTGGAGTAGGCCAGTTCACAATTGCCTTTACCTTCTACGGGTCTACTGAGATTCCCTCTTTGTTAATGACAAGCCTTAAGAAAATAACATCATCCAGCCAAAATTCACACTTCTTTAGTTTAGCAAATAACTTTTTTTCTCTAAGTGTTTGCAAGACAATTCTCAAGTGGTATTCATGTTCAAGTCTACTCCTTGAGTATATTAAGATATCATCAATAAAAACTACAACAAACTCGTCGAGGTAAGGCTTAAAAAATTTGGTTCATCAGGTCCATAAATACTATAGGGGCATTAGTCACCCCAAATGGCATAACAAAAAATTCATAATGGCCATACCTTGTTCGGAATGTAGTTTTCTCAACATCCTCTGCTTTTACCTTTAACTGGTGATACCCGGATCTCAAATCAATTTTGGAAAACACTTGTAATCCCTGCAACTAGTCAAACAAGTCATCAATACAAGGTAAGGGATATTTATTCTTTATCGTTACCTTGTTCAATTCATGGTAGTCAATACACAAGCGTAAAGTTCCATCTTTCTTTTTCACAAATAATACTGGTGCACCCCATGGTGAAGTACTTGGTCAAATAAACCTTTTGTCAAGTAAGTCTTGCAATTGTTCTTTCAGTTCTTTCATTTCAGCAGTAGCCATTCTGTAAGGGGTTTTTGAAATAGGCTAAGTGTCTGGCACAACATCAATAGTAAACTCTATCTCCCTGTCAACCAATTCCCTTGGCAATTCATTTGGGAATACATTTGGAAATTCGCTAACAATAGGGATACTATTCAATTCAACATTCATAGGTTGTTCAGATAGCACACAACATAAGTAACCCTGGCACCCCTTCCTGATCAATTTACATGCTTTCATTGCAGATATCAAATAAGGTGGAGGCACTACACCGTTACCGACAAATGCAATTTCTTTCTGTCCTGGTGGTCTAAATACAACTCGTTTCATTACACAATCGATGGTAACACAGTATTTAGATAACCAGTCCATACCCACAATTACGTCAAAATGTCTAAATCTAAGGGTAGCAAATCTATATACAAGGTAGCATTCCCAACATGCATATCACAAAATCGACACGCAGATGTACACAATACAGATTCCCCGGATGGAGCAGATACACAACAAATATGGCAATGATTCTAGAGGTATACTCAATCTAGATGCAAATGCATGAGTTACAAAGGAGTGTGTTGATCCAGAGTCTATTAACACAAAACATCCTGATTACATATAGAGATAGTACCTGAGACAACGGCTTCGGTGTTCCGTGTATTGCCTGGAACGAGCGCAAAGAATCTCCCCCGTCTCACGGTGTCCCCAGTGGTAGTAGGCCTCGTAGTGTTTCCCAGCTTTGGGATCGATGCAGTTAAGCTAGCAGCTAATTTCCCGCTATTTTGTTTGCAATCCTTGGCCATATGTTATGTTTTACCACACTTAAAGCAGGCCCCCGAAAGACGGTAACAAACCCCACTATGTCTTTTACCACATTGACTACACATTGGGGATGTATCTCGGGAAGAATTTGAAGTACTCAAGGACCTCGTATTCTGCTTCTTTGAAAGCCTTTTCTTTGAAAAGAAGCCATGCCTTTTACTTTTCCATGCAGTTGATGATTTACTTTGCCTAGCTATGTTAGCTTTTGATATTATGGCCCGATCCAACATATCAATATAGGTTTCTAACTTTAGTGCATTCACCTTGTCTAAGATATCATCTCGAAGGCCCCCTTTAAAGTGTCTTGCCTTCTTATAGTCGGTATCGATCATGTGTGGTGCAAATCTGGCCAATTCGATAAATTTGGCCTCATACTCGGCTATAGCCATGCTGTTTTGCTTCAGTTTCATGAACTCTGACACTTTCCTGTCGCGAACACATTGTGGAAAGTACTAGTCGTAGAAAATTTCTAAGAACCGTGCCCAGCCAATATCTTTATTGCTTTCATCTTCTAGCGTAAAGGTGGCTAGCAATACTTTCTGAGTCTCTTGACAAGGAAACACCTCAAACAATTTTTCTATCCCAAGGACCCATGCCTCTGCCTTTAACGGATCCAATCCTCCATGAATCTGTGGCGGTTTCATCTTCTTGAACTCTTTGGTGAGAGCTATTATTTGGTTATCGTTCTGTGGATCTTGCACAGGTGGCACTGGAGGTAGAGGCGGAGGCGGAGGATGTGGTTGTTGCCACTGTTGCTGCCACTGTTGTTGCCTCAATGTTTTTGCCATATCCTGTATCAATCTCTCCATCCTATCCATTCTGGCAGTAGAGGACTCCTCTACCTCATCACCTCTTGTTCTCACCATTATCTGATTAAACTTGCATTATTTTTCATGCAAAGATGTTTACAAGTACACATAGACAAAAGAGTATACGTATCCAAATAATTGACAATGCAAGTAAATCACAAAGCATATAGCACATAGTCATTCATTTCTAAACATTTAAGCACATTCTTGACATCTTCAAGTTCATACTTATCACATGAATGCATCCTAGATCTTTTCTAGCTGCTTATTGCTCATTTGGACAAGTGTGAGAGTTATTAACTCGTGCTCTGATACCACTTTGTCATGACTCGATCCCACTCCTAAGGATTAAGGTCATAGCCGGCCAATAATCATGGGATTATCTACGGCCTCAAACAAAATTTGACATATTAAAAAGGCCAAAACGGAAGCAGATTTAAAAATTTCGTCCAATGAGCTGTGCTTACATGACAAAGAAAAGCATTCCAAAGGTAGTCCATAATAACTCACACTTAAAAAAATAATAGAGCCAATATTTTATATACATCCAGGAACTTTCAGATATACAGCTAGCCAAACAAAAACTTATGTACATAGGTGATCCAACGTATTCACCAAGATAACAAAAAAGTAAACAAAATAACAAAAATAACGTATCACACGTGAGACATTCGGGCTGACTCCACAAAACTGACTCCCTCATATTCTTCACCGAGGCTGGGTTTGGACGTCTCTTTGCTCACCTACAAGCACATGAATGAGAGTGAGTGAACGCCTAGTGAATGATATCAAAATAAAGAAGTTACATGAATGAAATCATAACAGACATATCAAACAACCTTAGGCTCATTCATGTTTCTATCTGATACATCAAATGGTCTCAGGACCAATCATATCAAATAGCCTCGGGACTAATTCATTCTTATCAAACGGCCTTGGGTCCAATTTATTCATGTCAAATGACCTTTGGCCAAATTCATTCTTATCAAACGGCCTTGGGCCCAATTTATTCATGTCAAACGGCCTTTGGCCTAATCATCCATATCAAATGGCCTTTGGCCCAGTCATTCATATCAGATGGCCTTTGGCCCAATTCATTCTTATCAAACGGCCTTTGGCCCAATCATTCATATCGAACGACCTTTGGCCCAATTCATTCTTGTCAAACGACCTTTGGCCCAATCATTCATATCAAACGGCCTTTGGTCCATTCATTCATATCAAACGGCCTTTGGTCCAATCATTCATATCAAACGGCCTTTGGCCTAATCATTCATATCAAACGGCCTTTGGCCCAATCATTTATGTTTATGTGCATTTCATACTTGAGATCGTAAGCATGTCATAATCATAATCATATTCCAAAGGCCTTATTCAATCATTGACATAACGCATATTTTGATCTAATTATTTTGATCAATTAATCAGTTCGATCTAATTATTTTGATCCAAATCAATTTCTAATTAAATTTATCATAGGCTCTAAAAATCATGCTTATCGCAAAAATATAGTCAATTTTGCTTTCTAACGCCTCTGCGGCCTTCAATTTGGATGCTATAGTAGAAAATCAAACAGATTTTTCTACGCTGAACATATAAAAATTCAAACACACACATAATCGTATAAATGGCACTCAAAATCATATTAAGCACATAACCACAATCGTAAATAAGATTAATTAACATAACACAGGTCAGGGTTATCACAAGTCCACTCAAATTTAATTTGAATTTTTGAATTTCTGCATAGGTCCTCACTTAATTAAAAACTATATAGTTCAATCTTTTAAAAAATTTAAGCTCGATTGAAGTTGCTTGGGTTGAACCCACCTAAGTTTGCAAATTTCTGAAAGGGAGGTTGAAAATTACATGATTAAATTTGTGACAAATTAAAAAATAATAAATAAATTGTGATAAAATTGTGAGACTTAAATTGTAAATCTCAATCTTCTTTGTTTTCATAATCTGCATACAAAAATTTAAATATTTATATTATTTTGAATAAAAATATATTATTAACTTTTTTACCTAACGTGTGTAGCACAAGTTACCACTAGTCTATCTATAAGAAAAAAAATGTTTTTTTAATAAGGAGTCTTGTGAGAGTTCAATATCTCATACTAATTTTCTTAATTATTTATTAGTTAGCTTTTCTTTATTTGATAATCCCACATTGGGAAAAGAAGGGAAAAAATAAATTTTTTACTCATATAAAGGGAATCTTATACTCTCATCCTATTTAGTGGGGAGCTTTGTGAGAGTTTTAATATCTCATACTAATTTTTTTGATTTTCTTAATTTTAAATAATTAAGAAAATCTCCATTGATTAGCTTTTATTTGATATCCTACATCGGAAAAAAAAAAGGGAAAAAAATGAGTTATTTTACTCATATAAAGTGAATCTTATACTCTCATCCCATTTAATATTGTAGTGTTGTGCATGTTTCAATTTGTAATGACCGAATACATAAACTGCCTCATTCCTCTTTGTTTTACGTTGGGTTTACCTTTGTTAGAGTGTCGAGTTTAACTTGGAGTCTTGTTAACGGTTTGGGTTGGTTGCATTTGAAAGCTTTTTCTCAAAATCCTTGCTCTTATTTATTTCCATGTTCAGTTTCACATGTTTCGGAAGGTGCGGGGTTGAATCCAGGGTGTCCCGAGTCGAGCTGGGATGATTTTTGGCTGGAAGACTGAACTGCACGTGCGGGGGCCTGGGCCGCACGTGCAGAGCGGGGGCTGCACGTGTAGGAGGTGGGGTCACACGTGCAGGAGGTGAGGTCGCACGTGCAGTGAAGGAGGGAATTGTCATGGCACATTCTGCTTTATATGCAGGAGCGGAGGAAGGTGCGGAGGTGGTTGCCGCACGTGTGGGAATGGGTGCCACACATGCGGGAGTCCGCTGAGTCTGAAAAATCTATCTTTTCTCTTTTCTTGGGCTGAGTGTATCTCATTTTTTACACATCTCTCTCCCTTTAAAAATATCATTTGCTCTTCCTTCTCTCTAAAAACCTCCACCAAACATCTTAAACTCTTGTCATCCATTGGAGTTTTGACCCAACATCCTTTACAAATTTTGAAGAGCTAAGCAAGGGCTTCGTTGCGTGCGGTGAAGATCAGGTTTCGACACTGTTGAATTTGGGGCTTTCATCTCTTTTTCCTTCAAGACTTTGAGGTAGGGATTTTCTTAGAGTTATATATATGTTTTTGCAAGATTGTGTTGATTTCGGTGTTTCCTTGATGATATTGAAATTTTGGTTTTTGGCCCAAGAATGATAGTGGTATTAAAAGTGGGTTTAATCCTTGTCTCTTTCTAAAACATTTCTTGAGAGTTTTGAACTACATTGTATGAGGGAAAATGTTTTTGGGTGAGATTCTTTCAAAAGATGAGGGGGTGTCTATTTTTGGTAAAAACCCTAGAAATTGGGGAATTTTTAAGGAAATGTGGTGAGATTATGAAATTAACTTTTGATAAATATGATGATAATGTTAAATGAAAAGAATTTCATGAACTATGATGAAAGATTCGTTTGAAGTTGTTATTCAAAATTGTGTATGTAGCCATGAAATGATTATATTTTTTGAGAGGGTATGAAATGTGGAAATGTTACTACACTTGGATGAATATAAATTCGTGTATGATATGTTGTGAAATTTCATTAGAAAGGGGAATTGTAACGCCACAATTTTCTTGCCCAAATGATAATACAACATTCATGGCTCTTTCAAGGAAAACCGAATATAAATCTCCAAACTTACATTACATGATACAATAGTTCTTCATGCAACAATACATTAATCTAATAACAAGTAAATAAACAAATAAATACCCCAAGGGTTTACAAGTTTCCAAGGCTTGAGTCTAGTTACACAAAACGGTTATTCAAACCCACACACATACAACCCTTGGCTTACACACAGAGTCACAGCAAAATGAGAGTCTCGTACTCTCAACACACATGTCCTCGCCTTTAATTAGACGGTATCACCACATCTTTTCTTGCACAAAAATCTCGTAGGGTGAGCATAAAGCCTAGTAGGAAATCCTTAACAAAGTATATACATTTTATACAAGTCTCAAGAGATGGAATGCACATGCCATGCTATGCCCTTTTTGAAGATAAATCACATTTTTATCTTTTGAAAACCATCATGCTCAATGATGTCATGCAATTTCAATTGTTCAAAACTTAACAATTTATTTCAAGGGCGGTAAATATGACTCTGGTAATCCCTAGGTTGGTGTCTGCAAGTAGACTATACAAGTACTACCAATTTGTCATTTTTACCAGCATTGACTAGAAGGCTCGACACCTATAATCTGTCATTTTTACTAGTATTAACTGGAAGGCCCGACACCTATTCAATTTCATCTACACCACCTGTCAAGACTTACCACCGTATTTACCCTAAAACCAATTCATGGAAACTTATTTCTCAATATACTTTTCTCAATATAAGTTTTCAAATTAACTTTCAAAGTTTAATGTAATCAAATGAATTGATATGCCAATAACAAGATGAATATAAATACTTTTATTCCAATTCATCATCCAAGGAATAACGCAATTCTCTCTTCTCAAGTATCCTCAACAATTAGTCATTTCAAGACTATTTCAACGTTTTGAACAATAATTTTCAAAATGAACAACAATTCTCATATTCCCTGAAATTCATCATTTGTATAAATATAAATAAGAAATTTTCCAAACATCCATTTATTTTAACATACAAAATAAATATAACAATATCATTCATGGATTTTCAGTCTCTTTAAGAAAATCCCCAAATTCTAGGTTTTCTCACCAAAACTACACAACTCAAATCTTTTGAAAGAAAACTTTTCAAAATCATATTTTCTTCAATCAACGAAGATCAAAACCCATAAGATCATTTTAAAAGAACTAGATACAAACCCACTTTCAAAATCGCTCAACTTCTTAAATTAATAATCAATTTTCAAAGCTATTGAAGGATGATTTCGAAAATCATATAGATCTTGCAAATATATATATATATATATATAGCTCTAAGAAAATCCCTGCCCCAAGTTTTAAAGAAGAAATGAGATGAAACCCCCAAAATCAATAGTGTCGAAACTCGATCTTCACTGCATACAATGAAGCCCTTGAGATGATAACCAACTTTGGTGAAGAACTTAGGTCTAAATCCTAATAGATTTGGAGAAATCAAAGAGAGAAGATGACTTCTAGAGAAAGAAGCTCCCGATCTGGAATTCTAGAGAGTTTTAGAGAGAGAGAGGATTGAAAAAGTGATCTGAAATATCATATTCACGAACTGATATAACATGGTCCGCTCGAGCGTGGAAAGCCTCGCTCAAGCGTTAAATACACTAACCCAGTACTTTTGCAGACAGGTCAAACTTCTGAAACCAAACATTCTCCGCTTGAGTGCATAAACAGCCGTTCTAGCAGACAAGCAACTTCAAATGCATTTTGCATTTTTACTTCGGGGGCGTTGCCCCTCGACCCCGCTAGGGCGCTACCCTTGGACCAGCCAAGGGGCGCTGCCCCCTAGACCCCCGCGAGCTAACCGGGCAACTCGATCCCCGACTGGCCCAGTCAAAGTGGCCAAAACATGAAAGAAGGATCGAAACCGAGATCGCTACAGGAATTGAAATTGTGATCGGAATGGAGATATTGTGTGGAAAATATTGTAAATGGAAGACTATTATAGTGCCTTGAAATATGTATATATATATATATATATATATATATGTATATTGCATTGGTATTTTTTTAATTTATTTGGTTGTTACAAATTTTGAATTGAGATTTGAAAACATTTGCATTGAGAAAGGAAAGTTGTGAAATAAGGAATCATTGAAAACGTTTTGGGGTAAATACGTTAGTAAGTCTAAATAGGGTTTGTAGATGAAATTGATTAACTTGGCCTGAGTGTCCAGGGTGAAAAATCGAAAACACGCGTGGAGGAGGTACCACGTGCCTTCCGGTTAGTTACTGGTAAAGAGGGGTTTTGGTAGTGCTAGTTATGCCTATTTGCAAATACCAACCTAGGAATTACCTGAGTCGTATTTACCGCCCCTATGAACTTGATTTTAAAATTGTCGAATCTTGTTGAAATTTTAAGTTTTCATTGTGCATGATGGTTTTCAAAGGATGACGATGAGACTTTTCTTTTGGACATGGCATAGCATGTGCATTGCATTTCATGAGACTTGTATAAAATGCATATACTTTGTTAAGAACTTCTTACTGGGCTTTATGCTCACCATATGAGATTTTGGCGCAGGTAAAGATGCGGTGATTCTGTCAAATTAAAGGCGTGGATATATGGGTTGAGAGCACAAGACTCTTCCTTGTGATCAAAATTCTTGCAAGCCAAGGGTTATACTTGTATGGGTTCAAGCAACCATTTTGTATAACCGGGCATAATCCTTGGATTTTTGTAGCCCCTTGAAAGCGTTTGTTTATTTTGACTAGACGTTTTACATGCTATAGATTTATGTATTGAATTCGTTGAATGTATAACCGCATGTGAGACTATGTTGTAAACTCCTTATGATCATGTATTCAAGTATTCAAGTATTGGAGAATTATTTCCGTTATCTTAAGAGTGATGGTTAGTGCACTTTTCTTGGGGCATTACACAATTCAATATAGTTTAAATTTTAAAAGTTTTAATTAATTAATTATGACCTAACCGATTAGGTTAAATTATTTTTGGTTTGATTGATTTGTTGGTTTAACCACGATTTTAATAGTTTTATCAAAATATATTGATTAAATTTATTTGATTCGAAATAAACTAAAGATCGATCTGATTAAAGATTGAAAGATTGAAATTGCTTGATTAGAAGTTTCAATTAATTGTTTAAAATTAATTGTTAACTTTTATTTTATAATCCCATATTGAAAAAAAGAAAAAGAAAAAACAAAAAAGAAAAAAAAGTTAGCTGTTTCACTATAAAGTGAATCTTAATAGTATAGTATTGTGTATACTTCAATTCAAGACAGTTTAAATTTTAAAATTAAAATAACATTTAAAAGTTTTAATTAATTAATATTTGTATAAGTTGGTTGGTCATTTGACCTAACCGATTAGGCTGAACCATTTTGGGTTTGACTAATTCGCCGGTTTAATCGAGATTTCTCATATTATTTTTATTAATTTTAAACAATTAAAGTTTCCATTGGCTAACATTCATTTAATCATATAAAAATAAAACTTTAATTAGTTTATGATTTATTTTATAATCCCGCATCGGGAGAAAAATAAAAAGTAAAGTTTGTTTCACTATTTATCTATATATTATATAAGGAAAATGAAGTTTTTAGGGAAAAATCTTCTAAGAGCTCCCAATCCTTATTCTAAAATTATTGAATTTTCTTAATTTTAAACAATTAAGAAAATTCTCGTTGGTTAGTTTCCATTTACCTTTTATTTTACAATCTCATATCGGAAAAAGAAAGAAAAAATGAATTATTTCACTTACATAAAGTGAATCTTATGCTCCCATTTATATAGTCAAAATGAGATTTTTAGTAAGAAGTCCTATGATCAATATCTCATACTCATTTTTTTGATTTTCTTAGTTTTAAACAATTAAGAAAATCTCCATTGGTTAGCTTCCATTTAACTTTTATTTTTACAATTCCACATAGTTTGGATTTTAAAAATAATTTTGTATGATATTTTGAAACTCTCATAATATTTAATTTTAAAATAATTACAATCCCACATCGAGAAAATAAAGAAAAAGTGTATTGTTTCAATTATATAAAGTGTTACAATCCCACATCGGGAAAAAAAAAAAAAAGTAAGTTGTTTCACTTATATAAAATGAATCTTATAAAGGGAGTTTTAAGCAAGAAGCCTTTTAGAAATTCCAAACCCTTATTCTAAACTTATTGAATTTTTTTAATTTTAAACAATTAAGAAAATTTACATTGGCTAGCTTCGATTTACTTTTAATTTTGCAATCCCAGATAAAAAACAAAAAAACAAAAAAAAAAGGAAAAAGTAAATTGTTTCATTTACATAAAGTGAATTTTATGCTCCAATTTATATAAATTATTGAAATTTCTTAGTTTTAAACAATTAAGAAAATCCCTATTAATTAGTTAACTTTCACTTAACTTTTATTTTATGATCACAAATTGGGAAAATAATGAAAAAGTGAATTGTTTCACTTATATAAAGTGAATCTTATGCTCGCATTTATATAGGCAAAAAAAGATTTTTAGTGAAAAGCCTTATAATCAATACATTTAAACAATTAAGAAAATATCCATTGGTTAGTTTCTATTTAACCTTTATTTTACAATCTCACATAGACGTTTTGATTTTAAAAATAATTTTGTATGAGATTTTAAAACTCTCGTCATATTTAACTTTAAAATATTTACAATCTCACATCAAGAAAATAAATAAAAAGTGAGTTGTTTCACTTATATAAAGTCAATTTTATATTCTCATTTAATATTGTAGTATTGTGCATGTTTCAGTTCAAGATGGTTTAAATTTTAAAATAAAATTTAAAGGTTTTAATTAATTAATTTTGTTGTAAATTGGTTGATCTTTTGACTTAGCCGAGTAGACTGAATCGTTTTCAGTTTGATTGATTCACTGGTTTAATCACGGTTTTAGCTGTTTTATCAAAATATATTACTTAGATTTGTTTGATTTGAAATAAACTAATATTGACCTTATTAAAAATTGAACGACTCAGATTGCTTGATTAGAAATGAACTTCCCGTCCAAACAACTGTTAACTTTTATTTTACAATTCCACATCAAGAAAAGGAGAAAAAAATGAGTTGCTTCATTATATAAACCTTATGCTTCCATTTAATATTGTAGTGTTGTGTATGTTTCAGTTCAAGACAGTTTAAATTTTAAAATTAAAATAAAATTTAAAATTTTTAATTAATTAATTTTTGTATAAGTTGGTTGATCCTTTGACCTAGCTGATAGGGTGAACCGTTTTCGGTTTGACTGATTCGCTGGTTGCGATTTTATCAAAATATATTGGTTAAATTTGTTTGATTCGAAATAAATTAAAGATTGACCTAATTAGGATCAAACGGCTAAGACTACTTGATTCGAAATAAACTTTCTGCCCCAACAATTGTTAACTGTTGAACAATTAAGAAAATCTCTATTGATTAACTTTCATTTAACTTTTATTTTATAATCTCACATAGAGAAAATAAAGAAAAACTGAATTGTTTCACTCACATTAAGTAAATCTTATACTCCTATTTATATAAGTAAAATGAGATTTTTAGTCAGAAACCTTATGATCAATATCTCATACTAATTTTTTTTGATTTTTTTAATTTTAAACAATTAAAAAAATTTCAATTAGTTAACTTCCATTTAACTTTTATTTTATAAAATATAAAAAAATTAAATATAATTATTATATTTTTATTAAATAATAATTATTTTATTGCTTGTATAGTCCGGATGATATGTTAGTATAGAATTAAGTAAAAGCTCAACAACCACGGCAAGGAAGAGCCCATAATTAGAAGAAAATAAAATAAAATATATCCCATAATTAGATAACTATTAAAAATAAAAATAAAAATCTCATAATGAAAGACAAATAATTAATATTTACCTTTAACAAGGATTGACGCCCTAACTTTCCAATAAAAGTGCACGATAGTTTGTATCAGGCATTCATAAAAATATTTAGAATTTAAAAATTAATAAATTAGAATCATTATGTAACCCAAACAACGGTATGTAATTATAAAATAAAAAAAAAAGAAAAAAGAAAAACAAAACAAAAAGAAAAAAAAAAACATGTTTGATTTGTCTTTCAAAACATACTTTAAAAAAGAAAAAATTCTAAAAACATATTTGGTTGAAAATTATTTTTTTAAAAAAAATTCAAAATCAATTTTCTCTCTATTATACATTATGAATCACTTTTTATTTTTTTTTAATTTCCTTTTCTCTCTCCTTTGCAATCACTTTTTCTCTGGCACTCGTCTATTCAATTACAAAAAAATATTAAAACATCAAAACTTCCAAAACTATTTTCATAATATACAACTAAACAAATTTTCAAACTTTTTAAACTCTCACCAAAAAATTATTTTTAAAATAATATCTCAAAACACAAAATTTGAGATTTATAAATCAGGTTCATTATGGGTTGTTTTGAGAAGTTGATTAAAATTTGATTTTTTAGCTTTTCTTTGATTTTTTTTGAAAAAACGTGAAAAAAAAGTAGAAAGGTGATATAACCCAAAATAGGCTAAAAGATAGACTTTTAACCATCTTCTTAAAAGAGTGTTTCTGGGTGCACTGCATGCTACCAAATTTAAATATTCACCACATATTCAAATTTTAAACACTTTTTTGAATATATATACATAACATTTTGGGCAAATTATGCCCATAGTCCAGTAATTTGATTATTATAATTTTAATTGGTTTGATTTTAATTCTGAATTTATTATTTTCTTTCAATTTTGTCAAATTGATTACAACTGTTAATATTTTTTAATAAAAAAATAAACACATAAATGGCAATTTTAAGGTTAAAATTATAGCCTACTCAATTTAGTGAGGTAATCTCAACTAATTCAGTGATAATTTTCTATAAAAAAAACGCTAACAATGTCATCAATTGGATCAAATTGCAACAAAATTTTATAATTAAGAGTCAAAATTGAGTCAATTGAAAGTGTAAAAACTAAAATGACATAAGATGCAAAATATAGAGATTACATATCTAATTTGCTCCACCATTTTTGTTGAGTCTATTGATGTGAGAACCATATATGTAAATTAAATTCATTTCTCTTATTAGACTAGAAGCTTAACACAAAAAAGTCTGTCTAAAACTCGAAGTATTCAAAGGCCAAACTTGAATTTACATCGTCTTTCCAGGTGAAAGAGAAGAATTTCTCCTAATCGCTCCATCGACTTGGATCATGAACTATGGATTTTTTTTTCCCTGTCCTAGGAGACAACTACATGGACTTAACTACCATGTGTTGAATTTATTTTGTTTTGATTGGTGAAATTCCAAAAAAGAATTGAATTTAGAAGGAAATAAATCTGACTGTAGAATTCATTAAAAGGCTAAATATATTTGTGCTGAATTCAGTTTCAACTTTAAGATTATTTTTTTACATATTATTATATATTTGAAATGGCTAAATATATTTAAAATACCTATTCTTACAAATTTCATCTAATTGGATATCAAATCCTTTCCTTCGTTTTTCCCGCATTTCTTGTTCTATCGAATTTTGTTAGAATTTTTCCTGAGACTAATAAAATTATTGAATTTTAATTGAAGGATATTTCCCCCTTGTTATCCAAGTAAATTTCATATTATTTAATTTTATCCATGTTTTTCAAGAATAACTGTGTTCCGATCAGATCTAAATTGGCTAAAAGCTTTGCAATACTAGAGGGTGCAATTAGAGATTCAACCTAACCTTTTGATTGCCTGAATTTTCATTAGGAAATGACTCAAGCCTCTCTAAAAAATAGAGAAAAAAAAAAAAAGACAAATAAGAAAGATCACACAACAAAACAAAACATTAAAAAAAAAAAGAGAAAACAAGCTTCGAGTCTGTTTGGTATTAGTTTTTCAATTTCCTAAGAATACAAAAAACTTGTTTTGAGAACAGTTTTAAAAAATTGTTTAAAGATTTTTTTTTTTTTTTAATACAACCTACTTCTTAGAAAGCATTTTTGAATTTTTAGAAACTGCTTTCAAACAAAAATGAAAATTATTCCCCTATATATATATAATTTTATTTTTAAAAATATGAGTGAACACGAAAATACAAAAAATGATACCAAACAGGCCCTTGGTGATTCACAGGCTCTAATTTAGGTAGAGGCATGGCAATTGTCACTGCTTTCATATTTTTTCGCTGGCCCAACTTGCATGCTACTGTGATTTTCAAGGATTGCATGTTCATGTAGGGTTGGTAAATAAATGAAAGTCTTTCATATGCAAATTCAGACCTATTTTTATCTTTACAACCCATATTCAATTTTTAATCCCTTATCAAACCTTACTAGTCAACAGTCAAAAAACCCCATCAAATGGATAATAGAAAAAAAAAAATAATAATAATAAAATAAACTTGATACCTTGATGCATATAAATAGTGTTGGGAGAAAACAAAACAAAAATCCAATTTGAAATATCCGAATCCGGCACAAAAATAGCGGAAGTAGTTTATTCTCCCTCTTTGTGTGAACCTATTAGGAAGAAATTTAATAGAGCACAATATATTCTGAAAATAATCTGAAAACGATGATCCAACGATCACACAATAAGGCAACAACAATTTTTTAACGTGAAAAACCTTCCCGATGTGGAAAGGAAAAACCACGGGACCGTAGTCCACCAAATATCTCCACTACCAACAAATAATGGGTATATAAGAGTTCTCTCTAGATAGAACTAGAGGCAAACAATCAAGGACAACTTACAAATAAGCTTTCTTGGCAACCAAAAATCAAAATACAAAGTTTAGGAAAGATCTCACCAAAACGGGTTCTGTTTACGAGCCAAAAACCAGCAGTAGAATACTCCAAATCTGATCTCCACCGTCCAGAATTTAGAGTCTTGAGTTGTGAACTCGCCTACCAAATTTCAGCTCAATCAGACCATAGATGCTTGTTGATCGGATAGCTTGATAACTGCTGGACAGAATTTCTCCAAAACCCTTGGCCTCTCCTCTCTTCTCTGTTTTGGTGGCTGATGTATATCTCTTTCTCTAAGTTGAAAGGGTTTGTAAAACTACTCATGGGCCAAAACAAATGGGCCAAAACATTTTAAAAAAACAACCTCTCCATGTGGGCTTTGGAACTCACATGGGTTTTACTAAATATTTTTGGGCCATCCTCCACATAGGAGGGAAACCCAACCCAACAAATCTCCCCATTTCCGACTAGGTGGAGGGATTCTCCATCCCGGTAATCGAGTAACACGTCTGAAGCTTCTCCCTTACCAGAGCTTTTGTCAACATATCAGCACCATTATCATCAGTATGAATTTTTTTAAGTTCCAACAACTTATGATTAAGAATTTCTCTTACCCAATGGTACCTCACGTCGATGTGCTTCGACCTCGAACGAAATGTAGAGTTCTTAGCCAAGTGAATAGCACTTTGGTTATCACAAAACAACACATATTGTTGTTGTTTGAAACCAAGCTCCGTCAAGAACTTTTTCATCCATAGCAACTCTTTACAAGCTTCCGTTGCCGCAATAAACTCTGCCTCTGTTGTAGAGAGTGCAACACATTTTTGCAACCTTGACTGCCAAGAAACAGCTCCACTTGAGAAGGTGATCAAATAACCCGAAGTAGACTTATGGGTATCCACATCTCCTGCCATATATGCATCAGTGTAGCCAACTAAAATTGGTTTTTCATGTCCAAAACTGAGTGTCAACCTGGAAGTGCCTCTAAGATATTTCATTATCCACTTTACTGCATTCCAATGCTCTCTCCCTGGATTTGAAAGAAATCGGCTAACTACACCAACTGAATGAGCTATATCTGGCCTTGTGCAGACCATTGCATACATTAAGCTTCCTACAGTTGAGGCATATGGAACTCTTTCCATATCTTCCTTCTCTTTATTTGTAGAAGGGCTTTGATTAGTGCTTAACTTAAAATGAGTAGCAAGAGGTGAGCTAACCACTTTAGCATTGTTCATATTGAATCTTTCAAGCACTTTTTCAATGTGCTGCTCTTGTGACATGTACAACTTTTTCTCTTTTCTGTCTCAATAGATTTGAATACCAAGAATTTGCTTTGTTGGCCCCAAGTCTTTCATGGCAAAGAACTTGCTTAGTTGTTTCTTCAATTTGTCAATTCTTGAAGGATTCCTGCCAATAATCAACATGTCATCAACATAGAGCAGTAAAATAATAAAATCATCGTCAGAGAATTTCTGCACAAATACACAATGGTCAGAAGTAGTTTTCATGTAGCCTTGCTCCCCCATAACTAACTCAAACTTCTTATACCACTGCCTGGGTGCTTGCTTCAGACCATAAAGACTTTTCTTTAGCTGACACACATAATCCTCTTTTCCTTTCACCTTGAAACCCTCTGGTTATTCCATGTAAATCTCTTACTCCAAGTCACCATGAAGGAAGGCAGTTTTCACATCCAGTTGCTCAATCTCTAAGTCTAGACTAGTGGCTAAGCCAAGAACCACACGAATAGAAGACATTTTTACAACTGGTGAGAAAATCTCATCAAAATCAATGCTTTTCTCTGACTGAACCCTTTAACAACTAGTCTAGCTTTGTATCGTGGTTGTGAAGTGAGTTCATCATGTTTTGCCATGTACACCCACTTGTTCTTTAAAGCTCTATTTACCTTCGGCAGCTTCACCAACTCAAAAGTGTGATTGTCATGCAATGATTGCATCTCATCTTGCATCGCATCAGCCCACTCCAGCTTATGGTCATCTTCCATGGCTTCTGCATAACACTCAGGCTCTCCCCCATCAGTCATTAACACATAGTCATCTGCAGAATACCAAGTGGAAGGATGTCGATCTCTAGCCTCCCTCTTGGTTGGAACATCTGGTGGTATCTCTGGTGTTGCCAACTGCCCAAGAGTCTTATCACCTGTCTCAGCCTGTAAGGGGTCATCTGCATCACCTAGACCTTGTTGGTCATCCTGAACATCAAGTTCAACCTGTGCAGGCAAATCTGTCAGAGGAACTGGATCCAAGTCAACTAGACCATCACTATGCCAGGACATTGCGTTCTCTGCTTTCTCAATATCTTGTATAGTTTGATTTTCAATAAACACAACATCTCTGCTTCTCACTAGTTTCTTGTCAATTGGATCATATAACCTGTAGCCAAACTCATCTAGGCCATAGCCTAGAAAAATGCACTGTTGGGTCTTCACATCGAGCTTAGACCTCTCATTTTTGGGAATATGAAAAAATGCTTTACATCCAAAGACACGCAAGTGATCATAGAAAACATCCTTGCCAGTCCAAACTCTCATGGTACATCGAACTGAAGAGGAACACATGGTGTGAGATTAAGAACATGTACAACTGTGCTCAAAGCCTCACCCCAAAAGGATCTTGGCAACCGTGCCTGTGAAAGCAAGCATCTAACTCTTTCAATCAGTGTTCTGTTCATCCTCTTAGCTAAACCATTCAACTGAGGAGTCTTCAGGGGTGTCTTTTGATGTCGAATACCCTGTTGTCTACAATAATCATCAAAAGGACCGCAATACTCTCCTCCATTATCTGTTCTGATGCACCCGAGCTTCTTCCCAGTCTGTCCCTCAACTAAGGCTTGGAACTGTTTAAAAGTCTCCAACACTTGATCTTTGCTTTTTAAGTGTAGACCCACAACTTCCTTGAATGATCATCTATGAAGGTCACAAAGTAACGGGAGCCACCAAGTGTTCTTGTCTTCATAGGACCACAAACATCTGAATATACCAAATCAAGTATATTTGGCTTTCTTGAAGGAGGGGAACTCTTGAAGGAAACTCTATTCTGTTTTCCTGCCAAACAGTGAGTACACCTTTTCAAAAGTGCATTTTTCATTCTAGACAAAAGATTCTTTTTAGCCAATGTTGCGAGGCCTTTCTCACTCACGTGGGCAAGCCTTTTAGGCCACAATTCCACTGTAGACTCATCATCCACTGCATTAATAACTTCTTTAGGGAGCCTTGCCTGCATTACGTACAAAGTAGAATGCTTCTTGCCTCGAGCCACAACCATATCACCCCTAGTGAGCTTCCACTGACCATTACTGAAGGTGTTGCAATACCCCTCATCATCAAGCTTACCTGTAGAAATCAAATTCATACGGATATCAAGAATATGCTTTACATCTCTAAGAACCAACATCGTGCCATTATTCATCTCCAAGTGCACGTCTCCAACACCAAATGATTTTGCCCAAGCCATCATTGCCCATCTTTATCGAACCAAAGTCGCCAGGTATGTAGGATGTGAAGAAATCTTTTCGAGATGTAGCATGAATAGAGGCACCACTCATGGCAAGCTATATTAATAACATCTTCATCATAAACAATGAGAAAGTCTTTGGAAGTAGCGGTGGCAACTTGATCATTATCCTTTCCATCATGCTCAATCCCTTTCTCCTTGTTCTTTCTTTTCAATTTTTTGCACTGTTTCTTGATGTGCCCTTTCATGCCACAATGATAACACTCAGCATTAGCAAACTTGTTGGACTTGCTTCTACCTCTATCTCTGTTTTTCGAACCTCTGCTCTTGCTTCTCCCCCTCATTTCTGTAACCAAAACCTCTGACTGTGAAGAAGATCCATGTGATTTCCTCATCATCTCTTCATTTAAAATATTGCTCTTAGCCAGATCCATATTGATTCCATCATCTGGGGCCGAGTTAGATAATGACATTCTAAATGTCTCCCAAGAGTCCGGCAATGTACCAAGCAAGCATAACCCAGTACCTCATCATTGAACTTGATGCCCATTCCAGCCAACTGATTAATTACTCCTTGAAAAGTGTTCAAGTGATCTGTCAATGGGGTTCCATCTTGGTATCTTAAAGTCATCAATTGCTTTATTAGAAACATTTTATTTTTTCCAGTCTTCCGAGCATACAATTGTTCAAGTTTGTTCCAGAGTGCACGTGCATGTGTCTCTCCACTAATATGATTCAAAACATTATCATCCACCCATTGCCTAATGTACCCACAAACTTGTCAATGTAGTAATGTTCATTCTTTATCAGATATATTTTCTGGTTTTTTAGTAGTAAATACCGGTAGATGAAATTGCTTCACATAAAGGAGGTCTTCCATTTTTCCTTTCCATGTGTGATAATTAGAACCATTCAAAGTAACCATTCTACTCAAATTTGCTTTCATTATTCAACACAAGATACATGACAATATGAACCATGCTCTGATACCACTATGTTGGGAGAAAATGAAACAAAAATCCAATTCGAAATATCCGAATCTGGCACAAAAATGGCAGAAGTAGTTTATTCCCCCTCTTTGTGTGAACCTATTAGGAAGCAATTTAATAGAGCACAATACATTTTGAAAATAATCTGAAAACGATGATCCAACAATCACACAATAAGGCAACAACAATTTTTTAATGTGGAAAACCTTCCCGATGTGGAAAGGAAAAACCACGGGACCGTAGTATACCAAATGTCTCCACTATCAACAAATAATGGGTATACAAGAGTTCTCTCTAGATAGAACTAGAGGCAAACAATCAAGAACAACTTACAAATAAGCTTTCTTGGCAACCAAAGATCAAAATACAAAGTTTAGGAAAGATCTCACCAAAATGGGAACTATTCACGGGCCAAAACCCAGTAGTAGAGTACTCCAAATATGATCTCCACCGTCCAGAATTTAGAGTCTTGAGTTGTGAACTCGCCTACCAAATTTTAGCTCAATCAGACCATAGATGCTTGTTGATCGGATAGTTGGATCACTGCTGGACAGAATTTCTCCAAAACCCTTGGCCTCTCCTCTCTTCTCTGTTTTGGTGACTGCTGTATATCTCTTTCTCTAAGTTGAAAGCGTTTGTAAAACTACTCATGGGCCAAAACATTTAAGAAAAACCTCTCCGTGTGGGCTTTGGAACTCACATGGGTTTTACTAAATATTTTTGGGCCATCCTCCACATAGGAGGGAAACCCAACCCAACAAATAGTCCCCCTCCCTGCATTGATTATGTATAGTTTTGTTTACTCTTTGCATGCATGCCCAACAAGATGAAACCTCTGAGCATTGTTTTAGTCATTCTAGCAGTACTAGCTCTTCTTTCGAGCATCAAACCACATGAAGCTAGTAGAGTCCTACATGAAGAAGAAAAAATGTGGATGAAAAAAGAAAATCTTCACTTACAGTCTCTGTCAAAAGGTCTCGTAAGCCCTCCAGGAATAAATCCTCCCATCATACCTGGGCATCCTCCCAGTAGCATTAAAGCCAGTACTATTAGCCAGAGAAGCTATGCAAGTCATGCTATGCCTCCTCCACCACCTCACAACTGATGGTTCCATTTGGTGAGGCAAAAAATTAATCTTAAATAAAACCATGTTGCAATGAATAATAATTTTACTTTAAAAGTCGGAAACACCAAATTGTAGCAGTGAGTAAAATAAGACATGTTCAATTCATATTGTAATAATTTTAAACTCATTATTTATATATGTTGTTATAGGTGTGTATTATATATTTACTTGTTTTCTACAATAAAGGAAGCTTAAGAGAATGATTCCTTTATGTATTTTGATACTCCTTATAATGGAAGAATAAAAGAGCCAAGTGATTTCTACCTCTTTAATTTTTGTCATGTTGTTGTTATTGTTATTGTAGCTCCTTTGTGTACGGACATTTTGCAAAAGCACACTACTGACTAAAATAGAGAAAGTTAAGAACAAACAACATATATTATTCTTACAGAAAAAGTTATACAAACTAATAAATTTATAAATTTTTCTTGCTAATGGATTTGGCAAACAATGATGAAACTTTAAAATTCGAAATAGGATGTTGCACTGTAATAATATAATAGGTTTCTCGTTAATAAGTAAGAATTTATTAAATTTGTTAGTTGTATTGCATTAATCTATTCTTAATTTCTTGTTAGACGGCATGTTCCTTATATACTGTTGTGAATCACCAAAAAAAACAAAAGAAAAAAAGAAAAATAAGGGTAAAGTATGTGTCAATCATCTATATGATAGATTTAAATACTTACAAGTCATGTACATTCAAAATTTTTGGAGATATTAATAGGTGAAAAAAGAAATAGATAAATAAATAAGTTTGGTTAGTAGGATCGGTATGCAAATCTCTCAAATAACAATGCTTATATGCATGCATGCACTTTCATTTTCAAAAGAAACGTCTCACCAACCAAAAATTTAATGTAAAAAAAGAGATTGCCCAAGTTAATGGATCAGAATTATTTTTTTTTTAATTTTTTTTTTTCCAATTCATAAGAGATAAATTATTATATACATAATGATAATTGCATCAAATTATGTATTCAAATATAAAAAAAAAAAAAAAAAAAAAGATCAACAAATAATTACAAATATATAAATGATACAAGTAAATTTCAAAAAATAGAAGGTACAAGAATTTACATGGAGAGTAATTTTACACCAGTGCACAAGCAAAAGGATTGAAGTGGATACTTGACAACTAGATTGATTTGAACTTAAATGTAATATTTTATTTATTCTCAAGTGTATTTTGTAGCCCGAACGATACCCATTGTAGGCATGTAAATAGATCGGATTTGGATTGGATTTGTCAAAACTAGGAATCCGATCTGATTAAAACAAACCCAAATCCGATCCGATCCGTTTAGCCCATATTCGATTATAGATCACCCAAATCCGAATCTGCAAATTTTGGATATCAGATCCGATAATCCGATCTGATTCATTTATTTATTTATTGAGGTGTAATTTTATCTAGTTTGATTTTATTTTTATTTTTGGTTATTTTGTGTTTTCTTCATTCAAATTGAGAATAATCGGATTGGATTATCGAATTATTGGATCGGATCGGATTAGATTTTTGAATATTCAATCTTTTTAATAAACGGATTAAACGGATTTGGATTATCGAATTATCGGATCGGATTTTTTGTTAATGGTTTCAGATTTCCGGATCAGATTCAGGTCGAATTCAAATTAAATCTGATTCATTAACAATCCTAGATATCTATAGTTTTTGTCATGGATTCAACAACAAATAAAATTGTTCAAAAATTTATAAAAGGAAAAATTCAACTCTAAAATTTTTGGGGAAAAGAGCCAAAAGGGACTTGAAATATATCATGATCTTGTAATGAGAGAATGTTACAAAATTGCTATTGACACAAAGCCAACTACAGAATTAACACTAAACATTTGTTTCTAAAAATATAAACTATTTTATATTTGCTTGGAGGTTATTGTTATGTCGATAGTATTTTTGTATATTTATGCACAATTATTATAGCGATCCCGGTTGTCCCTTTATTGTTCTGTTGTATTCCGGACTCGGTTCCGTGATGTTGGTGGTGGTATACCTTGTTGTCATCCTTTAATTCCGCTTGATTGAGTTTTAGGATGTATTGGGCATAGTTGTTACAGGTTGGTTGGGCTTTGGTTTCAATTCTTTGTTGCCCAGTTTTTAGGAGGTCCGTTCGAGCGGGTCTTCTTGCGCTCAAGCGGAGATTGCACGCTCCCAGTATTTTGGTGCTCTGCAGAACTTCTGCAGGCATGTTTTTCACGCTCGAGCGGGTTTCTTTGCGCTAGCGGGTACTCTGGCGCTCGAGCGGGTAGTATTTTTTGGTGTAAGTTCTGGGAGGGGGAAATCCACGCTCAAGCGGGCTGGTTTTCACGCTCGAGCGGATATACTTTATTCTTGTGTCTTGGCGCTCGAGCGGGCCTTCTTGCGCTCGAGCGTACCTAGTTTTTTGTTCTTGACGCTCGAGCGTTGTGTTCTCCGCTCGAGTGGGAATGTCGTATATCAGTTGGCAGCTGGGCATTTTAAAATCACTTTTTACATTCTCTCTCTCTCTCTTACTTTCTAAAAAGACATTTTGAGAGTTCCTCTCTCTAGAAACTCTCTTCTCTCTAGGGTTTGATCTAGTTAGAGTGCTTCCTTTTCCTTCGGCCTTTGTAAGAGTTGGGTTGATCGTCGAGGGTTACGTTTTGATCCGAGAATATTGAGTTTTGGAGCACGTTGAGTTTCTTCATCTTCTTTCCTTGAGCTCCGAATTTGAGGTAGGGATTTCGACTCACTCTTATGGTCTTTGACCTAGATTTTTGGTTGTATTGATAAAGTGTTGAAGTTGGGTTAATTTTGGGACTTAGGGTTTTAAAATGTTGAAAGAGGATTTGTTATTTTGAGTCTAAAATGTGTATTGTGGGTTCAAAATAATGATATCGTTATTGGTTGTTGATATTTAGACCATTGGGTCAATATTTGGAAATCGGGTAGAAAACCCTAATTTTGGGAAAATTGTGACTTTATGGAATTGAGTTGGAAATAATGAAATTGGTTCATTATATGGTTGAATAGTGGAGTTAGATTTATTAATCGCTCACTTTTGAAAACATTGATATTTTATCTATTGGAGCTTTTATTATCTGTTTAGAAATAATTGCTTGGGCTACCGGTGGAGGGTAGTTTTGATTGTTGTAGGCAATGCATGATGATTAGGCAAACTAAAACTAATCAATTGGATATGTCATAGAGTATGACGGTTGATAGAATACATTAACGCTATGTATTGATTGATTGTGTATATGACCTTTGTGTATATACGTTGTGTGTATGGGAGGAGATAGGGGATGTACTCCATGGTTTAGGGGAAGATAGGGGATAGACCTCTAAACCGGATGTTGTTTGGGAGGAGATAGGGGATGGACTCCACTGATACGGCTCATATGCTTGTCAAATAATGTGTTGATGTAACTCATATGCATATCTTTGGAAGTGTTGATACAGCTCATATGCTTATCTTTGGAAGTGTTGATACAACTCATATGATTATCTTTGGAAGTGTTGATATAGCTAATATGCATATCTGTTGAAATGTGAATACAGCTTGTATGCTTATCTGTTGAGATGTTGATACAACTAGTATGTTTATCTATCGTAAAAATGGGAAATGTTTAATATGAGTCACTGTCTCATATAAGTGGTTGGCCAGGTTCTGAGCCGTTGATGTAAATTGTGGAATGGATAAGAAATGGAAATTGAAATGAAACATGAACATATTGGTCATGTGTAGACGCGCCCGTGGGACTCACTACAGTTCGGACTCAATTTGTGTCATGGTCCTTAATCTGAACCAAAGAGTCCAAATCCGGCAAATCGTTTTGAGAAAACAGATTTTTAGAAAAGAAGTGCCAAACATGGACTGCTTTGCTAGATACAGAGTCGCCACCTAAATATTTTTTAAAGGGAAATTTAGGAAACCCTGACTCAGTACCAAAGGCCACGTGTCCGTCATCACCAAAGTTGCCTCGGCTCGGGAGCTAGGGTACGATTGGGGAAGGTCAGCTATGAGCACCCCCTCTCGCCCGATCCGAAGATCGGCCTCTACTAATCGTGATATCCGTTTTTGAAAATGTTATGTGTTCTTATTCCATTTTATTAGCCTAGAATTACTATGTTATGCGCGTAGCGAACAAGTATAAACCAAATCGCCTAAATTGGAACAAACATTGCATGTTCGTTTTGAGGATGGTTTGCTACTCGCAAGTAGGCTAGAATGCAGGTTTTGCCACCCTCGAGTGGGTTTTTAGAAAAGATGGTTTTGCCACTATCTAGTGGGCTTAAAAAATTCACAGTTTTAATGCATTATTCCAATTTAGGTAATTCAACCTCCATCCACAGGCATTTGAGCAGTTATATCACATAAGCAGCTAGCCTCATGGTAATCATGTTGTTATGGCAACACTCATACGCATGCGGTATGCCAAAGCATAAATGCTTACCGAGTACTCCGAGCCAAAACTAAAACTAGTTAGTAATCATATGCATGATCCTAGTTCATGTTAAGGTGGCTAATGCAACACATGCAAAATGCAACTAAGATAGGCTCGACTAATCTACAATGACATGTGAAATGCTACAACTAACACGTATTCAATTTGGAATTGAAATACAAATGCAGTTAGAATGATGCGCCGAGCCCGGTGCATGTGAGACAAATGTATGAATGCACGCATGCATAGCATGAGGTATGCTAAATTAAATATGCCCTAACACTAACCATAAAAAGAAGGTAAGTAAAAGGGAGAAAGAAGTGGGGGTTGGAAGACATGCACACACGCACCCGCACTTATTACAAATTTGCCCTCGCTCGGAGGGACTGAAAGAATATTACAATCCGAATAAATAATACTAAATTAATTATTACAAAATTTCTAATTTAATTATTAAATAAATGCAAATGGAAGGTGGCCACAGCCCCCGCCTCGGGATGCGCGAATGATGCGTGCTCGATTTGGATTGTCGGGAAATTCGCTGCCATAGCATTGCTGCCTCTGTTTACACTGCCTAGCTCCCCTGAAAACTACACATGTCTCAGGATAGGTTCTGTTCACACTGTGGAACACCACCGGCTGGGAGGGATGACCACCGGCCGTAGTAAATGCTCATCGGCCTTTGATAAAGCTATCGGCTACAAAAGGATGGCCGGTCGGCACTGTATATGGCCGGTCGGCCAGCAATTCCTGCAGAACCTGCAGTTGATATCAGTAGAGGGCAAGGCAGTGTATGGCATGGAATTTTGAGCAAATGTAAGCATGGCCACACTCCTTATCATGCAACGGGCTCAAGGGAGTATGACCCTCAACCCTCGGGCCATCAATTGTGCATTTTGATGCATGATGGCCTAAGAGGCCAAGTTTGCAATTTGATGTAAATGCATGCAACCAAAAGAGATGAATGCCAACACCCTATCATGTTGAGGTCAAGGAGGGTCGGGGATCGAGGGTTGAGACGTGTTTCGTCACTTCGAGTATGGACACACCTTACCCCTCATGCTTGGTTTGACACCCCAAACCAAGCAATGCAATGCATGTATACAAACATGGCTCAAGTTATGCAACATAAGGCTAAGATGCAAAACATGTCAAATGCAATGCAATCTATCATGCAAGCATGCAATGTCCAACCATGCAATGCAACTAGCTAAACAACATGCAAACATGCAAATGTAATGCAATGTAAGCATGCAACCAATACAATGTAACATGCCAAACATGCAAAGTATGCGAAGATGGACTTATACTGAAATGAGAAGGCCTCATCCCACCCCAAAACAGTGGCCTAAGTGCACTAAAATGATGATGCCAATCATGCAAAATAAGCATGCAAACTAATGAGCCTAAGACTAAGGCATGAAGGCAGATTCTCAAGCATACCAAAAGAAGGCAAACATGGACATTAGACCAACAAAATCAGTGCCATGGCATGCTAGAATGAGCCCCAAAACCCGCACACATGGCATCCCAAAGACTTAAACACAAGGCATGCACAATGCTCCATTCCAAGGCATAAAAGGAGACTTCTTCAAGGCATGGAAGGAATGATAGATGCGAACATTTAAGCACAAAACATGGACTGATATGGTATGGTAAGTGATTCCAAATCACTGAAATAGCCTAACTAAGGCATGTTTATAACCCACACCTTTAAGGCTCACAAGCCAAAATGCATAGCAACTATATCAAACATGTCAAGCATGACCAAAATAGTAACCAACAGACCTTAAGCATGGAAAAATAATGCCAAGAACTTTACAAAGCAAGATCAAAACATGAGAGCATGGCGGTCTAATGGCATGATGCACTTCTAGGCCAAATAAGGGAATACAAAGCAAATGTATTAAGCATGAAAGAGAGCACTAATCTGACCAAATATAAGGGCATATTAGGACCCAACAACATACAAAACCCCCTGAAATGGGACCAAAAATACCTAATCATGCATGCTACCCTTATAAGCCAGGAATATGCAAAAATGAGAGACTAAGGGAGAGGGGTGTCCCTCCCCTTTACAAGACCTCAAAACCCCTTCTTCACCACGGTGAGAAGGCCAAGACTCAAGAGTAACCAAAGTTTAAGAAAGAAAGCACCAAAAGGGCCAAACAAGGCCTAAGAGGGGGAGGTCGACCCCAAACCACAAAAGGACCTTAATGAAAGATCTCAAGCATGCAAATACAAGACTTTTTTATGTTATACACAAAGCTTAAATCAGCATGCAAGGCAGGTCAAAAACTAATGCAAGATTGGGGAAAATAAAGCAAAAGTCTTACCGTTGAAGAACACTTCAAGAACAGCTGGTCCAGCCACTCTCTTCTAACCAAAATCAGTCCAAAACTTCAAAAACAAACCCTCAAAGCCCCTCAAGGTCGAAGCATGGTGTAATGGTGTGTGTTTTAGTGCAAAACTAAGGTCAAAACACACTTTCTAGGCCTCCAAACACACACTAAGGATGAGAGAGAGGGAAATATAGAGAGAAAGAGTATATGACAGATGTATATATGTATAATCTCTGGTTTTTTGTTCAAAAACTCTAACCCTCTACAATGGAAGAAGAGAGGTGCTTATATAGGCAAAAGAAATGGTTCTAAGCTTCTCAAAGAAGCTAAGTAAAAGGGGGCAAAGGGGGCAAAGAGGTCAAGGCTTCTTGAGGAAGCTAAGACAGCTGGCCAAGCTTCTTGAGGAAGCTTTGACAAAGGGTCAAGCTTCCTCAAGAAGCTTTGACCAAAAGGGGGCAAAAGGGGCAAAATAGCCACATGTTAGCCCCGGGGTAGGTTTGGTGTATTCCAGCTGGCACAGCTGGCATGAACTATGCCTGAAGAAGGCAAAAAGGTGTTACCGGCCAAAAAAGGAGGTCGCCGGCCAAACAGATAGCCGGCCGGCCATATGGAGTGCCGACCGGCCATTGGTATTAAGAAACCATGGCCGGTGTCAGCAATTAATGGCCGGTGATGCAAAGGGAAGGCCGATGGGGTGTGGGGATGGTCAACAAGCCATTCCCTACCCCTCAAAGCAAAAACACAAGTATTTGGTGTGAAACCAAATGCAAGACGAACAAGTTGAGAGATCCTGAGGCAAGGCGCGCAACCAAGGCCTCCGGGAACTCAAAACGAACACGAACAGGGATGATCATCGAGTGTTCAAACGATGACGTCCAAGTCTTGAGGACGGTCAAAAATGGGGTGTCTATAGTTGCCCCTCTTTAACAGAACTCGAAAGTCATAAAAATGACAGGAGTGAGTGTCAAAGCCCAGAGACGACCCATTTTTGACAAGGCCGAAGACTTAGACAAAGCATACAAGCTACCGATAAATAAATGGTTGTGCCCGCAGGCTGCCTACGTATCCCTTTGCAAGGAATCAAACTAGCGTAGTTCAGGGGCAGGACGCAAATGATATGCAAGAAGGCTTTGATAATTGGACTTAAACGCTACGCGAAGACGGTTTGTATTCAAAACAATGTAATGTACTAACAAGTACAGGTGAGGTGCGCAAGATAGCGTGAATGAAATGCTATGATAGTAAAGATGCAAAGGGTGACAAACTCCAACCATGCCGGAATCATGAGAGGAGGTCCAAAACAAACAATTAGGAGTGCATACAACGCAACCTAAGTCAAATTCCAAACACGCCGAAATTGTGTGAGGAACAAAGAGAGAAACATAGGGACATATCCCAGTGTTTCGGAAAGGAATGAGGAACATAGGGACGTATCCCGGTGTTTCGGAGTGGTTCAAGCATTGGAACGTATTCCAAATGCTCTTAACCAAAGAGGGAGAAACATAGGGACATATCCCGGTGTTTCGAAAAGGAATGAGAAACATAGGGACGTATCCCGGTGTTTTGAAAAAGAAGAAGAAACATAGGGACGTATCCCGATATTTCGAAAAGGAATGAGAAACATAGGGACGTATCCCAGTGTTTCGAAAAAGAAGAAGAAATATAAGGACATATCCCGGTGTTTCAGAAAGGAATGAGAAACATAGGGACGTATCCCAGTGTTTCGAAAAAGAAGAAGAAACATAGGGACGTATCCCGGTATTTTAGAACAAGGAGAAGAAACATAAGGACGTATCCCGGTGTTTCGAAAAGGAATGAGAATCATAGGGACGTATCCTGGGGTTTCGGAAAGAGAGCGAAACGTAGGGACGTATCCCGGGGTTTCGAAAAGAAGGAGAAGAAACATAAGGACGTATCCCGGTGTTTCGAAAAGAGAGAAGAAACGTAGGGATGTATCCCGGTGTTTCAAAAAGAGAGAAAAGACGTAGGGACGTATCCCGGTGTTTCGAAAAGAGAGAAAAAACGTAGGGACGTATCCTGGTGTTTCGAAAAGAGAGAAAAAACGTAGGGATGTATCCCGGTGTTTCAAAATGAGAAGGGAAAACATAAGGACGTATCCTAGTGTTTCCGAATAAGAGAGTGTGCATAACAATGCAAGTGGAAAGTGCATGACAACGTAAGTGAAAAGGTGCATGACAATGCAAAATAGATGCGCATAAAAATGCAAGTAACGAGCATAACAATGCTAGATAGATGTGCATAACAATGCAGCGAATGATGTGTGTAACAATGTGAGAAATGGTGTGCATAACAATGCGATGAATGTGCAACTTCAAAAGCGTGTTCGAAACAAAATGCCGAATAAGGAAATACAAGCCTTAACGAGACCAAATCCAAACGCGACCTCTGATTTACCTCTCGGAGGGGTTTGTAACACACTCCGCTTGAAAAGGGTACTCCTTGTTTATATTGGCAAGAGATAACATCTGCAGCTACTTTTAATTGCTATTCTGACTTGAAACAGGCTTAAGCTTGGGGTTGAGATACACTCATACTCCAGAGAAATGGCGAGGCCTGAAAAGGTGCACCCGGAATGCAGTCTCGGAATTTGCTGAAGTTGAAACACACTAAGATGTTCCAAATTTTCCCTCTTCTCTTTTGCTTTGCAGTCTGGAACCCACATAGCTTCAGGTAGGTCCTTGTTTTACTATTCACACTTATCGGGGGCGGACCCTGCGATTTTATGAAAGAACAAATACTGTTTTGCACAAATATGAAGAATGGCACAGCACTCTAAGCACAAAATGATTTATTTTTGGAAATTGAGAATGAGTTCTCAACCGGGTATTGAGCCTACAACTGAACACAGCATACTATGACTCAACAAAAGGTACACGACCTAAACACATCGAGTAACACTCGAAGAAGACTCAAAACAAAAGTTGAGGTAAACAAAACAAAAGAAACGACACACAGACGTGTTACAAAGACAAGAGACCTCTCAGTTCGGGAGGAGCCAGTTTCTCCGGGTAGTGTTTCCCACCCTTTCTCATTTGTGATTCTCACATCACTCTGTTTCTCAATCTCTGTTTTTCTGAAAAAAGCCATTTTCTCACATTTTCTCTCGGCGCACATCTCTCTATTCTTCAATCTCTCATTTTTTATCCCTCCCCTGGGTGGTTGGTGGATAAACAGAAAGTTGTGGGGTCTTGCCCCTAGCATTCCGCTAGATTCTTCTTCCTGTTCACAACAGTGGGTCTCTTCCACAGAGGGGCTGCGCTACAATTGGGTGTGTAGCAAATCTACAGCTGACATCGGTTGACGATGCTCTGCTGGGGAGTTTGGATGCGATCAGATCTGCCCAGATGAGGGAATGGGATATCTTGTCCCATTCCGGTTCGTGCTTCGCACTTGGCTTGATACCTCATTGCTTGGAGGATGTGAGAGCTTTCTGCCCTTTTGCGGTCAGCTTCAGTGGTGCCCTTTTTGGCGAATACGGTGCCCTTTCGGCAAATATGTTGACAACGGGAGAAAGACGGAACACCTTACTCAACTGTGCCCCTATTTAATCATTTTGACCATTTTTTGTTTTGGCTTTCTACTAAAACAATTTTGACCAATATGGGAGTTAGATTAACATGCTTGTTCAATTTTCCAATTTAAAATCATGCAAGTCCGGCTATGAGCACTGAAAATTTTCCCTTTTTGGATCCAAGAAATGGTCCAGTTTTGAAAAATGGAATACTTTTCGAGAAAATTAGTCAACCTCAGTAAAAATTCTCAAAATTTGTTTTTGCAAACGGCCACCGCTCAACAAGCACAGAACCTACTCTTGAGATGCACGACCTCAGATCCCAAAATTTATTTTTGCAAACGGCCACCGCTCAACAAGCACAGAACCTACTCTTGAGATGCACGACCTCAGATCCCAAGGAAAATTGCTCCTTGTTTGAGGAGAGCTGCATGGCAACGGAAAGTTGCCCCTTGTTTGAATGGCACCGCAGCGCATTGAATGGCAACGGAAATTTGCCCCTTGTTTGAATGGCACCGCAGCGCACTGTAATCAATCCTCAGAGTGATGATCACAACCGAACTCTCGGATACTAAGAAGGCAAAGACGATCAAAACCATTACATGGACACAATCGATTTTAAAGGTGTTTGTGGCTGGACTTCAGAATGAAGTTGCCTACGTATCCCTAACATGGGAATCAAGCCTTACGTAGTTCCGGGTGTAAGTCACACTCAGGTATTAACCTCTCCTTTTGCGCTCTAACTTTTGCCAAGGCCGCCCTTTCTGGGTTTTCAACCTTGCGAGCTTTGTTTTTCTTTCTTTTCCATTCTTTTCATCTTTTCTTTTCTTTTCTTTTTTCCTTTTCTTTTTCATCTTTTCTTCATTCTTTGCATTTTTTCTCTTTTTCTTTTTTTTTCTTTTTCTTGCTCTAACTTTTACCTGGGTCGCCCTTCCGGGTTTTCGGCCTAGCGAGCCTCTCAAGGGTAAAAGTGTAGCTTTGTCCATGTCAAATGGTTTTGAGATCCCGAAGTCATCTGAATCCAGGAGAATGGATGTTGTTCGCTGACGATACAGGAGTCCATCCAATGGGGGGTTGAATTTTCCCCTAGTGTTGCGGATAGGAACTCAGTTGTTCTTCAGCAATACTTTCTTCTTTCCTCCCTCTGGGATTTGGCATTCTTGCCGACCTTCTTTGATTTGTGGAATGATCCATCTTCGGCTCTTCGAGCACATTTGGAATTTTTGCCCCTAGTTCCAGGGATACTTCTGATCTAGCTTTGCAAGCTTCTTTTGATGACATCTGATCTTCTTGATCTGACTTTCTTGCCTCTTGTTCGAGGGCTGCTTTGAATATGGCCACACAGGCCTCACGTTGTAGTTGACCATTGAACATTTCTGAACTTAAGTCCAAGGTTTGACAATGAGGGGTCGAGTCTCGAGGCTGAGAGCGATCCTAAGCTGCACAATCTCAAGAGCGATTCCACACAGGTCTTCGCAGGACCGCACAAAACATTCTGTTTTTGAAAGTTTTAAGAGAGCGACTAGTCGCTCACGCTGAAGACAGTGTGGGACCAATCTGGATCAAGCCAGGATCCTTCTCAGTACTCACATTAACAAGCATGATCTCGATCATTAAAGGCTTAGCACGCCTCTCCTTCTCTCAAATGATCAAATTTTTGCAAAAACCCGGGGAATTCCTTCCTCTTTGTTTTCATCACAATGTTCAAAAGGTTTTGAAAAACTTAGGTCAATGCAATGAGTTCGAGGCACAGAAAAGTAGGCGAAAAGTACTGCCATTTCAGTCAAACTTTCTGGCACAACTGGCACAAGGCATAAGCAAGCACAAAATCATGAAAAACTACTGCTGTTTCATTCAAATCTGTTAGCACAACTGGCTCCACGGCAGAAACAGACTCAAAAGAAAGCAAAAAGACAAACACAAAACAAGCAAGTGATGTCCGAGATAACACCCCCGAAATCACCCGACTCTAACAAAACAGGACTGACTCGACACAACAAGACAGACCCGACTGACTCAGTACGAAAAGATTGACTCTAAACAAAGAGACAGACTCAAAAGAAAACAACAGAACTGACTCAATACCCAAGCCAGAACGTACAAAACCCAGCATTCACAAATGCTCAAAACAGTGCGTGCTATACGCCACATCCGGAGTAAACTGAGCACCACCCGCAAGTGGTTCATCCCTCGATCACATCACATTATCCCCCACAGGTTCACTGATCAAGTGCCGATAGACTTTGTAGGACTCGGTGCAGGGATGACCCTGTTGTCAATCAAATTTTGTATCTCGTGGCGGAGACGGACGCAACTGTCGGTGTCATGACCAGTTTGTTGATGAAAAGCATAGTACTTGGTCGGGTCATGCTTTAGAGGGAGAGGATCGGGTAGAGGCCGTTGTTCCAACGGTTTCAGATGTCCTTTCCTGAGTAGGACCCCTAGAGCTTTAGACGAAGGCATAAAGAGTGGGGTGAAAACCCTCTTGCCTCGGGGTAGATAATTCGAAGTTCGGGGGTTTGAAGTGGATGCACCAACAAAGGGGGTGGCTGATCTTGGTGTGGTGGTGGCGACCATGCCCACGTCTGAGGTCCTAGCAACTGCGTCACCACCGGTGGTCGCATTTGAACTGCGGGAAAACGGCCTCCTAGGCTGCTCCTTCTCCTGGTCAATGAGGCCCTGCTTCATAGCGTCCTCGATCTGTACTCCCATCTCATGCAAATCTGAAAAGGTAGAGAAGGGGAGCACGATCATTTTATGCATTAGTTTGGGCTGGAGGTTGCGCACAACCATCCGTATTTGATCCTTATCCGTTGGCCTAATGGTCATCATTGAGGCCTTGGCCCTCCAACGGGCCACGAATTCTGAGAAGCTCTCCTTTGGCTCTTGGCGGGTGACTTCAAGATCACGAGTTGTGACCTCAATCTGTGCGTTGTAGGAGTATTGATTACTGAAGGCCTCAGCCATCTCTTCCCAATTCTGTTTCACAGAGTTCTCCAATTTTGCATACCAGATTGCGGCTATCCCAGACAGGGTTCGGCCAAACAATGATAGCTTCTGTAATCTGGTGAGGCCCATCGGCCTTAGTATGTCTGAAAACAGTCTCAGGTGCACCATGGGGTCCCCGGACCCATCGAAACGGTCAATATGTGGCATTTTGAATCTGTCAGGCAGCGTCACAGCCGAGTCTGTATACTCGTCTTCAATGTCAGGAATGGAGTGGGCCCCCTGAGACTTCTTGAACAATTTCTCAAGCGTGCTCACTTTCAATGCTGTGGGGTCTGTCTCGATATCAAAGGGGGGGTCTGGTAGGTTGGTGGGTGTTTTAGATAGCTGGGGTAGAACCGGGGGCGGAGCTGGCCCTGTCGGAATGTCCGTATCTTCCTGGACATTAGCTGTCTCCCCGAGTGTTGGAACTCTTAGTGGGGGAGGAGCCTGGTGTGAAGTAGATACTCCAGTTTGCTGCTCTAACCTGGCAATTGTCTCTGCCTGTTGGGCTATGACCACAGCCTGTTGCTTGGCGAATTCTGCTTGACGGACAGTGTCTTGCTGCATGGCTTTCATACTATCCTGGAGTTGGCGCACCATCTCTTCCAGACTCGACATATTGTTCCAATCTAACTGAGCAACCGGTATACCTTCCTGAGGTAAAAATAGATATCTCAACCCAACTACGCATAGGTGAGATGGATAATGACTGCTGATTCGAAGACTGATGATCTGTGCCTGATTGGCCTTTTTACCCTGTCTCTGGCAAAGGAGCACTGATTGCCCTTAAACTGAATCTCTGACCTGACAAAGTCTATCAGCACAAGTCTGATGAACCTCGGGGGATATCAGAGCCTTCTGAAGCTATGGTTCTAGGACTACCTTGCAAAAGAGAAAACAGACAGCACCTCAGCCTGATTTCACCAAAACAGATATGAGCACTTGGATAACTGTGCCCTCTACTGAATTCTGTCCCAAAATTTTGCCTGTAAACTGATACCCTCAGGTAAAACTGATTCCCCAAATACTGATTGTGATGCCCACAGGCCTGATACTAAAACTTGCAAACTGATACATGCAATCCTGTAGAGGCCAACTCTAAAGCACATAACAGATAAGTGAGAGCCAAAACACCCCTATGTTGGGGTAGGGTTTCCCTGTCCTATTTTGTCAGGAGCTAGGGTTTCACTACACACGCAGCGGTTTTCAAACAACCTAACATCGGGTAAGCAACCTGTCCTAGTTTAGAATAGTCACTATGGATTTCGATATGCACTAGGTCGAATGGTCGAAAAGGGTGCCCCAGTAAAACCGGGGTTTGTGTTTTCATACTGTCAGAGCCTACAACCGGTCAGCCTTATGGCATGCTTTGACAAAGTCAAGCCTCCGGCAAACCGTTCAGGAATGGCAGATGGAAAACACGGTGTCCTAGGCGCACCAATGCACATGCAATGCAAAGAGACACATAAATGAAATCAAAACAGGATATCATGAGTTCGAGTCAAGCTTTCTAAAATCCCCAGCAGAGTCGCCAGAAACTGTAGACGCGCCCGTGGGCCTCACTACAGTTCGGACTCAATTTGTGTCATGGTCCTTAATCTGAACCAAAGAGTCCAAATCCGGCAAATCGTTTTGAGAAAACAGATTTTTAGAAAAGAAGTGCCAAACATGGACTGCTTTGCTAGATACAGAGTCGCCACCTAAATATTTTTTAAAGGGAAATTTAGGAAACCCTGACTCAGTACCAAAGGCCACGTGTCCGTCATCACCAAAGTTGCCTCGGCTCGGGAGCTAGGGTACGATTGGGGAAGGTCAGCTATGAGCACCCCCTCTCGCCCGATCCAAAGATCGGCCTCTACTAACCGTGATATCCGTTTTTGAAAATGTTATGTGTTCTTATTCCATTTTATTAGCCTAGAATTACTATGTTATGCGCGCAGCGAACAAGTATAAACCCAATCGCCTAAATTGGAACAAACATTGCATGTTCGTTTTGAGGATGGTTTGCTACTCGCAAGTAGGCTAGAATGCAGGTTTTGCCACCCTCGAGTGGGTTTTTAGAAAAGATGGTTTTGCCACTATCTAGTGGGCTTAAAAAATTCACAGTTTTAATGCATTATTCCAATTTAGGTAATTCAACCTCCATCCACAGGCATTTGAGCAGTTATATCACATAAGCAGCTAGCCTCATGGTAATCATGCTGTTATGGCAACACTCACACGCATGCGGTATGCCAAAGCATAAATGCTTACCGAGTACTCCGAGCCAAAACTAAAACTAGTTAGTAATCATATGCATGATCCTAGTTCATGTTAAGGTGGCTAATGCAACACATGCAAAATGCAACTAAGATAGGCTCGGCTAATCTACAATGACATGTGAAATGCTACAACTAACACGTATTCAATTTGGAATTGAAATACAAATGCAGTTAGAATGATGCGCCGAGCCCGGTGCATGCGAGACAAATGTATGAATGCACGCATGCATAGCATGAGGTATGCTAAATTAAATATGCCCTAACACTAACCATAAAAAGAAGGTAAGTAAAAGGGAGAAAGAAGTGGGGGTTGGAAGACATGCACACACGCACCCGCACTTATTACAAATTTGCCCTCGCTCGGAGGGACTGAAAGAATATTACAATCCAAATAAATAATACTAAATTAATTATTACAAAATTTCTAATTTAATTAATAAATTAAATACAAATGGAAGGTGGCCACAGCCCCCGCCTCGGGATGCGCGAATGATGCATGCTCGATTTGGACTGCCGGGAAATTCACTGCCATAGCATTGCTGCCTCTGTTTACACTGCCTAGCTCCCCTGAAAACTACACAAGTCTCAGGATAGGCTCGACCCTCGGGCCATCAATTGTGCATTTTGATGCATGATGGCCTAAGAGGCCATATTTGCAATTTGATATAAATGCATGCAACCAAAAGAGATGAATGCCAACACCCTATCATGTTGAAGTCAAGGAGGGTCGGCGACCGAGGGTTGAAATGTGTTTCGTCACTTCGAGTACGGACACACCTTACCCCTCATGCTTGGTTTGACACCCCAAACCAAGCAATGCAATGCATGTATACAAACATGGCTCAAGTTATGCAACATAAGGCTAAGATGCAAAACATGTCAAATGCAATGCAATCTATCATGCAAGCATGCAATGTCCAACCATGCAATGCAACTAGCTAAACAACATGCAAACATGCAAATGTAATGCAATGTAAGCATGCAACCAATACAATGTAACATGCCAAACATGCAAAGTATGTGAAGATGGACTTATACTGAAATGAGAAGGCCTCATCCCACCCCAAAACAGTGGCCTAAGTGCACTAAAATGATGATGCCAATCATGCAAAATAAGCATGCAAACTAATGAGCCTAAGACTAAGGCATGAAGGCTGATTCTCAAGCATACCAAAAGAAGGCAAACATGGACATTAGACCAACAAAATCAGTGCCATGGCATGCTAGAATGAGCCCCAATACCCGCACACATGACATCCCAAAGACTTAAACACAAGGCATGCACAATGCTCCATTCCAAGGCATAAAAGGAGACTTCTTCAAGGCATGGAAGGAATGATAGATGCGAACATTTAAGCACAAAACATGGACTGATATGGTATGGTAAGTGATTCCAAATCACTGAAATAGCCTAACTAAGGCATGTTTATGACCCACACCTTTAAGGCTCACAAGCCAAAATGCATAGCAACTATATCAAACATGTCAAGCATGACCAGAACAGTAACCAATAGACCTTAAGCATGGAAAAATAATGCCAAGAACTTTACAAAGCAAGATCAAAACATGAGAGCATGGCGGTCTAATGGCATGATGCACTTCTAGGCCAAATAAGGGAATACAAAGAAAATGTATTAAGCATGAAAGAGAGCACTAATCCGACCAAATATAAGGGCATATTAGGACCCAACAACATACAAAACCCCCTGAAATGGGACCAAAAACACCTAATCATGCATGCTACCCTTATAAGCCAGGAATATGCAAAAATGAGAGACTAAGGGAGAGGGGTGTCCCTCCCCTTTACAAGACCTCAGAATCCATTCTTCACCACTGAAAATCCACTGGATTTCAGTGGTGAGAAGGCCAAGACTCAAGAGTAACCAAAGCTTAAGAAAGAAAGCACCAAAAGGGCCAAACAAGGCCTAAGAGGGGAAGGTCGACCCCAAACCACAAAAGCACCTTAATGAAAGATCTCAAGAATGCAAATACAAGATGTTTTTATGTTATACACAAAGCTTAAATCAGCATGCAAGGCAGGTCAAAAACTAATGCAAGATTGGGAAAAATAAAGCAAAAGTCTACCCTTGAAGAACACTTCAAGAACAGCTGGTCCAGCCACTCTCTTCTAACCAAAATCAGTCCAAAACTTCAAAAACAAACCCTCAAAACCCCTCAAGGTCGAAGCAAGGTGTAATGGTGTGTGTTTTAGTGCAAAACTAAGGTCAAAACACACTTTCTAGGCCTCCAAACACACACTAAGGATGAGAGAGAGGGAATTATAGAGAGAGAGAGAGAGAGTATATGACAGATATATATATATGTATAATCTCTGGTTTTTTGTTCAAAAACTCTAACCCTCTACAATGGAAGAAGAGAGGTGCTTATATAGGCAAAAGAAATGGTTCTAAGCTTCTCAAAGAAGCTAAGTAAAAGGGGGCAAAGGGGGCAAGGAGGTCAAGGCTTCTTGAGGAAGCTAAGACAGCTGGCCAAGCTTCTTGAGGAAGCTTTGACAAAGGGTCAAGCTTCCTCAAGAAGCTTTGACCAAAAAGGGGCAAAAGGGGCAAAATAGCCACATGTTAGCACCGGGGTGGGTTTGGTGTATTCCAGCTGGCACAGCTGGCATGAACTATGCCTGAAGAAGCCAAAAAGATGTTACCGGCCAAAAAAGGAGGTCGCCTGCCAAATAGATAGCCGGCCGGCCATATGGAGTGCCAATCGGCCATTGGTATTAAGAAACCATGGCCGGTGTCAGCAATTAATGGCCGGTGATGCAAAGGGAAGGCCGATGGGGTATGGGGATGGTCAACAAGCCATTCCCTACCCCTCAAAGCAAAAACACAAGTATTTGGTGCGAAACCAAACGCAAGACGAACAAGTTGAGAGATCCTGAGGCAAGGCGTGCAACCAAGGCCTCTGGGAACTCAAAACGAACACGAACAGGGATGATCATCGCGTGTTCAAATGATGACGTCCAAGTCTTGAGGACGGTCAAAAATGGGGTGTCTACATCATGAAATGGAAATGGGTTATGAATTGGTTTATGGAAATTGAACATTTATCAATTACTAATGTCTTAGTCATTACTCATACTGTGTTTAGCATATCTCTACTGGGCGTTGGCTCACCCTTTATGGGACATTATTTTCAGGTACAGGTAGTATGCCACGTCCAAGGACATAGCTTGGATGATGATGAGAGTTGAAGACTCTTTTTTTTTTTCTTTTTTTTTTGTTTGTATTACATGTATATCAAGCCAAGGGCTTATTTTGTATAGAGTTAGTACTCTTCTTTTGTGTAACCAGGTGTCGACTTGGAAAGCTGTAAGTCCATAGGGCATTTGCTTTTGTTATTGACATGTAATACAGTTGTAAGAATTACTCTGATGAATAGAAATGGTTGGTTTCTTTTATATCAATGCATGTCTAAAGTGTTGGGTTTTAGGTATTTTTTTGAGGGCGTTACAACTTGGTATCAGAGCGTACCGGGTTCGAATACTTTGGGTACGTGGGAAGTGATTAGGATCACAATGGGTTTGTCTCACTTGATAGAGACTTAGATGTAGTGTCATATGCTATGTTCTTAATTGATAACATGCTTATGTGACTATGTGGGTATGGGATTTAGTTTCTAGGATGTTGATTGGATCCTTGGGTTTCTGTGAGTCTTGTTGGAAAAGCACTTGATCAATGCTGTTTCTAACCGGAACTCTAGTAACGCCTCGGGACTATCATTATCCGGAAATGAAATTCGTAAGTGCTTATGTGTTTATGTGCTTACGTGGAGTGAATTACAGTTGTCCATGTATTAGGACGCGAGTGTTTAGTTTTGGAACATTTATGAATGTGCTAACGTTCTTCGTTACCTTTATTAGGATGTCAGGATGAGGACGTGGTAGACAAGGCAGACATGGTAGGCAGGAGATGCCTTTACCGGATGATATTCTGGCACAGCAGAAGGGGGTTGGCCGGGCCAATGTGGCTGAGCCAGCAGGTCAGGAGGCTATGGGCGCTTTAGCCCGAGGGATAGCCGATGCTTTGAGGGAGTCTGTGGGTATTTTTCGAGCTGAGAATCCAGTTCAGGCTCCAGTTCAGGCCCAAGTTGTTAAAGCAGGGCCTTCATTCTTGAAGAGGGAATTCTTCCGTTCCAATCCGGACGAGTTTGTTAGGGATCCAAAGGAGCCACTTAAGGCTGACGAGTGGTTGGAATAGATGGAGAAGACGTTCGAGATGCTTGGCATCGAGGACGGGACTTTAAAGGTGACCTTGGCATCCTTCCAGCTGAAGGGAGATGCAGGTCAATGGTGGAAGTACGAGAAGGGCAGTGTTAGTGGTGCATGGGAGGCGTTTGTGAATGCTTTCCAGGAGAAGTTTTTATCTTCAGCTGCTAGGGAGAAGCTGAGGGAGCAGTTTTGGCAGCTTAAACAGCAGGGCTTGTCAGTGGCCGAGTTTGAGGCTACTTTTACTAGTCTGTCCAGGTTTGCACCTGAACTTGTGGCGTCTGAGGAACGCCGTTGTTTTGAGTTTGAGCGGAAATTGAGGTGTGGACTCAAGTTGAGGGTTAGAGGGTCCTTTATCCGAGAGTACAGATGTTTGGTTGATGCTGCTGCTCATATGGAGATTATGATGCAGGAGAAAGACGAGGGGCAGAGAGGCTCCAAAAGGAGCCAAGATGGTCAGGGTGACGGCAGGAGACAGAGGGGTTCTAACCCTCAGCAGTCTCAGGGTGGTTTGTCTAGATCGACCCTTCCAGTGCCGAGTTTGGGCTCTGGAAGAGGTAGTCAAGGAGGCTTGACTTGTTTTGCGTGTGGCCAGCTGCGTCACAAGTCTTCGGTTTGCCCGCAGAAGGGAAGGGGTCAGCGAGCTGCTTCTTCTTCAGCTAGACCTTAGGGCCAGAGTCAGGGCAGCGGCCAGCCTTTGTCTTGCTATTAGTGTGGTCAACCTGGGCACCTGAAGAGGTTTTTCCCACAGTTGAGTGCCACTTCAGGAGTGTCTGGTTCTAGGCAGACGTAGAGTTATCAGCCAGCTCAGTCTTTGCAGGCCTCGAGGGCCAATCCGAGGGCTTCGTCATCCCAGTCAGTGCAGCAGTCTTTTGCTCTTAGAGGTGAGTAGGTAGATCAGGGGCCTACAAGGCGCGTGTATGCTGTTACCACGCAGGATCTAGTACCGGCTCCACCAGTAGTGAGAGGTACTTTCTTGTTTTGTAACTCGGTTGCTAGTGTATTGATTGATACGGGTGCATCTCATTCTTTTGTATCTACTGCATTTGCATCTGTTTTGGAATTGGAGTTGGCACAGTTAGCATCTCCTATATGTGTAGTATCGCCTGTTGGTGGTGAGTTGATCTTGAAACAAGGTGTTAGAGGTTGTGATATATAGGTCACCGACCATAGGCTTCCTTTTCCTTTTGTTGTTATGCCCATGAAGGGTTTTGATGTTATTTTGGGTATGGACTGGCTATCGTCATACCGGGCTGTTATTGATTGCTACCGCCAAAGGGTCACGGTTTGTACCTTGAGCGGGAAGTGTTTCCATTTCTTGGGGGATCGGGTTGGTAGTGTGTTGCCACCGATGAATGATCCGCGAGGGCGGAGTGAGCTTAGTGGTCTACTTGCTAGCTTTTTGAGTGGTGAGTGTGATGAGACCCAGATTGTATTGCCGAGGGTGGTTTGTGAGTATTCGGATGTTTTTCCCGAGGATCTCGTTAGTTTTCCACCTCACCGAGAGATAGAGCTCTCTATTGATTTAGTGCCTGGCACAGCGCCGATTTCTATGGCACCTTATCGTTTTGCCCTAGCCGAGTTGAGTGAGTTGAAGATTCAGCTCCAGGAATTACTAGATAAGGGTTTTGTTCGCCCTAGTGTTTCGCCGTGGGGAGCACCGGCCCTCTTTGCTAAAAAGAAAGATGGTGCCTTGAGATTGTGTATAGACTACCGGAAGTTGAATCGGGCTACGGTCAAGAATGAGTACCCTATGCCCCGTATAGATGATCTGTTTGACCAGTTGAAGGTTCCCGTTGTTTCTCTAAGATAGACTTGAGATCGGGTTACCACCAGTTGAGGGCCAGGGAGGAGGATATTCCTAAGACGGCATTCCGTACACGGTGTGGCCATTATGAGTTTCTGGTGATGCCATTCGGGCTTACCAATGCACCGACAGTCTTTATGGACTTGATGAACCGGATCTTCCAGGAATTCTTGGATCGATTTGTAGTCGTTTTCGTGGACGACATTCTTATATATTCGCCTTCTGAGGAGGAGCACGAGGAACACTTGAGAGTGGTGCTTGAGTTGCTTAGAGCCCATAAACTGTATGCCAAGTTTGGGAAGTGTTAGTTCTGGCTAGGAGAGGTCAAATTCTTAGGCCATGTGGTATCCGGGGAAGGGGTGTCTGTAGATACATCCAAGGTAGAGGCAGTGCAAGATTGGGCACAACCTAAGAGTGTGTTTGAGATCCGCAGTTTTCTGGGATTAGCTGGGTATTACCGTCGGTTTGTGAAAGATTTCTCCAGGCTAGCTTCGCCGTTGACTAAATTGACGCGAAAAGGGGTCAAGTTTGTGTGGAGTGAGACTTGCGAAAAGTCGTTCCAAGAGTTAAAAGTTAGGTTGACCACCGCTCCGATTTTGATTATTCCGGAGAGAGGGTTGGGTTATGCAGTCTATTGTGATGCCTCACGAGAGGGTTTGGGTTGTGTGTTGATGCAAGAGGGGAAAGTGGTATCTTATGGCTCACGTCAGTTGAAAATACACGAGAAGAATTACCCTACACGCGAGCTAGAGTTAGCAGCAGTGATCTTTGCCTTAAAGATTTGGAGTCACTACCTTTATGGTGAGAGGTTCGAAGTGTTCTCGGACCACAAGAGTTTGAAGTATCTGTTTACACAGAGAGACTTGAATTTGAGGCAGAGGAGATGGATGGAGTTCATTGAGGACTATGATTTTGAGTTGCACTATCACTCGGGAAAGGCCAATGTTGTGGTCGATGCCCTTAGTAGGAATCCATTAGTGATGTAGCTTGTATAGCCATCCGGGAATGGGAGATGTTGGGTGCACTTGGCGAGTTTGACTTGCTTCTGAGTGAATCAACTGAGGCTGCGGCCTTGTTCTCTGTTGTTGCGCAGCCTACATTTGTGACCCGAGTGTTAGAAGCACAGATAGGTGACCTTGAGGTAGAATCCCTCCGAGAGAAGATCTCAAATGGGAAGGTTGAGAAGGGTTTGACGGTGTATCCCGACCTGAGTGTGAGATACCGAGACCGTTTGTTTGTGCCGGAGTCTTTCCGAGAGGAAGTACTCCGAGAGTTTCATCATTCACGTCTTGCGGTGCATCCGGGAGGCACTAAGATGTATCGGGATTTGGGTCGCCAGTTTTGGTGGCGTGGTATGAAGAGTGATGTGGCTGTTTTCGTGTCTAAGTGCCTTACTTGTCAACAAGTGAAGGCCGAGCATCAGAGGCCAGCGGGTTTGTTGCAACCCTTGCCTATTGCCGAGTGGAAGTGGGAGCATGTCACTATGGACTTCATTGTAGGTCTTCCGAGGACTCAGCGGGGTAGTGATGCAATTTGGGTGGTTGTAGACTGGTTGACTAAGTCGGCGCACTTCATTCCTATGCGCGTGAGAGATTTGGTAGATCATCTCACCGACTTGTATATTCGGGACATAGTGAGATTGCACGAGGTCCCAGTGACGATCGTCTCAGATAGAGATCCTCGTTTTACTGCTAGGTTGTGGCAGAGTTTGCAGAGTGCCTTGAGCACTAGGTTGACCTTTAGTACGGCTTATCGTCCTCAGACTGGCGGGCACTCCGAGTGTACTATTCAGATCCTTGAGGATATACTTCGAGGTTGTGTCCTTGACTTTAGTGGGACGTGGGAGAGGCACTTACCCTTGGTGGAGTTTGCCTACAACAACAGTTTTCAGTCTAGCATCAGTATGGCACCGTTTGAGGCCTTGTATGGCCGATCGTGTAGGTCTTCAGTGTGTTGGGCCGAGGTGGGTGATGCACCTTTGTTGGGTCCGGAGTTGGTTAGGGAGACGACGGAGAAAGTTGAGCTTATCCGTAGGAGGCTTGTTACAGCCCAGAGTCGCCAAAAGAGTTATGCCGACCATAGGAGGAGGCCTTTGGCGTTTGAGGTAGGTGATCATGTCTTCTTGAAAATATCACCTAGGCAAGGTTTGATGAGGTTCGGGAAGAGTGGGAAGTTATCCCCTCAGTTTATTGGTCCCTTTGAGATCCTTGAGAGGGTTGGCGAGGTTACTTATCGTTTAGCTTTACCGCCGCAGTTGTCCGGAATGCATGACGTGTTTCATGTGAGTATGCTTCAGAAGTATGAGCCGGATCCGTCCCATGTGTTAGATTGGACCGACTTGGAGGTAGATGAGGATGCCTCGTATGAGGAGAGACCGGTTCGGGTCTTGGATAGGCGGGATCAAGTCCTGCGTGGCAAGACCATTCCTTTGGTGAAGGTTTTGTGGAAACATCACGGAGTGGAGGAAGCCACTTGGGAACGTGAGTTGGAAGTCCGCGAGAAATATCCGGACTTGTTTGTTGATGTGTAACCATGTATTGGTAATTTTGTAATATCGTTGAACTTTAAGAACATTATATGTATCTTAAGTTGTAAAACATTGTGAATGTTTTGGTTAATGGAAATTTTTTATAACATTGCATATGTTCAATGTATTGTGGAAATGCAGGCATGATGTTAATGTTGCATGTATTATGGAATTATGGAAAATGAGTTGAAATTCGTAAATTTCAAAGGAATGCATGTTGATAATGCAGATTGTTATGTGTAATGTGAAATGCCTCTTGAAAGAGAGGGGATCGACCGGTAATGGGTCGGATTGTTTAATACTGTTGTAGCATTGTTGAGAATGGAGAAAACCTGTTTTTGAAAAACTTGTGTTTAATTTCGGGGACAAAATTCTTTAAGGGGGGAGGTTATAGCGATCTCGGTTGTCCCTTTACTGTTCTGTTGTATTCCGGACTCGGTTCCGTGATGTTGGTGGTGGTATACCTTGTTGTCATCCTTTAATTCCGCTTGATTGAGTTTAGGATGTATTGGGCAGAGTTATTACAGGTTGGTTGGGCTTTGGTTTCAATTCTTTGTTGCCCAGTTTTTAGGAGGTCTGCTCGAGCGGGTCTTCTTGTGCTCGAGCGGAGATTGCACGCTTCCAGTATTTTGGTGCTCTGCAGAACTTCTGCAGGCATGTTTTTCACGCTCGAGCGGGTTTCTTTGCCCTCGAGCGGTGGAGCTCGAGCGGGTACTCTGGCGCTCGAGCGGGTAGTACTTTTGGTGTAAGTTCTAGGAGGGGGAAATCCACGCTCGAGCGGATTGGTTTTCGCGCTTGAGCGGATGTACTTTATTCTTGTGTCTTAGCGCTCGAGCGGGCCTTCTTGCGCTCGAGCATACCTAGTTTTTTTTTCTTGACGCTCAAGCGTTGTGTTCTCCGCTCGAGCGGGAACGCCGTATATCAGTTGGCAGCTGGGCATTTTAAAATCACTTTTTACATTCTCTCTCTCTCTCTTACTTTCTAAAAAGACATTTTGAGAGTTCCTCTCTCTAGAAACTCCCTTCTCTCTAGGGTTTGATCTAGTTAGACTGTTTCCTTTTCCTTCGGCCTTTGTAAGAGTTGGGTTGATCGTCGAGGGCTACGTTTTGATTCGAGAATATTGAGTTTTGGAGCACGTTGAGTTTCTTCATCTTCTTTCCTCGAGCTCCGAATTTGAGGTAGGGATTCCTACTAACTCTTATGGTCTTTGACCTAGATTTTTGGTTGTTTTGATAAAGTGTTGAAGTTGGGTTAATTTTGGGACTTAGGGTTTCAAAATGTTAAAAGGGGATTTGTTATTTTGAGTCTAAAATGTGTATTGTGGGTTCAAAATAATGATATCGTTATTGGTTGTTGATATTTAGACCATTGGGTCAATATTTGGAAATCGAGTGGAAAACCCTAATTTTGGAAAAATTGTGACTTTATAGAATTGAGTTGGAAATAATGAAATTGGTTCATTATATGGTTGAATAGTGGAGTTAGATTTATTAATCACTCACTTTTGAAAACATTGATATTTTATCTGTTGGAGCGTTTATTACCTGTTTAGAAATAATTGCTTGGGCTACCGGTGGAGGGTAGTTTTGATTGTTGTAGACAATGCATGATGATTAGGCAAACTAAAACAAATCAATTGGATATGTCATAGAGGATGACAGTTGATAAAATACATTAACGTTATGTATTGATTGATTGTATATATGACCTTTGTGTATATACGTTGTGTGTATGGGAGGAGATACGGGATATACTCCACGGTTTAGGGGAAGATAGGGGATGGACCTCTAAACCGGATGTTGTTTGGGAGGAGATAGGGGATGGACTCCACTGATACAGCTCATATGCTTGTCAGATAATGTGTTGATATAGCTCATATGCTTATCTTTGGAAGTATTGATACAGCTCATATGTTTGTCTTTGGAAGTGTTGATATAGCTAATATGCATATCTGTTGAAATGTGGATACAGCTTGTATGCTTATCTGTTGAGATGTTGATACAACTAGTATGTTTATCTATCGTAAAAATGGGAAATGTTTAATATGAGTCACTATCTCATATAAGTGGTTGGCCAGGTTCTGAGCCGTTGATGTAAATTGTGGAATGGATAAGAAATGGAAATTGAAATTAAACATAGACATAGTGGTCATGAAATGGAAATGGGTTATGAATTGGTTTATGGAAATTGAACATTTATCAATTGCCAATGTCTTAGTCATTGCTCATACTGTGTTTAGCATATCTCTACTGGGCGTTGGCTCACCCTTTATGAGACATTATTTTCAGGTACAGGTAGTATGCCACCTCCAAGGACATAGCTTGGATGATGATGAGAGTTGAAGACTCTTTTTTTTGTTTTTGTTTATTTTGTTTGTATTACATGTATATCAAGCCAAGGGCTTATTTTGTATAGAGTTAGTACTCTTCTTTTGTGTAATCAGGTGTTGACTTGGAAAGCTGTAAGCCCATAGGGCATTTGCTTTTTGTTATTAACATGTAATACAGTTGTAAGAATTACTTTGATGAATAGAAATGGTTAGTTTCTTTTATATCAATGCATGTCTAAAGTGTTGGATTTTAGGTATTTTTGTGAGGGCGTTACAATTATCTAGTGAATTTTGTGGAAAGCACCACCACTCTCTTTAGTTTGAGTTTTCAAATACAATTATGAATTTTTAAGTTTTATATATATATATATACATATTTTTGTGTCTTTAATGAATTTTTTTAATATTTTAATTAATTTTTAAAATATTATTTTTGATGTACCTAGCCTAAATGCACTTACAAAATAAATATTTTTATTTTTTTGAAAAAAAAGTTGAGTAAATATAAAAAAATATATAAAAATTCAATACATTTTCATTTTTTTGTTTTGTTTTGTTTGTTTTTTTTTTTTTTTCCTAATTTCTTCATAAAAATTTACTTTTTAGATGCATCTAAGGTAGTGTATTTAAAAATAAAAATTTAACTAAAATATGAAAAAAAAATTAAATAAATAAGTACGAAAAAAAATTTAAAAACTGCATTAAAAAACTTAAAAGCTATAGAGACTGGTACCTCACACTTGAACCGACACACATCTAATCCAAAATTTGGACAGGAAACAAATTTGGGCAAAATAAATCGGTTCGGGTTACCTTTCCCAGTGGGACATGATTTGTGTACTTTCAGAAAGTTATTATACATTCATGTAAAGTATTGACTTCAACTATTAATATTTATAGAGTTTACTATTTATTTATAATTATTTTTTTTTTTAAATTTACACTGAATTAAAATTTTCCCTCATTTATTGGATTACATGTTCTGCTTGGCAACGAGTGTCTAATTGAAGTAGTGGTGGTTCTTTAAAATGGGACGGGAGAAATAATCATTCTATCAAATTATTCATTCTCTTGTTTGATAAATTAAAAATATAATAAACGGTACATTATAAATAAAGTCATTATTCACTATTATAAATGAATTATCATTTCTTAGGAGAGTATAGTGAATAATCATTTTAATTTATTTTGTCTCATACCAATCAATCAACCAAATGAAAAATAAGAGACACCAGACGTGGGAGTCGTATCCGCGGTGATTGAATTCCTACTGGCTCAACCCATTACCTTTCCGTTACGGCAATCAAAGCATAGTGATGCAAGTTAAAAGGCCATGAAACTTCGTTAAAATTATGCAATTTTGCAATAAAAAGAATTTAAGGCAATTATAAGGGGGAAAAATTGATATTAATTGATTTTGATTTTTTAGAGATAATTCCATAATTAATAATTTTTTTTTTTGATCAGCAAATAGAATCTTTATTGATGACAAAACCATACAATACATATGGGGGAACATCAATAAGGAAGAGAAACAAGAAAGGAGAAAAGTGAGAACCAAGCAAAATGTTGGTGAGGAACCAACAAAGCACACTCACAACAACACCCAGAACAACAAAGGGATAAGTTGCTCTCCACCCCTCAGCAAGACAGCAGCACCAAAACACCCCTCAAAGCAACTTCTATCAACCAGCACACCACTTGATTTGGTGTAGATTGGATACAATATCATGAACTGCGTAATCCACCTTCAAGTGCCATTTGGTCCATAAGGCATTCTGCATTTTAACCTTTTCACAAAACTTGAAAATCAGGATGGGCACCCTTGAACAAACACTCATTCCTCAACTTCCACACAGACCAAAATACAAAGGAGGGGATAATCTGCCATATTTTGAGTACCCAAGACTTGAACCTAAATTTACCAACAGACCACCAATAAAGCAGCCCTGCTACTGAACCTGGTATAGCTCAGACCAAGTCCCACCATTCTACCAAATAAGACCAGCACTTCCAAACTAGAGGGCAGAACAGAAACACATGATCCACAGTTTCCACTTCAGCTTGGCAGAAAATACACAGATTATTAACACTTACAGCAACGGCCCCTATTCTTTGGAGGAAGGAAGCTATTTTAACCCTGCCTCGCCAAGTGAACCAACAAAAAAATTACATTTTTGGAGGGGCAAAACTTACCCAAACCCCTGTTGGGACTACCACACCAGACCCTCTAGCTGCAACCCACCACCTCTACACAGAAGCTACTGTGAACCTCCCTGACCTCTCTGCTAACCAGGAACAAGAGTCCTCTATACCAAATCTGAGGCAAGGGGATGATTCCAGCATGCCTAACAGCCTCTACAATTCTGTTTCTTCCCAGGCTAATAAATTCTTTCTAAATTGAAGTTGCCACCCTCTTGTGCCCCCAATTTTTGCCTTAATCTGCTGCAAATTTTCCTCATTCTAAGTGGATAAACTGAACAATCTGGGGAATTCCTCCTTGAGGCCTCTGTTAACTAACCTAGCATCGAACCAGAACTTTATTCTCCTCCCATTGCCAACTCTGATTTTGACTTGATCACCAAAAAATTCACCTAGTTGCTGGTTCACCTCAAATAGCTGCGAGATATTTTTCCAAATAATTGAGGCCCCTGTTGGTTGATTCATTGAAGGAGTTCATCCCCCACCAATTCTGCCATACCTGGAGCATACCATAGATTTCCACAAAGCTTTGTCCTCATAGCTATAGTTCCACCACCACTTTAATAGCAGGCAGACATTAACCTCACCTAAGTCCCTTACACCTAATCCACCTTGGTTCTTACTATTTGTGACCTCCCTCCATTTGACTAGGTACACTTTCCTAATGGATTCAGTCCCTCCCCACAGAAAGTTGGCTTGAAGTTTAGATATAGTTTTGACAACCCCCTTAAGCATCTTGAAGATAGAAAGAAAATTGGTTGGAAGATTGGACAATACAGATTTGATAAGGGTCAATCTGCCATCAAAAGACATCAATTTCCTATTCCAAGAAGAGAGCTTCTTTTCTATCTTATCCACAACTTGAGACCAAGTGCTCTTCCTTCTGGGATTGGCCCCTAAAGGCAACCCTAGAAAATTAAGTGGCAACTTCTTAGATAGACAATTCAAAGCTTCAACAATAGCCTTAGTTTGTTCCTCTTGAACACCCACTCCACAAATAACACTATTATGATAATTGATCCTCAGTCTAGATAACACCTCAAAGCACCTCAATACCCTCTTTATGTTCATAACTTCCTCCAAATCACCTTCAAAAAAATGATAGTATCATCTGCAAATTGAAAGTGTGAGATACCCAACTGATCAGAGCCTATTGAAGCACCCTTAATCAAGCCCTTCTCTATGGCCCTTGTCAATAAAAGGGTTAGACCTTCAGCAGTAACTATGAACAAAAAAAGGAGATAATGGGTCTCTTTGCCTTAGCCCCTTCTGTGGTAGAAACTCCTTAGTGGGTGCACCATTGACCAATATAGACACCTTAGATGTTGTGATGCAAGTCTTTATCCATCTAATCCACCTTGTTCCAAAACCAAGATTTCCCAACATTGACAGCAAAAATTCCCAATTGAATGAGTCATAAGCTTTCTCAAAATCCAATTTCAAGATTATACCTTTCTTCTTAGCTCTGTGCCACCCATTGACAACTTCATTAGCTATCATCACTCCATCTAGAATGTGTCTACCACTGACAAATGCTGTCTGCACCTAACTAATCACAGTTGGAAGCACCTCATTCATTCTTTTAGACAATACCTTGGCCAAGATCTTATATATGGAGCTAACCAAACTAACGGGCCTATACTCACCCATGCCTAAAGGATTATCCTTCTTAGGAATGAGCACAATGAAGGAGCTATTGACCCCACTTGACAATTTAGCATTTGTGTGAAATTCTTGAATCATTTGGATAATTTCACTCTTCATAATAGGCCAACACTTTTTAATGCATTCAAGATTAAAACCATCTGGTCCAGGGGCCTTACAACCATCACAATCTTGAAGAGCTGCCCAAATCTCATCTGTAGAGAACTCCCCTTCCAGATTGGCTACTGCCTCTGGACTAATAACATTGAAAGGACTTGAAATCTTTGGCCTCATAGTCCAAGACTCTGAAAACTGATGCTTGAAATGCCTAACTAGGGCTTGTTTAATCTAAAAAGGGTCCTCAAAGGTCACCTCCTCCACACAAATTGAATCTAACATATTCTTCATCTGTCTCCTGCTGGCCATAAGGTGGAAAAACCTAGTGTTTTTATCACCATTACGAGCCCATAGCATTCTAGACTTTTGAAGCCACAACCTCTCTTTATCTTTGCTTAATTTCCACATCAAACTCCTAGCCTCTCTACATTTCCTGAGTTCCACATCAGCCAGAGTTCTAGATTCAGCCTTCAAATCCCAATCATGCACCTCCTCTTCAACTGACTTCAAAAGATTATCAATATTACCAAACACCTCCTTATTTCACACTCTTAGATAGGATTTTAATTCTTTCAATTCCCTCATTAATCTATACCATGCCCATCCTGATACTTGATCATTCTCCCAAAGCTGTTTAACTTCAGGCATAAAGGTAGGGTATGAAAGCCAAGGATTCAAGAACTTAAAGGGTTTGAGACCCCAATCCCTTTCATCCCCCTTCAGTAGAATGGGGCAGTGATCTGATATGGATCTAGGTAGACCCCATTGCTTGAAAGAGAACTTTTCTAACCACCTTGAATCCAGGAGGAATCTATCTATCCTGCTACATCTCTCTCCATCTATTGCATAACACCAGGTAAACTGTCTACCTAGCATAGGCAAATTTGACAATTTCAACTTGTCAATAAACTCATTGAAGTCCTTCATCCCCCTATCCCTATCAAAGCACCCTTTTCTCTCACACATGAACCTAATTTCATTGAAATCCCCACCCACACACCAAGGATTTGAATAATGTGGGTATACATTAACCAGAAGCTCCCAAAGCTACCTCCTACACACAGTCTCATTCGGGGCATTGTAGACACCCCATTTTTGACCGTCCTCAAGACTTGGACATCATCGTTTGAACACTCGATGATCATCCATGTTCGTGTTCGTCTTAAGTTCTCGGAGGTCTCGATCGCGCGCCTTGCCTCAAGATCTATCGACGTATTTGTTTTGTGCTTGGTTGGACCAAGGACTTGTGGTCTTTACACTTGAGGGCGGGAAATGGCTTGTTGGCTATCCCCACACATCACCGGCCATGGCCTGAGGCCACCAACCCTGTTTTATTGCTACCGGCCAAAAGTGATGGCCGGTCGGCAATGTATTTATTCGGCCGGCCCTTTGTGTTGGTCGATCGGCCTTTTCTACTGGCCGAACCCTGTTCATCTGCTTTATGCAGATATTTAGTGCCAGGTGGCACAGACCCTGCCCTCCATACATGTGTATAGAGGATTTGCACCCTTTGTTTTAGCTTCTTGAGGAAGCTTGAACCTTTTGAACCCTTGTTTTAAGCTTCTTGCGGAAACTTGAACCTTTTGAACCTTTGTTTTAGCTTCTTCAGGAAGCTTGAACTGTTTGAACCTTTTTAGCTTCTCCAAGAAGCTTGAACCTTTTTAGCTTCTTGAAGAAGCTTGAATCTCTTTAGCTTCTCCAAGAAGCTTGAACCCTCTTGTTTCTCTACAAGAGAGGGCCTCCCTCTCCTTTAGAGAGGTTCCAAAAATTTGTTTAAGGCTCCAAGATATATCTCTCTTTATATCTCTATATTTTGGGTTCAAAAGGGTCTAGTTCTTGGCCTATTACACCACACCTCATAGCCACACATCTCCACCATTCATCTAAGGTTCTTGGAGGTCATTTTCAGAGGTTAAAGAGTTGGTTCTTGGTCCAAGAACCTGCTGGTTTTGCAGCTGTGCATCAAGGGTGAGAACTACCCTCTTTATTCCCCATTTTTGGACACACTTTTAGCCTATCTTGCATGCTGTTTTGAGCTTAACTTATAACTGATAAAAGTTCTGTTTTTGCATGCTTTTGAAGTTTGTTTAAGATCACTTTTGTGTTTGAGGTTGTTTACCCCCCTCTTAGGCCTTGTTTGGCTTCATTTTTGTGCCTTTTTTGTGAGCTTCGGGACCACCTTGTATTGGCCTTCTCACCACTGAAATCTAGAGGGATTTCAGTAGTGGGGGTGGTGTTTTGAGGTCCTAAGAAGGAGAGGGCCATCCCCTCTCCTTGTTGTCTTCAATACTTGTCATATTTGCCTCATATGTGAGCACCTTTGTTAAGTTCATGTTGGCCATGTCTTAGCTCGTATTTGCAATTATTTTTCTGTCATATGCCACTGTTTTTGCCTATCTTGGTCATTCCATGCATGGTTTATACACTTGTAGTGTAAATTTTGCAAACTAGTCTTGTATGTCTCATGTTTGAGCATGTGTTTCTAGCTTGTTTTTGGGCCATCTCAGTAGATTTTTGGTTTAGTTTTAACATGCGTTAGATCTGTTTTTACTTGGTTTGGTTGGCCCTTACATGCCTCATACACTTGTAGTGTAAATCACACACACTAGCTTTGTATGCTCCTTGAAGTAGCATCTCATTTTAGCCTATGTTGTGTCCATTTCAGCATGTTCTTAGGCTTATTTTATCATGTCATACCTTTGTTTAGGTTTGGTTTGGTTAGCTCTTACATGCTCCATACACTTGTCATGCAATCCCATGAAATAGCCTAACATGCGTCATGTTGTGACATGTCTTTTTAGCATGCTTTTGGCTTGACTTCAAGAAGATGTTATCCATGTTTTGGTATGCTTGAGGTCTGATTTTAGTTGTCTTGGTCACCCATGACTTGTTTTGCATAGCTTTGGCTCAATCTTGCTTCAATCTTGCTTGTAAGCTTTGTGTATTGAGTCATTTAGTATGGATTACTTGGCCTATTTCAATGATTTGGCATCATTTGTAGTGTAATTTCAGTCCATGTTTCATGGTTATTCACATGCATTTATCACTCTTTAAATGCATTTGAGAGTTGTGCTTGTATGCCTCATTTATGGACCATTGCATGAGCTTCATCTTTGCACATTCCGAGCCACCATCCCAACACATTCGGCCACTGATTTTGGCATGCTTAAGAGCTACCCATGTTAGTGTAAGTCTATCTCACCATGTTGTTGCATGCTTGTTTCATTTTGCATGTTGTTGCATGCTATACATGTCCACATGTTTAGGTTGTATGCCTATTGCATATTGCATGTTAGCATGCTTATGTTGCATTAGATTTGTTGTACACTTGAGTTATTTGCATACTTGCTTGCTTGCCTAGGTTGCATTGCATTGTGTGTGCATCTCTTGCCTCTTGATCAATCATGATAGAGGTTGGGGCCCTTTATGTGTTTTGTGTATTTCATTCCATATTGAGTTGCACACTTGGCTTCTTTGGCCATCATGCATTGAAATGCGTGATTGATGGTCCGAGGGTCGAAAACCATACTTCTTTGAGTCTTAAACATGATAAGGAGGGTGGTTGTGCAAACATTGCTTTGAAAATACATTGCCATGCTCTGTTTGCCTTCTGCTGCAGCAAAACAGGATTCTGCAGGAAGATATGGCCGGTCGGCTATCTTCAGTGCCAGTCGGCTATGAATTGTTGGCCGAGAGCCTCACACATGGTCGATGACCAGTTTCCCATGGCCGGTGACCTTCCACAGTGCTCAGAAGGTGGTTCAGAAACATCCTGGAAACTTGTGCAGTTTTCAGAAGTGCAGAGCAGTGTAAACAGAGGCAGCATGAGTATGGCGATGGATTTCCGAGCAAAACCGAACATGTATGCATTCATCCCTCTTCCCGAGGCCTCTTTACTTCTTTCTTAGCTTAATTAATTCATTTAATTAGTTAAGTGTTGTGTAATAATTAATTAGCTTGTTAGTTAGTTAATTTGTATTATTCTTTCGGTCCCTCCGAGAGAGGGCAAATTGTGTAATAAGCGTGCGTATGTGTGATGCATGTCTTCCAACCCCACATCTTTCTCCCTTTTATTTAACCGCTTACAATGGTTAGTTTTAGGGCACGTTTCAATTAGCGTACTTATGATAGCATGTTTGCACACATTCATTCGTATTGCATGCACTGGGCTCGGCGCATCATGCTAACTGCATTGTATTTCAATTCCAATTTGAATACATGTATCAAGTTGCATTTCACATGACATCTTAGAATAGCCGAGCCTATTTCTACTTGTTTTTTGCATGTGTTGCATTAACCATCTTAACATGAACTAGGATCATGCATTTGATTACTAACTAGTTTCTGTTTTGGCTTGGAGTACTAGGTAAGCATTTACGCTTTAGCATCCTTGCATGGGTGTGAGTGTTGCCATGACAGTATGCTTACCATGAGGCTATTTGCGTATGTGATGTAACTGCCTGAATGCCTGTGGGTGAAGGTTGGATTGTTTGAATTGGGACAATTCGTTGAAATCCGTATTTTAGCCTACTTGCGAGTAGCAAAACTCAAACCATTTTTCCGAACAAATGGATATGCAATGCTTTGTTCCAAATTAGGCGATCTAGTCTATACTTGTTTTGCTATGCGCATCACATAGTAATTCTAGCTAATTAATCGGAATAAGAACACATCTGTTTTCAAAAACAAATATCATGTTTAGCAGTGGCCGATCTTTGATCAGGCGAGCGGGGGTGCTCATAGCTGACCTTCCCCAATCGTTCCCAAGTTCCCGAGCCGAGGCAACTTTGGTGATGACGGACACGTGGCCTTAGGCACGAGTTAGGGTTTCCTAAATTCTCCCAAAATAAAATATTTAGGTGGCGACTCTGTATCTAACAAAGCAGTCCATGTTTGGCACTTCTTTCTAAAAATTAGTTTTTCAAAACGATTTGTCGGATTTGGACTCTTTGATGATTCATCGGTCTTGCATTGCACTCTGCGAGATTAAATACAGGACCGTGACATTGAGTCCTGAACTGTAGTGAGCCCAAATGAACAAAACGGGGGAGATTTCCCCCGGGACGTTCGGGGACGTCTACAGGCATATATATTGACAATGACACGCTCAAAAAAATAGCATGATGTACTTGAAAGAAGAATAAAATTCTTACCACAGCAGCAGTCTCTGAGCTTGAAAATATCTGGCCTCTCGATGCACAATAATCCACCTGCACTACCATCTGAATCCACCTCCATAAAATCCATCTCCTCATAAGGCCAAATGATTTTCACAAAACAAGCATCCATAGTACTTATTTTCGTTTCTTGGAGCAATGAAGCATCCACACTCCTAGCTTTCACCAGGTACTTGATTTTACCCCTTTTATTTGGCCTTCTCAGCCCTCTAACATTCTAAGACAATATCTTCATGAAGAAACAGACATAACACCCCCATAGCCCCTATTAACAAACAGTTAGATTCTATTTGTCCCATCCACACCAACAAGTCTCTCCAAATCGTTCTCCTCTAAGTCCACTATTTTGCTCACAACCTCTTCTTTTTGGCCACGATACTGTAGCCCCAAAACTGTTCTAACCTTCAGAGTTGCCTGTGCTTCTTCAACTAGATTTATCCTTCTAATCCTCGAAAGACTCTGAGAGGATGACAATGAGGAAGCTACTGCTGCTGTTGTGGCTCTGAAAATAGCCCCTCTTTGGAATCTAAGACTATCGACGACACCTTTGTGTTTGCTAAGACCACCAGCTGCCCTGCTTCTCCTTCTTGAAACAAAGCTTTTTTTTCTACGTGTATTGGGCTTGCTGGACTGCTAGTTCCTTTCATTTTCAGCTTGCACCAACCTTCTTCCCCGTCTGCTCTTGTATAGCTTGAACCATATTGGGTCTGAGACTAGGCTGGGCCACACAATCACCCAAGTATAAACCCACCATATTGTTTGGGCCACTAGGCTCAGGCCCAACATGCACCCCCTCAAGTAATACTTCCAGATTAATGTTGGACCTTGCCTGTGATAACTCTGTTCTATATTATGCAATTAGTTTTAATTATAATTGTGATTATGTGTTTAATATGATTTTGAGTGCCATTTATATGATTATATGTGGTTTTGGCTTTATATCTGTTCACCGTAGGAAAATCTGTTCAACTTACTATTATGAACTGAAAATTGAGGGCCTTATCGACCACAGAAACCGAAATTGACCACACCAATGTGATTGGCGTAATTTTTAGAGCCTATGGTGAAATTTAATTGAAAATTGATTCGGGATGAAATAATTAGATTCAGAACGATTAATCAAGCTCAATTACTTAGCCTTAATCAAATTTGATTCGACAAACATATAAAAAGGGGCATATTACACTTAACTTCACTCCTCTTAGACATAAAAATCTGAAAATCACTGTAGAGAGAGAGAGAGAGAGGGGGCCGGTTCTAGAGAGAGAAAGAGGGAAGATTGTGTATTTTGGCTCAAAGTCTGTGAATTTGGAAGACTATCTCAAGAATCAACTATAATTTGTAAGATTGGAGCTCCTAGGTGAGTAATTGAACATTGATTTATAAGTTTGGGGTTGCAATTTTGTGAATTCAAGTTAGATGATAATCAAGAACATAATTTGAGTTGAAATTGAGGAATTTGGAGCTTGTATGTACATGGATGTGCATAATTGCCATGATTTCATACATTCAAACATAAATCGTGTTGAATAAGAAGAATTGAACATTGAAGCATACATACAAGCATGGTTTTGTTGAGTTTCATGTTTATAAGTGTCATTTGTACCATTTGGAATAGGGTTGGAGCCAAGAATGTACATGCATGCATGATTGATGAAGTTATGGGGTTTGTATGAAGTTGAATATATGTGTTTTGAAACCCATGAAGAGAACTCAAAATGATTTTGGGGAAAAGGGACCATGATTTTGAACAAATTGGCCTCACATTCTTATATTCTCATATTATACAACGTGTTTCTATGTTTTTAAACCAAAATCATGAGTTTAGGGCCTTTGAATATCAAGTTTGAACTTCAAGAACAGTTCTGGAAATTCCAGAATTTGGCATGTCCGCTCAAGTGGGGATAGGGCCGCTCAAGCGTGAAATGTTAGTTCCCAGAACTTTTGTAGACATTGATGTCCGCTCGAGCAGGTATAGTTAAGCTCAAGCGTCTGTACACGCATTTTGACTCTCAGCTCGAGCGTCCAAAGTGGAGCTCGAGCGCAAAAATGTAGTAACCAGAACTTTTGCAAACCAAAGGGGTTCGCTCGAGCGTCAGAAACCACACTCGAGCAGGGAGCCATGTTTCAGAAATTTTGTAAAGATGATTTTATGTTTTGTTTCCATTCTCTTCCACTTCTAAGCACTCTTAGGCATGCATTGAGCATTGTAAACGGACTAAGAGGATAAGAAAGAAGCCTAAGAGGAATGTATGAGTTAAGAATGGATTGAATCATTTGTGACCCGATATGTGTTATGTATTTTGTAGGGTCGAGCACAAGGACGAATCCACCGGCAGAACACATGTGAGTAATATCTTAATAAAGATATCTTGAAGTATGCTATTTGTCTAATTATTTGCTCCGATTTGAGTTTTGTAAGCTTGTTAGTCTGAAAAGTGGACAATATTTGTTATGCCATACGATTAGGCCAAAGGCCGTTGGATATGAATGATTGGGCCTGTTGGATATGAATGATTGGGTCAAAGGCCATCGAACATGAATGATTGGGCCAAAGGCCGTTTGACACGAATGAATTGGACCCGAGGCCATTTGATACGTCTGGATTTGTAGTCATTGATACACTAGATATAAACATGAGCTGGGCCTAAGGCCGTCTGATGCATCTACTTCAAATCTCATTCATGTATCTTCTTTATTTTATATTATTCACTGGGTTTTCACTCACTCTCATTCATGTGTCTGTAGGTGAGCCAAGAGATGTCCAAACCCAACCCCAGTGAAATATGTGAAAAATAGTCAAAGTCTTGAGGAGTCAACCCATACGTCTCAAGCATAAGACTTGTTTCGCCCTTTTGTTCTTTTGTTATATTTTTGCTATGTTGGCGAAAACTTTGGATCACCTTTGTATATAAGCTTTTGGTTTGGCTGACTATCACTTGAATGATCCTGTTGTGTAAAGCTTATATGTTAACTTCCTTTGATGTGAGTTATTAACGAATATATGTGAACTGTTATGACGTGCCATGTAAGCACAACTCTATAGACAAAAGTTTTAAGTTTGCTTCCGTTTTGGCCCCTTAACTCTGTTAAAATATATCCAATCTGGTTTGAGGCCGTAGGTAATCTCTTGATTACTGGCCGGTTGTGACCTTAATCCATGGGGGTAGGTTCGGGTCATGACACTGCCCTCTCAGGCCCACTCTTCTCCCTTTGAAGTCCTGAAGTGCCTACTGACCCGTTTACATTTTGAATATAGTTCATCATTTCCTTTTGTGAAGTGACTACCTGAAGTAGACTCTCATTCTTAGAGCATGCACCTATAGAGCCATTCCCCATATAGCTCTGTATATCACCTTCAGTTGCTACCTTCTTCCCATCATTTCCCCTACCCAACACCTCTGAGCTACCTGGCACTATCTCCAATACCCTACTCACCCCACCAGAGCCTCTCCCCATGTCATTTTCCCTTGTTGAATTATCTGGCTGAGCACACCCTCTGCAACCTCCATTGCCGGGTAACTGATCCACTTCTTCCTTGTCTTTTGATAGAATTTGAACATCGTCCCTCCCTCTGCTGGAACTGGGGCTAGAACACAAACACCTTGGGAGTTCCTCACAGACTCTCACTGGAATGTGAATGACCCTACATTCCAGATAAACAGTCGTATTAATCATCTCTATGCACCTCGTGAGCACCCGAACTCTGCCTTGGTGAAAGGTTTGAGGATTATTTATATCATTTGCATATTGGACCACCATCCCCCAATGACTGGCTATGCTACGGAAGGCTGTTACACTCCAAAGATTAATTGGAATGCTGAAGCAATATAGCCATAGACACCTCTCTTGCTTTACAAATTGGCCTTCCTCCCATTCTTCAACTGAGTCACACTACTTCTGACTCCACTTCCCCAGCTGAACCTTCCCTTCCTTCATCTGCTAAACTGAGTTGAAAGTTCGCAGCACGTTGCATAACTCTGCTCTAAAATCCTTAAAGGCTAAAAAACTACTCATTTTTACAACTAAGCTTTCGTAATGCCACCCATTTCCTTCCTCATGAGCCTTAATTATCACCTTCTCACCTTCACTTGATCCTCCACCTACTAATGCCTCTGCAAAAGACTTCCTTTCTCCTTGGCTCTGCCCCTGCTGCAGATAGATCCTCTACCTTGTCCTCGTCCCAACCTCACCTTTTCTTAGCCCCTTGTGTTCCTTTGAATTAGGACTTTGGGTCTTGTGGTACTCTACTCTTTTCACCTTCAAGGCCTTGCTATCGCACCACAGTCTGTCTGCCTTCTTAATCGCCATCTCTGCAGCCACTTTACAATCATATCTAACAAAACCAAACCTAGATCTTGTTGCTTGCCTTCTCTTCCCTGGAATGAACACATCCTTTACTATGCCAAACTTGCAAAATAGATTAAATAGTCCTTTAGGATCCAAGGATTTTGGAATATTATCCAGGAAAATGGTGATCAACCCTGCCTCCTTACGTAGTCCTCTCTGCCAGCCCACTTTTCTCCTGTATATCACTGGGTTCCATCCACCTCTCTCCATTTTTTACTCATCTCATCATTTTGTAACTGTAATACCAACAACAATGGATCTCCTGATGAAATTTGAGTAGTATTTATGAGGGTAAATTACAATTAGGAATAACGCAGGGAAGAAACATAAGATCCTATTCACTGTCAAAACGGGTACGCTTCCAACCATTTTCACATTCGCATTTGAAGTTGAATGTGCTGTTAAGTGCTACACTGCAATTTTATTAATAAAATTATTTGATAAGAGGAATAAATTATCACTTTAATTTTCTTATGGAGAGAGTGTGTGCATTGTAGTATTTCCTCTTACTGTCACTTTTACTAAATTTAGAAAGGGGTACCTTAAATGTTAGTGTTAGTAGCCTACTTGTTTTTATTTTCTTATTTTTTTGGTGGGATAATTTGAAGATCACAATTTCATTGTGAAGTTGACTCATTATGAGACTAATTTAAATCTATTTTTGTGATTTAAATTGCTCATCTCACATATTTTATTGAGAAAATTATCAATGTAAAAAAGTGAGTTAAATTAATATCGATTGCCATACCATCAGGTCATTTTTATATATTCGCTATATATGTTTTTAAAAATAGACAATTCATTTGTTATAATATTATCAATGTTAAAAAGTAAGTCAAATTAATATCGATTGCCATACCATCAGATCATTTTTATATATTCGCTATATATGTTTTAAAAAATAGACAATTTATTTGTTATAATATGTATGTGATTGGATCGTGTAATTACTTATGTCTGATTAACTCAATTTTTATTTTTTTTTTATATATGTATGCATGTTCTTCTCAGCTTGTTAGACTAGATGAATGGTTGAAATCATTGAAATCGGTACAAATTTATCCCACAATATGCCAACTTCACTTGTAAAGTTGAGATTTTTAACTTTGGCAAATCCAAACTACTATTAACCTGGTGATCCAAACCAATTATGTAGTCACATGCCATTGTACAAATGAAAAAGTAATTACAAATAAATGGTAAAGTTTATAAATATTAATAATTAAAATCATAATTTATTTATTTATTTATAATATCTAATAATTTTCTCAAATTTCCACTAAATAGTAATTCCTCCAGTTTTTTTTTTTTTTTTTTTTTACGAATGACACATGTTGACTCAATGGATGACACACTTTATGTATATGCCCCATGATTCTTCAAAACTATCTAATACCCTTTTTTTTACATATAGATATTATGAGTCCCACTTAAACATGGTAAAATAAATAAATAAAGGTATAATCTCTTTGTAATATATACCAACCCTTTTGATCTAATTTAGGTAGGGAGAGATGTCAAGTGAAAATGATTTCATTTATTTATTTTCACGTGCCCTTTTTTGCATGCAAGTGCGCCATGTTCATGGAATTTCATGCTAATAAATGTTGATAAAAAGAAAGCTTTCACGTGAATATGTTTTTTATCAGTAAATGTTAGTTGTTAGTTGTTAGATTAGCACCTATGGGAAAAAATCTCTCCACCCATGACAAAGCACCTAAGTGCTTGCACTCCCTTCATTCATCCTCCCTAAGGGGAATTGAACGCATGACCTACTTGGGACTAAGCCCTAAAGAAGGTATTGTGGCCAATTAAGCTAGGCCTAGTTGGTTGCATTCGCGTGAAAATTAAGACAAAACTACTTTATTTATGACCCATTCAATTTCTAAAGTTAAAGAAAAACTTAAAAATAGGCTTAATCAACTATAAATTACTGAAAAACATCAAAATCAAATACTCGACATATTTAAAATAACTAATACTCCAAATCAATCTCATGTTCATTCTAGTCCATCATCCAGTGACACCATTCCCTTGAGTGATACTTCTGCTTATTACTTTCTCAGTGAGCATACTGACGGAGAGATTGAATTAAGATGTAATGATACTTACTGTAAACAAACTAATGTTCTTAGTAAATCACAATAAAAAGAAGATTCTTTAATAAAATTAATTATTAAATTAGAAAATCTTGAATTAAAAAGAAAATGCACCAATAAGTTAAAATCTTTACTAATAAATAAAGACAAAAAACATCATCAAGATAAACCAATTATTAGTCTCACAACTACTTTAGAAAGATTCCGAAAAAATAAACATAAATAAATCACTTTACAAGATTTATGAAATGAGATTAACCAAATTAAACTAACCATTCAAGAGTTAAAGGCTAAAGACAAATCATTAGAAGAAGAAATTGCAATATTAAAGATCAATAAAAATCTTAATGATTTCCAAAAAAATAATGATACTTCCTCTGATGAATCTAGTTCTAGTCCTAATCCTAGCCATGTCATCTTTGATAATCGATCAACTAAATCTAATAGTGGTAATCACAATGATAATCATCATTTAAATATTATTAATAGAATTCATATTCAAAAATGGCATTCGAAAGTCAAATTAGTTATTAATGACTTTAAAATAGAAGTCATAACCCTCATTAATACCAGCATTGATTTAAATTGTATTCAAGAAGGTTTAATCTTCACAAAATATTATCATAAAACTAGTGAACAATTAAGTTCTGCTAATGGAAGTCAAATGCATATTAAATATAAATTACCTAAAGTACATATTTGTCAAAATAATGTTTTCTTTAAAGCATCCTTTGTTCTAGTCAGAAATATGACTGACAAAGTCATCCTAGGAACACCGTTTATCTTTTTACTATATCCATTTACCACTACTAACCATGGCATAACCACACAAGCTTTTGGTCAAACAGTGACTTTTAAATTATTGTCTCCTCTTGAAATCAAAAAATTAAATCAATTAAAAGAATATTCTATATCTCAATCTATTAATCAATTAACTAAACAACTCAAATTTCTCAAAGAATAAGTAAAATACAAAAGAATTTAAACTCAATTGACTAATCCAATTCTTATATCCAAAATTGATAAATTTAAAAACTAATTAGAAAATGCCGTTTGTTCCACTTTACCTAGTGCTTTCTAGCATAGGAAAAAACATATAGTTGCACTCCCTTATATTAAAAATTTTAATGAAAGACGAATTCCTACTAAGTATCGACCTATTCAAATGAATCGTGAATTAGTGAAAATGTGCAAAAAGGAGATTAATGAATTATTAAAAAATAACATCATTAGTAATTGTAACGTTCAAAAAAAAAAAATGCACATGATGAATACATAGCATCCATTACTTCTCATGACGAACTAAAATAATTCCCAACACTTACATTACATGATCATGAGATTAGTACAAAATAGTCCCACATGCAAACATACATTCATTGATTTTTAGCACCTGAATCTATAGCGTGTAGAACTATCAATCAAAATAAATAAATGCCCTCAAGGGCTTACAAGTTCCAAGACTTAAGCCCGGTTACACAAAAGATGGTTTCTCGAACCCATACATGTATAGCCGTTGGCTTGCAAAAAATATAATCACAACAAAATAGAGCCTTATGCTCTCAAAACATACATCCACACCCTAGTTTGGCGGGTTCACCGCGTCTTTTCCTGCACCAAAATCCCATAGAGGTGAGCATAAAGCCCAATAGAGAATTCTTAACAAAGCATATACATTTTATACAAGCTTCACAAAGTGAAATGCACATGCCATGCTATGCCTTTTTAAAGAAGATCACATTTACATCTTTTGAAAACCATTATGCCCAATGATAATTTGAAATCTCAACAATTCAGAAATTTTCAATTTAGTTCAAGGAGTGGTAAATACGACTCAGGTAATCCCTAGGTTGGTGTCTGCAAATAGGCATAACTAGCACTACCAAACCCCACTTTACCGATTGCTAACCGGAAGGGAAGTGGTACCTCCTCTGCGCGTGTTTTCAGTCTTTCACTCCGGACACTCAGGCCAACTTAATCAATTTCATCTATACCTCCTATCGGGACTTACCAACTATTTACCCCAAAACAATTCTATGAAAACTTATCTCACAACATACTTTTCTCAATGCAAAAGTTTTCAAATCTAATAATCAAAATTTACCATAATCAAATGAATTGAGATGAAAATGCAACAATCATCAATGCAATGTAATATCTCTCCCATTTGCAATTCCATGCCATGATTCAACCATGAAGACCAATATCACCAATTTCCTCATTTCCAATGTGATTTCACAAGATGGCCATCTAGCTATTCAAATTCATCAAAAATAACAATATTTTCACATTTTTCGTGTTCTCAACAAATTAGTCATTTCAAGACTAAAGTAACATTTGAACAACAACTTCCAATATCAACAATTTTCATGTTCCATGAAACTCATCATATATATATGTATATATATAAGAAATTTCCTCATCCTTTACTCATTTTGGCACACAAAATAATATTTATACAATGTCAACCATGTATTCTCAACATATTTTAAAAATTCCTAAATTTTGGGTTTTTCTCACCACAGCAACACACACACCCAAATCGTTTGAAAGAATTTATTCAAAAACGAATTTTCCTCATTCAATGTAGTTCAAGGCCCTCAAGAAATCATTTCAAAAGCAACATGAAGCAAATCCACTCCCAAATTACCCACATTGTTGAACCAACATCAAGTTTTCCATATTTACAAAGGAAATTTCGAAAATCAACAAAATCTTGCAAAAATATATATATAACTATAAGAAAATCCCTACCTCAATTTTGGAGGAGAAATGAGATGAAACCCTCAAATTCAATGGTGTTGACACTTGATCTCCACCGCACAAAACATAGCCCTCAAGAAGTTATCAAACTTTGATGAAAGAATAAGGATCAAAACCCCAATGGATTAGAAGAAATCAAGAGTTTTTTGGTGTTTGGTGGAGGTTTTTAGAAAGAAGGAGGAGAAAAAAAGATTTTAGAGTGAGAAAGAAGTGTATAAAAGTGATACACACTCAGCCCAAAAGAAAGAAAAAATAGATTTTTCGGACTTAGATTTGTTCCACACGTGCGGCACTTAAGCCCGTACATGCGGAGCGTGCCTCCCACACATGCGGCACTGATTCCCGCACGTGCGGCGCCTCCTCCACACCTCCTTCCACACTTGCATATATTGGAGTAGCCAAACCCAAAAAACTCCTCCCTCACCGCACGTAGGGCCTCCCTTTTCGCACATGCAGCCCTCTCCCGCATCTGCATATATTGTAGTAGCCAAACCCAGAAAACTTTTCCATTTCCGCACGTGCGGCCCCTCTCCTACACATGCGGCTTCCACCCCTGCACGTGCGGCCCTGCTTCTAGATAGAAAAAATTCAGCAATTCAACTCTAGACACCCCGGATCCAACCTTGCACCTCCCAAAGCAAGTAAAACATGGAATCGAAGTAAATAAGACCAAGAATTTTTTTGAGGATTAGCTTTCAAAAACAACGAATCCAATGGTTAACAAGACTTCGCATAAAAACTCTACACTATAACATGAATAAATTTGATAGGAACGAAACGAAAGGCATACCTGATCATCACAGTAATAATAAGTTGCCTTGGTCTTGCCATGCTTTTGGTGTTAATAAAAATGCTGAACTTGAACATAGTGTTACACAATTAGTTATTAATTATAAACCGTTAAACAAAGTTTTAGAATGGATACGCTATCTAATCCCTAATAAAAAAGATTTCATTAAAAGACTTAGTTAAGCTATCATCTTTAGTAAATTTGATCTTAAACGTGGATTTTGGCAAATACAAATTCATCCTGATGATCGCTATAAAACTGTCTTTACTACACTTTTTGGCCATTACGAATGGAATGTCATGCCCTTTGGATTAAAAAATGCTCCTTGTGAATTTCAAAACATTATGAATGAAATTTTTAATCCCTTTAGTCATTTTTCTATTGTCGACATAGATGATATTCTCATTTTCTCTAAGTCACTCGATGAACATTGGAAACATCTTAATTCCTTTCTCCATATTATCAAATATAATGGTCTAGTCATTTATGCTCCTAAGATTAAGCTATTCCAAACTAAAGTTAGATTCTTAGGTTATGATATCCACCAAAGTACTATTCTTCCTATCAATAGATCTATTGAGTTTGCTTTTAAGTTCCCTGATGAAATCTTAGACAAAACCCAGTTACAACGGTTCTTAGGTTCCTTAAATTACATTGTTGAATTTTATAAAGACCTTGGGAAAACTTGTCAACCCCTTTTTGATAGGTTGAAAGATAATCCTCCTCCGTGGTCTTCTACTCATATTGCTATTGCTCAACAAGTCAAAAAAATATATCAAGACCTTGTCTTGTCTTGGCATTCCTACTAAAAATTCATTCAAAATTATTTAGACTGATGCTTCTGATGTTGGTTATGGTGGCATTCTCCTTTAGAAAAACACTCCCCAGCCATTTGAACAAATTATTCGTTTTCATTCTGGTGTTTAGAACAAAGCACATAAAAATTATAGTACTATTAAAAAAGAAATTTTATCTATCGTTTTATGTATTAGTAAATTTCAAAATGACATTTTAAATCAAAAATTCCTATTACGTGTTGATTGTAAAAGTGCTAAATATGTTTTAGAAAAAGATGTTCAAAATATTGCTAGTAAAAATATTTTTGCTCGATGACAATCCATTTTAAGTATTTTTTATTTTGATATTGAATATATTCCTAGTAGTCAAAATTCTATCCCTGATTTCCTTACACGAGAATTTTTACAGGGAGGATAGTACATCATGCCTACTCCATATTGTTCTACAAACATATTACAAGTCACAAGATACCGCAAAATTATTCGCTATTATAAGTTTAAAATATCCTATTTAAAATCACTACAAAATGACCCTTACCTTTATCAAGACCCTTACCTTCAATTCAATCAGATTAGAAGTTATCGCAATTTCATTGCTCATTACACTAATCTAGTTAACTTTCATATGGATAGATTAGATATCCTCAGTGGATGCTAATCTACTTTTGTCATTTTTCTTGCAAATGTTAAGCCACAAACCTACTACAAAACCTTTTGCCATTGTGCCATCTAGTCAACCCATTGTTGCACCTCCAATTGATCTAGTCAATCGATACCAAATTCTTTGTAATATTCCTAAGCCTAGTTACATTTCGGCTCTGGCTTTAGGCCCTTTTGCCTGCCAATCAATTACGCCAATGCCTCCTAACAAGTCTACCCCAAGAACAGATTATGTTCTTAAATAGTCATTCAATCTTTTTTTACAAAGAACTAGTCTACAAAAATATCCACAATGTTCTTGAATTAGTCAAATCCTAATTCCCTAATGGATGACATTTTATTCCTTTCCATCCCGATAAGTCAATAACCTTTTATAAGGATATTCTTTTCCACCATAAATCAATAGTCATCAAACCTATCTATGATCGAGTCCAAACCAATAAAATGATTTATCATTCCTTGTACATTCATGATATTGTTTCCACTGAAGAATGGGATCTCCCTTTTCTACTACAAGACCTTTCCAACCATGATACACAATATAGTTACTATGATTACATTGATTCTTGGATCAAAAGATATGAAGTTGCTCCAAACCACGAGTTTCCCGGATCAAAAGATAGCCATCGACAATCAACAACCTTTTTTGTAAAGGCCAAAGGTAAGGAAAACACCCTAGCTAGATCAATATTTAGAGAGAAGGCAAGGTTTTAGAGAGAGAGGCTCTCAAATGGCCTTTTCGGAAAAGTAAGAGAGAGAAAGGGTGAGAAAAATTGATTTAAAACTGCCCCACAGTCAACTGATATACGACATTCCCGCTCGAGCGGAAAACACAACGCTCGAGCGTCAAGAACAAAAACTAGGTTCGCTCGAGTGCAAAAAGGTCCGCTCGAGCTCCAAGACACAAGAATAAAGTAAATCCGCTCGAGCGCGAAAACCAGTCTGCTCGAGCGTAGATTTCCCCCTCCCAGAACTTACACCCAAAGGTACCACCCGCTCGAGCGCCCAAGTACCCGCTCGAGCACCGCCGCTCGAGCCTAAAGAAACCCGCTCGAGCATAAAAATCACACCTGCAGAAGTTTTGCAGAGACACGAAAAACTGGAAGCGTGCAATATCCGCTCGAGCGTAAGAAGACCCGCTCGAGCGGACCTCCTAAAATCTGGGAACAAAGAATTGAAACCAAAGCCAAACCAACCTGTAACAACTCTGCCCAATGCATCTTAAAACTCAATCAAGTGGAATTAAAGGATGACAACAAGGTGTACCACTACCAACATCACGGAACCAAGTCCGGAATACAACAAAACAGTAAAGGGGCAACCGGGATCGCTATAACCTCCCCCCTTAAAGAATTTCGTCCCTGAAATTAAACACAAGTTTTTCAAAAACAGGTTTTCTCCATTTTCAACAATATTACAACATAATATTAAACAACCCGACCCACTACCGGTGATTGTGAAAAACAATGGTGATTGTTATCATTGAAAATGAATTGACCACAACAAGCCACTTATTATGTACGGAAATGTTGTGAAAAAAATTATTGAAGTAGTGATACGACGTCAGTATTATTGACATGTAAACATAGTTAATACCAATATGCAGATGTGAAAGTTTTTGGATTGTTAATTTTACTATTGGTTAGTGATGCCACCTGTTAATGGTGATGTGATATTATAATTATACTAAAATTTTCTCATTTTTTGTACAAAAATTGAGAAAAGTGTATTGATATTGTATAATCATTCATAAGACTTATATATAAGACATTATCCATAATATACTATTTATAAGAAACACCATGTTTTTTATTCCAATCTTGTTCGAGGTTAATTGTACGAATATATTAATTTTTTGTATTAAATATTTAAGATTTTGTGCTTAACATTAATTCAAAATTTTATTGTTATCTATTATAGATTATGAAGAAAAAATTGAAATTATAATTATAAATGCCCCCTCTCAGCTAATTTTCTAGTTCCATCATTGATTGGGAGTGTTTAGCTTTCAAAATCTATTTTTTGGAATTTTTTAAAATTCTATAAAATAGTTTGATGAAAATATATACAAAAAAAAAAAAAAAAAAAAGAGAGAGAAGACATTTTTTTTTCAAAAAAGAGAGAATTATATAAAAATGATGACTTTTAAAAAAAAAAAATCACTAAATTAAGTTTTAAAATTTTAAAAGACTTTTTAACAAAAATAAATTCTTGGAAACGAAATCAAGGAGAAAGACAGATTTTGAGATAAAAGAATCCCACTCCTAAGAACTTGTTTGGCATGAAGAAGTTTGGGGTTTTTTGGTTAAACTAATTATAAAAAGATAAAATATATTAAAAAGTCGATAAGATAAAATGTCACATCTAAATCATAATTATTTTATTTTTTCTCTCACAAAAATCAAAAAAATTTATCTCAATTGAGACTTTTTAATCCTAAGCAAAAAAAATTAAAAAATCAACTTACATCCTAAACAAAGAAAAAATAATTAAAAAAATTAAAATTAAGTGCAAAGAAAAAATAATTAAAAAATTAATTAACGTAGAATGTCTTTGACTTATTATAAATGTCTTTGACTTATAAAAAATCATTTTATAAACCTATTCCACTGATATCAAGCGTAAAGAAAAAAAAATTAAAAATTAAAATTAAAATTAAAATTATAAATCTCTTTGACTTATTCCAGCATGGATGTGCTGAGATTTCGGGGTTTGACTTGGGCCTGGTTTGACAGTTGAACAAACGTAGAATGGTGTCAAAAACACGTGTTTACAAACGGAAAATTTACCCATAAGTTTTACTATCTGAAAAGTTGAACCATTTAATCTTAAAAGTTTTTTTATGCTTCATTTAGTCCCATTTACACATCAATCTAATGTTTGAAACATTAATCTGATGTTCGAAATCTAATGTTCGAAACATTAATCTGATGTTCGAAATCTAATATTCGAAACATTAATCTGATGTTTGAAACATTGTAATGGGACCTTTCAGTCTATAAGAAAACTTTTAGGACTAAACAGTGTATAATTTATTAATTTAGAATTTATTGGTGCATCCCCCGTTTACAAACTACTACCCAACATAACACATTCCCTTGCCTTTAACGAACGGAAAATCCTAACATATACACCATTAAAAATAGTGTATTATATAGATTTTAATTATTTTATTTTATTTTTTAATTATAATTCATAAATTTTTTAATTATATTTTATATTATGTTTAATTATGATATTTTTTTAATTATGATTTAAAAAATATAAAATTATATTATTTTTTTATTATAAAATAAATATGATACACACATTTTTAGAAAGTTGTTCATAAACATTAACGTGAACAAAGTTAAGGGATGGAATAACAACTCATCAAATTTTAAAGCAAATATGTAATAGTGATATTTTGTATGTATTGACAATTTTTTATCACAAAATCTAATTATAATGGAATGCTAGAATTATTTTAAATTTGTTAGAACGTCTCTAATATTTATTTTTTTCTTTCATTAAATTTAAATTTGATGAAAAAATTCAGGTTTGATATTCCAACGTTAATATTAAATTAATATCAAATTACGGATTTCTTAAACTTTTTATCAAATTGAGAATGACAGGAACTTTTCATCAAATTACTGTAGATAGCCGTTGGAAGTATACATTGAACGACCTGCCAGTTGTCCTCTCGAATAATCTCTTCCTTGCTTAGACTTCCAGTAAATTTACACTAACCGATCAACCGACCGGACATCCTCCTGATCGTCCTCCTGGTCGACCAGTGGTTTGATGGAAAATGAAAATTTTCAGTTGAAATGCTTGATATAAGATGAAATTTTTACACAAATTTGAAAGGAAAACCACTCACAAACCAACACACCCCCAACACACCCAAAACCCCCAGCCACACACACTACTACACAACATAATCAAAAACGTACAACACACCAACAATCAAATTACTCCCCTGTTACACTATGATGGCCGTAACAACGCCTACTGAAACACAGCAAAACACCACCGGAAATGAATACAAACCCGAAATAGGGCCGCCAAAAAAATGTCCAACACCCCAGACAAAAAGCACAACACAGTCTCCCCTCAAAACAATGAGAACAATGTTAAACAATTCAAAATGGAATCCCTGCGAAAACATTTCCTTATCCCCATCAAAAACTGAATCAGTCAATTAGGAAAACAAAATCAAGGGTACACATGTAAAATAAAATAAAATAAAAAACCTATCTAAATAAAACATACCAAAAAAATAAAACTAGTTGGTGTACAAGAAAACTCTGAGGACCCAATGGTTTAACTTTCCTCCATTTAGGACTTATGGATAATTTTTCCATACAACTAAACAAAATTTTCAAACTTTCTAAACACTTTCCAAAAAATTATTTTTGAAATAATATCTCAAAACACAAACCAAAGAAGGTTAAAGTGTTCAAATTTTGAGATTTGTAAATCAGGGTCGTTATAGGTTATTTTGGAAAGTTGGTTAAAAGCTAATTTTTTAGTTTTTTTTTTTTATTTTTTTTTAAAAAAACGTATAAAAAAATAGAGAGGTTATAGCGATCCTGGTTTTTCCTCTCTTTATTTATTGTATTCCGAACTTGGTTCCGTGGATGTGTTGTTGTCTCATTCTCATTTCCATCCTTTACTCTTTATATTTGAGTCTTGGGTCGTGTTGGGCAGGTTTAGAACAGGTTGGTTGTGCTTTGAAACCTAGACTTGATGCCCAGATTTTGGCCTTCACGCTCGAGCGGGGCTTTTGACGCTCGAGCGGGCCCTTTGTTTTTGCTTCTCCGCTGGAGTAGAAGTGTAGACACCCCATTTTTGACTGACCTTGAGACTCAGACGTCACCAGTTGAGTGCTCGGTGATATTGCATATTGTGCTCATTCAGAAGTTTCAGAGTCTCGGCTGCGAGCCTTGCCTCCGGACTTCCGGACTCTTTTGTGCTTTGCCTCGGTTTGCGAACCAGGCTCCGTTTTCTCTGTTTTCTCTTCCCGAAGGGAGGGAGAGGTCTCGTAGATCATCTCTCAGTGGCCGTAGGCTACGTTTCGTGGTCGTAGGCCGTTTTGCCCGTTTGGAGTTCGGTTTCCGATTTTTCAGAGCTGTTAGCCGTGTGCCTCGATTCGGGACCGCTTAACCACCTCCGTTTCCTCCAGTTTTTGGCATGCATCTTATTTACTCCCTTTTGAGGGACACTGTGGTCCGAGAAACCGACTTCGTGGTCGAACACCACTCCCGGTGCCTAACAGTCAGTTTTCGGGGCCTTGGGCTGCGCGTTTCGGCCCCCGAACCTTCATTTTGCATCGATTTTGGTTCGTTTTTGGCAGGGACCTCTGTTCATTGGTAAGAAGGTCGTAGAAGGATGGGAGGCCAACAATTGTTCAAACAACCAGTACTATTCCTCTATCGCCCCCCGTCGCCCGTTTTTTCTCACTTCGAAGCCAATGTTGACCACCCTTGGGCCACTTTCTTGCACCCTAAACCCCATATTTGTGATGTACACATCTGGGAGGCCACCAATATTTGGTGGCCGGCCAGTAATTGCTTTTGAACCTTTTGAACCCCTTTGAAAATTGGGTTGTTCTCCCTCCTGGTTCATTGTCTCCAGTTTCTAACCACTTGGTTGTGTTGTGCACACATCAGAGGCTCTCTTTTTGGGGTGGCCGGCCACTAATGCTTCTTGACCCTTTTGACCCCTAGCCGACCGGCCATGGCAGGTAGCCGGCCGGCCACCTAAACCCTAGATAACTGGCCAGCCAGAATCCTTGCATCAAGTACAGTGCAGATACACCTTCCTTTTCCCCCCAGATTCTGTATCCGGGGGGCTGCATTTTTGGGGGGAAACTTGATTCATTTCCCTCCATTTTCCCCCCTTTATCCCCCCTCTTTTGCCTATATAGCAGACCCTCCAGCTGCATATTTAGGGTTACAAAAATTTCCCCCAAGCCTCTTGCCTTGTATATCTCTCTCTCTCTATATGTTTCCAAGCTCCAAACCCTCAAGCCCTACACCATTTCCACACCACCACCTAGCACCACATCACCATCATCCATTCCAGCAGCTTCAGGGCTATTTTCAGAGCTAAGGAGCCACCAAACTCAAGCCAAGAGGCTATCAAAGATTGGTCTTCAAGGGTGAGTCCCTATTCTCCTTTTTTGTGCTTTATTTTGTTACTTTCTTGCTGTTTTGGGCTCCGAACCTAACTGGAGTTAGGCTTATTTTGAGCTATTTTTCATGTTTGTTTAAGGGCCTCTCACTGTTTGAGGCCTCCTTGTTGCACTTGCTTCATTGTCTCTCTTGTATACCATTTTCTTGTGTAGTATTTTTGGCCTATGTATAAATTGTTTTGAGGCATGTCATAAACTGTAAAGTGGCTTATTTTGAGCCTTCTTCAACATTGTTGAAGGGCTCATCACTGTTTGAGGCTTCCATTTGCCACTTTCCTTTGTATCTCTCTTTTGGCTCCATTTTTGCATGATTTGTTAGCCTCTTATGCTTCTATTTTGGGCTCTGGTCCGAACTAAAAATGACCTTATTTTGACCTCCTATTCATGTTTCATTAAGGGTCTTTCACTGTTTGAGGCATCCTTTTTATACTTTGTGTTATAGCTCTTTTTTTGGCCTTATTTTGCATAGCATTTTGAGCATGCTTGTACACTGTTTTGGGTCTGGCCACAAACTGGAAAATAACATGTTTTGGGCCCCTCTTCAACTTTGTTGAAGGGTCCTCCTGTGTTTGAGGCCAGAAACCCTCACTTGTTTCTTTATCCCCTTTTTGCCCCATTTCTTGTACAATAGTTTAGCCATACTTTTGTTTGTTTTTGTGGCCTGTTATAAACTGTAAAGTGCTTCATTTTGAGCCCCTCTTCAACTTTATTGAAGGGCTCTTGGCCATTTAGGGCTTGAAGCTGCAACTTGCTTCTTTATCTCACATTTAGGGCCATTTTTGCATATTGGTTTAGCCCTATTTGTGTTCATTGTTTGGCCTTGCTTAAAACTGTAAACATGCTTTTTTGGGAATGTATTGCTTCTGTCTTCATACTTCATGTTCAAATAATGCATGTTTTGTATAGCTATAGGCCATTGCGTGTGCCTAGTTTTGCATTTCGGGTCTCATTCCGTGCATCGGGTGCCATATTGTCATGTTTCGGGGCTGTTTTATGTCATATCTTAGCGCTGAAATTTACATGTTTGCATACCATGTTCCACGCCTTGCCATGCTTTGGTAGAGTGGCATTCGTGCCTTAGGGTCGGTCCTCGGTTTGCGTGCATGTGTGCACGCATTTCGAGTGTCTCATTTTCATCTAATGGCCTCTTATGTGAGTGTGGCTGAGGTCCACTCATGTTGGTGTAAGTCCATTATGTATTGTGTATGCCATTTCATTTCATAGCATTGCGTATGCTAGGTTGTATGTTAGCGCATTGTGTATGCCATGTTATCTCATGCATCGTGTATGCCATTTCATAGCATTGTGTATGTTAGGTTGTATATTAGTTGCATTCATGGATGTCATGCATATTGCATCGTGCTTGGGATAGGAGTTAGCCTGAGCACGGGAAACGAGGTACGTTTCGTTAGGGATGGCAATGGATAACCTACCCTATGGGTATCCATGGAGACCCAACCCAAATACATGGGTTTTCCCCTCTTTTTCTTATCCATTGGGTAGGGTAGGTGATATTCTTTAAATATCCACAGGGGATGGGTTGGGGATGGGTACCCACTAATTTCTCCATATGTTTTTTTTTTTTTTTTTTTTTTTTTTTAAGATTCACAGCTAAAACTAAATATACATTTAATCTTTTTTCTTTTTTTTATTTATTTATTTTTTCAGGTTCACAACCAATTTTTTTATTTTTTTTTATTTTTAAGATCCACAACCAAAGCTAAATATACCTCCAATCTTTTTTTATTTTATTTTTAAGGTTCACAACCATCTTTTTTTTTTTAATTTTTAAGATTCACAACAAAACCTAAATATACATTTAATTTTTTTCCTTTTTTTAATTTTTTTTAAGGTTCACAACCATTTTTTTTTTAAGATTCACAACCAAAGCTAAATATATATTTAATTTTTTTTTCTTTTTTTTAAATTTTTTTTAAGGTTCACAACCATTTTTTTTTTTTTTTTTTAAGATTCACAACCAAAGCTATACATTCAATCTTATTTTATTTTATTTGGCTCAACAATAAAATCAAATACACATTAATTAACATTGTCACATTATTTTTGTCAAATTTTATGCATATCTAGAATTTTTTAAATTTATTTAAAAAAAATTAAGGACATTGTCTAGTGTAGGTTTCGGTTTGCTTTTCTATGTTATTTTATTTTGTTGTGTATTGTAATTTTCAGAATGGTTTGCTTGTTCTGAAATTTCAATTAACGAGTATGAATCTATTTGTTTTATGTTATCACACAATTTATACAACATATATATATATATATATATATATATATATATATATATATGAATGTATTTGAAAATAAGAAAATTGTAGAGAATCAAAACAAGCATGAGTTGTGATTGGTTAGAAATGATGGGTACATGATTTATTTGCTAGAAAAACAGAAAGGGGATACAAAGTCATACTAAATAATTTTTTTTAAATTAAAAGAACTTTTCTTAGTTATGAACAGATTTAACTGAAATCAGCTTGTTTCCCAATGTTATGCTTCATTTATTTAGATAGAAAATATTTTTTAATGAAAAATATTTTTTATAAAAAAAATTCAAAATATATTTTTTTATATTTGGTGGTGGTGGTGGTGATGGAACGAAGGTGAAAGTAGAAATTGTTACATAGTGGTGGGGTGATGGCGGCAGTGATGATGGTAGTGACTATGGTGATGGTAATGTGACAGTGAAAGTGAGAATAGTAGTGATGGTGTTGTGAAATTAGTAAAAATTTAATTGAAAAAACATTTTTTGTTTTTTAAAAGTAACAAACAACAAAATTCGTGGGGGACTAAAGGAAGAAGATGGAGGATGGATTGGGTGTGGTAATGCATAGATATCTTAAAATGAGTGGTTCAGATTTGTTAAGCTATAATTAGATTTTGGATAAATTAAAATGAATTGTTCAAATTTGCTAAGAGAAAGATGGTTTAATGTCTAAATTGTCCGTGGCTAACAATTCCTTGTTTATGCCCTGATGCAATTTAATATGAGTTTTATAACACTTTCTTCAAACAAACTTTTTGATTTTCTCAAAATTATATATTTGATTATTATAAAACAAACTTTTTAATTAATTAATTAATGTGTATTTGATTTTGTTGTTGAACCAAATAAAATAAAATAAGATTGAATGTATATTTAGCTTTTGTTGTGAACCTTAAAAAAATAAAAAATAAAATAAAAAAATAAATTGTTAACATTAAATATATTAAAAAAGAAAGAAAAAAGATTGAAGGTATATTTAGCTAAAACCTTTATAAAAAAAAAGACAAAAGAAAAACAAGAAGGTTGTTAACATTAAATATATTAAAAAAGAAAGAAAAAAGATTGAAGGTATATTTAACTTTTGTTGTGAACCTTAAATAAAAAATAAAAAAAAAATTGTTAACATTAAATATATTAAAAAAGAAAGAAAAAAGATTGAAGGTATATTTAACTTTTGTTGTGAACCTTAAAAAAATAAATAAATAAATAAAAATTGTTAACATTAAATATATTAAAAAAGAAAGAAAAAAGATTGAAGGTATATTTAACTTTTGTTGTGAACCTTAAAAAAAATAAAAAATAAAAAATAAAAAAAAAATAAAAAAAAAAATTGTTAACATTAAATATATTTAAAAAGAAAGAAAAAAGATTGAAGGTATATTTAGTTTTTGTTGTGAACCTTAAAAAAAAAAATTAAAAAAAAAAAAAGAAAAAAGAAAAAAAGTGGTCGTTAACATTAAATATAAAAAATAAAAATGGGGATTAAAGTGGATTGGGGAAAATCCATACCCATTAAAAAATGGGGAGGGTGGTACCCATGGGGAATGGGGAATGGGGAAAATTTATTATAGGGGAATGGGGATGGGGAATTAATATCCACCCCATTGCCCCCCATTGCCATTCCTACGTTTCGTACTCCGAGTGACGGAACGTGTCTCAATTCCCTAGTCACCGACACTCTAGATTATCCGTGATGGAGTCAAGGCCCTGTTTTGTTTTCATGTGCATTCATTCTATATTGAGTTGCACAATTCGACTCCTCGGCCATCATGCATCGAGATGCGTGATTGGTGGCACGAGGATCGAGGCATGCATACATTTGTGAAAATACATTGCCATGCCCTTTTCCTGCTCTCTGTTGCAGCAAATCAAGAATCAGCAGTCTTCCGGGGCTTGGCGCGCTTTCCAAGAAATCATTGCAAAACAGAGGCTAATTGGGGCATCGCAGTGGATTTCCGTGCAAAGGCAACCCGAGCATGCATCATTCATCATCCGGAGCGGAGTCGAGGCAGTCCCTAGCTTGCATGCTAGTTTACAGCTTCCTTAGTTAAATTTGTAATTTAATTAGGATTTTGTAATTATTTGGACTGTAATATTTATTCGGGACTGTATATTACTTATTCGGACCCTCTGCGCGAGGGCATAATTGTAATAAGTGTGCGTGCGTGTGATGTATGTCTTCCAACCCCACGTCTTTCTTCCCTTTTATTTACCCGCTTATGATGGTTAGATTACGGCATGTTTCAATTAGCATACAGTATGACAGCATGTTTGCATCATTCATCTGTTTTGTATATGCACCGGGCTCGGTGCATCATACTAACTGCATTTGTATTTCAATTCCAAGTTGAATACATGTTAGCTGTAGCATTTCATATGCCATGTTTAGAATAGCCGAGCCTGCTATAGTTGCACTCTTGCATGTGTTGCATTAGGCATTTCAGCATATTTAGGATCATGCATGGATTTCTAATTAGCTTTTGTTTTGGCTTGGACTACTCGGTAAGTTTTATGCTTTAGCATCCTTGCATGCATGTGGGTGAATGTTGGGTTATTTGGATTGAAATAATTTATCAAATGTGTGTTTTAAGCCCACTAGATAGTGGCAAAATCATGTTTTCTAAGCCCACCCGAGGGTGGCAAATCCACGTCTTAGCCTACTTGCGGGTAGCACCATCAAACCATTTTCAAAATAAACAAACATGAAACGTTTTGTTCCAATTCAGGCGATCCAGTCTATACTTGTATGTTGTGCGCATCACATAGTAAATCTAGGCTAATAACCGAAATAAGAACACACAATGTTTTCAAAACTTGATATCATGGTTAGTAGAGGCCGATCTTTGATCGGGCAAGCGGGGGTGCTCACGAAGTGACCTTCCCCAATCGTACCCAAGTTCCCGAGCCGAGGCAACTTTGGTGATGATGGACACGTGGCCTTAGGCAACGAGTCAGGGTTTCCTAAATTCCCCCAAAATAAATATTTAGGTGGCGACTCTGTATCTGGCAAAGCAGTCTATGATTGGCACTTCTTTCAAAAATCTGTTTTCTCAAAACGATTTGCCGGATTTGGACTCTTTGGTTCAGACTTAGAACCGTGACAATTTGAGAGTCCGAACTGTAGTGGGCCCAATATCGAATGGAACGGGGGACTCGTTCCTTCCCGGGGCGTTCGGGACGTCTACAAGAAGTTTCGACGCTCGAGCGTAATTTTCCATCTCCCAGTACTTTGCTCTGCAGGTCTTCGTATGCTCGAGCGGGAGTTTTGATGCTCGAGCGTGACCCTTCATTTTTGTTCCACCGCTCGAGCGAGGACCATGGTCTGCAAAACTTCTAGAAGTGTGCAATCGACGCTCGAGCGGCGCTTTTGACGCTCGAGCGTGAGTCTGTGTCTGACGCTCGAGCGAGGAGTTCCACGCTCGAGCGGGGTGACGTGTATAGTAGTCCGAGTTTCACCTTTTTGGATCACTTTTCAACATCCTTTCTCTCTCTTACTTTTCAAAAAGCACCATTTGAGAGCACTTCACTCTAAAACCTTAACTTCTCCCTAGGATTTGATCTAGTTAGAGTGATCTCCTACCTTTGGGCCTTTGTAAAAAGTGTTGATCTTGGTGAGGGCTATCTTTTGATCCGAAAATCTTGGGTTTTGGAGCATCTCCAAATTCTTCATCTTCTCCATTGGGTCACATCTTTTGAGGTAGGGATAACTACTCATTTATATGATCTTTGACTTAAATTTTTAGTCATTTTGATTTAATATTGAGTTTGGGTGATTTTGGGTGTTAGGGTTTCTAAATGTATAGAGAGGGGTTTTGTTATTTTGACTCATATATATATATATATATTGGGTCTTAAAGTGATGCTATTGTTGTTGATTGTTGATATTGGTACCTTTGGGTCCAAGAGAGAGAGGAAAGCCCTAATTTTTTGTTATGAATTAATTGATATAATTAATTTAGAAATGTTATGGAAATATGAAATTGGGGTGGAAATGATGAAATTTGCATAATATGAGTTAGAATGGTGGAGTTGGGTTTATTAATCGCCCACTTTGAAAATGTTGAATATATATATCTGTTGAGGCATTTATTAACTGTTTAGAAATAACTGCTTTGGGCTATCGGTGGAGGATAGTTTTGATTGTTGTAGACAATGCATGATGATTAGGCAAACTAAAACTAATCAATTGAATATGTCATCGAATATGACGATTGGAATTATACATCAAATTTATGTATTGATTGATTATGTATATGATATATGTTTATATACATTGTATTGTGAGGGAGGAGATAGGGGATGTACTCCACGGTTTAGGGGAAGATAGGGGATGAACTCCTAAATCGGATATTGTTTGGAAGGAAATAGGGGATGGACTCCATCGATACAGCGAATATGTGTATCTATTGAAGTATTGATATAGCAAGTCTGTGTATCATATATGAAGTACGGAAGTGTTTTGTTTGAGATTGATACAACAATTATGTGTATCTATTGTGAAGTATGAAATGCTTAATTTGAGTTGTTATCTCAATTGAAATGGAAGTACTGTTAATATGAAATGTAATCTCATGTAAATTGTTTGGCCAGGTTCTGAGCCATAGTTATGAATTGAGGAAGTGAATAAGAAATGGAAAATGGAATGAAACATGGACACTTTTGTCATGTAATCGAAATGGATTATGAATTGAATTATGAGAGTTAAACATTTATCAAATGCTAACGTTTTAGTTATTGCTCATATTATGTTTAGCATATCTCTACTGGGCGTTGGCTCACCCTATATGGGACATCATTTTCAGGTACAGGTAGCATACCACCTCCAAGGACGTAGCTTGAGAGGCTTAGTGGCTGGGACATCTTTTTGTTGTTTTTGTTGTATTAAATGTATATCAAGCCAAGGGCTTATTTTGTGTAGAGTTAATACACTCTTTTGTAACCAAATGTTGACTTGGAAAGTTGTAAGCCCGTAGGGCATTTACTTTTGTTGTCAACATGTAATATATTTTGTAATGAATACTCTGATGATATGTAATTATGCTTTATCCCCTTATGTCTAAGTATGTCAAGAATGTATGATTTATGGGTTCATTTTGAGGACGTTACAAAGGTGATGTGACTCAAAATAAGTTAAAAGTCAAATTTTGGCTTAGTCATCTTCTCAAAAGAGTGTTTCTGGGTGCACCGCATGTTACCAAATTTAAATATTCACCACATATTCAAATTTTAAGCACTTTTTTGAATATATATACATAACATTTTGGGCAAATTATGCCCGTAGTCCAGTGTTTTGGTTCTTATAATTTTAATTGATTCGATTTTAATTTTTGAATTTTTTATTTTGTTTCAATTTATCAAATTGATTACAACTGTTAGTATTTTTTAATTAAAAAAAAAAAAAACACATAAATGGCAATTTTAAGGTTAAAATTATAAGCCTACTCAATTTAGCGAGGTAATCTCAGTTAATTCAGTGACAATTTTCTATCAAAAACACTAACAATGTCATCAATTGGACCAAATTGTAACAAAATTTATAATTAAGAGTCAAAATTAAGTCAATTAAAAGTGTAGAAACTAAAATGATATAAGATGCAAAATATAGAGATTACAGGTCTAATTTTTTTTTATCAACAAAAAATTTCATTAACAGCATGAAATTAAAGGTACAGGAAGATGACATTCGAAAAGTATAAATTACCCCTACTACTGCTACTCATACAACAAACTCCTTGGCCTCACGATTTTTGTTTTTAAACAAAAAAGTTAAGAAACACTTAACTAGAAAATAAAATACATAACATTTTTGTTGAGTCTATTGATGTGAGAACCATATATGTGAATTAAATTCATTTCTCTTATTAGACTAGAAGCTTAACAGAAAAAAGTCTCAGTCGAAATCTTGAAGTATTCAAAGGCCAAAAAATGTGGGGGGAAAAGGCCATTCAAGAAGTCTCAACACAAAGTATGCGCATTCCTACCCTTCCTGGCAAAGAAATAGCAAAGTGACACAAGTGAAAAGTCTGAGGAAACCTTGGTGAATTTACACCGTCTTTCCAGGTGAAAGAGAAGAATTTCTTGTAATCGCTCCGCCGACTTGGATCATGAACTTCTAATTTTCTCACTGTCGTAAGAGATGGCTAGATGGACTTAACTACTATGTTTTGAATTTATTTTGTTTTGATTGGTGAAATTCCGAAAAAGAATTGAATTTAGAAGGAAATAAATCTGACTGTAGAATTCATTAAATGGCTAAATATATTTGGACTGAATTCAGTTTCAACTTTAAGAAATTTTTTTTTTTTTTTATACATATTATTATTGAGAGGGTAATTTTTGGGAAAATTGGGCCGAGCTTCGAGTTGGGTTTTGAGGCCCAAAACGCAGAGGACTAGGTAAAAAGGCCGTACTGAATACTCCGGCCTAGAGGGCAAGGTTACTCCGGCCTTGGGGAGACAAAGTTACTTCGGCCCAAGGAGGTGAGTTTATTCCGGCTCAAGAAGAGATAGTTGCTTCGGCCCAAGGAAGAGTAAGGCTACTCCGGTCCAGAGACAACTCGGAGTAGGGCCGGTCTTAGAGTTAGTCCGGTCACAGTATGTTCTGGGAAGACCGGTTTCGGAATTAGTCCGGTCGTGGCATACTCTGGTTAGGTCAGTCAAAACTTGCTACTTGGAAGTTTGATCTAAGCACACCAGGGTTGAACAAGGGCAGCCGAAGTAGTGAGTTAGAGGAGAAGACCGAGCTAAGGATAGTTCGGCCTTCTATGTGGCTCAGCATAGCCTGTGTTATTTTGGTCTTGTGGTAGTTCGGCCATGGAGAAAACCATCCCACTTGGTTTAAGCAGTGGGGGAGGGTGTAAAAGGATAAGCATTATCCTTAGGAGAATGAATCCTAGGAGGACTCTGCATGGAGAAATACAAGTCCTACTAGGATTGTGCCACGGGAAACTTATAAAAACTCACAAGCATCACCTTGGAGGAGGTAATTGAACACATTCTTTCTGAGAACTTAGAGCTTTGTCTATTTGTCAAGTTTTCTGACTTAGGCATCGGAGAGGTTTCCGGCACACACCCGCCGGCTAGCTCACGTTTGTGTTTTCAGGTAACAAAGCGACGTCGTACGGAGGAGCGTGGACTTGGTCAACAGGATTATACGAGGAGAATTATTTCCTCCCCGTACAATTGGCGCCGTCTGTGGGAACTACAGACAAGAACAAAAACCTCTTGACTAAGCTTCTCCTTTTCTCATTCAATGGCACACATTGAAGACTTGCCGCAGTCCGCCGTCGACGGACTAACTCCAGAAGGGGGCGCAAGGCGTGAGGGATTACCTGCTGTCCCTCCCATGGCGGACTTGGAGCCCCAACAACATAATTCCAGGAGGAGCGGCAGGAGAAGGCGGAATGGCAGCCCTCGTCACTCTCAAAGTCCCGACAGGCAAAGGAGGAGGATTGATCCTCAAGCCCTGGAAGATCGCGTAAAGGAACAGGATGAACTGATTCGGAGGATGGCGGCGGACATGGAGGCCTTGAAACGCCAGATGAAGACCAAAGATGTGGCGACAGGAGAGGGGCGCAAGCACAAGACGCCCCCTCGCCACTCAGAAAGTCGTAGTAGGAATACTACACCCTCCCAAGGAGAGAGCAGAAGCCTCAGGACAGGCGACACTCACTCCTTATCTTCAAGGACTCGTCACTCCAGGTCTGAGAGGACGAGATCCGAAAGATCATACACTGAAGGAAGCACGTATTGGCCTTCACATTCACACCAAACCAGATCCAGACAAACCGAGCTACCCAGGTCATCCGACTTACGAACCGTGCTAGAAGAAAAAGCACGATGCAAGGAAGATGCCAGGGCAAGGGATCCACACCGAGTTTCGGCCTTACAACGGTTGGCTCCTCGGACGCACGGAAGCGTCGAGGTTGGAATGCCAATACCGCGACCGGCCTACGAACCAACGGACAAGGCATTGGCAAGACTACAGACCTCGCCGTTTGTCCCAGCGATCGAAAACGCACCCCTACCATCAGGCTTCCTTCAGCCGAAGTTCAATACATATGAAGGGAAGACGGACCCGTATTCACACTTGAGCCACTTTCGCCAAGTCATGGCCGTGTACAGGCGAAACGAGGCCTTAATGTGCATACTTTTCCCATCAAGTCTGGGCGACCTGGGCTTGACTTGGTTCGAAAAGCTCCCAGAGGGTAGCATAGCCTCCTGGGCCCAATTGGCAGAAGCGTTCGTAACAAGGTTTCGGACAAATACTAAGACACCGGTGGAGATAGACCAGTTACTCTCCATCGACATGGGTGAAAAAGAGACCCTCAGATCTTACAACAGTCGCTACTGGGAGACATTCAACCAGATTGGAGACTGCCCCACCAATCTGGCCATTGCGCAATATAAAAGAGGCCTACCAGTAGGAAACCGATTAAGGGATTCGATCACCATGACGCCACCCCTCACCATGGAGGCCCTGATGGAAAGAGTGCATCAGCACATCAGGGTAGAAGAGGATGGCGCGCGTGCTAAAGCAAAATCAAGTACGATCGCGGCACCAGAAAAGAAAACCCCTGCCAAGGTCAACACGGTTGACCGAAATAACAAGAACGGACGTGGCAGACGAGATAACGGAGAAGACCCAGACAAAAGATGGTTGAGAATCCGCACTGCCATAACAACGGTGTTCAAAAAACCAATATATCGGATTCTGAGCGAAATCAAAGATGATCCTTTTGTCAAGTGGCCAGCCAAGCTTGGGGAAGCTCAGAAGAATTACGACGACAGATCACGGTGCACCTTCTACAAAGAAAAGGGGCACCGAACTGAGAATTGCATGCCACTAAGACAGCATTTAGAAGAATTGGTGGCAGCAGGCCACTTGGACGAATACATTGAAGGAGGAGCGCAACCGGCCCCCCAAGATCATAATGACCAACCCAACAGAATGCCAAACGATGCACCACCACAAGGCATTATCAATGTAATTCATGGAGTTTTTGAACCTGAGCGCGTATGCGAGCTTAGAGGTTCGATCAAGAAGGCTGAGCACTTTAGGGAAGTATTAAGTGCCCAACCCGCCATCAAGAAGGGGAGGACAGAGGCAACAAACGTCATGTCCTTTTCGGATAAGGACTTGGAACGAATTTACTGCCCCCATAATGATGCCCTGGTTGTCACTCTCCGAGTCAAGGATTTTGACGTCAAGCGGATTCTGATTGACCAGGGTAGTTCATGTGAGATCATGTATTACGACACATTTAAACAACTAAAGCTGCAAGACAAAGACTTGGCACCTGCAGTTTCTCCCCTGATTGGATTCAACTCCATGCCAGAGTGGCCTGTCGGCAAAATAATCCTTCCAGTCAGAGCAGGAAGTGTATCAAAACAGGTGGAGTTCTGGGTATTGAAGGTCCCCTCCACCTACAACATCATCCTGGGCAGAACATGGCTGCATGCCATGCGTTCGGTAGCGTCATCATACCATCAGGTAATGCGGTTCCCCAATGACGCCGGTATAATTGAAGAAGTCTATGGCGATCAGATCATGTCAAAACAGTGCTTCGCCACAGCAAATGGAAGCCGAGCTGCCAAAGGATACGTTCATTCGGTGGAAGAACCAGAGAGTAATGAACTATTCGCGGACGTCGGCAAAGAGGCTGATCAGAAAGCGGTGGAAGACTTGGTGGAGGTAAAAATAGATGAGAAGAACCCGGATAAGTTCTTCTTGCTTGGCTCATCATTGTCCAGCGCTGAGAGATTAGAGGCCTTGGAATTCTTGACCTCTAATATCGAAGTGTTTGCCTGGACACCTTACGACATGCCAGGCATTGATCCAAACTTCATCAGTCACCAACTCAATATCCACCCATCCGCCAGACCAGTCATTCAACGCACACGCAGATCGGCACTCCACCACGCCGAAATAGTGGCAGAAGAGGTAGGCAACCTGCTGGAGGCAGGAGCGATAAGGGAAGTGCACTACCCAAGATGGATCTCCAACACTGTCGTAGTGCCAAAAAAGAACGGTAAATGGCGTGTCTGCGTCGACTACAAAACGGTCAACAAGGCGTGCCCAAAAGATAGCTTCCCTCTACCAAGGATAGATCAACTGGTGGACCTAACGGCAGGGCATAACCGTCTCAGCTTCCTGGATGCATACAGAGGCTACCACCAGATCGCCATGCATGAACCAGACCAGGAGGTCACATCCTTCACAACACCAAGGGGGTTATATTGCTACAAGGTCATGCCCTTTGGCCTAAAGAACGCAGGGGCGACATTCCAAAGGATGGTCACCAAGATGTTTGAACCATTGTTAGGCAGAACAATGGAGGCTTACATCGACGACATGGTGGTCAAAAGCAAGGATAAGAATGACCATCTGAAAGATTTGGGCGAGATGTTCCAGATCCTGAAGAAACACAAGTTGCGCCTCAACGCATCCAAATGCGCATTCGGAGTTGGATCTGGCAAATTCTTGGGCTTCCTGGTGACCAACCGAGGTATAGAAGCAGACCCCTCTCAGATCAAAGCAATCCAGGAATTGGAGAGACCAAACTCAGTCAAAGAAGTGCAGCATCTCACTGGTATGGCGGCTGCGCTCAACCGGTTCATAAGCAGGTCGTCAGACAGACTACGACCATTCTTCCAAGCATTAAAAGCCAAGTTTGAGTGGGATGAAGAATGCGACCGAGCTCTGGAAAGCTTGAAGGAGTACATGTCTTCCCCACCACTACTTGTTACTCCAGTTCCTGGTGAAGAACTCTTTTTGTACCTGGCAGTTTCTCAGCACGCAGTTAGCGCAGTGTTGGTTCGTGCAGAAGGAATACAACACCTACCCATCTTTTATGTAAGCAAGACATTGTTGGGAGCCGAAACAAGGTACTTGCCCTTAGAGAAGCTAGCATTAGCGTTAATGATGGCATCCAGAAAGTTGGCGCATTACTTTCACGCCCACACCATAGTGGTCCTCACAGCCTTTCCACTAAAAGCTCTGTTTGAAAGGGCGAACTTCAGTGGGCGAATTTTGAAATGGGCAGTAGAGTTGGGACAATTCGACATCAAGTTCCAACCCAAGACCGCGATAAAAGCTCAATCTTTGGCAGACTTCATCGCAGAGTTTACTCCTGGAAGTCATCATATCTGCCCAGTCGACTTGACTGACTCAACCGAACTAGGGACGGAAGTTGACGCCGGAACAGCGCAACCCCTAGTGGAAGGTAGTCTATCAACCGAACTAGGGACGGAAGTTGACGCCGGAATAGCGCAACCCCTAGTGGAAGGTAGTCCATCAAGCACAAAGGCAGACCATACTAAGGACAACAAGGAGGAGCCAAACAAAGGCTCACCAGCAGTTCAAACAGAGGACGAAGGGCAGACAGCCAACCTGGACTTTGAAGAAAACACCCTTCTTGACCTCACGACATCGTCTGATCCTTCCACTTGCTGGAAACTATTCGTTGGAGAGATGTGGAAGCTCTTTGTGGATGGAGCATCCAACCGACATGGTGCAGGGCTTGGCATAGTCCTCATCTCTCCAGACGGCCTGGTTATAGAGCAAGCAGTCAACCTTGGCTTCCCAGCATCCAACAACGAAGCAGAGTATGAGGCGCTTCTCGCAGGACTCAAGTCGGCACACTTCATGAAAGCAACCGAACTAATGGTGTACAGTGACTCTCTGCTGGTGGTAAACCAAATTTCTGGCGAATACGAAGCAAAGGACGACAGAATGGCCAAGTACCAAGAGTTAGTCAGAACAGAGATCAAGAAGTTTGATGTGGTAAGGATAGAACAAATTGGCAGGGAGGAAAACAGCCGAGCGGACGAGCTAGCAAGCCTTGCCTCAATGGCAGATACATCAATCCCTCATCCATTACTCATCGACTTCTTACCAAGACCAAGCATAGAAGACCCCGAAGCAGAAGAAATATGTTGCGCAGAATTAGGCCCTTCTTGGATGGATCCCATCATCCTGTTCCTAAAAGACGGCATCCTACCAGAAGAGAAAAAAGAAGCCAACAGAATAAGGGCAAAGTCGCAGCGGTTTTGGCTATCTCCATCTTTGGCATTATATAAGAAGTCGTTCTATGGGCCTTACCTCAAGTGCGTTCATCCCAGCAAAGTAGAAGCATTCCTGTTTGAAATACACGAAGGGGTATGTGGAAGTCATCAAGGGGGAAGGTCGCTCGCCTACAGGGCTATTTCACAAGGATATTAGTGGCCATATATGCAAGCAGACTCAGAGAAATACGTGAAGAAGTGTGAAAAATGCCAGAAATTCGCGCACCAAATACATCAACCAGCAAGAGAACTCCTACCTTTAACTAGCCCATGGCCTTTCGCAATGTGGGGCTTAGACATAGTAGGACCACTTCCAACAGCACCCGGAGGCAGAAAATTCTTTCTCGCAGCAACAGACTACTTCACAAAATGGGTGGAAGCAGAAGCATTGGCATCAATCAAAGAAAAAGATGTGAAGAAGTTTGTTTGGCAAAATATTATCACTCGGTTTGGCATACCAAAAGCACTGATCTCAGACAATGGAACTCAGTTCGACGGCAGAATCTTCAGAAGCTTTTGTGAAGAATACAAGATAGAGTTCTACAATTCCACACCGGCTTATCCTCAAGCAAATGGGCAGGCTGAAGCATCAAATAAAGTCGTCTTGGATGGACTAAAGAAAAGGCTAGAGAAAGCAAAAGGCAAGTGGGCGGATGAACTTCCTCATGTTTTATGGGCTTACCGCACCACACCTCGGCGATCAACTGGAGAAACACCATTTTCCTTAGCCTATGGCATGGAAGCAGTGATCCCACTAGAAGTTGGCCTTCCCACAATTCGAAGCGAAAATTTTGATCCAGACTTAAATGGAGAAGCCATAGCCTTAGAACTCAACCTTGCAGAAGAAAGAAGAGAAAGAGCGTTGGTCCACATCGCCTCATACCAACGAGAGTTAATCAAAAAATACAGCAAAAAGGTTCATCCAAGACAATTCAAAATTGGCGATTGGGTATTGCGCAAAGTAATGGGAAACACCTTGGTCCCAGGAGACGGCAAGTTAGGCCCAAATTGGGAAGGTCCTTATAAGGTGGTTGGGTTAGCCGGCAAAGGGGCATACCACCTAGAAGACAAGGATGGCAAGGCAATCCCTAGGCCATGGAATACGGCCAATCTCAAGATATTTTACTTTTAGCTTTTCTCTTTCAAACATTATGTAATTTTCTCTTCCTTCAATAAAATAAGATTCTTTTTGGCACAGATTACTCTTTGTGAAAGTTAGCTTTCAAGACTTAAGTATATTGCAAGCATTCCATTCTAAGTTAGCCGGAAAAACAAACTTAGAGGTTGGCTGGATTAAACCAACACCCTTCCTAAGCCCAGGATAAGGATCCAGGCTGCAGGACATTTGGTCGGAATAACCAAATACTAGAAGTTAGCTGGAAAAACTAACTTCAATAGTTGGCTGGAATAAACCAACTCTTGTTACTCTTCAGCCGAAGTAAGTGTATGGCTGAAGAGTGGTTGGCTGGAATAAACCAACTCTTGTTACTCTTCAGCCGAAGTAAGTGCAAGGCTGAAGAGTGGTTGGCTGGAATAAACCAACTCTTGTTACTCTTCAGCCGAAGTAAGTGTATGGCTGAAGAGTGGTTGGCTGGAATAAACCAACACTTTGTACTCCTTGGCTGAAGTAAGTGCATGACTAAGGAGTGGTTGGCTGGAATAAACCAACTCTTGTTACTCTTCAGCCGAAGTAAGTGTAAGGCTGAAGAGTGGTTGGCTGGATTAAACCAACACTTATTACTCCTCAGCCGAAGTAATTATGTCGGCTAAGGAGTGGTTGGCTGGTAAGTATAGTTTAACCAACCAAAAACCGAAATAACACTTGGAGTAATAGAAGACATTACAAATGCAAGCATACACACAATAACCGGAATAAGAGAAGTAAAATTTTCATTCAAAGAAAAAGTCATTACAAACGAGTGTAGTTCGGTTACAAAGAAAAAGAATACAAAGTCAAGCGAAAAGATCTTCAATCTCGGCATCAAAGGCAGCATCAGTGATAGCTGGAAGACCGGTCTCTAGCGGCAGGACTCCTTCAGTCACAATAGTGGTATCGACCGGAGCCACAGTTTCATTTGGCTGCTCAACAGTCAGATCTTCCACTCTGGACTCCGGTCGATCTATCTGATCCACGTTTTCAACCGGAGTATCCTCAGTGGCAGAGTCTTCATCTGAACCTGAGTCCTCAAGGAATTGCTGCTGCATCGTATTGGCGTATTCCAGTAGGGAGTTCGGTATAAAGTAGGCTGGAGGGTTGAAAACCTCGGTCTGAGGATCATGACCGAGCTTCTCAACGGCTCCCCTCCAGCCGCACTTAAAGAAAAGATCCTTGGCAGCATTGCATTGTAGGGCGTAAGCATCCTCTGCCCTCTTGAAGCCCTGCTTGTCAGCCTCTTTTACCTTCTCCTTTATTTCGGCATCCTTCTTTCTTTCAAGTTTTAACAACTCGCGCAAGTACTTGTCCTTCAGAACTATGGCAGTCTTTTGTTTTTCAGCTTCGGCCGAACTAACCATTCCGGTCAGTCGGCCGACCTCACCTCGGAGTTCGGCTAGTTCCTTTCTAGCTTCTTCTAGTTCGGCCGATTTCGCCTCTGCCTCGGCCGCTGCTTGCCTTGTCACTTTCCTCAGCTCCAGTACTCTCCTGTGGGTGATTTGGTTCTTCTGAATGGCCTGACAAAGCAACTTCCTTTTAGCCGAAGAAAGAGTTGAAAATAAAAAGAGGAAAAAATAGAAATTCGACCGAAGTTACTAACCAGAATCATTGATTTAGTCGCAGACCGAATGGACTTCAGCTCGGTGGTTAATTGTTTTTGGTGATGCTCCATGTCTTTGGGCAGACACACGCTCTTGGCCAGATTGATGGCCAACAGGTGGTCTTTCTCAGCAACGACCGAGTCTGTGTCTAGAATGTCTCGGTCGTTGAAGGTTAGTTTCGGTGCCCAGCAGCCGATGGTTCGGTCGGAAGACTCCGGTTGGGGGCTCGGTGGTAAGCTCGGCTGAATAGGAGTTTCTTCATCAATCAAAACTCGTTCGGGTTCGGAAGTTCGGGCACGTTTGGTTCGGCGGGAAGAGGATGGCTGTTGGGAAGGAAGGGCGACAACAGCAGGCTGCTGTTGGCTGGGAGGCGCCACTTCGGGCCTAGTTGTTTCGGTAAGAAGGGCCCTGACTCTGCTCCTTTTCGCCATCTCTTCTTCTGCGGTTAGAGGGACAAGTCTTATCTCGGGCAAAGTTGGGTCCGGCTCCGGTGCCTCTTCAAGAAGGAAGTCAGTCACCCTTGCTTTTCGGCGACCGCTGTAGCGATAGGTCGGCTCAAAATTTAGAAGCTTGGCCCAGTCTCTTTCTTTAATCCGAAATGCGGCTCGCAAGACTCCGAGGTTGGGATAGCTATACAAGGAATGGAGATGGGCGAAATCTGCAAAAAAGAGAGAAGTGTTAGTTCGGCTAATAGACTAAACAACCGAGATAACACACAAAGCAGAAGACCGAAGTAAAATTACCAGGCTCTCCCATTTTCCAATTTATAGGTCGGCCAGGAATTTGAGCTTGAAAATCCTCAAAGTTCCCAGAGACCCAAAAGAAATCATCATCATTAAGATCTTTATCCGGAGTGTGTTTGATTATCTTCTCTCGACGGCGGCGAATTCTAAGGTAGTAGACCCACCCAGCATTCTTTGAGCCAATAGAGTATTGATGAAAGATCTCGGCCAGACTAAGATTTAGTCCGGTTTGGTGGTTTAATGCGGCTATCCCCATTATAATACGATATGTATTGGTGGATAGCTGGGTGGGGCATAACCTAGTCTGTCTAAGAAATTCGCAGATGTAGACACCCCATTTTTGACCGCCCTTAAGACTTGGGCACTACTGATGGTTTGCTCGGTGTTGAGAGATGTGCAGGGCAAAGAATCAGTTTCTTCGGCTAGAAGAGAGGCAAATCTTTCAAAACACTTTGTTTAGGGTTTTGGAGTTGAAGAAAAGAGGAAAGGAGAGGAGAAATCTAGTTTGGGAGAAGTTCGGCATGAATCCGGGTAGGAGAAAATCGAGCAGCCCTCGCTAAATCGGGCTTATTCAATTGCATACTTGGAGTTTAGCTATGGGGCCACCTCCGTCGGAAAGCTTACTTCCGGGGCTTCATTTTGCACTCAAGAATCTCCTAGAGCCAAGTCCGGGTGGGGGAGATATGATCAGTTGAAGTCGGGCATCATCCCGGTTGGATCGAATCTGCGCGGCTTCACGGAAAAGGGCATAACTTTTTGCACAGAAGGAATTTTAATGCAAGGTTTGCGCCATTGGAAATCTAACTTCCGGGGCTTCAATCTGGACATACACCGGCACTTTTTTGACCTCACCGGCCACCCATCGGCACTCTGTTTGTGCCGACCGGCAATTTATTGTGCCGACCGGCCATTTATTGTGCCGACCGGCACTTTATTGTGCTGACCGGCAATTTTTGCTAGCCGACGACCTTCCGGAGCATTCTGCAGATTGAGTGGATTCCAGCTGTGCCAGCTGGAATGCACAGAATTGATCCCCCACGTGCATGTGTGCTTGTTTTGCACCCTTTGCACACCTTTGGCCCCTTTTCTTGCACCCTTTGCTCAAAGCTTCTTGAGGAAGCCTTGACCCCTTGTCTTGGCTTCTCCAAGAAGCTTACCAGCTGTCCAAGCTTCTCCAATAAGCCTTGAACCCCTTGGCCCCTTTGAAGCTTGTCTTAGAAGCTTAGCATTGCTTATATAAAGCACCCCTCCTCCTCCTTTGTTTAGGTTAGAGACTTGAGGCAAAAAAAACCAGAGATATACCATATATATCTGATATATATACATACAAACCTCCATCTCTCTCTATATCTCTCCCATTCAACCATCAAACACCCTTGTTCTTGGGCCATTTCTTCATCAACTCATAGCACAAGGCATCCAACGCCTATTCCAACAGCTTGAGGCTGTTCTCCAGAGCTTAGGAGCACCTAAACTTGGTCCAAGAGGTGCTGGTTCATTGGTCTACAAGGGTGAGTCCTCATCTTCCCTTTTCTAGCCTTTTTTTGCTTCATATCTAAGCCATAGTTGCTTGCACTTTTGGGCTCCGACCTAAACTTCAAATCATCATATTTTGAGGTCCTCTTCATGTTTGATTGAGGACCTCTTACTGTTTGAGGATAGTAGCTAGCACTTCCTTCTTTATCTCTCCTTTAGGCCCTAATCTTGTATGTTATTTTTGGCCTATGTGTAATCTGTTTTAGAGCCTGATGTAAACTGAAAATAGGCTTATTTTGAGCCCTTCTTCAACATTGAAGAAGGGCTCAACACTGTTTGAGACTTCCATGTTGTACTTCCCTTTATATCCTCCTTTTGGTCCCATTTTTGTATGTCTTGGCAGCCCCTGATGTTGCTGTTTTTGGACCTTGCTCCGAACTAAAAGTGGCCATATTTTGACCCCCTTGTCATGTTTTATTTAGGGTCTTTGGCTGTTTGATGAATATTTTGTGTACTTCATGTTATAGCCCTTTTGTGGCCTTAATCTTGCATAAATTGTTTGCCATGCTTGTATCTGTTTTTGAGCCTTGCCATGAACTGTAAACGTGCATATTTTGGGCCCCTCTTCAATGTTGTTGAAGGGCCCTAACCCATTTGGGGTTAGTAGCTGTGAGTTGCTTCATAATCGCATGTTTAGGGCCGTTTTTGTATGCCATTTTAGCCCCATCTTTTCTTGCTGATTGGCCATGTCATAAACTGTAAAAATTCTTGTCTCAGAGCTGTCTTGCTTCTGTCTTCATGCTCCATGTCCATATTATGCATGCTTTGTATAGCTGTAAGCCATTTCGGGTGCCTAATTTCGCATTTCGGGAGGAATTCCATGCATCGGGCGTACTTTCGCCTCATTTCGGGGCTGTTTTGCCCCTCATTTTGCTGCTGAAATCCCATTGGCATGTTTGCATATCATTTCCATGCCATTGCATTGCGTATGCCATTGCCTCGGTTTGCGTGCCCGTGTGCACGCATTTCGAGGCACTCCATTTTCATCCATCGGCCTCTTATGTGAGTGTGGCTGAGGCTCTCTCATGTTAGTGTAAGCCCATATCACATTTTCATGTCATTTACATTGCGTATGCCATTGCCTCGATTTGCGTGCCCGTGTGCACGCATTTCGAGGCACTTCATTTTCATCTTATGGCCACTGATGTGGGTGCGGCTGAGGTCCACTCACATTGGTGTAAGTCCACCTTGCATTGTGTATGCCATGTTTCAAAGCGTTGCACATGTTATGTTGTTAGCATTGTGTATGCCATGTTGCATCCCTAGCTTGTATGCTTAGGTTGCATTGCATCTTGCATGCATGCCTTGTTCCTTGACTTGGTGATAGGAATTGGGCCTTGTTTGTTTGATTGGTTTGCATTGCATTTCAAATCAAAGTTGCATACTTGGTTCTTTGGGCCATCATGCATGGAAATGCGTGATTGGTGGTCCGAGAATCGAGGCACATGTCCCTTTGAGTCATTGCAATGATAAGAGACATGGTTGGTGCATATATGCCTTGAAATGTGCTGCCATGCTTTGCCTTGTCCTCTGTTGCTGTGGGTTGCAGGTTCTGCAGGAATACTCTGCCGACCGGCAGTGTAAGATGCCGACCGGCAATCTTTCCTCTGCCGATAGACTCCATTTTGTGCCGATGGCCACACACCAGTGCCGGTGGCAATTCTACTCAGCCGGTGGCACTCCTCAGTGTCCAAGGAAGCAGTCCTGAGGTTTTGGTAGTCTTCAGAGGAGCAGAGGAAAGAAAACAGAGGTAGCCTATGCATGGCGGCGCGCTTCCCGAGGCGGTTTACTGTTTTCTTAGAATAATTAATTTGTTAATTAATTTGTAATATTTAATTAGCTCGCGTAGTTAATTAATTTGTAATATTTATTTGGTCCCTCCGAGCGAGGGCAAACTTGTAATAAGTGTGGGTGTGTGTGTGCATGTCTTCCAACCCCCACTTCTTTCTCCCTTTTATTTACCTGCTTATGATGGTAGATTAGGGCACATTTATTTTAGCATACCTTATGCTATGCATGCGTGCATTCATGCATTTGTTGACATGCATCAGGCTCGGCACATCATGCTAACTGCATTTGTACGTTTCAATTCCAAGTTGAGTACTTGTTAGTTGCAGCATTTCACATGCCATCTTTAGGATAACCGAGCCTATCTAAATTGCATCCTGTATGTGTTGCATTAGGCAATTTAACATGAACTAGGACACGCACATTTTTGCTAACTAGTTTACTGTTTTGGCTCGGAGTACTAGGTAAGCTTTTATGCTTTAGCATATCGCATGCGTGTGAGTGTTGCCATGACAGTATGATTACCATGAGGCTAGCTGCTTATGTGATATAACTGCTTGAATGCCTGTGGGTGGAGGTCAAATTGCTTAAATTGGGATAATGCGTTAAAACTGTGAATTTTAAGCCCACTAGATAATGGCAAAACCATCTTTTCCAAAAGCCCACTTGAGGGTGGCAAAATCTGCATTTTAGCCTACTTGCGAGTAGCAAACCATTTTTAAATAAACATGAAATGTTTTGTTCCAATTTAGGCGATTTGGTCTGTACTTGTTTGCTGTGCGCATAACATAGTAATTCTAGGCTAATAACCGGAATAAGAACACATAAAGTTTTCAAAATCAGATATCATGGTTAGTAGAGGCCGGTCTTCGGACCGGGCGAAAGGGGGTGCTCATAGCTGACCTTCCCCGATCGTACCCAAGCACCCGAGCCGAGACAACTCCGGTGATGACGGACATGTGGCCTTCGGCACCGAGTCAGGGTTTCCTAAATTCTCCCATTTTAAAACATTTAGGTGGCGACTCTGTATCTGGCAAAGCAGTCCATGTTTGGCACTACTTTTTCAAAAATCTGTTTCTCAAAACGATTTGCCAGATTTGGACTCTTTGGTTTAGATTAAGAACCGTGACACAAATCGAGAGTCCAAACTGTAGCATGAGGCCCACGCGGGCGCTGTTACAGTTTCTGGCGACTCTGCTGGCGATTTTTAGAGAGTTTGACTCGAACTCGTGATATCCTGTTTTTGATTTCGCTTATGTGTTTCTTTGCATTCCATGTGCATTGGTGCGCCTAGGAACACAGTGTTTGCCATCTGCCATTCCTGAACGGTTTGCCGGAGGCTTGTCTTGTCAAGGCATGTCCATAAGGCTGACCGGCTATGGGCTCTGACAGTATGGGAACACAAACCCCGGTTTTACCGGGGCACCCTTTTTGACCATTCGACCTAGTGCATATTCGGAATCCGTAGTGACCATTCCAAACTAGGACAGGTTGCTTACCCGATGTTAGGTTGTTTGAAACCGCTGTGTGCGTAGTGAAACCCTAGTTCCTGACGAAATAGGACAGGGAAACCCTACCCCAACATAGGGGTGTTTTGGCTCTCTTTACTTGCTATATGCTGTTAGAATGTATTTCTGCAGGGAAATGAACACACCAGTTTGTAAGTCTGGGCATCTGGCCTGAGGGCATCAGTATCAGCTTTAAGAGAATCAGTTATCTGAGGGTATCAGGGTTCAGTATTGGGAATGGAGATTTTGAGAACAGTGGTCGGTATCGGGGAACCGCGTGCTCAGCTTATCAACTATGTGTTTTGGAAATCCAACTGTATATTATTTGTTCATTTTATGCTGTTGTGCTGTCCGATTGTTGGTTTATTTATTGCTTTATTTATCTTTTTACCAGGGTAGTTTAGCATCATTGCGTCTAACCCAGTAGACATTCCCCAAGCACTCTGGATCAGAGGTCGCCGGCTCCATCGATCTGAGGATCTGATAGAAGGACAACCAGTGTACCATTCTCTACCCCCCGGTTACTAAACGGAAAGCAACTAGGCAGAGGATATCAGTTCAGCAATCGGTACAAAGGGCTTCGTCTACCCCACCTGTGTACAGTAGGGATCAGGATCCCGTTTCACCCACAGAGAGGGAACGCATACCAGCAATTCAACCAGAGCAGAACGATATGGCTAACTTAGAGGAGATGGTGTGCCAACTTCAGGAAAGCATGAAAATGATGCAGCAAGATGCTGCCCGACAGGCAGAATTCGCCAGGCAACAGGCTACAGTGATGAGTGAGCAAGCGGATTTAATTGGGAGGTTGCAACAGCAAACCGGAGCATCACCTTCGCAGCAAATCCCTCCTCCATTAAGGGTTCCAATACCCGAAGAAACACCAAACGCCTGGAATGTCCAAGAAGATACAGACATCCCAACGGGGCCGGCTCCACCTCCGATTCCGCCTCAACAATCCAAGGCAACCACTCCCATTAACGTATCGGATTCTCCCTTTGAGTCTGAGATAGACCCCATGACTTTAAAAATGCACAAGCTTGAAAAGCTGTTCAAGAAATCTCAAGGTGCGAAGTCCATTCCGGACATTGGAGATGGGTACATCGACACAGCCGTGACGCTGCCAGATCGATTTAAGATGCCCCAAATCGATCGTTTTGACGGGTCTGAGGATCCCATGGTACACCTGCGACTATTCTCAGATGTCTTAAGGCCAATGGGCCTCACCAGATTGCAGAAACTATCTTTATTCGGCCGGACCTTGTCGGGTGTGGCGTCCGCATGGTATGCCAAGTTGGGGGACGACGTCAAGAGAAACTGGGACGAGATGGCTGAGGCCTTTATCCTGCAGTACTCGTATAACACACAAATCGAGATCACGACCCGGGATCTCGAGACAACGAGGCAAGAACCCAAGGAAAGCTTCTCAGAGTTTGTAACTAGATGGCGGGCTAAAGCTTCAATGATGACCTTGAGACCCACAGACAAAGACCAGATTCGGATGATTGTGCGCAATCTTCAGCCGAAGCTAATGCAAAAGATGATTGTAGTCCCCTTTCCCACCTTTGCTGATTTACATGAAATGGGGGTGCAGATCGAGGACGCCTTGAGACAAGGTTGGATTGATAATGATCGGGACCAACCCCGCAGAAATTTCAATCGTAGTACTAATACAGGCCCGAGTGGCGCTGCGACTGCCAGGACCTCCGAAGTAAGTATGGTCACCACTAACCCTTCCCCGAGAAATACAGCAGCCACACCATTCTCCGGCGCGTCCGGAAGCAATTCGCAAACAGCCAAATACCCTCCCAGAAACACCAGAACCTTTGCTCCACTTTATATGCCCCTATCCAAAGCTCTGGGGGTTTTGATCAGGAAAGGGCATCTGAAGCCCCTAGAGCCGCGGCCCTTGCCAGAAAGACTACCCGCCACCCACAACCCAGCCAAATATTGTGCGTTCCATCAGCAGCATGGTCATGACACTGACCTATGCTTTCGTTTACGTCATGAGATTCAAGATCTCATTGATAATGGGGTGATTCTTCCCCCTGAGAAACCTAATATTACCACAAATCCTCTCCCCGCACATAACCAAGTTCCACCACCCAAAAGAGTCAACTTCATCCACACTGGGGTCGCATCCTACGATCCCAGTATCTACATCACACCCTCCTACCTACCTAAACCTAAAGTTTTCCTCCCCGATTGCACCGATTTGTGCATGACGGACATCTCCATAACCCAACCCAAGCCAGTGGTGGTGACCATCGAGAACAGGAAAGGGGTTGTCAAACCAGGGTCCGTGGAGCCTGAGAATGATGTTGGGAATGCTTACAATCCGAATGACTACATTTCACCCGTGGGCCAGAATAGACCAAATGTCGAATTTCCAGTCGGGGGAGAGCTGTGTGTAATCCGAGGGGACAATTCAGGACAGGAAATGGATGATTTGATAGCCGTGGAAAAGGATGTTGTCAAGTCCCAATTTCATGATGACCAAGACTCAGCCACCAACTGGTATGATAATGAAGAATCAGCAGAGGCCACGGGGTGGTTAGACGATCAACCGGATGTAATAGGGGAGTTCCAATCAGAACAAGGCCCGGCAGGGGCAGGAATGTCAACAACGGCCGGGAGTGTCGAAGAGCAGAATGCATCGCCGGAGAGCGCCGGCGTCGAGAGTTTCGCTCGGGAATGGAGCATTTTAAGTACAGGGATCAGTGAGCAATCTACTGCATTGACAAAGTCAGAACAAGAAAGATTCGAGGATTCTGAGAGGATTAGAAAAGCAAAAGGCCACGTAGGGGTCGAAACCGCCGCAAGTACGGAAATGGAGGATGCTGTGAACATAGGGATAAAAGGTACTGTGAGTATCGAAACAGTTGTGCCAGAACCAGACAGATGCTTGTCAGTCGCAGATGGTATGTGGTGGGAAGACGACGATCTATGTCTTGCCCACACGGACGAGGATTGGAAAGATAACCAACCAGATGATACCTGGTATATCGGCGAAGTTGATCACATGACTAGGAGTGGACGGTATTTCAAGCCTCCACACCTAGATCAACCAGAGGCGTCTGGGAAAGATAATGAAGCAGAGAAACAAAAGGAGAGGCAACTCGAAGACGAGGCTGTGTTGAGACAACTGAAAAAGATACAAGCAGACATCTCCATTTGGGGACTGCTTATGGCTTCTCGAGTACATAGGCAGGCTGTCCTGTCAGCCATGGACAAGGCCAAGCTGTCCATAGACACCACGCCCGAGCAGCTGGTGGGATTAGTCTTTTCAGGAGGGAATTCCCCAGCATTGAATTTTTCTGACAAAGAGCTGCCACCCGATGGTGCAAACCATAACAAGCCGCTCTACATCTCTGTCGAGTGCAGGGATAAATGGATACCTGTAGTACTTGTCGACACGGGATCCGCTATCAATGTCTGCCCGGCAAGGACAGCTTATGCGATTGGTTTGAAAGTCGCGGATTTTATACCAACGGCCCAGGTAATTCGGGCATATGATAACACAAGCCGAGAGGTAATGGGGACAGTCAAGATTCAAACAAAGGTTGGGCCCGGATAGCATGAGATAGATTTCCATGTCTTGGAGGTTCCGGCAACGTTCAACTTGCTTTTGGGACGGCCGTGGCTGCATCAGGTAAAGGCGGTCTCCTCTACCTTACATCAAGTGGTGAAATACCCCTATGGGAAGGGAGTAGCCATTGTTTTTGGAAATTCATCAATTCATCCACCCCCAAAGGTGTCTACGCCTGTTCTAGAAATTGAGCATGGTATAGAAGATGTGTTCATATCAGGTTTTACCTTGGCCGAGGCTCGGGTTGTACAGAACATCATGGCAGCTAACGAAGGGGTGTATGTCAGCGCTCAAGCAGTTTATCTCATGAACAAACTCCAGCACATCCCCGGGATGGGATTAGGCAAGAGCGGTAGGAAAGGTGCCGCAGCATCGACAGAGGTGCCACATAACCCCCATACCTTTGGTTTGGGCTACTTGCCCACCAAAGAGGATTGGATAAGGAAAGGAAAGGAAATGGCCAGATGGGCCAGGGCGAAACAGATAGGGAAGCCCTTTGACTTGATGCACCAGCCCATTCGGGGGACCCTGAACGGACGTTTCGTCCGGGAGGGGGAGGACTTTCCGTTCTGTGGCTTCCCGGAGCCGTGGCTCAATGCGGAGAAGAAGCGCGTACCGGGATTTGAAATTTTCTTTGATTTACAGTTACCTGAGGATGACATCGCCGAAGGGCAGGCAGATCTATCGGCTGAGGCCGAGCAAAGTAAGGAGGTACGGTCCGAGGACGCTGAAAATGAAATGGGGGCAGCGCTGGCATGTCTGCTGTCAGATCCTCCGATCGAACAGAGGTGCTTGGGGGATAGCTCCTCGGTATGTGTGATTGGGAATGAAGCGGCTGCGGGCCCACCATCAGTTATTTTGGATGCATCCATCGCACCTTCTCTCATCTGGCAATATGAAGAAGGCTTTTTATCAAGCAGCACCGGGTCAGGTAGTGAGCCGGGATCTGATTCTGCCGAATCTTGTACGTCGGAATCAGATTCCAGCTCAACTGAGTCTGAGTCCGGTATTCCCGGGGGTGATAACCCGGATACCACAGTCCTGTCTAGATCGTCTTTTTCATTTTCTTTTGAGTCTGTTGTAACAGAGGAATCCGACGGCTCGGAAGTATTTAATGAGAACGACGTGGGTGTGGTTTCGGAGTATTTTTCTGTGCCTTTGATTTATTGCGTAAATCAGGATTTTCAAAATTTTGATGAAAACGACGAGGAAGAAATTCCTCCGGTTTTGCAACGGTTAATTGATCAAGAGCAGGAAAGATTTGTTAAACCTTTAATGGATGAAATCACTACTGTGAATGTTGGTACTGAGAAGGACCCGTGGCTGGTCCAGATCGGGTCCACGTTGTCTTCTGAGGAACGCGAGCGCTTAGTCGCTTTGTTAAAAGATTTCAAAGATGTTTTCGCGTGGTCCTACGAAGACATGCCTGGAATCGATCCTGAGATTGTACAGCACCGGATCCCTCTTGATCCCGAGGCCCGACCTGTCAAACAGAAGCTCAGGAGGATCCGCCCCGATTGGGCCATTAAGATCAAGGAAGAGGTCACCAAGCAGATTGACGCAGGCTTCTTGTTGGTGTCTGAGTATCCGACTTGGTTGGCCAACATTGTTCCGGTACCGAAGAAAGACGGCAGAATTCGGGTCTGTGTAGACTTCAGAGATTTGAACAGGGCCAGTCCGAAGGACGACTTTCCCTTGCCACACATCGATGAACTGGTAGATTTCACGGCAGGACATGCCTTGCTTTCGTTTATGGATGGTTTCTCAGGCTATAATCAGATAGTAATGGCGCCCGAGGACCGGGAGAAGACTGCATTCACCACCCCGTGGGGTACATATTGTTATCGAGTGATGCCATTTGGGCTGAAAAACGCAGGAGCTACCTATCAGCGGGCAGCAACTACGATATTGCATGATATGATCCATAAAGAGGTCGAGGTGTATGTGGACGACATGATTGTCAAGTCCAAAGAAAGAGAGGGCCACTACACCGCCTTACAAAATTTTTTTCAAAGGATCAGAGAATTTCGGCTGCGGCTAAATCCCCAAAAGTGTACTTTTGGTGTTACAGCAGGAAAGATGCTAGGGTTTCTGATAACGCAAAGGGGCATCGAGGTCGACCCTTCCAAAATCAAGGCCATCTTAGAAATGCCACCACCAAGGACTGAAAAGGAGGTGCGAGGCTTTCTAGGTAAAGTGCAATTCATAAGGCGGTTCATCTCTAAACTAACCGTGACTTGTGAACCACTGTTTGGCCTCCTGAAGAAAGGAAAGAAATTCCAATGGGACGGCCGATGTCAAGCAGCTTTTGAGCAGATCAAAGAGTATCTACAGAACCCGCCTGTGTTGTCACCGCCAGAACCGGGGAGACCGTTGATATTGTATCTTTCGGTAACTGAGACCACCATGGGCTGCATGCTCGCACAAGAGTCAGAAGACAAAGTGGAAAGGGCCATCTACTATCTGAGCAAAAAGATGCTGGATTACGAGACCCGCTACACTCCGCTCGAGAAGGCTTGCTTGGCCTTGGTATGGGCTACCCGGAAGCTGCGGCACTACCTGTTAGCTCACTCTGTAATGTTGGTTTCACGTTTGGATCCCATCAAATATCTTTTCGAGAAACCAGCACTTACAGGTAGGCTAGCTCGTTGGTTGCTATTGCTTTCCGAATTTGACTTGAAGTATGTAACACACAAGTCAGTGAAAGGAAGAGCGGTAGCGGAGTTCCTTGCCGACCATCCGGTTGAGGGGGATGAAGCGGTTGAGTACCTATTCCCAGATGAAGCGATTCTGCATATCGAGGATGAAACTTGGACGATGTACTTTGACGGAGCGTCAAACCAGTATGGGTATGGGATAGGAGTGTTGCTGATAGCGCCTGACGATTCCCGTATCCCTTTGGCATTCAAGCTCCAGTTCAGAGTCTCGAACAATGAGGCAGAGTATGAGGCATGCATTGCTGGTCTGGAAGCAGCCCTAGAGCTAGGGGTAAGACGGTTGGACGTCATTGGGGATTCGAATCTTGTTGTATCCCAAGCAAAAGGAGACTGGAAGGTCAAAGAGGAAAGGATGATAATTTACCACCAAACCTTGGATTTGTTAATTCCTCGGTTTGAGAAACTAAACTTCACCCACCTCGTAAGAGAGAACAACATGTTTGCAGATTCGTTAGCAACTCTATCTTCCATGATAGACATCCCGTCGGGAGTTCGGATGCGTCCAGTCATCATTGATCAGAAGTTTGCGCCAGCATACGAGTCAGTTTCCGCCATAGATGAGACCCAAGACGACAACCCCTGGTATTACGATATTTGGAACTTCTTGGAAAAGGAGACGTATCCGATAGGGGCAAGCACCAAGGATAAAAGGGCCATTAGAAGAATGGCTATTCAGTTCATCATCTGCGGAGGTAAACTGTACAAAAGAGGTAATCTGGGAATGCATAAGCTCTGTGTAGAAGCTGAAGAGTCGAAGCGCCTAATGGAGGCCATCCATGGAGGAGAATGCGGTGCACACATGAATGGAGTAATGTTGGCCAGAAAAATCCTTAGACAGGGCTATTATTGGTCGACCATGGAAGAGGATTGTATCGGTTTTGTTCGGCGATGCCACAAATGCCAGATCCACGCAAACCGTATGAACATCCCACCATCCAAATTGTACAATATGACTTCCCCGTGGCCGTTTTCCGTGTGGGGGATCGATGTAATCGGAGCTGTTACCCCGAAGGGATCGAACGGACATGAGTATATCCTCGTAGCGATAGATTATTTCACAAAGTGGGTCGAGGCCCAATCATACGCGGTGTTGAAGGCGTCGCACGTCGCAAAGTTCATCAGAAACAACATCATTTGTCGCTACGGGGTGCCAAATGAGATCATCTCGGATAACGGATCCCACTTTAAGAAAAAAGTGGTCGACTTATTGGAAAAGTATAACGTGGCTTTTCATAAGTCATCTACGTATCGACCGCAAACCAATGGAGCAGTTGAGGCCGCCAACAAGAACATCAAGCATATACTGCGGAAAATGGTGGAGACCTATCGTGATTGGCCAGATAAGTTGCCGTTTGCTCTGTGGGGCTACAGAACTTCGATTAGAACTTCTACCGGAGCAACTCCGTATTCGTTAGTTTATGGAATGGAGGCTGTTCTACCTATTGAAATTGAAGTTCCGTCTTTACGGGTATTGGCCGAGTGTCAGATAGCTGAGGCAGATTGGCAGCAAAGCAGGTTCGAGGAACTAATGCTCTTTGATGAAAGGAGACTGAAAGCACTGTACCACGTTCAGAGTTATCAGCGCAGGATTGCTCGGGCTTTTAACAAGAAGGTTAAGTCCAGGAATCTAAAGGAAGGGGATTTGGTACTCAAAGACAACCGAGCTCCCATCCACGACCCGAGGGGCAAGTTCAGACCCAATTGGACTGGTCCCTACATCATCAAAACCATCTGGTCAGGCGGAGCTGTGGTTCTAATGGACTTAGATGGCTTAGAATTCTCTCAACCGATCAATATGGACAAGTTGAAGAAATACTACCCTTGAGAGGCTCGCTAGGCCGAAAACCCGAAAGGGCGACCTAGGCAAAAGTTAGAGCACAAAAAATTAGAAAATATAAAAACTGAGCTCGCAAGGCTGAAAACCCGCAAAGGGCGGCCTTGGCAAAAGTTAGAGCGCAAAAGGAGAGTGAAAATACTCGAGCGAACCTAAGCCGGAACTACGTAAGGCTTGATTCCCATGTTTGGGATACGTAGGCAGCTTCATCCTGAAGTTCAGCCATAACACTTCCCCGATCAACTTTGTCCATTTGATCATCTCAGCCATCTTTGTCCATCAGCATTCGTTGGAATCTCCGGTGCAGTGCCACTCAGACTAGGGGCAACTTTCCGTTGCTATGCGGTGCTACGAGGCTCCTCAGACTAGGGGCAACTTTCCGTTGCTATGCAGTGCTGCGACGTTCTTCAGACTAGGGGCAACTTTCCAGTTGCAGGAATCTGGGGTCGTGCATCTCGAGTGACAGATCTCAGGCGTGTCCAGTTCTGATCCACATCAAAAATATCTTTGAAAAGTTTTAATATAAGCTGACTTCGTTCAAATAATCTTTTTACAACTTCGACTATTTTCGAACCAAAGTGGAAAATTCTTAGTACCAGAACTTTCAATTTCATTGATTTCAAAACAGAGTCTTCCTGCTCTTACAAACAATTGAAATTGCTTTTTATTACATTCATGAAAGAAAACTTGAAAATACTAATAAAGCAATAAATCTAGGACATGGTCAAGTCAGGTGTTCCTGCGCCCCCTCCCAGAGCTGGTCGAAGCCTCTGATGCCAAGCTGGGCCCGATCTGTGCTTCTTCATTGAGCCAATCTATGCACTCGTCAGATAAAGTGCAACTGAAAGTAGGAGCGGGGGCCAGGAGTTCTCTCATCCTCCACGCAGTGGCCTGCCAGGCAAGCTGCGCACCCCGGGCTGGGAATGCAGCAGGATACTCTATCCCCTCTGGCGGGCAGGTCTGATCATGGCCAAATTGGCGTCGAATCCGAAATGGGAAGTAAAATACACAATGAGTGAGACCGACCAGTTGAATCCCAGTCTGTCGAGGCATGTTGTAACTCATTGCCGGAAGGTTCAACCAAGGACACCGCCAAGCAATACGGTCTGCGGACAAGTGGCACATCCAAGCGAACCACCATTCCTCATCCAAGGCATTGACTAGATGATGCCGAAAGAAGTAGCCGCGAGCTGAATATGCGGGGCAGGAGTCCACAACCTGCAGTTTATCCATCAGCCATACCTGGGGAGGGATCGAAAAATGAGAGATTAAAGAATAGAGAGATGTGCGCTGAGAGAAAAAGCGAGAAAAGGGTTTTGAGAGAAAAACCGAGCTTGAGAGCCGAGTGATGTGAGAATCACAAATAAGAAAGGGTGGGAATAATACCCAGTGAAACAGGCTCCCTGTGCACGTCTGTGTGTCGTGTCTTTTGTTTTGTTTGTCTCGATTCTTGCTTTGAGTCGTTCCGAGCGTGTCTTGACGTGTTTAGGTTGTTTACCTTTTGTTTTCCGTTGTTGAGTCTTTCTCGCTGTGTTCAGTCGTAGGCTCAATACCTGGTCGAGAACTCATTTTCTCAATTTCAAAAAATGATTTGTTGTGTGCTCAGAGTGCTGTGCCATTCTCCACATTTGTGCAAAAAAGGAAATTTGTTCTTTCGAAAACTGCAGGGTCCACCCCCGATAAGTGTGAACGGTGAAACCAGGACCAATCTGAAGCTATGATAGTTCCAGACTGCAAAGCAAAAGCAAAAGAGCGAAAATCGAAGTATCTGAGTTTGTGTCAACTTCAGAAAATTCCGTGATTGTACTCCGGACGTACCTCTTCAGGGCCTTGTCAATGCTCCGAAATATGAGTGTACCTCTACCTCAGGCGCAAGATCAATCTTGCATTGTGATGCACGTTCCAATTGCATTGTTATGCACCCACTTCACTAGCATTGTTACGCTCATTCATTGCATTGATTTTGCACATCTATCCAGCATTGTCATGCTCATTACATTTGCATTGTCATGCACCTTTTCACTTGCGTTGTCACGCACTTTCCACTTGCATTGTTATGCACGCTCTCTTATTCGGAAACACTGGGATACGTCCTTATGCTTTCCCTTCTCATTCGGAAACTCCGGGATACGTCCCTACGTTTCTCTTTCTTTCCGAAACACCGGGATACGTCCCTATGTTTCTTCTCCTTTTTCGAAACACCGGGATACGTCCCTATGTTTCTCCTTCATTCCGAAACACCGGGATACGTCCCTATGTTTCTTCTTCCATTCCGAAACACCGGGATACGTCCCTACGTTTCTCTCTCTTTCCGAAACACCGGGATACGTCCCTACGTTTCTCTCTCTTTCCGAAACACCGGGATACGTCCCTATGTTTCTCATTCTTTCCGAAACACCGGGATACGTCCCTATGTTTCTTCTTCCATTCCGAAACACCGGGATACGTCCCTACGTTTCTCTCTCTTTCCGAAACACCGGGATACGTCCATACGTTTCACTCCTCATTTTCCGAGACACTGGGATACGTCCTTATGTTTCTCTCCCTTTTTCCGAGACACTGGGATACGTCCTTATGTTTCTCTCCCTTTTTCCGAGACACTGGGATACGTCCTTATGTTTCTCTCCCTTTTCCGAGACACTGGGATACGTCCTTATGTTTCTCTTCCTTTTCCGAAACACCGGGATACGTCCCTACGTTTCTTTCTCCTTTTCTGAAACACCAGGATACGTCCCTATGTTTCTTCTCCTTTGTCTAACCTTTGGGATACGTCCCTAATCCTTTGGGATACGTCCCTAATCCTTGGGATACGTCCCTAATCTTTGGGATACGTCCCTAATCTTTGGGATACGTCCCTCATCTTTGGGATACGTCCCTAATCTTTGGGATACGTCCCTAATCTTTGGGATACGTCCCTAATCCTTGGGATACGTCCCTAATCTTTGGGATACGTCCCTAATCTTTGGGATACGTCCCTAACCTTTGGGATACGTCCCTAACCTTTGGGATACGTCCCTCACCTTTGGGATACGTCCCTAACCTTTGGGATACGTCCCTAATCCTTGGGATACGTCCCTATGTTTCTCCCTCTTCAGTTAAAAGCGTTCGGAATACGTTCCAATGCTCACATCATTCCGAAACACCGGGATATGTCCCTATGTTTCTCCCTGTCCCATTTCCCCACACAATTTCAGTGTGTTTGGAATTCATCTTAGGTTGCATTGTCATGCACACCTCTTCACTTGCGTTGTCACGCACATTCCACTTGCATTGTTTTATCAAACCGGCTTCGCGAAAGCGTATAAGTCCAATTACAAACCGGCTTCGCGAAAGCGTATAAGTCCAATTACAAACCGGCTTTGCGTAGCATATAAGTCCAATGTTCAAATTGGCTTCGCGTGGCGTATAAGTCCAATTATCAAAGTCTTCCTGCATATCATTTGCATCCTGCCCCTGAACTACGCTGGTTTGATTCCCTGCAAAGGGATACGTAGGCAGCCTGTGGGCACAACCATTTATTTATCTGTATTTTGTTTGTTTGTCCAAGTCTTCGGCCTTGTCAAAAATAGGTCGTCTCTGGGCTTTGACATTCACTCCCGTCATTGTTATGACTTTCGAGTTTTGTCAAAGAGGGGCAACTGTAGACACCCCATTTTTGACCGCCCTTAAGACTTGGGCACTACTGATGGTTTGCTCGGTGTTGAGAGATGTGCAGGGCAAAGAATCAGTTTCTTCGGCTAGAAGAGAGGCAAATCTTTCAAAACACTTTGTTTAGGGTTTTGGAGTTGAAGAAAAGAGGAAAGGAGAGGAGAAATCTAGTTTGGGAGAAGTTCGGCATGAATCCGGGTAGGAGAAAATCGAGCAGCCCTCGCTAAATCGGGCTTATTCAATTGCATACTTGGAGTTTAGCTATGGGGCCACCTCCGTCGGAAAGCTTACTTCCGGGGCTTCATTTTGCACTCAAGAATCTCCTAGAGCCAAGTCCGGGTGGGGGAGATATGATCAGTTGAAGTCGGGCATCATCCCGGTTGGATCGAATCTGCGCGGCTTCACGGAAAAGGGCATAACTTTTTGCACAGAAGGAATTTTAATGCAAGGTTTGTGCCATTGGAAAGCTAACTTCCGGGGCTTCAATCTGGACATACACCGGCACTTTTTTGACCTCACCGGCCACCCATCGGCACTCTGTTTGTGCCGACCGGCAATTTATTGTGCCGACCGGCCATTTATTGTGCCGACCGGCACTTTATTGTGCTGACCGGCAATTTTTGCTAGCCGACGACCTTCCGGAGCATTCTGCAGATTGAGTGGATTCCAGCTGTGCCAGCTGGAATGCACAGAATTGATCCCCCACGTGCATGTGTGCTTGTTTTGCACCCTTTGCACACCTTTGGCCCCTTTTCTTGCACCCTTTGCTCAAAGCTTCTTGAGGAAGCCTTGACCCCTTGTCTTGGCTTCTCCAAGAAGCTTACCAGCTGTCCAAGCTTCTCCAATAAGCCTTGAACCCCTTGGCCCCTTTGAAGCTTGTCTTAGAAGCTTAGCATTGCTTATATAAAGCACCCCTCCTCCTCCTCCTTTGTTTAGGTTAGAGACTTGAGGCAAAAAAAACCAGAGATATACCATATATATCTGATATATATACATACAAACCTCCATCTCTCTCTATATCTCTCCCATTCAACCATCAAACACCCTTGTTCTTGGGCCATTTCTTCATCAACTCATAGCACAAGGCATCCAACGCCTATTCCAACAGCTTGAGGCTGTTCTCCAGAGCTTAGGAGCACCTAAACTTGGTCCAAGAGGTGCTGGTTCATTGGTCTACAAGGGTGAGTCCTCATCTTCCCTTTTCTAGCCTTTTTTTGCTTCATATCTAAGCCATAGTTGCTTGCACTTTTGGGCTCCGACCTAAACTTCAAATCATCATATTTTGAGGTCCTCTTCATGTTTGATTGAGGACCTCTTGCTGTTTGAGGATAGTAGCTAGCACTTCCTTCTTTATCTCTCCTTTAGGCCCTAATCTTGTATGTTATTTTTGGCCTATGTGTAATCTGTTTTAGAGCCTGATGTAAACTGAAAATAGGCTTATTTTGAGCCCTTCTTCAACATTGAAGAAGGGCTCAACACTGTTTGAGACTTCCATGTTGTACTTCCCTTCATATCCTCCTTTTGGTCCCATTTTTGTATGTCTTGGCAGCCCCTGATGTTGCTGTTTTTGGACCTTGCTCCGAACTAAAAGTGGCCATATTTTGACCCCCTTGTCATGTTTTATTTAGGGTCTTTGGCTGTTTGATGAATATTTTGTGTACTTCATGTTATAGCCCTTTTGTGGCCTTAATCTTGCATAAATTGTTTGCCATGCTTGTATCTGTTTTTGAGCCTTGCCATGAACTGTAAACGTGCATATTTTGGGCCCCTCTTCAATGTTGTTGAAGGGCCCTAACCCATTTGGGGTTAGTAGCTGTGAGTTGCTTCATAATCGCATGTTTAGGGCCGTTTTTGTATGCCATTTTAGCCCCATCTTTGCTTGCTGATTGGCCATGTCATAAACTGTAAAAATGCTTGTCTCAGAGCTGTCTTGCTTCTGTCTTCATGCTCCATGTCCATATTATGCATGCTTTGTATAGCTGTAAGCCATTTCGGGTGCCTAATTTCGCATTTCGGGAGGAATTCCATGCATCGGGCGTACTTTCGCCTCATTTCGGGGCTGTTTTGCCCCTCATTTTGCTGCTGAAATCCCATTGGCATGTTTGCATATCATTTCCATGCCATTGCATTGCGTATGCCATTGCCTCGGTTTGCGTGCCCGTGTGCACGCATTTCGAGGCACTCCATTTTCATCCATCGGCCTCTTATGTGAGTGTGGCTGAGGCTCTCTCATGTTAGTGTAAGCCCATATCACATTTTCATGTCATTTACATTGCGTATGCCATTGCCTCGATTTGCGTGCCCGTGTGCACGCATTTCGAGGCACTTCATTTTCATCTTATGGCCACTGATGTGGGTGCGGCTGAGGTCCACTCACATTGGTGTAAGTCCACCTTGCATTGTGTATGCCATGTTTCAAAGCGTTGCACATGTTATGTTGTTAGCATTGTGTATGCCATGTTGCATCCCTAGCTTGTATGCTTAGGTTGCATTGCATCTTGCATGCATGCCTTGTTCCTTGACTTGGTGATAGGAATTGGGCCTTGTTTGTTTGATTGGTTTGCATTGCATTTCAAATCAAAGTTGCATACTTGGTTCTTTGGGCCATCATGCATGGAAATGCGTGATTGGTGGTCCGAGAATCGAGGCACATGTCCCTTTGAGTCATTGCAATGATAAGAGACATGGTTGGTGCATATATGCCTTGAAATGTGCTGCCATGCTTTGCCTTGTCCTCTGTTGCTGTGGGTTGCAGGTTCTGCAGGAATACTCTGCCGACCGGCAGTGTAAGATGCCGACCGGCAATCTTTCCTCTGCCGATAGACTCCATTTTGTGCCGATGGCCACACACCAGTGCCGGTGGCAATTCTACTCAGCCGGTGGCACTCCTCAGTGTCCAAGGAAGCAGTCCTGAGGTTTTGGTAGTCTTCAGAGGAGCAGAGGAAAGAAAACAGAGGTAGCCTATGCATGGCGGCGCGCTTCCCGAGGCGGTTTACTGTTTTCTTAGAATAATTAATTTGTTAATTAATTTGTAATATTTAATTAGCTCGCGTAGTTAATTAATTTGTAATATTTATTTGGTCCCTCCGAGCGAGGGCAAACTTGTAATAAGTGTGGGTGTGTGTGTGCATGTCTTCCAACCCCCACTTCTTTCTCCCTTTTATTTACCTGCTTATGATGGTAGATTAGGGCACATTTATTTTAGCATACCTTATGCTATGCATGCGTGCATTCATGCATTTGTTGACATGCATCAGGCTCGGCACATCATGCTAACTGCATTTGTACGTTTCAATTCCAAGTTGAGTACTTGTTAGTTGCAGCATTTCACATGCCATCTTTAGGATAACCGAGCCTATCTAAATTGCATCCTGTATGTGTTGCATTAGGCAATTTAACATGAACTAGGACACGCACATTTTTGCTAACTAGTTTACTGTTTTGGCTCGGAGTACTAGGTAAGCTTTTATGCTTTAGCATATCGCATGCGTGTGAGTGTTGCCATGACAGTATGATTACCATGAGGCTAGCTGCTTATGTGATATAACTGCTTGAATGCCTGTGGGTGGAGGTCAAATTGCTTAAATTGGGATAATGCGTTAAAACTGTGAATTTTAAGCCCACTAGATAATGGCAAAACCATCTTTTCCAAAAGCCCACTTGAGGGTGGCAAAATCTGCATTTTAGCCTACTTGCGAGTAGCAAACCATTTTTAAATAAACATGAAATGTTTTGTTCCAATTTAGGCGATTTGGTCTGTACTTGTTTGCTGTGCGCATAACATAGTAATTCTAGGCTAATAACCGGAATAAGAACACATAAAGTTTTCAAAATCAGATATCATGGTTAGTAGAGGCCGGTCTTCGGACCGGGCGAAAGGGGGTGCTCATAGCTGACCGTCCCCGATCGTACCCAAGCACCCGAGCCGAGACAACTCCGGTGATGACGGACATGTGGCCTTCGGCACCGAGTCAGGGTTTCCTAAATTCTCCCATTTTAAAACATTTAGGTGGCGACTCTGTATCTGGCAAAGCAGTCCATGTTTGGCACTACTTTTTCAAAAATCTGTTTCTCAAAACGATTTGCCAGATTTGGACTCTTTGGTTCAGATTAAGAACCGTGACACAAATCGAGAGTCCAAACTGTAGCATGAGGCCCACGCGGGCGCTGTTACAGCAGATTAGCGGTTGGACAGGAAACCGTAGTCCGGTTTCTATTATGGATTGAAGGGTAAATGGGACGAAGCCTTCATTGTTCCAGGGGGTAGCATCTTTTTCGGCCAACGTCAGATGGACATCATTAGGAATCTGGTAATCTTGCCTAAATTCGGCCATGCCACCAGGGGTTTCGACTAAATATCTATACTTACCCATTTGTTGTATAATTTATGAATAAATTATTTCGGTACAAAAACTAGGCTCAGTAGCTCGGTTGAGCACACGCAGGAGTGCCTGGGCAACCTAAGTCTGCAAAGTAGAAAACAAAGGGGTTAAGCACAGATCGTTGGACCGCGCTACAAATTATAAGCAAGATATACAAATCCTACTTCGGCTTAGTGGGCTGGTTCTACCTCGGCTCATCAGAAGGTTTCTTAGCTCGGTTTTGAGCAGTTTAGACCGGTTTAACGTCTGGGGGCAGCTTTCTGAGTTCGGTCTAAAAAACTAAGAAAGCTGGTTTAGTCCCAAGGCCTAAATCGGTTGCGGTGTGAGGAAAGTTACTCCGGCTGAGCCCCTAGGGGCGGCTTTCCGAGTTCGGTTTCAGAACTAAGAAAGCCGGCTTGGCCCCAAGGTCTTAGCTCGGTTGGAGACCGAAGTACCTAGTTCGGTAAGTGCAAGCTTGTTTGGTGAACTTATCTTGGCTCGAGTGGGTCAGAAGAAACTACTGACATTCCTACAAGTTCTAGTTCGGTCATTCTCTGAATCTATCTACATACATAACACAAACAGTATCCTAGTCCGGTTGCTAGGTGATTTTGGATCTAAGACTATTTTCCTACAAAATAGTTCATACATGCATGGAGTTCTACTGGTTTCTTCATAAAAAGTACAAAAGCAAAGCAGATAAATGGAGAAAGATGTTTGCAAAAAACATACAAGGCATGGAAAGTAAAATACGAAAACATAGAGAGCAAGATGATTAGATTTTCTTACCAGAAAAGAGAGAAAGGAGACTGGAGTCGGAAACGGTGGCAGCAAGAACACAAGCTTGAGTATGGAAGTAGAGGCACAGAAAGAAGATGAAGACAGGGAGAGAAGGTAGATGCAGGAAAATGATTCAGAAGAGTAAAAAGGTTGTTTTGTGAAAGAAGGGAGAGAAAAAGGCGGCAAAAAGAAGCGGGAACAGTACAAAAATTCTGAAGGGCGGCATGACAATTGGTCACAGCTTATCAGAGTTTGCCACGTGTCACTGGAATGGGAAGCGTTACAGTCGCTGTGATTGAAGAGACGTTTTGACCGGACATAGTGATACCTGAGGTAAACTTAGTTCGGCTGGAAAGGCTAAAAGGGTTTTTTAGCTCGGCTGAAAAAGCGTAACAAACTCTAGCTCGGCCAGAAGGCTGGTAATCCCAATCATGTTGCACAGATGGAATTAAGGGGCAATTGAGAGGGTAATTTTTGGGAAAATTGGGCCGAGCTTCGAGTTGGGTTTTGAGGCCCAAAACGCAGAGGACTAGGTAAAAAGGCCGTACTGAATACTCCGGCCTAGAGGGCAAGGTTACTCTGGCCTTGGGGAGACAAAGTTACTTCGGCCCAAGGAGGTGAGTTTATTCCGGCTCAAGAAGAGATAGTTGCTTCGGCCCAAGGAAGAGTAAGGCTACTCCGGTCCAGAGACAACTCGGAGTAGGGCCGGTCTTAGAGTTAGTCCGGTCGCAGTATGTTCTGGGAAGACCGGTTTCGGAATTAGTCCGGTCGTGGCATACTCTGGTTAGGTCAGTCAAAACTTGCTACTTGGAAGTTTGATCTAAGCACACCAGGGTTGAACAAGGGCAGCCGAAGTAGTGAGTTAGAGGAGAAGACCGAGCTAAGGATAGTTCGGCCTTCTATGTGGCTCAGCATAGCCTGTGTTATTTCGGTCTTGTGGTAGTTCGGCCATGGAGAAAACCATCCCACTTGGTTTAAGCAGTGGGGGAGGGTGTAAAAGGATAAGCATTATCCTTAGGAGAATGAATCCTAGGAGGACTCTGCATGGAGAAATACAAGTCCTACTAGGATTGTGCCACGGGAAACTTATAAAAACTCACAAGCATCACCTTGGAGGAGGTAATTGAACACATTCTTTCTGAGAACTTAGAGCTTTGTCTATTTGTCAAGTTTTCTGACTTAGGCATCGGAGAGGTTTCCGGCACACACCCGCCGGCTAGCTCACGTTTGTGTTTTCAGGTAACAAAGCGACGTCGTACGGAGGAGCGTGGACTTGGTCAACAGGATTATACGAGGAGAATTATTTCCTCCCCGTACAATTATATATTTGAAATGGCTAGATATATTTAAAATACCTATTATTACAAATTTCATCTAACTGGATATCAAGGATCCTCTCCCCGTCTTTTCTACTTCATCTCCTTCTTATAATGGTCAAAATTCACTCTAAGAAAATTCAACGGTCCCGTTCATTTAATTAAAAAAAATATAAAAATTAAAAAATAATATTTTTGAGATGATTTGGATCATTAGATTCTCTTAGGGTGAATCTTGACCATTGCAAGGAGGGAGTCAAGTAGGAAAGAGAAGGAGAGAATCCTTGCTCATCAAAGCCTTTCCTTCGTTTTTTCCACATTTCTTGTTCTATCGAATTTTGGTAGGAAATTTTCCTAAGAGTAAATTATTGAATTTTAATTGAAGGAAATTTCCCCGCAGTTATCCAAGTAAATTAGATATTATTTAATTTTATCCGTATTTTTCAAGAATAATTGTGTTCTGAGATCTAAATTGGCCAAAAGCTTTGCAATACTAGAGGGTGCAATTAGAGATTCAACCTAACCTTTTGATTGCCTGAATTTTCATTAGGAAATGACTCAAGCCTCTCGGAAAAATAGAGAAAAAAAAATAAAAAGACAAATAAAAAAGATCACACAACAAAACAAAACATAAAAATTAAAAAATTAAATTTTTTTTTTAAAAAAAAAAAAGGAGAAAACAAGCTTCGAGTCTGTTTGGTATTAGTTTTTCAATTTCCTAAGAATACAAAAAACTTGTTTCGAGAAAGGTTTCAAAAAATTGTTTACAGATTTTTTTTTTTTTTTTTATTAATACAACCTACTTTTTAGAAAACATTAAAAGGTTGTTTTTGAATTTTTAGAAAATGCTTTCAAACAAACATTAAAATTATTCCCCTTTATATATATATATATATATATAATTTTATTTTTAGAAACATGAGCGAACACAAAAATACCAAAAATGATACCAAACAGGCCCTTCGTAACTCACAGGCTCTAATTTAGGTCGGGAGATAGCAATTGACACTGCTTTCATATTTTTTCGCTTGCCCAACTTGCATGCTACTGTAATTTTCATGGATTTCATGTTCATTTAGGGTTGGTAAATAAATGAAAGTCTTTCATATGCAAATTCAGACCTATTTTTATCTTTACAACCCATATTCAATTTTTAATCCCTTATCAAACGTTACTAGTCAATAGTCAAAAAACCCCATCAAATGGATAATAGAAAAATAATAATAATAATAAAATAAACTTGATAGCTTGATGCATATAAATAGTCCCCCTCCCTGCATTGATTATGTATAGTTTTGTTTACTCTTTGCATGCATGCCCAACAAGATGAAACCTCTGAGCATTGTTTTAGTCATTCTAGCAGTACTAGCTCTTCTTTGGAGCATCAAACCACATGAAGCTAGTAGAGTCCTACATGAAGAAGAAAAAATGTGGATGAAAAAAGAAAATCTTCACTTACAATCTCTGCCAAAAGGTGTCGCAAGCCCTCCAGAAATAAATCCTCCCATCATACCTGGGCATCCTCCCAGTAGCACTAAAGCCAGTACTATTAGCCAGAGAAGCTATGCACGTCATGCTATGCCTCCTCCACCACCTCACAACTGATGGTCCCATTTGGTGAGGCCAAAAATTAAGCTTAAATAAAACCGTGTTGCAGTGAATAATAATTTTACTTTAAAAGTTGGAAACACCAAATTGTAGTAGTGAGTAAAATAAGACATGTTCAATTCATGTTGTAATAATTTTAAACTCATTATTTATATATGTTGTTATAGTAGTGAGTAAAATAAGACATGTTCAATTCATATTGTAATAATTTTAAACTCATTATTTATATATGTTGTTATAGGTGTGTATTATATATTTGCTTGTTCTCTACAATAAAGGAAGCTTAAGAGAATGATTAGTTTATGTACTTTGATACTCCTTATAATGGAAGAATAAAAGAGTCAAGTGATTTCTACCTCTTTAATTCTTGTCATGTTGTTGTTATTGTTATTGTAGCTCTTTTGTGTATGGGCGTTTTGCAAAAGCACACTACGGACTAAAACAGAAGAAGGTAAGAATAAACAACATATATTATTCTTACAGAAAAAGTTATAGAAACAAATAAATTTTATAAATTTTTCTTACTAATTAACATGGCAAATAATGATGAAATTTTAAAATTCAAAATAGGATATTGCATTGTAATAATATAATAGGTTTCACGTCAATAAGTAAGAATTTATTAAATTTGTTAGTTGTATTGCATTAATCTATTCTTAATTTCTTGTTAGATGGCTTGTTCCTTATATGCTGTTGTGAATTACCAAAAAAAAAAAAAAAGAAAGAAAGAAAATAAAAGAAAAGAAAAGGAAAGAAAAACTAGGGTAAATTATGTGTCAATCATCTATATGATAGATTTAAATAGTTACATGTCATGTACACTTTTTTAATGTTTCAATAAGTCTTAAGATGCTTATTTTGCTTCAAAATTTTTGGAGATATTAATAGGTGAAAAAAGAAATATAACTTATAAATAAATAAGTTTGATTAGTAGAATCGATACGTAAGTCTCTCAAACAACAATGCTTATATGCATGCATGCATTTTCATTTTCAAAAGAAACATCTCACCAACCAAAACTTTGATGTAAAAAAGGAGATTGCCCAAGTTAATGGATCAGGATTTTATTTTTTTTTTCTTTTCCAATTCATAAGAGATAAATTATTATATACATAATGAGATTTGCATCAAATTATATATTCAAATATAAAAAAGATCAACAAATAATTATAAATATATAAATGATACGAGTAAACTTCGAAAAATAGAAGGTGCAAAAATTCACATGAGAGTAATTTTACACCAGTGCAAAAGCAAGGGTTAAAGTGGGCACTTGACCACTAGATTGATTTTAACTTAAATGTAATATTTTATTTATTCTCAAGTTTATGTTGTAGCCTGAATGATACCTAGATGTAGGTATGGAAATGGATCGGATTCGGATCATATTTTTCAAAATAGGAATCCGATCTAATTAAGACAAATCTGAATCCGTTTAGCCCATATTTGATTATAGATCACCCAAATCCGAATATCTAAATTTCGGATATCTGATCCATTTTATTTATTTATTGAGCTACAATTTTTTATTATTTGATTTTTTTTTTTTTTTCATTTTGTATTTTCTTCATTTAAATTGAGAATAATCGGGTCAGATTATTGGATTATCAGATTGGATCGGATAGGATTTTTGCATAATCTATCCGTTTAATAAACGGATTCGGATTACCAGGTTGTCGGATCGGATTTTTTTTTTTTTTAATGGATTCAGATTTTCGAATCAGATTCGGATCGGATTCAAATTAAATCCGATCCATTAACAGCCCTACCTAGATATCTATAGTTTTTGTCATGGATTCAATAACAAATAAAATTGTCCAAAAAAAAAATAAAATTGTCCAAAAAAATTATAAAAGGAAAAATTTGACTCTAAAAATTTTGGGGAAAAGAGCCAAAAGGGGCTTCAAATATATCATGATCTTATAACGAGAGAAAGTTTACGAAATTGCTATTGACACAAAACCAACTACAGAATTAACACTAAACATTTGGTGGTTATTTTTATGTCGGTAGTATTTTTGTATATTTATGCACAATTATCTAGTGAATTTTGTGGGAAGCACCACCACTCTCTTTAGTTTGAGTTTTCAAATAGAATCTTGAATTTTTAAGTTTGTGTCTTTAATGAATTTTTTTAATATTTTAATTAAAATTTTAAAATAGACTGGTACCTCACACTTGAACCCACACGCACCTAATCCAAAATTTGGACAGGAAACAAATTTAGGCAAAATAAATCGGGCCTGGTTAACTTTTCCAGTGGGACATGATTTGTTTACTTCCACGTGCTCATTTTTGCATGCAAGTGCCCCATGTTCATGGAATTTCATGCTAATAAAGCTTGATAAAAAGAAAGCTTTCACGTGAAAATTAAGACAAAGCTACTTTATTTATGACCCATTCAATTTCTAATCCAACCCCCCTGCTTAGTCAATAGTCAATATCTCTTCCATCAAATGAAGAACAAGAAAAATTCAAGTCATTGTACCACTTGATACCATAATGTTGCATAAAAATAGTCCACCACCCTGCATGTATGCTGCATAGTTCTCTCTTTGCTTGCCTGAAACAACAAGATGATGAGACCTCTAAACATTGTTTTATTAGCCAATTTTGGAGTGATTTTTCTTCTAAGTTTCATCAAATCACATGAGGCTTGTAAAGTCTTCGATGAAGAATAAGAAAAAGTATGGATGAAAAAAGAAAATCTTTTGTTACAGTCTCTAAGGGGTACTGTCCCTTCTTTTGGACCAAAAGTATAGTGGTCAGGTATTAATCAGAAGGCTATGGTGAAGGAAATTTGGAAGGTAGTTCCTTTAGCAATGCTGTGGTCTGTATGGAAACTCAGGATTGAGTGTGTGTTTAAAGAGGCAATTCCAAATTTTGCAAAATTAGCAGAGTTGGTGAAGGTTAGAGTTGCTTTATGGGGAAAATCAAATTTGAAAGAAATGCAGTACTCAGTGCATGACATTGTATCTAATTTGAAGCCGGTATGTTATTGAGTAAAGATGGTAGTTGCTGCTAGTCAGAGTTGGCTGATCTGTCCTGTGCTGCACAACTAATCTGTTATGTGCTCCTCTATCTCTTTGCTGCTATGTCTCTGTGTCTGTGTATTTTAGGACTACACAATGGAGTGACGCAGTGCTGTTCTTGTGCTACTGTATGCTGCTGATATATGATGCTGCAGTAGGAGTCTCATTTATTTGGAGCTGCTTTTGGCACTGGTTTGCTGTGAAGGTGTCATACTGTTTTGCACTGGACTGAATGTTGACTTCTCCATCCTCTTCTGGCTGCTGCTGTGAGAATGGAGTGAATCTAGGTGTAGTTTGTGTGACGCCTAAGATTTGAGGACATCATAATAAGATTTAGAATTTAAAATTAATTTTGTTAATAACTAACCCCTCATCAATGTTGTCACCAATATTACTAGCATTAATTAACAACCTAGAAATTAAAAGTTCTTAAGTTACAACTCCAATAAAAATTTAAAACTTAGTCTTAGTACATAAAAACAACACGAATATAACATTAAAAGAAAAAAACTAGGAACTTAGAAAAATGGTTCGTGGAACTTGGCACTCTTCAAGCGAACCAAGGTTGAAGGTCACCTTGCAAGGCCTCTGTGTTCCCTTTGGTTTCTTCGGTACCTGGCATAAAACGCCAGGGCAACGAGAATGCTACTGAGCGACGAGCTCAATAAGATACTACAACCCAAAAATACACATCCCGATAATAATACTCACAATTTATGAATAATGTGTAGTAACAGAATAACAAGTATAAAAGGAATGTTATCAGTTGAAATAATAACAATAGATAATAATAAATCAAAAAATAAAAAATAAAACAAACGGAAGCAATATTTCATCATAAGGAATATGTCCACATTTCTTTTTAAATTTTCATAGATTAGTTTATCAGATAAATTTAAATAACTTCCCGCGGAACACTATTTCCACTCATCCGCTAAGCAATGGCCACGGGCAATTCTGACTCCCCCTTGGTCAAATGTTCAAATGTTACTTACTGTAACTACCAGTGATGCCCACGCACCAGGGTTACATACTCGAGTCGTGACATCACGGTCTGCCCCAAGGGAATGGTCTATGTTGTGACACCCGCACCACCAACCTTATATCGCCTACACCGATAAGAGCTGAAATACCTTCCCGTGCCACGTTAGGGTTCGCAACTCACTTGCGCAAGATTCTAAACCAGGCTCACCTCATCACTTTTAAATTTTAATGTATCATTGGTTAAATTTCGCGGTTCTTTACTTGTTGAGATATTCACAATAATTCAACATTTAATTACCAATAATATTATACCAATTCATTAAAATTCTCAACATAAAATATTACACATGTCACACAATAGTAAACAAATGTACAAAATTTAAATAAACAATTTATTTAAACCATGGTATGAAATAATAATGTAGATACCAAAAAGAAAAATTAAATCATAATCACACACATGCGTGGATTTTTAATCTACAAGGTTAGATTAGCACAATATTAAATTTTTGTCCAAATAAATAATTGAAGAGATAATTTTTTTTTAGAATGTATATCTCGCAATTAAAATTATAAACAAATTACTTATACAACTCTAAAATTTGTATAAATCTATAGAATACTCAATAAACATGTTATGGTCATTTTTCAGAAAGAATTTTCCAAAAATAAGTTATAAATAATTCCAAGAAAGTTTATGACACAAATTTATCACATTTTCTTAAATTAATTCCACACTTAAATTTATAAATCATATCCATAATCTAAAAATTTATTATGAAACTAGACTTCTCAAATTTCCTTTTTTGTTTAGAAATTACCAGATTTGGTTTAATATAAAATTTTTAATGATTTTTCAAACACATAGTAAAATCTGCCAATAGCTTCAAAATTGGTTTAAAATTTTTATAAATTCGTACAAAGCTCCATAATTGTTGCAGAAATTCATGGATGAAGTAGACATCATTATAAACATTTTTGTAGGAGAAATTATCTTCAAATTTTGATTATAAAATTGTCTAAAAATTTGTACAAATTTTCTGACAGATTCAAAGACCAAATAAATTCTTCAATCATCTCTTTAATGGTATAAACTACACATGCAAGCATATTTCCACACTAATACCATAACTTTAAGACTATCAATATATTCAAATATTTGATATACACATCACAAAATTTACAGACATATATATATATAAATTTCTATCTATAAATTAATCATTTTATCATCTGAAAATTTCAACAACTAAAAAAAATGAGAGGGTTGAGAGGGTTTTTCTTACTATGTTAGGTTGCTAACGATTTATCGTCCAAATTTGATTTATGATTATGATCGTAAGATATGACCATCCTGGCTCCATGATTGTCTTGCTGAAATTTCACATTAATCGGACGTGATCTCACCGTTGATCTTCCATTGGATTCTCTTAGAACTTTTAGTTGTCGATCATCATCTTAGACTCAAAATTTGCAAGATCTAACCCCAAAAATAGATTCTACATGTCGAAAAACCTAAGGGTGGTCATCCCCAAAGTCATAGGACCACTCGATTAACCTAAATGTACTAGGATGCACCGTAGCACCATGAGCCGAAAAACGCTGGATAAAATTCAATTCATCTTCTCCAAGCCACGGTAGCACGCACGAACAGAAAGACCCAGAAATTTTGTTTCAAATCCACTGGTTCAAGTTCTTGTATCTTTTTCATTGTAACTCCGTTTTATTTTATTTTTCTGTCATTAGGTTTACCTCACGGCCTAGTTTTTGGTTCACTATTCACGCGCCTCGTTCCGTCTCTTTTTCCATGCCATCTGATCTCTAAAATTTGACGAAAAATAAGATTTTTTTCCTACCATCTCGGACATTTCTTCAAACCATCTTTCGGACTCCATAACTTTTTTAATTCTTAACAGTTTTACTTCATTCTTTCGCCAATCTCTTCAACTTACTTCGTACTTCATCTTACATGGCCTATTTTTCTCACTTCTTCCCGGGATGGATGGTTTTGGCATGCCGAAAGTAAGCCGAAAACCAACTTTTAAAATTTAAAATAAACTTCTCTAACTTTGTTTCTTTCTCCTCCATCTTCCTTCTTCTTCTCTTTCTTCACCTACAACACTTTGTGAATGGTGGTTCTAGATGATAATAGAATTAGGTGATGGTGGTGGTGGCGACCCGACGGTGTGCCGGTGGTCGAGAAGTTCGCGCGTTGGTGATCGTGTGGGTTAAGGTCATGGCTATGGGGTCGGGAGGAGGAGGAAGAATAGAGATAAAGAAGAAGGAAGAGGGTTTTGAGAATGAGAGGTAAAGGGAAAGAGAGGGAACCGAGAAAGAGAGAGAGATGAAACGGACACAGAGAGAGAGAGAGAAAGAGAGAGAGAGAGAGAGATGAAACTGGAAGTGAAGAGATGTGAGGAAAAGTTAGGCTCAATTTATAGGCAAAATGAAGAAGACTAAAAGAAGATAGAAATTAAAAAGAATGGATAAAAGGAAATGGAACACCTGGTGTATCTAGCATCTGCATGTCCACCACATTTTCTTTTGATAGAGAAAATGATTGCACGTGGAAGGTGGGAGGTGAGAAAACACGGGCAGCAAACCCATGGTTTTTTATTGGGTTTTAGTACAGAAAATATTACGTTCCAATGTAATTTGATTACAAAAAATATAAAAAAAAATAATAAAAATATTATACGGTTCAGAAATTAATATTGAGTAATAATATAAAGTCAAAAATATTTTATTTTATTTTATTTTGAATAAATTTTCAGTATAAAAATATGTAGACTATTAAATTCAAAATATTGTGAATAATTATTTAAGAAAATTAAAAATATATATATTATTTTTATTATATAAAAATACGGGGTTTCACAGTTTGTATCAAATGGAGGTTGTAGGTTTAGGCTTAAGGCTGTTGCTGAAGCTGCTGTGATCTGTGTTGCATTGGTCTGAAGGGTGGCTTCTTCAACCTCTCCTGGCTATTGCTGCTAGAATAGGATCAAGTTTGAATTGGTTAAAGGAGTAGGCTCAAGTTTGGTGGCTTGGTAGTTGTTTGAATTGGTTGTTGGTCTGAATTGACTTCTTGATTGGCTGCTGCTATATGTGTTCTGCCCCTGCTACTGCATCTGTTCTATTTTTGCACTGGTGCTGCTGTGTGAGTGAAGCAGTGGAGAAGTTTTGTTTTCTGTATCTACTGCATCTGTTCTACATCTGCTACTGTATTGAAGTGAGAAGTCTGCTGCTGTATTGGAGTGAAAAGTCCGCTGCTGACTTGGATCTATTTTTGCACTAATCTGCTGTTTTTGCATTGTTTTTGCAGTTGGAGCTGTTTTGCAGTGGAGGAGTTCTATTCTATTTTTGCTAAGATCTACAATTTTGTTCCACTGGTTTGCTGTTTTCTTTTTTTGCTTTTTCCCTCTTTGGTTGGTTTCTCATCAACTTGTTGGCTTGAGTTAGCAGATGATTGTGCATTCTCCTTGGTGCCAACCTAGTTGGGATTAGGGAGGTTTGCAATGATGCTTTTTGCTCTTGCCTCTCCTCCTTGATGATGTATACCATAATGTATTTCGTTATGTTATCATCAATAAAGAGTTTTTTTTTGGCTGATCAAAAAAAAAAAAAAAAGTAGCACAAAAGTCAATATCATCACCAATAAAAACATTGTAGGCCATGCTATGCCTCCTTCTGTAGAAAAAGAACGGATGAAAAATGAAAATCATTTGTTACAATCTTTGAGGGGTCCGGTCCCCCTTTTAGGACCAAATCCCAACACCTACATCCTGATGAGTAATTGCAAAGTTAATACCATCAGCCAGAAAGGCTTTATAGGTCATGCCATTCCTCCTCTTGTATACCCACAAGTCATGGTTCCGTTTGGTGTGGCCATATCTATCTAGCCATTTCCTTAAGTGGTCGACAATAGCACATACAGTATGATATGTGTGCTATGGTGGAGCTCCTACTATATTAGGTCTATCACTCTCTAACGCCATATGAATCTTAGCCTAGTCACTATACAAGCACCTAACCTAAGTTTCTTAGCATATTCGCTCATCAAGTGTCTATCTAAGACCTCACATTCAGCTATATTCAGGCTTCATGAAGCTGTGGATAACTTCGTATTCGATATTTTGAAGTCTATTCTTAGCTAATCCTAAGGCGACATGTAATAATAAATTAGTTTTGTTCATTTCTCAAGTCACAAAACATTTACCTTGCTTACTCTCTAAGCGCCAATATGATTAATGTCTCATCATACTCACTCTACAAGCAACATACTAATCGCCAGGGTGAGAACGTCGATCTAAGCCTAATGACATCATATACAATGTGTGCTAATAGTATCAGTTACCCCTTAAAAACCACATTAATAAATAATTATGCATAAGACACTCATAAAATATCCAACAACGTCAATGAGGTATCCAAAATATATCAAATCCTACAAAATCCTAAACTCCTAACATGAGTCTACAAAGTATCTCTAGTAGTGGAACAGTCACCATCCTACTAGTGGAGATATGTTGTAAGACTACCTCCCCTCGTGCAATCACACCTCAAATAAAGCGAAAACGAATGTTGATGTTTGGTCCTACCAAGACACGTAGGACCCTAGAGTATGCCAAAGTTGCCATACTATCAATATGGATCATAACGGCTTTTATTCTTTGTTTGTTGTTGGTTGTATTATATATGTACTGCTAGTGCTATAGAATACGGACATGACAAGAGAATGCTCTTGGTTTGTATTTTGATAATGATTGATTATAAAGGAATAATAAAAAGAGTTGATAGTAATTGTATTTTGTATTGTTGTTGCTAAAGCTCCTTTTTGTAGGAGTGTCTTTTTTTCTTTTTTTGGCTTGCAAAATGTGTTGTGCTTACAAGTGTTATCAATACTTATGATATGTTATCATCAATTTGTAACTTATATGAAATGTATCTTACGATACATATATAATGCATGATGTAATAAACAATAGATGATATATAGTGTGATACATATGTTACACAAATACTTAAATTTCTTTGTCAATTTAAAAAATACTAATAATAATTGAACATATATTTTATGTAAATTGATATTGTCAAAAAAATTCATCAACTTAACAAAAATAATAGTATTTTCAAAATGAGAAGGCCATTTTAATTATTATTAGTACCAAATCCCCCTTCCTACATCCCACCACCTGGCATCAAAGCTAGTACCATCAACAAGAAAAACTTTGCAGGTCATTTTTGACAAATATCTAATTATATAGTATTAAGTATGTCGGGTTATTGATTTATGCCTACTTACATGGTTAGAGTATAAAATTTTCTATTGTGAACAAATTATTTTACAACTTGGAAGTTGTAAATAAAATATTAAAACTTAAATTGTGAGTGAACACAATATGTAAAACATAATACACAATTTACTAAGAATGATATTTGAGGGTATACTTGATGTTAGGGAAAATATATGATTTCCCACAAGTAAATCAATCAATGGGAATAAAAATTAATGCGGAAAAATTAAATCAAAAGCAACACGAGAATTTTACGTGGTTCCCTCAATGTAAGGTACGTCCAAGGGATCGAAATCCGATTCCACTATCAACCAAATAAGTTTCCAAACGATTACAAATGAGACACGAATGGTCTCACAAAATCACCCTTAGGTGAATTCCAAATAATCACAAATAAACAAAGAGGAAAGACCTCATCAAATAGATGAACCAAAATCTTCAGAACCAGAGTTGTAGAAGACCTAAAATAAGTATACCAAATCAATCCGCACGCTGCCGAAATAAAGCCACAAAATTTATGTCAGCAAGTTTTGAATTCACCAAGTGATTAACCCAGCAAGCACATCTCAAATCTATAGCTTCCATCCAAAACAAATAAGCACCGAAACTGTTAAAGCAGCCGCTACTCTGTGCCTCGAGAAACAAATACAATATATTTATATATATTGTTGAATTTTGAATTTTGTAATCAAATCCTAATTGTAACCAAATTGGATTGGGTCTCCACAAATTAGATATAATATATATAAAATATATTATACCCAAACCAAACCAAATTAGAATTCTTTTAACAAATCAATTGGGTCCCACACTTCAATAAGGCGATATATCCCAACAATTCTCCCCCTATCGACCTAGGTGGAAACATCAACCATACCTGCCAAAGTTCGACACTTTAAATGTTTGTCCCTTGACAAAGTCTTTGTTAACATATCTGAAATATTATCATCTGTGTGAACCTTTTCGAGTTGCAACAATTTCGAATCTAACACATCACAAATCCAATGGTATCTCACATCAATGTGTTTCGATCTCGAATGAAAAGTAGATTTTTTATTCAAGTGAATAGCACTTTGACTATCACAGTAAAGCACATACTTTTTTTGCTTCAAACCCAACTCTTGCAAAACTTTATTCAACCATAACTCTTCTTTACAAGCTTCCGTAATGGCAATAAATTCAGCTTCGGTAATTGAGAGAGCAACACATTTTTATAATTTAGATTGCCATGCCACAGCTCCCCCTGCAAAAGTCATCAAATACCCCAAAGTAGATTTCCTAGAATCAACATCACCGGCCATGTCAGAATCTGTGAACCCATCAAGCATCGGCTTACCATCCCCAAAACACAAAGACACCTTTGAAGTCCCTCGAAGATACCTTAGAATCTATTTTACCGCTGCCCAATGTTCTTTACTCGGATTAGAGAAAAACCGACTCACCACACCAACGGCGTGAGCAATATCCGGCCTTGTACAAACCATGTCGTACATCAAAGAACCAACTGCTGAAGCATAAGGAATTTTCAACATCTCTTCCTTGTCTTTCTCACTTGTCGGACATTGATTCGAACTAAGCTTGAAGTGACCTGCAAGTGGACAACCAACCAGCTTTGCTTTATTCATGCTGAACCTCTCAAGAACCTTCTCAATGTAGCTTTCTTGATATAACCAAATCAGCCCCTCTTTGCGATTACGAGCAATTTTCATACCAAGTACTTGCTTTGCCGGTCCTAAATCTTTCATAGAAAAAGACTTGCTCAACTCCAATTTCAACCTGTTTATCATGGTAGAATCTTGACCCACAATTAACATGTCAACATAAAGCAAAAGAATAATAAATTTGCCATTTGGGAAATTTTTCACAAACACACAATGGTCCGAAGTGGTTTTGGAAAAATCATTATTCATCATGAAAGAGTCAATTTTTTTATACCATTGCCGCGGAGCTTGCTTGAGACCATACAAACATTTCTTCAATTTGCAAACAAATTTCTCTTTCCCTTTCTCTACAAAACCTTCTGGTTACTCCATGTAAATTTCTTCTTCAAGATCACCATGGAGAAATGCGGTCTTCACATCAAGTTGCTCAACTTCAAGGTCCATACTTGCAGCCATGCCAAGTACAAGCCAAATAGAAGACATCTTCACAACTGGCGAGAAAATCTCATCAAAGTCAATACCTTTCTTTTGCCCATAGCCTTTCACAACAAGACGTGCTTTGTACCTCAGATCCTTGCCATCATTCTTCAATTTGAAGACCCACTTATTTTTCATAATTTTCCTCTCCTTAGGCAACTTCCCTAAATCATAGGTGTGATTTTCAAGTAAGGAGTTCATCTCCTCTTCCATGGCCTTTTTCCAATCATCTTTCTTTGTATGCTCAATTGCTTCTTGGTAGCTCTCGGGCTCCCCTTGATCGGAAATCAACACAAATTCATTGGGAGGATACTTTCTTGAAGGTTGTTGGTCCCTTGTAGATTTCCTCAACTCAAGTTGTGGTGGCAGTTCTTGAGTTGGATGCTCTTCCTCAATTTCGGGCTCAACTTCATTTTGAATAGCATCATCATCTACATCTTCAAGAGGTGGCTGCACCTCTCCCCCATTTTCGTCATCAACTGAAGATGAAGGAGATGAATCCATGTCAATGAGATCACTAGTTTTTGGCTTCGGTTGATCACCTTTGCCAAAGTCTTCAATTGTTTGGTCTTCAAGAAACACAACATCACGGCTTCGAATGATTTTCTTGTCGACCGGATCCCACAATCTATACCCGAATTCATCACGTCCATAGCTAAGAAAAATAAATTGTCTTGACTTGCTATCAAGCTTGGACCTCTCATCTTTTGGAATGTGAACAAAAGCTCGGCAACCAAACACTCTCAAGTGCTCATAAGACACATCTTTACCGGTCCAAACTCTTTCTAGAACATCACCATTCAAAGGATAACAATGAGACAAATTGACCACGTTAACCGCTGTCCTTAATGCCTCACCCCAAAAGGATCTTGGCAATTTAGCTTGTGAAAGCAAACACCTTGTTCTTTCCACAATGGTGCAGTTCATCCTTTCGATAACGCCATTTTATTGAGGAGTCTTCTTAATTGTCTTTCGGTGCCGAATACCTTGGCTGCGACAATACTCATCAAATGGTCCAATATATTCACCACCATTGTCTGATTGGATGCACTTCAATTTCTGCCCTGTTTCTCTTTCAACCATGGCCTGAAAATGCTTAAATACTTTTAAAACTTGATCTTTAGTTTTTAGTAGAAAAGCCCAATCTTTTCTTGAATAATCATCAATGAAAGTAACAAAATAAAGTGCACCACTATGTGTTCTAACTTTTAAAGGACCACAAACATCCGAATGTATCAACTCCAACACATTTTCTCTTCTAGAAGCAACATTTTTATGAAAAGAAACTCTATGTTGTTTACCCGCCAAACAATGAACACAAGTTTTAAGATGTGTACCTTTCAAACCAGGTAGAAGCTCTTTCTTGAACAAAACTTGCAACCCCTTTTCACTTATGTGGCCAAGCCACTTGTGCCACAATTCGGTAGAAGTATCATCTTCAAGTGCATTGACAATACCTTTACAAATTTTTCCTTGCATCGAATAAAGTGTATGAGTCTTCTTACACTTAGCCACCACCAAAGAACCCTTTGTGAGCTTCCATATTCCATCACCAAATTTGTTGTTGAAGCCTTCATCATCTAGCTTCCCAGTAGAGATCAAATTGAGGCGAATGTCGAGAACATGCCTCACATCTTTAAGCAACAACTTGCAGTCTAAATTTGTTTCCAGGCAAACATCACCCATGCTAATAATCTTGGACAAACCTTCATTACCCATTCGAACAAAACCATAATCTCCTTCGGTGTGGGTAGTGAAGAAATCAACTCGAGAAGTCACATGAAAAGAAGCACCGGAATCAATCAACCAATTGCTCTCTTGGCCCACAAAATTGATATAATCATCTTCACAAACAACCATGAGATCATCGGTAGTAACTGCCGTTGTGTCTTCTTGCTTCTTATCCACACTTTTGTCACGCCTTTTCTCCTTATTCTTGAGCTTTCGGCATTCCCGCTTCATGTGCCCTTTCTCATGGCAATAATAGCACTCAATGTCTTTCTTTGAAAAAGAACCATCTCTTGATTTGTCACAGCTTTGATCACGACCATGAGGAGTCTTACTCCTACCCGTTGTTTGGCTTTGGCCTCTCACAACAAATGCTTCTGAATGAGAGAAACCCGCTGTTTTTCTTCTAGTTTCTTCATTCAACAGGCTACTAGTGACTTGGCCCATTGTGACAACTCCATCGGGCGCTGAATTACTAACCGTCACAACCAAAGTCTCCCAACTTTCGGGCAAAGAACTAAGTAGCATCAAAGCCTGCAACTCATCATCAAAAATAATTTTCATATAGGCAAGTTGGTTAACAATACTCTTTATTTCATTCAGATGTTCCGGAATAGGGCTGCCCTCTTTATATTTTAAATTAACCAACTTACGAAAATGAAAGGCTTTATTTGTGGCTGATTTTCTATCATAAAGGCTCTCTAATTTTTTCCATAAATCATGTGCCGAAGTTTCAGTAGCAACATGATGAAACACACTGTCATCAATCCATTGGCTGATAACACCAACCGCTTTTCGATTAAGTCTATTCCATTCATCATCTTTCATACCCACGGGTTTGCCACTATCACCCTCAATGGGTCCATACAAATCTTTACAAAATAATGGGTCCTCCATTTTAGTTTTCCAAGTTACCCAATTACTTCCATTGAAGCTAGACATGCGACCCACATTTCCCACCATTAATTTACACAAATAAATAAACCCAAATAAACCGTAAGCTCTAATACCAGTTATTAGTGAAAATATATGATTTTCCACAAGTAAATCAATCAATGGGAATAAAAATTAATGCGGAAAAATTAAATCAAAAGCAATGCGAGAATTTTACGTGGTTCCCTCAATGTAAGGTACGTCCACGGGATCGAAATCCGATTCCACTATCAACCAAATAAGTTTCCAAACGATTACAAACGAGACACAAATGGTCTCACAAAACCACCCTTAGGTGAATTCCAAATAATCACAAATAAACAAAGAGGAAAGACCTCACCAAATAGATGAACCAAAATCTTCAGAACCAGAGTTGTAAAAGACCCAAAATAATTATACCAAATCAATTCGCACGCTGCCGAAATAAAGCCACAAAATTTGTGTTAGCAAGCTTTGAATTCACCAAGTGATTAACCCAGCAAGCACATCTCAAATCTATAGCTTCCACCCAAAACAAATAAGCACCGAAACTGTTAAAGCAGCCGCTACTCTGTGCCTCGGAAAACAAATACAATATATTTATATATATTGTTGAATTTTGAATTTTGTAATCAAACCCTAATTGTAACCAAATTGGATTGGGTCTCCATAAATTAGATATAATATATATATATAATATATTATACCCAAACCAAACCAAATTATAATTCTTTTAACAAACCAATTGGGTCCCACACTTCAATAAGGCGATATATCCCAACACTTGATTCTTGAATTAAATGCTAAGAACATTATATTTTTTGTTATACATATTTTAATATTTTTGTATTTTATATTCATTAAGTATTGATGTTAGCATATCCTTAATGTAAGGAAATTTACTGCAATTGTAAGAATTATATATTTAAGAATTCCATTAGTCATCTATGTTTTTAACGCAATTATGATATATGATATGGTTTGAAAATGTTAATGTATTAAGATTATGAAACCCTTCTAAGGATGAGATTAACATTTTGATGGGAATTTTGGGTTTAATCCTGTGAAATTTGAGGTGGAAAGATTTTATTATTCTTACTTTACAAAAATAACAATCACCTATTACATAATAAGAGTTTTTATATAATTTCATACTAATTAATACTACCACACCAGTGCATAAATAAATACAATTTCATTTTCAATCTAATATCATCACACTAGTAATTTCATCACTCGATTTAGCTACACTCATAATTCCACAAAACTTAATAACGCAAATAAACATTAGTTATACGCCAAGTGTATATTACAATCATCTGTTCTCTAAATTTATGTTTATTTATTTCCAATGCAATCATAGCCACATACTGTTATAAGAATCTTAAAGCATGAGGATATTGATGTACGATGGTGTGATTGAGAGTAGTGACGGAGCTATGAAGGGTTCACGGGGTCACGCGCTCTTCCGTCACGCGCCCCTTCCCCTTCAATTTTGGATTTTTTTATACATATGTTATACGGAAAATAATTTGCAAAATTTTTTATTTAGAAATAACAATTAGAATGATTTTTTAATGACATTCTTAAAATTATGAAAAACAATGGTGATTGTTATCATTGAAAATGAATGGACCACAACAAGCCACTTATTACGTATGAAAATGTTGTGAAAAATATTATTGAAGTGGTGATATGATGTCAGTATTATTGACATGTAAACATACACTACGCCAAAACAGGGCATTAACGGCGGTTTTTTTAACAGCGGTAACGAAAACCGTCGTTAAAGGTACTATTAACGGCGGTAACGAAAACCATCGTTAAAGGTATCATTAACGGCAGTTTTGTTACTGCCGTTAAAAAAACCGCCGTTAATGCCCACTTTTAACGGCGGTAACAAAACCGCCGCTAATGCCCAATCATTACCGCCGTTAATGACAGCGGTCTTTGCCGGCGAAACTCCGGCGTGCTCCGGCGAAACCATCTACAATAAAGTAAAAGTAATGTTTAAATATTTATTTAGGGAATATATTTCATGAAGAGTGGCTATGGTAGAGTGGTTTGTGTGGGTGGATGAGAGGTTGAGGGTTCAAGACTTGGGGAGTGCAAGAAGAAAGAATTATTTTTTGAAAAATCTGAACCTATTTACGGCGGTAAAAAACCGCCGTTTTTGGTCCTATGTTACCGTCGTTTTTGGTCGACTTTTAACGACGGTAATTTACCTTTTTACGACGGTTGTACTTTTTCCGACACGCGCATAAAACAGCGGTAACAAAACCGCCGTTAATACCGCCGTTAAAGGCTTTAACGACGGTTTTACAGCCTTTAACGGCGGTAAAAAACCGCCGCTAAAGCCCAATTTTGGCGTAGTTAACCCCACTATGCAGATGTGGAAGTTTTTCGATTATTAATTTTACTATTGGTTAGTGATTGATGGTGATGTCGTATTACAATTATACTAAAAGTTTCTCATTTTTTTTAACAAAAATTGAGGAAAGTATATTAGTATTGTATAATCTATTATAAGAGACATTATCCATAATATACTATTTGTAAGAAACACCATCTTTTTTATTCCAATCTTCCTTGAGGTTAATTGTAAGAATATATTAAATTTTTTTGTATTAAATATTTAAGATTTTGTGCTTAACATTTATTCAAAATTTTATTATTATCTATTATAGATTATGGAGAAAAATTGAAATTATAATTATAAATGTCCCCTCTCACCTAATTTTCTAGTTCCGTCATTGATTGAGAGTGTTTAGCTTTCAAAATCTATTTTTGGAAATTTTTAAAATTCTATAAAATAGTTTGATGAAAATATATACAAGAGAGAGAGAGAGAAGATATTTTTTTTTTTCAAAAAAGAGAGAATTATATAAAAATAATGACTTTTTTTTTATAATTTTTTTCACTAAATTAATTTTTAAAATTTTAAAAGACTTTTTAACAAAAATAAAATTTTGAAAATGAAATCAAGGAGAAAGAGAGATTTTGAGATAAAGAATCCCACACCTTAGAAGATAGATTTTGTTGTTATATTTCTATTCCACTAATACTAAGCGCAAAAATAATAGGGAAAATTATTTATAAGTCCTATTAAGGAGACTTATGTAATGTAAAGTCCTGTGTAATTTCTTATATAGTTTGAAGTCCTATTTAAATTAGAAAGTGTTCCATAAGGTCCTATAAATTGTATTTAAATGGTATTAGTGTACTATTATACCCTTTATATATGTTTCCATGTTATAAGTTATGAACCGTATTATTTATTGGAGATTTTAGGAATCTTTATTGTGTAGGCTTCATTTGGTTCCGTGATATGTGCCATGATCGCGGAGGTTGGTGGGTTTTCAAAATGTTACTGGTTTGGATGGTTTCATTGTGTGATCTTACCAATCTGGACTTTGAGGGAAGGAGATAAAGTTGTCTGCTTCTTCAATTGGTGAGTGTTGCTCTGTGTTGTTCCTGATTGTTTTGTTTTCAATTTCATCATTTATGAAATAGATTTCGCAATCTGGTATAGCCATCCATTGGCACACTTCATTAGCCTCCATTGAAGTTACATTTCGGTTGTAATGGTAATCACGTATTAACTTGTGTGGTAACGTTATTGTATTGTAATATTTACATACGTGTCACATTACATTCGCAAAAGTACATTACATTCACTTATTAAGTTTTATTTGAATGTGAGAATGTTATTGAGTTGTGCGAAATGGTACAACCATACATTGGCACAATTCCGTTAACCTCGAAGGCCGTTACATTCAGGTTGTAATATTAAACCACACCTGCCATGTTTGTCAATTTTGGTTTGTGTTACGTTCTTTTGTATTTAGTTTGTGTTTTGCAATTGTTGTACTTTTTAAAAACATATGTGTCACATTACGTTTCACAAACTTATTGGGTTTTTATTTTTTCCATTTCAATGTCACAATGTTGCCTGTTCGTCGAAAGTATTGGAATGTATGTGAATGTAACTCACATACACATACATATGACCATGGTTTTTGTATTGTGTTATCACATTGTTGTATTTACTGTGGACATATCTGTCACATTACGTTTCGCAAACTTATTGGGTTTATATTTTTTTCAATTCAATGTGACAATGTTGTTGGTTGATGGAAAGTATTGGAATGCATTTTAATGTTACTCTTACTTTTCATTATATATTATTCAATTTGTGTTGTTATTGTTCAGCTGCAAAATTTCTTATCGTTGATTGTAATTGAATGTGGGTTTAGCCACATTGTACGATGTCGACGTTACTGCGCTTACATTTGATTACATATCACATATCTTCCATGCCTTGTTTTTTTTTTTTTTTTTGATTTTTTGTAGAATGTCGTGACACGGTTAATGTTTCATTTATTCTGTTGTGTAGGATATGGACATCATACTATTTCGCACCTTCGGTTCATCCACTGTTGCTGTCAAGGGTGTTAATGGATTGACATTCAAACAATTGGTTGAAAATTTATGTGACAGGTGGGTGGATGTGACACCATCATCGATTTCCATATCTTACAAACTACCTTGTCACAAGAACCAATTCATGATAAGTAATGATGTGGACATGGAAAACATGTTTTCCATTGCAAGGCCCATTGGCGTTACCCATATCAACGTTGCGACTGACTCGTAAAATGAGGTGGATGATTTGATTCAAGGTAATCAATTCAGTGGGACTATATCCGCAAATCAAATGGATCCAAACATTGAACAATTATTGGGTCTTGAAACTAATGTAGATTTGTTGTCCAATTGTTGTCGCCATAGTAAGAAAACGTTAATGACTGTTGATTGGTCACACGACATTAGTCACGTAGGCCAATGTTTTGAAGGGGGTGTTGCTGCTTTCCGTTTGGTTCTGTCCAAATATGCTATTGAGTGTGGGTTTGACTTCAAATTTGTGAAAAACGATTCAGTGCGGGTCACGACTGTGTGCACATTACGAGAGAAAAAAGGGTGTACATGGTTGATACATGGAAGGGTTCAAACATGCAATGGATACTTTTACTTGAAGAGGTTGAACAACTTGCATAATTGTGGTGCTATTGTTCGCACTGGAAAGAATAGTAGACTCAATTTTGAACTAGTTTGCAATGTTATTGGTGATCGGTTATGTGATAAGCCGCTTACATGTCCCACTGACGTCGTGTTTGACCTAAAAAAGGAGTACGAACTGAATGTTAGTTACCACATAGCCTGGTTAGGTGTGGAGAAGGCAAGAGCCGAAGTGTATGGTGACTATCATGTTTCATTCGATCAACTTAGGTGGGATGCGGATACGATTATGCAGTACAACCCTAGGAGTTATGTCAACTTGGATTTTGAGCAATCAACTGGCCGATTTAAGTGGTTCTTCATATCATTCAAATCTTGCATTGACGAATTCAACCATATCCGCCCATTATTGTTTCTTGATGGTACTTTTTTGAAAGAGAGTTAAAGGCAATTTGCTTGCAGCGGCGGGGATGGATGGCAACAAAGGTACGTGTCTTACGATGATTACTTCAAAATTTCATATAGTAACGTATCACATTGTGACTAAACATTTTTTATTAGTCCACTATAGCAATGGGTGATCCCCAATGGCAAGATTGTTTCCAATTTAATGTTATTTTCTTATCATTGTGTATGGTGCGATTTGAATTCTGAACAATTGTTAATGTGAACGTAAACTTCGTTAAAAATATTACACATCTAACATAAAACTTGTCAATTCTGCCAGGTTTATTCCCATTAGTTTTTGCTATTGTTGACTCCGAAATGACTGCAAATTGAACTTGGTTTTTACAGCATTTGACAAACATTGTCAGTAGTGCTCGCACATTAACTTTCGTATCTGATCGTAATGTTGGCTTGCTCGAATGCTTGCCTACTGTATCCTCATCTGCACACCATGCATACTGCTTACAACATCTCCAAGTAAATTTGAGGGACAAATTACGATGGGTTGACAACCGTGTCTATTTTGGTTTAATGGCCAAGTTGCGTGAATTAGCATATAGTCCAACCAAGGCTTCGTTTCAACACCATTTGACCAAGCTAAAAAGATCAGGACGATCTAGAATAAATAATTTCTTGGAAGACATGCCATTGAACCATTGGGCCAATGCGTATTTTAGGTTTGTACAATACTTACATGTGATAACATTGAAAGTACCCAATATGTGATAACATTTTCATTATGTTTTCAAAATGTCATCAGGGGAAAACGGTATGGGGAGATGACCTCGAATGCTGCAGAGTCGTTTAATAAATGGATACTTGATACCCCGTAATTACCCAATCACAAGGTTGGTTGATACAATCAGAAATCAGATAATGACTATGAGGGCTGAGTGTAAATTATTGGCTACTAATTGGAATGGGTTACTTTGTCCACAAATAGGAAGTCGTGTTAGGGAGGCGTACTCCAATGGTTGCACATGGATTGTTAGCAAGGCAAATGAAGACATATACAATGTCTATTCATTTCCAACGGTGTTGGTAGACATTGGCAAACATTCATGTTCATGTTTCCAGTGGCAATTGAATGGATTCCCATGTGCACATGTGGTGGTTGCAATATAGAATAGTGGAAGGGATTTTAGTACATGTGTTGAACAATTTTTCACTGTCGATCAGTACAAAGCAGCTTTTTTCGGATACATTTAGCGAATACCAACTGTTGACAAACCCTTTTTCTCGGAAGATGACTTATCATATATCCACTGGCAGTTAAACGTCCTCCAGGCGACCGAAGAAGAATCGGACACCATCTCGGGGAGAGAAACTAAGTCAGATCAGGTGTGGTCGATGTGGCTACATGGGCAACCACAATCGAAAGACATGTAAAGAACCAATTTAGTAATAGACATTTAGCGGGAAACTTTTATAATCAGTTTTGAATAGCAACATCGTATTATCGTAGTAGAATGTAGCGAAACAAAATGATGACAAATTTTAATAAGTGAACACATTATTTATAAGTGATCATTCAGTTGGTTTTTTCCTTCACACTGCTTTCATTCATATGTTAGGTTTACATGTTTATTTATTTGTTTGTGCAATTGTATGTTTCAAACCAGCAAAACACGTTTGGGTATTACATTGCACGCTGGCTTTGTATGTGACAAGCCATAGTTTTTGAAGCCAGGTCACATTGGTGTTATTCTCTCAGTGTGACACAGGTTATCCTGCAACCAGTTCATCAATCTTAAATTACGACATATTCTTGGTAGATTAAATTGACAAAGCACACCCCAACGTGAATGTGCCATCATACATATTGAGTGAATAACAATTTCAAAATGTGAGGCATCTACAGACAAAGTCACATTTGGTAAATGAAAACTGAACCACATCTATCTAACAAAACCCACAACGCTCAACATCCTATCACAAGTAGTAAACACTCCAATACATTCACCTTCATAATCTTTAAAGCATACATGGGAAGTCAAATTTTGTTACAACAACCCACAATCGACACGTAACGTGAATGTCCAAAGATAAAATTTCAGGAACGTAAACAACAAACAGCATGTTATCTATCCTCAATCTTTTTAGTTGCATTTTCAAACTCCCTATGACAAGTACGAAACACTGTCATACATTGACCATCACAATCTGCGTATTAGAGATGGACAACCAAGATCCCTTCTGACATTCACATTTGCATTCATATTCGCATTCACAATCACATTAACATTTGCATTAACATTTACACAACCACATTAACATTTGCATTAACATTTGCATTTTTCGACTCCCTAAGACAAGTACAAAACATTGTCATACATTCACAATCACAATCTGGGAATTATAGATGGACAACCAAGATTTGTTCTGACGTTCACATTTACCTTGACATTCACATCCACATTCACATTTATACAACCACATTCACATTTGCATTTTCCAACTCCCGAAAACAAGTACCAAACACTGTCATACATTCACAATCACAATCTGGGTATTAGAAATGAACAACCAACATCATTTCTGACATTCACATTCACTTTCACATTTTCAGTCACATTAACATTTACATTCACATTTAGTCACCCAACATTCCTACTGACCTTAACTTCCTATTGACATTACTGAATGATACATAAAGCCATATTACCAAAATCAAGTGCATACAAAAAATAATGAATGAACCATTGTAACATATTCCCAAAACAAAAGGTACGAACCCTCAATCAATATTGACAATGCAATCAAAAATATTGAACACATCCAAAATTTGTTTAACGACAAACGTACTATACCATTCAAAAACTAATTAACCGCGAATTTACACCAAAAAAATCAATGATGCACCCATCTACCACCATTGGAAGATTGTTCCAATTGTCAATTGGTAGCAACAAATGACCTTTTTCGGTCATTCACAAATGACTTCACCATACCAGCTAGCATCGTTTTGCAACTCTCCCCTTCCATTGACTTGTCCACATCTAGGTAATGCACAAGTTGTTTCATAATGAAGCATATTATAATTTCACAATCAGCCTTATTAGAAAAATTTAAGACATTAGTAACAACGTCAAAACAGACCACGTGCAATGTATGGAAACATGAATGACATATGTTGCAAAGAAACGTAACACACACTTATGAGTCTGCATTTTGCTGTGGACAATAATCAATCATTAAAAGTTCCTTCACCAAATCTTGTGTTTCAACTGCGCCAACCTTCAGTCTACGCTTTATGTAATCCTGAAAGTATCCATTCTACATTATTGTCAAATTTATATTACCAAGTCATTAGTTTTGTTGTCCAAATAAAATACAAAGATCACTGCAATTACCTAATTCACGTTTACTAACCAGCAACCACACTTCCCCGTAATGTTTGTCTTCCCTCCCACGTCTTGGTTTCATTGAGTTGTAATGCATCCAAAACCCCTCTTTAGTGTCATAAACCATTAGTGTCCAATGATTATCTAAGTGGATTGGGATTTGAATATATCTGGCCTTGAGGGCATGAGGGGCACACATGGCCAAGTACCTGTCACGAGCATCTTTGCCCACATCTCTAATCGTAGGCTGCGCACATTCATTTTTGTGTTCATTAGCACAAAAACAAAATGACTAAAATCAATTTATCAAAGGCCACGTCTTACCAAACATAACGTGTTGAAAATGTATGATTTTTCCTCATCCGTGGATGCAGGCGCCTTGATCTGCTGCTCGTACATCAGCATTTTCTGCGTATGCATCAATTACCTACGTGCACAAATAAAACATTTATGATTTTGCTTCCCTCGTATACATTTACATAAATTGCGTACACATGTTAAGAAGCTTTAGAAGTTTGAAGAATAATAATTAGGGATACCATACTTACATTGCCTCGTAAGTCATTCTGCCCAGTCTAGACTTGCACACTACCAGTTAAATAAGACATTTGTTGAACACTATATTCATGTACAAATGCAAAATGGTAATAGTAAGTTGCGAAACCTACCTATCCCTCCCTTTCTCATACGGTTCTTTAGGTTTGTCTTTCTCTTGCACTGATAACAACTTCCAGATCGGCAAACGATTAGTCAAGTCGAACCGAGAAAATGTCATCTCCGGCTCTACAAGGTCATTAACCTCTATGATCTTATCTTGCATTATTTGTTTATCGGCACACTCACCCACATAGACCACATCACTATTAGATGGTTTCATCAACCTCTCCAAAACCAATGGGTATTCATACTCTGGAAATTTGTGCTCCTTCCTATTTTTATTTTTAATGTTTCTCACAAGCGAGTTCCGCAACGCAGTTGTTGTTCCAGTATTTTGACTTATCCCAGGCATTAGATCCACATCACATGCCACATGCCCAATGTTGTCGGTTGGGGTCACATAAGTATCCACCCCTCATAATTCTGTCTTCTCATTCACATCAGATAGAGACAACGTTGACAATGGCATAATGTCAAGTATGTTTGCCTCACAATGGTACATGTTCTGATTACTTTGCTTTATCTCCTACACACCAGCACCTACTTAGGTGTATTCATGCACTGCGTACTCCTCCAACTGTTCCACAAGTTTCACATTTTTGTCATTAAGCTTATCCATTAGCTGCTTCAACCTTTCAATGTCACATTCCTTCTGGTTATTGGTCAGTGTGATTTCATGTACTAACTTCCTACATTTTTCTTCGTATGATGCCGTCATTGTTGACAGTTGTGTCTCTAAAGCAAATATGACATTAGATTTACAGCAGAGTTTTATCTCGAGCACACTAATTTTTACCAATCCTTTCTGGTATTCTTCAGATGTAGGCGCACACTGACATCTCTTTCATGTTGCACATCTCTTTCATGACGCACACTGACATCTCTTTCATGTTGTACTATCAAGATCACCTCTGTTGACATCTCTTTCATGTTATACATTTTGCTTGACGTTGTCCAGTCCATGGACACGAATACTATCAATTGAACCCAAAATGATGCCATCTACAATTGTTCCAGTAGTCGAGCCATGTTCCCACCAACCCCACTGCTATACGAACATTCTCCAATTTCCTTAACGTCTTTCGCCTTCATGATGCTCCATTTAGAATGACTCATGTGCAGCTCTCCTACCACAACTTGAAAACAAAATATAAAATAAAAATCACAAATAAAAATTGTCACATGTTATAGTTACGCTAATAGTACACATATTCATACTTCAACATCATGCGGCTGATTGATGTCCACTGCTCTTATCTTTGTGACCAACTTGCTGATATTTCATTTCATAAACCTCGGAAATCCATCTCCACGATCAGTTTTTATCAAGTTGGTGTGCTCACATATCCAAAATTGTGTAACCATGGGTTAAAAACATAAGTTGTCAAATTTATTCAAAACAAATACACGTACCAAAGCTACCAAACAAAATCAAAATTATAATGGGGGAAAAATAAGAAACCAGAGCACTTACAAGCAGGGTAGTTACACATCCAGTAACTTTCTCAGGCTTAGAGTAAAATCCCTTAATTGACTCCATCAAAGTTACGCAGATTGCTCTAGCCCAATCATATGCTTTCATGTTCTATAGATCCTCAACAACCCGGACAAACCCCCATCCCAAGGTCTCGCCCGAAAGTGGCAAAGAATAACTTTCCACCTAGGTACAAACACAGTAACTTTGCAACATCCTGGTGGTCCTGACTAGTGTTCCCTATTAATGCATCCATTAATAGTTTCTTAATGGTCTTCAAATTTATGCGTGCTATGTTGGGACACCTTCATTGGATGAAGTCAATCGGAAGTCTTGGCCCATATGACACATCTAAACTCTTCTTGCCACCGTGGATTCCAAATATTAGTTGCATATCGATGCTCATCAACTCAATGTGTTTACCACCAATCATGAAAGCAGACTTCTCTGAAACTTATGTTTGAATGATCCTCATTACAATGTCATCGCATTTTTGGAATTCATGTTGATTTAGATCAGTTTTTCGCATTGCATCAAACATAAACCAAAACGATGTTTTCTGAAGATGATGCAAATGCTTATCTTTCAGATTTGATGTTGCCACCAGCATCACAAATCCAGCGATGTTGGAACGGTAGCAGAATCTTGGTTGTTTGACCAGTGGTTGTTGAGGCTCATATTTCAACTTCTTTCCTTTTCGAACACTGCTTTGCCCTACTGCGTTCACATTCCGTGACGGAGTTAGACACTGTCATCTTTTACAAGATGTAGTCCCTTCACAGATGTTTACTTTCACCTTGGACCTCTTTTGTGGTGTACCTTTAATTGTTCCTCCTGAAAAACATGCCACAAACAATTCACATTTAGTATACAAACAAGTGGCCACTAATAACTTATGTGCATATGTAAATTAATAGCAATATGTAACAATATATGTTAATATGTTCCTCGTGAATATTAAAATGTAGTACGATAACATGTGGTTGTACATGTATTCAATTCGAACCCATTCACATACCCACACCCTACATTGACATTCTAATTGGATGACAATACAACATGTCAAGACCAAAACATTCTCTACGTATGCCTTAAGCACTATTTTTACTTCATTCAATAAACGTCAAAATTAATTACAACATTTTCACATGTCACTACGCTTCAAACACGATTAACATGCCTTTTTTGAGTAGACACCATTTCATTCACATCATTCTTTAGTATGAATGTACTTATACATCATGTTAACATAATTCAAATGACACAATAGCATTGTGATTCAAAGCACCACAACACTGTTGGTTCATTACAACAAATTAAAAAATGACAAACATGGGGGTTAACGTCTTCAGCCCAAAACACAACATCTACCGTGCCATTTTATCAACTAATGTCACAATAAAAGCCATAGTGTGAAATGAGCCAATTTCCATGCAACACACCCCAAACATGAATGTGACAACATTTAAAGGACATGTGCATGTGCCACTTTGTGCATGTGCTGTTGTGTGAGACAATACAACATATTCAAATTCAAACACGAACCAAATCTACCCAACACAAACCACAACCGGTAGTCGTATTATTCGACCCGCATAACACAAATTTATGATGATATGGAAATTACTCCATCAAATATTTCATACCTTAACACATAACTATACACCCGTTCACAAAAACATCAGTAGAGTATGCAACGTGAACGTTAATAATGGGAGACATGACAATTCGCTTAATAAAATCAAAATGTAAACAAGACTGACCTACGTGAATATTGATGTACAACAAACTACAAACACGAACACGAACGTGATAGCTTAAAATGTGCAAGTGAAACCACAACCACATCCCGAGGTCGTGTTATGCACATTATTTGACTAACTGTGACAATCAACTAGCATTGTCCTAAATATTCACTTTGCACATTCACAGTTCAAACATTTAATATTCTCCCCGCGAATTCCAATAGACATTATAACGAAAATTACCTTCACACAAATCAGAAATTAAGAAGTAATTATGCACCCACATACATAGACATGCTTTCAAATGTGACTGTGAAATACTTGATGTAACCATGAATAATGTCATGCATGCCGATTAATGCAATAATCTGAACCAAAAAATGAACGAAAATGTGCTACGTGAAGCTTGACAACCAAAACCACTACGAACACGAACGTGACCTCTTCATATGCTGACATGAAACCACAACCACACACCCTAAATCATGTTACTTGCATTGTTCGTCTCCATGTCACAATCTACAAACACTGTCCCTCGAATACCTTGACACATTCACAAACCTTAAAGTACAGCAAAATAGAACGTGGCACCAGCCACGTTCGACAACTTACTTTTATATATGAATGAAAACAACCAAACGACACCATACCACAACGTGGCACTATACACAGTCCAACATACATGTGCTTCCACTGGCATTAAACAGTAATTTAACATTAGGTCACAATCACATTCATAAACTGTACAACACATAACACAAAGACGTGGCACCATTCACATCCAACAACTTATTTTTAAAGTTAATGCGCACAACCAAATGACATCGTACCACAACGAGAAACCCCAAAAAATAGTCTACCAAACACCATACTTTGCATGGTTTGAAAAAAACTAAAAACAAATTGACCACGTACAAGGCAATACAACAATGAATCAAGCACAAAACACCCATATTGGACAACCTGCCGAACCCCAATCCTACAACCCCCACATACATACTATCTTCAAATCGGAAACTATAAAATCCTTTATTCCTCACAAAACTCACGAAACATACAACTAACGTTACATATTATGATTGAAGTTAATCAAAATTATCAAAAACCCTATACTCACATAAACCCTAGTTCTGGGTTGTTAATCAAAATCAAATGAATGAGCATTGCAAAACAAGGGGCAAAGCCACACTTACGTTTTGGAGCCATCATTCCTCCTCGTTCACTGGAAACGGTATTTCGTTAGCACCTTCCCGTCGAACGTGTCTGTCGAATTGCACCCCTTCTCCTGTTCGTGGTGGGTTTTGAAATGTTATCAACTGAATCAACCGTTCACATTAGCATAGAGCCACAAAACATATTTGCTTCTTTTTGTTCCCTAAAATTTTGCCTAACTGAACCTATAATTTCCACATATCACGTGTAGTTTGAATTTCAAATTCACATTTATATAGATATGATCTATGGTAACATTCAATTTCCTATATATGGTTTTTATATTATTTATGATATTAACAACTACTATTAATGGTAAATGTGTCAACTAACTTCCCACAGGACTTATGAAAATATAAGTTTTTACTTAGAATCATATGTAACATAAGTTTCCAAAATAAGACTTATAAATAATTCTCTCAAAATAATAATAATAAAAATATATAAATTGAAATTAAAAATGTCTTTGATTCATTCCCGCATGGATTTGACTTGGGACGTGGTTTGTCCCTTGAACGAATGTAGAATGGTCTAAAAAACACGTGTTTACATACTACTACCGAACATAGCACATTCCCTTGCCTTCAACGTACGAAAAATTATAATATATGAATAATGCTATATGTACTAATTGATATATTAATTACTGTATCAATTGATGTTGTGTCATAATTTAAGAAATTTTTAGTATTTGTAATGTAATTAATAAGTGAAGTCAATAATAATATTATAATTAGTGTTGGTAAACTAGTTAGTACACTAATGTGTGTATGTAGCATCACCGGTAACATATACACCTTTAAAAATAGTGTGTTATATGCATTTTTAATTATATCATTTTTTTTAATTATGACTTATATTTTTTTAATTATATCTCATATTGTATTTAGTTACGATTTTTTTTTTAAGTTATAACTTAAAAAATATAAATTTATATAATTTTTTTAAATTATTATAAGATATATATGTCACATTCCTTTTGAGGATGGTGTACATAACAATGTGAAACTAGCTAAGGGATGGAACAACAACCCATCAAATTTTAAATCAGATCTGTCATAGGAATATTTTGTATGTATTGACAATTTTTTATCACAAATCTAATTGTAATGGAATGCTAGAATTATTTTAAATTTGTTAGAACGTCTCTAATCAAATTTAAATTTGATAAAAAAAAGGGTTTAGTTTTGATTCTCCGATGTTAATATCAAACCAATATCAAATTGAGAATTTCTTAAATTTGTCATCAAATTGAGGATGCCTGAAGTTTTCATCAAATTACAGTAGATAGCCGTTGGGACCATACACCGGATGACCGTACGGTTATCCTCCTGAATAACCTCTTCCTTACTTAGAGTTTCCAATAAATTTACATTAATCGATCGACTAGCCGAACACCCTCCTGACCGTCCAATAAATTTACATTAATTGGTCGACCGGCCTGACATCCTTTTAATCGTCCTCCTGGTCGACCAGTGGTTTGATGAAAAATCTAAATTTTTTGTTGAAACATTTGATATCAAATGAAATTTTTACTCCAATTTAATATTAAAAAAAGAGAGTAAACGTTGGAGATGCTCTTAGGGTGGTTTGCTAAATTGTCACACTAAATCAGCTTGTTGCATCGAGTTAAAGAGTGGAAGTTAATTATTAAAAATTAAATGTTGAATGTTTTAAAGAGTTAATTACCTAAAAGTCCTATTTACAAATATTATGGTAGCTCGGATCATATTTAAGATTTTTTCAACTAATAAGTCCTATTTAGTAAAATTAAAAATATCATCTGTTTTTTCCAATTTAAAAATTAAAAACATTATCAATTTTGCATAGTAATGTTCCAGATAATTGTTTCACTAACTAATGAAAATTAAACCTTTTTGCCCTTCTACTTATTGGTTTGATTCAACTATCCAATAAAACCGAGAACATTAACAATTTTTTCCAGTTTTAAAACTGAGAACATTATCATTTTTTTTAAAGTTTATTTTATTTTAATTTTTTTCTTCTAGTTTTGCATATCAATATTCCATCATCATGCTCCTTTAAACACGCAAAAATTTTAGTTTTGCACAAAAAATAATTCATTTTTTTCAAAAAAAAAAAAAAAAACACATTAATAGGACTTGAAAATCCAAAAAATTTTAGTTAGCATTTAATGAAATATAAGTTTATAAATTAGAACTTGTGTTTACATGCCTTTTTTTAAAATTAAAATTTTATTTAATAAAAATTTAAATGTTAAATTAAAATAAGTTAACCAATTTCGCTAACCCAATTGGCTACTCATGTGTACTCAACTCAAATGTCAAGTGGTCAATTTTTACCAAAGGCAAATGTCGATTATTTACTTTCTATTAAAAGGTTTTTTTATTAGTCGAGGTACATACAAGTTGACACAGACGCTCAATTATATATAAAAAAATAAAAATAAAAATAGTCTTTGTTTAATGATTTATTTCTTTCTTATTATGATTTTTTTTGGGGGGGGGGGGGGTTTGTTATGGTTGATGGTGCCAGGCTTGTTGTTTTTCTTGTGGGGCTTTCGTATGTGGTTGAATGTTTAATTTAATATAATTATTTTGATATTTTTTGAATTGATTTTTTTTTAATTACTTGTTTGATATGTATTAGATGAAATTTGAATTTTATTATATTTGATTTTTTTTTAAAATTTTTATATTATAGTGATAAGGTGGTAATGATGGTATAGCTGGTGGTAGAAGCTGGAACTAGTACGATAGAATGGTAGGTTACATGTTGTTTATGGATTTTATTTGGACGACAATTTGTTTGCATTAAAATAAATAAATAAATAATTATATATATATGGCTAAGTGGACAGACTTGGAAATTAAATTAATTTTAGGTTGAGTTTTGGATAACCCTATAAGCTTGATGTTCGGGCCGAGTTGAGCTTGGATAAATACAAAATTCCTATTAGGTAGCTTAAGCCTGACCCAAACTCAGCCTGGTCCAACAGATGCCCACCCAAGTTGTAGCCACAACTTTTCACTAAAAGAGTGTTTGAGATGATGTAAACAAGTATATTTTTAGACTTTTTACGAAAAAACGTAAAACATAAGTTGGGTTTAAAATGATATAATAGAGAGGTGATTTAATCCAAATAAGATGATTGTCACTCAAAATAAGATAATATGTTTAAATAACATGTGCTATTTTAGCATATACCAAACACCCTCTAAGCTTATTTTAAGTCGAAAGCTGCCTTTTAAATCTTTGCCAAACTTTTGATAAGCCAGGTAGAAATTTCACCTCAAGAATTATAGCAGTTAAAATTTTGATGCTCAACAGATTCAGCCTCTCTCATGCTATATGTGTTGCCACCAAACCTTGATTTCTTGTACAATCAAAGGAATTTCCAATTATCTTATCAAACGAGGCCTGTCTGTTGATGTATTAATATTGCCCTTCTGTTAATGTAACAAGATTGAGCTCCAAGTTACTACAATCACTATTAGAAGGGTCCATGTTTTCCTAGTCAATTCAAAACTGTAGACTCAAAAAATAAGCAAAAAGAAATCCAGACCACGAGAAGAATATATCAAGGCAAAAATCATGATTTTTTTTTTTTTTTTGGGGGGGAGGGGGGGGGGGGAGATACATTAGGGCCCGTAACCTAGGGAAGGGGAGTCTTAAAATATTGAATTTCCTACAATGGTCCGAATTTCTAAATTGCATAGCTCTCTTTACCTAAGCCATAAGTTAAAGGTTATGTCACCATTAAATTCTTTATTGCCTTTATGCACAACAAAGCTCCACAAAAAAACCATCTTCATGAAGTATTTAAAAACATATGAAATTTAGTCGTCTCTATCTATCATTAGCCAAGAAAATTAGATGAATCCGACTTGTAAACATGTATCCACACTCGGCAACCATACCCTAGTCCACATCGAAACTGACAAAATCATAACATCTTCTCAACCAAAATTCCAGCAGGCTTCGTCATACATAAACATAATATATCCATGACCTTGATTCCTAGGGGACAACATCAAATGATGACTTTCATATCCATCAATGATTTTCTTATGTTACCTGCAACATAGATTCACTACAAGAAAATACACTTTTGGCGACTAATATTTTAGTCGTCAAAAACATTGATTTTAGTCGCCCAAATGCTTTGCCGACCAAAAATTTTGGTCATTGGCTTTGTCGCAGATACATCGTCGGCGAAGGTATTGGCGACTAAATTTTTTAGTCGCCATAAGTCCAACAGAATGGCAACTAATATTTTAGTAAGCAAAAAGAGCAGCTATTAGCGACTAAAAGTTCCTTAGTCGCTGATGAGTCAGATTGGCGACTAACGTATTAGTCGCCCAAAGGGTATATCAATTCATTTAACTCACATTTTAAGCTACTAAATCTTTCGATGCCAAAAAATTCAATTTTGTATGGCGACCAAATTAATAGTCGCCAATAGCGTTATTTTTAGCTACTAAATATTTTGTCGCGGAAAGGTTGATTCTAGTTTAGCTACTACAAAGTTTAGTCACCTATGACATATAATTTATGTTTTGGCGACTAAATATGCCGTCGCCAAAAGTGTTTTCAGTTTTACCTACTAAAAATTTAGTTGCCAAAACTGTTTTCAATTCGTTTTGGTTACTAAATATTTAGTTGCCAAAACTGTTTTCAATTCGTTTTGGTTACTAAATATTTAGTCGCCAAAAGATTTATTTCTTTTTTTAGCTACCAATTATTTTGTCACCAAAAACATCATTTTTATTTTTGTTTTTTTTTTCGTTTTAATAATTTTTTTCACAACCTATAACCTGTAATAGGTATACAAACACCATTTTTTCATATACCGCAACCTGTAATAGGTACACAAACAAATCAATATATATATATTATATCCTATTCCGTAATGCATGTTTCACTTACAACCATCAAACAAAAAAGAACATCTTACAATGTAAACTTATAGACAAACCAACTAATATATTCCAATCACAAATAATAACGTCATACATTCCAAATATGTTACCAAAACAATCTCCTCTATACACAAAACATTTTTACTATACTATGCATTGTAATGTACATTTGGCATGGTACAAATTACCATGGTAATATGTACCACGACAAAAGGTAATCTATATATACCACCAGCGCAATTAATACAAGTTCCAAAAATACTATGTACCCTACCAAAAATTATATGTACGATTCATCCAAATTCCACAAAAAAATTAGAGGACGACCAAAAACTTCCCAACTTTGCAAAACTGTGAATTATTTTCCGGACAAAAAAATAGAAGATCCACATACACAACAAAAATTACACCCATTAGTTCCATTGTAAACAAAATTTTTCAACAAAAAGGTATGTACAAACGTTTGAGGGGGCAGGACCACACTTGATGCGCCCTTCCCTCCGCACCTGGCATCATGTATCTAAGCATAAACAAAAAAAAAAGGATGAACCAGCACATGAGGTTGTCACTAAAACAAATTCTAGGGAGGGCAAAGGTCTAAGCATAAACAACAAAAATAATAAAATTTAAAATCCATGAAGAGTGAATAATTACCTATCATTTTGTTTTCACCACAATATATGCTCATACATACCATTTCAGAAAAATACAAAACTTAGAGGAAGGTTAAAGTTGAATGATCACCACAGATTCACAGTTGCCATGAAAAGATTATGACACTGGTCTCATTTATTAGCTCCAAAAGTTTCTTTTTTTTTTAATCAGCTTCACAGTCATTCTTTTGTTGAGCAAAACACTTAAAATTCCAATTCAACACGAAGTTGTTCAGCCACAACAGTGATCCTGTAACAGATGATGATATATAGTCCATGTGTTTCACAGCATCATACAATTTCAAGAGTGTATTTATTACCCAATAACTTGTAAATTTCACATTTCCAAGATCTAAATCTCCACAATGACAATATGTGAAAATGTGGAAAGGTATGTACTGTGTACAATATTGTATTAGAATAAAACTTAATGAACTTGGAAACTCAATGCAAAGGTATGTGCTGTGTAACATTTACGTTGGCTTATAGAACACAGTCTACTTAAATGTGTTGGTATTGTCAAAATCTTGGCAATCATGATCGAAAGTCACAAATAGGTTACAATTCAGATGGGTTCGGTTGAGTTAAGAGTTTATTCAAGTTCAATGTAAAGTGTAAAGAAATTTCCCAAGTCAAGCATGAGCCCCAAGTCAAGTTCAGTCTAAAGTGTAAACATATATATATTTTATTCATAAAACTAAATATATAGAGATGCTTATATAACATATATAATTTATAAGCTGTAATATATAAGCTTTAATATATATTTATAAGCTTTCTGGCGTTTGTCATGGAAAACCCCAACGTACGCATGCTAATTACGTCCCATCTGACCCCACATGTCCTATTTGACATGAGAAAGATACCCGTGGCATCCATAGAGTGCTTTGGGGGCTACTTTGAATTTCCGGCCTCGAAAGGCATTTTTCAGCTAAGTTTATGGCGTTTACCACGCCAACTCCCAACGTACGCGTGCTAATTACGTCCCGTTTGTCCCCACAGGTCGTATTTGAGATGAGGAAGCTACCCATGCCATCCATAGACTGCTTTGGGGGCTGATTTTCATTTTAGACTCCAAAAGGCCTTTTCGACTAAGTTTATGGCCTTTTTCACGCTAACTCCCAACGTACACGTGCTAATTACGTCTCGTATGTCACCACAGGCCTTATTTGACGCAACGAAACTACCCGTGCCATCCGTACAATGGTTCGGGGGCTGCTTTCAATTTTCAACCCTCGAAGCCCTTTTTCGGCTAAGTTTACGGCATTTTTCACGCCAACTCCAACCGTACGCGTGCTAATTACGTCCCGCATGTTCCCACAGGTCCTATTTGACATGAGGAAGCTACCCATGTCGTCCCTACAGTCGTTCGGCGACTGCTTTCAATTTTCGGCCTTCAAAGGCCTTTTTCGACTGAGTTTATGGTGTTTTTCACGCCAACTCCCAACGTACACGTGCTAGTTACCTCCGGTCTGTCCCAATAGGTCGTATTTGACACAAGGAAGCTACTCGTGCCATACATAGAGTGCTTCGGGGGCTGATTTGAATTTTTGGCCCACAAAGGCCTTTTTCGGCTAAGTTTATGGCATTTTTCACACCAACTCCCAACGTACACGTGCTAATTACGTCCCGTATGTCCCCACAGGTCTTATTTGACGCAAGGAAGTTACCCATGTCATCCATATAGTGGTTCGAGGGCTGCTTTCAATTTTCAGCCCTCGAATGCCTTTTTCGGCTAAGTTTATGGCATTTTTCATGCCAACTCTCAACGTATACGTGCTAATTATGCCATATCTATCCCCACAGGTCCTATTTGACACAAGGAAGCTACCCGTGCCATCTGTAGAGTGCTTCAGGGACTGATTTGAATTTTCGGCCCTCAAAGGCCTTTTCAGATAAGTTTATGGCGTTTTTCACGCCAACTCCCAACGTACACGTGCTATTTATGCCTGTAGACGTCCCTGAACGCCCCCGGGAGGGTGAGTCCCGTTCTGTTCATTTTGGGGTCACTACAGCTCGGACTCTTAAATTGTCACGGTTCTTAATCTGAACCAAAGAGTCCAAATCCGGCAAATCGTTTTCAGAAACAGATTTTTGAAAAGAAGTGCCAAACATGGACTGCTTTGCCAGATACAGAGTCGCCACCTAAATATTTTTTATGGGAGAATTTAGGAAACCCTGACTCGGTGCCGAAGGCCACATGTCCGTCATCACCGGCGTTGTCTTGGCTCGGGAGCTAGGGTACGATTGGGGAAGGTCAGCTATGAGCACCCCCTCTCGCCCGATCCGAAGATCGGCCTCTACTAACCATGATATCTGTTTTTGAAAACATTATGTGTTCTTAAACCAATTATTAGCCTAGCGTTACTATATTATGCGCACAACAAACAAGTATAGACTAGATTGCCTAATTTGGAAATAAACATTGCATATCCGTTTGTCTTAAAAAAAACTACTTTGGAATTTGCTACTCGCAAGTAGGCTAAAATATGGATTTCAACGAGTTTTTCCAACTCAAACAATCCAACCTTCACCCACAGGCATTCAAATAGTTTATCACATAAGCATCTAGCCACATGGTAAGCATGCTATCATGTTAACATTCACACGCATGCGAGATGCTAAAGCATAAATACTTACATCGTACTCCGTGCCAATACAATAAACTAGTTACCAAACATGCGTGATCCTAGTCCATGTTAAGTGCCTAATGCATCGCATACAAAATGTTACTAGAATAGGCTCGGCTAATCTAAGGATGACATGTGAAATGCAATCAGTTAACGCATGTATTCAATTCGGAATTTGAAGTACAAATGCAGTTTGCATGATGTACCGAGCCCGGTGCGTGCAAGGCAAATGCATGAATGCACGCATGCATAGCATAAGGTATGCTGAATTAAACATGACCTAATCTACCATCATAAGCAGGTAAATAAAAGGGAAGAAAGAAGTGGGGGTTGGAAGACATATACACACACGCACCCACACTTATTACAGATTCACCCTCGCTCGGAGGGACTGAATAAATATTACAAATAATTAACCTACAAGCTAATTAATTATTACAAATTGCCTAATTAGCTAACAAACTAACTAAGCTAGGAAAAACAGTAAACCGCCTCGGGAGGAGAACTCAATGCAATACGTGCTCGGGTCTTGCTCGGAAGTGCACCGCCATGCATAGGCTGCCTCTGTTTTCCTTTCTTTACTCCTCTGGAGGCTGCCAAAACCTCAGGATTGCTTTTCTGGATTCTGGGGAATGCCATCGGCTGGGTAGAATGCCCACCGGCAGTGGCGTGTGATCACCGGCCATTGGTGAAGCTATCGGCAGAGGGAGGATTGCCGGTCGGCACTTATCACTGCCGGTTGGCAGAAAGCTCCTGCAGAATCTGCAATTGACAGCAACAGAGGGCAAGGCAGAGCATGGCAATACAATTCAAGGCATATATGCACCAATCATGTCCCTTATCATGTTAATGACTCAAAGGGACATGCTCCTTGGTTCTCGGACCATCAATCGCGCATTTCCATGCGTGATGGCCCAAAGGACCAAGTGCGCACGTTTTGATGTCAAATGCAATGCAAACCAACAAACCAATGGGACTCGACCTCCATCATGACTTGGTCAAGAGGTAGAGCATGCATGCCAATGCAATGCAATCCTAATCATGCGAGCTAGCATGCAACATAGCAATGCAATGCGAGTGATGCACACTAGGCACACCAACTATGCAAGCAAGCAAACAAGCATACAAGGCATGAGACAATGCCACCAACAAGTATGCAAGGCATAATGTGGGTGTTTAAGCATGTAAACAAACATGTGACTTCATTCAATCATGCAAGTTCAATTATTCAACAACTCACCAATATGCTACAACATACAAGGAGTACATGCAACAAACAAAGAGATGGACTTAAACATGATTTGGGCAGCTCTAATAAGGCCCAAACAGTGGCCAACGTGACCAAAATAAAAGACCAAATACACATGCACACATGCACATGATTAAGGGCCAACACTTAGGCACAAAAGGGGGACTCTCAAGCACACTTGAAAGAGGCATAATGTGGACTAATGGCATGCAAGATAAGTATTGAAAATCATGTTAAGATGGTGCCAAACCAAGCAAATAAAATAGACTAAGCATGCAATAAATGGCCCGAGTACTTGAAGCAAGTCAAATGGGCTTGAACCATGACCAAGTCAACCAAGCCTCACAAGGCTAAGAGGACTTAAAATAGGTTCAAGGCAGACCTAGACCATGCAAAAGGGGGTCCCCTAGATGGCATCTAAGTGGCTCAAATTCAAAGGCATGTACAATGGCCAAAACATGGAACATGCTACACAAGCTTTCAAAGCATTAAAGAGGTGTCCAAGGCAAGCATACAAGCATGTCAAAGGGACTGAAATTACATGAAAAATGGTCCCAACCCACTAAATTAAGGCAATGATGCATGCTATACATTCACACACTTAAGGCCGACAAGCCAAAAATGCAAAGGGGCTATACAATGCATGCCATGGCCGACCCAAACAACTATGGACAGACCTCTAGCATGGTAAAATAAGCATAGAAGCTTCACAAAACTAGACCTAAAACAAGCTTGAACAAAGGTTTACAACCTAAGGCATGTTAAGGCCTAAACATGGCATTACAAGGTAGGTATGCTAAGCATGCATGGTGTACCAAAACCAACAATAAACAGAGACATATTATGATATAATAGGCACAAAAAACAGCCAAGGCATGGTCAACATGATGCTTAGCTAGATGCTCCCTCAAGAGGCCAAAAAATGGTCCATTTCAAGGACAATAAGGAGAGGGGGTGGCCCTCTCCTTCTTGGGACCTCAAGGCACCATCCTCACCTCTGAAATCCCTCAAGATTTCAGTGGTGAGGAGGCCCAAACCCCAAGGTCTCGAAGCTTACACAAAATAGCACAAACTGAGGCCTCTCAAGGCCTAAGAGGGGTCAAGCACCTCCAAACCACAAAACACTCTACACAAACTATTTAGAGGACCTAAAAACAGAACTTTTTTATGTTATACACTAAGCACAAAAACAGCTCTAAGATAGGTAAAAAAACAATGCAAAAATGGGGAATAAAGGGACTAGTTTCTTACCCTTGAAGACCCCTTCAACAATGGTGGACCAGCAGCCTCTTTTCGGTTGAAACCAGCTCCAAAACCTCAAAGACAACCTCTTAGAACCTGAGTAGCTAAGGGAAGGTGAAACACTATGTGTTTGTGTGCAATAGTAAGACACAAACACACTTAAACACACCCAAAGGTAAAAAGAGAGAGGTATAGAGATAGAATGTGTATCAACCCTAACCCTAGAACTCAAAACCCTAATGTGGCTGTCTAAAATCTCTAACCTAAAACAAGGGAGAGGAGGGCTCCTCTTATAGAGCTTCTTGTCTTGTAAAGCTTACAAGACAAGCTTCTAAAGAGAGAGATCCCTCCATACACGTGTATGGAGGGGAGCCAAATGCAAGACAGCTGTAATAAAATATCTGCAAAAGCAGATGAACAATAGTCAGCTGCCCAAAAATACCATTTTGGCAAAAGGGGGTGCCGACCGGCAACAAAGAATGCCGACCGGCAATATATATTGCCGATGGCAGCAAAACACCAGCCGGTGGCCTCTGGCCATGGCCGGTGATGTGTGGGGATGCCTCACAAGGCATTCCCTGCCCCTCCAAGGCAAAACACAAGTGTTTGGTGCAAAACCAAACACTAAACAGTCAAGTTCGGAGATCCTGAGGCAAGGCGCGTAGCCGAGTGTAGACGTCCCCGAACGCTCCCGGGAGGGTGAGCTCCCGTTCTGTTCATATTAGGGGTCACTACAGCTCGGACTCTCAATTTTGTCGCGGTTCTTAGTCTGAACCAAAGAGTCCAAATCCGGCAAATCGTTTTGAGAAAAAACAGATTTTTGAAAGAAGTACCAAACATGGACTGCTTTGCCAGATACAGAGTCGCCACCTAAATGTTTTTTAATGGGAAATTTAGGAAACCCTGACTCGGTGCCAAAGGCCACGTGTCCGTCATCACCAAAGTTGCCTCGGCTCGGGAACTTGGGTACGATTGGGGAAGGTCACTTCGTGAGCACCCCCGCTCGCCCGATCAAAGATCGGCCTCTACTAACCATGATATCTATTTTTGAAAGCATTGTGTGTTCTTATTCCGGTTATTAGCCTAGGTTACTATGTGATGCGCACAGCATACAAGTATAGACTGGGTCGCCTGAATTGGAGCAAAACATTTCATGTTTGTTTTTGAAAGATGGTTTGCTACTCGCAAGTAGGCTTAAAATGCAGATTTTGCCACCCTAGGGTGGGCTTAGAAAAGATGGTTTTGCCACTATCTAGTGGGCTTAAAACAAATATTTGATGAATTGTCCCAATCCAAACAACCCAACCTTCACCCACAGGCATTCAGGCAGTTATATCTTATAAGCAATTAGCATCATGGTAAGCATGCTATTCATGGCATTCACTCACACACATGCAAGGATGCTAAAGCATAAAACTGACCGAGTACTCCAAGCTAAAAAAAGAAGTTTATTAGAAATCATGCATGATCCTAAATATACAGAAATGCCTAATGCAACACATGCAAAAATGCAAACTATAGCAGGCTCGGCTATTCTAAACATGGCATATGAAATGCTACAACTAACATGTATTCACTTTGGAATTGAAAGTACAATGCAGTTAGTATGGTGCGCCGAGCCTGGTGCATGCAAAAACAGATGAATGATGCAAACATGCTATCATACTGTATGCTAATTGAAATATGCCCTAATCTAACCATCATAAGCGGATAAATAAAAGGGAGAAAGACGTGGGGTTGGAAGACATACAACACACACACGCACACTTATTACAGTTATGCCCCCGCGCAGAGGGTCCAAATAAATAATACAGTCCCGAATAAAAGAATAGTACAGTCCAAATAATACAGTCCGAAAAATATACAAATTCCTACTTAATTAACAAATTAACTAAGAAAGCTGTAAAACTGGCGTGCAAGCTAGGGACTGCCTCGCTTCTGATGAATGATGTATGTTAGGCTGCTTTGCGCGAAAATCCACCGGGATGCCCCAATTAGCCTATGTTTAGCAGTTATTCTTGGAAAGCGTGCCAGACTCCGAAAAGTTGCTGATTCTTTATTTTGCTGCAACAGAGAGCAGGAAAGGGGCATGGCAATGTATTTTCACAGATATATGCATGCCTCGATCCTCGTGCCACCGATCACGCATATCGAGGCATGATGGCCGAGGAGTCGAAATGTGCAACTCAATATAGAATGAATGCACGTATAAACACAACAAGAACCTAACTCCATCATGGGTAATCCGAAGTGTCGGTGACTGGGAATTGAGACACGTTCCGTCACTCGGAGTACGAAACGCATCTCGTTTCCCGTGCCCGGGCTAACTCCTATCCCGAACACGATGCAATATGCATGAGATGCATGAAATGCAACTAAGATACAATCCTAACATACACAATGCTATGAAAATGAGACGCCTCAAAATGCGTGCACACGGGCACGGAAACCGAGAAAATGACAGAATGCGATCTAAGATATAACCTAGTATGCATTATGCTGTAAAAATGAGATGTCTCGAAATGCGTGCACATGGGCACGCAAACCGAGAAAATGACATACGCAATGTAAATGACATGGAAATGTGATATGGGCTTACACTAACATGAGAGAGCCTCAGCTACACTCACATAAGAGGCCGGTGGATGAAAATGAAGTGCCTCGAAATGCGTACACACGGGCACGCAAACCGAGGCAATGGTATATGCAATGCAATATGGCAAACATGGCATATAAAATGCAACATGGACTTATACTAACATGAGAGAGCCTCAGCCGCACCCACATAAGAGGCCGATGGATGAAAATGAAATGCCTCGAAATGCGTGCACACGGGCACGCAAACTGAGGCAATGGTATATGCAATGCAAAATGGCAAAAATGGCATATAGAAGCATGCTAATGGATTTTCAGCAATGAAATGTGGGGAAAACAGCCCCGAAATGAGGCGAAAACACACCCGATGCATGGAATCTCTCCCGAAATGCAAATTAGGCGCATAGAATGAACTACAGCTATACAAAGCATGCATAATTGGTACATGAGGTGAAAATACAGAAGCAAGGCAGCCTCAAACTAAGCATTTTTACAGTACAAGTCATGGCCAAACAGCAAGCAAGGATAGGGCAACAATGGCATGCAAAAATGGCCCTAAACATGAGATTATGAAGCAACTCATAGCTGCTAACTCCAAATAGGTTAGGACCCTTCAACAACATTGAAGAGGGGCCAAAAATAAGCCACTTCACAGAACTGTAAAAAACCTAAAAACAAACATAGATATGGCTAAGCTCTTATGCAAGAAAATGGGCCAAAAGGTGGCCAAAGAGGCAAGTGGTATATGCAAAGCCCAAACTGAAAAATTCCCTTCTACAACATTGAAGAGGGACCAAAAATATGACTATTTACAGAACTGTAAAAACTCCAAAACAGTATACAAACATGCTAGAAATGCAATGCAAAATAAGGCTTCAAAAGAGGCTATAACACAAAGTCTACAAAATATTCACCAAACAGCCAAAGACCCTTAATGAAACATGTTAAGGAGGTCAAAATAAGACTATTTCTAGGCCTGTAAAAAGACCAAAAACAGAAGCATGATAGGCTGCCAAAGCATGCAAGAAAATGGCATTCAAGGGGGATATTGAAGCAAGTGCAATATGGAGGGCTCAAACCAGGTTGAGCCCTTAATGAAACAAGAAAATGAGCTCAAAAAAATGACCTTTTCAGTTTTGGTCGGAGCTCAAATCAATAAGCATGTGTGGCTTACAAAAGGTGCAAGAAATGGACCAAAAATGAGGAAATGCTACTCACCCTTGAAGACCAATGCTTTTGTTGCTTCTTGGACCAACTTTGATGACTTTAAGCTTCTGGAATTCGTCCCCTTGCTGCTGGAATGGAGGGGTGGTGGTAGAGCTTGATAATGATGAAGAAATGAGGTGTAGAACTTGGATATTTTTGAGAAAATGAGAGAGATAGAGGGAGAGTTGTATGTAAAGCTTCAAAGCAATTTTGTTCCAACCCCTCATACAAGTGTTGGCAGCTGGCTATAAGGAACAAAAAGAGGGTGTAAAGGTGGGGGAAAAAGGAGGCAAGCTTTCCCCCACAAAATATCCCCCGGATTGAGATATTTTCTGAGGGAAACAGCTATACAGCTGTAAAGTGTGCAGAGAGAGGAACATGGCCAGCCCATTTTCAAAGCTCCATGTGGCCGGCCGGCCACCTACCCTAGCCGGCCGGCTAGGGGTCAAAAAGGCCAAGTTGGAATAGTGGCCGGCCACCACAAAAAGGTGGCCTCCCAGCTCTCCTCTTCACAGCCCTGTGGTTCGAATTTGGAAACTCTAAAACAGGAGAGAGAACAAGCCATTTTGAGGAGGGGTTCAAAAGGTTCAAATGAAATTAATGGCCAGCCATAAACTTTTAGGGTCCTCCCATGTGTGTACAACACAAATATGTGGTTCAAAGTTCAAGAAAGTGGCCCAAGGGTGTTCAACATTGGCTCGGAAGGAGGGGTTCAAAAGGGTCAAGAAACATTAGTGGCCGGCCATGAACTTTTAGGGTCCTCCCATGTGTGTACATCACAAATATGTGGTTTGGGTTTGAAGAAAATGGCTCCAAGGTGTCCAACATTGGCCCGGAAGTGCGAAAAACGGGTGTCGGAGGGCGAAAATGGAACATAACTGGTTGCCAAGATAATTGCTGGCCTCCGACCCTTCTACGGCCTTCCCGGTGATAAAACAGAGGTACCTGCCAAAAATGAACAAAAACCGATGCAAAACGAATGCTCGGGGGCCAAAACACGCAGTTCGGGGTCACGAAAAATGGGCTGTTAAGCACCGAAAGTGGCGTTCGGCCACGAAGTGGGTTTCTCAGACCCTAGTGTCCCTCAAAAGGGAGAAAATAAGATGTATACCAAAAATCAGAGCAAATGGAGATGGTTAAGCGGTCCCGAACCGAGGCACACGGCCAACGGTCCCGAAAAATTGAAAACCGGAAACCGGACTCCGAAATGGGCAAAATGGCCTGCGGCCACAAAATGTAGCCCACGGCCACTGAGAGATGGTCTACGGGACCTCTCCCTCCCCTCGGGAAAAGAAACAGAGAAAGCCGAGTCTGGTTCGCAAACCGAGACAAGGCACAGAAGAGGGTTCGAAAATCTGGAGGCAGGGCTTACGGCCGCGACTCTGAGACTTCTGAACGAGCACGATATGCAACGTCACCGAGCGCTCAATCGGTGATGTCTGAGTCTTAAGGTTGGTCAAAAATGGGGTGTCTACAGTTGCCCCTCTTTGACAGAACTCGGAAGTCACAAGTGACGGGAGTGAATGTCAAAGCCCAGAGACGACCTATTTTTGACAAGGCTGAAGACTTAGACTAACATACAAAACAGTGAAGAAATGTGCCCGCAGGCATGCCCGCAGGCAGGGTTTAAATGCAAATGATACGCAGAAATATTTTGAAGATTGGACTTATACGCTACGCGAAGCCGGTTCGAAAATTGAGGATTCATGCAATGCACTGTAATGTAGTGGCTAAAAATGCAATGTAATGGCTAAGAGGTAAAGGTACCTCACAGGGGTAATTGGCGATGACTTACCTCATGCTGCTGGGAATCTTTCGCTTCTTCTTGGTTGAACCAGAGGTACCACTTTTCTCACTGACTATGGTCGCAGCTTTCCCTATTCTCCAACAGGGTGACAGACTAGGTTGGATCAGTATCCAGAATTGAGGTGCATACAGATGCTATCTCAATCTATGGGGCTGTCATACAGATTTCAAGCCGAGGATATACCCCTGGGTATTTAAACCAGACTTTAGTCTCGGAAATCCCGAACCTTTGCGTTCTAGGCATAAGCCATTCGAACTCTAGTTTCCACCGTCTCAGTTGGTCTCCTAGGAACTCACCGCAAACACAGGCAGGTAGCTATACCAGACCACCGAAAGTCGTTCGGGCACGACAAACACCAAAGGAATTGCACCTTTAGAGGATTTAAGGTCTCCTAGACCAGAAAGTGCATGAGATGGTGCGAATAAATGCAAGTGCGATGCAAGTACGATGCGCAAAAAACAACGCGAATGATGATGCAGGATTTAAGGTCTCCTTAGACCAGAGGGTTTAAGGTCCCCTGGACCAGGGAGTGCACAAGACAGTGCGATGCAGAGTGAATGCACAAAACAGTGCGATACAGATAAGGTGCGCAAGATAGCGCGATACAATGCACTAACAAGTACAGGTGAGATACGCAAGATAGCGCGATGGAATGCATGCAAAATGCAAGTAAGGTGCACAAAACAGTGCAATGCGCAAGAAAGCGCGAGTGATTTGAAATGCACAAGACAGTGCGAGTGATGTGCGTAAAATAGCGCGAAATGTAAACTGCACAAAACAGTGCGATGCCCAAAATGGCGCGAGTGATTTTCAAATGCACTAAACAGTGCGATACGCTAAACAGCGCGATTGATTTGAAATGCACTAAACAGTGCGATACGCTAACCAGCGCGATTGAAATGCACTAAACAGTGCGATACGCTAAACAGCGCGAGTGATTTTGAAGTGCTCAAAACAGTGCGATACGCTAAACAGCGCAAGTGATTTTGAAGTGCTCAAAACAGTGCGATACGCTAAACAGCGCGATTGAAATGCACTAAACAGTGCGATACGCTAAACAGCGCGAGTGATTTTGAAATGCACAAGACAGTGCGATACGCTAAACAGCGCGATTGATTTGAAATGCACTAAACAGTGCGATACGCTAAACAGCGCGATTGATTTGAAATGCACTAAACAGTGTGATACGCTTAACAGCGCGATTGATTTGAAATGCACTAAACAGTGCGATACGCTAAACAGCGCGATTGAAATGCACTAAACAGTGCGATACGCTAAACAGCGCGAGTGAAATGCACTAAACAGTGCGATACGCTAAACAGCGCGAGTGATTTTGAAGTGCACAAAACAGTGCGATATGCTAAACAGCGCGATTGAAATGCACTAAACAGTGCGATACGCTAAACAGCGCGAGTGATTTTGAAATGCACAAGACAGTGCGATACGCTAAACAGCACGATTGAAATGCACTAAACAGTGCGATACGCTAAACAGCGCGAGTGATTTTGAAGTGCTCAAAACAGTGCGATACGCTAAACAGCGCAAGTGATTTTGAAGTGCACAAAACAGGGCGATATGCTAAACAGCGCGATTGAAATGCACTAAACAGTGCGATACGCTAAACAGCGCGAGTGATTTTGAAATGCACAAGACAGTGCGATACGCTAAACAGCGCGATTGATTTGAAATGCACTAAAGAGTGCGATACGCTAAACAGCGCGATTGATTTGAAATGCACTAAACAGTGCGATACGCTAAACAGCGCGATTGAAATGCACTAAACAGTGCGATACGCTAAACAGCGCGAGTGATTTTGAAATGCACAAGACAGTGCGATACGCTAAACAGCGCGATTGAAATTGAAATGCAATGCACAAAATAGTGCGAGTGGGATACAACCACAAGATGCACAAGACAGTGCTAGTGAGATACAAAGTGTAAGTGCACAAGATAGTGCGAGTGAGATACAACCACAAGATGCACAAGACAGTGCTAGTGAGATACAAAGTGTAAGTGCACAAGATAGTGCGAGTGAATGCATGTTCTATGCAAATGAGGTGCATTTTCTATGCAAGTATGGAAGAGTGCATTTTCTATGCAATATTGAAAGCAAGCATATTCTATGCATGAAACAAGGAAAGCATATTCTATGCGGAATCGAAAGCAAGCATATTCTATGCATGAATCATAACGATGCGCGGCACGCATGCAACAACAGTGTATATGAGAGTTCACATTCTATGTAGTAGAGGAGCATCAAATATGTACTCTGGTGCCTCTGATTTACCTCTTAGGGGACTTTGCAACACACTCAGCTCAAAAAGGGCATACCCTGTTCATATTGGCGAGAGATAACATCTGCTGCTACTGCTTTAATTGCCGTTCTGGCTTGAAGCATGCTTAAGCTTGGAGTAGAGGCACACTCATTCTTCGGGGCATTGGCAAGGCCTGAAGAGGTACATGTGGAATGCAATCTCAGAATTTTCTAAAGGTGAAACACACTCAGATGCTCAAAATTTTCCCTATTTTCTTTTGCTTTGTAGTTCGGAACTTATATAGCTTCAGATAGGTCCTTGTTTTACCGTTCACACTTATCGGGGGTGGACCCTGCAGTTTTACGAAAGAACAAATCTTGTTTTGTACAAATGTGGAGAATGGCACGGCACTCTGAGCACAAAAAGATTTTATTTTTGAAATTCAGAGATGAGCTTTCGACCAAGTATTGAGCCTACGACTGAACACAGCAAAACGACTCAACAAGGAAATAAAAGGTACACAACCTAGACACATCGAGTAACACTCGAAACGACTCAAAGCAAGAATCGAGACACAAAATAAAACACAAGACTCAAATGTGCACATGGAGCCTGTTTCCCCGGGTATTGTTTCCCACCCTTTCTCATTAGTGATCCTCATGTCACTCGGCCCTCAAGCTTTGTTTTTCTGAAAAACCCCTCTTCTCACTTTTCCTCTCATCGCACATCTCTCTATTCTTCAATCTCTCATTTTTCATCCCTCCCCTGGGTGGTTGATGGATAAACAGCAAATTGTGGGCTCGTACCCCTAGCACTCTGCTAGATTCTCTTTCTTCCGCTCACAGCTAGTGAATTCCTCCCACGGAAGTGTTGCGCTACAACTGGGTGTGTAGCAAATCTGTAACTAACATCAGTTGATGATGCTTTGTTGGGGAGTTTGGACGTGATAAGATCTGTCCAGACGATGGAGTGGAATATCTTGCCCCATTCTAGTTCGTGCTTCGCACTTGGCTTGATACCTCGTTGGTTGGAGGACGTGAGAGCTTTCTGCCCTTTGTTGTGCCCTTTTTTGAATACGGTGCCCTTTCCGACAAGTAGAGTGCCCTTTCCGGCAAGTATTTTGACAAAGGGAAAAAGACAGAACACCTGACTCAACTGTGCCCCTAGTTCATTATTTTGACCATTTTTTGTTTTTGCTTTCTACTAAAACAGTTTTGACCAACATGAGAGTTAGATTAACGCGCTTGTTCGATTTTCTGATTTAAAATCATGCAAGTTAGGCTATGAGCACTGAGAGTTTTCCTTTTTTTGGGTCCAAGAAATGGTCCAGTTTTGAAAATGGAATACTTTTCGAAAAGATTAGTCAACCTTAGTAAAAATTCTCAAAAACTATTTTTGCAAACGGCCACTGCTCAACGAGCACAGAACCTACTCTTGAGATGCACAACCTCGGATTCGAAGGAAAATTGCCCCTTGCTTGAGGGGAACTGCATGGCAACGAAAAGTTGCCCCTTGTTTGAATGGCACCGCGGCGCATTCAATGGCAACGGAAAGTTGCCCCTTGTTTGAACGGCGCCACGGCGCATTGAATGGCGACGGAAAGTTGCCCCTTGTCTGAATGGCCCCGCAGCGCATTGTAGGCAGTCCTCAGAGCGACGAACACAACCAAATCCTCAGATACAGAGAAGACAAAGATGACTAGAACCATCGCATGGACACAATCGAATTGGAAGTGTTTATGGCTGGACTTCAGAATGAAGTTGCCTACGTATCCCAAACATGGGAATCAAGCCTTACATAGTTCGGGGTTAAGGTACACTCGGGTATTTAACCTCTCCCTTTTATGCTCTAACTTTTGCCAAGGCGCCCGTCGCGGGTTTTCGACCTTGCGAGCTTTGTTCTTCTTTCTTTTTCAATTCTTTTCATTTCTTTTCTTTTGATTTTCTTCTCTTTTTTTTTTGTTCTTTTCTTTGCATTTTTCTTCTTTTTTGTTCTTTTTCTTGCTCTAACTTTTGCCTGGGTCGCCCTTCTGGGTTTTCGACCCAGCGAGCCTCTCAAGGGTAAAAGTGTAGCTTTGTCCATGTCAAATGGTTTTGAGATCCTGAAGTCATCTGAATCCAGGAGAATGGTTGTTGTTTTGCAAAAGGACTCATCTTCAGCTCTTCGAGCATGTCTGATATCTTTGCCCCTAGTTCGAGGGGTACTTCTGTTCTAGCTTTGCAAGCTTCTTCTGATCTTCTGATCTTTTGATCTGACTTTCCTGGTCTCTTGTTCGAGGGCTGCTTCAAATCTGGCCACACAGGCCTCACATCGTAGTTGACCGTTGAACCTTCTGAATTCAAGTTCAAGGTTTGGAAGCGAAGGGGTTGAGTCTCGAGGCTGAGAGTGATCCTAGGCTGCACAATCTCAGGAGCGATTCCACACAGGTCTTCGCAGGACCGCGCAAAACATTTTGTTTTTGAAAGTTTTTAAGAAAGCGACAAATCGCTCGCGCTGAAGATAGTGTGAAACCAGTCTGAATCAAGCCAGGGTCCTTCTCAGTACTCACGCTAACAAGCATGATTTCATTAAGGGCTTAGCACGCCTCTCTTTCTCTCAATTGATCAAAATTTTGCAAAGCCCGAGGAATCCCTTCCTCTTCGTTTTCACCGCAGTGTTCAAAAGGTTTTGAAAAACTTAGGTCGGTGCAATGATTTTGGGGTGCAGAAGAGTAGGCGAAAAGTACTGCCGTTTCATTCAAACTTTCTAGCACAACTGGCACAGAGTAGAAGCAAGCACAAAGCATGAAAAACCATTGCTGTTTCATTCAAATCTGTTGGTACAACTGGCTCCAAGGCAGAAACAGACTCACAAGGAAGCGAAAAGACAGACGCAAAACAAAATAATGATATCCGGGGTAACACCCCCGGAATCATCCGACTTCTGTACAACAGGACTGACTCGATACAACAAGACAGACCCTACTGACGCAGTAAGAAAAGACTGACTCAGTACAAAACAACAAAAACTGACCCAATACCCAAGTCAGACAGTACAAAGACCGGCATTCATCAATGCTCAAAACAGTGCGTGCCATACACCATATCTGGAGTAAACTGAGCGCTGCCTGTAGGTGGTTCATCCCTCTGATCAGATCACATTATCCCCCAAGTTCACTGATCAAGTGCCGATAGACTTTGCAGGACCTGGTGCGGGGATGACTCCATTGTCAAATAGATCCTGTACTTCATGGCGAAGACAGAAGCAGGGGTTGGTAGTATGGCCAGTTTGTTGATGGTACGCGCAGTACTGGGTAGTATCATGTGTAGCCGGAAGAGGGTTCGGGAGAGGCCGAGGCTCAAGGGGTTTGAGATGGCCTTGTCCGACAAGGATTTGGAGAGCTTTGGACAAAGGCATATAGAGGGCATGGAAGACCCTCCGACCTCGGGGTTGGTACTTCAAGGCTTGTGGATTTTTACTGGGCGCACCAGCAAAGGGATTGGCAGGTGCTGGCCTGGTTTGCCGATCTCCTCCGTGTGGAGGATTAGAGATAGCAGGATCGTCTCTAGTATGACAGTCCTTCTCCCGATGTTCCCTTTGATTCAGACCGCTCCCAACTTGAGCAGCGAAAGTGTCATCCACAGCTTTTGCAACAACTGCGAGGACTTGCTCTTTGTTCAGTCCCTCAGCTTTCGAAGCCTCAATATCCCACCGAAGGTGTTCATGGGGACCAATGCCTGCCCCTACCTTGCTCCTACTAGTCGCTTCCACTTTGTCAAGAGATTGGCTTTCCTCAAATGCAGCCCGTCCCAACATCGGGGAGTCTTTCGACATGAAGTTCCCGGTATGTGGTGTGGTCGATGATGGAGCCAATGTCCCGGAGGCCAGATCCGTCACGGTTTTTTGAAGATCTTTAATCATTCCCATCAACTCGAAAGTAGTGGGTTCACGGGTTTGAGATGGTTGAGGTTCAGGTGCACCCATCATGCATAGGTCCATGCTTTCTGGGATAAACACCTCAGGCTTGGTTAGATGGGCCGGGGTGATGTATATGCTGGGGTCATCGGTGGATGGTAGTATGTGGATGAGATTGAGGTAAGCAGGAGATGTTTGGTCATTGGGGTCTGAAGGTGGAGCTATCGTCCGGTTGTCGATGAGATCTTGGACCTCATGACGAAGGCGGTAGCAACGGTCGGTGCCATGACCGCGCTGCTGATGGTACATACAATACTTGGAGGGGTTATGTCTGGCTGGGAGTGGGTTGGGAAGAGGTTGAGGATCGAGGGGTTTGAGATGCCCTTTTTCCATCAAGGCTTTTAGTGTGCTAGTCAGGCTCATATAGAGGGGGGGGAAAGTTCTACCCTGAGCTTGGACTGGGCCGGTTGTTTCTATGCTTGGTTTGGCAAAAGGGTTGGCTGTGGTGACTGTATTGATTTCGGTGGGTTTGGGAATAGCGCTACTACCAGCGTTGGTACTCCTTGAAATCACCTTCTTTGTCAGTTCCCTTGTCCTGGGAATGATCCCGCTGTTGAACGCATTCTCGACTTGAACCCCCAGTTCATGCAAACTTTTGAAAGTGAATAGTGGAGCGACTATCAACTTTTGCAACATATCATGCTCGAGGTTTCGGACCATCATCTGCACTTGATCCCTCTCAGAAGGGCGACGATCTGTCATTTGTGCTGCCTTTGCTCTCCACCTTGCAATGAATTCTACAAAAGGTTCCGTTGGGTTCTGGCGAGTTGCTTCGAGCTCTTGGATGGTCATTTCAACTTGGGTATTGTAGGAATACTGATCGACAAAGGCCTCAGCCAGTTCTTCCCAGTTTTGCTTCACTGTATCCTCCAATTTGGCATACCAAGTAGCTGCTACACCCGACAGGGTTCTTCTATACAGAGAGAGTTTCTGTGGCTTAGTCAGACCCATCGGCTTTAGGACATCTAAGAAAAGTCGGATATGTACCATTGGATCTCCAGACCCGTCGAAACGGTCGATATATGGCATTTTGAATCTGTCTGGGAGCCGGATGGCAGCCTCGGTGTGCCCATCCTCAATGTCAGGAATGGAGTTAAGGCCCTATGCCTTTTTGAATTGCTTCTCAAGGTTTGCAATTTTCACTGCAGTCAGATTGAACTCATCAACATGAAAGGGTTGAGTTCTCTCATTAGGCTGCACTAGGGGTCTGAGCACCTGAGCTTGAGTCAACCCTTCTCGAGGATTTGGATCCTGCAAATCTTCAACTGGCGGAATTGGGTCAAAGTTCGGCTGGGGTCCCAACGCTGGATGTGAGGCAGATGCCCCAGATGGGCGCTGCGTTTCAATACTGGTTTCGGCCTGCATGGCAGTTCCCTGATTTAGCGCTGCTATCACGGCCACAAATTCTTCCGAACCTTGTGCCATCACGGTCTGCTGAGCCTGAACAAAGGTGATGTGACTGGCGACTGACGGGTTAGATGAACCAATGAGCCCTGACCGGCTTTTCTTTACCTCGCCTCAGCGAAAGAACACTGGTTGCCCTTGAATTGAATTTCTGACCTAACAAAGTCTATCGGCACTAGTCCAATGTACCCGGGGGATATCGAAGCCTTCTGAAGCTATGGTTCCGAGACTACCTAGCAAAAGAGAAAACAGACAGCACCTCAGCCTGATTTCACGATAACCCACATGAGCAAAGCTGAGTGAGTGTACTCTCTACTGAATTCTGCCCCAAAATTCTGCCCCAAATCTGAGTCTGATACCCACAGGTAAAGCTGACTCCTAAATACTGATAGTAATGCCCGCAGGCCTGATGCCCAAATTCATATTCTGATACATGCATTCCTGTAGAGATGCACTCTAAAGCACATAACGGATAAGTGAGAGCCAAAACACCCCTATGTTGGGGTAGGGTTTCCCTGTCCTATTTTGTCAGGAGCTAGGGTTTCACCACGCACGCAGCGGTTTCAAACAACCTACAATCGGGTAAGCAACCTGTCCTAGTTTGGAATGGTCACTATGGATCCGAATATGCACTAGGTCGAATGGTCAAAAAGGGTGCCCCGGTAAAACCGGGGTTTGTGTTCCCATACTGGCAGAGCCCACAACCGGTCAGCCTTATGGTCATGCCTTGACAAGACAAGCCTCCGGCAAACCGTTCAGGAATAGCAGATGGCAAACACGGTGTCCTAGGCGCACCAATGCAAATGCAATGCAAAGAAACACACAAGTGTAGTCAAAAACAGATATCATGAGTTCGAGTCAAGTTCTCTAAATCCCCAGCAGAGTCGCCAGAAACTGTAGACGTCCCCGAACGCTCCCGGGAGGGTGAGCTCCCGTTCTGTTCATATTAGGGGTCACTACAGCTCGGACTCTCAATTTTGTCACGGTTCTTAGTCTGAACCAAAGAGTCCAAATCCGGCAAATCGTTTTGAGAAAAAACAAATTTTTGAAAGATGTGCCAAACATGGACTGCTTTGCCAGATACAGAGTCGCCACCTAAATGTTTTTTAATGGGAAATTTAGGAAACCCTGACTCGGTGCCAAAGGCCACGTGTCCGTCATCACCAAAGTTGCCTCGGCTCGGGAACTTGGGTACGATTGGGGAAGGTCACTTCGTGAGCACCCTCGCTCGCCCGATCAAAGATCGGCCTCTAATAACCATGATATCTATTTTTGAAAGCATTGTGTGTTCTTATTCCGGTTATTAGCCTAGGTTACTATGTGATGCGCACAGCATACAAGTATAGACTGGGTCGCCTGAATTGGAACAAAACATTTCAGGTTTGTTTTTGAAAGATGGTTTGCTACTCGCAAGTAGGCTTAAAATGCAGATTTTGCCACCCTCGGGTGGGCTTAGAAAAGATGGTTTTGCCACTATCTAGTGGGCTTAAAACAAATATTTGATGAATTGTCCCAATCCAAACAACCCAACCTTCACCCACAAGCATTCAGGCAGTTATATCTTATAAGCAATTAGCCTCATGGTAAGCATGCTATTCATGGCATTCACTCACACACATGCAAGGATGCTAAAGCATAAAACTCACCGAGTACTCCAAGCTAAAAAAAGAAGTTTATTAGAAATCATGCATGATCCTAAATATACAGAAATGCCTAATGCAACACATGCAAAAATGAAAACTATAGCAGGCTCGGCTATTCTAAACATGGCATATGAAATGCTACAACTAACATGTATTCACTTTGGAATTGAAAGTATAATGCAGTTAGTATGGTGCGCCGAGCTTGGTGCATGCAAAAACAGATGAATGATGCAAACATGCTATCATACTGTATGCTAATTGAAATATGCCCTAATCTAACCATCATAAGCGGATAAATAAAAGGGAGAAAGACGTGGGGTTGGAAGACATACAACACACACGCACACTTATTACAGTTATGCCCCCGCGCAGAGGGTCCAAATAAATAATACAGTCCCGAATAAAAGAATAGTACAGTCCAAATAATACAGTCCGAAAAATATACAAATTCCTACTTAATTAACAAATTAACTAAGAAAGCTGTAAAACTGGCGTGCAAGCCAGGGACTACCTCGCTTCTGATGAATGATGTATGTTAGGCTGCTTTGCGCGAAAATCCACCGGGATGCCCCAATTAGCCTCTGTTTAGCAGTTATTCTTGGAAAACATGCCAGACTCCGAAAAGTTGCTGATTCTTTATTTTGCTGCAACAGAGAGCAGGAAATGGGCATGGCAATGTATTTTCACAGATATATGCATGCCTCGATCCTCGTGCCATCGATCACGCATATCGAGGCATGATGGCCGAGGAGTCGAAATGTGCAACTCAATATAGAATGAATGCACGTATAAACACAACAAGAACCTAACTCCATCATGGGTAATCCGAAGTGTCGGTGACTGGGAATTGAGACACGTTCCGTCACTCGGAGTACGAAACGCATCTCGTTTCCCGTGCCCGGGCTAACTCCTATCCCGAACACAATGCAATATGCATGAGATGCATGAAATGCAACTAAGATACAATCCTAACATACACAATGCTATGAAAATGAGACGCCTCGAAATGCGTGCACACGGGCACGCAAATGAGAAAATGATAGAATGCGATCTAAGATACAACCTAGTATGCATTATGCTGTAAAAATGAGATGCCTCGAAATGCGTGCACATGGGCACGCAAATCGAGAAAATGACATACGCAATGTAAATGATATGGAAATGTGATATGGGCTTACACTAACATGAGAGAGCCTCAGCTACACTCACATAAGAGGCCGGTGGAAGAAAATGAAGTGCCTCGAAATGCGTGCACACGGGCACGCAAACCGAGGCAATGGTATATGCAATGCAATATGGCAAAAATGGCATATAAAATGCAACATGGACTTATACTAACATGAGAGAGCCTCCGCCGCACCCACATAAGAGGCCGATGGATGAAAATGAAGTGCCTCGAAATGCGTGCACACGGGCACGCAAACCGAGGCAATGGTATATGCAATGCAAAATGGCAAAAATGGCATATAGAAGCATGCTAATGGATTTTCAGCAATGAAATGTGGGGAAAACAGCCCCGAAATGAGGCGAAAACACACCCGATGCATGGAATCTCTCCCGAAATGCAAATTAGGCGCATAGAATGAACTACAGCTATACAAAGCATGCATAATTGGTACATGAGGTGAAAATACAGAAGCAAGGAAGCCTCAAACTAAGCATTTTTACAGTACAAGTCATGGCCAAACAGCAAGCAAGGATAGGGCAACAATGGCATGCAAAAATGGCCCTAAACATGAGATTATGAAGCAACTCATAGCTGCTAACTCCAAATAGGTTAGGACCCTTCAACAACATTGAAGAGGGGCCAAAAATAAGCCACTTCACAGAACTGTAAAAAACCTAAAAACAAACATAGATGTGGCTAAGCTCTTATGCAAGAAAATGGGCCAAAAGGTGGCCAAAGAGGCAAGTGGTATATGCAAAGCCCAAACTGAAAAATTCCCTTCTACAACATTGAAGAGTGACCAAAAATATGATTATTTACAGAACTGTAAAAACTCCAAAACAGTATACAAACATGCTAGAAATGCAATGCAAAATAAGGCTCAAAAGAGGCTATAACACAAAGTCAACAAAATATTCACCAAACAGCCAAAGACCCTTAATGAAACATGGTAAGAAGGTCAAAATAAGACTATTTCTAGGCCTGTAAAAAGACCAAAAATAGAAGCATGATAGGCTGCCAAAGCATGCAAGAAAATGGCATTCAAGGGGGATATTGAAGCAAGTGCAATATGGAGGGCTCAAACCGGGTTGAGCCCTTAATGAAACAAGAAAATGAGCTCAAAAAAATGACCTTTTAAGTTTTGGTCGGAGCTCAAATCAATAAGCATGTGTGGCTTACAAAAGGTGCAAGAAATGGACCAAAAAGGAGGAAATGCTACTCACCCTTGAAGACCAATGCTTTTGTTGCTTCTTGGACCAACTTTGATGACTATAAGCTTCTGGAATTCGTCCCCTTGCTGCTGGAATGGGGGGGTGGTGGTAGAGCTTGATAATGATGAAGAAATGAGGTGTAGAACTTGGATATTTTTGAGAAAATGAGAGAGATAGAGGGAGAGTTGTATGTAAAGCTTCAAAGCAATTTTGTTCCAACCCCTCATACAAGTGTTGGCAGCTGGCTATAAGGAACAAAAAGAGGGTGTAAAGGTGGGGGAAAAAGGAGGCAAGCTTTCCCCCACAAAATATCCCCCGGATTGAGATATTTTCTGGGGGAAACAGCTATACAGCTGTAAAGTGTGCAGAGAGAGGAACATGGCCGGCCCATTTTCAAAGCTCCATGTGGCCGGCCGGCCACCTACCCTAGCCGGCCGGCTAGGGGTCAAAAAGGCCAAGTTGGAATAGTGGCCGGCCACCACAAAAAGGTGGCCTCCCAGCTCTCCTCTTCACAGCCCTGTGGTTCGAATTTGGAAACTCTAAAACAGGAGAGAGAACAAGCCATTTTGAGGAGAGGTTCAAAAGGTTCAAATGAAATTAATGGCCAGCCATAAACGTTTAGGGTCCTCCCATGTGTGTACAACACAAATATGTGGTTCAAAGTTCAAGAAAGTGGCCCAAGGGTGTTCAACATTGGCTCGGAAGGAGGGGTTCAAAAGGGTCAAGAAACATTAGTGGCCGGCCATGAACTTTTAGGGTCCTCCCATGTGTGTACATCACAAATATGTGGTTTGGGTTTGAAGAAAATGGCTCCAAGGTGTTCAACATTGGCCCGAAAGTGCGAAAAACGGGTGTCGGAGGGCGAAAATGGAACATAACTGGTTGCCAAGATAATTGCTGGCCTCCCACCCTTCTACGGCCTTCCCGGTGATAAAACAGAGGTACCTGCCAAAAATGAACAAAAACCGATGCAAAACGAATGCTCGGGGGCCAAAACACGCAGTTCGGGGTCACGAAAAATGGGCTGTTAAGCACCGAAAGTGGCGTTCGGCCACGAAGTGGGTTTCTCAGACCCCAGTGTCCCTCAAAAGGGAGAAAATAAGATGTATACCAAAAATCAGAGCAAATGGAGATGGTTAAGCGGTCCCGAACCGAGGCACACGGCCAACGGTCCCGAAAAACCGGAAACCGGACTCCGAAATGGGCAAAATGGCCTGCGGCCACAAAATGTAGCCCACGGCCACTGAGAGATGGTCTACGGGACCTCTCCCTCCCCTCGGGAAAAGAAACAGAGAAAGCCGAGTCTGGTTCGCAAACCGAGACAAGGCACAGAAGAGGGTTCGAAAATCCGGAGGCAGGGCTTACGGCCGCGACTCTGAGACTTCTAAACGAGCACGATATGCAACGTCACCGAGCGCTCAGTCGGTGATTTCTGAGTCTTAAGGTCGGTCAAAAATGGGGTGTCTACAGTTGCCCCTCTTTGACAGAACTCGGAAGTCACAAGTGACGGGAGTGAATGTCAAAGCCCAGAGACGACCCATTTTGGACAAGGCTGAAGACTTAGACTAACATACAAAACAGCGAAGAAATGTGCCGCAGGCATGCCCGCAGGCAGGGGCAAAATGCAAATGATACGCAGAAATATTTTAAGATTGGACTTATACGCTACGCGAAGCCGGTTCGAAAATTGAGGATTCATGCAATGCACTGTAATGTAGTGGCTAAAAATGCAATGTAATGGCTAAGAGGTAAAGGTACCTCACAGGGGTAATTGGCGATGACTTACCTCATGCTGCTGGGAATCTTTCGCTTCTTCTTGGTTGAACCACAGGTACCACTTTTCTCACTGACTATGGTCGCAGCTTTCCCTATTCTCCAACAGGGTGACAGACTAGGTTGGATCAGTATCCAGAATTGAGGTGCATACAGATGCTATCTCAATCTATGGGGCTGCCATACAGATTTCAAGCCGAGGATATACCCCTAGGTATTTAAACCAGACTTTAGTCTCGGAAATCCCGAACCTTTGCGTTCTAGGCATAAGCCATTCGAACTCTAGTTTCCACCGTCTCAGTGGGTCTCCTAGGAACTCACCGCAAACACAGGCAGGTAGCTATACCAGACCACCGAAAGTCGTTCGGGCACGACAAACACCAAAGGAATTGCACCTTTAGAGGATTTAAGGTCTCCTAGACCAGAAAGTGCATGAGATGGTGCGAATAAATGCAAGTGCGATGCAAGTACGATGCGCAAAAACAGCGCGAATGATGATGCAGGATTTAAGGTCTCCTTAGACCAGAGGGTTTAAGGTCTCCTGGACCAGGGAGTGCACAAGACAGTGCGATGCAGAGTGAATGCACAAAACAGTGCAATACAGATAAGGTGCGCAAGATAGCGCGATACAATGCACTAACAAGTACAGGTGAGATACGCAAGATAGCGCGATGGAATTCATGCAAAATGCAAGTAAGGTGCACAAAACAGTGCAATGCGCAAGAAAGCGCGAGTGATTTGAAATGCACAAGACAGTGCGAGTGATGTGCGTAAAATAGCACGAAATGTAAACCGCACAAAACAGTGCGATGCCCAAAATGGCGCGAGTGATTTTCAAATGCACTAAACAGTGCGATACGCTAAACAGCGCGATTGATTTGAAATGCACTAAACAGTGCGATACGCTAACCAGCGCGATTGAAATGCACTAAACAGTGCGATACGCTAAACAGCGCAAGTGATTTTGAAGTGCTCAAAACAGTGCGATACGCTAAACAGCGCAAGTGATTTTGAAGTGCACAAAACAGTGCGATACGCTAAACAGCGCGATTGAAATGCACTAAACAGTGCGATACGCTAAACAGCGCGAGTGATTTTGAAATGCACAAGACAGTGCGATACGCTAAACAGCGCGATTGATTTGAAATGCACTAAACAGTGCGATACGCTAACCAGCGCGATTGAAATGCACTAAACAGTGCGATACGCTAAACAGCGCAAGTGATTTTGAAGTGCTCAAAACAGTGCGATACGCTAAACAGCGCAATTGAAATGCACTAAACAGTGCGATACGCTAAACAGCGCGAGTGAAATGCACTAAACAGTGCGATACACTAAACAGCGCGAGTGGTTTTGAACTGCACATAACAGTGCGATATGCTAAACAGCGTGATTGAAATGCACTAAACAGTGCGATACGCTAAACAGCGCGAGTGATTTTGAAATGCACAAGACAGTGCGATACGCTAAACAGCGCGATTGAAATGCACTAAACAGTGCGATACGCTAAGCAGCGCGAGTGATTTTGAAGTGCTCAAAACAGTGCGATACGCTAAACAGCGCAAGTGATTTTGAAGTGCACAAAACAGTGTGATACGCTAAACAGCGCGATTGAAATGCACTAAACAGTGCGATACGCTAAACAGCGCGAGTGATTTTGAAATGCACAAGACAGTGCGATACGCTAAACAGCGCGATTGATTTGAAATGCACTAAACAGTGCGATACGCTAAACAGCGCGATTGATTTGAAATGCACTAAACAGTGCGATACGCTAAACAGCGCGATTGATTTGAAATGCACTAAACAGTGCGATACGCTAAACAGCGCGAGTGATTTTGAAGTGCACAAAACAGTGCGATACGCTAAACAGCGCGATTGAAATGCACTAAACAGTGCGATACGCTAAACAGCGTGAGTGATTTTGAAATGCACAAGACAGTGCGATACGCTAAACAGCGCGATTGAAATTGAAATGCAATGCACAAAATAGTGCGAGTGAGATACAACCACAAGATGCACAAGACAGTGCTAGTGAGATACAAAGTGTAAGTGCACAAGATAGTGCGGGTGAGATACAACCACAAGATGCACAAGACAGTGCTAGTGAGATACAAAGTGTAAGTGCACAAGATAGTGCGAGTGAATGCATGTTCTATGCAAATGAGGTGCATTTTCTATGCAAGTATGGAAGACTGCATTTTCTATGCAATATTGAAAGCAAGCATATTCTATGCATGAAACAAGGAAAGCATATTCTATGCGGAATCGAAAGCAAGCATATTCTATGCATGAATCATAACGATGCGCGGCACGCATGCAACAACAGTGTATATGAGAGTTCACATTCTATGTAGTAGAGGAGCATCAAATATGTACTCTGGTGCCTCTGATTTACCTCTTAGGGGACTTTGCAACACACTCAGCTCAAAAAGGGCACACCCTGTTCATATTGGCGAGAGATAACATCTGCTGCTACTGCTTTAATTGCCGTTCTGGCTTGAAGCATGCTTAAGCTTGGAGTAGAGGCACACTCATTCTTCGGGGCATTGGCAAGGCCTGAAGAGGTACATGTGGAATGCAATCTCAGAATTTTCTAAAGGTGAAACACACTCAGATGCTCAAAATTTTCCCTATTTTCTTTTGCTTTGTAGTCCGGAACTTATATAGCTTCAGATAGGTCCTTGTTTTACCGTTCACACTTATCGGGGGTGGACCCTGCAGTTTTACGAAAGAACAAATCTTGTTTTGTACAAATGTGGAGAATGGCACAGCACTCTGAGCACAAAAAGATTTTATTTTTGAAATTCAGAGATGAGCTTTCGACCAAGTATTGAGCCTACGACTGAACACAGCAAAACGACTCAACAAGGAAATAAAAGGTACACAACCTAGACACATCGAGTAACACTCGAAACGACTCAAAGCAAGAATCGAGACACAAAATAAAACACAAGACTCAAATGTGCACATGGAGCCTGTTTCCCCGGGTATTGTTTCCCACCCTTTCTCATTAGTGATCCTCATGTCACTCGGCCCTCAAGCTCTGTTTTTCTGAAAAACCCCTCTTCTCACTTTTCCTCTCATCGCACATCTCTCTATTCTTCAATCTCTCATTTTTCATCCCTCCCCTGGGTGGTTGATGGATAAACAGCAAATTGTGGGCTCGTACGCCTAGCACTCTGCTAGATTCTCTTTCTTCCGCTCACAGCTAGTGAATTCCTCCCACGGAAGTGTTGCGCTACAACTGGGTGTGTAGCAAATCTGTAACTAACATCAGTTGATGATGCTTTGTTGGGGAGTTTGGACGTGATAAGATCTGTCCAGACGATGGAGTGGAATATCTTGCCCCATTCTAGTTCGTGCTTCGCACTTGGCTTGATACCTCGTTGGTTGGAGGACGTGAGAGCTTTCTGCCCTTTGTTGTGCCCTTTTTTGAATACGGTGCCCTTTCCGACAAGTAGAGTGCCCTTTCTGGCAAGTATTTTGACCAAGGGAAAAAGACAGAACACCTGACTCAACTGTGCCCCTAGTTCATTATTTTGACCATTTTTTGTTTTTGCTTTCTACTAAAACAGTTTTGACCAACATGAGAGTTAGATTAACGCGCTTGTTCGATTTTCTGATTTAAAATCATGCAAGTTAGGCTATGAGCACTGAGAGTTTTCCTTTTTTTGGGTCCAAGAAATGGTCCAGTTTTGAAAATGGAATACTTTTCGAAAAGATTAGTCAACCTTAGTAAAAATTCTCAAAAACTATTTTTGCAAACGACCACTGCTTAACGAGCACAGAACCTACTCTTGAGATGCACAACCTCGGATTCGAAGGAAAATTGCCCCTTGCTTGAGGGGAACTGCATGGCAACGAAAAGTTGCCCCTTGTTTGAATGGCACCACGGCGCATTCAATGGCAACGGAAAGTTGCCCCTTGTTTGAACGGCGCCACGGCGCATTGAATGGCGACGGAAAGTTACCCCTTGTCTGAATGGCCCCGCAGCGCATTGTAGGCAGTCCTCAGAGCGACGAACACAACCAAATCCTCAGATACAGAGAAGACAAAGATGACTAGAACCATCGCATGGACACAATCGAATTGGAAGTGTTTATGGCTGGACTTCAGAATGAAGTTGCCTACGTATCCCAAACATGGGAATCAAGCCTTACATAGTTCGGGGTTAAGGTACACTCGGGTATTTAACCTCTCCCTTTTATGCTCTAACTTTTGCCAAGGCGCCCGTCGCGGGTTTTCGACCTTGCGAGCTTTGTTCTTCTTTCTTTTTCAATTCTTTTCATTTCTTTTCTTTTGATTTTCTTCTCCTTTTTTTTTGTTCTTTTCTTTGCATTTTTCTTCTTTTTTGTTCTTTTTCTTGCTCTAACTTTTGCCTGGGTCGCCCTTCTGGGTTTTCGACCCAGCGAGCCTCTCAAGGGTAAAAGTGTAGCTTTGTCCATGTCAAATGGTTTTGAGATCCTGAAGTCATCTGAATCCAGGAGAATGGTTGTTGTTTTGCAAGAGGACTCATCTTCAGCTCTTCGAGCATGTCTGATATCTTTGCCCCTAGTTCGAGGGGTACTTCTGTTCTAGCTTTGCAAGCTTCTTCTGATCTTCTGATCTTTTGATCTGACTTTCCTGGTCTCTTGTTCGAGGGCTGCTTCAAATCTGGCCACACAGGCCTCACATCGTAGTTGACCGTTGAATCTTCTGAATTCAAGTTCAAGGTTTGGAAGCGAAGGGGTTGAGTCTCGTGGCTGAGAGTGATCCTAGGCTGCACAATCTCAGGAGCGATTCCACACAGGTCTTCGCAGGACCGCGCAAAACATTTTGTTTTTGAAAGTTTTTAAGAAAGCGACAAATCGCTCGCGCTGAAGATAGTGTGAAACCAGTCTGAATCAAGCCAGGGTCCTTCTCAGTACTCACGCTAACAAGCATGATTTCATTAAGGGCTTAGCACGCCTCTCTTTCTCTCAATTGATCAAAATTTTGCAAAGCCCGAGGAATCCCTTCCTCTTCGTTTTCACCGCAGTGTTCAAAAGGTTTTGAAAAACTTAGGTCGGTGCAATGATTTTGGGGTGCAGAAGAGTAGGCGAAAAGTACTGCCGTTTCATTCAAACTTTCTAGCACAACTGGCACAGAGCAGAAGCAAGCACAAAGCATGAAAAACCATTGCTGTTTCATTCAAATCTGTTGGTACAACTGGCTCCAAGGCAGAAACAGACTCACAAGGAAGCGAAAAGACAGACGCAAAACAAAATAATGATATCCGGGGTAACACCCCCGGAATCATCCGACTTCTGTACAACAGGACTGACTCGATACAACAAGACAGACCCTACTGACTCAGTAAGAAAAGACTGACTCTGTACAAAACAACAAAAACTGACCCAATACCCAAGTCAGACAGTACAAAGACCGGCATTCATAAATGCTCAAAACAGTGCCTGCCATACACCATATCTGGAGTAAACTGAGCGCTGCCTGCAGGTGGTTCATCCGTCTGATCAGATCACATTATCCCCCAAGTTCACTGATCAAGTGCCGATAGACTTTGCAGGACCTGGTGCGGGGATGACTCCATTGTCAAATAGATCCTGTACTTCATGGCGAAGACGGAAGCAGGGGTTGGTAGTATGGCCAATTTGTTGATGGTACGCGCAGTACTGGGTAGTATCATGTGTAGCCGGAAGAGGGTTCGGGAGAGGCCGAGGCTCAAGGGGTTTGAGATGGCCTTGTCCGACAAGGATTTGGAGAGCTTTGGACAAAGGCATATAGAGGGCATGGAAGACCCTCCGACCTCGGGGTTGGTACTTCAAGGCTTGTGGATTTTTACTGGGCGCACCAGCAAAGGGATTGGCAGGTGCTGGCCTGGTTTGCCGATCTCCTCCGTGTGGAGGATTAGAGATAGCAGGATCGTCTCTAGTATGACAGTCCTTCTCCCGATGTTCCCTTTGATTCAGACCGCTCCCAACTTGAGCAGCGAAAGTGTCATCCACAGCTTTTGCAACAACTGCGAGGACTTGCTCTTTGTTCAGTCCCTCAGCTTTCAAAGCCTCAATATCCCACCGAAGGTGTTCATGGGGACCAATGCCTGCCCCTACCTTGCTCCTACTAGTCACTTCCACTTTGTCCAGAGATTGGCTTTCCTCAAATGCAGCCCGTCCCAACATCGGGGAGTCTTTCGACATGAAGTTCCCGGTATGTGGTGTGGTCGATGATGGAGCCAATGTCCCGGAGGCCAGATCCGTCACGGTTTTTTGAAGATCTTTAATCATTCCCATCAACTCGAAAGTAGTGGGTTCACGGGTTTGAGATGGTTGAGGTTCAGGTGCACCCATCATGCATAGGTCCATGCTTTCTGGGATAAATACCTCAGGCTTGGTTAGATGGGCCGGGGTGATGTATATGCTGGGGTCATCGGTGGATGGTAGTATGTGGATGAGATTGAGGTAAGCAGGAGATGTTTGGTCATTGGGGTTTGAAGGTGGAGCTATCGTCCGGTTGTCGATGAGATTTTGGACCTCATGACGAAGGCGGTAGCAACGGTCGGTGCCATGACCGCGCTGCTGATGGTACATACAATACTTTGAGGGGTTATGTCTGGCTGGGAGTGGGTTGGGAAGAGGTTGAGGATCGAGGGGTTTGAGATGCCCTTTTTCCATCAAGGCTTTTAGTGTGCTAGTCAGGCTCATATAGAGGGGGGGAAAGTTCTACCCTGAGCTTGGACTGGGCCGGTTGTTTCTATGCTTGGTTTGGCAAAAGGGTTGGCTGTGGTGACTGTATTGATTTCGGTGGGTTTGGGAATAGCGCTACTACCAGCGTTGGTACTCCTTGAAATCACCTTCTTTGTCAGTTCCCTTGTCCTGGGAATGATCCCGCTGTTGAACGCATTCTCGACTTGAACCCCCAGTTCATGCAAACTTTTGAAAGTGAATAGTGGAGCGACTATCAACTTTTGCAACATATCATGCTCGAGGTTTCGGACCATCATCTGCACTTGATCCCTCTCAGAAGGGCGACGATCTGTCATTTGTGCTGCCTTTGCTCTCCACCTTGCAATGAATTCTACAAAAGGTTCCGTTGGGTTCTGGCGAGTTGCTTCGAGCTCTTGGATGGTCATTTCAACTTGGGTATTGTAGGAATACTGATCGACAAAGGCCTCAGCCAGTTCTTCCCAGTTTTGCTTCACTGTATCCTCCAATTTGGCATACCAAGTAGCTGCTACACCCGACAGGGTTCTTCTATACAGAGAGAGTTTCTGTGGCTTAGTCAGACCCATCGGCTTTAGGACATCTAAGAAAAGTCGGATATGTACCATTGGATCTCCAGACCCGTCGAAACGGTCGATATATGGCATTTTGAATCTGTCTGGGAGCCGGATGGCAGCCTCGGTGTGCCCATCCTCAATGTCAGGAATGGAGTTAAGGCCCTATGCCTTTTTGAATTGCTTCTCAAGGTTTGCAATTTTCACTGCAGTCAGATTGAACTCATCAACATGAAAGGGTTGAGTTCTCTCATTAGGCTGCACTAGGGGTCTGAGCACCTGAGCTTGAGTCAACCCTTCTCGAGGATTTGGATCCTGCAAATCTTCAACTGGCGGAATTGGGTCAAAGTTCGGCTGGGGTCCCAACGCTGGATGTGAGGCAGATGCCCCAGATGGGCGCTGCGTTTCAATACTGGTTTCGGCCTGCATGGCAGTTCCCTGATTTAGCGCTGCTATCACGGCCACAAATTCTTCCGAACCTTGTGCCATCACGGTCTGCTGAGCCTGAACAAAGGTGATGTGACTGGCGACTGACGGGTTAGATGAACCAATGAGCCCTGACCGGCTTTTCTTTACCTCGCCTCAGCGAAAGAACACTGGTTGCCCTTGAATTGAATTTCTGACCTAACAAAGTCTATCGGCACTAGTCCAATGTACCCGGGGGATATCGAAGCCTTCTGAAGCTATGGTTCCGAGACTACCTAGCAAAAGAGAAAACAGACAGCACCTCAGCCTGATTTCACGATAACCCACATGAGCAAAGCTGAGTGAGTGTACTCTCTACTGAATTCTGCCCCAAAATTCTGCCCCAAATCTGAGTCTGATACCCACAGGTAAAGCTGACTCCTAAATACTGATAGTAATGCCCGCAGGCCTGATGCCCAAATTCATATTCTGATACATGCATTCCTGTAGAGATGCACTCTAAAGCACATAACGGATAAGTGAGAGCCAAAACACCCCTATGTTGGGGTAGGGTTTCCCTGTCCTATTTTGTCAGGAGCTAGGGTTTCACCACGCACGCAGCGGTTTCAAACAACCTACAATCGGGTAAGCAACCTGTCCTAGTTTGGAATGGTCACTATGGATCCGAATATGCACTAGGTCGAATGGTCAAAAAGGGTGCCCCGGTAAAACCGGGGTTTGTGTTCCCATACTGGCAGAGCCCACAACCGGTCAGCCTTATGGTCATGCCTTGACAAGACAAGCCTCCGGCAAACCGTTCAGGAATAGCAGATGGCAAACACGGTGTCCTAGGCGCACCAATGCAAATGCAATGCAAAGAAACACACAAGTGTAGTCAAAAACAGATATCATGAGTTCGAGTCAAGTTCTCTAAATCCCCAGCAGAGTCGCCAGAAACTGTAGACGTCCCCGAACGCTCCCGGGAGGGTGAGCTCCCGTTCTGTTCATATTAGGGGTCACTACAGCTCGGACTCTCAATTTTGTCACGGTTCTTAGTCTGAACCAAAGAGTCCAAATCCGGCAAATCGTTTTGAGAAAAAACAAATTTTTGAAAGAAGTGCCAAACATGGACTGCTTTGCCAGATACAGAGTCACCACCTAAATGTTTTTTAATGGGAAATTTAGGAAACCCTGACTCGGTGCCAAAGGCCACGTGTCCGTCATCACCAAAGTTGCCTCGGCTCGGGAACTTGGGTACGATTGGGGAAGGTCACTTCGTGAGCACCCTCGCTCGCCCGATCAAAGATCGGCCTCTAATAACCATGATATCTATTTTTGAAAGCATTGTGTGTTCTTATTCCGGTTATTAGCCTAGGTTACTATGTGATGCGCACAGCATACAAGTATAGACTGGGTCGCCTGAATTGGAACAAAACATTTCAGGTTTGTTTTTGAAAGATGGTTTGCTACTCGCAAGTAGGCTTAAAATGCAGATTTTGCCACCCTCGGGTGGGCTTAGAAAAGATGGTTTTGCCACTATCTAGTGGGCTTAAAACAAATATTTGATGAATTGTCCCAATCCAAACAACCCAACCTTCACCCACAAGCATTCAGGCAGTTATATCTTATAAGCAATTAGCCTCATGGTAAGCATGCTATTCATGGCATTCACTCACACACATGCAAGGATGCTAAAGCATAAAACTCACCGAGTACTCCAAGCTAAAAAAAGAAGTTTATTAGAAATCATGCATGATCCTAAATATACAGAAATGCCTAATGCAACACATGCAAAAATGAAAACTATAGCAGGCTCGGCTATTCTAAACATGGCATATGAAATGCTACAACTAACATGTATTCACTTTGGAATTGAAAGTATAATGCAGTTAGTATGGTGCGCCGAGCTTGGTGCATGCAAAAACAGATGAATGATGCAAACATGCTATCATACTGTATGCTAATTGAAATATGCCCTAATCTAACCATCATAAGCGGATAAATAAAAGGGAGAAAGACGTGGGGTTGGAAGACATACAACACACACGCACACTTATTACAGTTATGCCCCCGCGCAGAGGGTCCAAATAAATAATACAGTCCCGAATAAAAGAATAGTACAGTCCAAATAATACAGTCCGAAAAATATACAAATTCCTACTTAATTAACAAATTAACTAAGAAAGCTGTAAAACTGGCGTGCAAGCCAGGGACTACCTCGCTTCTGATGAATGATGTATGTTAGGCTGCTTTGCGCGAAAATCCACCGGGATGCCCCAATTAGCCTCTGTTTAGCAGTTATTCTTGGAAAACATGCCAGACTCCGAAAAGTTGCTGATTCTTTATTTTGCTGCAACAGAGAGCAGGAAAGGGGCATGGCAATGTATTTTCACAGATATATGCATGCCTCGATCCTCGTGCCATCGATCACGCATATCGAGGCATGATGGCCGAGGAGTCGAAATGTGCAACTCAATATAGAATGAATGCACGTATAAACACAACAAGAACCTAACTCCATCATGGGTAATCCGAAGTGTCGGTGACTGGGAATTGAGACACGTTCCGTCACTCGGAGTACGAAACGCATCTCGTTTCCCGTGCCCGGGCTAACTCCTATCCCGAACACAATGCAATATGCATGAGATGCATGAAATGCAACTAAGATACAATCCTAACATACACAATGCTATGAAAATGAGACGCCTCGAAATGCGTGCACACGGGCACGCAAATGAGAAAATGATAGAATGCGATCTAAGATACAACCTAGTATGCATTATGCTGTAAAAATGAGATGCCTCGAAATGCGTGCACATGGGCACGCAAATCGAGAAAATGACATACGCAATGTAAATGATATGGAAATGTGATATGGGCTTACACTAACATGAGAGAGCCTCAGCTACACTCACATAAGAGGCCGGTGGAAGAAAATGAAGTGCCTCGAAATGCGTGCACACGGGCACGCAAACCGAGGCAATGGTATATGCAATGCAATATGGCAAAAATGGCATATAAAATGCAACATGGACTTATACTAACATGAGAGAGCCTCCGCCGCACCCACATAAGAGGCCGATGGATGAAAATGAAGTGCCTCGAAATGCGTGCACACGGGCACGCAAACCGAGGCAATGGTATATGCAATGCAAAATGGCAAAAATGGCATATAGAAGCATGCTAATGGATTTTCAGCAATGAAATGTGGGGAAAACAGCCCCGAAATGAGGCGAAAACACACCCGATGCATGGAATCTCTCCCGAAATGCAAATTAGGCGCATAGAATGAACTACAGCTATACAAAGCATGCATAATTGGTACATGAGGTGAAAATACAGAAGCAAGGAAGCCTCAAACTAAGCATTTTTACAGTACAAGTCATGGCCAAACAGCAAGCAAGGATAGGGCAACAATGGCATGCAAAAATGGCCCTAAACATGAGATTATGAAGCAACTCATAGCTGCTAACTCCAAATAGGTTAGGACCCTTCAACAACATTGAAGAGGGGCCAAAAATAAGCCACTTCACAGAACTGTAAAAAACCTAAAAACAAACATAGATGTGGCTAAGCTCTTATGCAAGAAAATGGGCCAAAAGGTGGCCAAAGAGGCAAGTGGTATATGCAAAGCCCAAACTGAAAAATTCCCTTCTACAACATTGAAGAGTGACCAAAAATATGATTATTTACAGAACTGTAAAAACTCCAAAACAGTATACAAACATGCTAGAAATGCAATGCAAAATAAGGCTCAAAAGAGGCTATAACACAAAGTCAACAAAATATTCACCAAACAGCCAAAGACCCTTAATGAAACATGGTAAGAAGGTCAAAATAAGACTATTTCTAGGCCTGTAAAAAGACCAAAAATAGAAGCATGATAGGCTGCCAAAGCATGCAAGAAAATGGCATTCAAGGGGGATATTGAAGCAAGTGCAATATGGAGGGCTCAAACCGGGTTGAGCCCTTAATGAAACAAGAAAATGAGCTCAAAAAAATGACCTTTTAAGTTTTGGTCGGAGCTCAAATCAATAAGCATGTGTGGCTTACAAAAGGTGCAAGAAATGGACCAAAAAGGAGGAAATGCTACTCACCCTTGAAGACCAATGCTTTTGTTGCTTCTTGGACCAACTTTGATGACTATAAGCTTCTGGAATTCGTCCCCTTGCTGCTGGAATGGGGGGGTGGTGGTAGAGCTTGATAATGATGAAGAAATGAGGTGTAGAACTTGGATATTTTTGAGAAAATGAGAGAGATAGAGGGAGAGTTGTATGTAAAGCTTCAAAGCAATTTTGTTCCAACCCCTCATACAAGTGTTGGCAGCTGGCTATAAGGAACAAAAAGAGGGTGTAAAGGTGGGGGAAAAAGGAGGCAAGCTTTCCCCCACAAAATATCCCCCGGATTGAGATATTTTCTGGGGGAAACAGCTATACAGCTGTAAAGTGTGCAGAGAGAGGAACATGGCCGGCCCATTTTCAAAGCTCCATGTGGCCGGCCGGCCACCTACCCTAGCCGGCCGGCTAGGGGTCAAAAAGGCCAAGTTGGAATAGTGGCCGGCCACCACAAAAAGGTGGCCTCCCAGCTCTCCTCTTCACAGCCCTGTGGTTCGAATTTGGAAACTCTAAAACAGGAGAGAGAACAAGCCATTTTGAGGAGAGGTTCAAAAGGTTCAAATGAAATTAATGGCCAGCCATAAACTTTTAGGGTCCTCCCATGTGTGTACAACACAAATATGTGGTTCAAAGTTCAAGAAAGTGGCCCAAGGGTGTTCAACATTGGCTCGGAAGGAGGGGTTCAAAAGGGTCAAGAAACATTAGTGGCCGGCCATGAACTTTTAGGGTCCTCCCATGTGTGTACATCACAAATATGTGGTTTGGGTTTGAAGAAAATGGCTCCAAGGTGTTCAACATTGGCCCGAAAGTGCGAAAAACGGGTGTCGGAGGGCGAAAATGGAACATAACTGGTTGCCAAGATAATTGCTGGCCTCCCACCCTTCTACGGCCTTCCCGGTGATAAAACAGAGGTACCTGCCAAAAATGAACAAAAACCGATGCAAAACGAATGCTCGGGGGCCAAAACACGCAGTTCGGGGTCACGAAAAATGGGCTGTTAAGCACCGAAAGTGGCGTTCGGCCACGAAGTGGGTTTCTCAGACCCCAGTGTCCCTCAAAAGGGAGAAAATAAGATGTATACCAAAAATCAGAGCAAATGGAGATGGTTAAGCGGTCCCGAACCGAGGCACACGGCCAACGGTCCCGAAAAACCGGAAACCGGACTCCGAAATGGGCAAAATGGCCTGCGGCCACAAAATGTAGCCCACGGCCACTGAGAGATGGTCTACGGGACCTCTCCCTCCCCTCGGGAAAAGAAACAGAGAAAGCCGAGTCTGGTTCGCAAACCGAGACAAGGCACAGAAGAGGGTTCGAAAATCCGGAGGCAGGGCTTACGGCCGCGACTCTGAGACTTCTAAACGAGCACGATATGCAACGTCACCGAGCGCTCAGTCGGTGATTTCTGAGTCTTAAGGTCGGTCAAAAATGGGGTGTCTACAGTTGCCCCTCTTTGACAGAACTCGGAAGTCACAAGTGACGGGAGTGAATGTCAAAGCCCAGAGACGACCCATTTTGGACAAGGCTGAAGACTTAGACTAACATACAAAACAGCGAAGAAATGTGCCGCAGGCATGCCCGCAGGCAGGGGCAAAATGCAAATGATACGCAGAAATATTTTAAGATTGGACTTATACGCTACGCGAAGCCGGTTCGAAAATTGAGGATTCATGCAATGCACTGTAATGTAGTGGCTAAAAATGCAATGTAATGGCTAAGAGGTAAAGGTACCTCACAGGGGTAATTGGCGATGACTTACCTCATGCTGCTGGGAATCTTTCGCTTCTTCTTGGTTGAACCACAGGTACCACTTTTCTCACTGACTATGGTCGCAGCTTTCCCTATTCTCCAACAGGGTGACAGACTAGGTTGGATCAGTATCCAGAATTGAGGTGCATACAGATGCTATCTCAATCTATGGGGCTGCCATACAGATTTCAAGCCGAGGATATACCCCTAGGTATTTAAACCAGACTTTAGTCTCGGAAATCCCGAACCTTTGCGTTCTAGGCATAAGCCATTCGAACTCTAGTTTCCACCGTCTCAGTGGGTCTCCTAGGAACTCACCGCAAACACAGGCAGGTAGCTATACCAGACCACCGAAAGTCGTTCGGGCACGACAAACACCAAAGGAATTGCACCTTTAGAGGATTTAAGGTCTCCTAGACCAGAAAGTGCATGAGATGGTGCGAATAAATGCAAGTGCGATGCAAGTACGATGCGCAAAAACAGCGCGAATGATGATGCAGGATTTAAGGTCTCCTTAGACCAGAGGGTTTAAGGTCTCCTGGACCAGGGAGTGCACAAGACAGTGCGATGCAGAGTGAATGCACAAAACAGTGCAATACAGATAAGGTGCGCAAGATAGCGCGATACAATGCACTAACAAGTACAGGTGAGATACGCAAGATAGCGCGATGGAATGCATGCAAAATGCAAGTAAGGTGCACAAAACAGTGCAATGCGCAAGAAAGCGCGAGTGATTTGAAATGCACAAGACAGTGCGAGTGATGTGCGTAAAATAGCACGAAATGTAAACCGCACAAAACAGTGCGATGCCCAAAATGGCGCGAGTGATTTTCAAATGCACTAAACAGTGCGATACGCTAAACAGCGCGATTGATTTGAAATGCACTAAACAGTGCGATACGCTAACCAGCGCGATTGAAATGCACTAAACAGTGCGATACGCTAAACAGCGCAAGTGATTTTGAAGTGCTCAAAACAGTGCGATACGCTAAACAGCGCAAGTGATTTTGAAGTGCACAAAACAGTGCGATACGCTAAACAGCGCGATTGAAATGCACTAAACAGTGCGATACGCTAAACAGCGCGAGTGATTTTGAAATGCACAAGACAGTGCGATACGCTAAACAGCGCGATTGATTTGAAATGCACTAAACAGTGCGATACGCTAACCAGCGCGATTGAAATGCACTAAACAGTGCGATACGCTAAACAGCGCAAGTGATTTTGAAGTGCTCAAAACAGTGCGATACGCTAAACAGCGCAATTGAAATGCACTAAACAGTGCGATACGCTAAACAGCGCGAGTGAAATGCACTAAACAGTGCGATACACTAAACAGCGCGAGTGATTTTGAACTGCACATAACAGTGCGATATGCTAAACAGCGTGATTGAAATGCACTAAACAGTGCGATACGCTAAACAGCGCGAGTGATTTTGAAATGCACAAGACAGTGCGATACGCTAAACAGCGCGATTGAAATGCACTAAACAGTGCGATACGCTAAGCAGCGCGAGTGATTTTGAAGTGCTCAAAACAGTGCGATACGCTAAACAGCGCAAGTGATTTTGAAGTGCACAAAACAGTGCGATACGCTAAACAGCGCGATTGAAATGCACTAAACAGTGCGATACGCTAAACAGCGCGAGTGATTTTGAAATGCACAAGACAGTGCGATACGCTAAACAGCGCGATTGATTTGAAATGCACTAAACAGTGCGATACGCTAAACAGCGCGATTGATTTGAAATGCACTAAACAGTGCGATACGCTAAACAGCGCGATTGATTTGAAATGCACTAAACAGTGCGATACGCTAAACAGCGCGAGTGATTTTGAAGTGCACAAAACAGTGCGATACGCTAAACAGCGCGATTGAAATGCACTAAACAGTGCGATACGCTAAACAGCGTGAGTGATTTTGAAATGCACAAGACAGTGCGATACGCTAAACAGCGCGATTGAAATTGAAATGCAATGCACAAAATAGTGCGAGTGAGATACAACCACAAGATGCACAAGACAGTGCTAGTGAGATACAAAGTGTAAGTGCACAAGATAGTGCGGGTGAGATACAACCACAAGATGCACAAGACAGTGCTAGTGAGATACAAAGTGTAAGTGCACAAGATAGTGCGAGTGAATGCATGTTCTATGCAAATGAGGTGCATTTTCTATGCAAGTATGGAAGACTGCATTTTCTATGCAATATTGAAAGCAAGCATATTCTATGCATGAAACAAGGAAAGCATATTCTATGCGGAATCGAAAGCAAGCATATTCTATGCATGAATCATAACGATGCGCGGCACGCATGCAACAACAGTGTATATGAGAGTTCACATTCTATGTAGTAGAGGAGCATCAAATATGTACTCTGGTGCCTCTGATTTACCTCTTAGGGGACTTTGCAACACACTCAGCTCAAAAAGGGCACACCCTGTTCATATTGGCGAGAGATAACATCTGCTGCTACTGCTTTAATTGCCGTTCTGGCTTGAAGCATGCTTAAGCTTGGAGTAGAGGCACACTCATTCTTCGGGGCATTGGCAAGGCCTGAAGAGGTACATGTGGAATGCAATCTCAGAATTTTCTAAAGGTGAAACACACTCAGATGCTCAAAATTTTCCCTATTTTCTTTTGCTTTGTAGTCCGGAACTTATATAGCTTCAGATAGGTCCTTGTTTTACCGTTCACACTTATCGGGGGTGAACCCTGCAGTTTTACGAAAGAACAAATCTTGTTTTGTACAAATGTGGAGAATGGCACAGCACTCTGAGCACAAAAAGATTTTATTTTTGAAATTCAGAGATGAGCTTTCGACCAAGTATTGAGCCTACGACTGAACACAGCAAAACGACTCAACAAGGAAATAAAAGGTACACAACCTAGACACATCGAGTAACACTCGAAACGACTCAAAGCAAGAATCGAGACACAAAATAAAACACAAGACTCAAATGTGCACATGGAGCCTGTTTCCCCGGGTATTGTTTCCCACCCTTTCTCATTAGTGATCCTCATGTCACTCGGCCCTCAAGCTCTGTTTTTCTGAAAAACCCCTCTTCTCACTTTTCCTCTCATCGCACATCTCTCTATTCTTCAATCTCTCATTTTTCATCCCTCCCCTGGGTGGTTGATGGATAAACAGCAAATTGTGGGCTCGTACGCCTAGCACTCTGCTAGATTCTCTTTCTTCCGCTCACAGCTAGTGAATTCCTCCCACGGAAGTGTTGCGCTACAACTGGGTGTGTAGCAAATCTGTAACTAACATCAGTTGATGATGCTTTGTTGGGGAGTTTGGACGTGATAAGATCTGTCCAGACGATGGAGTGGAATATCTTGCCCCATTCTAGTTCGTGCTTCGCACTTGGCTTGATACCTCGTTGGTTGGAGGACGTGAGAGCTTTCTGCCCTTTGTTGTGCCCTTTTTTGAATACGGTGCCCTTTCCGACAAGTAGAGTGCCCTTTCTGGCAAGTATTTTGACCAAGGGAAAAAGACAGAACACCTGACTCAACTGTGCCCCTAGTTCATTATTTTGACCATTTTTTGTTTTTGCTTTCTACTAAAACAGTTTTGACCAACATGAGAGTTAGATTAACGCGCTTGTTCGATTTTCTGATTTAAAATCATGCAAGTTAGGCTATGAGCACTGAGAGTTTTCCTTTTTTTGGGTCCAAGAAATGGTCCAGTTTTGAAAATGGAATACTTTTCGAAAAGATTAGTCAACCTTAGTAAAAATTCTCAAAAACTATTTTTGCAAACGACCACTGCTTAACGAGCACAGAACCTACTCTTGAGATGCACAACCTCGGATTCGAAGGAAAATTGCCCCTTGCTTGAGGGGAACTGCATGGCAACGAAAAGTTGCCCCTTGTTTGAATGGCACCACGGCGCATTCAATGGCAACGGAAAGTTGCCCCTTGTTTGAACGGCGCCACGGCGCATTGAATGGCGACGGAAAGTTACCCCTTGTCTGAATGGCCCCGCAGCGCATTGTAGGCAGTCCTCAGAGCGACGAACACAACCAAATCCTCAGATACAGAGAAGACAAAGATGACTAGAACCATCGCATGGACACAATCGAATTGGAAGTGTTTATGGCTGGACTTCAGAATGAAGTTGCCTACGTATCCCAAACATGGGAATCAAGCCTTACATAGTTCGGGGTTAAGGTACACTCGGGTATTTAACCTCTCCCTTTTATGCTCTAACTTTTGCCAAGGCGCCCGTCGCGGGTTTTCGACCTTGCGAGCTTTGTTCTTCTTTCTTTTTCAATTCTTTTCATTTCTTTTCTTTTGATTTTCTTCTCCTTTTTTTTTGTTCTTTTCTTTGCATTTTTCTTCTTTTTTGTTCTTTTTCTTGCTCTAACTTTTGCCTGGGTCGCCCTTCTGGGTTTTCGACCCAGCGAGCCTCTCAAGGGTAAAAGTGTAGCTTTGTCCATGTCAAATGGTTTTGAGATCCTGAAGTCATCTGAATCCAGGAGAATGGTTGTTGTTTTGCAAGAGGACTCATCTTCAGCTCTTCGAGCATGTCTGATATCTTTGCCCCTAGTTCGAGGGGTACTTCTGTTCTAGCTTTGCAAGCTTCTTCTGATCTTCTGATCTTTTGATCTGACTTTCCTGGTCTCTTGTTCGAGGGCTGCTTCAAATCTGGCCACACAGGCCTCACATCGTAGTTGACCGTTGAATCTTCTGAATTCAAGTTCAAGGTTTGGAAGCGAAGGGGTTGAGTCTCGTGGCTGAGAGTGATCCTAGGCTGCACAATCTCAGGAGCGATTCCACACAGGTCTTCGCAGGACCGCGCAAAACATTTTGTTTTTGAAAGTTTTTAAGAAAGCGACAAATCGCTCGCGCTGAAGATAGTGTGAAACCAGTCTGAATCAAGCCAGGGTCCTTCTCAGTACTCACGCTAACAAGCATGATTTCATTAAGGGCTTAGCACGCCTCTCTTTCTCTCAATTGATCAAAATTTTGCAAAGCCCGAGGAATCCCTTCCTCTTCGTTTTCACCGCAGTGTTCAAAAGGTTTTGAAAAACTTAGGTCGGTGCAATGATTTTGGGGTGCAGAAGAGTAGGCGAAAAGTACTGCCGTTTCATTCAAACTTTCTAGCACAACTGGCACAGAGCAGAAGCAAGCACAAAGCATGAAAAACCATTGCTGTTTCATTCAAATCTGTTGGTACAACTGGCTCCAAGGCAGAAACAGACTCACAAGGAAGCGAAAAGACAGACGCAAAACAAAATAATGATATCCGGGGTAACACCCCCGGAATCATCCGACTTCTGTACAACAGGACTGACTCGATACAACAAGACAGACCCTACTGACTCAGTAAGAAAAGACTGACTCTGTACAAAACAACAAAAACTGACCCAATACCCAAGTCAGACAGTACAAAGACCGGCATTCATAAATGCTCAAAACAGTGCCTGCCATACACCATATCTGGAGTAAACTGAGCGCTGCCTGCAGGTGGTTCATCCGTCTGATCAGATCACATTATCCCCCAAGTTCACTGATCAAGTGCCGATAGACTTTGCAGGACCTGGTGCGGGGATGACTCCATTGTCAAATAGATCCTGTACTTCATGGCGAAGACGGAAGCAGGGGTTGGTAGTATGGCCAATTTGTTGATGGTACGCGCAGTACTGGGTAGTATCATGTGTAGCCGGAAGAGGGTTCGGGAGAGGCCGAGGCTCAAGGGGTTTGAGATGGCCTTGTCCGACAAGGATTTGGAGAGCTTTGGACAAAGGCATATAGAGGGCATGGAAGACCCTCCGACCTCGGGGTTGGTACTTCAAGGCTTGTGGATTTTTACTGGGCGCACCAGCAAAGGGATTGGCAGGTGCTGGCCTGGTTTGCCGATCTCCTCCGTGTGGAGGATTAGAGATAGCAGGATCGTCTCTAGTATGACAGTCCTTCTCCCGATGTTCCCTTTGATTCAGACCGCTCCCAACTTGAGCAGCGAAAGTGTCATCCACAGCTTTTGCAACAACTGCGAGGACTTGCTCTTTGTTCAGTCCCTCAGCTTTCAAAGCCTCAATATCCCACCGAAGGTGTTCATGGGGACCAATGCCTGCCCCTACCTTGCTCCTACTAGTCACTTCCACTTTGTCCAGAGATTGGCTTTCCTCAAATGCAGCCCGTCCCAACATCGGGGAGTCTTTCGACATGAAGTTCCCGGTATGTGGTGTGGTCGATGATGGAGCCAATGTCCCGGAGGCCAGATCCGTCACGGTTTTTTGAAGATCTTTAATCATTCCCATCAACTCGAAAGTAGTGGGTTCACGGGTTTGAGATGGTTGAGGTTCAGGTGCACCCATCATGCATAGGTCCATGCTTTCTGGGATAAATACCTCAGGCTTGGTTAGATGGGCCGGGGTGATGTATATGCTGGGGTCATCGGTGGATGGTAGTATGTGGATGAGATTGAGGTAAGCAGGAGATGTTTGGTCATTGGGGTTTGAAGGTGGAGCTATCGTCCGGTTGTCGATGAGATTTTGGACCTCATGACGAAGGCGGTAGCAACGGTCGGTGCCATGACCGCGCTGCTGATGGTACATACAATACTTTGAGGGGTTATGTCTGGCTGGGAGTGGGTTGGGAAGAGGTTGAGGATCGAGGGGTTTGAGATGCCCTTTTTCCATCAAGGCTTTTAGTGTGCTAGTCAGGCTCATATAGAGGGGGGGAAAGTTCTACCCTGAGCTTGGATTGGGCCGGTTGTTTCTATGCTTGGTTTGGCAAAAGGGTTGGCTGTGGTGACTGTATTGATTTCGGTGGGTTTGGGAATAGCACTACTACCAGCGTTGGTACTCCCTGAAATCACCTTCTTTGTCAGTTCCCTTGTCCTGGGAATGATCTCGCTGTTGAACGCATTCTCGACTTGAACCCCCAGTTCATGCAAACTTTTGAAAGTGAATAGTGGAGCGACTATCAACTTTTGCAACATATCATGCTCGAGGTTTCGGACCATCATCTGCACTTGATCCCTCTCAGAAGGGCGACGATCTGTCATTTGTGCTGCCTTTGCTCTCCACCTTGCAATGAATTCTATAAAAGGTTCCGTTGGGTTCTGGCGAGTTGCTTCGAGCTCTTGGATGGTCATTTCAACTTGGGTATTGTAGGAATACTGATCGACAAAGGCCTCAGCCAGTTCTTCCCAGTTTTGCTTCACTGTATCCTCCAATTTGGCATACCAAGTAGCTGCTACACCCGACAGGGTTCTTCCATACAGAGAGAGTTTCTGTGGCTTAGTCAGACCCATCGGCTTTAGGACATCTAAGAAAAGTCGGATATGTACCATTGGATCTCCAGACCCGTCGAAACGGTCGATATATGGCATTTTGAATCTGTCTGGGAGCCGGATGGCAGCCTCGGTGTGCCCATCCTCAATGTCAGGAATGGAGTTAAGGCCCTATGCCTTTTTGAATTGCTTCTCAAGGTTTGCAATTTTCACTGCAGTCAGATTGAACTCATCAACATGAAAGGGTTGAGTTCTCTCATTAGGCTGCACTAGGGGTCTGAGCACCTGAGCTTGAGCCAACCCTTCTCGAGGATTTGGATCCTGCAAATCTTCAACTGGCGGAATTGGGTCAAAGTTCGGCTGGGGTCCCAACGCTGGATGTAAGGCAGATGCCCCAGATGGGCGCTGCGTTTCAATACTGGTTTCGGCCTGCATGGCAGTTCCCTGATTTAGCGCTGCTATCACGGCCACAAATTCTTCCGAACCTTGTGCCATCACGGTCTGCTGAGCCTGAACAAAGGTGATGTGACTGGCGACTGACGGGTTAGATGAACCAATGAGCCCTGACCGGCTTTTCTTTACCTCGCCTCAGCGAAAGAACACTGGTTGCCCTTGAATTGAATTTCTGACCTAACAAAGTCTATCGGCACTAGTCCAATGTACCCGGGGGATATCGAAGCCTTCTGAAGCTATGGTTCCGAGACTACCTAGCAAAAGAGAAAACAGACAGCACCTCAGCCTGATTTCACGATAACCCACATGAGCAAAGCTGAGTGAGTGTACTCTCTACTGAATTCTGCCCCAAAATTCTGCCCCAAATCTGAGTCTGATACCCACAGGTAAAGCTGACTCCTAAATACTGATAGTAATGCCCGCAGGCCTGATGCCCAAATTCATATTCTGATACATGCATTCCTGTAGAGACGCACTCTAAAGCACATAACGGATAAGTGAGAGCCAAAACACCCCTATGTTGGGGTAGGGTTTCCCTGTCCTATTTTGTCAGGAGCTAGGGTTTTACCACGCACGCAGCGGTTTCAAACAACCTACAATCGGGTAAGCAACCTGTCCTAGTTTGGAATGGTCACTATGGATCCGAATATGCACTAGGTCGAATGGTCAAAAAGGGTGCCCCGATAAAACCGGGGTTTGTGTTCCCATACTGGCAGAGCCCACAACCGGTCAGCCTTATGGTCATGCCTTGACAAGACAAGCCTCCGGCAAACCGTTCAGGAATAGCAGATGGCAAACACGGTGTCCTAGGCGCACCAATGCAAATGCAATGCAAAGAAACACACAAGTGTAGTCAAAAACAGATATCATGAGTTCGAGTCAAGTTCTCTAAATCCCCAGCAGAGTCGCCAGAAACTGTAGACGTCCCCGAACGCTCCCGGGAGGGTGAGCTCCCGTTCTGTTCATATTAGGGGTCACTACAGCTCGGACTCTCAATTTTGTCACGGTTCTTAGTCTGAACCAAAGAGTCCAAATCCGGCAAATCGTTTTGAGAAAAAACAAATTTTTGAAAGATGTGCCAAACATGGACTGCTTTGCCAGATACAGAGTCGCCACCTAAATGTTTTTTAATGGGAAATTTAGGAAACCCTGACTCGGTGCCAAAGGCCACGTGTCCGTCATCACCAAAGTTGCCTCGGCTCGGGAACTTGGGTACGATTGGGGAAGGTCACTTCGTGAGCACCCTCGCTCGCCCGATCAAAGATCGGCCTCTAATAACCATGATATCTATTTTTGAAAGCATTGTGTGTTCTTATTCCGGTTATTAGCCTAGGTTACTATGTGATGCGCACAGCATACAAGTATAGACTGGGTCGCCTGAATTGGAACAAAACATTTCAGGTTTGTTTTTGAAAGATGGTTTGCTACTCGCAAGTAGGCTTAAAATGCAGATTTTGCCACCCTCGGGTGGGCTTAGAAAAGATGGTTTTGCCACTATCTAGTGGGCTTAAAACAAATATTTGATGAATTGTCCCAATCCAAACAACCCAACCTTCACCCACAAGCATTCAGGCAGTTATATCTTATAAGCAATTAGCCTCATGGTAAGCATGCTATTCATGGCATTCACTCACACACATGCAAGGATGCTAAAGCATAAAACTCACCGAGTACTCCAAGCTAAAAAAAGAAGTTTATTAGAAATCATGCATGATCCTAAATATACAGAAATGCCTAATGCAACACATGCAAAAATGCAAACTATAGCAGGCTCGGCTATTCTAAACATGGCATATGAAATGCTACAACTAACATGTATTCACTTTGGAATTGAAAGTATAATGCAGTTAGTATGGTGCGCCGAGCCTGGTGCATGCAAAAACAGATGAATGATGCAAACATGCTATCATACTGTATGCTAATTGAAATATGCCCTAATCTAACCATCATAAGCGGATAAATAAAAGGGAGAAAGACGTGGGGTTGGAAGACATACAACACACACACGCACACTTATTACAGTTATGCCCCCGCGCAGAGGGTCCAAATAAATAATACAGTCCCGAATAAAAGAATAGTACAGTCCAAATAATACAGTCCGAAAAATATACAAATTCCTACTTAATTAACAAATTAACTAAGAAAGCTGTAAAACTAGCGTGCAAGCCAGGGACTGCCTCGCTTCTGATGAATGATGTATGTTAGGCTGCTTTGCGCGAAAATCCACCGGGATGCCCCAATTAGCCTCTGTTTAGCAGTTATTCTTGGAAAACGTGCCAGACTCCGAAAAGTTGCTGATTCTTTATTTTGCTGCAACAGAGAGCAGGAAAGGGGCATGGCAATGTATTTTCACAGATATATGCATGCCTCGATTCTCGTGCCACCGATCACGCATATCGAGGCATGATGGCCGAGGAGTCGAAATGTGCAACTCAATATAGAATGAATGCACGTATAAACACAACAAGAACCTAACTCCATCATGGGTAATCCGAAGTGTCGGTGACTGGGAATTGAGACACGTTCCGTCACTCGGAGTACGAAACGCATCTCGTTTCCCATGCCCGGGCTAACTCCTATCCCGAACACGATGCAATATGCATGAGATGCATGAAATGCAACTAAGATACAATCCTAACATACACAATGCTATGAAAATGAGACGCCTCGAAATGCGTGCACACGGGCACGCAAACCGAGAAAATGATAGAATGCGATCTAAGATACAACCTAGTATGCATTATGCTGTAAAAATGAGATGCCTCGAAATGCGTGCACATGGGCACGCAAATCGAGAAAATGTCATACGCAATGTAAATGATATGGAAATGTGATATGGGCTTACACTAACATGAGAGAGCCTCAGCTACACTCACATAAGAGGCCGGTGGATGAAAATGAAGTGCCTCGAAATGCGTGCACACGTGCACGTAAACCGAGGCAATGGTATATGCAATGCAATATGGCAAAAATGGCATATAAAATGCAACATGGACTTATACTAACATGAGAGAGCCTCAGCCGCACCCACATAAGAGGCCGATGGATGAAAATGAAGTGCCTCGAAATGCGTGCACACGGGCACGCAAACCGAGGCAATGGTATATGCAATGCAAAATGGCAAAAATGGCATATAGAAGCATGCTAATGAATTTTCAGCAATGAAATGTGGGGAAAACAGCCCCGAAATGAGGCGAAAACACACCCGATGCATGGAATCTCTCCCGAAATGCAAATTAGGCGCATAGAATGAACTACAGCTATACAAAGCATGCATAATTGGTACATGAGGTGAAAAGACAGAAGCAAGGCAGCCTCAAACTAAGCATTTTTACAGTACAAGTCATGGCCAAACAGCAAGCAAGGATAGGGCAACAATGGCATGCAAAAATGGCCCTAAACATGAGATTATAAAGCAACTCATAGCTGCTAACTCCAAATAGGTTAGGACCCTTCAACAACATTGAAGAGGGGCCAAAAATAACCACTTCACAGAACTGTAAAAAACCTAAAAACAAACATAGATATGGCTAAGCTCTTATGCAAGAAAATGGGCCAAAAGGTGACAAAGAGGCAAGTGGTATATGCAAAGCCCAAACTGAAAAATTCCCTTCTACAACATTGAAGAGAGACCAAAAATATGACTATTTACAGAACTGTAAAAACTCCAAAACAGTATACAAACATGCTAGAAATGCAATGCAAAATAAGGCTCAAAAGAGGCTATAACACAAAGTCTACAAAATATTCACCAAACAGCCAAAGACCCTTAATGAAACATGTTAAGAAGGTCAAAATAGGACTATTTCGAGGCCTGTAAAAAGACCAAAAACAGAAGCATGATAGGCTGCCAAAGCATGCAAGAGAATGGCATTCAAGGGGGATATTGAAGCAAGTGCAATATGGAGGGCTCAAACCCGGTTGAGCCCTTAATGAAACAAGAAAATGAGCTAAAAAAATGACCTTTTCAGTTTTGGTCAGAGCTCAAATCAATAAGCATGTGTGGCTTACAAAAGGTGCAAGAAATGGACCAAAAAGGAGGAAATGCTACTCACCCTTGAAGACCAATGCTTTTGTTGCTTCTTGGACCAACTTTGATGACTTTAAGCTCCTGGAATTCCTCCCCTTGCTGCTAGAATGGAGGGGTGGTGGTAGAGCTTGATAATGATGAAGAAATGAGGTGTGGAACTTGGATATTTTTGAGAAAATGAGAGAGATAGAGGGAGAGTTGTATGTAAAGCTTCAAAGCAATTTTGTTCCAACCCCTCATACAAGTGTTGGCAGCTGGCTATAAGGAACAAAAAGAGGGTGTAAAGGTGGGGGAAAAAGGAGGCAAGCTTTCCCCCACAAAATATCCCCCGGATTGAGATATTTTCTGGGAAAAACAGCTATACAGCTGTAAAGTGTGCAGAGAGAGGAACATGGCCGGCCCATTTTCAAAGCTCCATGTGGCCGGCCAGCTAGGGGTCAAAAAGGCCAAGTTGGAATAGTGGCCGGCCACCACAAAAAGGTGGCCTCCCAGCTCTCCTCTTCGCAGCCCTGTGGTTCGAATTTGGAAACTCTAAAACAGGAGAGAGAACAAGCCATTTTGAGGAGGGGTTCAAAAGGTTCAAATGGAATTAATGGCCGGCCATAAACTTTTAGGGACCTCCCATGTGTGTACAACACAAATATGTGGTTCAAAGTTCAAGAAAGTGGCCCAAGGGTGTTCAACATTGGCTCGGAAGGAGGGGTTCAAAAGGGTCAAGAAACATTAGTGGCCGGCCATGAACTTTTAGGGTCCTCCCATGTGTGTACATCACAAATATGTGGTTTGGGTTTGAAGAAAATGGCTCCAAGGTGTTCAACATTGGCCCGAAAGTGCGAAAAACGGGTGTCGGAGGGCGAAAATGGAACATAACTGGTTGCCAAGATAATTGCTGGCCTCCCACCCTTCTACGGCCTTCCCAGTGATAAAACAGAGGTACCTGCCAAAAATGAACAAAAACCGATGCAAAACGAATGCTCGGGGGCCAAAACACGCAGTTCGGGGTCACGAAAAATGGGCTGTTAAGCACCGAAAGTGGCGTTCGTCCACGAAGTGGGTTTCTCAGACCCCAGTGTCCCTCAAAAGGGAGAAAATAAGATGTATGCCAAAAATCAGAGCAAATGGTGATGGTTAAGCGGTCCCGAACCGAGGCACACGGCCAACGGTCCCGAAAAATCGGAAACTGGACTCCGAAACGGGCAAAATGGCCTGCGGCCACAAAATGTAGCCCACGGCCACTGAGAGATGGTCTACGGGACCTCTCCCTCCCCTCGGGAAAAGAAACAGAGAAAACCGAGTCTGATTCGCAAACCGAGACAAGGCACAGAAGAGGGTTCGGAAATCCGGAGGCAGGGCTTACAGCCGCGACTCTCAGACTTCTAAACGAGCACGATATGCAACGTCACCGAGCGCTCAATCGGTGATGTCTGAGTCTTAAGGTCGGTCAAAAATGGGGTGTCTACACCGAGACCTCCGGGAACTCCAAACGAACACAAACAAGGGTAATCACCAAGTGTCCCAATGGTGACGTCCAAGTCTTGAGGACGGTAAAAAATGGGGTGTCTACAGTTGCCCCTCTTTGACAGAACTCGAAAGTCATAACAATGACGGGAGTGAGTGTCAAAGCCCAGAGACGACCGACCCATTTTTGACAAGGCCGAAGACTTAGACAAACATGCAAGACAAATAAGGTATGCGCCCGAAGGCAGGGGCAAAATGCAAGATAATGCACGAAGCCGAGCATAACTTATGATCATGCAAAGAAAAACTGTAACGAAGCATAACATGCGACAGTTTTAAGCTAACATACACCAAGCTACACTACAATGCAGAAAGGATGTAAGAGAATTATGCAATTCTCGATACTTCTCACTCGGAGGATACAATTGCCTGAAAAGAAAGCAAACTTAACAGGTATGATGTTATTAACAATATGCATGTCAATGCAAAAATGGATGCAGAATGATATGCAATATATACAAAACAATGTATAAATAATGCAAGAGAAATGCAATGTAATTGAAATAATGCAAACTAAATACAAAGCAATTGAATCATGATCCAATCACGAGTGGTTCGAGACCACACCTATGTCAAATAGATTGATGGAGGTAACAAGTCTGTCTACCATAGAACGGTCAACTGAACTATGAGTAATGTAGACGGACGCAAGAACAAGTATTGGGGGGAATTGACATAAGTGGGGAAACGACCCGCTGGGGAATGGACAATGATCCTAATGCTGGATGCAATAATTACACTACAATGTAATATATATATGGATATGCTGGGGGAAATGGCAATGGATATGGCACGCGGGCCCAAACCGAATCTTGCCTAGGCAAGGCATGTACGCATACAAGCCATGTCTAACATAGAACGGTCCACTGAACTATGTTTCGACACGAGAAGTATGGGCACATACCAGACCAAGCTCAACATGGAAAGGCGCAAGCCATAGGCGGAGGTGATGCAGTGAATGCATGCGAGCTACAATGCAATAGATATGGCACGCGAGCCAAACCAAATCTTGCCTAGGAAAAGCATGTACACGTACAAGCTGTATCTAACATAGAACGGTCCACTGAACTATGTTTCGACATGAGAAGTATGGGCACAAACCAGACCAAGCTCAACATGGAAAGGCGCAAGCCATAGGCGGAGGTGATGTAGTGAATGCATGCGAGCTACAATGCAATAGATATGGCACGCGAGCCAAACCAAATCTTGCCTAGGAAAGGGATGTACACGTACAAGCTGCATCTAACATAGAACGGTCCACTGAACTATGTTTCGACGTGAAAAGTAGGGGCACATACCAGACCAAGCTCAACATGGAAGGGCGCGAGCCATAAAGCTACAATGCAATATACACTATATGCAATGGAACGGAAATGCGATACAATGGATATGGCCTACGGGCCAAACCAAATCTTTCCTAGGAAAGGCATGTACACGTACAAGCCGCGTCTAACATAGAACGGTCCACTGAACTATGTTTCTACGTGAAAAGTATGGGCACATACCAGACCAAGCTCAATCATGGAAAGGCGCAAGCCATAAATGGAAGTGATGCGGTGAATGCATGCGAGCTACATTGCAATATCTACAAATACGCAATGATGCATGACAATGCAACTATTTACGATGATGCATGACAATGCAACTATATTTTTTTGTTTTGTTTTTGTTTTTGAAATGCAAATGATGCATAAAATGTATGTTGCATGGAATGCGCGACAACACACGGCTTAAGATATGCATGACAATGCCAACGAACTGTGCACATCACTGCACTAAAGGTCTTGCACCTTCGGAGGATTTAGGGTCTCCTAGACCGTGGATATACCTGTGCGGCTCGTCTGGTTGCACCAGCCTCAAATGAACCGTAAATACAATATCGTTCCTGGAAAGAAAACAAACTTAACAGGTACAACGCATATTTAATGTATTTGAAAATGCGTGACAACGCAAAGCAAGTGGGAAGCATAACAATGCTGTGAAGGCACAGACATGTAAGTGGAGCACGCGGTCTACGCGGGCAACAAAATCGATCATAGGCATGCGGTCTACGCAGGCAATGAAATTGAACATAAGCATGCGGTCTACGCAAGTCAAAACATGCGGTCTACGCAGGTAATGAAATTGAACAATTATGCGGTCTACGCAAGCAAAACATGCGGTCTACGCAAGTAATGAATTTAACAAACATGCGGTCTACGCAAGCAAAACATGCGGTCTACGCAAGTAATGAAATTGAACAATCATGCGGTCTACGCAAGCAAAACATGCGGTCTACGCAGGTAATGAATTTAACAAACATGCGGTCTACGCAAGTAATGTAATTAACATGCGGTCTACGCAAGTAACGAAATTAATTACAAACATGCGGTCTACGCAGGTAATGTAATTAACATGCGGTCTACGTAAGTAACGAAATTGATTACAAACATGCGGTCTACGCAGGTAATGTAATTAACATGCGGTCTACGCAAGTAATGAAATTGATTACAAACATGCAGTCTACGCAGGTAATGTAATTAACATGCGGTCTACGCAAGTAATGAAATTGATTACAAACATGCGGTCTACGCAGGTAATGTAATTAACATGCGGTCTACGCAAGTAATGAAATTTATTACAAACATGCGGTCTACGCAGGTAATGTAATTAACATGCGGTCTACGCAAGTAATGAAATTGATTACAAACATGCGGTCTAGGCAGGTAATGTAATTAACATGCGGTCTACGCAAGTAATGAACTAAATAGATATGCAAAATGCGATGAGATGCGCAAAACAGCGCGATGCGTTAGACAACGCGAGTGCACAAGACAGTGCCATGGTTTGAAATGCACAAGACAATGCGATTGATTTTGAAATGCACTAAACAGTGCGATTGACTTGAGATGCACAAGACAGTGCGATTGATATGCGATGCACAAGACAGTGCGATTGATATGTGATGCACAAAACAGTGCTATTGATTTGAAATGCACAAGACAGTGCGATAATATGCGATACGCATGGGGCAACTTTTGAATTTCGTAAAAGCCAAAAGGATACGAAAAGGATACACCTTGCACTAATTCAAGCGCCACGCACAGAAGACACGACCTGAGGTCAAAACGGAGGCTGGCTGAGCGTCAGAAGTGCACTGTTTTGCACTGTTTTGAGCACTAAAGGCCCTGGACCCCACACATAACTCAAAAAAATGGTGTAGGAGGCTCCAAAATCACTGTAGGAGATCACCGGATGCCCACCGGCCATCAAAATGTATCACCGGCCGTCCACCGGCCATCATTCAATTCCATCGGCACAATATTTTGCCGACCGGCAAAGAGTGTGGCCGACCGGCAAAGAATTGCTGTATCAGGGCAGTTCTGTCATTTCGGCACGGGCCTTTTAAAATAGGGTTTCTAACCCTATTTTCTTACTTCTCCTTGGTCGAAAAACGCCTCTCTCTCTCTCTAGAATGTTTTCCCCCGTTGATTCTCTCTTTTTCTTGCGTTCTAGCTCCCGTTTCGTTGTTTTTCAACCGAACGAAACTTTGTTTCGGTGTTTGTTTCTTGATTTCTGCCACTCGGGGCTTGTTTCCCTCGAGTTTTTCTCGATATCCGTACCTTTTCCGTACTCTGACTTTTCCGGCCTTTTCCGACCCTCTCGGGGTTTGACTTTTCGGTTGACTTTCCACATTTTCGCTCGGTTTTCCTTTTTCGGCTATTTTCTCACCCTTTTTGACATGGCTGACGATATTCCACAGGGCGGGACTCCCCCGGATCACGAGATGGATCCCGGGGTTGAGCTTCTCCCGCTGAGCGTCCGCCCGCTCGACCCGGCGACCTACCGGCCGGCAATTCATGTGCTACCTCTTGACAGACTTCGCCAGTTCGGAGCTTCGAGAGGCACGTGCCACCCGAGCTATTACTGCGTGAGCCTACCTCCCACCTGTCCTTCGGCGCTTCCGAGGTAACTCTCTTTTCTCTGCTTTACTTTCTGCAATGTAGGATACAAAACTGTCGTAGCTGGTTGTGCTCTTTAACTACTTTAGCTCAGATACCCTGTATACTGTAGTTGATTGTAAACATACATGCAACTGATATCTGCTTGAGACTGACACATGCACACACACTGCACTAGCCCTGAATCACCCGAACACACGGCGCTCACTGTATTTCACTGCATACACACTGGTACCCAGTATTTGCTTGAGTCTGAAAATATGCACACATGCTATACTGTACTGAACCACCCGAACACGCTGACGCATCACACGTTGTAGTTCACTGTAAGCACACCGGCACCCGGTATTTGTTTAAATCTGTTAAACTTGCACACATGCTGCATACCTATATGCTTCTTAGAACTGCATTTTGAATGTTGCCTTGCAATTGTTGTTTTTTGGTTTACAGGAGGATTCCCATACCATCCGTGGGTATGGGAATACCGGCGCTCGAGACTGGTATGCCGAGCTTCCCAATGCGGTTCGCCACATCGTGGACCAGGCGGGCTTCGGCGCTTTCTGCAGGGGACTATCCAGACTCACGACCTGCAAGTCCTTGCTCGCCGCTCTAGTGGAGAGGTGGTGGGACACCACCGACTCGTTCTATTTATCTGCGACGGGAGACATGACGATGACTCCCTATGATTTCTCGATGCTCACAGGCATTGGGGTAGGGGGTGATCCGATCCCCTTTGATACTGACATGGACGAGTGGACTGCCGCTCAGATCCATCTGCTTGGTGAGGTGCCACCTCTCGCCCGTCCAGGCTTTGTTCGTTACTCCTGGTTCGAGGTGCAGTTCAGGGTCCAGCCCGCGTTGGTGGAGGAGGCGCAGATGACTCAGGAGGCCGTGGAGAGGTATGCGCGCGGCTTTCTCATGTTCCTGCTGGGGACGACCATTTTCGCCGACCGGGCGAACACCGTGCCCCTCTGCCTGCTTAGTGCTTTGGTGGACGTCAGGCATATCTTACACTATGATTGGGGTGGCGCCGCTCTGGCCACACTCTACGGGTATATGAGCTCGGCTTCCCGTGGCAGCGGACAGTTGCTCGGAGGCTACTGGCGTGCTTGGGAGGTACGTTTCTTTCCCACTTTTCATTTTCGCTTTTCTATCTTCTGTACTTTGTACTGTATTCTGTATTGCACATACTATGTCTGCTTTTCACTAACTGTATACTGCACACGCGGCACACACATACACTCTGCTTTACACTGACTATACACTTCTCACACTATACACAATATACTGTCTGCGCAACACACTGTACAACACACGGCCCTGCCATTTCTGCTTTATTCTGTATTTTGCTCTTATCTAATAATCATATTGATGTTTTCTCTGCAGTTGTGGGTTTACGCCTACTTTCCCAGGCTTGCACCCGTGCCAGACACGGAGACCCCCCTCGTCGTCCCGTTCTCGCGACGCTTCGACGGGAGATGCGTGCGGAGGCCACGAGAGACATTTAGCTTCTTTCGCCGCTACTTCGACACTATCACCCCTGCCGAGGTATGTTTTATTTTAGAATTTATCTAAGCTTTGCTTTTCACTGCATACTTCAATAACGATAGATAACAAACTGTATGTCACTTTCAGATCACTTGGCAGCCTTGGGCTCCGTTGCCGGTGACGATTCGGGACCGATTTGCCGGTGCTGAGGAGACCTCACGTTTCCAGATCTTACTGGAGGGCCCGGTCTGTCGGGCTTGGTACCTGGGTGAGCGTTTCCTATGCCAGACCCTAGGGTTACCGGAGCAGATAGTCCCGGTTCACCCTCCTAAGGACATGAGGGAGACCGAGAGACTCACTACCGAGCAGATGGCCGATTATACTATCGGCTGGGAGGCGACCCGTTTCAGAGGCATCGGCGACTACAGAGAGTACATGCAGACGTACATTATGCGGTCTCTGAGCGGCGGCCGTTGAGCTGAGGGAGCCAGGCCCGTGGCGCCAGCAGCTAGGGCAGGAGCGGGAGCTGGAGCAGGAGCTTCGATGAGGGCTCGAGTTCGTGGCAGGGGCGGAGTTCAGGGAGGACGGGGAACCGGTTGGCCTGCTCTGCCCACCTTACTGACATACAGAGGGCAGGATGGGGCGACCTACCAAGTCCCCTTTGCTCCCCCCCCAGCTGGTCATGAGTTAGCCGGCATCCCCGACTTGCCTCCGGTATGTATTACTTCATTTTGCATCTTGCATTGGCATTTCATTTCAGTTTGTTTGATATTCCACGGAATACTGATATATCTTGTACTTTTGTAGGCGTCCTCCGAGTACACCCGGCAGTCCGTGGAGCTGAATGCCTCCATGATGGGGATGCTATAGCGGACCTTTGACCTCCTGGCCCTCTACAGCATTCCGGTCTGTCCTTCTGATCACGGCCTCAAATCACTCACAAGCTGATTCACGTAATCTGATGCACGACACAACACCTGCCACACTGATCTCACAACGTCTGATACACTACATACACTGCATTCTGCACTGTACTCTGCACTGATAAACTGCTCACGGCATTCATACATTGTACTCATACACCGCATTCTGCACTGATAAACTGCTCACGGCATTCACAGACTGTACTCATACACCGCATTCTGCACTGATAGATTATCCACAGTATTCACACACTATACTCATACACTGCATTCTGCACTGATAAACTGTCCACAATATTCACACACTGTACTCATACATTGCATGCTGCACTGTTAGATTGTCCACAGTATTCACACACTGTGCTCATACACTGCATTCTGCACTGATAAACTGTCCACAGCATTCACACATTGTACTCATACGTTGCATTCTGCACTGATAAACTGTCCACAGTATATTGATGCATTTGCCTTCTATGTACCTTTTCAGCCTCCCTTCCAGATTCCCGTGGTAGGAGGTGCTCCAACTGGACCTTCCGTCCCCGCCCGAGGGAGAGATGAGGAGGGCAGAGTATTCCCCCGCACCAAGGCGGGGCGCACTCATGTCGGGAGTAGTTTGCGGGCTCCCGTCCCTGATGATGACGATGATGATGATGACGAGTCGGAGGCGGAGGCAGAGTCAGAAGCGGAGTCATCGGAGGAGAAGACCGGAGGCGGCACTAGCTCGGGCTCTAACGACGATGCTGATGATGCTCCTAGACCTTCGTCCAGGTAGAGGACTAGGACAGACCGATAGCCCTCGGAGTCGCTTGACATGGATACAGATTTTTGTTGTTTTTCTTCTCTTTTTTTTTTGTACTTTTCCCTTTTGTTGGTAGTTAGATTACCTTGTACTGCCGCGGGTAGATTTTTGTTTCCAAAACTTGTGTACTTGAAAAGATGATGAAATGAAACAGGCTTTTTATCTGAAAAAGTGTTTACATCCGTATATCTTTACATTCCATACTTTGCATTGCATCACACCATGTTACACCTCAATGTAAATGAAATATGATTAGTTGTCTGAAAATTGAACACTTGCACTGTAATAATCAGATAACTAAACAGCCAACGGCAGAATAGCCCAAGCAGCCGACTACCTGATTCTGGACACACATCCCTTACTCTGCTGGGGATTAATCTGCATACAGCCCATAACACAGCATTCGGTTCATTCTACACACAACAAATCCTGAGTGAACGGCCCAATCTGACAAGACGGAGCTCAAAGATGGAACCGGTTGGAGTTGAAGCGCGCTCAAATATAGAGAATGGCACAGCATTCTGAGTATAAACGATTTTTGAAATTAAATAAGGGTTTTTCAAACCGGGGTATCGAGCCTACAACTGGACACAGCGGGGAGGACTCAAACAAAAGGGTACAAGACCTAAACACAACGAGACACGCCCGGGAAAAACAAAAGACGAGACCGACAAATCAAAAAGACACGATACACAGACGCGTCAGTGAAGACGGGGGACCTCAGATCACGAGGAGCCAATTTCTTTGGGTATTGTTTCCCACCCTTTTCTCATTTGTGATTCTCACATCACTCTAGCACTCAAGCTCGGATTTTCTCTAAAAACCCTTTTCCTCACTTTTCTCTCAATTCACACCTCTCTATTCTTTGTTCTCTCATTTTTCGTCCCTCCCCAAGGTGATTAATGAATGAATAGGAAGTTGCGGGTTCATGCCCAATGCCGTTAGCTCACAGCTATTTCTTCTGGTGGGTAGAGTGCCCTTCTAGCAAGTATGTTGACGACGCGGGGGGGGGGAGACAGAATGCCTGGCTCAACTGTGCCCTTAGTTCATCACTTTGACCATTTTTTTTGTTTTTGCTTTTTACTAAAACAGTTTTGATCAAAATGAGAGTCGGATTAACGTACTTGTTTGACTCTTGATTTGAAAACCATGCAAGTCAGGCTGTAAGCACTGAAAATTTTCCTTTTTGGGTCCAAGAAAAAGGTCCAGTTTTGGAAAATGGAACAGTTTTCGAGAAAATAGTCAACCTCAGTAAAAATTTTCAAAAAAACAACTATTTTGCAAACAGTCAATGCTCAACGAGCATGGAACTTACTCTTTGAGATGCGCAACCTCGAATCGGAGGCAATGGAAAATTGCCCCTGGCTTAAGGGGTTGGATGGCAACGAAAAGTTGCCCCTGGTTTGAACGGCGACTCATAGCGACTCGTGGCAACGGAAAGTTGCCCCTTGTTTGGATGGTGCCGCAGCAGTCCACAAACAATCTTCATTGGTGGTGGTCGAACTCCTGGACACAGAGATGACGAAGGCGGTTATAACAAATATATGGACACAGTCGGCTTGGAAGCATTGGCGACCGGACTTTGGGATGGAATCGAAACCATTGTATGGACCGAGGTGCTATGAAAGGGTTGGGGGCTGGACTTCAAGATGAAGTTGCCTACGTATCCCAAACATGGGAATCAAGCCTTACGTAGTTCCGGTTAAGGTACACTCGGGTATTTTAACCTTCACTTTTTAGGCTCTAACTTTTGCCAAGGTGCCCGATGCGGGTTTTCGACCTTGCGAGCTTCTTTTTATTTCCCCCCCCCCTTTTTTTTTGTTCATTTCTTTTCCGTTTCTTTTTTATTATTATTTTTTTTTTTGTATTTTTCTCTTGCTCTAACTTTTGCCTGGGTCGCCCTTCTGGGTTTTTGGCCCAGCGAGCCTCTCGAAGGGTAAAAGTGTAACAAGTCCATGCCAAATGGTTTTTGAAGTTGAAGCCTCTCTATATCTAGGAGAACGGCTGTTGCAATGATTTGTAGGAGAATCCATCATGGCTGCTCCACAAGCTTCTTTTGGTGAGATCTAATCCTTTTGACTCGCCTTCGGTGCCTCTTGCTTGAGGGCTGCTTCAAAACTGGCCACACGGGCCTCCTCTGACAGTTGACTGTTGAATGTTCTGAATGAGTTCGAGGTTCAAGACAAACAGGTCGAATTTTGAGGCTGAGAGCGATCCTAGGCTGCACAATCTCAAGAGCGATCCCACACAGGTCTTCACAGGGCCGCGTAAAAACATTTGTTTTTGAAAGTTTTTAAGAAAGCGACAAATTGCTCGCGCCGAAGATAGTGTGGAACCAATCTGGATCAAGCCAGGATCCTTCTCAGTACTCACGTTGACAAGCATGATTTCATTCATAAAAAGGCTTAGCATGCCTCTCCTTCTCTCAAAATGATCAAAATTTTGCAAAACCCGAGGAATTCCTTCCCCTTCGTTTTTATCACCGCAATGTTCAAAAGGGGTTTTCGAAAAACTTAGGTTAATGCAATGAGTTTGGCGCGCAGGAGAGCAGATGAGATGTACTGTTGGCCCATTCAAATCCTCTGGCACAACTAACTCTCACTGAAAGCAAGCATGAAAATGAGATAGCCACAGCTGTTTCATTCAGATTTGTTGGTGTAACTGGCCCCTCGGCAGAAACAGACTCAAAAACAAAAACGGGTAATTACAAGACAAAACGGTGTTCGAGGCAACAACCCCGGAATCACCTGGTATTCTATATAAAAGGGACTGACTCGCTACAACAAGACAGACCCTTAAGCAAAAAAGACTGACTCAAGATAAAGAGACAGACTCAAAACAAAAGACTGACTCAATACCCAAGCCAGAATTTACAAAGCTAGCGTTCATAGATGCTCAAAAATGCGTGCCAGACGCCACATTCAAAATATACCAGATGCCACCCGCAGGTGGTTCACTTTCTGATTACATACTTGCAGTATCTGTGTCCTCAAAATCCAATAACTGGGTGGTAACGGACTTGGCTGAGGTGGGCGGGAGGATAACCTCGTTGTCAATCAAATCTTGCACCTCATGACGGAGGCGGAAACAATTGTCGGTTGCATGGCCTGTCTGCTGGTGGTACGCGCAGTATTGGGCAGCATCATGCGTGGTAGGGAGATTCTTCGGGAGAGGCCGAGGCTCCAAGGGTTTAAGGTGTCCCCTCTCAGCAAGGATCTGAAGTGCCTTAGATAGAGGCATGTAGAGAGCATGAAAGGTCCTGCGCCCCCGGGGCAGGTACTTTGGAGTCTGAGCGCTCTTACTAGCTGCACAAGCGAAAGGGTCGGCAGGCGCCACCTCAACTTTCTGATCTTTCCCAGGTGCAGGGGCGGGAACAGGAGGAACTGTTTTGGCATGACGGGGCCTATCCCGATTTTCTGACTGACTTGAACTCCCCTCAGGTGGAGTGGGGAAAGCATCCTCCACAGTTTTTGCCACAACTGCGGATATCTGTTGCTTGTTCATCCCCCCGGCTTTCAAAGCCTCGACCGCCCACAGTAGTTGTTCAATGGGATCGGCATCTGCCTTCATTTTGTCTTTTCCTCTGGCCTCAGCCTGATCGAGGGTTTGAGTTGATGTTGATATGTCATTACCATAGCTAGAGGCCATCTCCGGTTGGCTAAGTTCAATCACAATTCGCCCCAACAGCGGGGCCTCATGGGGTACAAAACTCCCAGCATATGGTGCGGCTAGAGGTGAAGCTGACATTCCGTAGGCAAGATCCGCCACAGACCTCTGGAGATCACCTATCATCCCCATTAGTTCAAATGTAGTAGGCTTGCAAGCCTGGTATAGTTGAGGGGCCCAAACCGGGTGCGCAACAGGCGACCTGGGTGGATGTGACACATCAATGTTGGCCTCACTTTGCAGAGTGATCCCTTGATCTAATGCAGCTGTCATAACCACGATCTCTTCTGAATTCTGCGTCATCATAAGTCCTGCCTCAGCAAGGAGAAGCACTAGCTATTTTGTACCAGCTGTCCGAACTGAAAGAGACAACAAACAGCATTTCAGCCCAAACAGATCAAACACGGGCATAGCTGAACAACTGCACTCTACCACTGATCACTATTCCCCAGAAATCACTGTCCCAAAAACTGAACCTGATACCCGCAGATAACTGATTCTCGTAACTGACACTGATGCTCTCAGGTCCGATACTCAAACTTGCAAACTAATATGTACGTTCCTGTAGAGGTACATTCTAAAAGCACATAGCAGATAAGTGAGAACCAAAACACCCCTATGTTGGGGTAGGGTTTCCCTGTCCTATTTTGTCAAGAGCTAGGGTTTCACTATGCACGCGGCGGTTTCAAACAACCTATAATCGGGTAAGCAACCTGTCCTAACTTGGAATGGTCACTATGGATCCGAATATGCACTAGGTCGAATGGTCAAAAGGGTGCCCCGGTGAAAAACCGGGGTTTGTGTTCCCATATTGTCAGAGCCCATAACCGGTCAGCCTTATGGTCATGCCTTGACAAGACAAGCCTCCGGCAAACCGTTCAGGAATGGCAGATGGCAAACACTGTGTTCCTAGGTGCACCTATGCACATGCAATGCAAAGAGACACATAAATGAGATCAAAACAGGATATCACGAGTTCGAGTCAAGCTCTCTAAATCCCCTATGGATTCGCCAGAAACTGTAGACGTCCCCGAACGCCCCCGGGAGGGTGAGTCCCGTTCTGTTCATTTTGGGGTCACTACAGCTCGGACTCTTAAATTGTCATGGTTCTTAATCTGAACCAAAGAGTCCAAATCCGGCAAATCGTTTTCAGAAATAGATTTTTGAAAAGAAGTGCCAAACATGGACTGCTTTGCCAGATACAGAGTCGCCACCTAAATATTTTTTATGGGGGAATTTAGGAAACCCTGACTCGGTGCCGAAGGCCACATGTCCGTCATCACCGGAGTTGTCTCGGCTCGGGAGCTAGGGTACGATTGGGGAAGGTCAGCTATGAGCACCCCCTCTCGCCCGACCCGAAGATCGGCCTCTACTAACCATGATATCCGTTTTTGAAAACGTTATGTGTTCTTAAACCAATTATTAGCCTAGCGTTACTATATTATGCGCACAGCAAACAAGTATAGACTAGATTGCCTAATTTGGAAATAAGTATTGCATATCCCTTTGTCTTAAAAAAAAGTACTTTGGAATTTGCTACTCGCAAGTAGGCTAAAATATGGATTTCAACGAGTTTTTCCAACTCAAACAATCCAACCTTCACCCACAGGCATTCAAATAGTTTATCACATAAGCATCTAGCCACATGGTAAGTATGCTATCATGTTAACATTCGCACGCATGCGAGATGCTAAAGCATAAATACTTACATCGTACTCCGTGCCAATACAATAAACTAGTTAGCAAACATGCGTGATCCAAGTCCATGTTAAGTGCCTAATGCATCGCATACAAAATGTTACTAGAATAGACTCGGCTAATCTAAGGATAACATGTGAAATGCAATCAGTTAACGCATGTATTCAATTCGGAATTTGAAGTACGAATGCAGTTTGCATGATGTACCGAACCCGGTGCGTGCAAGGCAAATGCAGGAATGCACGTATGCATAGCATAAGGTATGTTGAATTAAACATGACCTAATCTACCATCATAAGCAGGTAAATAAAAGGGAAGAAAGAAGTGGGGGTTGGAAGACATACACACACACGCACTCACACTTATTACAGATTCACCCTCGCTCGGAGGGACCGAATAAATATTACAGATAATTAACCTACAAGCTAATTAATTATTACAAATTGCCTAATTAGCTAACAAACTAACTAAGCTAGGAAAAATAGTAAACCGCCTCGGGAGGAGAACTCAATGCAATGCGTGCTCGGGTCTTGCTCAGAAGTGCACCGCCATGCATAGGCTGCCTCTGTTTTCCTTTCTTTACTCCTCTGGAGGCTGCCAAAACCTCAGGATTGCTTTTCTGGATACTAGGGAATGCCATCGGCTGGGTAGAATGCCCACCGGCAGTGGCATGTGATCACCGGCCATTGGTGAAGCTATCGGCAGAGGGAGGATTGCCGGTCGGCACTTATCACTGCCGGTTGGCAGAAAGCTCCTGCAGAATCTGCAATTGACAGCAACAGAGGGTAAGGCAGAGCATGGCAATACAATTCAAGGCATATATGCACCAATCATGTCCCTTATCATGTTAATGACTCAAAGGGACATGCTCCTTGGTTCTCGTACCATCAATCGTGCATTTCCATGCGTGATGGCCCAAAGGACCAAGTGCGCACGTTTTGATGTCAAATGCAATGCAAACCAACAAACCAATGGGACTCGACCTCCATCATGACTTGGTCAAGAGGTAGAGCATGCATGCCAATGCAATGCAATCCTAATCATGCGAGCTAGCATGCAACATAGCAATGCAATGCGAGTGATGCACACTAGGCACACCAACTATGCAAGCAAGCAAACAAGCATACAAGGCATGAGATAATGCCACCAACAAGTATGCAAGGCATAATGTGGGTGTTTAAGCATGTAAACAAACATGTGACTTTATTCAATCATGCAAGTTCAATTATTCAACAACTCACCAATATGCTACAACATACAAGGAGTACATGCAACAAACAAAGAGATGGACTTAAACATGATTTGGGCAGCTCTAATAAGGCCCAAAACAGTGGCCAAAGTGACCAAAATAAAGGACCAAATACACATGCACACATGCACATGATTAAGGGCCAACACTTAGGCACAAAAGGGGGACTCTCAAGCACACTTGAAAGAGGCATAATGTGGACTAATGGCATGCAAGATAAGTATTGAAAATCATGTTAAGATGGTGCCAAACCAAGCAAATAAAATAGACTAAGCATGCAATAAATGGCCCGAGTACTTGAAGCAAGCAAAGGGGCTTGAACCATGACCAAGTCAACCAAGCCTCACAAGGCTAAGAGGACTTAAAATAGGTTCAAGGCAGACCTAGACCATGCAAAAGGGGGTCCCCTAGATGGCATCTAAGTGGCTCAAATTCAAAGGCATGTACAATGGCCAAAACATGGAACATGCTACACAAGCTTTCAAAGCATTAAAGAGGTGTCCAAGGCAAGCATACAAGCATGTCAAAGGGACTGAAATTACATGAAAAATGGTCCCAACCCACTAAATTAAGGCAAGGATGCATGCTATGCATTCACACACTTAAGGCCGACAAGCCAAAAATGCAAAGGGGCTATACAATGCATGCCATGGCCGACCCAAACAACTATGGATAGACCTCTAGCATGGTAAAATAAGCATAGAAGCTTCACAAAACTAGACCTAAAACAAGCTTGAACAAAGGTTTACAACCTAAGGCATGTTAAGGCCTAAACATGGCATTACAAGGTAGGTATGCTAAGCATGCACGGTGTACCAAAACCAACAATAAACAGAGACATATTATGATATAATAGGCACAAAAAACAGCCAAGGCATGGTCAACATGAAGCTTAGCTAGATGCTCCCTCAAGAGGCCAAAAAATGGTCCATTTCAAGGACAATAAGGAGAGGGGGTGGCCCTCTCCTTCTTGGGACCTCAAGGCACCATCCTCACCTCTGAAATCCCTCGAGATTTCAGTGGTGAGGAGGCCCAAACCCCAAGGTCTCAGAGCTTACACAAAATAGCACAAAATGAGGCCTCTCAAGGCCTAAGAGGGGTCAAACACCTCCAAACCACAAAACACTCTAAACAAACTATTTAGAGGACCTAAAAAAAGAACTTTTTTATGTTATACACTAAGCACAAAAACAGCTCTAAGATAGGTAAAAAAACAATGCAAAAATGGGGAATAAAGGGACTAGTTTCTTACCCTTGAAGACCCCTTCAACAATGGTGAACCAGCAGCCTCTTTTCGGTTGAAACCAGCTCCAAAACCTCAAAAACAACCTCTTAGAACCTCAGTAGCTAAGGGAAGGTGAAACACTATGTGTTTGTGTGCAATAGTAAGACACAAACACACTTAAACACACACAAAGGTAAAAAGAGAGAGGTATAGAGATAGAATGTGTATCAACCCTAACCCTAGAACTCAAAACCCTAATGTGGCTGTCTAAAATCTCTAACCTAAAACAAGGGAGAGGAGGGCTCCTCTTATAGAGCTTCTTGTCTTGTAAAGCTTACAAGACAAGCTTCTAAAGAGAGAGATCCCTCCATACACGTGTATGGAGGGGAGCCAAATGCAAGACAGCTGTAATAAAATATCTGCAAAAGCAGATGAACAGTAGTCGGCTGCCCAAAAATGCCATTTTGGCAAAAGGGGGTGCCGACCGGCAACAAAGAATGCCGACCGGCAATATATATTGCTGATGGCAGCAAAACACCAGCCGGTGGCCTCTGGCCATGGCCAGTGATGTGTGGGGATGCCTCACAAGGCATTCCCTGCCCCTCCAAGGCAAAACACAAGTGTTTGGTGCAAAACCAGACACTAAACAGTCAAGTTCGGAGATCCTGAGGCAAGGCGCGTAGCCGAGACCTCCGAGAACTCCAAACGAACACAAACAAGAGTAATCACCAAGTGTCCCAATGGTGACGTCCAAGTCTTGAGGACAGTCAAAAATGGGGTGTCTACAATGCCCTATCTATCCCAACAGGTCGTATTTGATACAAGGAAGCTACCCGCGCCATCCCTATAATAGTTCGGTGGCTACTTTCAATTTTCGACCCTCGAAGGCCTTTTTCGGCTAAGTTTATAGCGTTTTTCATGCCAACTCCCAACGTACGCGTGCTAATTATGCCCCGTCTGTCCCCACAGGTCCTATTTGACACAAGGAAGCTACCCGTGCCATCCCTACAGTGGTTCGGGGGCTACTTTCAATTTTCGGCCCTCGAAGACCTTTTTTGACTAAGTTTACCGCGTTTTTCATGCCAACTCCAAGCGTACATGTGCTACTTACGTCCCGTATATGCCTACAGGTCTTATTTGATGCAGCGAAGCTACCTGTGCCATCCGTGCAGCGGTTCGGGGGATGCTTTCAATTTTCGGCCCCCAAATGCCTTTTTCGGCTAAGTTTACGGTGTTTTTCATGCCAACTCCCAACGTATACGTGCTAATTACATCCCGTCTGTCCCCACAGGTCCTATTTGACACAAGGAAGCTACCCGTGCCATCCATAGAGTGCTTCAGTGGCTGATTTGAATTTTCGGCCCTCAAAGGCCTTTCTTGGCTAAGTTTAAGGCGTTTTTCACGCCAACTCCCAATGTACACGTGCAATTTATGTCCTGTCTGTCCCAACAGGTCGTATTTGATGTAAGGAAGCTACCCGTACCATCCCTACAGTAGTTCGGGGGCTGCTTTCAATTTTCGGCCCTCAAAGGTCCTTTTCGGCTAAGTTTACGGCGTTTTTCACGCCAACTCCTAACGTACGCATGCTAATTAGGTCCCGTCTGTCCCACAGGTCCTATTTGACACAAGGAAGCTACCCGTGCCATCCCTACAGTGGTTTGGGGTCTGCTTTCAATTTTCAGCCCTAGAAGGCCTTTTTCGGCTAAGTTTACAGCGTTTTTCATGCCAACTCCCAGCGTACATGTGCTACTTTTGTCCCGTATGTCACCACAGGTCTTATTTGATGCAATGAAGCTATCCATGCTATCCCTACAGTGGTTCGGGGGCTGGTTTCAATTTTTGGCCCTTGAAGGCCTTTTTCGGCTAAGTTTACAGCGTTTTTCACGCCAACTCCCAACGCACGAGTGCTAATTACGTCCCGCTTGTCCCCACAGGTCCTATTTGACATGAGGAAGCTACCCATGTCGTCCCTACAGTGGTTCAGAGGTTTCTTTGAATTTTCGGCCCCTCAAAGGCCTTTTTCGGCTGGGTTTATGGGGTTTTTCATGCCAACTCCCAACGTACACGTTCTATTTACATCCCGTCTATCCCAACAGGTCATAATTGATGCAAGGAAGCTACCCATGCCATTCCTACTATGGTTAAGGGGCTGCTTTCAATTTTCAACCCTCGAAGGCTTTTTTCGGCTAAGTTTACGGTGATTTTCAAGCCAACTCCCAACGTACACGTGCTAATTACGTCCCGTCTATCCCCACAGGTCCTATTTGACACAAGGAAGCTACCCGTGCCATCCCTACAATGGTTTGGGGGCTGCTTTCAATTTTCAGCCCTCGAAGGCCTTTTTTGGCTAAGTTTACGGCGTTTTTCACGCCAACTCCCAACGTACGCGTGCTAATTACGTCTCGTCTATCCCCACAGGTCCTATTTGACACAAGGAAGCTACCCGTGCCATCCGTAGAGTGCTTCAGGGGCTGATTTGAATTTTCGGCCCGTCAAAGGCCTTTTTCGGCTAAGTTTATGGTGTTTTTCATGCCAACTCCCAACGTACACATACTATTTACCTCCCGTCTATCCCAATAGATCGTATTGCACACAAGGAAGCTACCCGTGCCATCCGTAGAGTGCTTCGGGGGTTGATTTGAATTTTTGGGCCTCAAAGGGCATTTTCAGATAAGTTTACGGCGTTTTGCACACCAACTCCTACCGTACATGTGCTACTTACGTCCTGTATGTCCCCATTGGTCTTATTTGACGCAACGAAGCTACTCATGCCATCTCTAAAGTGGTTCGGGGGCTACTTTCAATTTTCGGCCGTCGAAGGCCTTTTTCGGCTAATTTTACGGCGTTTTGGTAAGACAACAAATAACCTAGATACTCTAATATTAACTGAACTAATATATTTTTCCAATATTACAATAATAAAGCGCATAATTGTCCAACGGATTTAACATGGTCGATAGGGAGAAAAAGACCCGGAATTATGTTGATTACAACCCAAATAAAATCATAATTCAATGTTAAGAACTTCTAATGCACAATGAGGCTTTCATTAATTTATTTCACGTATTAGCATCCTTTTTAGGCAACAAAAATTATAATTTTATAGTGGAATTCTTGAGATGTGGCAAACAAAATACTTGTGCAACGTAAATATTGTTAAACAATTCGGTATATAACAACTATAATTGTTGTCCAATAACAGACCCCAAAACTCTAGAAACAATGACTAGGTTTCTTGTAGATAGAAGCGTTAAGAAAATATATACCGAATAGTGTGATGAATATCACATCACACTGTAACAGAGGTAAGTAGGAAGTAGGTGTTGGGCAGATTGCCTTAACTTTTTGTATTCGAAATTAGAATGCCAAAATGGAATTTATTTTGGGAAACTTAATATTTCATTGAAATCATGTGGTTACCTTATGGAAATCAGATTGTTGTCCGTCTGCTGCAAAGTCTACTCACATTATGCCTCAAAACCTATTCGAAGCACATAACAAAAAAAAAAATTGCATAGCAACTTTGGAAAACAATTCTATGCCAATATGATCCATATTTTTGTAGAACTTGCATTAGTTTATCAATAAAATTATGTTTACCGAATAGTAGGATGATCATCTGAACCCTGCAAGAGGGTCATGAGCCGTGACACCACATCGTTTAGATGATTGAGTTGTACTTGTTGTGCCTCCCGTGCTTTTTTTTCTTTTTCAATTTGTTTCATGAGCTCCTCTTTTTCCCCATAATTTCCACCCTATCTCTTTGGCGCTCCTCTTTCTCCTTCAGTAACTCTGCGTGATCTCTTTGATGCTCCTCACGAAGAACCTCCATTTCCACTCTCATTGACTCCATATGTTTATCACGTGCTCGTGCCGCACTAGAAGCTGTGGAAGAGGGTTGTGGGCCTATCCCACATCTACGCAAGTAATTTTTTTTGCCCTGAGCACTTGCCTTGATAGTTCTTTGCGGGTCAATGGCAACCCCGCATCGGTGGCTACTGTGATATTCCTGTTCCGTAACATGTTAATTGGTCCTTAATATGAGTATGATTATGTGTTTAATATGATTTTGTGTGCCATTATCTGAAAATATGTGGTTTTGAATTTCTATCTGTTCACCGTAGGAATATCGGTTTGATTATCTGCTTTGGAAATTAAATTGAAGGCCTTATCGGCCACAGAACCCGAAATTGATTGCGCCATTGTGAATAGCGTAATTTTTAGAGCCTATGGTGAAATTTAATTGGAAATTGATTCGGATCAGATTAAATTGATTAAATTAGTAAATTGGTGCTCAATTATTTTTAGTATTAAGAATTTTGATTAAAAGAGCTTTTAGTGGGCCACTTTCACTCAAACTCCCTCTTTAGTTTATTTTGGCTAATTTTTGACTCTAAGAGTAGAGAGAGGGTCGGCTAGAGAGGGTGAGAGAAGAAGAATTGTGTTTGGCTCAAGTTTGTGAAGAATTGAAGGATTAAACTCAAGATTTTGCTATAGATTGGGAGAATTAAACTCCTAGGTGAGTATTTCATGGATTCTAGTTGTAATTTTGTGTATTCAAGCTAGTTGGGTAATCAAGAGTAAGTTTGACATGAAATTGGGTTAGTTTTGTTGAATTGAAGGTCAATGTATGCATGCATGTGTGTAATTGCTTTGGATTTGCATGTTTGACCACAAAATGTATGATCTATGTAAGATTTTGGTTAGAATTCATGCTTGTGATCACCATTTGCACCACTTGAGTTGATAAGGAGAGTTATATCTCACATGCATGTACAATTAATAAGAATATGAGCTTGAATGCATGAAATTGTTATGTTGGAGGTGAATTTGGTGTAGATTGGGACATGCATGTGATTAATTGGTGAGATTGAGCTTCATTGGGTTGTAATTTGGGGTTATACCATGTTAGTACAAGTGTATTTGAAGTTTGAGCTATTGCATGCAAGAAATGTTGGTTAGAATGTCGAATTGAAGCTCAAGAACATGTTATGTATTTTCCAGAATTTTGATGTCCGCTCGAGCGGGGAAACCGCCACTCGAGCGTGAAATTCGTGCTCCCAGCATTTTCTGTAGACACGGTGTCTGTTCGAGCCGGGAAGTTCACGCTCAAGCAGGGAGCCATGTAGAGAGGCCTTCCACTCGAGCGCCATAGTTCGCGATCGAGCGTAAATTTGACGTATCCAGTACTTTTGCAGGACTCAAGGGTCCGCTCGAGCGGGGAAGTCCACTCTCGAGCGGGGACCCTGTTTTCTGAAATTTTGAAAAGATATTCTGTGTTTCATTTTCTGTTCTCTTTCACTTCAAAGTACTCTTAGGCATGCATTGAGCATTGTAATTGAGTTAAAGAGACAAGAATGAAGCCTAAAGAGGAAAATATAAATTTAGAACGGATCAAATTGTTTGTGACCCTTTTGTGTTCATGGAGTGTGTAGGGTCGAGCTCTAGGGCAAACCAACCAACCGATTACTGTGAGTAATATCTTAACAAGATATTTGAAATATGTTGTTGTCCAATTGTTTACTTCTATATAAGTTTTGTAATTTCATTAATTTGAATGATTGAGCCGAAGGCCAATTGACATAAATGATTGGGCTAAAGGCCGATTGAAATAAATGATTGGGCCAAAGGCCGATTGACATGAATGATTGGGCCGAAGGTCGATTGACATAAATGATTGGGCCGAAGACCGATTGACATAAATGATTGGGCCAAAGGCCGATTGACATAAATGATTGGGCCGAAGGCTGATTGATACAAGTGATTGGGTCGAAGGCCGTCTGCTGTAACTATTTCAAAGATTGCTTATGTATCTTGCTTATTGACATTATTCACTAGGCTTTCGCTCACGCTCATTAATGTACATGTAGGTGAGCCAAGGGACGTCCAGAACCAGCCTCGGTGAAATTGTGAGAATCAGTCAAAGTTTTGAGGAGTCAGCCCAAACGTCTCATGCACGAGACTGTCTTCGCCTTTGTCCTTTATTCATAGTTTTGTAATGTTGGTGAAAGCATTGGACTACTTTTGTATATAAGTCTTGGGTTCGACTGACTTAAACTTGTATGATCCTGTATGTACAGTGTTCTGTGTTAGTGTATATTTTGATGTGAGTTATTAACATATAAATGTTTGGAATGTTATGGTGTGCATATAAGCACAGCTCTATGGACAAAGTTTTAAATTTGCTTCCGTTTGGCCCCTTTACTCTGATGAGTTTTGTTTTATTTGGTTTGAGGCCATAGGTAATCTCATGATTACTGGCCGGTTATGGCCTTAACCCATAGGGGTGGGTTCGGGTCGTGACAGCTATGACTTGTAGATTCACCATATCATCCTGTCATGGCAAAAAAACAATAAAGTCAAGATGGCAGAAGGAATTGAAAACAACTTTACTAATTGATATGCAACAAAATTGGTTTCAACATTCAACACTCACATGTAGCTCACCACATTTGGGGTCAATCCAGTCTTCCATCTTCTTAGACTTGTGTGATTTCTTATAAAATTCAGGGAAATCTATATCTCCATCCTCATTTGCCTATTAGGTTTGAAAAAATTCCATTGATGAAGTAGTACATAGTAATATTCAAAATGAAGAAAAATCAATCATCCATTACATTACTAAACAAATAACTACTTCTCACCATAAGCGACATTGCTATAGGAAATAATCGCGATCCACTTGTATGATTATAGGGGAGCATACCCCTATTTGCTTTACCAGCTTTAGAGCGTTTCTAATAAGAAAAAAAAATTACAAAAAAAAAATATTTAGTAAAGAATTTTTACATAACAACACATAAATGAATTTCAAGAATGGGGCTTCTAATTAATTTGTTACCAAGTGAGATTCGTCTTTCCAAGCAACATCAATAAGATATTTCCAGTCGTCCAAGCTCACTCCACTAGGCGGATGACTATAGGGGTCATCAACACCTTTTTCCTCGAGTTCGAGGAACTCTTGCTTTAGATTGTACCTCCAATCCTTGTATAGCAATTATGTCTTTCTATCAAGGATTTGTTGAGCTTGTTCATCATTATCAAAATCATCGCCAATAACAAACTTGTCCTACAAACATAATAAGAGAATTAGTACATCAATTAATTTAAGCAATTACAAATAACATAATAACGACATTATGGCAAGATGAATCTCATACTAGCACCGCTTGGACGACTGCATCTTTGGTACTTTGATCGATTTTTCTCCATGACTTCACGCTCTGAAGAGGGCACAACTGTCTAATTTACAATCCTAACTCATTCGTCACTGGGGTGGCATTCCCTCCTGTGATTGCGTTCAACACCCGATTGACATACACATGTAATTTCTCTCCTTTTTTCCTAGCTATTCTTTTTTGCACTCCTTTGCCTAATGTAGGTCCTCGTACACGAGTTGACCTTTTTTGCCTTGGTACAAAAGAGGAAGCAAGTCACAAATTATGAACAAATTTAATGAAACATGTGAGAGTATTGGTTGCTGCTTCATTTACAAAAAAAAAAAAAAAAACATATAAACTTGTTATGTAGGCCTGGTACAGTATAAAAGAAACACATTAAAAACTTCAGTCAAATTCATTAAAGAGCTTCAAATTTCCAAAAAAAAAAAAAAAAGAGAAAGAAAAAAGAAAGAATCACAGCAGAGGTGTTACCAATGAAGAATGACAAGTCACAGTTCTCTAACCATTAAATTAGTAAACAGCTAATACCCCAACTTTTTTGGAATTTCTCCTCCATGGAAATGAAGCAATGAACAAACAGTATACTTCATATAGAAGCCTGTTTTTTGAAGCCTTTGTAAACAAAAAAGCATTGTAACAGCAAAGACAATAAGTGACTATCAAACTAATACTATTAATTATAAGTGTACAACCCTTGGTTTCTTTTAAGTTTAGAACTCAACTAAACCAATGAACTTTATCTACAACAAAATTTACATATTTGAATTTTAAATACTTCAAGCACAATAAAGCTATAATATCACCTCAACCAACTATAGGCCAACCAAAGATTACATGTGTTGCCTCTGTTAAACTTGAGAAAAAAATTTGATTCTCTTTCCTTTCTTGGTTTCAGCAGCCAAAAAAATCGACGGTATATTGGTATTTAGATGAGAAAGCAGTTATATTTCTGCTCCAACAATGAAATATGTTTTACCCTCATTTTTTTGTTGTTGTTATCCATGTTAGTTTTGCAAAGAATAGTACACTTCTATCATTAATGTTAACGGGGAGCCAATCACACCACCTGGCTGTTATATGTTTTGCAAAGAAAGCAGTTATATGTTTTAAAAAATTTCTAAACAACTAAGTTCAATGCTCTTACCCATGCCACCTGGCTGCGTCTCCTCCACCACTGTTTGTGTTTCATCTGGTGGCTGCGTCTCATCAGAGAATGTCAATGGGGTGCAAATCACGGGTGGACATGCTTCAGAGGCTGATAATACGTTGCCACTTGTTGCTGTCTTTCGCCGTCCCGTCTCGATTCCAGGAACCATGGTACCTACACAAAAAAATAACAAACATACATGAGTAATAAATGTCACATACATCATTTACATACATTTACATAAACCTCACATACGTCATTTACATACATTTGTATAAACCTCACATACATAAATGTCCAAACATCATTGGATGTTTAAATGTCATTATTTCTTTGACAACCAGCAGATTATTAAGCAACCAACAGATTACATACTTTTACATTATTAAGCAACCAACAGATTAACCATGAATACAAACATCCCAACTCAGATTAACTAGCAGATTAAGCAACCAACAGATCAACAAGATTAACCACCAGATTAACAAATAGAACATGACTAACAACCTGCAGATTAGCAACCAGCACAACATCCCAACTCAGCCAATCAACCATCCTACCATTAGCTAGCACCTAAGCATAGCAGTCAAGCATCAAGCAGCCAAAGTGGAAAAAAATAGCAGCAAACTCTCCAAGTCAGCAACCAGAGACAGAGCAGATGTGTAAATCTGCCACAGATTGTGGGTAAATCTACCATAGATTGTGGAAAAATCTGCCAAATAGGACAGCAGACCAAATGGAAAATCTGACTTGACTATGAATTTGATTTTCAATTTTCGGCCAAAGTTCATAGAAATCGTAGAGGAAATTAATTACAAGGCTATTAAGTTCATAGAATATGAATGTACTTGGGAAATTGGGGTCCAAACAAGAAGAAAAAGAAGAAGAAACAAGACATAATTAGTCTACTCACATTTAAAACTAATTTACTGAATAACCAAGAGCAGAATTTGAAATTCAAATTACAAGGTTCATCAATTTAAGAGGTTGAACACTGCACAAAATTAAGGAATTGTACATAACATCTCACAACGTAATACAAGAATAACAAACACCGTATTCTTAATTCCCCCAATTAGATCAACAAAACAACCCGGACAAACAAACAAAGTTCATCAACAATGTACTTAGAGAACACATAAAGTAATTTTACCACAAAGTGAGTTAAAACTCTAGGTCCGTATCTGTATCAAAATCACTTTATATCTCATCTTCTTCTTCGTCATCACCCGCGATTGTTAGTTCAACATTGTCATCACAAGCATCGTCCATAACACCCTCGGGTTGTACACGCTTTTTGGACTGAGAAACTTCCATTGAAATAATTTCAGGTTCAATGTCATCTCGACGCAAAACAACATCATCATCAATAGGCTCAGTTGGTACAACAATAGTGGTTTCATCTTCTTGCAACACTTTGTCAAATTCTGGCACATCCAGCTCTGGCACATCCCAAATTCGTCGATGTTGAAACTTTTCTACGACTCGCCAATTCGGCCCTAACTTCGTATCATGAACATAAAAAACTTGTTGAACTTGGCTTGGGAACACAAACGAGTCATCTTTATACTATCGACTTCTTACATCAACAGTTGTCACATGTGGTTCGACACACAAAGTTCGACTACTACCGGTGTTATACCATTCACGTTGGAACAAAACAACCCGATGTCCAAACAAATATGTCAGTTCCCACACTTTACAAAGGTAGCCGTAGAACTTTATCAATTGGCCTTGGTGGTCGCCTTCCACTACCAACCCACTATTTTGACATTTACGACGGTTATCACGGTCGATAGTATGGAATCAGACGCCATTAGCAATGCGTCCCGAATATGTGTTCACCAAGGCATTAGATCCATTGGCTAATGACCACATCTCATTGGTTGATTCGGGTGACTTTTGATTTCACAATTGGTTCATCTACACAAGAAAGTATGTCATGTTAATTCTAACTTAGAATAATGTAACGTTATTTGCAAACTATACACTAACGAGTTTTAGCTTATGCGATCTTTGAACCATTTAGGAAATTCTTTGCATTGTCGCGTTGCAATGTTGCATGTACTTCCATATGTTTGTTGCAACACGAGCTTGTGTTCCCTACTTAATGCAATGTAATTCATAAGTAATTGGAATAATGAAGACTTTAAAAAATAAAAACCATGTACAAAATGTATGTTGCATAAATGATGAAGAATCATACTCTAGCTATTCGTCCACTTCCAATCTATTGTGTAGGATAAACCAATGAGCCAATTTGCAGTCAGCTATGGACATATCAATTGCCCTTGGGAGTTGACCAAAAGGACGGACATTTTGAGTGAAAATCGCCAACCCCAGGCCATTGTCACCCCCATCGTAGTTCCTTTCTTCTCGGTCAAACACCGTTTCAACTCCATCCAAATACATTGAACAAAACGTCGTACACTCTTTTGATATGTACCCCTCCACAATGAAACCTTCTGGCCGAGCTTTATTGCCCACAAATCCTTTAAGAAGTCCAAGCATCCTACATGTAAACATCAGCCTGATCGTTAGTATGGTCATATTGAACTATATTTATATGAAAAAAGCACCCCCATTGTAGTTATACCTCTCAATAGGATACATCCATCGATATTGCACAGGCCCTCCAAGCATAGCCTCATAAGGCAAATGAATTGCCAAGTGGGCCATGACATCAAAAAAAGCAGAAGGAAAAATCTTCTCAAACTTACAAAGTATAAGTACGATTTGTTATTGCAATTTCTCCAAATCAGTCACCCTCAATGTCTTTGAGCACAACTGTTTGAAAAAAGTTCCCAACTCAAACAATGTCATCCCAATCTCGGTAGGAAGGTATCCTCGCATCCCAATGGAAAGAAGTCGTCTTAGAAAGACATGACAGTCATGACTCTTGAGGCCAACTAACTTACCACCATTCGCGGTGACACAATTGGATACATTTGCCACATAGCCATCAGGATACTTAATCGATTTCAAGAAATTAGAAAACCCTTGTCTCTCTGCCGGGGACAATGTGTAGAATGCCGGAGGCTTCGCGAAAGAGCCATTCGCATGCCTTATCAAGTGTAACTTCTTTCGTATTCGCATGTCCTCCAGATCCAAACGTGCTTTGCCCGTGTCCTTGTTCTCCCCATCTATGCTCAATAGTGTCCCAAGCAGATTGTCACATATATTCTTCTCTATGTGTATGGCATCAAGGTTATGTCGAAGCGTAAGTGTTTTCCAATAGGGTAGGTCAAACAAAATGATTATTTTTGTCCAATTCGGAGTTGGATTTTCAGTCCTTTGTCTTTTTTGGTTGGTTGGATGCTTTCCGTACGGCTTGTACGTCCCCAAATTAATTTTCTCCAGTATTTGTTCTCCCGATAACTCCACGGGTTTCGATCGATTCTCAATTTCACTGTTGAATAGTCTACTTCTTCGCCAATTATGGTTCTCAGGTAAGTACTGCCGAGCACCCATATACCCTATCTTACTTCGCAAACTCTGAGATGAAGCATCCAAGTTCCAATTAGGGTAGGCCAAGTAACCTTTTGTACTCCAACCAGACAAGGAACCATATGCGGGGAAGTCATTGATGGTCCACATGACTGCTGCACGCATTGTAAATATTTGGCCGTTTGAGGCATCATATGTTTGCACACCATGCTTCCACAGATTAGTTAACTCTTCTACTAATGGTTGCAAGTAAACATCGATGTCTCTTCCAGGTGTGGATCGTTCAAAAATAAGCAATGACATCATGACAAATGGATCTTTCATACACTTCCATGGGGGTAGATTGTAAGGCATTAAGATTACGGGCCACATGTTGTACGATGTACTCATATTTCCGAATGGATTGAAACCATCCATGGCAAGCCCTAGCCTTACATTCCGAGAATCCGTAGAGAACGTAGGATGCAGCCTATCAAAGTCCTTTCATGCATCACCATCAGTTGGATGTCGCAATACTCCATCATCCACACGCTTATTTTTGTGCCATCTCATATATGCGGTTGTTTTTTTTCGACATGTACAATCTCTTCAACCTTGGTGTCAAAGGAAAGTACCTCAGTATTTTGTGTGGAATTTTTTTACCCGTCTTGTCGTTCAACTTGTATCTATACTCCGTACATGTAAGGCAATTCTCCAATGTGGCGTTGTCCTTCCAAAATAGAGTACAATCATTATTGCATGCATGAATGGCCTCATATCCCAAACCCAATTCACGTAAGAACTTTTTCGCTTCATAAAGGGTCCATGGAACATTTTCATCACACTTTGGTAGAATGTCTTTGAAAACTTGCATAACCATATTGAAAGATTTGTTGCTCCATTTATTGTACACCTTCACGTGAAGCATCTTAATTACGAAGGACAAGATGGAGAACTTTTCACACTCTGGATATACTTTGCGTTGAGCATCGTCGAACAACTTCATGAACTTCAACAAATGGTGCCTCTCCAAACTAGTACGTTCTTCATCGATATGATCATCCATGAGACCACTCAAGTAAATCTCTTCTAACATGGTTGGAAGTTCACCCACATTTTTGTGATTGGTTGTCATTCCAGCTCGGTTGCTTTTAGTATCATCGTTTCGCATAGTAGGATGAGCACGAAACATGGGAACATGTTCCCCGTGGTGGACCCAAGTTCGATAAGAACATGCGATTCCTCTTCGAATCAAGTGCAACCATACAATGTGTCGACTAAATTCTGTGTCGTTCAAGCAATCAACACAAGGACAATGGATTTCATCTTGCGGCCCTAAATTCTTCGTAGCGAACTCAATAAATGACTGAACACCTTCTAGATACTCTTTACTTTTTAGCCTATCTTTTATCATCATCCAACTCTTGTCCATTATTGGAACAGTACACATCAAGCAAAGATGAACCTGGGAATAGACGGCAACTTGGAAAAATACTCTGTAATGGAAGAGAGCTTCCGCAAAGTTTAGGGGTTTGATTAGCATTGCTTTTTGAAATGAACGAAATAGTAATAACAGATTGGGATGTTTTGCCTATTTGTTAATTGCATATAGTTGGCTAATTTCACTACTAACTTGGCATGTATTCATACGCAAATGTGACATACATTCACAATTCTATATGAAGTCATCATAGAGGGAGACATATAATTGTAACCAAATTTAAAGAGAAATTAAATTTGATAATTGGACTTGAATAAATCTCAGCAAATACATTTTGTAAACGTAAATTTTATGAAAATCAGATGGGTAAAACAAAAGTAATAAAATTTTAAAGTTTTGAAACATTTTAAAAAATAAAGTAATTGCTTTATACATTAATTTGGTTGTTATGCACAAATCACAAAGAACAAATACCCAAAAAAAGTCCAGTTGGTGCGACTCCCATTGAAGATGCAATTAGCAGATGCTCTTTTCCATATGTGAAACTAACACCTCCAAATATTAGTGTATTCAATACTATTTTTATGCATTATTCACAAATAAGAGTGTATTAAAGACTCTTTTAAGCGTTACACAGTAGTTGACATGTATTCAATACTAGACGAAGTACAAGTTCATGTGAGTATAGTGTAGTAGATGACCATTGGCTATTTGTTGCTTGCATATTTGGGTCTAAAGCTGTGGCAAATATATAATATCAATAAAATTAGTTGACGTTTATGTGTTTTGAAGGTAGCTCAAAGATGTTAGATTGTTGAAAGGATCTAATTTTGTCATAATATGTCAATAGACTATGATTTGGGATATTTTTTCTTCTTTTCATTAGAGAAGAGTGTTAATCAAGTTGACAATAATTATATTTCAACTATAATTATATTTTGTATTATTCATATACTAAAAAAGTGTGTGAACAAATTTATTTTCATATTACAAAATATTTAATTTAAGTACATGGATTGATTGTTCCTTCTAAGTAGTATTTCAAATATATACCCTTAAAATGATTCTTCAATTGTATATTAATTAATAAGGGCATTTGCTAGTCGTGGTGCAAGATTAATTTATATGTAACTAACATTATTCTAATTTGTATATATTTGTTCCAATTAGTAGAAAAATAATTTTAAAATTCATGAAAAATATTACATGAAATAGACTATTAACTTAAAATAGTTAAAAAGTCAACAAAATCTAATAATCAATTACTAAAATCCAAAATTGAAACCCAACAACTACTACTAATTACATTCTACATTTGGTCTAGAATGTTTGAATGTGATATATTTACATAGATTACCACCCCTTTATGAGTTCTCTACTTTATGATGGCTTTCGTGTTCTTGCAGTAAGGGCATTTTGGTCTACAGCAGAGATGGCTCAAGCCTATTGAGGGCCTAGACAAAAAAAATGTAGTTAGAATATGGTTTGGTGCCTTACATTGGCCATTGCCATTCTATTATTGTCCCCATTCTACACTAACATAGTGCAACTTCTTGTGCAACTTAGATTGTAAAGTTATGTGCTTTCAGAATCAACGGTATGGTTGACAGGCTACAGCTATCCCAGGAGATCAGAGAGATTATTTTTCGTCTTTTTTCAACAAATCCTGAGTGAAAGGACGACCATGTTCTTTAATTGTCATATTGACCAGATTATCCTCTATTATTTCTATGGAGTTCCAAAGGTTTGCACTAGAAAGATGTGAGAGTATTTAGGCTATTGATTAATCACACTTTCTAATCCTAATTTTTTATGTGTTGGCCACAGATTTCTCAACTAAGGCTGACTTTTAAAGAAATTATTTTCAACTATAGAAAGCAACGACAGTGTAAACCTCAAGTTTTTCGCAGTGTGTTTGTTGATTGGTTATCAGCACGCCGTCATGGGGTATGTGTTGATAATGTATATGTTTCTCTGTTGCGGTCATCAAAGGTAGTTAATTATATGTTTTTGAAATTTATTCGTATGTAATCAAACTTATGCATTCTATTTCCTTTGACCTTGGATTTCGTTGAACTTGGACACAAAAAGCTTGACAAAATTTGTAACCATTCTTTCAATCACGACTTTATATATATTAGAGTCAGCTATAATCACTTTTTAAAATCAGTTCTTCTTTCATGGGGCTAATGCAGTACATGATTTGCCCATAGCTTTTAAATTCATTGGTCTCCTTAACTATTTAGTTAATTTTTGACATGTTCATTGATTCCTTATCAGTATGTATTTACAGTTTTGGAGACAAATGTTGAGTGGCTTTTGATGATGACATATATAATTCTATTAGACTCCTACTTGTTTTTATTTTTATTTTTTATTTTATATATATATATATATATATATATATTTGTATATGGTTTTAGCCACTTCAGTGACGTATTGTCTCACTGTTCTGAGATTAATAGCTTGTTTGGGAAGGCATTGAACAAGATGCACAAATGGAGTGCCCTAGGGCTAAAGGTCAAAATTGCATGATCATATTTTTCACCTTTGATTACTTATGGTGTCTAGGAATCCTTGAAGTTTTACATTTTCTCTGCTTCATTTTCATGTAAATGTCTTCCCAGAATAACATGCTGAATAATTTAACCAAAGGCAAGAATAGAGCTAGAGATATGTTAGATGCCCAAACTGTCGAGCAATATAAGATAGCCCCAAATTCTAATTAAAAAATAAATAAAAATGCTCCAAATAAAAAAATTTAATTTAGAAATTCTGTAATACACAGGATTCAACACTTCAGAACTGGAGCATTAAAAGATACAATGTGCACCAAATTGTTTGCTTATTACGCTGTTTAGCATAGGTGAGAAACACAGACACATTTGGTGATATAGTTCAACAATCCAAAATCGAGAATCGAAATCCACAATCCGAAATTTCAACCAAACCCATTCACGAAATCAGAAAAAGACTTAAAAAATTGTTTACGAAATAAACGGAAAATGAAAGAAAAAAAAACATGTCAAAACCCTACAGAAATCGTGAGAAAAGGGGATGGGAGAGACAGCGAGAAACAAATACAAACAGACTAACCCAGATCGACAAAGAGGGAGAGAGACGACAGACACATACTTGTAATCAGTGGTGTGGCCGATTTGCAGTGGTAGTGGCGGCGAGCGTCGGTGGCCTGCGATGGTGATGATCGGCGATGGTGAGCGACGGGTTTGGTATTGACTACTTTGTATGTTGGTGTGTGAGACAAAACAGAACAAAAAAGTGTGTCTGTGTAATATATATATTGGGTACTAATATTAATGAGTTTCCCTCTAAAAAAAATTCGAAGCTTTAGCGATTAAATGATTATTTGTCGCCAAATATCTTTAACAACGACTAAAAATTGATCGCCAAAAGCTGTTTCTTTGGCTACTAAATTCAAATTTTTGTCGGCAATATTGAATATACAACGACTAACTTAGCTGTGGTCGTCAAAAATTCATCAAAAATATGACCATTTTTGGGCGACAAAAATGTTTTGTCACAAAATGTTATTATACGGTGACAAAATCAAATTTTAGTAGCGAAAAATGGTAACAAACATCGACTAAAGCTAAATTTGGTCGCCAATAAGACTATATGGCGACTAAAATAATTTAGTAGCTAAAAAGATTCAATCAATGCCGACTAAATCAGGTTTTTAGTCGCCCAATCTACTGTTTTTGGCGACTAAAATTGTTTTGGTTGCCAGTTTTAGTCGCCAAATATGCATTTTGTTGTAGTGATTGTTCCAAGCAGTGGGAATAGGAATAGGAATAGGAATAGGAACGTGGTACATCACATGCTTTAAAAAATAGTACAATAAGGATAGGTTTGTACAAATCATTCCCTTAGAATTTAAGTTATGAGATCAGTTTTCATTTGACAATTGGATATCTAATAAAACAGTCTATTATTCTTCAAACTAATAATATCAATTCTCATTTAACAATTGTCTTTATGCAGAACAAAACTCCACAAAACCATCCTCATGATTTTAACTAAAGAAGTAAACTCAATAGTCTGCAGTCAGACAATACATCATTGAAGCAAAAACCAAAACCAGATATGCAACAATAGGCTATTTCTAGTTTTTCTAGTAGGAAAGCGTTTGTACGTCAACATTGAGAAATACAGCCAATCATTACAAAGTGAGACTGATCTTACAAATACAACTTCAAACCTAGATCATAATGAAAGGGCAGCAACCAGCTTATCCTTCAAATCCTCAGCAGCACCATCTTGAGTCGGTATAGAGAATGAGTGAACAATCTCTCCATTGTTTGTTGTCGAAACTTTAGAGTCTTGTGCTATAACTTGATGTTCTCTGAATGTCTTTATGACCCTAGAAACTGGGTGAGCATCCAATGGACAGCTCATTCGCACAACCGCATCTTCGTGCCTTGCTTGAAAATCAATGTCCGGGACAATGCATTGCTTTTGCTTATTATTACCCACGTACTTTTCGGTTTCTAAGATCCTTATCTTCTTCTGAAGATCAGTGATGTATATAATCGCATCACCGAGCAGAGAGGCCTTGTCCATCTTGGAGATGTTAGGAACAACTGCTCTTAATGCATAAAAATGCTGGTTAAGCTTCTCTCGCCTCTGCCTCTGTGCTTCCACACACTTCCACATAAAAATGTTGGTTAAGCTCCTCCATTCCATTGGCAGGCTTTCTCCCTCTCTTTCGTTGTTTCCTTTCATCGGACAGAATCAACAAGCCCTCCTGACCCTGGTCTAAACCAGAAACAATCACTTGGTTCATTTGTGGAAACAGTTTTGCTTCACCATCATCACTTCGAGACCCATTAGAAGAGTTCCCATAAACTTGATTAGTTCCCACCACTTGCAAATCATAAGATTCTGATGTAAACCCTGAATCATCTTCCACTTTCGGTGAAAAACTTATAGTCATTAGACGTGACTTTGCACCACCAAGACTAAGTTCAGGCCCAGATATCTTTGGCACCACCTTTGCCTGTACAGACAGAGGTTCCCCAAGTGTAGTTTTCACCATTTGAATCACACCTTGTTCTTCAGGAACTGATTTAACGGAATCAATCTCAACTACCCCTGATTTTAGTGGGATAAAAACTACCATCTCAAATCGAGCTAATTTGGCTAAATATGACCTTGATTGGTAATGTTCTTGTAAATCAAAACACAAAACATGCAGCGGAATAAAATGTTTAGATCATACCTTTTCTGATCTAAAACCTCGTGGATAAATCACATGCTTCCAGAATCTAATCAATCAATCCCAGCAATGGGGTGATATTACAATGGTGAATATCACCCACACAAACCACAGTGCAAATGGCTTTGATCGTTATTTTGGGAGAGAGTCAGTATCATGAAAAAAAAACAAACATACGTTGTTTTTCCACTTAATCACCCATATCCCATATATCAGATATATAATCTATTTATCTCATTTATCCATTTGTTAAATGAGATAATATCTGATATCTATATCATCTATCCATATCATGATATGATAGATATATATCCTGAGTGGCTATCCAAATAGGTTTGAATTCAAATTCAAAACCCATTTGGATGAGGTTCAAAAGGTTCTAAGGGTCATGCCACATGGGCGCCCAATTTCTAACATCTCCCACTCGGACATGAGTTGGCATGACACTGCCACGTCTCAATCTCAATCTCCCCAAAAATAAACAATCTCATACTAGCCACTGCACCGTGCGACTGCTGAGAACACCTGCATGTGGGAGCTCTATACTAGAAACTCAAAATGAGCCAACATAGAGACATCAACCCAAAAAGAAAAGAAATAGTGTCTCATATACCCTAGACCCATCTAATTACACCGGTCCAAAAAACATCTCTAATCCCTCAAAAAAAGAGCATGTTTGACCCTCTCAATTCTTGCAATATATTCACACTCAATTCGCCTCTCATACAGAGCGATATGAGTTGTCGGCAGTTGTAGATGCGCCCGCGGAAGGGGGGGGCCTCATGCTACAGTTCGGACTCGCGATTTTTGTTGTCGCGGTTCTTAATCTGAACCAAAGAGTCCAAATCTGACAAATCGTTTTGAGAAACAGATTTTTGAAAAAGTAGTGCCAAACATGGACTGCTTTGCCAGATACAGAGTCGCCACCTAAATATTTTTAAAATGGTGAAATTTAGGAAACCCTGACTCGGTGCCGAAGGCCACATGTCCGTCATCACCGGAGTTGTCTCGGCTCGGGAGCTTGGGTACGATCGGGGAAGGTCAGCTATGAGCACCCCCTTTCGCCCGGTTCGAAGACCGGCCTCTACTAACCATGATATCCGATTTTGAAAACGTTATGTGTTCTTATTCCAATTATTAGCCTAGAATTACTATGTTATACGCGCAGCAAACAAGTATAGACTAGATTGCCTAATTTGGAAAGAAACATTGCATATCCGTTTGTTTTGAAAATGCTTTGAAATTTGCTACTCGCAAGTAGGCTAAAACACGGATTTCAATGAGTTTTTCCAACTCAAACAATCCAACCTGCACCCACAGGCATTCAAACAGTTTAACACATAAGCATTTAGCCGCATGGCAAGCATACTGTCATGTTAACATTCACACACATGCGAGATGCTAAAGCATAAATACTTACATCGTACTCCGTGCCAAAACAGTAAACTAGTTAGCAAACATGCGTGTCCTAGTTCATGTTAAATTGCCTAATGCAACACATACAGGATGCAATTAGATAGGCTCGGCTAACCTAAGCATGGCATTTGAAATGCGATCAACTATCACATATTCAATTTTTGAATTGAAGTAAGATGCAGTTAGCGTGATGTACCGAGCCTAATGCATGCAGTACAAATGCATGGATGCACGCATGCATAGCATAAGGTATGCTAAATTAAACGTGCCCTAATCTACCATCATAAGCAGGTAAATAAAAGGGAAGAAAGAAATGGGGATTGGAAGACATACACACCACCCACGCACACTTATTACAGATTTGCCCTCACTCGGAGGGACCAAATAAATATTACAAATTAATTAACTACGCAAGCTAATTAAATAATTACAAATTGCCTAATCAACTAAGCAAATTAGCTAAAACTAAGAAAACAGGAAAGACGCCTCGGGAAACACGCCGCCATGCATAGGCTGCCTCTGTTTTCCTTCCTTCACTCCTCTGGAGGCTGTCAAAACCTCAGGACTGCATCCCTGGACACTGGGGAGTGCCACCGGCTGAGTGGAATTACCACCGGCAGTGGTGTGTGGCCATCGGCACAAAATGAAGCTGTCGGCAGAGGAATTGTTGCCGGTCGGCACCTTACACTGCCGGTCGGCAGAGTGTTCCTGCAGAATCTGCAAATGACAGCAACAGAGGGCAAAGCAAAGCATGGCAGCACAATTCAAGGCATATATGCACCAACCATGTCCCTTATCATGATAATGACTCAAAGGGGCATGTGCCTCGATTCTCGGACCACCAATTACGCATTTCCATGCATGATGGCCCAAAGAACCAAGTATGCAACTTCAATTTCAAAATGCATGCAAACCAAATAAACACACAAGGAGGCCCAATTCCTATCACCAATTCAAGGAACAAGGCATGCATGCAAGATGCAATGCAACCTAAGCATGCAAGCTAAGGATGCAACATGATCATGGCGATGCACTTATGCAAGCATACAAGCATACATATGGCAATGCAAATAGATGGAGAGATGGACTTAAACATGAATTAGGCAACTCTAAATAGGCCTAAAAATAGTAGCCAAAATGCTATAATGAAGGACCAAATACACATGCACACATACACATGTTGAAAGGCCAACACTTAGGCACAAATTGGACAACCCTCAAACACATTTGAAAGGAGGAATCATGGACTAATTAGCATGCAACATAAGCATTGAAATCATGCTAAAACATGGTGCCAAACCAAGCAACAAATCAAGCCAAGCATGCAACAAATGGCCTAAGTGCTCAAAACAAAACAATGGAGTATTGAACTACACTTAGCAAAACCAAACATGGCATGAACTCATTGGCCAAAAACAGAGTTTTGGGACATTAATACAAGGCCTAAGGACCATTTAGATGGCATCCAAATGACTCAAAAACAAAGGCATGCACAAACACCAAAACATGGAGCATGAGATGACAACCTTACAAGGCATTAAAGGAACATCAAATGCGAGCTCTCAAGCATACAATAAGGTCTGAAATGGCATGGTGGATGGTCCCAAATCACCAAAACAATGCAAGGATGGCATGCTATACGTTCACATACTTAAGGCCAACAAGCCGGAATGCAAAGGGGCTATATGATGCATGCCAAATTCGACCCAAACAACCTAGGACAGACCTAGAACATGGCAAAACATGCACAAAATCTTCACAAGACTAAGCCTAAAACATGCTCCAACAAAGGCTAACAACCTAAGGCACATTGAGGCGATAACATGGCATTACATGGCAACTATGCTAAGCATGCATGGGGTACCAAAACCAAGTAAAAACAGAGGCATAACATGACATATTAAGCATAAAAAGCAGCCAAGTCATGGTCAATACACCCTCAAACATAATGCTCTCTCAAGAGGCCAAAACATGCCCTTTTCAAGGACAACAAGGAGAGGGGGTGGCCCTCTCCTTCTTGGGACTTCAAGGCATCACCTTCACCACTGAAATCCCTCAAGATTTCAGTGGTGAAGAGACCCCAACACCAAAATCCCGGAGCTAGCACAAAAGGGCACAAAATGAGGCCTTTCAAGGCCTAAGGGTGTTCAAACTTACCCAAACCACAAAACACTCTTAACAAACAACCAAGGGGGTCTAAAAACAGAACTTTTTTGTGTTATACAATAAGCACGAAAATAGCTCTAAGATAGGTAGAAAATCAATGCAAAAATGGGAAATAAAGCTGTAAGTTTCTTACCCTTGATGACCTCTTCAACAATGATGCTCCAATGGCCTTCCTTGGCTTGAATCCAACACCAAAACCTCAAAATCAGTCCCTTAGAACCTCAGCTCCAAGAGGAAGGTGGAACACTAGGTGCTTGTGTGCAATAGTATGGACTAAAACACACACAAGAGCACAAAAGAGAGGGAAAGAGAGATAGAATGTGTATCTAACCCTAACCCTAGAACTCAAACCCCAACAATGGCTGTCTAAGCTCTCAAAAAAAATCCTAAGTCTCTCCCCTCAAGCCAAGAGACCAACCTCTCTCTATATGGCACTTCTTGTCTTGTAAAGCTTACAAGACAAGCTTCATAAGAGGGAGATCCCTCCATACACGTGTATGGAGGGGAGCAAAAAGCAAGACAGCTGTCTTAAAATATCTGCAAAAGCAGATGCACAGTAATCGGCCGGCCAAAAATGCCATCTTGGCCAAAAATAGTGCCGGCCGGCACTAAATAGTGCTGACCGGCAACAAATAGTGCCGGCCGGCAATATACATTGCCGGTGGCAGCAAAAACCAGCCGGTGGCCTCTAGCCACTGCCGGTGATGGGTGGGGATGGTCCACAAGCCCTACCCTGCCCTTCCAAGGCAAAACACAAGTGTTTGGTGCAAAACCACACACTAAACGGTCGAGTTCGGAGATCCTGAGGCAAGGCGCGCGAGCCGAGGCCTCCGGGAACTCCAAACGAACACAAACATGGATGATCACCGAGTGTTCAAACGGTGACGTCCAAGTCTTGAGGACGGTCAAAAATGGGGTGTCTACAGCAGTGAATATACAACAGTGGTGTAATACTAGATGATCTTCCCTTTGCACTCATGTCATTTAGTTTAGGATTGACCGCTTTCCCAGTGATGTCCCTTAAGGCCGAATCATGCATGACCGCAGGCAACATACCAAAGTAGCAGAACATCAACCCCTTACCTTATGACATAGTCAAAAGTCACAATAGGGTACATAAATGAAAGTCATATCAATAATGACACGTAAGACTCACACGGTGAGGAAGCAGGGATCCATTCTCTCACCTCATTACTCGGTCGCCAAGCACATATAGTATGAATACATGCTACGGTGGAGTAACTCTTCCATAAAGAGTGACGTCATACTCGATACACCGTACAGATATTAGTCTAGTCGCTTTCTAGCGCCTAACCCGAATTCTCTATTTGCTCGCCTTCTAGGCGCCAAATGAGATCTCGCATCTGGCTAATCATAACAGACACAACATGGAAAGTGGGTACTAACATCCATGTTTGGTCCTTAACACGACCTCATCTTGGTTATAACCAAGGCGACATACATAGTGGATGATTTAAGCCTCTCTTAGCTCCAAATAAAAATAAACCACCAGTCTCATCCTTGCTCGCTCCCAAGCGCCAAGGGCGATTGCTCGTGTGAGTGAGCCAATCTTGCCTGCTGACATCATCATCTGCTAATCATTATGACACAAACCATAATAGTGTCAACATCTCATCATCTCAAAATAAGTGATCGATTTAAAAAAAAAATTGACCACAGCTTGCGCAATTATAGATTCCAAACATAAGCCTTATCAGCACCTCTTGCGATAAGTATATACAACGGAATCCACCATGTGCGCCTCACATGAAATGATTTAAGATCACTACCTCTTGCGCACTGACCTCTCTAAAGATATTTTTGGTGACCAATTTGCGTTCATTCTTAATGCGCCCAACTAGCGCAGATGCGCCCAACTAGCGCATTGAATTTTACAAGGAGCAAATTAATATGCTTCTAATAAAGCATTTTATCCACAGTCTAATGAGCAAGGTCAATGTCTAAACAACTCAGTTAACCATTTATCAAAGATAACACTTATCATGCCGAATACGCCCACATAGCGTACTTTAGGCTCCCACAACAAAGAAAAGATCAAGGAACATAGGTCATCTGTTTCTCCCAAAGACAATCTGAGGATTCACTCAATAGCTAAGGCTCTGGCTTTTACCAATAGGTAAGTCAATGGGTTTGCAATTTTGCATCTAGAATCGTTCTAGGATATTCCTCATGTAAGTCATCGAAGACAAACCGAGAATTTTCCTAAAACAATCCCTAAGGATCGTACATCCGAGCATATGAATTACATCACCCATGTCCATCATATCTAAAATGGAGGACTGCCCACCCTAGGTGGCGACAACCTTTTAAATTCCTGGCTCATAATGACTAAGTAAGGAAAAAACTTCTTTTGGACCATTGATCATGCCTCAGTGGTCTTCATTGATCATCGTTGGCCTATCATGGCTTGACGAAATCTAAGAACCACTGTTTGGATAACTGCTTTAGGTTGTAAAAGATTTATTGGAACCAGCAACCTTTTGCGCTCCTAACTTTTCACCATAAAAGCAGAAGGTAAATCCTTACGGATCTACTTATCCAATTCTCTAATGAAAAATCGGGTCACAATATCCACAAATCAATGTTCCGAACTTATGTCAATCATAGCCTAAGTCAAAATAACCTCACTCCCCAGGAGGAAGTCTTCTCATGGTCTACACTTTCCTCAATGGTGCGACCATTCGGTATCTAGCGAGCCTTATGCCTCAACAATGACTATCCAAATTACGCATAACTTTATAACAGTTTTGCGTCATAATGGAAAGTCAACCAAAAAATGGTTAATCCTCAAAGACTTTGTCTTAAACTGCGCAACACTGATCCACTTTCTAAAAACAGGGGACTAGAGCCTTTGGCATTATCCTAGGCTCTTTATCATCTTGCGGAGCAATCATGAATGTTTCCCTCTCAATCACCCAGTGATGATGTGGAAAATTTTCACATTTGCTACCACGCAACTAAGAATGTAGAGTATTCTGCTCTAATGGAGTAATCCATTAGTAGGCACATCGCTCCCACTGTCCCTAGGATATTAGAAATTTCTTTCCATTCTCAACTAGGCTACATAGAGCGTTATGCTTGGAATTCTCCATCTTATAGAGTTCCAAAAACTCTATTCACGTCACCTTTACTAATAAAACTTTATGTGACTTAGTTACACTACCACAAAGCTGCTTACCTATATGCACATGACCCGAAGGGTTTGCATGACCGCATACAATAATGCGCCACACGACCCTTTGTGTTTACAAGACAGCATACAATAATGCGCTATAGAACCCTAGGTCTGAACTTCGCAATCTTATGAGAAGTAAAATAAAGATAAGCTGCTTAACGGTTACAGATCGCCCATAGATGGCTCTCCGCTAACCCATTACTCAAATGGAGTGTAAAATCTGATATGGAGGGCACTTAGTTAGGGATATAGGCAACAAACTAGTGCAATTTCCAATTGGGAAACATTTTGCGCCATTATCCACCTATCATTAACAATATTTAATTCCTTATCTCTACTACACAATTGTGTTGTTGAGTACTAGGAATAATCAATTTTCTAAGCACCCATCTCTCTTCACAGAGTTTTCTAAAAAAATAACTCAAATAGATATTCGCCACCTTGGTCAAAACTAAAAGCATGAAAGCTGTTATCTAATTGATCTCAACCTCATATGTGCAATGTCAAAAATCATCTCAAAACTTTTGACTTATAGGAGATCAAATAGTCTTGACTCAGATGCGTATCGTAATCTATAAATGTGTCGAGATTGAGGCTTAGCTATCATACCCTCACACATATCTAGTCACAAATATCATAGTGGACTAAATGCGCCAATACAAATGACCTTCTACGGCTTTCCTACTTACTTGTGCGCACCCATTGCGAACAAAGTTACACATTCACATGAGAGCAGGATGTCATAAGCGAGTGGGCCCGAGAAGGCCTACTCAAACCATCGTGTCATCATCTCATTAATGTGATTAAGTATAATAAGCCACTGGTTCATGACCAATGTCATAAACTAATTCCAATCATCTTAATGTGTGAGTTCTCGAAGATAAGTTTAAAAGGTTTAGGCCCAACTAGGTAATGACTCAGGACTAATTCATATTCACTAGATCATAAAAGGATGTCATGGAGATATCAACTGCGCCTAAGTCGCAAATTTAACTAGTAAGTGCTAATCCCCTACACCTTCAAGTCAATTTTATTCTCCATACACTTTAATACATCTAGTTGAAAGATGACGGTACTCCTCTTGCCATATCTATTTCTCACTTCATAGTTACTTGCAATTAATTCTACTATCCACAAGAAGGAGAGAATAAGCTATCACCTATGGCAGCTCCTGAAGTAACTTAAGCGCGAATGAGGCTAAAGAGTCTAATTTCAACATAATGCTCTCACAAGCGATGCGTCAAATTCTTAGAGTCATTACAACCTTGTCGGCCTTGACCTTTTCATTACTATGCTGCAACATTTGCGCTTAGTGGTAAATGTTAAAACATTAGCCTAGTAAAGGAATCACACAAAGAAGCACCTCATCCATGTCTCACACTCAAGTGTGGAAACAGTAAGTGTCCAAACTTAGACAAGTTGGCAATGCTAATAGATTTTGCAGCCACTAAGCGCTAATCTTTTCACTTAGTGTTAATAGATTTTGCAGCTTCTAAGCGCTGATCTTTTCACTTCACGTGATATTTCTACGCACACTATTATAGTGCATGAAATTTCGCTCAATCCACTCCCAATAATTGGGTAGAGAGCAAAACACTACTCATACTGGCTACTCGTCTTACACTTAATGACTAATTTATTTAAGGTCGCATTTCTTGGATGACGTGACTCTTGAATGTTACTTCATCCAATGATGTAACATTATTTACAAATCAAATTACAAAGTCAATCCGCGCAGCTCATTAGTCAAGATCATATACTGATCTATTGAGGGCTTACTAATTTCATAACTCCAAAACTCGCCAACCAAAAAAACTACGTAGTATGCCGCTAACCATAGCGCACACATTAGTTTTTATTGTGCCAAACAAGGCAACAAAACCACGACGACTTTGAGTCATGTTTCCTTACTTTGGCTCAATTAAGGTTTGACCTAAAGTCTCCAAGACTTTTGCTCATCTAAAGAATGGGATTAGTTTGTTCACATTTGAACATTTCTACTAAGTCTAGGTCAATCAAATTAACTTCCATAAGTTAAATCAATTTAGAGAGAAATTCGCATTGGGATTAATTTGATTAGCATTATATAATTTTGCCGCAAAAAACTAAATTAAATTGTGACAATATTACACAAGTCGCAAGATCGAAAATCCGCTATGCTCGTAATCATCTCTTGCGCCACAGGTGACAATTATCCAAAATTTAATTTAATTTATGCGCAAAATATTGGTTTTCGGGAGTTAATCTACAAAGATTTCTCTCAACCGAATAACCTCCTACTGACTATGGCATATACAAAGCATGATAAATTCCATACAATAGCATCTTAATGTAAATTTACAAATAACTCATGCTATGTTCATTTAATAATGGAATTCTAATAAATAAATAAATAAATAATCATGCTCCTCTAATTACAACATATTACAAATTCTAAAAAAAATATGCTGTATTAAATATTTAAATTATGCCATAACAGAAAGTACATCATCCTGAAATTTTCTGGAATTTTCTGGAATTTTTTGGAATTTTAAATAACTAATAAACACACATAAAATCAGAAATAAATATTCCAGAATCTGATAAAATGCTATAACTATACCAGTAAATAGTAAACTATATCAATAGTCTACAATAAAAAATTCAGCCCCAGAAATTTAATCATGCAACACCATATGCATTTTAAAGCAAAAATAATGCATTATTATTTCAGGAAAAATATTTTTTATTTTCATAAAATTTTCAAAATTTTTCAGAATGTAGAAAAATTAATTCTGAGTCTAACGGTACCAACCATGCTTAAAACAAAGCTATAACGAATAAATTATGGCCAATTAACGCAATTCAGAATTAAAAACAAACAAACAGAGCCTTAGAGCCAAGCCAGGCGGGAAAAACGGCTCGGCTCGGCTCGGCGCCGCTCAGCGCAACTCGGCGCAACTCGGCTTCAAGGGCGGCTCGGTGCGCGGCTCAGCTGCGGCTCGGCGCTCGGCTCCAGCACGCGGCGCGCGTGCGAGGCGCGGATGGCGCGCGTGCGTGGACAGCGCCGCCGACGCACGCGTGATGGCGCGTGCAGGCGCGTCAGAAGGGCATCCGGCGCGTGGGAGCGCGTGGCTGCGCGTGGTGGCGCTGCTGGGAGGCGTCATACAGCGCGTGAATCACACGCGCCGCCTTCCCGGGTGTTTTCTGGTCCGATTTTTGTACTGCCGGACTCCTTTTTTCAAAATAAAACCGTTTATGGTATGAAAAAAAGACATTAATGAACACAAAAAAAATATTTATGCTCTTAATCTAATCCAAGTAGATTTTTTTTCTCCTTTACAAACATTCATGTATATAATGTAAACATACACATGTAAAAATATACACATGATTAAAAAGAAACACGAAAATATCCATTAATGGCTCTGATACCAATGTAAATCAAAACACAAAACATGCAGCCGAATAAAATGTGTAGATCATACCTTTTCTGATCTAAAACCTCGTGGATAAATCACGTGCTTCCAGAATCTAATCAATCAATCCCAGCAGTGGGGTGATATTACAATGGTGAATATTACCCACACAAACCACAGTGCAAATGGCTTTGATCGTTATTTTGGGAGAGAGTCAGTATCATGAAAAAAAAAACAAACATACGTTGTTTTTCCACTTAATCACCCATATCTCATATATCAGATATATAATCTATTTATCTCATTTATCCATTTGTTAAATGAGATAATATCTGATATCTATATCATCTATCCATATCATGATATGATAGATATATATCCTGAGTGGCTATCCAAATAGGTTTGAATTCAAATTCAAAACCCATTTAGATGAGGTTCAAAAGGTTCTAAGGGTCATGCCACAGGGGCGCCCAATTTCTAACAGTTCTGAACAACTCTTGGCATCTGAAGCCCAAATCACTCTACTAGTATTGAATGATTGAGAAGGACTAGATGGCTTATCAAATGGGAATGAGTAATACATTGATGCGAGATAGAACATCTCCAAATCTGAAACCGAATCCATATTCTCTGCATAATTATCTTCATCCGATCCTCCAAAACAAGCGTGAAGCTTCTGCAGAACCCCCTTTTTCCTATTTTCTTCATCCAATTTTCGATCCTTGGAACAGTTCCCATTCTCAACCTCACTTCCCTTCAGCTCCTTACAATGCCCATCACCCCAAATCAAGGCCGAATTGCCCGATTTCGACTTCGAAACCTGCCAGAAAATGGCATAATTCAAATTTGACCCCTCAACAACCTTACAAAGCCCTTTCTGCACACCCAAATCTCTGGCCGACGACACGAACTCCGACAACATGTTGCCGGAGGCCGAAGCAGCAAAGAATTCAAAGGATTCACTGCCTAAAACAGCTTCTATCATACACTTGTCCTCTTCATTCAACCAAAACTTCTCCCCATCTTTCAGACAACTCAACAAACACTTGAATTGCAAACAGTAACTTTAAAGGGTTTCAGCTTTTCACAAACAAATACGACACAAAACTACTAGAATCTTTAAATTTAGAAACCTGGGTTTGATTTTTCATATGAAAAAGAACTAGACCCAGGTTGTCGTTTCATGTGAGGGTTTGATACATCAACAAATCACAAGTGGATACGCACGTATATGTGTGTACATATATATATATATATATATATAATTAACGGAGAAGCACAAAGAAACTGCAACTTAAAATTATTATATCATGTGGTGGTCAATATATCATTTATTTTTGGTTTAATTTTAGATATAATTTAATTAAAAAAATTTAAAATGAGTAAGGTTAAAATGAGGAAAAAAAAATTTAAATACTAAAATGAAAAAATAATCAAATATAGAGAAAACAAAGTGTAATTTATCATAAAGAAAATTTAAGTTGAGCTTTGCAGTATGCTGACCTTGATAAATATATATATATATATATATATATATATATATATATATATGGGGGTTTAATTTGAGCATTTTTTGGGGGTGGGGGTGGTTAATTTGAGCTTGTAATAATTATACATGAGATTTGTCATTTAAGATTGAATTTACGTTTGACACATGACTAAATATTCCGGCAAAGTTTGGGAAGACTAAATAAGTGTATTTTTTGGCTTTTTATGAAATATGAGTTGGATTTGGGTTGGGTTTGAAGTGATGGGTTAGAGAGGTGATGTGACTTAAATAAGATGATATAATTTAAATAGGATAGTGACTTTTTGACTTTTTAAATTTTTTAGAAGATGCCAAACTTGAGTATAAAGGGTGAATTATAATCAATCATTGAGATTTGTCATTATCAATCACTATCAACCCTACATTCCAATACTCGTTTAATCAACACAATATGGTGCCTTGCCTTTACTATTGCGTTGCATGTGACCTGATGATTTTACCATAATATGTAAAGCATCACTACAAGAAATGCCACTTTTGGCGACCAAAATATTGGTCGCCAAAAGCCCCATTTTTGGTCGCCGAAACAATTAGCGACTAAAATATTTTGTCGCCAAACTAGTCGCCTATACCCTGTCGGCGATAGTATTGGCGACTAAACTATTTTTGGTCGCTGAAAGTGAATGTTTTGGCTACTAAACTCTGGTTAGTCGGCAAAGGTTATCTTTTGGCGACTAAAATATTAGTCGCCAAAAGTGAACATTCGGCTACCAAACTCTGAGTAGTCGGGAAAGGGTATACTTTGGCGACTAAATATTTAGTCGCCAAAAGTGTTCAAATAAAATAAATTAAATTTTCAGCGACTAAAAATTTTTGTCGGGAATAAATTTTAGTCACAACATTACTACATTTAGGGACTAAAGAATTTAGTCGCCAAAAATATTATTTTTCATTTTATTAAACTTTTGGCTACTAACCATTTGGTAGCCGAAAGTCTTCATTTATTTTTATCTACTAAATTTTTAGTCACCAAAAATCTTTAGATTTTATGGCTACCAAATATTTAGTCACTAAAAATATTGATTTCCTTTTTAGCTACCAATTGGTTAGTCACTAATAAATTCACTTTTTTTTTTTTTCCACTACTAAACATTTAAGTTCCAAAAACTTTATTTAGTGTTTTTTTTATTATAATTAATTTATTCACAACCTGTATTTATTTCATGCAACCTGCACCCTGTATTTAAACAAAATAATACATATATCTATTTCTATTTCGTTTCAACAATACAAAAATTTGATCTTTTAACATCAAATTCTATACAAATCAAATACAATCCAACCCAACCCAAAATAATAATTCCATACAAACACAAAATCATACAAAAAAGATGTCCTCTGTACAAAAAATTCTACATCAAATGTCATTTACAAAATATTTTAAAGGTGTAAAAAATGCAGATTATAAGCAGCAGGGCCTAGGCATCATATAGTTCTCAGCAGCAAGGTCTTGAGAATATTTTAAAGGTGTAAAAACACTAGCCATACAAACGTGGCTCATGAGGCCTTTATTGCACCAGTGTTTTCCATACAAATTAGCACACCACTGTTAAACTGTCATACAGGATACAAAGCAGATTGGCTCATAAGGCCTACAAATACATGGAACCAAAACAATGATGAAGTAGTTCTAAATTTTGCTAAAGGCAATCTTAACCCGATCAATTGGTTTAGGGTGAGGAAGATAATCAATCTTGGCATCTGGATTTATTAGTTCCCACCTGAAAATTCACCAAAAACCAAAAAGAAAAATGGAAAAACAGAACATAGTTTAGAATTATGCAAATTCCATTGAAGCCCAAATACTTACAAGCCTTCAAGCCATTAAAATTTTCACTTGCTTGTAGCCGACAACCAAATGGTGCAGAAAGATTGCAAGTTCAGTCCGAGAGAGCATATTTCGAGCACAACTCCTTGAACCCCCACCAAAAACTTGGAATGTACCAGGTTTTGCCGGTTTCTAGCAAAATAAATATGTTCACATTCAATAGGAATAGCGATCTGAGTAAAATATTTGAAACACTTTTCTTGCCTCTAGGAATTGAGTAATCTACTTTTGGAAGACTATGTACTAACAAAGCAAAGACGTGAAACTTCTGAGATGATAGACAAAAACAAAAGCAATGCCTTATTGCGAGCTTACATTCCATCTATCTGGATTGAAGCACAATGGATCCATGAAGTATTCTGAATTACTGTGATTGTATCGAAACCACAATAACAATTTCCAGCCTTTTGGGATTATGAAACCTGCAAGTCTTCATTATGATCACTAATTCTCAACAATTTCATGTGTTTACAAAATTTAGCGGCATACCTTGAAATTCAACTTCTTCCGTCACCTGAGCGAAAAAGGAAGGGTGAAATGTTTGTGAGTCTCAAAGTTTCTTCCACCACCTACATGAAAGGTGACAAATGCATAAATGATTCAACTTGGGCAACTACACAAAATTATTTGAAGCTGGTTTTTCTTCTATTATTTTCTTCATCTATTATCAAGAAAATGAAAGAAAAAACATCTATTATCAAGAAAATGAAAGAAAAAACACAGCACACAGGATACAATAAAACCCATCATTGTTCTTTACTGAGACAGTGACAAGTTCAATCAAACTTGGCAAAAAAAGACCTTGTTTGTGTATTTCATTTCAGAAACATCACTGCCTGTGATAAATTCCCCGTTCTTCTTCCCGCTTACAGCCATATTTTCCTCCTGCCAATCACATTGATAGTACAGATTCCAACTAGGAATTTTCCCCAAATCCCAACAAACTAACTCTGAGAGATGTCTCAAGGGATATACAACAAAACAGCAAATATACCATTCAAAGGCAACCGGGGTTTCTTCTTTTTCTTCTTCTTTCCTGACAAAGTAAAAAATTAATTCTTATAAGAAAAACGATGACATACTCACTGCTGGAAAACTGATTTTTAGCGGCGTTTTAACATCATAAAAAAAAAATAATGATTTATCACATTTTCACCTTACTTTTGCTAAAATAAAACTAATTTGCAGATTTATCAGTTTATCACATTTTCACCTTACATTTTCAGATTTTCAGATTTATCAGTTTATCACATTTGCTAAAATAAAACTGATTTGCAGATTTATCAATAAAATAATGATTTATCAATTTATCAGTTTATCAAAAAAAATAAAACTGATTTGCAGATTTATCACATTTTCACCTTACTTTTGCTAAAAAAATAATGAGCATCATGCCCCTCAATGATGAATTTAAACAATAAATTCAATATACTTAAAGGTGATACCAAAAAGCTTCAATGTGCAAACAAAAGAAAACATAACATCATAAAAAAAATTCCCTCCATAGAACCCAACTGAACCTTTTAAATAACAGAAAGCATACCAACTGATCCTCTTCCTAGAGTTCGTGCTGCTATATATGCAAAAGCCCACATCTGGAAACAAGCCAATCCCATTTTCTGGCATAGCAAGCAGACCTCTGAAAGAAACTCAAACAAGTAAAAATTAATAACTTAAATAGTGTTTTTTATCTAAATATATATATATATATATATATATATATCTGTGTGCTAGAAAAGGCAACCAGACCTCAGTGATAAGCTGGTAGCGACCACGACCAGATAGGCCAATTCCAAATCCCATTGTTATGTTGTCCATGAAGCTTATATATGGCTTTTGTACTCATAAATTTTACATATTAAAGAATATTCTGCAGTAAATACGTGCAGCAGATGTAGTCAGAGTGGCCAAATAATGCAGCAGATGTTATGCCTGTGAATATTGTGGCAACAGCTGATGAATACTTCTTCAAGATTGTATCTGGTCACATCAAACAAAATGTCAGATTGCAACTAAGAAAATTCCCCATGCAATAACTTGTGTAATGGTGCATATTGAACTCCTAAAGTTAGCCTCAATCTTATAGAAACAAGTCTCTTTTCTTTTCTTTTATTCTTTTTTCCTTTCTTTTTGAACCATTATAGAAACAAGTCTATAAAACAAAACAAACCAAACCAAGCCTTAAGTCCCATCAAGTCTAGAAACAAGTCTATGAGATGAAAAAACCATAATGTACAAATGACTAATTTCAGACCAAACAGTATGCATAGCTATAAATTCTACAATAATGTCAAATAAGAGGACAGATAAAGATAACTAAAAGAAAATGCCTCAAATTACTTACAAAGATCAATGTATACACATGCACTCGTTGCAACTGGAAGACCCAGAGCAGTAGCACCCTCATGTTGCTAGTTTAAGAGAATGAAATCAGTACTTTGATTTTGTTAGATGCTCTAATCCATCTAGTTGATTGAGAAGCTCCAGCATCGTCCCCTGCACTTCACTATCACCATTACCAGATCCAAATTCCATTCAAGCAGATCCAATGCTGTCGATTTCATCCATTAAAAAAAATAGAAATGAAGTCCAACTGGCACAAAAAATGAGATACGGTTATGAATGAGAGTCGAAAAATGCACCATCTGGTGATACTGCACAAAATCAACTAGGCTATGCTGTAACTAGATAACAGATCAACCCTGACATGCAAACTAAGCTAAGAAATTTCTGTACATATATTCTACACAATACACATGAGAGAGAGAGAGAGAGAGCGCTCCTAACAGAAAACTCAAAAAAAATGGAGTGTGTCATGATGTTAAGAAGTTCCAGATTTCTTTCGTATTTTGACACTTCACCAGGATGCTCTGGTTTATTATCGCCGTTGTCATCAGTGTCGGCTCGATCAGTGTCATTGAAAGTCGTCCCATTCTCATCTTCGCCTCCATATTCTGATGAACCATTTACCTCCTCACTCAACCCCATATTTTCAATCAACTTTGCTGCATCTGCACTGTCATTAACATCCCCACTGTCTTGCACTGCATTGTAAATGAATAAATAATGAGTCAGCTCAACTGTGGTGTTGTTTGGTGCAACTTATAATGCTGCTTATAACTTTTCTTATTTTGAGTCTGTGAAAGTGTTTGGTGCAGCTTTTACTTATAGCTTATGAGACAGAAATAGCTCAAATAAAGTTGAAAAAAGCTGGGGAAATCATTCTTTTAGCTTCTATTTATCATCAACTTACAGCTTTGGAAAAGCTGCACCAAACAGGCTCTAAGAATAATTACACAACTACTACTAAAAACAGTGAGGAAAATATTCAAATCTTGCCATCAGATGAGAACTCCTGAACTTCAACGCTATTGTATGTCATAACCTGGACCAATGGAGTTGAATTGCCATACTCACTAGCACTTCGCAATGATGATGCTGAAGCAACTTCAGGTTTGGTACTGCTTCAACTATATCACCACCACCATCATCAACATGTTTCTCCGTTTTCCTCTTTATATTAGCTGAAGAAGCTTGAGATGCCACGGCTATGCCTGCATTGAACCATGTTCAGATGAAAAATTTAGAACCATTACTGCTAGATCAAATCCCAATCAGGTGAAGTTAATGAAGATAATCCAACTTGATCACTTACATATGGAATCAAAAGATATTCGCTATCTCTCCTTTAATTGCATTAGAGTACTTCCATAAATTCCATTTTAATGCCTTTTTTCCCAAGTAGCTGGAAATTATGCTAGAATGATAATATGTAAATGCGTCAATTCAGGCTTTAATTGTGGCTTGCACTGAACAGTTAAGTCTTTGACACCTATCTGCAAGATGCTACAAACTTTACCAATGGACTATGGATTGGTTACATTTTGCTAGATAACCAATTGTCCAAAAATCTTAAACTATTCAGAATGAGTCCATCAATGTAAATAAGCTAACACCCTCCCTCATGTGTTCCCATCTGGCAGGTGGAGAGGGAAGTAGACAAAAACATAAACTAAACTAAACATAAAGCACAAACACGCATAGAGTGGTGTTTAATAATAACAACAACCTTGATTCTCACATAAAAGGGCCAACCTATGATATCAATTGGGTTCATAGTCCCCAATTATATCCCAAGACCTCACATGTAGACTTTCAATGTAGAATTCAACACACTTAGCATGACTCAATATCATTACAATCTTGCCCCTTATCCCCTACCGTCCTCGCCAAAGGCCCAAATTTGAAGAATAAGATAATTCTTAAAAGTTAAAACAATGTAAGTATATTCTAGAATATAACTAAAAAGTCTCATCGTTTAGTACCTCTTCAGCAGTTCAAAACACCAGCTACATGAAAGGAATGAAATTCAAGACCCAGCCAGAGTTACCTTCCACGAGAAAACAGAAGTGGACACACATAGAGGACAACAGTATCGGTCTGCAAAATGATGGTAATACAATGATGCACTTAAGTCTATGAAACATTAAAGAACAATGTGTTTGGTAATATAACCCAGAAAACTAAATCTACTTGCAGATATCATCTAAAATTTATAATTCAATATCTATGTGAAGCATCCTCCACTCCACCTCCCATCTTTTCTTTAACACAATACTGCAAGATGAGCAAAGTACTCATGTGGACATATCAAGAAAGGATCGACTTCAAGCTCTCCCCCTACTTTTTTGGGTTAATCCATTCAATTTTAGACATGCTCAAGTCCTAGCTCAATCATTAGGCATCTGTTATCAATGCTTAAAAGATTACCAAGTAGAGTGATCAAACCTTGAGATAGTTAGAACATTGGCACTAAAACAACTTCAAATCCAACAAAGTAGTATTAAATTTTTGTTCCTTTATTCAGCCAAAAATTCAAGCTTATCAGAGTGATTTATGCAACAAAATCTTCTCCTTCACTTCTCCATTTATTTAATTTTTTTCTCTTCTCTAGAGCATATTTAGGACACATTACATTGTCAGAAACAGAGAAAGAAAGAGAATTACATACCTTTTTGCTGATCAAATCTCAGATACGGAAGATCAGTGAAGATGGCGAAGACTCACTGTCATTAGGGTAAAACCAAAATCAAAGAGAGAAGGGGAGAGGCAGAAATCAAACCTAGCGAGTGTGAGTTCGAAGGGAGCACATTCAGAGCATTTTCGATCCGGATACAAAACCAGTTGCAATCTTGCAGAAACCCACTCTGCACTTAAATCATTAAAATCAAAGAGGGATCAAGACCCATTACAGAGAGACAGAGAGAGAGAGAGAGAGAGAGAGAGAGAGAGAGAGAGAGAGAGGGGGGGAAGAAGAGATTAGGGATTTTTTGGGTTTGAGATTAGGGATTTTTTTTTTTGGGAGGCGGTGTGGAAGCAGGAATGGGAAAAAAATAAAGGGGGGGAGCGGTAATGGAAATCAATTTAGGGGGGATGAAAAATAAAAATAAAAATAAAAAAATAATTAAATAAATTTATTTTTTGTTAAAATATATATATTTTTTGTAGTTAATGAATTTTTTTAAATTTTTTTTTTTTTTTAGTTATTAAGATTGAAAATTTATTTGTTTCATTTTTATTTTAATGAAAAAAATATTATTATTTTTTATTTTGTAGAAGTAGGGGTAATATATATTTTAATAAAAAATATTTTTCACTAAAATAAAAATATTTTTCACTAATATATATTTTAGTGGTAGTGTAAATGGAGTGGCAGGGATGAAAGAGAGGTAATGGTAGTAGTAGTAGCAGTAGTAGTAGTGGTGGTGGTAGTAGAGTGGTGGCGATAGTAGTAGTAATGGTAGTCGTAGAGGTGAAGTAGCGACAGTGGAAGTAATAATGGTGGTGGAATGGTGTTTGCAGTAGTGGTGAAGGTGATAGAAGAGATGGGTGGTGAGAGAGAGTGATAGACAGAGAGACACAGAGATGAGGGAGAGAGTGATAGACAGAGAGACACAAATATAGAAAGAAGAGAGATGAGTGAGAGAGATAAAGAGAAGAGAGATGAGCGAAAGAGACAGAGAGAGAAAATAGATGAAAGAAGAGATAGATGGGTGAGAGACACAGAGAGACACAGAGATGAGGGAGAAAGTGAGCAATGTGAACACAATTGGAGAGAGAGATAAACAGACAGATAGACACATAGAGAGAGAGAGAGAGAAGAGTGAGAGAGAGACAAACAGACACAGAGAGAGAAAGAAAGAGAGAAGAGTGATAAGTGAGAGAGAGATAAAGAGAGAAAGAGATATAGAGAGAGAGAGACAGACAGAGAGACGGAGGGAAAAAGAGATAGAGAGAGACATATAGAAAAATAGAGAGAAACAAGCGATGAGAGATATATAGAAAGAGAACGAAAAGAGATGAACGAGAGAGAGAACAGAAAAATAGAGACATAGAGAGAAGACAAATGAGAAAGATAAAGAGAAGAAAGATGAATGAAAGACACACAGACAGATAGACAAACAGACAGAGAAAGAAGAGAGATAGAGAGAGAGAGATAGAGTGATGAGCGATAGAGAGAGATAGACAAAATGGTTGCTAAAAGTGTATTTTCTTATAGTGGATCGATAAATCGAGAAGGAGCTCGATAAATAGAGAAGATGAGAGTAAGAGAGTGAGCAAGACGAACATAGTAAGAGAGAAATAGACAAAGAAAGATAGGCGAGAAATGTTATATCAAAAGAGTAAGACGACATTGTTTTTTTTTAATTTCTTTTGCGACAGAAAAATACTGTTGAATTTATTCAAACCATTTTGTGACTATATATATATGAAGCTATCTCAAAACCACAATCACTATGCTAGGTTAGAGTTTTCCAAAAACTCTTTTGAGAAAATTATACTTCTTGTTTTTCGTGTTATATTGTTTTTACTGAATTTTTTTAATATTTTAAGTATTTTTTAAAATTTTTAGACACACCTAACATAAATGCACCTAAAAATTTAAAAATTTGTAAAAAAAATATTTTAAAAATTCACTAAATACCAAAAATACAAAAAAAATACAATAATTCAATACCGTCGCAAATGCTCTCATTTTTTGAGACGGCAAATAGTGCCGTCGCAAATGCTCTGCTTTTTTGAGATGGCAAATGGTTCCGTCGCAAATACTCTGTTTTTTTAAGACGGCAAGTGTGCCGTCGCAAATAGTTCCGTCTCATATACCCACTTTTCTTGTAGTGAGGAATGAGAAGGAGTTGTGTGTGAGAGTGAGATGAGAAACGGAGAAGGGTTAGGGCAAAATTTTGGGGGGAATCCCCAATTTGAGAGGGAATTTCAAATTAAGATAAAATTTTGTGAAAATATTTGCTGCTAATTTTTTTCGAGATGTGAAAAATAGATCAGGCTTGTTAAATTAATATTTTTTAATTTTATTTATTGTTTATACTTTTTACTTTATTGGAGTTTTATGACTCAGTTTGTGAAAAAAAAATTACAAAATTTAGAAATATTTAGAAAGTATAAATTTAAAAAGAAGTCTTACAAATCAGATTTATTTACTCATAAGTCATGAGTGAATTTTTTTTACACACTTAGCCCTCGTTTTGATAATGAAATTTTTTTAAAACTTTTTAAACATATGTTTTGTGTCTGTAAAATGATTATTTCATTAGTACTGGTAATAATATTGAAAATTTTATTAAAATGATAAATAATGGGGATATTTTGTCTTTTATTTGTGAATTTTGATTTATTCTTAATTTATTAGTGTTATTGAAATATGATGATGTAAAAAGTATAAATAGTTTAATTGTACTTTTTAAAAATAATAAATTTATTATTAAAAATTAAATTCATCAGACTGACTTGTAACTATGCCTTTAAATTTTTGCAATGTAAAACTATCGACAAACAGCCAATAACAAGTTGCCCATTTTAGCATACCTTTCGCGTGAGGGCCCAATTATTAAAAGATGTGTTCAACCATCAAATGAAAGCCGACTACTTCTTCCATCTAAAAATAATAATCTATTTTCAGAATTTAATTTCTTTTTATAATACAATTATTACATTTTAAAAATATTAATTTTTCAAAATTACCTTTTGATAGTATATTTTTTTAGACATATCAATTGTCATAATTGTACTTTTTGTATTATTAATGGATTTAAAAAAAGGACAAAATAAGAAATTCATATTATTTTAATAACTAATTTTTTAAAAAAATTAATATTTTGAGATAATAAAAAAAATAAGATATTAATATTTTTGGATGGTAGGTGTACAACCTCTTAATAAAAATAATTAATTTTTTAATTTTCATTCGGCTACCAAACAATTTAGTAGCCGAAAGTAGGTATTTGGTGACTAAAAGAAATTTTGTCGCCGAAAGTTGACATTTGGCGACCAAAAGTTTGGTCGGGAAAGATTAAAAATTATTTTTTTTATTTTCATTCGGCTACCAAAAAATTTAGTAGCCGAAAGTAGGTATTTGGCGACTAAAAGAAATTTTGTCGCCGAAAGTTGACATTTGGCGACCAAAAGTTTGGTCGGGAAAGATTAAAAATTAATTTTTTTATTTTCATTCGGCTACCAAAAAATTTAGTAGCCGAAAGTAGGTATTTGGCGACTAAAAGAAATTTTGTCGCCAGAAGTTGACATTTGGCGACCAAAAGTTTGGTCGGGAAAGATTAAAAATTATTTTTTTTTTTTTTCATTCGGCTACCAAACAATTTAGTAGCCGAAAGTAGGTATTTGGCGACTAAAAGAAATTTTGTCGCCGAAAGTTGACATTTGGCGACCAAAAGTTTGGTCGGGAAAGATTAAAAATTATTTTTTTTATTTTCATTCGGCTACCAAACAATTTAGTAGCTAAAGGTACCTCTACGGCTACTAAATTTTTATTTAGTCGCCAATTGTCATATGTTTAGCTACTAAAAATTGTTTTAGTCGCCAATTGTAATATCTTTAGCTACTAAATTTTTTTTAGTAGCCAATAATCAACATTCCCCTACTAAAAAAAATTAGTAGCTAAAATGTTGACTTTTGCCGACTAATATTATTTTTGGTAGCCAATTCCGTGACTTTTGGCGACTAAATTAGTTTTGGTAGCTAAAAGTGGTCGGCAAAAATGCTTTTTCTTGTAGTGCATGTTGTAAATCACTAACATGTATTTTGAGTTAAAAATTGGAGAGAATTACTTTGACAGTGGGATAGAAAAAAAAATTATAAAAATATGGAAGGTGTAAGTGAATTTGTGATGGGATGTACACGTAAAATTGTGAGAGTGCAAATCTCACTTACATCTCTGTATATATATATATATATATATATATATATATTTTCTGTCTAACGGTTGATTAATTCTTCCTAAAAAATGTTATATATATATACACACTGGAAGATTGTTGGAGTATGGATTATTTTGGAAAGTGTTAAAAAAGTTGACTTTTTATTTATTACGAAAAGACGTATAAAAAGTAAAAATATGATATTATTAGAAAAAATATTATGCACTAATATAATTTAATTATTCCATCCGTTTCAAAATATTAGTCCCTTATTCTATTTTTTATTGTCCCAAAATATTAGTCCCTTTTTAAAAATCAAGAACAAAAATAATATAAATTTCTTATTTTTCCCTTATTTTAAATTCATTAACAACATAAAAATACAATTATGACATTGATATTCTCCAAAAATTGTACTATCAAAGCGTAATTTTAGAAACTTAATTTTTTAAAGTGCAATAATTATACTACTAAACAAAATTGAATTCCCCAAAAAGGACCATTATTTTGGGACGAAGGGAGTAATAAAATTATTAAGAGATTTACGATAAATAAAATATGAAAGTAAGTAAACTCATATAGAGTAAAAAAGAATTGGCTTTTGAGATTGAGAGGCGTGTACTTACTGTCCGTCTCACTGTCCTAAAACTGTTGTTCCTCCCCCACGTGAAGGTACAATCAAAGTGCAACGATTTTAAGATACAACCTAAGCACTCACAACCTTTCTCATCTGATGTTCACGTCCACCAAGAGGATATAAACAAGTCACGAATCATAGTTGCCAAAAAATATAGAAGATAGATTAAACTATACCCTTCAACAAAATCTCAATATATATTATACTCTTGTGTGTCTCTTATGTGTCCTCTATGTTTGGAAAACATATAAATATATATAAGTGAAAATCTTATAAGAATTAATATATAATATTTAACCATTACATAATTATAATAATAAAACTTCATAATATCTATGTAACCGAAATGTTTAAAACCAATATTAATGTTAACAATGGTCAAATAAATTAAATAGAAATAATTAATTTTATTTTTATTAAAATTCCAACATTCTCCTACTTTTAATAAAAATAAAATTTTACATAATACCATAAAGTTTATATTATACCCCCACAATTTTAAAATTTTACACTACAACATATTAGAGTTTTAGAGACCAAATTTTTTGATCTCTAAAAGTGAAAATTTTGTTGCAAAAGATATCTAAAAACTAATTTCTATCATCGTGAGGATAGTTGCTAAAAGGTCATCCCAAAAAGTAGAAAATAAGGCTTTTAGCGACAAAATTTTGAAAATGTCACTCACTAATAAATAGACTTTTATGACAAAATAATTTGATCTCGAAATGATTTATTTTTTGAAACAAAAAAATTTGATCCCAAAATGATAATAATCCATCACTAATATCCAATTTTTGTTGCTAAAAATATAATAACGATACTTTTCGCAACAAAAAATTTGGTCCTTAAAAAATAATTATCCCTACATTTTATAAGGGCAACTACATACTGCGCAATAGATGTGGGAGCCTTCCGAGCTTGAACTACACTTAGTGTTGACAATTTGAAATATATCTTGAACTAGACCCTTTGTGCCAAAGTTCAACTTGTCAGACACACAGTACTAGTACTGGATATCAATTCGCGAGTTAGTGCTCTTAAAGGCCATGCACTAGATCTTGATTCTCATTGGTTACTAGAGACTAGCCCAAGTCATTAAGTTGCGACCTCGCGACGACTTCCACTTAGTAGAACCCTCCAAAGGTATAGTAACATAATGCACCTTGCAGGAGATTGCCTGCCTTGGATTCATTCAAGGTAAAACCGTTCGTAATCAATCACTTCTTTTAGCACTATTGTCTTAGGAATGAGTACGAGATCAACCTTGATATGGTGTCTCCTAAAAAATGAGCGATGGAATCAAGTCACGCTATATGGATTGTTTTTATCCATTATACTTCCTTCACAGAATCTTTAATCACAAAAGATGGGTTACCTCCCTAGGTGATTTCCTAATGGGCTTACACTCATCCCCCTGGACAATAGCAGATCTAGCCTCAACACTAGTAGAGAGACAAAAATTCCTATAGCGATCCCGGGTTTACCCTTGTTGTACAGTGAACCGGACATGTGTCCGTGGATGTTGGTAGTTGTTTATTTCCTAGTTTGCATCCTCTTTACTTTGTATTTTGAGTTATGGGATGTGTTGGGCAGGTTTGTTACAGGTTGGTTGTGCTTGGGAGCCTAGTGTTGCTGCCCAGATTTTTGGTCCTTCGCTCGAGCGAGGAGTTTGTCGCTCGAGCGAGAGTAGTGTTGCCCCGGTTCTGGACCTGAGAGTTGTAGTTTCTGGCTCGAGCGAGATTTTCGTGGCTCGAGCGGTCTGGGTTTTTCTTCGCTCGATCGAGAACTTCTTGGCTCGAGCGAGAGTTTTCTGTGTCTGGTCGCTCGAGCGACCATGTCTTCGCTCGAGCGAGCGTGTTTTATATCAACGGACAGCAGCGTCTAAAACATCACTTTTTCAGTCCCTTTCTTTGATTAAACCCTAAATCCGACACCCTCTCTCTCTAAACTTGCACTCTCTCTAAGATTTGATCTCCCTAAGGTGTAAATCTAGCCTAGGGCCTTTGTTAAAAAGATAGAGGGCGTTGAGAGCTTCGACTTAATCTGAAAAAGTTTGGATTTGGAGCAAGTTGATCTTGGAGTCTTCATCTCCTTTTGGGCTAAAACTTCAAGGTAGGGATAACCTACTCCTCTCTATGGGTTTTGTCTTTGAATTTTAGTATTTTGAGATGTTGGGCTTGGTTTGGTAATTTTGTGAAAGTTTGGGGCTTTTGTGCAATTATACAAAAGTTGGGGTTTTATTCACAATAAACCTAGATGCATGTTAGGCATGAAAAAATGGAATGATTGTTGAATCATTGATGAAAATGGGACCTAAGGGTTGAAATGGTAATTATGGAAAATGGCCTAATTACATTGTTTAATTAATTGGGATAATTAATTGGTGAGAAATGAGGAAATGAAATGTTGATTGAACATCCATTTGTGCATTTATTTTCTGTTTTAGAAATAACTGCTTTGGGCTATCGGTGGAGGATAGTCGTGATTGTTGTAGACAATGCATGATGATTAAGTAAACGGAAACTAATCAATGGAATGTGTCATGGAACTTGACAGTTGATAGAATACATTAATTGTATGTATTGCGTGATTGTATATAGAACCAATGTGTTTATATACGTTATGTGTAGAGGAGGAGATAGGGGATGTACTCCGCGGTTTAGGGGAAGATAGGGGATGTACCTCTAAACCGGATAGGTATTGGGAGGAGATAGGGGATGAACTCCGTAGACAGAGCTCATATGCTTGTCTAGAGAAGTGAAGATAGAGCTCATATGCTTATCTTTGTGAAGTGAAGTGTGGATACAGCTTGTATGCTTATCTGTGGATATTGTTGATATACATATCTGTTGTAGAGTGTGGATACAGCTTGTATGCTTATCTGTGGATATTGTTGATATACATATCTGTTGAGAATGTGGATATAGCTTTTATGCTTATCTGAATGTGAGATATAGTTTTTATACATATCTGTGGAAATGATGATAGAGCTAGCAAGCTTATCTGTTGAAAAAGGGAAAATGAAAAGTAATTGGGACTTGTAAGTCGTTGACATAAATATGTAATTTATGTGATTGTATCAGTGTTGACCAACTATCAATTGCTAATGTTTTAGTCATTATCCATGGTTGGTTTAGTGTATTTCTACTGGGCTGTGGCTCACCCTATATGGGAATATCATTTTCAGGTACAGGAAGCATGCCACCTCCAAGGACATAGCTGGGAGGCTAGTGGCGGGCATAGTTTTGTCGTTTTACTTTTGATGTATTACATGTAATTTCAAGCCAAGGGCTTAATGTGTAAACGAGTTAGAACTCTTTGTTGTAACCAAGTGTTAACTTGGAAAGCTGTAAGCCCGTAGGGCATTTTGTTATGAGGTTAACATGTAATACTTACGACTTGGAATTTTAATGAATGAAAGGAATGCAGTTAGTTTAAATGTAAATGCATGTCTTATCTGATGGGTTTATTGTTATTATTTTGAGGGCGTTACAATTCCTATTTCGACTTCCCAAGCCTAACTGTTGATCAACAATGTATTTCTCTATCTCATGGAAGCCGCCAAAATGTCCAAAACGTTCACTGGACGTTAAGAATATCGTTAGAGACTCATTGGAATGTCCAAAATATTGCCAAAAAAAAGAGAAGAATAAACGAAGAAATTAGAGCAAAAAAAATAGCAAAATGTACTAAATATTGATAAATTGAAAAAAAAAAAAGTAACAACAAAAAACAACAAAAAAAGGGAAAAAAGTATATGTTACTTTTCAAATTTTGTAGGGTTTAAACAAATAATCTCAAATATTGATCAAAATAAAAAATAAGTTTTGAAGCTGTAAAATGTTATAATTTCAAAGCAAAAATCTATTAAGCATTTATCCTTATTAATCAAATTGAAAAACATGTTATGAAACTGTAAAATTTTATAATTCTAAAGAATGTTATGAAACTGCAAAATTTTACAATTTTAAACCATGATTCATTTCAACGCCAAAAAAGTTGAAGTTACAAAATTTTACAGTTTTCACCGCCTGTAATTAAAACTCGAAAACAACTTATTTAGAACTTAAAATTTTTCTCCATTAAAACATGAAAAAGAAGTGTATAGTAGAGAAAATGTAAAAAAAATTGAGAGATTGAAGGAGATAGACAAATATAGAGAAAAGATTGCACTCCAGCAATTATTTTTTGTTTAGATCTAGTCGGATCTGATGTAGATCTATTCGGATATAATGTAGATCTGAGTAGATCTACATCAGATTTCAGTAGACCTACTCACCTTCTTGGTCAAAAATATATCTTCTTCACCGTTGGTGAGAGTGAAGTAAGAAATCAGTGGTCGATGGTTCCTGGTGAACCCCAATCGATGGTGGTCATCGATTGCTGGTGACTATATATTAGAAAGAGAAAGAGAAGAAGTAAGATGTGGTTGCTAGTTGCCGAAAATCAAGAAGAGAAAGAGGCAGAGAAGAAGAAAAACATTACAAGACTTTTGGGTATAAACAAGAGGTTGTTGGACTAAATAGGCCACACCTCTTCTAAGGAGGACTTATTAGTAATTTGTCCTATTTTAAATAACCTTTAACTAAAAATTACAAAACCAAGATTAATGGTGTAATAATTCAAAACTATTTCCCACATAACTAACTTCTTAACATTATGAAAATTACATGTAATTCAATAAGACATAATTAAAAGAAATTGTTTCATATGAATATTGAACAAAATAATTTTGACTACTACATTTCAACCCAAAATATTTTTCACCAATAAGGGTTAAGACAACTAATTTGAGCAATAGACATATTAAACTGCTAATCATTATAAGGAATTAAAAGCACATGAATGCACAATCACACATTATATTATATCATGTAATTTTATGGAATATAAAAAAACCTTCAAATATTTGGAACTTATGAATTCAATTTACCACAACTAATGAAAATGATTTCGGAGTGAAAAATACAAACATTGATCAAGTTCCAAACTAACTGTTCAAAATAATTTTTCCCCCCACATTGGAATCCTTGTTTTAAAATAAAATTATTAATTTATATAACAATCAATCAATAAAATTATGCTAAATAATGGAATCCTTTTCGAAATCAATCAATAAAATTATGCTAAATAATGATGCAAGATTAACATTATACTAGTGCTTAGAACAAACCAATCTCAAAATAAGAATTTGTAGACATACAAATAATTTCATTCACCACATTCCAATCCTTTTTAAAAATAAATAAATAAATAAAAAATAATAATTTATAGAAAAAAAGACAATGACTCTGCCAGCAATTATAATTATGTAACTTACTCAAACAACATAATTGAATTTATCTCACATTTTTCAAACTTTTAAAACTCCCAAACCATCAATATTCAAATGATATATATTGTTAATGTAAATTGTGTAAATGTAAATTACCACTACCACTCACTCCACCTACCACCTCCACTACCACCCACTCCACCTACCACCTCCACTACCACCTCCACTACCACCTATACCTACTCCTCACCTACTCCCAAATCCTCTCCTATATAATAGGAATCCTTGTAATATACATAATACACAAATCAATCAATAATATATATCAATTTATTTTACATGGTATCAGAGCTTTGTTAAGAACCTCGTATTTTCGCTTCACCGGCGGGCGGCAGCCTCGCCTTAGCCGCCCGCCGGACCTCTCATCTTCCAACTAATACAACTCCTCCTCTCTCTTTTTCTCTCGGTGTGCAGGGGAGGGAGAACAACCCCACAACACACAAGCTTCCTCTCTCTCTCTGCGCAAGTCTTCACCACTTCGTGCGGAGTCTTCATCGTCTGTATCGGTACTCGAATCCCTATGGCCGAAGAAGCCCCACCATCACAGACCCAATCGGGTTCGGATCCTGATCCGTTACAGTACTGGTGCTACCACTGCGACAAACGGGTCTCCATCGAAACCCTCCCCGACGTGGTCTGTCACGAGTGCAAGAACGGCCTCGTCGAGTCCATCGCCGCCGCGAACCCGTCCCCTCCGCCGTCCCGTTCAGGATCAGCAAATATGCTGGGCTAAAAAAAAAAAAAAAAAAAAGGAAATTTCAAGCCTCTTTTCATAACCCTCAAATCCAATTGCAGAGACTGTCAAGGCCATGTTTCTTTTGATTATAAAATCACTATCACCTCTCCCTCTCGGCATACACACACATATGCATGGCAGCTCTCTCCCTCTCGGCAACTCTCTCTTCCAGAAAACACACAAACAACCTCACCACCCCAGCTGCGCCGAATACTACGGACATGCACTAGCTCTTTCTCTCTCTTCTCTCTCTAACACAAACCCAGCACACACACACACCCACCCATCACTGCCATACACCCAGCAGCTCACACACACACACCCACCTCCTCTCTCTCTACGATGGCCACAGTGGTGTTGTTGTATCTGGATTCCTTCCTAGGCTCAAATTCAGCCACTGTCCCTGATTAACATTTAGGGTTCTTCCTTCATCGCTGTGTTCACTGATTTTCATTATTGGTTCTGGAAGAGTGTATCTTCTCCACAACCCTCAAATTGGAATAGAGTTTTGAAAGAAGACGATGGATGTTAACATGGTGGACTGCACTAAGTATATGCTCCAATCACTGCACAATGCACTTGAGTTGGGTCAGACCGAGTATGCTCCATCCACGATATGTCTACCTTTCCAACCCATCCCTCCAACACCTTTTGCACATCCATCCCCCTTTTTTTTTTTATTTTTTAACCCAAAACATGCTCATCTGCAAACCGAACACCCTCTCTCTCCACTTTATCACATGCGCTTGTCCCCTCTCTCTCTCATCCGTTTGATTTCAAAATCATTTCTTTTTTTTTTATTTAGTTTTTCCAAAACACTTTTAATCTCTTTCAAATAACCCATCCAAAAAAAAAAAAAAACTACAAATTTGCACAACATACATATTTTATTCATCTCCGGGATTAACCCCAATTACAATTTTACACAAAAAAAAAAAAAAAAAAAAAACAACAACAAACCAAACACAACACCAACAGATTTGTTTTCTTTTCTGCAGACGGCCACCCACCGACCTACTTTGCCGCCGGTCTCTTCTTCTTGCCTCCGTCCTGGCCGGCCCTTGACGGTGTTGCCTCCGTGTTTCCCGCGCCTCCGAGCACGTTCACTACCCCATACTCCTCCACTGCAGCATATGGCGGACCTCCAAATCGGAACATCACGGTGGCCTTCCGCTTCAGCTCCTTATTTTCCGCCTTTAGCACACTTATCTCTGCTCGCGCATCCTTATACATGCGTTGGAGCAGAGCTAGTTGGGCGTTTAACTGCTGCACCTCATTTGTCCTACTCTACAGCCGGTGCGACAGGTTTGTGACAGCCGTCATGGTCTCCACACATGACTTCAGCGTATACTGATTGGCCTCCACATCCGACTGCACCGCCATTTTTTGCTCCACAGACCGCATCGGAAAGTTCAACGGAGCAAACTCCGGGGCGCTTGGTTGAGGTTCCAGTGCCACCGCACCAGTTTTCTCTCTTGTTGACTCGTTGAGGTCTGGAAAGAGAGTGAGCAGACTCCGGGAAGACGAGGCCATTTTCTGGGCAATAGAGTGTTACCGAATATCTCTCGCAACAGAGTGTTACAGACTCTCTCTCTCAGCACAACGAAGAGTTTTTCAGCGGATTTCGCAGGTTTTTTGCCTCTGCCTCGGCCTCAGCCTCCGTCTTGGTTAAATAGCCGAGGCAGCCACGCGTATCGCGCGCCACTTGACAACAGACGACAAACGGGCGCGCCAGCCAAGGCACTCACGTGCCTCACCATCACATCTGGCACGCCTTTTTTATGGATTGGGCACGCCTTTTGATGGCACGCCTTTTGACAGATTGGGCACACCTTTTGAGGGCACGACTTTTGAGGGCTCGATATCTACATCCATGTATATCTTTTGGGCAGCCTATCTACACACTCATACAGTGTCTTCTACAATGGTCAGCTTTATCACTCCCTTTGTTTCAACCTCAAATAGGTTTCTATCTTCACACCTATTTGAGTTTGAGGGGGGGTTATACATATATCATACATATATCATGTATCATGGTGAGCATGGTTACACATCATGGGAACCACCACAAGCTTCTACATTGGTCCGACATGACCCCATAAACTGTCCCGACATTGATTCCGGTCAGCTGCTACATCGGTCCGACATGACCTCGTAAACTGTCTGCTACAACGGTCCGACATGACCCCATAAACTGTGTCTTCTACAGCGGTCTGACACGACCACACAGTGTCCTGCTACATCGGTCCGACATGACCTCGTAAACTGTCCTGCTACATCAGTCCGACATGACCTCATAAACTGTCCTGACATTGATTCCGGTCAGCTGCTACATCGGTCCGACATGACCCCGTAAACTGTCTTCTACAACGGTCCGACATGACCCCGTAAACTGTCCTGCTACATCGGTCCGACATGACCCCGTAAACTGTCTTCTACAACGGTCCGACATGACCCCGTAAACTGTCCTGCTACAACGGTCCGACATGACCCCGTAAACTGTCTTCTACATCAGTCTGACACGACCACACAGTGTCTGCTACAACGGTCCGACATGACCCCGTAAACTGTCTGCTACAACGGTCCGACACGACCATACCGTGTCTTCTACAACGGTCTGACACAACCATAAAGTGTCTCCTATCCCATTTTTAATTTTATTTGTCAGCTTATTTTTCTGTTTTGTTACTCTCTCCAAACTCAAGTTGACTAGTACCTATCCTCCTTGAGTTTGAGGGGGGCTGTTAATGTAAATTGTGTAAATGTAAATTACCACTACCACTCACTTCACCTACCACCTCCACTACCACCCACTCCACCTACCACCTCCACTACCACCTACACCTACTCCTCACCTACTCCCAAATCCTCTCCTATATAATAGGAATCCTTGTAATATACATAATACACAAATCAATCAATAATATATATCAATTTATTTTACATATATCATAAGCAATTAATGCAATAGATACAGACTCTCTGTAGCTCTCCATGTGGGAAATGAATATAAACATATAAAGCCAATCAATTTACAAATAAATGACATGTTATAGGCATTATAAACTGTTATGATAAGAGATAAATATCATACTAAATACAATGGAATATTTTTTTCCATTTTTAATCTGTTTCTAATAGTAACACTCCAAGACACCAAAATTCAAAACATAACAGATATTAACACTAGTAAAAGAACATAAACTAATATTAAGGGAAAAGATATTTTCCTTTTAACATAAAATATATTCTGTTTTAGGACATGACTATTCACTATTATTATTTTTAAACAAAAAAAGTTTAATTATTTTAATAATTGAATTTTTAACGTTTTTCCTTATTTCCCACAACAATGCTCGTAACTAACTTTACGTATCCACGATTAGATGTCTATCGAGCTGTAAAAGTTTACAAAATTCAAGACCTTTAAAATATACAAGATGTAATGGCTCTACATAAAACATTACCATAAAAAATTAGATTATTATAAAATTTAATAATAATACTTTTTCCATAAATTCCATCATCATGGCACACTTCAATTTTAATCGGTGGTGCTATATGCACAAATTAATGTACACACTACTGTACCAACTAATGTTATGCCATTATTATTGTTCCCATCTATTATACATATTATAAATACCTAAAATTTTTAAAATTATATCACATCATCTGTTAGTATATTAGTTAGTACATTAATCAGTACATCAAATATTATTCAATTTTAATTGTTACACAACAAAATTTAGAACACAAATTAATTGGCAAGCACTAATATTACCAAATTCCAATAGTTTAGTCAACAAAATTTAAAATCAATTAATTTGACAAATTTGTTTTCATAAATATTTATAAATAACAATAACGATCCACATACTAATCTTCAACAGCCACATGCTATCAATTACACAAAGTAATGGTGAATTATATATGCAACAATTTCCATGTACCACTTAGCAACAAATTAGAAATATTATAGGATAATAACTATATTATGCAATTCACACTGTTTTCTTTAGATAATATTTTTAAGGGTAAATTACAAATACACCTCTTGAGATTTGACTAAAATACGAATCGCCTCCGGTGGTTTTAGAAATTACATTCCATCCCCTAAGATTTCTAATTTCATAACAAAGCGGAAATATCACTTTGCCTCCTAAATTATCACGCGTTTTTTAATTTGACCCCCATACTTCGATTTATTTCAATTTAGTATGATCAATTGATCAATTTAACCAAATTGATCAATTTAACCCCTGTCGTCACATTCCGTATACAATTGGATGAAATGTGCTGATGTGACACTAAAGTTCATTTGAAATTTCATTTTATCCCCCAAACTATACTTTAAAAATCAATTTGCCCCCCAAATATAAAAAAAAAAATTAAATTTAAATATTTAATAAATAATTTTTTTATCTCAATAATGAAAAAATTAAATTTTCCATAATATATACTTTGAAAAAAAATAATAAAAAATATAAAAATTCTCATTTCGAATTATTTTGTGATTATAAAGTATGGATAATTCGACAAACGTGTCGTACCCGTACCGGGCACTTACTAACGTATGACATTTCTACATACATATGTACTCAAATTTTTCTTTCTTAATTTTTGGTCTGCCTAAACATATCTAATATATACCCAAGTCGTGTGTTGTACCTCAGTCGAAAATAATATTTTTCTTCTACTACAAGAATAAATTTTTTTTTTACTAAACTTCTTTTTCATTTTTAGTTTTGTGTTTAACATGGTTTTAAAATTAAGTTATGATTTATAAGTAATTTAATATAATAACATTTAATTTTATCTTATACCTATGCTTTTTGGCGTTAAATGTCAATTGTATGTTGGATGTAACAAATTAAATCATTTAATCAATTTTTGTATTATTTCAAATTAAAAATAAATATTTTTTTACAAGCGTACTAAACCATACCCGTACTCGTACCGTACTTTTTTAAGATTTTACCATGTTGATTGTGGGAGCCGAATAATTGGAGGTCAATAGGGCCGAATGTAGATATGAGGTCAGTCAGGAACATAACTTTTATTCGGCTCCCACAATTGATCCTAGTCGATTGAGGAGCGGAATAAAAGAATCGGCATTCCAACTAGTAGAATAAAAGCCGAGTAGATGTACATGCAATGGATCGAGAATGGGCCCGACCCTAAGGCCCAATGGGAATAATATAAATAGAGGGTTAGTAGTCAGAGAAAGGTATGTGAGAACTAGTACGCTTAACTTAAGATACAAGCAATCGAGAGAATATATACTGACTTATCCGTCAGAGTGCTAATTCTGGCACCCCCGACCGGAGTGTTTATTCCTTTTCAGGTTACTAGCTGAGGATCTCGAGTGCCCCATTGGATCCAAAGAGTATTTCTAAAACTACTTCCCCACAATTGGCGCCGTCTGTGGGAATACTCCAGCACATCCATGGCGGGCGTGACGGAAGATCCTCCGGCAGTCGCTGACAACCCTACACCACCAGTCGTTACAACTCCAAGCACCATGCTGGGACCAGAAAACATTATTGCTCGAAGAGCGTTGAACTTTGACTCAGCTGATGAAACAATACAAGCAATTATGGATCAGGTGAAGCAAAACGAACAGAGGTAACATGATGGTTAAAAACGAGCGCCTTCGACAGGATTTGGCCTTGGAGGTGGCAAAATCCCAATAGGCTACGCGCCAAGACCGGGCACAACCTCTGAGAAAGGATGTCCGACGACCTCGAACTCAGAGACAACATAGTGACAGTGATTCTGACTCCTCATCCCCAGACCCCAAAAAGAAGGGGCGGGTCAAAGTCTCCAGTTCTTCTGAGGAAAGTCCGTGTGCACGGAAGAAGCGAAGAAGAAATGATTCAGATGAAGAGGATCAGCATGACCCCTTTGTACGACGGATTGCAAGGGCAGTGCTACCCAAAAAGTTCAAAGCACCGTCATTTACCTTGTATGATGGTAAATTAGACCCCACCGATCACATTTGTCATTACAAGCAAGTCATGACGCTTCATGCAGACGACGAGGCCCTCATGTGTCGAATATTTCCGAGCAGTTTAGGACCACTGGCTGTCAGCTGGTATTATAAACTGGAGCCGACATCGATTAAGAGCTTCCACCAACTCCAAAAATCCTTCAGGGCAAGGTTCATCACTAATGAGGTCCAGCCGAAGTAAGCCGATTCTCTGTGGGCAATGCAAATCCATCCAGGGAAAACCCTTCGTGTGTATTTGGCGCGGAATTGGAAA